>NC_054070.1:3058803-4258803 GCF_017639655.2 Falco naumanni
TGCCAGCACCCGCCTTCCTGAAGGAAAATAACAGCAAAACCGTGGTGCTCCAGCTGGAGAGCGAGGGGGCTGGGCTGGACAAACGAATGTTGACAAACAGTCTTTTTTGTATAATGAAATCTTTAAAATGTTATGTCAACATTGAAGGAGAACTGTTTATGTTTCACCAACAGGGAAAATTCCCATTGACTCGAAGCTGTTTCCTCCCCCACACCGTTCTTTTCTTCCACGGGAATTTCTTTTTTTCCCAACGCTGTTTTCACCCAGTCCCAGGAGCAGGAGACAAGAACTCAGCCTCCCAGGACTCCTGACTCCCCCAGCCTCCATGCACTAACTGGGAACACAGGGTTCCTGGGGGGGTTTGGGCACCCACGCCCCGCACCCACCCTGACACATCCCCTCGCCCCGTCCCCACCACACAGGAATACGCAGAGCTGGGCAGAGCCCAGCAATAAGTTATCTGGGAGTATTTCCCATCTGGCATCTTTACCCAGAGGATTAAACATGAAGCGCAACAGCATTTGGAAATTAAAGGTGGCAAGGGGGCTGCACCCACAGCCCCCCAGGCATCAAGGAGCTCAGCGGTACATGTGCCCATTTCACAGATGGAGAAACTGAGGCCCAGAGAGGACACAGCATCCCGGGGCCATGCAGCAAGCACCACACACACAGCAGGGTGAGGACACAAAGGCAGACCCCCTGTGCAGCAGCCAGGGCTCCCCCAGCCTCTCTGAAGCCCCCTCCCCAACTCGGAGGGCACTGGCTGCCCCCAGTGCCACCCCATGCGCAGGCAGTGCAAGCAGCACCATGTGCCCACCAAAGCCGCCAGCCCCTCTCTGGTCTCATCGCCCCCACCCCGCTCGGGAGAAGACCCCAAGAGGTCACGTTATCGGTGGCCAAGCAAGCGCCCAGGTGAGCCCACGGTGACCTCCGCTCTCCCAGGGCTACAGCCGCCCCAGTGAGGCCCCCCGAGCTGCTCCAGGGGCAGGGGGAGGTGGGAGGTGCATCCCCCAAACTGGACAAGGCAACAATTAACAAAGGGGCCGAGGACCCACAGAACTGAGCCAAAAAAGAGGGAGCAAGAGCTTTGTTCGGGTCGTCATAGCAACAGCCAGGCCGGAGCAGCAGCCACGGACTTTCACTTTCCTTTCCTTCCTCCCTGTCCCCAGTGGCCATGGTGGCCTTCCTTGCCCGGTGCCTGGCAAGTCCTCCCAGGTACCAGCCACACCGCGGTCCCCTGGGTCCGGCATCACCTCCCAGATGGGTGCCAGGAGATGGTGGCCCAACTGCCCACCCTCAGGTGTCACCACCCATGCATCCATGGCTCCTGTCCCCATCCTGGCTCTGCTCCTCCCCATGTCCTCCACCCACAACTCCCCACTTCACTGCCAGGCATCCTCGGGACCCATGGAGCATCCCTAGGGTGTGCAGGACCTGCTGGGCATCCCCAGGACCTGCTGGGCAACCCCAGGACCTGCTTGGCAACCCCAGGACCACGGGCATGAGGTGGTAGGATGGACCACGATGGTACAGAGACAGTCTCCATCCTTTCAGAGGGGCTGCATGGGGCCTGCTCACCTCCTGCTCCATCTCTCCCTTTCTGGCTGCACCCATGTGAGCACCCAGGGCTGCTCCCACCCTGCCATCCCTCCCACCCTGCCATCCCTCCCCTGGCTTTCTGCTCCCCTCAGCAGGAGGAAGCTGGGACAATGGGCGCAGGGACCAGGAAAGCTGGTGGGGGCAAAGATCCCGCTGTCGCCAGCACAAGGGGCACGGAGGGGAAAGGCACGGCCAGCGCTCGCCTTCCTTTTCCCGAGCCCCCCACCCTGCCGCAGAGCCTGCGGTGCCACTGGCCTCAGGAGCCGGACCTCCTGCTTTGTGCTGGCTGCGAGTCCCGGCCTCCCGATCGCAGGATACTGGTGACTGAGTCATGGAAATGGTTCAGACAATGGCTTGGCCCCTTTATAACTGGCCGGAGGGGGCAAAGCAGGGAGAACAAATCCGACCTTGCTTCCTGCACGGAAGCGGGCCCATTGTTTGGAAATGGGCATGTGCTTTGCTCCTCACCAGCCTGGGAAAGCTGCAAAGCGATTGCTAACGGGGAGTAAGTTACGTGGGTGCTGCCAGCTGCCCCCACGGCTCCCCGTCTCACCTGCTGCCTGTGAAAACCTCGGGGAGATGTGGGTGAAGGCACTGCCGGTGCCCGCCAGGTCACTGCCACGCACCCCCCGGGGGCTGTTGGGGCAGTGAGCTGCTCAGCTGGCCCAGGCTGGTGTGGTGGCAATATCTGGGCTGGCATGGTGGCAGCACCCCAGTGAGCCACATGCCAGCTCAGCTCCTCACTGTATGGGAGGGATCAGGCTCATGGGACCCCTCCCCTCCCTGCTCCCTCAGGTCCCCCCTTCCCAGCTCACAGGGTACCGCGGAGCATCTCACAAACACCACCAACCTCACAAAAAAAAAAAACCCAACCGGTTTTTTTTTGTGTGTTATCCTTGCAGTGGCCCTGGGGACGGGGAGCACCCAAAGAAGCAGCCCCAAGGCTTCAGGTGAGCAGCAGCACAAGTGGGGCCAGGAGAAGGAGGGCAGCCAGGGAGCAGCTCGGGAGCCTTGGCCAGCCATGGACTGGGGAGATGATGGGGGGCCAAATCTCCAGCTCCTGCCTCCTGCATCCTGTGACAACCCCATGCATATGGGACGAGGCAGTCCCCACAGTGTCCCATCTGCCAGCCCTGCGGGGCCGCCGGGTAGGGGGCTGCTCTCCTCAGAAAGGAGGAGCTGTGCCGGCTGGCAGAGCGAGCAGAGGGACCCAAAAAGGATCCCTTGCAACCCAGCGGATCCAGCGACAAGCCCCTGGCCAGGAGGCTCCAAGGCTGGACGCATCCCAGCGAGGCCAGCACCGTGCCCCTGCTCGGTGAGAACTGGCTCACGGTGCCGCACCAGTCGCACACGCTGTGGCCTCGCACGGGCAGACAGACAGACATCTGCAGCCCATTAAACCCAAGCTGATACGACAATGCTAACGAGAAGCTCAAACCCTCTGGAACCGCGGCAGCTCTGGGGCTGTCCTCAGTTCACCCCACTGTGTCCAACGCTCAGTCCATAGGGCTGAGGGATTCCACCAGCCACCTGGCTCACCCAGCCCTCCGTATCCCCAGGTGATGGGCAGCTTGTCACAATGGTCCTGTACCCGTTCTGTGCCCCCCAGGTGCCGCCTTTCCCTGCATCTGCATCCCCGCTGGAGCTGCCATGGTCCCCCCCTGCCCACCCCCCCTTGGTTTTGGGGCTCAGGCTGGGCCACGCACGCTGGGGGACGATCACTGTGAAAGCATCACGTCCCAAAGCCCCCCCCAAGCTGACAGCTTCTCCCTCTGCTCCTCGCTCGGCGCCTGCCCTTGTGGGCTCCTAGCAGGGTGGTGGGGTGAGCTCCAGGAATTAACCTACCAATTCTTTCCACCCAAAATCCACAATTTATCCTGGCTGGGATAAATTTCAGCGGCTGGGAGCTCTGTGCTGCCTTCCTCCCTGGCGCTGGCAGTGCCCAGCAACTGCAGGGAGCTGGGGCTGTGCGAGCAAGTCCGCCCACAGCCTAACAGGCTCTAATCTGGGCATAATAAAACCAAGATGTTCCAGGATTGCTCTATGGGGAGCGCACTCGGAGCAGCTCTGTCCTTAGCCGACGCTCAGAGAGCTCGCCTGAAAAGCAAAGTAAAATTGAGCAAATACTGATCCTGCAGGAAAGCAGAGCTGGGGTGGCACGGGCTGAAATCAAAGGTGAGCTCCAGCTGGTGCATGAGCAGAAACACCTGAGTAGAACATTTAGAAATGACCAAAGCGTGCTTTTCCAAAATGCTTACAAGGTGTTAGGTTAAAAGTGGGACTTACTGATCTTAAAGGTCTTTTCCAACCTAAATGATTCTACGAAAACGCTGCCTGTGTCAGGCACAGCACGCGATGCTGCGGCTGCAAGTATTTGGGCACCATGAGAAAATCCTGCATCCCACTGCCCTGGCCCCCCCCCACCCAGCCGTCAGCATCTACCAAGGGCCACGTGCCAGCGGAGGAGGGTGGCTTTGGCCAGCACTGCCTGCAGGCAGGGCACGGAGGAGATGCCACCACCTGCCTCACAGAGAAGGTGTGCGTCCAGGGCAGGTGATGGAGGAGAGAGCCAGGACCAGGGCCACATTTTGGGTCTGGAAGGGGGATTTTCAGAAAGCCCGTGGCTCTCCAGCTGCCCGAGAGCCTCCCAGATTGGCACCTCCGAAAGACACTGAAATCACCTGCTGCTTCCAAAACCATCACAGCTACAAGCAGCCAAAGCACCCCAGGCAGAGCGCAACGCCTGCTGCAGCTGCCAGCACCCCAGCTCCAGCCGGGCTCCCAGCCACTGTCACCATCTTCACCCCACACCGGCCACTGTCACCATCCTCACCCCACACCAGCTGGCCAGCCCTGGGGGGACCCACCGCATCCCCCCACAAGGCAGCACACGTAACACAGCTGGACCCGTGTGTGCCAGCAACACTGCCAGGGACTTCCAGCTCGAAACAGGGATTCGACGGGGAGAGGAAACAAAGTGGCATCGCATCTCTGCAACTCCCTATTCCCAACCTGAATGCCGTCGTTGTTTTTAACCCAGGCGCTGCGAATCGTCCTCCCCGGAGCACATCCCTGGCCCAGGCCAGCCACACACGCGGCACCAGCCGATGGCTCCTCTCCTAAGGGAAAGCCACAGGGTGGGGAGGACGCAGCCAGCCTGGCAGCGTCCCCAGAGCATCCCCAGCCGTCCCCACGCCGCAGGGCTGGGGCGGCAGACGGGGCAGGGGGCTGCGCCGGGGCGTCTGCAGCGGGGAGCGCAGGGAGGGGAGTGTGGAGGGGTGATGCTGAGCAGGCTGAGCCGGAGAGACGCGTGGGGAGGGAGGGATGGCCGGACCACACAGCAGGACTGGAGGGGGCCATGGCCGGAGCGCAGCGTGGGAGCAAAGCTGCATCCCCGGGCTGCTGCCGACCTCCACGCAGCGCCTGAGACGTCACGGCACTGGGGGGCCGAGCCCAGCGCCTCCAATTCAAAGACATAACTGGGCTCTCGGGGCCTCTGCTCCCAGGCTCCGGCGCCCTCCGCCAGCCGGGCTCCAGCAGGGACCCGCAGCACCGCCCGTGCCACCCACCGCCCACCGGGCCGGGACCCTCCAGCTCAGCCCCGACAGAGGGGCTTTTCTTGTCCCCTGCCTTTGTTTTCTATTTAGTGCTTTTGTTCTCCCCTCTTTGGTCCTTTGTTCCAGCTTGTCCTTTGTTCCGACGCCTTTGGGTTCTCTTCCCTTTGATTCTTTGTCACTCCCTTCATCTTGGTGCTTTTCTTTCCCCGGGTTTTTAAGCTGGCGGTTGTTTTCTCTGGCCGCTCTGTGCTTGGCATTTTTATCCTTTCTCCTGCCTGGTCCACTCCTCGGGTCACATGGGCCCGCCCCAGATTGTCTTCAAATCCCCATTTGTCTTGTTTTGGTGCCTGGATTTCCCTGCCTTTATGTCCTTTCTTAAGAGACTCTTAGCAATTTCTTCTCTTCAGTGAAGAAAGTAGTGGGGGGGGAGGTCGGGGCTTAATTAATTAGTGAGTGTAATCTTTAGATGCGTGGCACTGCAAGACGTGTTGAGCATCATTATTATTGTCATTAGGATGTTAGGGTTAGCGAGGGTTTAAAGACCAGTTAATTGCAGCAAAGAGCTCCAGCTTCACAAAATTATATCAGAAAGAGCCAGGCTTGGTTTTGCCCACCAGGCTTGGGAGAAGAGGGAAAATCCTGACACAGGCAAGGCAGGCAGAGGATGAGCAGAGGCAACACATCCCAGCCCCAGCCTGGAGGGCTGGGTGATGGTTGGGAAGGGCTGCCCGGAGCGAGGAGTGGGCAGCTGCGCTCGCCTCTCCCAAGAAGACCAAAGAGCATCATCCTGCCTCCTGGGATTTTCAATGCGGAGGCTGGTGACTCCCCAGCATGGCAGAGCCCCGGGCGAACCGGTGACCCAGCACCAGCGTGAGGGGTGCGGGTGCGAGGGCAGGGCTGCTGCCCTGGGGAGGACAGAGCTGGTTAAAGTCCCTGGGGTCGGCAATTTTGCCAGTGCTCAGCGCACAGCAAGGCCGATGCCCCCTTTGGAAATAGGGATTCACCAAGGGTTTGGCCTGGCTGAGCCCCTGCTCAGAGCCACAGAGCACACAAGGGCTTTAACGGGGGGAGAATGGCTGTTCCCGCGCTTGCGTTGCATCTTGAGACCCAGCTTAGAGCACGTGTGCAAATACAACCGCAAAATCAGATACCGGGCAGTCAGGATTAGGGAACCGTTTTCCTGAGAACAACTTCAATGTAAGACGCTGCCACTTCGCTTTGATTTATCACCCCAAATATTCCGCCCCCCACCCCAGCACTGTGTCCTTGCTTTCTGGTCACATTGTGACCCACTGGCCTGGCAGGAAAGGGCAGGACACAACCCTGCTCACTTGCAGCACCTCTGAGATGTCACATCGCTCTGGCTCACCACGGTCAAACGAAAACGTGGGGTCCATTTTTACACACCCCAAACCACCCCCCCCCCCCCTCCCCCCGACGCACAGCATCCCCGCCGCGCAGCTTTAAAGCAGCTGTGGCTGCACAACAGCTGTTGAACGGAGGAAGCAGCCAAACTTAGCAACAGGATGTACCCTCGGAGAGCGTGATCAATATCAGAAAATGCAGCTTTTCAAGTGAGAGCTAAACCCATCTGCTAGAACCGGGTGCCTCAGGAGATTGGCACCGATACGGGGCGTCTTTGACTCTTGCCTTCACAACACCCTGATTTCTCCTTTCCCAAGTCACTTACGGTAACGGGGTGATGTCCCCACAGTTTGTGGCAGCTCGTGGTAAGGCGGCGGAGGAGGGATGCCTTTCCGAGTGCAGGACCAGAGGGGAAAAGGGCACAAGCACACCTGGAGCTCCAGGAAGGGATGGGTGCCTTGTGGGAACATCACTCCCTGCCCAAACGGATGGATCCAGCTGGATCAGAAAGTTCCTGGGTGCTACAGATGGGGTGCTTTGATAACATGCCCTGCAATAACAACCCCACGCTGTTGTTCAACGTGCTGGTGTGTAAGCGCATTAGCGTGACCCCGGCTTCGCCAGCCCATTACCAGGCAGGACCAAACATCGTGAGACAGCCAGGAAGGCCCTGAAGGAGGTGTTTCCAGGTGGGAACTGGACAAAACCTGTACCAGCTCCACTGAAACCCACGAACCACTGCGGGCACAGCAAGCGAGCTCTCCATCGCAGGCTGGGAAAGCCTATCCGATGGGAGCAGCACTGGCTCCCACGGCACATCCCAAGGGGCTGTTGATTGAACCAGCTGAGGATCCGGGATGCTGGGGACAGCAACGGGCTGACAAACTGCACAAGCAGAGCCCTGTCCTGCCCCAGCCCTGTTAGCCGTGGCAGTGCCCACCCAGCTCCTGCCAGCCCCAGTACAACAAGGGAAGAGGGGAGCTGCCTGCCCACCTTTCCTGGGGCTCCAGGTGGTGCAAAACCTGAGCTTGGTGGTTGGCAGAAGAGGTGGATCCCTCAGGGACATCCTCACCCAGCGTGGCTCTCAGGGACATCCTCACCCAGCGTGGCTCTCAGGGACATCCTCACCCAGCGTGGCTCTCAGGGACATCCTCGCCCAGGGTGGCTCTCAGGGACATCCTCACCCAGGGTGGCTCTTAGGGACATCCTCACCCAGCGTGGCTCTCAGGGACATCCTCACCCAGCGTGGCTCTCAGGGACATCCTCGCCCAGGGTGGCTCTCAGGGACATCCTCACCCAGGGTGGCTCTTAGGGACATCCTCACCCAGCGTGGCTCTCAGGGACATCCTCACCCAGCGTGGCTCTCAGGGACATCCTCACCCAGGGTGGCTCTCAGGGACATCCTCGCCCAGGGTGGCTCTCAGGGACATCCTCGCCCAGGGTGGCTCACGTCTGAGCGTGGCAGAGCTGTGACCTGCAGATTAACCTTTCCAGCCTGTGCCATTGCCTCATCTCGCTGGGGCTGGGTGTCGCACCCAGGGCCACAGCGCAGGGGATGGGTGCGGAGGGACGCTGGGGAGCCACGGTGGCAGCACCCGGCGGGGTCTCAGCCCAGCGGGCACCTCGGTCCCTGCCTGCCACACTTCAGAGGTTAAACACTGAAGTGCCTGAAACAAGAGCAGCTGGGAAAAGCCATCTTTCTGGTCTGCCCGGTTCTGATTTCAGGCCTCCCAAGTGCAGCTGGCCAAATGCAAAGCTCGGGGCTGATAAGCCCTGGACGTGAGTCATAAAACACACCACCCCAGAGCCACCCCACTCATACCGGGGTGCTGGCCCTGCCACAGTCACGCAGGGTCCTCACCTGGCCCCCCCCCCGGAGTTGGCATCAGCCGATGCTCATCCACCAGCGAAGCTGCATCATCCCTGGCACCAGTGGGTCGGCTCAGCCGGCTCTGCCCACCCACCCCCTCGCTGTGCCCCGCTCTCCGAAGGGCTGAACCTGTTTTTATTACAGAGCTGGCACCGGGAAGGCAAAAAAAAAAAAAAAAAAAAAAAGAACCAAACCCCCCTCATCTCTCTATCTGCAGCCATGCAAGGAATATTGTTCAGCGCAGCACAAAAGCATCCCTGAAAATAGAAGCGCCAGGGCCAGGCCTGCCAGTGGCTGTGTGAGATAACGTCTACTTGCAAACAGTGTGCCTTTGTGCCGCTGTCACTGTCCCCATTGTTCAGGAGCCTATTGCCTCGGGGATATTGTTCCCTTCTTTTGTCTCAGCCCGGCTCCTTTTTGTTTGACTTTACTTACCATTTCATTCCTCTCCTTTGTGCTGGGGTTCTTTCTTTTGTCTTTCTCTCTCTCTCCCTTTTCTCTGTGTGATTTGTATTTAGCAATTGTTCCCGGCCCACTGGAAACACAATGTACTCCGGGCTCTTTTCTCTCCTCCATTCATTACCTATTCAGGTGGGTTTGTTTGCCCATAGGTAACCAGGGGGCCTCCGGGAGCTCCCATGGGGTGCAGGAGGAGGCTGGCGGTGGCCTTTGGGGACACCAGGGTCCCCCAAACTGGCAGCAGGTTCCCATTTCCCCCCATGACAAATGAGCACTGGGAAAAGCACAAATCGGACCCCAACTTGCTGCCGCCTTGATGAGCAGATGAGCCGAGGATGCTGACGCAGGCGCGATGGTGGCCGGGCAGTGCAGCCCCGCGCGCAGCTGGGGAAGCGGAGGCACAGAGAGGTGCCCAGGTCCAGCTCTGACTCCCAGAGCCAGGACAGGGATCCAAACCCTTATTCACACCGGATCTGAGCCCGGCCAAGCAGTCCTGCCCCTGGCATTGGTGGTCCCTGGTTAACAAAACCATGGCTCTCCCCTATCCCTGTTTTTTTGGGAGCCAGTGAAGGGATGAGGAGAGCATTCAATGACAGGAAACACCAAAGCTGCCTCGCAGCAGCGCTCCCACTGCTCAGTGCCCCCCCAGCATCTCCCCAACGCTGCACGGTGACTGGGTGCCCTCCAAGAGGGACCCTCGGGGCTGCAGCGTGGGCACTCACCTCCCACCCTGCCAGCCACCAGTGCCCAGAGCTGCTGCAGCCCATCTGGCAAAGTGGGGAAGGGATTTACCTCTCTGCTCCAAGACAGCCCACAGCAGCTTCTGGGATGCACATGGGAGCAGCTGAGGGCTTGATCCTTGGAGATGGCTGAATGTAGCCAGGAGACAGAGGGAAGAGAGCAGAGGCATCTAGAAAGCAGCTCAAAGGCTCCCGAGATGCCCCAGCTCCTGCAGGACGGTGGGAACTGTTTGCACCCCATCCCCTCCTGCCTCCTCCCCAGACCCATGGTCCTGCGGAGCATTTGGGGGCGTCTGCAGCGACCAGGGTAGGCGCAGCCGCTGGGGTTGTTTCTAACCTCCCAAGGAGAAGGATACAGGAAACCTTCAGGGAGTGCCGTGACGGCACAGAGAGCTGACAAGTGGCCATCCCTGGAGACAACAAAGCCCCACTGTTCTCCAGGGCACAGACCGCGTGACCTAATGGGACTTTTCCATCCCTCCCACTGATGAAACCCCGAGGATCAAAGCCTGCTAGAAGCCACCTCCTTCTCCTCTCAGGGACAACCCACACGGCGGATGGGGAGGCCACAGGGACCCCCAAAGACTCACCCCGCGAGCAAGGGATGGGAGCTGTGCGAGCAGGACGGGGGGACAGCAAGCAGCAGCGGCGGGTCCTCGGGGACGGCGTGAGCCCCCGAACGCAGACGGCCCCGGGGCCGCAGGATGGGGGCTGCGGGGGGGCGTGCCTGGGAATAAAGGGAGCAGACTGTGGTCTATTGTTTCATTGTTATGGCTTCAAAGGACAATGGGGCATTGTTGTCTCTGGGGATCCCATTGTTTGCTTTCGCTGCAGATCCCAGCCGTGCAGTGGATGGCGGCTTCCCGAGGGCCAGGCAAGCTCCGTGTGTGGGACACTAAATAACGAGGCAGGCATGTTTCCTTCCCCACCCCCTCCCCACCACCCTTCCTAAAAAGGCACGGCGCACTGCAGCCTGCCTGTGCCCGTGCAGGCCAGGGCACGGCCCAGCACAGCACGGGCACAGGCACCAGGACCACCCATCCGCGCGGGGAGCAGGCAGAGAAACCCCCACGCCCCACGGAGACGGGGCGACAGCAGGGAGGGTTCACCCTGGAGGGGCTGAGGTTGCTCGCTCCATCCCTGTGGAGCCCAGCAAACCTGCGCCAGGGGGAAAAAACCCACTCAGTATTTATCTATATGAGCCAAAACCCCATCTGCTGCCAGAAGCCACCGCAGTGCTGCTGGCTCCCAGCCCGGGAGGTGCCCAGGCTCCAGCCACACCAGCCAGGGCTGTGGCCCCGCTGCCTTCCCAGTGGCATTTGCTGGTGCTCCCCTCTCTGAACCCACAGGAGCTATACCACGGCCACCCAGCAACGTCCCTAGGTTTTTGCTGCCTCCTCTCACCACACAACATTCCTTAAAGACCACCATCCCCCAGGCACACAGAGCAAGGGGTGTTTGCTGTTTTCTGCTGCAAAGCCCGACTTCTCCATCAGTACCAAGGAAAAGGTACTTGGTACCATCCAAGGGACTTGGGAAAGGACGAGGCAGCCCTGGGTCCTCCCTTCACAGTTTGTGCAGCACCTCATGTCCAGGACTGTTATTTGCATAACTCCTTCCTATGTATAAATAAATCTGGGTGCTATGCAAAAGCTGGGGGATGGGGAAGGAGCAGGAGCCATCTCCAGCCCACAGCTGAGGCCCCGGAGCCTGCCGCTGCCCCGCACATCAGGCAGTGCCAGAGGTGGGCTGGGAGATTGCTGGAGCAGGGAAGAGATATGCTGTCCCCAGAGACACCCCTTGGGCATGAGGCTGCTCACAACAGCTGGGGAAGGGAGTAACTCATCCAGGGAGCCCAGGCTGAGCCCCAGGAGGCGGCTGGGGCTGGGAAAAGCAGCGTTGGCAACTCAGCTGGGGAAAGGGGATGCCCACCCTGCAGAAACTCAATCAGCCTGGGACAGCTTCACAACCATGCCCCCCCACCACGCAGGGAGCCGGGCTCAGACTCAGCGGAGCCCCCCTCTGCAGGGATCTGACCACCCTCCCGGATAACCTGCAGAGAGGTCCCAGACAAGCTGGAAGAGCTGGCTTGTACAGCCCGGCCCCCCTGCTCCCTGGACCGAAGCCCTCTTGCCAGAGGCTGCACAAAGGCTGGGCTCAGACCAGCTCCCACCGAGCATCTTTCCTCGCTGCCCAAACGCACCTTGGTGCTGCCTGGGCCCCACCTGATCCCGTGGCCTTGTCACCCTCAGAGTGGGAAAAGCCCAGCCCACGCTGCTGGTAGCCCCAGACCAAGCTCAGCTTCACAAGAACAAATAACAGAGTTTGGGTTTTTCGAAGCAACTGCAGCTAATAAAGTTATACATTCAACCTGGGCTTGTTTGTTTAGGTTTTAATCCTGGGAATTCCCACTACTTCTAATCAGAAGATGAAGGTAGACCTTGCCTCTCAAATGCCTCTAAGATTAATTTCTGGAAAAAACACCAAGGGGGTTGTTTGATGATCAATAGAAGCTGTTTGGGAAAAACACGTAAGGTGTGACAAGAGACACTGGATCTCGGCACTGCAACACTGCCTGCCTCTAACCAAATCCCTCTGCTCCCCCTGGGGCCTCGCATCTCCGCTGTGGAGCAAGGGGACATTTACTCCCTCGAGGGACCCGGCTGCAGCCTGCAGAAGCCAAGCATGCCAGGTACCAAGGGTACCCATCCCTTGGGGACTGCACCTGTGGCTCTGGGAGCTCTGATGCCTGGGCTGCTCCTGCCGTGATCCCTGGGTCTCGTGGGGACTTGCTCTCATCCTCTCCAGTTTACAGCCTGGGGAAGTGGCAGTGGCCAGCTCCCCATCACGGCCAGACCAACCTCTGCCTGGGTGCACACAGATCAGCCTGGCTTTGCAACGTGCCAGCCCGACCCCAGGTGCTGGCAGGAGCTGGCAGCCAGCCTGTCCTGCTCTGGGGGCTCTTTCATGCTCCTGGCAGGCGTTATTTACTCAAATGTGCACGCACACACACACAGACACACACGCACACGCTCTCTCCCCCTTGAATAGTGCAATTTCCTCTCAGATAAAGAGCTCCTACCGCAGCCCATCTTTCCCTCTCCCCCCAAAACTTGTGCATGTCTCATGCACCCATTTCAGAGCCCACCTTGGGCTCTGATATTATCTCACTTCCTCCATATGAATATTGGCTCTGTTGTTGATCTACGATAAAGGGATGGGCTCCAAAACACTGTACATCGGGGAGGAGGCAGTGGTGCAACACGGTCTGATGTGCCCCAGCTGAGAACAAAGCCTTTTCAAGGGCGGATGCTGGTACCTGCCGTACTGCTAACTCGACAGCCCATCTCCACCAAAGCGTGGCTCCCGTTGGCGCTGCCCTCCTGTCCCCCCAACACCTGCACATGGCAAGGCGGAGGGGGCCCCCAGAGCAGCTGGGGGCTGCTTGTGCTCTGCAGGGTGACAAACACTCGAGGGGCAGGTACCTGGTGGCACAAACCTCGGGCAGGCACGCTGCGCTGGATGTCCCGGTATAGGAGGGGGACCCTGGTGTCTGGGTCAAACGCTTGGGGTATGGCGGCTGGTCCAAATTCCCCTCTATTTTATAGCATCTTAACGTACAAAATGCAACTGAGGTCCGGCAACACTTTAAGATCCCTCATCAGCTGGACCTCGCCTACTTCTAGCTCAGTTTACAAGGGAAAGAAACAATGACCTGAATTGTCTCCTTAACTCTTAACCCACCCAACAGGGAGCACAGGGAAGGAGAGAAGTGTGCCTGGAAAACTCAGATTTATTTACAAACCAGATTGCCTGGCAGCAGGAGAGCCACAGAGACAGCAGGCCAGTGCACAGCGCTGTTCCACTCAACTGAGGACATCACACCACTCCATCAGCCATCACCCCCCAGGGGACTATTAGATATTGCTTCTATTTCGCAGACAAGGGACTGGAAGAATAGCAGATAAGGCAAAATTCTGAAAAGCAGCAGCCACAATCAGGGCTGGACCCTCAGGAAAACTCAGTCTGCTTTTGAAGCTCTGGTCCTTGCAGTAAGGGAAACCCTTCTGCCAACCTGACCTCAAACACCTTTTCTGGTGAGACAGGCGAAACCCAAACAGGACCCCAGTGTCCTGGGTCTTAATAAATACTCGCACGTGAGTAACATACACAGCTCAAACCTGAAGCTGTCTCTTGGCTTTGTTTTACCACATCTATACCCCAAATCCTGCAGTTAGATGACAGCCTGGCCCATGGAGCAGAGCTGTAGGTAACAATTTCTACCTCCACTGCAGACAAACTGGTATCATTGCGGGAGAAGCCCAGGAAACATCATCCACCATGACACTGGGCTGGGTAGAAACAGCCCAAAGACAAGTGCAGGAAAATCGAGCTTAAATATTGCAGCTCAAGGCACGGGAGGGAAGAGCACCTACGGGAACAGGGTCGTGCTTTGGGTGATGGAGTTTGCTACAACACCTTGGGCTGAACAACTTCCAGGTTTTTGTGCATGGGGAATCAGGGAACACCTCCGTCCCCCCAAGCCCAGGTTACTGCTGGCAAGAAAAGCGGTAACATCGACCAACTTCAGCGCAGCGAGTCCAGCTCCTTGCACGAAGGGGCCTGCTGGTATGCGAGGCAGCAGCGCGGGGGGGCGGGCGTTGCTGCTGCTAATGTGGCAGAGTTTCCCTGCTGAGGGCAGGCAAAATGCCCATGACTCATTTTTCCAAGAGATGTTACAAACAATAGTAATGATGCCCCTGGTGAGTATGACTGTGAAAAGGCACGACGGGGGGGCAGCCATGCTGGGCACCTTGTGTGTGGGCTGCCAAAGGAGGGTACTGCCACAAACAAAACCTGCTGGAGCCAGTTTTTGGCATTGTGTGCGATGAGAGCCCTTCTGCAAGGACTTTGGGGGGAGAAGGGCAAAATGGCTGCCCAGCAAAGTCCTCTCCCCACGGCATCCAATCTGCTTGTGATGGGTACCAACCCCGCCTTCAGCCAAGGAGGGGATGGGTTTTATTGCCCACGGAGAAAAATGCCATAAACCAGTCCCAAACAGTTCCATCCCCATGCGGGACTGGAACAAGAACAGGCAGGGAATTTAGGAAAGCATTACAGTGCTTCAAGGCTGCTCTCCCCCAGCTCCTGCCTCTACCCTCCGCACAAGTTTTCCATATTCAGATGCTGCCCTAAGGGGACAGCTTCTAAGCTGTTCGAGTCCTTGACCTTCCACTGTTGTCTGTTTGGTACTATTATTTTTAGGCACACAATCCTTAAAACATACCAGCGCTTGAAATAAGTTCCCAGATAACGTGCATTAAAGCACGAGGTGGCGTGGCTTCAGGAGAAGGGAGCTCTGGGGGATCAAGGATAGCCGCAGGACGCAGTGGAGGGAAAGGTGGTTTTCCCCTTGGTACAGCCCACACAGCTACACATTCCACCTCCCCATGTACTTATTTTACAGACACTCAGAAGGTTACAGGCCTGAAAAGACAGTAAATGCTGAAGCTCCGCGAGCAGCCACCGGCTACACAAGCGGCTGCTCCTGTCCTGTGGTGCTCCTGCCGAGGCAGCCCCGTGCCCTGCCCAGGAACAGAGCCCACTGCATCCCACACACTGAGCAAAAGTGCAACGACACCTTTCAAGAGCCAGGAAGGACACCAACCTGCAGGCAGCTGGCTGGCTCAGAGATTTAGGTTTAAGTGTATATAAAATCATCCTACAAATCATCGCTTCCCACCGAAGAACTACAGAGAAACTCATCCCTTCTGGAAAGGCAGGACCACTCTGCCTCCCTCCTCAGGGGGCTCTTTCACAAGCACAGAGAGTCTCATCCTGCAAAAGGACTGGGCTGGGCCAGGGCAAGCAATTCCCAAGTGCGAAAGAGAAGAAAGGCAGCATTTTTCCCAGAACCTCAAAGCCACAGGCAAAGAAAAAGGACAAATATTTACTCAAAGCACCTTCCAGTGCTGTTAAAGGTGCTAACAGTTTAAAAAAAAAAAATAAAAAAAAAATAATCAAACACTGCAGAGCCCCATCTGGATCCGAGGGCTCTCATCTGCCTGCCACAATCAGCACAATGGTCTCAAACTGAAGCGCCGCATGGTAGAGAGCTCTGTCTTATGCAACCCGTGCCATCATTAGTGCAGAAGCAGGTCTCAGTCGCTCGCTTTTTGAGCAAAACTGAGCTCTATTTCTACAAAACAGAAATTCAGGTACAGTGAGACGGTACCTAAAACTATGGTCAGCTCTATTTTTGGTTGTGACACAGCTAGCAGCAGTAAGAAAACTTTCTCTGGCAAACCCCACCATAGGCACTTTGTTTCCTAGAGATGTGTGAACACTGCAGCGTGGTATTTGCACCGCAACATGACATCCCACTGCAATAATCCAGCACGCTGGGGCACTCCTAATAACGCCACCTCAAGGCATCTTCTTCAAAAGGAGCCTTTACACGCCTCCCCGCTCTCCCCTCCACCCCCGCACTGGAGGGAAAGGAATTTGCACGTTATGGAAAAGTACAATTCACAAAAGCAAACACAACAGGCTTCAAGGCAGCAGAAAGCCAAGCGATGGGAGTTTTCTAAACACAGAGTCCAATTGCAAGCATTCACTCTACCTTGCTCCTCCTCACTGCCTCTTGCTCAGCCAAAACCAGAACCTTCTACTCCTCATTCCCTTCTGGAGTGGGACACCCCAGGGTGTGGAGGAGCCGGGGAAGGTGCCGGTGCCCAGGAGATGCAAGCACCCTGTCCGGCCACCGCACCATTTGAGAGCAGCCCCACACCAGACAGCCCAGTTCGCTTTCTTCCAGGTTGTTTGGGAGCCAATAAAGCTGCTCGAACGCTGGGGAACTCTCTGTTCCCGCGGAGGCTTGTGACACTTTGCTGGAGGGGCAGGGGAAGCTGGCCGGGGCCGCAGCACCCCCTTCTGTCTGCCGCACTCTTTTGCAGCCAGTTTTGAGTCTCATCCTGGCCCTGGGCGGTTCAGGCGGCTCATGAGACGTTACCTTCTCGCTGCCTGCAGCTTGGAAACGCTCAGGAAGCTGGAAGGATTCGGGGTTAACAAAAAAAAAAAAAAAAAAAGAAAATCAGCAAGTATTTGGATGAGTCAGTGCTGTGGTTTTCATGAGGACAGACAAGTGCCACTTGGGAAGCCAGTCTGGCAGCACCAGAATTGTTTTTGTGCCCCGTCTATGTGCTGGTAATGCCTAGAAGCTCTGTTCGGGGACCACAATGCTCCATTGCCAGGCAATCCTCAAACAATGGGGCTGTGTTTCCTCCTGGACATCACACATGCCTGGACTCTCCTACCGGCTTTCTGCAGTTTTCACGGCTTCCTGCTGGGGTACTTCTCCTTTTCTTCTGCAGCTCCCACACACACGTAATTACTGACTATTTTGGTACCTTATCATGAGATGCTTCAGAGCTGATTAGCCTAGACTTCCTTCCTCCCATCATCAACCTACTCGAATATTGACGTTCATTCGCGCTAATTTGATAAAATCAAAGAGCAGAGGAGCTTTAGGAGGCATTACATGGTCTTGAAGTGCACAATTTGGAGTTGGCGGCAGCCCTGCTGATAAGAACGAGCTACTTCTCCTAATGTCCAGCTCTTCTCAAAAAGCAGCCACTTGCCAGCCATGTGCAAAGCGTGAGGACAGACCCTTGGCAGGCTCCAAGCCAGTTTAATTTCAGTGGCCCTGGATAAACCAGGGCCAAGCAACGTGATGTGACACATCCCATTAAATAACCTTTGGCTAAATACACACTATTAGTAAGAAGTTGCACACACTTGGAAAGAGAAATGATGACTTCAAAGCAACTTCAAAATTGGAAGGGACTCTGCTTTTTTAGAGTCTCAAGATCTGTCTGCAGCAATGAAGAGAGGCAGGTAAATTTTACAGCACTGCATCATAAATACCCCTTCCTGCAACGCCTGCATTAACGACAATTCCTTTCTGCCTTCCCCGAAAGCCTCGCTTGGTACACTGGGGATAAAATGGAAAGCAGATGCAGGTGACCTCTTCAATACAATTTTATTCCATGTGCTAGCTTCTGGTGATGACTTCTATTACCAAGTGACACCGGCGGGTTATTTCTGTTGACTGTGTCGAAAGGACTTTGCAGCTTGTGAAATAAGAAGAAAATAAGAAATAAGAAAACCCACCGACTCCGTTAGCAGGCTGTACAGCTGGAGCTGTTCTAGCCACTGTAGTAGGTCATGTGGTTTCTCAAAAGCTTCTTACCATGAATGTCTGCTACAGTACTCCTGATGTACAACCTCTTGGAATGGGAGAAGCACGCTGGATGGTCTTGCCTCAAAGGATAGAAATACATGAGCCTTCTGGCAGAGAAATCTTCCATCTTGAACATAAATTTTCACGCTTAAGGCGATACACAATTTTAAGTTTTGAAATACTGAATGCTTATTAAATGATTTCTAGTGCAATCTGACTACCAAGATTCATTTTCTTCCATCCAGGTAATCTTAGTCTCCAAGTTACAATTACAGCCAAAACCTTTCTTTTTTTCTCTTTCTTTACATGAGAAAAGCAGCAGAGGGGACTGATAGCCCCACCTAAGCTAGGGAACTTATCTTTTGTTGATGTGATAAGCAAATCGGCTCTCTTGTGGAAACTTGAATAGAACAGCCAGATCCTTAAAACAGATAATAAAAAGAAACCAGTATGATAAACCCTCAACTGATACATCCGATATCCCAGCTTATTTCACAGTGCCATGGTTTAACCTAGAGACTGCCCAAAGATGCAAGAGATTTAATCCAAACCAACTGCCCTCTCTGCTTCTCCGAGCTGAAGATAAGTTATTGTACGAGCACGCCTACCAGTAAAGCTGGTAAATGTTGGATTACCATACCACAGCCCCAGGTTCCTCACAAGAACCACACAAGCTCAAGGACTGCACGTCAGTCCAGTATCCTGAATGAGCCCACCCTGCCCACCTAACGCATCCCAGAACACACAAATATTTATCACAGACTGCACAGATCCACGGTGAAAATCACTCTGAAAACATTTCTCCCCTTGTTCTACTCAGAGAAGGGCATGAGACTGAAAGCAAGCAGATTTATGTTTACAGTTAATGTAAAAATGTTTATTTGTGAAATATATCATGCATGGTTTCAAACTACAAAAAAAACCCCAAACAACCTTGCACAAAGGAATGTGCAGTTTTCAACTCTGCATGTCATCCCGGTTACGCATAACTTCCTCTCTACAAGACGGTCCTGTTCCCACTAGCACTTTATTCACTCCGAAGCACCGTAGCCATTGTTCTAAGTGAACAACAAATCCTAGTTAGAAACACTTTGTAGAAGAGTGATATTGTCCCCTTTTAACATGATCCGACCTGCAACACAAGAGAAAGGAAATAGGGGATTAGAGAGATCCCAGACTCTAACGATAACCTCGTGTTTTCAAAAAGCATTCCACAACGGCACGAAGTCGCCCACATGACAACCGACCAAGTTTTTATCCGTAGCACTGAGCCCCTTCCCATATGGCTGCCCACGTTCACAATTCACACTACAACGCATCAGACACATGCTCCGCTCCTGTGCTCGGCGTTCGAGCAGCGCTGTTTCCACTACGAGCCCAAACATGTCACTTGTCACAGACAGCTGTTTGTGTCCTCATCAGCAGGTGGTTATTAAATACCACCACTTAAGCGCTTCCTGGCTTCGACTCAGAGGTGACACAGCAAGTGTTAGAACTGCTCAGGGCCCCCACATTAGATGTAGCTGAGGAGTCTGGCTGGACCCCTGCCACCACCCTGGCTACAGAAAAAGTCCATATGTTGTGACACGCGCTTGAAAGACAAAAACTGGCAAGTGTCTCAGGCAGAGACACCTTCCCCTGCACATTCAACACAACCAACCAGCTCAAGAAACAGCAGGAGCCAGTACCTGCTCTGGAAAAAACTCTGCCAGTACTCTCCTGGAAAAAACACTTCAAACCCAACACTTTTCACATGTTTTGTGCTTTACAGCATTGCTACATGGAAGGCTCGCACAACCAAGTTTCAGGCATCACTCAGGTTACACAGACACAGGGACGTACCCAGCTGTTTCCTTGATTTTGTTTTGGAGTGAATCTCCTCTGCGTCGTCCAGCACCAGGTTCATATATTCATCAAAGCCCTAAAAATCAGCAACAAAAGCAGTCAGTGAGCGAAGGCAGGCAGACTCCTCTCAGCTACATCTAAACTTCAGCGACAACCACACAAACTATCATTAGCTGTGCTGATGTGGGCTGGGCAATTAAGACTATTCATTGGAGAGGCATTAACCACTGTGACCACCCCCACCCCTGGTAGTTCTTGACATGAAGAAATAGTTTTGTGAATCTGAAAAAGAAACCCTCAAACAATCGTAAGAGTAACAAAGGGAAATAGTGATACTCACAATGATGCAGCCTTCTATCCGCATGTTCACCTGCTCGTAAAGCCACACCTGGATCCTGGACCTCTGCAAAATGGTGGAGGAGGAGAGCAAACCAGGAATGTAAATACTCCAAGAAATTTTATTTTCTCCTACGTATTAAGTGATCCTCGCTACCGACAGCCACTATAGCTCTGCAGCGCTCACAGGGCTAACTCTCACACATGATTTTGGTTAGGTCCTCACAGTTTTAAGGTATTATACTATTTTGTAAATACTTCACGTGTTCACTATGAACATATAACAGCACAGATTTTAAAATTACCACACGAAAAATATCCCCGTGCACTGGCCTGCAAGACCAACGCCTGTTACGAAGGTAATTCCTCAAGGAGCGAAGGAAACGCTGCCCTGGGAGCCAGCCGCTCTCCTCACGTACCTGAGCGGTACCAACTCGTTCAGCTCAACAGAAACCGGCTTCAAAAGGCGAATTGCGACCTCTGGCCCCCCCGCTCCCGGCCGCAGCCCCCTCCCCCGGCCGCAGCCCTCCCCCGCCCGCCCCACGGTACTCACGTTCTGGAGGTAGCGGAAAATAAGGTTCTGGAGCGGGGTGTTAAGGACACAGCACGGCAAGAAATCTCCGGCGCCACGGCCCCGGGGGCGGCCCCCGCGGCCCACCAGCGCCTCACAGCCCAGCTCCTTCCCTCCTGCCCCGCCCCCGCCGCCGGCCCGGCCTCCCCGCGGCTCCGAGACGAGCCCCCCACCACAGGAAGGATACGATGGGCTGCACCATCACCTTCTGCACCTTCTGGCCCTGCCCGCGGTACGCCATGGCTGCTGCTGCTGCTGCCGCTGCCCGGCACACGTCCCGCCACCCCCGCCGCCGGAAGCCGCTAAGCACGGCGGGAGCGCGCAAGGAGCCGTGGGAAGGTGGCGGCCCTGGCCGCTCTAGGAGGCTGGGAGGACCGTTGTCTCCACTGCTCCGCGCAGGAGGGCGAGCAGAGAGGAGCGGGGTAGAGGGGCAAGCAGCAAAGGGGGTGGGAAGGCGAGGAGCAGGAGTGGGTGGCAAGGAGAGGAGGACAGAGGGCCAGTAGGATGATGGGGGCCAAGCAGAGGAGAGAAGGCCAGCAGGATAGGGTGAGGGGGCAAGCAGAGGAGAGGAGAGGAGGAGGAGGGGGGGAGGCAAGCAGAGGAGGGGAGAGGGCAAACAGGAGCCAGGGGCCAGCAGGAGGGGCTGCCCCAATAGACTACACACCCACACCTTTCCTATACCAGATTTATTTAAAAACAGTGCTAACCGCTGTTGTGTGGAATAGTTCAACTACCGGTAAAGGCAGAGGAGGCCAAACTATGTTTAATACAATACCTTAAATAGAATACAAATATAAAATGGAAGAATAAAATATTTACAGAAACCATGGCATACACCAAATCTCACCCCGGCAGAGGGAGCGGCAAAGGCTGACAACAGAGCAAGAGGAGGGAAGCCAAGGGGGGAAGCCTTCCTCGCCAGGCTCAGGCACACTCTTCCTCTCTCCCCCAGTCACCGCTGGCAACATCTCACCGTGAGAAAGTCCTTCAGCAGGATAAAGGATCGGCAGCTTGGAGCCAGGTGACCATTCTGGAGCCAGAACAGCAGTTTCCTAAATTTTGGTTTCAAACCTTTCCTCTAGGAACTAAGACATCACAGTGGATTATCAAAGCACGTAAGTGTTTTCTTCCAAAGAGAAAGTATTTACAATCAACTCAAAACAACTCATATTTTTTTTTT
Organism: Falco naumanni; assembly: GCF_017639655.2. Classification (NCBI taxonomy): domain Eukaryota; kingdom Metazoa; phylum Chordata; class Aves; order Falconiformes; family Falconidae; genus Falco; species Falco naumanni. Next base: position 3,080,568 of record NC_054070.1, read on the forward strand.
CCTCTGCCAGCAGCAAATGCCTGAGGGCCCCTACGGCTTCACAAATCATAGTAAGAAGAGACCAAAGTTCTCCAAAGAATTCAAGAAAACAATTCAAAATATGTCTGCTAGGGAAAACTGGTGGCAGGGTACACAATACACCTCAGCCTCAGCTATTTTCTTCAGGGTCCCAAATTCGGACTGCATGTAGAACCTGTGGCAGAGCAGCAGCCTCCAGCGTGTACTCATACACGGAGCTCAAGCCTCAGTGGCGGGGTGGGGGTGCCAGGGAGACCGAAGGGAGGATCCCTGGGGCACGCCCGAAAAGAGCATGGTTGGTCCTGCAGCAGTACCAGGTTCCAAGATCTCCAGCCCAGGCACACGCTCCCCCTCGGGTCGGTGCCAGCGGTGGCACGGCACAGCGGGCAGGAGATCAGATGAAGCCGATGGTGTTTGAGCACGAGTCCGAGCAGCCACCGCTTCCCGACAGAAGACGAGCCAGCAGCTCAGCAGAGCAATTCTTGGAACCAAGAGGCACTTAAACCAATTCTTAGTTTGCCAATTTACTGCAGACTGCGAGAGGAATCCCAACTATCCACCCCAGAATCCTGTTCGCATCAGCAAAAAGCACCAAACCTCCCCAAGCTTTGGTACAGTACAACAAAATCAGAGGGGGGTATTCTAGCTGTACTGCAGAGATGCTGCTTTTCCACACTGATATTGTATCATCCCTGATAATTCCAAGTGAGGCTGGATGGACCGACCCCAACCACCACCCCTGGCAGCACATTTGGTCCAAAACATTAAGTATTCTGCTCCCTCCCACCCCAACATTTAATTAAGTTACACTAAAAGATTAAAGTCAAAATGATAACATACATAAATAAAACTCAAGAGTTGACATAGTAACTCCAGGCTTTAGATATCAACTGTCCAAGAAGTCAGAAAAAGCTTGGAAATGCGCTGAATGGTGTTTTGCCAAGGGTGGGGGAGGAAGGAAGGAAGCTTTAAGCCTTCGGAGCATCACTGAATCAGTACATCAGTTCGTGACCACCACAGTCTGCAGATGGGCACCTCTCTGTCCCAAAATAAACAAGTGCTTTGTCCTCTTAATGTCAAAGGTAACCACCGATAGTTACAGAATGGATGCACAGGACCTTGACTCTGACCAGCAGGGAAATTTAGGACAAAGGAGTGCAGATACTGCCAATTTCTACCAGTTCAACTGTGCTTTAAGACTCATTGCAAAGCCTTAGCTAGAAAAAGGATCATCTCTGGGTATCCAATAAAATATAAAGTTTTAATTTTTTTTTTTTAAAGCCTTAAGAATATGCAGTTCAGCTGTCAATCATTTCAGAAAGTTCCAGGAGGAGGTCATCCTCATCCTTCCCTGGGTCCAGGTCAATTTCTGCTTCCAGTTTGCCTCCTGAGATTTCCCAAATAAGTTTCTCAAAGTCATCTTCTACGGATAAGGGTGCTTTCCCAGCCCCTGTGGAGCTCAGCCGGCGTGTTTTCACTGGTACTTGTAAAGAAGTTGAAGTTGAGCTTGAGACCTCGGACTGTGCCATGAAGTCTGCTTGGCTTCCAATATGCAGTTCAGGACTTGGGAGAACAAGAAAGAGCAAATCAGTGAATGACATTCCTTAACCAGAGAGATGTTTTCTGCAAACCAGCGCTTAAAGCTGTAGTTAATCCCTCTGACACCTCAACCTTACACTGGGATTGTTATTAAATTAACCTGGGGCAGTACTGATAAGAGTCCAATGTATCAGCAGGTACATTTTTCAGTTTGGAGATTTATCCGTGAAGACAGAGCAGCCTGGGTCTGGCCAAGACAGTTCCATTTTTGTGATCAGAGACACTCTGCCACTTTTACTAATTTGACTGTAAAAGGATTAAGCAGTCAAACTCTACAGGCATTCAGAAAACCCAAAAAGTCACTGAAAAGCTGTGCCAACTTGCAGCATTTCAAGAAAAAAAAAAATCTAAATAAGCGTTCCTGCTAGCTGCTAGAAAATTATTCCTGATTAATTGTTCCTCTGTTGAATTTGACATTAATTATCTCAAACCTCTTAATTTTTCCACATGCAAAACCCCCTTATGTTTCACATGAAAGACACACTGATCAAGAAAAAGAACAAGTTGTGCTTGTTACCTAGTTTTGGGTTTTTCTCTCCCAGGTACGGAGACCAGGCTGTCTTCTGGCAAAACAGGAACAACAGCCTAGGAAGAAACAAGACAGTTTTCATGATACGCAGGTAAAAGACTTAGTAAATCCTTCCTCTGCTGCTTCTCCCCTGGCATAGCTGAACCTTAACCAAAATACAGAACCAGGGCACTCCTGAAGAAAACTTCGCTTGAAGTTTACTAATGACCTTGTGTCTTTTGTAAGAACACAGCGTTAATGGACAAAATCCTTCATACCACAGAGAAATCATAGCAGAGTATTATGTAAATGCTGCCATTTATCTAATAAAAAGCAGAAGGGTACTACAGCCATCCTGTAGACCACCTCTGGATTTAAAAGAGAACAGAGACGCGCAGAGTATTTCAGCTTTCCATCTTTTCTCCAAGAGGAGGGTAAAACTTGGGCATAAATTTTACTAGGGACCCATTACTGCCTCAGCCACTGTCACTGTCCTTACCACAGCTGCTTTTTTAGCTGGAAGCTCCTGCGTGTCACCACCAGTGGTACTCAGTGGCTTCACTGCCGCCACAGCAGAGGGATGATTCTCAGCTGCTTTACGTTTCAGTGTCTGCTTTGTCGGGCAGGTGGCTTTCCCATCAGAAGGCTTCAGGCACGCCTTAGGTTTGGCTAGAGTAAGAGAACGAGAGTTGTTCTGCCTCAGGAACAAAAAAACCCAAACAGCTTCTTTTTAACAGTCCCATAATCCTTCTAGTTAAATATAGTTGGCCATAACAACTACACTCCAATTTCCCAGATTCACAGCAGTTATTTTCCACATAGTAAACACTGTTTACCAACAAGCCATAAAAGGAGCAAAGAAGTTACAAAAAGGAGCCAGTTACAACATGAAAATTGTCATGATCTGCCTTTCTTTCAAAAGATGACCTAAAGTAACTCTTTAACATACAGCCAACGCTTACTTTTAGCTTTCCGTTCTGGAAGTTGAGCTGCCTGTTTCCCTGGGGGTACAGCAGCATCTTTTCCTGGGCTTTGAACCCCATGTTCTGGAGGTTTCACCAACGCCCTCTTCATGAATTGGGAACATGGCCCTGAAACCACGGTGGATTCAGGATTCCCTGATGCTGGAGTTTTATCCTTCACTGCTTTTTCAACAGGAGATGGCACAGCAGCTGCTTCCTTCTGAAGTTTCTCTTCTTGGCATCGTTTCAGTTGCCGCTTTTCCTTCATAATCTCTTCAAGGCTCTTCACTTGAACTTTAGCATTAGGTGCACTCTGATCAGAGGGCTAGGAAAAAACCAAAAAGAGGACTAATAGCACAAAAATCTATGGAGATTTTATTAAGAAAATCTGAGTGGCAACCCCTCCAACATGGCTCCACGTGGAACAGAGCATGTTAATACCATTCAGATCTGACATTTTTTCCATAAAACATTACCTGTAACAAGATCCATGCTTTACTATGGAAATACTGTTTCAAAAGCCTGCAATTCCCAACACAGCAAGCTTCTTTAATAGAGCAGAAGACTCTAGCTGTAACCTATTACATTCTTTTTAGGCACCAGTCATACAAGCTCCCCAATACAGCATTCACTGTAAGTCTGATTCCCTCTCATAAAAAGCTTTAGCCTTCTCTGTTGAAACACCTCAAGATTTTAAGATATTCTTCAAGTCTGACAGATAAAGTCACTGACAAGAAAAACATTCCCTCCACATTAACCTCACAGATTTTATCTGGTGCTAATAGGGGGGTTTATTCATTACCAGGTATAATCAGATTAATTCAGTGCTTGAGGATTACAGTATTGTCTGGAAATGTTATTGAAAGTGACAGGACTTAGGACTTTACTGAAGCACTTACCAAACACCAAAAGGTAGGAGCACACTCAAACTGGCAGCAAGCAGCGAGTACACAAAAAGTGAGAAAATTTATCAGAAATTTTATGAATATATCTGTCTTTACAAAGGACTCACCTCTGCAGGTGCAGAGACTGCTTTGGGAGAAAGCTTGTTCAATTCCACTATCTTCTTTTCTTCCCTTCCAGGTCCTTTAAAACAAGCAAAAAAAATTAATAAATCTGTCAACAGCAGAAGTAAAGAAATCTGGTTACCTCTGTTTCCTTGGTGTGTTTATTTCCTCATGTCTAGTAACAGGACAGAGGGAAAGGCTACAGTAAGCAATCCACAGTATTTGAGCCATCCTTCCCTCAATCACACTCGCTCTTTTTACGTGGCTTATATGATCTTAATGATGAGATCTTTGATGCTCTGTCATTTTTGACAAAAACTGGCCCTCACATTCAGAAGTTGATCCAAGCTTCGCAAACACATATACCTCAATAGCCAAGTTAAACACCACATATGCCAGAGAGGAGGTAAACTTGGATTCAGCACAGGCAAGACTCCATATCACAAACAGATGGCAGATAAAAAACAGAAGAGAAATTAGATTACAAAGTTCCTCAATGAATGAAATTTCCAGTGGGAAATACAGAAAACTATAGTGTAATGCATGGAAAATAATATGGTTGTGTATTTCAGCACTGTCTTGTACCTTGCAGCCTTAAAACTCTTTCATCCTCTAGTACACACTGAAGGAAAAAGCAAAGCGAATCCTGAGCAAACTGAATTTGCTTGACAGAGGAAGCACTTCACCAGGGCAGGTACCAAATCATCTTATTACCTATTAGCTTTGTGATCCGTAACAATCTCCTCCCTGTCGGGGCAGGTTCGGGTTGGGCTGGTGGAGCTGGCACATTTTCTCCACTCTGTTGCATTCGCAGAGCTTTCTCCTGCTTGATTTCTTCCAAGGTTTTAATACGCACTTCTCCTGCTGGCTTGGCTTTACCTGCAGACTCTGCCAGCTGCACTTTGCTGGGCACAGGCGGAGCAAGTGTGCTCTGCTTCTTGGGCTCACTCTCAACTTTCACCTTGGTAGGCAACTCTTCTGGTTTTTGCTTCTCGTCTTCCATTCGCTTGCGTTTTTTTTCAACCAGGGCTCCTGAGAAAGCTTTGATGCGAACTGCAGGAGGTCTTGCCCCCAAGCTGGGATCTTCTGTTTTACCACATCCTTCAGTCTGGGGTTTAGCTTGAGGCTCTCCTCGTCTCTGATTAGCTCTCTCAAGACGAATTTCCTCCAGTGTTTTCACATGGATCTTTCCTGCTGGCTTAGCAGCCTTCTCTGTCATCATCAGAAAAAACAGATAAGGACCAACATTTAAACAGAGTCCAACAACATTTAAAGTCTCCCAAATTTGTCACAGTACTAAGGAAAACTAGGTTTGACTGTTCCTAATAATGCATCTTAGGACAATATAACTGCATAATATTCTCCTCCTTTGAGCCACTTGTCTTTTGAAAATGAGTGCTCTCCAAAGAGCTGCAACAACAAAAAAAAACATTAACCCATTTTGTTTCCTTCTCAGACTGTGCCTCTCTGTTAGCATCTCAAACTCCTGCTCCTGGTAGTGGTTCTATTCTACCTATGTGTAAGTGTACTGCAGCTTCTGATTGTTCACAGCAGGAGCATGAAACCTTGACAAGGCACAAGTGGAAACACCCCCCACCCCCCCCCCACCCCCTCCCCGAGTCAGATCTCTGACAGCAGCCATCAGGACAGCTTCAGTACTCGAGCAAAAGGAATCAGGCAGGTTTTTTAAATTAACTTGTAGGGCTGTATGGAATTTCATGAAAAGAAAAAAAAAGGGGAAGGCATATTTAATACCCAGTTATTACCTGTCTCAGTACTGGTCTGTTCAGAGGGTAATCCTAGCCTCTCCTTCAGAGACTTGGGGACCTGAACTACAAGACAGAACGGTAAAAGTTAGGGAGACTGCACAAATCTCAATTTTGTGTTCACATCTTGATATGAGGCAGGAGATCACTTCACCGAGATTTCAAGTTACCCTGAGCCCTCAACCAAGATGCAAAAGTTCCATTAAAAGAAAGGACAAACAGAAAATCTGTGCATTCAATCCAGAGGTCTGTTTAGTAGCTGTACCTCTCTTTGGTGCTTTGTCAGCATTCTCCAGAATCTCTATCTTCTTCCCCAGCCTTTCAGCAAGGTTGCGCCTCAGTGGAAGGACACTTTTACCAGCTTTGGAAAGAGAGAAACAAGAAATACTGTAAGAACATTCCTCTGAAGGAGGATTTTAGAACAGTCAGCCACAGACTTCAGTCCTTCCAGGTATACTTTCTTGTATTTGTCTTTCGCTTGGTAATAAAATTTGCCATTTCTGCAGCCAATACAGATCTCCACCAAAACTTCCCTCCCACATACAGAAAAATGCCTTTAAATATAGTCATGTTTAGATGAGGGCACCCAAACAAACAGCTCACAAAAAGCTCTTACCTACAGATGGTTTTGGTTTTCCCAGTCTGTCAGCAAGGTTCAGTCGAATCACAGGCTCCTCCCCTAAAACAAATCATCATCTCTTTAATGCACAGAAACCAGCAGCCAGTAAAAACATTGCCTTCTAGCTCACGTCCCAGTAAAAAGACACTCTCTTTTGGTATCCAAACCACATAAACAAGCAACTACAAGTAGTCCCACACATTTCTTGCATTTAAAAGGAATTGTGCAGATCTAGACACAATAATTTATACAGACTTATATCACACTACTGTCTGCAGCTGCCACTGCCAGCCTCTTCAATGCTTCCAAGGTGCACTACTTGTGTCATGCCATCTTCTGTAGGTCTTCCCTTTCATTACTCTCGTTATCCCCTTATTGTGTACTGACACTTGTTTTGACATCAGCCTCTCCCTCTGCTGCTAATGCACTTAACCCAAGCACTGACATTGTCACATGCCGTCAACACATTAGCTCATTCACAAATCTCACTCAACCTCAGGAACACAGAAGTCAAATGAAGCATGTTTGAGAATCTGTAGGATGGTGATAATGTATGATTAGCTATGGCTTAACGTCAAGCTGATTAAAAAAAGCACTTCTTGATCTTTTATTGCAATACAACAAATGCCAAGTCTTTCCAATACAACCAGGGCCTTTAAACATAAAAGCACAGTTTTAATAAGAAAAGGCAGCACCCAGCAGATTAACGTGTCTGAATTACCTTAATTATCACCTAACCTTTTGGTTTAGAAGCCATGAAACCATAAAACAATAGTATTCACTGTTACCTTGCTTTGTAGACAGAGTCACAGTTCTCACTACTGTCCGTTCATTTTCCTTTTCTGGCACAGGAACAGTCAGAGATTGGAGTGGATGAACAGAAACTCCTGAAGGACCCTCTGATCATAGCAAGCAAAACATAAGAATGTTTAGGAAAAAAACCCCAACAAAACAGAACACAAGAACTATCATGAAAACCAAAACCAGTTATTCATTACTGTCAAACACATAATGACCAGTGCATGTAAAAAAAAAAAAAATTAAAAAAAATGCGCTGAGCAATTTCCCTCTGATTTGCCCTTGGAATTCCTGTCTGGAATACCAGCTGTTCAAGTTTAACAAAACAGATTGCATGCCAAAGTAGCTCAAGATCCCCAGCTAAACATGGAAATCTCCCATCCTGAACACTACAGTGCAAAAAAGTTCCCCCCCCCCTTTTTTTTTTTCCGCAAATTAACTGTATTTGCCTATACACAGACAGCTGGCCAGGTTCTATCAGAAGGATTAAAAACAAAAAAACAAAAACCATGTGAACAGAAGGCAGAGGGATAATAGGGGATATTAACTCACCACCTTGTTTTTTTGTTTTTTCCTTTAGTTTCTTCAATTTGATTTCTTCCAGTGTTTTTATTCCAAAATTTAAATTGACATCTGAAAACACAAAACAGTTAAACTGAGACTTAAAAGGCACATGTTGAAGAGCACAGATCACCAAGCTTCTTACAGCTCAGAACCTTTCTGAAGTATTTCAAATGAACCCTGTCAACACTCCCAACAAGTAAAAAAGCCATAGAACGGAGGTATTTTAGTAAGAAGCTGGGACCTTTCTTTGCCCCTCCTCCCATCCTGCAGGGTAAAACCTACAGTTTTAAGTATTTTTAATCCATCTACATGATATTAGATTGCTCTATCGTTAGACATGGCTTTCCACAACTTTTCAGAGGACACAACTGCAGGCATTTAAACTCCACTCTGCAGCTCTATTTTGCTCTACAGAAGTAAACAAGGAGTTTATCTGTCTGAGCCAAAGGACATACAACATGTTTAGATAAGAACAAGCTCATGGAAATAACTGACTCCATCCAGCTCCCCTATGTTCTACCATATTTTCGGAACACATTGCTTTTGAGTTAATTATCAAATTCTCCTTCCAATCCATCCTACTACAGCAGTTAAAGACTACCTTGATTTGTATTAGCATTGGATTTCCTAGTGGAAATTATCCTCAATCCATTATGGGCTTCTGTCGCTGGTTGCTGGACGGGTGTTTTAGTTTCATCTCCTTCTTCAGAAAGCTGGTCTAAAAGGCAAAAATAAACCTGTTCAGTTACAGAGCAGGGATTAAACAAGATTTTTCATGTTTACATAGCTCATACAATGACATTGCAGTCCATGGTTCAGGTTCTGTTCATATTCTTAGCTACAAACACAAACAACTGTTTATAGAAGGATTTATTTTTTTTTTTAAACAGCTATATTGACTTGACAAACTCATGCAATAGAAGAGCTACACTGGGAAAAACCCGAACTTTTAGGACTCCAAAGTCTTGCCTGTAGCTTTAAACCAGGGGTCCTCAAACTACGGCCCGTAGGCCAGATACAGCCCCCCAGGGTCCTCAATCCGCACTCCGGTATTTACAGACCCCCCCTACCCCACCCCCCGCCGGGGGTTGGGGTGAGGGGGGGGGGCTGGGGGGGGAAGCAAGCAGCTGCAGATGACTGCCTGCCACTTCATCCGCGCACCAGCCCCCTGTTTAAAAAGTTTGAGGACCCCTGCTTTAAACACTACACAATTCAACTATTTTGTGATTTATATATTCAGAGTAGAAATGCCTTCAGTAAGTAAAAAACGCTCACCATCATCATCTTCATCATCATCTGCAGCATTGATTACAACTGGAGGATGTGTAGGACTTGGGACATTTTCAGAGTTTTCCACTTTCATCACCCCCCTCAGTTGTGGACAGGGATTTGACTGGACAGAAAGTTTGTTTTGCTGCAGTGATATCTGAGCCATTTTTACATCGTCTTCTGCAGACTCAGGTGGACTTGGAAGTGTAGCTAGAGGAAGAGGAGGACCATCTGTAATTTGGCCATTTAACACTTTGACCCCAACGCCGCACTCACTGTGTAGATATAGTAGATAAGGCAGATAACCCACTTGGATACTGAATTTAGAGTTGTTTCTTCTTCATCTCTGGTTACACTGTAAACAATGGCTTCCCTTCACACAAAAAACTCATTACCTTACACCCAGAAAGGATTAAAAGAGGAGAAAGCAACCTGAAAGGCAAAGATCACACAAAGCACAGAGAAGCCAAGCACAAAAGAAAAAATTAAACACCAGAATTACATTCCGTTTAGCTAACAGCTTCCAACTGCAGACGTCTCCCTGCACTTATAAATGAGCAGTTACTCGATGTCTTCTACAGTACTGTATGCACTCCTAGGCAATATTCAAAATTAGTTATTTAATACTTAAAAGAAAAAGGACCCAAGAAACTCACTTTTGCTTGGTGGTAAGAAGAGTCCCTCAACATAACGTCCTTTCGCGTGATGAAAAGCACAGTTGGCTTTTTGACAGCCTACTGGTTGATTCTCCCAGTAGCAAGGAATCTCACTCCGTTTTTTCTGAAGACGGAAAGAAAGAAAAGCTCACGGTAACACTCACTTAAGATTGGCAAAGAGACAGTTTCACATCATGCCAGAGACAGGACTATCACAGTGCAGTGCTGCAACACTGTTCCAAAGGTCTATTTATCATTCAAATTATTTCAGGGCGTACACACAAAGTTTGTGTAAGCTATAACAACCACGTATTATCTAGCCTGCCCATCGTTCAGTCTGAGAAGACAAGCACTCTAACATATCAATTCAGGGTGGGTTAAACTAATACAACATGCAAAATACCAGGATTATTCAGAGGGAAAAATGCCTTAAATTGCCTAGGTTAAATCTACGGGAATTTCTTTCAGAGCCTAATTCCCTCACATCTTTTCTCTTCCCACCTTCTACGACCCCAAGAGGTCAGAACAATATTATCTGAAGAAATCCAGGGCAGAAAAGACCTGACAGGCCATTATAAAGCCTAGCCTTTAGGAGGCTAGTGCAGGCTGTTCACTGCCACCCTGCCCCAGCACATTCAAGCAGTCTGATCAATGAGGTTGTAAGAAAATAAATGTCAGCACCTAACACAAGAATTTCTTGCTGAGATATACCTAAGGAATCATTTTTTCTTTCCCCAGCTTTCTCCTGTCCCTCTCCTAGTAACAGAAACCAGTATCATATTAAAGTAAGTAAATCCATCATGGAAAGCACATTCAGTCCACCTACAGCAAGGAAAAATGCTTTCTGTGATTTAGTTTGAGAACGCATCTTTACACAAACACTCACATCAATTTCCATGTGTCTGAATCTGCAGATATTCCTGAAACAGCGACCCTCCTGCCAGAGCGTGCAGACGGTTTCACTTCCCAGAGCAGCTTCACAGTGGCGGAAGGAACAGCTGTCTCCCTGTAACCAACAGGAAATCAACAAAAAGGAATATAAAAGAGTACAGCCTAAAAAAATGTCCATGCTATTAGAACTGGAAGCAGAATCTTACTTATTAAGTTAACAGAAATCTGTATGTCTCCTCCCACTCTTCCCTCTCCTCTCATAAAAACTAGAAAGGTAAAAATAACCCTAAAGCAAAAGAAACCCGAACATACCTTGTTACACGTGGAATAGAAATAGAAGTAGCAGTCATCTCCTTGGTTAGACATAATGGGCAAATTCTTAGAATGAGTTCAGGTTCTAAGGGTTCACTCAACAGGGACTTCCTCCGGTTTTGGCAAGAGCTGGTTTCACTCTTTCTTGGCCTGAAAATCTTCTACTGGCTTGAACAGTGAAATCTTCTTTTTAAAAGTAACCCTAAAGAAAGGTATCAATAGGTGAAAAATAATGAAGTAATAAGCGTTTTTACTTATGTAAAAACAGATTAAAAAAATCTTTCTGTTAAACAAATTGAGTTTCTTGAGCAGGAGACAATGTCTTGAAATCAGCTGTACACAGAAAGTATCCCAATCCTAAATCAAACTTCTGTAAAAACTGCATGGGTTCGGTGAGCAAGCATTCTCTGCTGTGTCATTAGTAGTAGTTATACGCCTCGGAGCACAGAAAAAACTACTGCATGTGGCTGCACACCCGATGAGAGCCATTTCTTAAAAAACTGGTTATACATTTGAGTTACCAGCCGATGACTAACTGTGGGTACTAATAATTTCTATAAATTTCTATAAAACAGTTGAAATATTAAACATTATTTTCCAATCACCATGTATCTTCAAGTTCACATACCTGGATAACTTCAGCAAAGATACTGATCTTCAAAGACTTCCAGTTAACTTCTCCTGTAGGCCGAACCAACACTGAATCCGTGAATTAATAATAAAGGGGTAGAAAGAATTTTCCTCCTCACATTGCCAAGGGAACCTCTCATCCACAATTCAAACATAGGATGTGCTTTTAAACATCTTACAACTAATGGAGGAAGCAAGTCCATTTGGATACTGTCATACTGGAGACAGCCAGGGGTAGTTAGCTCTTCAAAAAAAAAAACCAAAAAGCCAAAAAACCAACAAAAAAACCCAATGCTTTTAAAGATGAGCTTGTGATTCAAAGTGGCTGCAAAAATGAGGATCCATCTTCCACAGCCGGGCAATTATAATTTTTTTTTTTTTTTTTTTAATTTAAAATTCAGTAAGATGCAATTTCTGGTCTTCAAGTTTTCTTCACCTATTAAGAAAACACAAAAACCTTCCCCCATCTTTATTACCTGTACAGCAAAAACATACTTGTGTGTATAAATACACAAATATGTATATATATATATACACATATGTGTTTATACACACACACCAAGAGTAAGTGATAATAAAGTCAGCAAGAGTGATAGTAAAAAATTAGAATTTTTGGCTATTTGCTAGAAGTCTCTCATTTTGAGGGAACTGGAAAAAATGAAAGATCTACAATAATATTTTGATGAATATGCCTTCAAGGCTGATGTTTTATAACATGAGTGATTTGGGGGCCAGCACACAAATATGCATACATATGTACATGCATACAGTATAAACATATCTATACACACAGGCGTGCACAGTATATGTTGTATGACACCCGTATCGAGAACAACTTTTAGCCCTGATCAGACACGTAGAGTTGCAATCAATTAACAGCAGGAAGACAGCAGATCAAGGATACAGCAAGCTTTAAGAGGCAGGGAAATGCTCACTTTGCAAGTGGCATGGCTGCATGATACTGATAATTTTGCATTACTTTGATTTTAGGAAATAATTTGTTTTCTTTTTACATCAGAACAAATACTACAAGTTTGCCATCATACGCTGTTCCTTAACCCATATATCCATCGTTATCCATCACTGCAAGATCACGGAAGGTTTGAAAAGATGGCTTATGTCCAATTCAACAGCTGATGATTTTTTGGTGCCACCAGAGCTGAAACAGATTTATTTAGCCACAAGCAGGTTGTTTTTTTTTTTTTTTGTAATGTAAAATCAGATATTTTGATTCTTATTTTTTAGAGATACTAAATGCCATAAAATCTGCAACCAGACCAGTAAAGTTCAAATTGAAGTGATTCTGACCCTTTTCATTAAAATGCTGCACATTCCTGTGCAAAGTATTTCTGACTCTTTTGGACAAAACTGAATGAAATAGTTTTTACAAATTAATAATAAAAGGTTAGAACCTTTTACTCACACAAACACTAGTGAATTTTCCAGGATATTTTTTTTTGGCAGGGAATTTTCCCAAATCTAAAATAAAGAGAGGAGAAGTTGGGTTCTCATATTAGTTATTGGTTTTAGACTGCTTGACAAAGGGAATAAAACAGTAGTTAAGTGCACAGTTTTCCTCCCTTCTTCAGTACTGACGGGACCATTCACTTTTGACCTTCAAAAGCAGGCTTTGTGTCATACTACTTCCTATGCATCTAATTCTAAAGATTACTGGTGCTCCATCACATAGAAATTTGACAAGAAACATCTTTCCAAACATGTTACCAATACCATCGATTCTTAAATTGAATTTCAAGCGTGATTTCTTCAGTTTGCACAAGCCAACACTTAAATAGTTGGCAACTGAAGGACTGCTACCTTGCTGAGCAGAGGCATTCAAATAAAAATTGGAAGGAATACAGTCTAGAAGGCGGCATTTCTTTTCCCTAGGAAGTCAGAGACACCTGTATAATGCAATATTACTATATCTACCACCTTGGGAGGGGAAAAAAAAACAACCCTCAGATGTAGCTCTTTTGAATGCCCAAGTAGCTCAGCAGCATTTGTTGCCTTCATATTCCTGAGCAGACTTCCACAGCTGGTCAGAATTTGAAAGGATTTTGTTTAAGGAACAGGAAAAAAGCAAAACTTAAAAACAAATTTAAAAACCCAACAAAAAGAACTCTGCAAAAACCTCAAAGTTCTAAACTCCATAAGAATCCTTTCATTTTAGAACAGGTTCACTCAAAACCTTTCTTTTTTTTTCCCTAAACTGCTACCAGTTAACATGGCTATCTGAGTGCTGAACAGAAGTCAATGGAACTAACCCCTGAAACTGAGTAAAAATGAGTAACTCTGGTGCACTCAGGAGGTCTCTAACAAAAGTTGATGAGAACTTGAAACACTCCTTTTTTTCTCCAGAAACTTTTTGTATCAAGAGATTTTTAATTCATTTTGTAAAAAAAATAATAAACAATTACAGATGCAGTAGCTAGAGGTCAGGAAAAACATGTCACAAGTGCCATAAAATTTACCTTTGCTAAGGGAAGATAAATAGTACAATGAAAGTCCGTCTACTTTTGTTTTACAAGCTTGTCTTTCTTGGTACTGAAGAAACAGTCGTACTCCCTGGTCTAACTTTCCAGCTTGCTGACCTGCCTTTGTCCTGTATCAAAGAGCAAGGAGGAAACAAAATTTTTTTGCACCCCAACGCACGTATGACAGAAGTATTATTGCACCTACCTATGGGTATTTTTGGTTATACAGCACAAAATATATCACTTGGACAATCTCCCTGGCTCCTCTACGTTACACCTTTGATTTCTTACAAAAAAAATATTAAAAGATCAACACCCCTACTTATTAAGACAGTCCAATAAGATGACAAGGAAGGAAGAGCACCAGGAACTACATGTTCTAACCCTGACTGCAGTTAAACTTACACCAGCTGCAAAACAGCTGGTGCTGATTTACCTGCTAGCTTGCACTTGGCGCCACCAGCTACATAGGGAACAATGCGTTAGGACGCGTACACAAACCACGCCATCATACCAATCTGAAGCACAGAACCTCTTGCTAGCACAAGAACAAGGTTCTCTGTATGAAAATGGAAAGCTATGTTGTCCAAAGCTGAAGAAGACAGTCAAAATTTCTACTCTAAACATTTTTTTTAGTCAATTCCAGCTGATAAATACTGTCTCAACACGGACTGGGGGGATGTTCTGATACAGGGTTATAGCACTCAAGGCCCTCTCGGAGTAAAGACTGCAAGGTTGCTAGCCAAGAAGGGAAATGTTAAAGCAGATGATCGTCTCAGCTTCCTCTGCCATTGAGTCAGGGTCACCTTTCATCATGATCAGAGTCGGTTAGGAGTTACCACAACCGTAAGGCACAGCCGCCCCTTGCTGGCTGCAGCAGTTCTATTTGAAGACGTGCCACTTTAGGACCTGAATTAAGACATTATTCCTTAAGATGAGAGGCAAATCAACCTGTTCCTGAAAGGGCTGATTGACCTGGTGTTTCTCTAACTGTCAAAAGAATAACCCTGAACCGCAGCACTCATGAGATCAGACACTGCTTCAGTATGGATTTGTCTTTAGCTTGACACATCGAGATGCAGGAGAAGGAATTCCTCAAAGCAACCTTTACAGCAGGGATCTAGTAAAGTGGCCAAGACAAATCGTTCAGATCCGAGCGCATCACTCTGTAGAAGATCAGTTTCAAGTCTAAGATATTTCACCCATCTCCCAGTCCAAAAGCGGCAGGGACACCTTTGATTTGAAAGTCTTTCCATGTGCTCTGCAAAGCCAGGACGTGACCAATGGCAGCAGTTGACTAAAAATGCAGTTCCCCACTGGCCTCCACGTGCAGGGCAAGAATCTTGCACTCATCAGACAGCTGGGACCACCAGAATGAGCCGAGCTTAGCGCCATTCTCCCTCCTAGGAGGAGACTGCTCCACCTTCTGCTGTTTTAGTCACTTTACCATATAAAAGGCAGAGAGAGGTTCACTGAACAGCTATTTCCTGCTTCAAGTGATCCTGTGAAAGATAGTTTGAATGCTGCAGTTCCCGAGGAATGTGAGAGGCTTAAGCAGAATGAGCAAGGAAATCTCTCAAGTACCTGCTAACCTGTTCTCAATGCTCCTGTGCTCAAAGTCCTGAATAATTAATTAAAAAATATATATATAACATGGCAGCTGGCACCTAGCACTGTGTGTACAACGCCACTCTGGAAAGCCAGGGGTGAGCAGATTAAGGGAAAGCCACACATCAATATGGTAACTTGGTTCTTGTAGGACAATTCCTACTGCAGAAGTTTTGCAAAGCCAGCGGGAGGGAGCTGCCTGTTTTCTAAAAGGGGACTTCTGCTGGTGCAGAAGATGTATCAAAAGATATTGAGTGGATCATCACTGTCAAGCAGTCTGTGGTTGGTTCAGGATCCCTGTATCAACAGTTAAATGTGTATTTTTGAGTTGTGCTTTCTCCAAAGCCATGAAAAATATTTCTTCTACAATGCCGTACAGCCATGTTATAGATGGAAACTCCCTAGCGTCACAATCTGCGTGAACTTGTAAAAGGCTGGCTTTGAAAAAAAAAAAAAAAAGTGTAATTAATTCTGTAATAGCTCTGTTTATCTGTTAAGTGCATTCTCACCTCTGAGTTCCTTCATAGCAGTACGTAGTTGACAGTCTAAGTCCCATAGTTAAGATTCATGTCCTTTCTCCTACCAAGCACCTGCTCAGTAAGCAAAGATGGAATAGGAACACCCAGGCCTGAAGACATTGAACCACTACTGGCTCTAAGCCTATCCACTGAAAAGAAATAGCTCAATACATCACATGAACAGCAGAAAAATCCAGAAGTGCTTCCTGAGCTTCAGGTTACCAACAGTACCATCACATTTAGGTCCTGGCCCAGCACGCAGGGTGTGTGGTCTGCAAGTGTTGCTGGAACATGCAAGTGTCAAGGTGAGTCCCTGCCCTGCTCTGCCTGACACATGTTTTGAGCATTGCAAGGAGTGTGCCAGGTATACTGAAGGTCAGCTGAGAAGTTCCATACAACAGATGTGTTTTTCCTAATTTCTGGCATCAAGTGTTTTGACAGCATTACTTTCAAGTAGAAAAATCCCTCTATCTTCTCCAAAATCCACTATTGCTGCATTTGCAACAGCTGCACCAGTACAACCCACACCTAAGGCAAATCTGTTTGACAGCTCTCCTTTACTCAGGCACATTTGCAGTCCACTCCTCCTCTTCCAGCCAAAAAACCAGCCCGCTGGCTCTGCCACACCATCACTACTGACAAGAGCTGTAGAACACATGAGAGCTGGGAACATACGTCAAACTCCCACTGCTAAAACCGCTGTCTGGGGAGATGGCTGACACAGACATGTTCCAGGAACATTCACCCTCCCTTGCAGCACTTACAGTTGTGATCCCTGGCTGTTGGCCATGGCCCAGTGTACACAACACTCTGCTTGGAGATGTTACAAAGGACTCTGTGCCCTCAGAAGAGTACCAGGATTGCCACAAGTAGGTTCCCCCCTTCCTCCCCCCAGGATGTGGTACACCAGGTGAACCATCAATCTGAAGTTCCACACAATGGAAGTCTCTGCTCTTCTTCCAGCCAACAGCGCATGCTTTAACAGTTTGCACTAAGGAAGCTCTCTCCATCTCAGCGGCAACAGGCACAACTGCAGCACATGCAGGTGTAGCAGTACCCGTAGGTCCCAAAAACTTAAAAAAATTTTAGATAGCACCTATTTTTAATGTAGTGGCTTTCTCTTAATGCATAACCCCTTCTTTCCTGTATTTTTAGTGGGTGGCTCTTCTTTATTGTTCTCTCTGTCTGCCAGCTTTTCCTCCCCGATGTCCAAATGGGCATCGGGAATCGATTCCGAACAAAGGGGACTGCTAAGGCTGCTACATCTTACTCTTGGGTGAGACAAGCATACTTAAAATAAAAGACACTCATCCTTTTTCTGCTTCTGAAACCAACGTTGCAAGGCCTGGCAGCAATTTACTGCGACAATTCATCTTCCTCATTGAAATGTTTTATTAAATCTCAAAAAGAGTCAAGTCTCCCCAGGAAGCAGCCATCTGGAAGGGTGCCATTTTAGATGAGAAGTGATAGCAAGAGTAAGTTTTCTCTAGACTAGCTTTCTTCCTGAAACACATGGTCATCCAGCAATTTCAGCCTACCTGTTCAGCCTGATCATTTTAATGTGTGTCCAATTCAACCATGTGCCACTGTGGCAGTCCTGATATCATTTCACAATCCCCCATCCCCAGATCTCCTTTTTTACAATCAAATAACCCAGTGTTTTTATTTTGAAAGTATGGCCCAGAGCTCAATCTCTTGGAGTGCAGCGTGCACCCCAAAGCACCAGTTTTGGGAACATTCTGTAGGCTCCACATAATGATCCCTGCAACAGTAAAAATCACTTTTACATTTTCATTACAAACATCAAAGTAAGAAAACAGAAACCTCTTTGATCCAATTCTGAAGAAACAAAAACAAATGTCACCCAATTGGATTGTTTTAAACAACCTAAAGGAGAAAAATTAACCGTGACAACCGGGTGCATCCAGAGTTAGTCAGATCCTGAAGGCAGTTCCTTTGGGGGACAGAGGAGCAATTTGCCAGACGACTACGTTACAGCACGCCCGCCCCTTACGTGCATTGCTACAAAAGGCAGGCACAAGGTTCTGACTGAAAATAACGTACACTGCCGGCGGGAGACCACTGGAAGGCGGCGGGGGGGGGCGGCCGCAGCCAGGCCCTGTAGAAGGGCTAACAGCCGAGAGAAGGGCAGGGAACGGGAGAGACCCGGGCCGTGGCCCTGTAACCGGGGGAGAGGAGGCCTTGGGCCTACCTCGGCCAACGGGGAAGCAGCTCCCCCAGTACCCAGAGGGAGACGGGCCTGCCTTGGGCCTACCTCAGGCAACGGGGAAGCAGATCCCGCTTTCTAAAGCCCAGGGGCACCGAGGAGAACCCCTCACCCCCGTCCCCGGGGGTGCGCACTGCCCCAGGGGCCCCGGCGGCCTTCCCCGCCCCAGCGTCCACGGCCACCCCGGCGGGGAGGGCTCAGTGACGCGGCCTGGGCCGCCCGCCCCGGCGGGCGCGGGGGATGCGGCCTGCTTCCCCTCAGGGGAACCGAGGGGACCCGGGCCTGGCGAGAAACCATTCCCCAGCCCCTGCGGTCTACGAACGGCTCTAGTTACCGGCGAGCTGGAACTTTACCGAACCCCAGGGGACCACCGCTGCCGCTGCTGCGTCGCCTCGGTTCACCGGGGCTGCCGCTCGGGCCGTTGCCTTCCTCTCTGCCAGCCTCAAAGATGGCGCCTAACATACGGGCAACTCAGCCCGCCCGTTGCTAAACGGCTCCACCAGGGCCCACTTCCGCCCGCTGCACCGGGCGTGGGCGGGGCTCCGCGGGGACGCAGCGGGCGGGCGGCACCGCCCCCCTCACCGACAAAAGCGGGGCGGGCGGGGCCCGTAAACAAAGTGGGGCGGGCGGGTTTTCTGTGCTTTGCTTTTCGGAGGGGCCTTTAACACCAAAGTTCCCCCGCTGTGGGGGGGACACACGGAGGGGGTGCGCCCCTTCCCCCCCACCACGGCTGTAAAGACCCGTGCCCGCCTTCTGTCAGGGTGCGTGTCTGCCTACCATGGCCACAGCCCCTGAGGTACCCACCCCTCCCTCATGCTGCTGGGTGCTGCCTCAGGGTTACACTTTCCAAGCTGGAAGCAGTTTTATGTCTTCAACCCGCTATCCCACTTACTGTGGGGCTTCGGGATACCTCAGGCCGTGCTGCACCCCAGGGAGGGAGGCCTGGGCCTGGTTGGGGCGTTCTGGGCAGCAGCCATTTCTGTCAGGCCAGCTAAGGCTTCATGGCGGATCACAGGCCTGAACCTGCTTCCTTCTGCTTTTTTCCTCTCTGTCCCAGCGTGATGGTGTCCTGCTTTCCCTGTGGTAAACTGGCACCTGGGCGGCAGGAGCAGCGTCTGTCCTGGGGGAGAAGGTGCCTGGGGCAGCCGCTGCTGCACAGGTACAAAAGGCACAGCCATCATCCCTGTTAAACGACTAAAAGTCCTATGATTTGTTTCATTGCATCCAGCCTGGACTAGGTTTAAAAAACAGAAGCAGTTGGGGCTGTTCTGTTTAATTAAGAGCTAGAGGACACTGTTGGCACAGATACCTCTTCAAGAAAGCAGGAAAGAGGGTGACGCTGCACAGCAAAGCTCTTACGCCCTGTTTGTGTCACTTGGCATCAGCTCCAAGGGTCAGACGCTCAGCTGAGAAGTTTTAGATTGAGCTTCCTCACCGACAGCCTCGCCCAGCTCTATCTTCTCATTGCCCAGCTCTATCTTCTCATCGTGGCTGGGCTCTGGAGTTATTAAAGACACAGGGAAGCAACAGCCTCTCCACTGAAGCCAGGGAGTTAAAACGGCTCCAGTGCAAACAACCTGCTTGGGAATAAAAGTATTTTGGAGACCAGTTACGATTTCCCATTGTCTGTCCTTCTGGGCAAAGTGCCTCTATGGAGGCAAAACAGTCTCAGTGCAGAGGCAGGACACAGCTCAAAGGCAGTCCCAGGGAGATTGGGATCACAGCCTCCACCCTGCATCCCCTTAGAGGCACCGCAGGCACAGCACTGGGGAAGGGGACAAGGATTTTTGCTCAAGGGCAGCTTGGCACAGCCCAGCAGCACTGGTTTGGATGGCATTTGACAGCCAGTTCTGGACTTTTTTTGGAGATGGGAAGAAACCATGCTTGAGAGAAAGTGCTGGGTGCAACCAGCCAGCCCCTGCCTCTCAATAGCGAGGCTTATGCAGAGAGAAAACCCACGCTAACAGGTGCTTTTGATCCCCATCCTTCTTTCCACCCCACAGGCCCCACTTTCATGCTCTGGCTTGCTCCGACAGGAAGCCCAGCCATTCATCCAGTGCTAGGAGAGGATGCGGGATTGATTTCACAAGCTGGTGGACACACTGAGGACGTCACAGTTACACGTGGGCACATTTTATTCTCTGGATGCACTTGCGCATTGTTTCTGCTCAACAGCCAAAGCTTTATTGATTCAAAACCGTTACCCTTCTCCCCCACCCCCAGCACGCTCCATGTTTTTTACTATGTACCCCCTTTCCCACCCCTCAACCACTCTTCTGCTTCCACTTTGAGTATTATCTCTGCTTGGAGTCTGTTTTCTCAGAAGAAGCCAACTGACAATTAATTCAAAATTTTTTTTCTCCCAAGAACCATATAAATTACATGCAAAACATTGTACATAGAGATTAATATCAAAATGCAATACAGATCAGGTGCACTTTAAGCTGGACTCTAGGATATGGCAAACACACCAGGGTACATATTGCTTTGAAACCACCATTTTTTTTTTTTTAAATGTCATGCATACCACATAATATTCAGTCTTTTGTTTTGTATTTTTCTGTTTTTATACAAAAATACCAGTGCTTATTATACTTAGTTACTGGAAAAGAAAAACTCAGATCTGCGTGCCCTCGTCAAAAGAAAGTTTTGTTGTGAGAGCATTGGATAAATATATATACACACACATAAATGTTGATTTAATACTGTATATATATATATTTATTTAAGGGGAGGAAATAAACTAAAGGCAGTTTTAGTCATGGGCTTTGCTGGATGAAAATTGTGGGGTTTGTTGAGCAGGAAGATATCAGAGGCAGGACAGCCAGAAATCAGCCAGTCTTGGTGGCAGGGGAAGAGTCTTGGCAGAGAGATGCTGGAGAGAAACAGCCAGGTGCCAAGAAACACGCCGGTGTCGCCCCACAGCCTTGCTGTTTGGGGCAGGACCAGGAGAACGGCACCCCAACGTTGCTGCAGCCACCAGGGAGAGCTGGGTTTGCAGGAGAACATTTTACAGGTTGCATGCTCCACGGGTTGATAAACTTGCAGGAGCTGGACGGAGCAGCGAGAAGCAATGGCAGGCAGGTACATGTGTCCTTCCCCCGGGAGGTACAAAAGCTTGCAGGGACTCTTCTTTGAGGTGCTTGGTCCCTGCAGTCATGGAGGGCAACAGGAGTTGGCAATGGCATCCTGGAGATGCCCTCCCTGGATCTGGGATGGGGCTTTTCCATTCACCCCAACATCATGTCACCCCCGAGAAGCATTTCTGAAGGGGCTGAGCACTACAGGATGCCTACTTCTCGACTGGGGAAAGCCAAAGGCTGCCCATGCTAAAATTTGGTTTAGTTTTTTTCCTTCTTGAGATTGTTTCAAAAATTTCCTCAAAGCTTATTGCACAAAACCTTTGAAAATTAAGTATAACCCCTGTGCAAATCAAAGGAAACCTCATCACATAATGCAAATGCCTAAAAATGCCTGTTCAGCAATGCACACAGGACGTGGTGTAATGTCTTTGGTACCAATCCGCCAATTTATTTAACAGAAAACCACCACCACCACCACCAGAGACCCTACTGTTATTAAGAACTGGATGCAAAATTATGTTCAGAGTGTTTTAATAACAAAGCATTCCAAGGCAAGTTAACATGTATCACAGGGTATGACTTCGGTTCCTGTCTGGCATGGCACTCTCCCCCGTGCACACTCGTGGCAGTTCAAACAAAGCAAAAAATAATAAAAAAAACCCAACCCACCAAAACTCCCCCTTTTTCAAGGCATGTTGCAGAGAGTCCCCAGAAGTTCGTGCTGCTGACCATGCCTTTCAGCGTAGAGCACCAATCTCCCCCAACTTTTTTTTTTTTTGTAATGTCCTCAATAACTTAACCCAATAGTCATCTGCTGCCAGTATATCACTGAAACTAAATAGAAAAAAAACCAAAACAAAACCAAAAAAACTTTACAGGAAAGATGTATGCACAATAAACGTTTATACTTTAAGCAACCAGCCATACCAACATAATTAATATAAAAAAACATTTGTGTCATCCAACTAACATCTAGTATAAAGATGGCTGCTCAGAGAAAAGGAAGCCGACTGGCATCCGATCGCTGATACACTGAATTAATTACCTGTCACTTTGAACTGCCGTCACACAGTCACGCGCCGTGGCAGACGCGGGACTCGAGATTTATTTTTTTTTTTTCTTTAAACAAAATACATATGGCTGACGTAAAAATATCAGTTTCTGATCTAAAGAAAACTATATTTTTTTGCATAATATTTATATATAATTATTTCTCCCCCTCCTAATATGGAAACTAGAACAACAAAAATATATCAACTAAAGAACAACCAGACCCTTGTGGCAACCTGCCAGTCACGGATTTCTGGGAGTGACTTTGAGAGCCTCCAAAGTTGGCTTTTTGTTGGTTTAAGTCTTTTTTTTTTTTTTTCTTTTAAAACAGGTCTGAGGTATTAAAAAAATATCAAAAGAAAAATCGGTGTGTGTCCCCCCAAAATATTTAATAAATATTTATGTAAGCTTATAAGAACACCATATTTTCATCCTTTTTTTTTTTTTTTTGCAAGTATTTAAAATAGAAAAAGTGATCTTTTAAGCAATGTCACCTTTAGTACAGAACCAAACCCCACAACCACCCCTGTTGTCTTTCCTGTCACCACTTGTGTATAACCCAGGAAAACACCCCCCACACACCCCCGGTCCTGCCCAAGGTATTTTTTCAGCTCGCGTGAAGAAGGAATGGGGAGGGTAGCGATGGGTTTGTCTGTGTGGGTGGGTGGGGGGGGGGAAAGGGGTTTGACACTAAATTTGCAATTGAGATGGGCAGTGGTGGCAATTTCTTCTTGCTTTTGGCAGTGTACGGAGCCCAGCCTTCACCCCCTTTTTGCCAGCACCGAGGCAGGAGACCTGGGAGAAGGACCTTTCCTCAGCTACCTGGGGCAGGAATGGGGCAACCTCGTCCTTCCGTCCTCCCACCCCAAGGAAGGGACGAGTTGGTTCTGGGCTGGAAACAAAACAAAGACACTTGGTTTGTGTTGTCGTTTAAGGAACACTTATTTCTTGGCAAAGTACTGGGGCCTCACGTGGCAGGTGGTGCTGCAGGCAGTGCTCGGAGAAGGCACGGGAGATTCTGCTGTGCGTTCTTAAAAGGAAAGAAAAGAAGAAACCAGCCAGCCCACCCTCTCGCTAAAAACCTCTCTGCTTCCAGGGATGGAGGCTGGGCAAAGCTGATGACATTGTACAGCCAGTTACAACCAGGTTCTCTCTGCTTCCAACCAAGCCGAACAGGATGAAGGAGAGAAGGCAGCAGAGCTTCCTCCAGCCCTGCCTGCCTGGGGCCAGTAACCAGGGGGCCACCAGCAAGAGCCCACAGGGAAGAAACTAAGCCCAAGCAAAGCAAACTCCTGCCTCCCGCTCAGTCTCACGGCTTCACAAGAGGCTCAGTTCAGAGCTAACTTGCCCAGGACACCTGGGGCTTCTGCTCTGACAAAATGGGACTCTCACTGAATGGTTACAAGAGACCGAGGTGAGGCAGAAGACAAGGTGAAGAGGTGACCTTCCAAAAAAGTAGCAAGTGAGGCAAAGCCTCCATGCGGCACCTTCCCTGGAAGACCTGCAGCAAACCAACCAACCTGCTACCTCTGCAAGGAATTGCCTCCACTGGCAAACCAGCTACAGAAGTGCTATGGAAATCAAAAGTTCTCCCGTCGGCCATAGAGCCTTCTTCCCACGGGCTACAGAGACAACCTGACTCATCCCTTCCAGGATCTAGGAGCTGACCCACTGT
The DNA here is from genome assembly GCF_017639655.2 of Falco naumanni. Lineage (NCBI taxonomy): Eukaryota > Metazoa > Chordata > Aves > Falconiformes > Falconidae > Falco > Falco naumanni. Next base: position 3,104,805 of record NC_054070.1, read on the forward strand.
ACTCTCCATATCCCCATGCTTGTTCTCTGTTGAGCCTGCTAACGCTTTGGCAGCGATGCACAGATCTGGTGGGCACGGCTAGAGCATCCTCTGGGGTTCCTCAGCAGTTAATTGGAGCTTGTACTCAAGGCTGATGGATTATTTAACCCAACAGCACAGACAAGCCAGCACGGGCAAAAATCCCTCTGCTCTTGATGGCAGGAGCCGTTAAAACTTTGCAAGGCTCTTGCCAAAAGTTTCACAGCTGTTCAAGAGCAGAAGAGATGCAACTCAAGACTCCCCAGGAAGGAGCCCTGTTTCTCACAGCCATGGAGTTTTTCTTCACCACCCTTCCACTGCCAGTTCACCGCCACCTCACTTTGTAGAAAAATCAGAATCCTACATCCAGCAAGGCTACAGCCAAGTCACCTTCGTTCCTTGTCTACCAATTGCTGCTTTGGAAACAGAGAGAGAAAAGTGTGTGTGCACACACAGAGGAGGAACTGTAAAGGCTAGGTACCATTTTTCAAGGTGGAAGACTGGTGTACATCCCTGTATCTATCAACCTGTGAGTAAACACCTTCCCCCTGGCTGGGGTTTTTTTTTTTTGTTTATTTTTAAATTTTCGCACTAGAGTGCTAACTCCCCCACTTCCCACTGTGAAGTTACTGGGGGCAAATCCCACAAGCAAAGAACAAACCCCAACATTAGAATAAAACCCTAAAAACCACAAGTGGAAAAAAAAAAAAAGTCACAAGTGCATCCCAGCCCTCAGGCTGAGAGCGTGCATGTAAGACTACAATTTGAACTTCCTTTGAACATGCATTTTTCAAAGTGAAAACCTCCAACAGACGCATGGAGCCCAACTCTTGGAGAGGAGATAACCTGGCTGCTTCACTTGGGTGAGTACCACTGAAAATTAGGGATGGAGATGCACAATTTTGGCTTAGCCTCTCTCCCGACACCCAGCATCGTGGTACTCTGGTTCCCACTGCTAAATAATGGTAAAAACAATAACAACAACAACAAAAAAAAACAAAACAAAAAAAAACCCAAAACAAAACACCAAAATGATATACGTATGAGCAGTTTGACACGAAGTGACCGCAGTGTGTGATCAGTTACTGGTGCCAATATCACACAGGGCAAGGGGCGAAGGTGGAGGAGGAGGGGGGGTTCGAAGTTCTAAGGTCAAACTGATGTCTCCAAGCTGTGTAAGGGGCTTTCGGGCTCCGGGACGGTGACCTCAGCTTGATCGCTGTCCACTGCATTGTTATTTCTGTTGAGGGATGTAGATCCACCCAGGCTACCCCCACCTCGCTTTTTGAGTCCATCAGTCTCAGGGTCGTCTTCAGCGCCGTCAAGGAATGGTGTTCGAGGCTCGTCTTCCTCCAGGATGAACTCTGGGTGAGTCATGAAGTTATGGATGGAGCTTCTGGATTCGGGTTTCTCGAGGCCTTCGTACAAGGAGCTACGGAACGCATTCACCACTTTGATCTGCCGGGAGGCGAGCAGCATGGGGGATAAATAAAAGAGGGGTTAGTAACAGCTATGAGAGGCCAGAGCTCCCAGGAGAAAGTAAAAATAAATAATACAGACACAATAAACCAAAAAGCACAACAACAACAACAAGTCACCACCACTGAACAGACAGCTAAGTCAAAATGAGAGATCTATGGTGAACTAGGAGGGCCAACATGGATCAGACTCAGGCACTAGGAGTGTGATGGGGAATCAACCGACTATGGGGCAACTTCAGAAGCTGCAAGAAAAGACACAAAAAAACTCAAAATAACAAATCACTTCAAATGAACGGAAGCCAAAATGCATTAGTTGTCATTATGTGTGCGCACGCGTATCTGTGTATATAAACGAGGACAAAAAAGTGGAACTACAACTCAAAAAAGAGGTGGGTTAGACAAACAGCGGGTTCACTTCAAGGCAAAAAACTACTGTGGGAGTGATGTGTGTGTGTGTTCTAGCTCATTTCTAGACCTATAGAAAGGAATGGGCTTTAAAATGTTGTCACAAACTTTTCAAGCCCTTGTGAAGCAGGAGGTCCAAGTGGATGCCATGACCAGTAAAACCAGACCCAGCTAAACATGCAAGAAGGAAGCCAGATCTGTGCAAGTTTCCCCCACATGGCTGCTGCCTGGATCCCGGGCTGGAGCTCTGGATCCTTCCCTACACCAACATACTGGAGACAACACAGCGGTTTCCAAAGGTAGCGATTGTTTTGGATGCTCTGCACAAAAAAAACCAACCAAACCAATCTCAAACTTTTGCTAGAAAGCCTGGCCACACACTAATCCTGTGAAACCCATAGGCTGTCAGCACTGCCGAAAGCCAGGCTCAACATATTACAAGCAGGAGATCCAGAGCCCAGTTTGGACAACCAGGGTATGGCTCTGCTCCCTCCATTGCACTCGAAGGGAGAAGTCTGAAAACAAGCCCAGATGGTGGCTAGCAGCAGATTCACTGCTCCCTCCAATTCCTCTGGAAATCCAGCCTCGAACTCTTCCAGCTCTCACCCCGCCTCGCAGCCCAGTTGCAGTTACTCGGTTGGGTGGGTGACAAGTGTCAGATCCAGCGAACGAAGGCGCAAGGAGGTGCAGTGCCGGGGGCTGCAGCAGACCTCTCCACCCCAGGGCAGACGCTGGCATGCGTGAGACAACCAACATGTGCACCTTGGGTGCAGCAGAGTGCTCCAGCTCTTGGAGATGACTCTGGGCTACAATCACTCAAAAGATATCAGAAGGCATAAACTGAAGGAGAGCGATGCAGTGCGTGGGCTTTTAAAGCAGAAACAGCAAACAGGGCAGCTGAAGGTCTCCCAAGTCGTAGAGGACCAGGAGAAGTCATACACCTTTGCCTTTTACTGCTATCCCCCAAACAATGCCCTCCAAAGCATCCCTCTGGTTGCTCCGCTGTCTTACAGTGATGCTCTCCCCGCTGACTCTTGCAGGCCAGAGCCAGCAAGTTGCCTCCTTCTAGAGATCCCCCCATCCTGCTGCAGCAGGTCACAACCAGCACCCTCCTGGCTTGTGGCACCTTCCCAGCCACCTGGGAACTGGGCTGTCTCTTCCCTTTATAGAGGGGGAAGCTACTGACAGAACTTGTCAGCAGGGACCAAGCATCTTGCACAAGCTCGTGGGTGCTTTATGGAAGCAACAGAAGTCTTTGCTCTGTTAAGCAGGGTTCGTCTGGGACCAGATCTGCTCACCCTCTCTCCAAAGCAAATACCTCCAGACCACTGTGAGACTGTTCAGCAATGGTGGGTGCAGCAGGGAAGTCGGTAACACCTCCCCCAAGCACTGCCAGTTGTCCTGCTCTGTCTCCTGCCCTGTGGAAGCAGCATTGCTACTCACAAGCTACCTTCACCTGCTCCCAACACCTGAGGAACCCAGTCCCCACCTCCCATGGCATCCCTGTGGACTGAAGCTGGGGCAAGAAGGGGAGGAGAGCCACAGATCCCACCAAAGGCGTGCTCCTCCATAGCATCCCTATGCTACACCCTGGAAAGCCTCCCCACCATTCAGCTGCCGGCTGAGGGAGTGGAGAGAATGCAGAGCTGCTGGAGGGAGAATGATGTGGATAATCCCCTTGCAAGCTGATGAGGCAAATAAAGATAGGTGTGTGTTCTGCCACTTCTTTGCGAATGGACTGCAGATCTGGTGGGTGAATGGAGACGACACCCCTGTTCCTGGTGAGATGAGCCAGGTTAAACTGTCCACCTCGGTCTGGTACATGGACAGGCTAGGAGGGAAGTCACCAACCAGCACAGCCAGTGAGAGCCTCCTAGAGATCTTTGGTCTCAGCACAAACAGCACTCACACAACCAGACCAGAGAAGTTACTCAAAGAAGAGTTTCATGCCTGGAACCCTGGAGATTTTACCTGCAAGATGTTCCAGGGTTCCCCTCTCGTGAGGGATGCCCTTCTGAGTCCGCTCTCCATCTGGCTCAGAAAGATGGTGCTACACCACATAGGGCAGCAATGTGGCATCCCCCTGGCACAGGCTCAGCACATCCCAGCTAGAAACAAACAAGCCAGCTCTTGCATGCACACACGGACCGGCACACACACGCGAGCTGGATGACAGACACTCATGAGAAGATGAGCGTGGGCCAAGTACCCCCCCATGATGCTGGAGCACCAGCTGGCCTGCAAAAATGGAAAGTTTATGTAGCTGGGAACAGAAATTCAGAGCTGTGTTTGCTGCACTAATGACCACAGTAAGATCCTGGATAAATTTGGTGTTTAGTGTGAATGCACAGGACAAGGGAGACCACCAAGCCGGCCACCTTCTACCAAGACTGATAATGTCACCATCAGCATCTTGAGAACAACAACTGCAAGCACTGACAAAAACACCGACCCCTAAAATGCAGTTCATAAAACCAAATAAACCAACTGTAATCAACTTGGACAAGCTAACAAGAACCTAGGTGATTGCCCAAGCAACCAGGTGGTCAGTCTAGTACAAGCTCAGAGGTAGGAGTAGCTTCACAGAAGCCCTCCCTGCCCCACCACCTCAAGCATTGCTGAGTCCAGACTATCTAACCACATCACTGCCTCCAGCTCCATCACTAAGCTTCTGCTGGTTTTCCTCAGATTTTCTTACTTTGATTTAACCACCTCTGTCAGCAACTGCTGTGAAATTAATTCAGCTGTTCCCTTGTCAAAGGAACTTAACAGCAAGGAAATGTGTTTTGAACGAGCCAGGCAGTGCAAACAAAAATTAAATCCTCCCTGACCAAGCTGAAAACCCACCTCCCCCCTGCCCATGGTCAGGCTCCTGCTTCCTCTCCACCTGAAACCTTCATAACCTGCATAACCTCCAAGCTTGGAATTTATTCTCATTTCACACCATCGCTGCAGCACCACAATGTGCTGGGCAAACACCATTGCTCCCACGGAGGTGGAATTTACACCTTCTGCATGAAGCCAGCATCACCTCCATCACTGACCCCAGGGCTTGCATCGTCCAGCTCACTCAAACCGGGGCAAAACCCCCAAGGAAAACCAGTTTAGCTCTGCAAACCATCTCCTGAGGGTCATTCCTGAGACCTCCCTTTCCTCCACCACCCCAACAGGGGCACAGCAGCCGGGGCTGCCAAGGTCCAGCCCTGGAGAACTCATCCCACAGAAGTGCAGTGGAAGACAGAGGGACACCATTAATCTGTATGGAGGGAAGTGGAGCTTTGAGAGAGAGAGAGGGGGAAGGGAAGCAGCAGAAGGAAACAGAGAAATCTAGGCAGAAAACAGAGGGAAGACTTAGTGACCTGGGTTAGCTTCTGGTAAAGTTGTTTGCTGCCTGGAAGGGCACAAGCTATCCAAGTTATCTATCCCCTTGCTGCAAATCGGGGAGAACATTAATCCACAGACTGCAAAAAAAGCCCCTGCTTTTTGGTCTTGACCACCCAAGCCCACTACCCTGAGACCCCTCTAAGCAGGTTTTCTTCTGATTAGAAAGTCTTGGTGGTGCACAGATGCAGTCGGGAACAGAAGGCAGCTGCGCTGCTTCAGAATCACTGGGGTTAAACAAAACAAAATTCAAGCATCAGTGTCAGCTAAATAGAGAGAAAACAAAATTATCAGAAATTCTCTCTTCTCTCCCACAGTGCATAAACAGTGGAGACTGAAAGCTATTCAGAAAGTCACCAAGGGTATTTCTTTAATATGAGGAGAACACGGAAAATGACTGTGCAATAAAAAAGCCAATTATCCGGGAAAGATACACTACCTACTCATAGCCTGGCACAGCCCTGCAGAGAGAATTCACGCTTACGTGCTCACAAGGCTCTGAACACAGCTCACAATGAACACGGAGAGGGGCACTGCATCAGAGAGGGCTCTGGAAACCCACAGCCAGATCCAGGATCCAGCTTTGCCACTGATGTTCAGCAGGGCCACGGTCTCCATCTCCGTTTGCATGCAGGGAGTTGCGTGTTCCTGCAGACACTGAGAACCAGCGTGTGCAGAACAAGCTGGGCACTGCCGAGCTGCTGCAACAGGCAGCAATGCTCTGGCTTTTGAGGGGGGACCAGCGGAGCCCTGTGCCATCCCCGCAGAGCTCCAGGGCAGCAAAGGGCACGCTTACGTGCGTGGGCTCACTCAGCTTTGTCTCGCACGGCATGCAAGTTCACAGGCAGGACAGGGGAGGCTGCTGGCTTCCCAACAGGCTGAGCTGCAGGTGAGTGGCTCCGAGCAGCTCCGCTGCGTCACCACCGGCCAGCTGAGCCCCAGTAACCGGCTGCTCTCACACCCTCTCCAGCCTCCCAACCAAGGCAGAAGCAAACACCCCTTCTCACAGGCGTGCAAGAGGCACAGAGCATACAGGCAGCCCGTTACCGTGGCTCAGCCGATCCCAACGGCACACAAACTGTTGTGGGAAGGTCTGAGCAGCCACTCTGCCTCCAAACAGATTTACAGCTTTGGTAAAGCAATGCCTCTGCCCATCCCTGCCCTCCTGGGGCTGGGCAGAGCCACAGTGGAAGGAAACGGCAGCTTTTGGGCGCGCTGTGCCCTTTTCACAGCAATGCTTTTAGTTGCTCATGAACACACAGTTCTTTTAACAAGAACCGCCAATTTTTGCACCCCTCAGAGGGTGGACTCATACGTCAGTCCTGCAAAGGAGGAGAAGAGGTAAAAAAAAACTGAGGAAGCAACAAGGAATGGTGGGGAGAAGGACCAGAAAGTATCGTAAACTTGTTACAAGAGGCAACAGCATAAAACCTAATATTTTAAACGTTCTCCCGCCCCATCCTTCATTTTGGAAATCAGTGTGTGAGTCAAGGTTTAGAGGGAGAGAGAACAGGCTGGGTTAGGTTGGTGCAGGTGCTCTCTGTGGTTATTAGAAGTCATGCATTGTAATAGACTATCACTCACTGCCCGCAGGAGGAGATGCAGCAGCAGCAGCAACAGCAGAAGTGGTGGGAGTGGAATTGACGGAGGAAAGAGCTACATGGGTTGGGCTAGAAACATTTTTTACATCGTGGTGCTGGCTCACGATGGAAGGCTGTCTCCTGAGGGCTCCCTGCAAAGAGGAGGCGCCGGTCTGGAATGTGTAAACTACGTCCATCTGCAAAGAACCAGAGAGTGAGATAGCATCGCCCTGGCCAGAGACAGGGAGAGGGGTTGGGGATGGAGGGGAGCAGGGAGAGGAAGGAAGAAGGAGGACGGAGGAGAAAGCCCCCCCCGCCCCCGTAAACCCACACCACGTTTGGCTGGTGTTTCTGGGAGCAGAGGAGAGGTCGGCTTCCAGCCTCCACCCCGCTCTCGCAGGCATGAGAGGGGCAGTGTTTATCCCACCACCGAGAAAGAGACTGTGGTGGGAGGGAGCGACAGAGGAAACACCTTGGGTTATCCTGACAATCTGCAGGAGGAGCACAGAAAGAGAGAGGGTGGGCAGAGGTGCGAGCTGGCAGCTGGTGGTCCAGAAAACTGCACTGGGAAAGCGTTTCTGGTCCCTCAGCCCCACGGGATGTACAACTGAGGGGCCAAATCCTGGGACACACCATGTGCCCGCAGCTCCCACAGTAGCTGGCCATGCTGGAAGATGTTTCAGCCTCTCCCCCTGGCTCACAGCTCTGCACAGGACTCGTAAGCAGAGCTGGTAGGGGTGGGCAGGGATACAGGAGGAGGCACCCTTGGTGGCAGGCCACAGTTGCTCTGTGGATGCACGCTGAGGCCAGAGGGACCAAGCAACATCCAGGTGCCACCGTGGCTTCCCAGACACTTTGCAGCTGGACTGTCCCCAGCCCTGTGCCAGCCAGCCCGCTTGGCAGAGCACACAGCCCTGCACCACCCCAGCTTGCCTGCACCGCTTCTGGGGAAGGGACACCTCCTCCAGACCCACGTGCAGCTCTAGCTCACCATGGAGGTATTTTACAGATGCTTCGCTCCTTACCCAGTCGGATCTCCCTCCACAGAGGGACCCTCTTTTCCCCAGTGCTGGCCCATGGGGAAAACCCCTGTGCTCCCACTTAAGACACACTGAATCAGGATAGAAGCCCCGAGACGCTCCAGTTGGACCTGCTGGCTGCTCTGCACAATGCACCACAGCCAGGAAAGGAATTGCTAAAGAGACTCCAGGATGTGCCAGCATCCAGGAGCTCTTTTCACATTGCAAGAGCCAGAGCTTGTTTCAGCCCAGGCCCACCACAGCTGCTGGCAGATACCTCAGAGGCTCCAGGCTCAGCCCCAGCGGCACATCTGGCTGCCGGTATTGCAGCCGTTCATATCTACCAGGCCTCCAACACATCTGGACTGCTTCCGAAACAGCCCAGTGCTCCCAGCCCATCTTTCATGTGAACGAACCAGAACGAGCCAACAGCTCAGCCCCCTGCAGTGCCAGCGACCAGCACTGCCCTGGGCCCCCCAAAGAGCCCAGCTGCCCCTCACCACTCACGAGGGGCAGGGAATCAAGGCTGAACCTCACCTTGAAACCACCAAGGCAACATCTCACAGAGGAGAAGCAAAGTTAACATGGCACGACGCAGCTGCTGTGCTCGCTCCAGTCCCTGCGCCTGGGCTGTTTTGGTTATTTGTATTTACCAAAGGGCCGGAGGAAGAGGAACGAAAGGTAACACAGCAGCCCTGCGTGCCAGGGGCCACTGGGGATCTACAGCCTTCCTCCACAGGGCAGCTCTGCCCAGGTTTTGAGGAAAGATGAGGGACACTGACTTTGCTGCAGGGAATGCTCCCTGCCCTGCCCAGCCAGCAGTCTGGGGAAAAAACCCCACCCTTTCAGGAAAAACTGAGTCAGGGAGAAACAGCTGATATAAAACCCATATTAACAGATAGAGTCTCCTCTCCTGTGCTGTGCGGCCAAAAGCTCCAGGCGAGGAGCCCAGAGAGCTGGCAGGGAAGGGTGACAAGAGCCCTTGGCCAAAGAGCCATTGGGAAGGACGGAAAGCAGCAGAGGAGCGAGACTGGAGAGGGTCTCGTACAGGCAGGTGCCTCCTGGGCATGTTCCCCGCTGGAAGCAGCATCCCAGCAGCAACCAAGAGCAGTTTCAATGCTGACCCACTCACTGCACAACTCTAAGAGCCCGGGTGGCTCCGTGGCCACCCTGCAGCTTCCGAGCACCCCCCTCTGCTGCACGAGGTGCCTATCAGCAGTACATCCAGCCTCCTGCAGACCAGCCTGGCCTCAGGCTGCAGGACACCGTCCTCTGCAGCAGAACAGACCCGTGCCTCCCCCCCACCCCGAGCTGTCCCAAAAGCCAGGCTGTCCTGGTTCCCCAACCAGGGCAGACCCAGAAAGGCACAGGCGGTGGGAGAAGTCTAGCCCCGGAGGTGATGGCATCCTTCAAGCAGCAGCCGTTACCTCTTTCCAGACAGAGCCCCTGGAGAGAAAGAAAAAGAAAGAAAGAGAGAGAGAAGGAAGAGCCCCACAGCACCCGCTGCCCCACAGTACCTGCGTCTGTATCCTGTTGAGACCCCTGAACCACAAGATCTGCCCACGCCGCAGCTCCATTTCAGCATGGTCAATCTCATCCACATCTTCAGGCAGCTCCTCCTCTGGAATCTCCTCCTTGGTGATGCCATGCCCAGCTTCCTTCAAGAACTTCAGGTGGCTGGTTGGGACAGTGCAGATCAGCTGGGGAGAGACAGGGAGAGAGCAGCTCCTTAGCCTGGAGGCTATGGCAGCATGGAGCCCACCATGGGCAGCCTCAACCCAGGGGGAGCAGTGTGCTGCCAGGACTCAGCCGAGAGATGCCAGGATGCAGTGCAGACATGCCACCGCTGGATGTGCCCCACTGCAAGCAGGGTGGGAACAAGGAGTAAATTAGCAACCTCCTCTCCTCACTGCCAGTATAGTACTGGGATGGAGCATCACCCTCTTCCAAAGATGCCTTGAATAAATAGTGGGGAGAAAAAGGGCAGCGAGGCAGGGGGAAGGGAAAGGTGAGCTGGGCTGCAAGCGTGCCGCGGCACGGAGGCACGTGGTATGTTTCTCAGACTGGCTCTTACCTGGCCCCAGAGGAGCTCTCCCACTCCGATAAAAATACACCAGAACCACTGGCTCAGGGTGAGCCCAGAGCAGCTGAACGGCTTCCCACCAAACTCCACAATGATGATCTACAGCACAGGAGAGAACAAGTCACGCACTGGGGAGTGCCAAGGGCTGTACAGCATAGTCATGGGGTGAAAAGGTCCCCTAGGGCCATACATCTTTCCCCCCCTCGCTGGGATCACAAGAGCAGCAAGGACATCACTCCTAGGCTAGTAACAGGACATCAGAGGCGTGCCACCTGGCCAGCCCTGACACCTCCCAACACACCCTAGACCCCAATATTCAGGTTTTATGTCACCAAGAAGCTGCTGAAGAATAAGGGGACAGAAGAGCGCTGTGGCCAGTGACTGCAGCAGACACAGGTCCTGCCTGTGGCATGGTCCCCTCCCAGCCCCACCATCATATTCCTATGCAGCTCCCACAGCTTCACCTGAGCTGCGAACGTCCCCAGCACCACTGTGCAGAAGATAGGGTTACGGTAGATTGATTCAAAGACGTTCCTCTCCCCATGGATCTTGCGTGCATTGATCTCGTTGAACAACTGCATCATGACAAAGGTGTTGAAGACGATGGTGTAGTGTTCAGTGGGTGGGGAGTGGAGCGGGGCATTCCGGCCACTGTCGATGTCAAAAAACTTCTCCCCTGAGCAGACAAGGGGGTTTGGGGAGGGGATGGGGAAGGGCAGAGAAGAGAAGATGAGATCCTGCTTCTTCTGCTCTGTGCTGGTGAAGGTGGAATTAGGATCCCAGGTTCTTGCTGAAGATCCCTTTGCCCAGCTGGAATCCCCGCCACTAGCCCCACTGAACCCTTATTTCCTTAAAAAACATTGAAAAGCTGCTTCCCTGGCTAAAACTCTCTGCACACGGCGAGTCTAGAGTTAAACATCCTCTCCTTATCATCCCTCCACTTCCCATCCATTATTAAATGGGCTGTCCCGGCCAACATGAGGTTACTGAGTGACAGCTGAGGACAAGGGTCGCCCACACTGCTGAGGAAAGGTGGCTTGGTGAGGCAGGGCTGGGACTCTGCCCCTTTCCTCTTCCCACACTATTTCTTGGTGCCTCAAAACTCACCCGCAAAAAGCAGCGTGAAAATGATTGTTAGCTGGTACACCGCGTGCCCCAGGATGTTCTTCATCATGGTGCGGGAGATGAGTGGCTTGTTGCGGCCGTACGGCTTGCGCAGCAGCAGGGACTCGGACGGGGGCTCCGTGGCCAGGGCTAAAGAGGCAAAGGTGTCCATGATCAGGTTCACCCACAGCATCTGGACAGCCTTCAGGGGAGAGTCCTGCAGAGAGAGGGGACACAACACGTCACACCACCGAAACCACCCTCTTTTCACTTCTTGTTTTGCAGGAGCCTTACTCTCCTGCCATGCCCAGCGGCCCCGTACCTGCGTGATGCAGGCACCTGTGAAGGCCACGATGACAGCCACGATGTTAACAGTCAGCTGGAACTGCAGGAACTTGGAGATGCTGTCATAGACATTACGTCCCCACATCACCGCCTTGACGATGCTGGTGAAGTTGTCATCCGTCAGGATGATGTCCGAAGCCTCCTTTGCCACATCCGTGCCTGCAATGCCCTTAAGGACAAGGGAGAAAGCGGTGGGGTGAGTCATGGAGCAAGCTCCATGCTCGCTATCTGCCCAGCTCTGCTTCTTCCCAGAACGAGCCCCGAGAAAAAAAATCCACCAGACCCAGAGGAGCTGGTGCCAGTCCTGTGTTTGACAGTGAGTCCTGCTGCGGCTGTGCCAACACACCCGAGAGCGGAGGCTCCAAAGCAGCGATGCCTTCAAGGACAGACACCGGCTCAGCTCCAGAGCGGGGCTGTGAGTCAGCGCAGCTTTTCAGCCTGTCGCCGTGCATAGCCCAGACAGGGCCACCACAGCAAAGCTGGATAACAGCTTACAAGCATGGCTTCCTCCTCACGCCAGGGAACATGGGCAGCCCTGGCTGGGCATCTCTGCTGCAAGTGAGGGTTGTGATCCCCAAATGAGAGATTGCTCAGCAGCCTGAAATGCCAGTGCCTTCTGTCCAGTGCGGGGTGGACGGCAGCCCCGCAGCGAGCTAGGCTGCCCGCAGCCTCCCCAAAGTCACCTGCAGCATCTCAGAAGGCCAGCTGGCTCTACAGAAGCCGGGCTCACTGCGTTTCTCACTGCTGGCACACAGAGGCGCTCGCTTTGCAGCGATTCGAGGCACCGAAGTGATGCCCTTAACCAGCTAGTTCCCTGGTGCTTTCCAGGAGCTCTCTTGAGATCTGCAAGACTGGTCTCAGGTGGGAACCCCCAGGGGATGAACTTCAGAGGCAGCTGGACGGAGCTATCCATGTGCTGTTTGCTCCCCCTCCCTGGGTACCCAAGGGATGCGCAGCCCTGGTACGCAGCCCCCAGCAAACCCCAGTGCCTGGCCAGGGTCTGATCCTGCACAGGGGGCAGAGAGCCCCACTGTATGGTCCCCAAGAGAAAACAGACTGCCTCCTGCTCTTCATCCTAAAGGCTCCAGAATTGCACTTGGATATTTGACACCTTCCCAAAAACATCTCCTCCCAAGAAATTTCTCATTTGCTCAAAGCTCCCTCATAAGGCTCTACCCAGGAGCTGGCTCCTGCCCACATACCCAAACTTAAACAATTCACAGGAAACCCGTTAAAACTGACAGGTTTATTTCCTTGCTTCTTTTAGACAGGGCAACGAAAAGAAGCAAACCAGGAGATCAGAGTTCTTCACCATAAATAAACTCCCCAAGTCAGTGCCAGCACCGTGCTTGGAGCCTGGGCTGCCCTTTACAGGCCTGGGTGAACTGCTGGGATAAACCAAGTCATGCTGAGTTACTGGGCTCCCACGGCTCTCCTGGACATCACAGCTCAGAAACTGGGGCCAAGCAGGTCCCTGCTCTGGGTGCTCTGCAAACACTGTGTCAGCTTCAGCTTGACGCGGTCCCTCCACACGGGGTGGAGGAGCCCAGCCCTAAGCCAGGCTCTCAGATGATTGCTTCCCATCAAATCTTTTGCTAACAGTCCTACAAAGTTCACGAGAATCAAACCAAACCTCCAAAGAACGTTTCTTTTTAAGACATCCTGTAGATTTGGAAAAGAGTTTCAAAGAACCAGAAACAATTTCAGTGTTGAGAATGACCAAGCATGCCATTAGTTTCTCACCCCAGAGAGCGAAAGCTGCCCCTGGGGAAAACCCACCGCCCGGCCGTACCATGGCAAACCCAACATCGGCTTTCTTCAAAGCTGGGCCATCGTTGGTCCCGTCCCCGGTCACGGCCACCACCTGCCTCTGGTCACCAACGGTGCTGTCGATAATTCCTGAAATGGAGACAAGCAGCTCAGAGGAAATAAGCCCCAAGGGTAGGCTCTTAGCACAAATTAGACTGCAAAAGCACCCTGGCAGAGCAGGATGAGTTGCTTTGGTGAGAGGCAGCAGCTGGGGGACTTGGCCGGTGCTCACCTTTCACAAGCGTGTGCTTATCCGTCGGGGAGGAGCGGGCCAGCACACGCAGCTTGGGCCAGATCTTATCCAGCTGCTCCTGTTCTACCTGCAGGACAAGACACAGGTGAGAAAGGGAAGAGAACCCCCAGAAACCTTCTTCCCCACTGGAGAGCGCACCCCAACAGGACCTCCAAGCACCTGGACACCCCTGCGGCTGCACTGGCTGAGGGTCCCAGCAAGCAAAGGGACCAGCTACGTGTATCCAAGAGGAGGAAAACCCAGCAGGATTCAGCACCCACTGAGGTGGCCACCCACACCCACTGCACAGCAGGACCCAGGGCTGCTCTCCCACCTCTCCCTTCTCATTTCGGATGAGCCGGTTGAACTCCTTCCCCTCCAGGCACAAGAAGTCCTCCCCCGGCAGCAGGATGCCACACTTGGTGGCAATGGCACGGGCGGTGTTGATGTTGTCCCCTGTCACCATCCGGACGGTGATTCCCGCACGCTGGCACTTCAGGATGGCATCCGGCACCTGGGGGACAAGGACAGAGTGTGGGGGGCAGACAGGCAGAGTGCTTGGGTTTGCACTGGGTATCTTGGGAGCCAGGCAGCTCCTCTCCATCCTCCCTAAAAGGATCCGGAAATGGCTCCAGTGGGGTCAGGAACCTGCATCCACCCACAGCTCAGCTCAGTACTCACGCTGGGGATGAGATACTGAACTGAAAACTCCCCCTCCAGCACCTGCTCAGCCCTTTATCCTTTGGGGTACGGGGCAGGGGGAGCTACCAGGGACCAGAGAGGATGCCTGTCTATGCTCACTGCCACGGCTGGATGCTGCTCCACTGCAGCCTCCTGTGCCCACCGCAGCTCCAGCCAGACTCGTGTGTGTTGTGTCCAGAGTGGTTCCTCCGGCACAGACAGCATGAGATATTCCAGCCCCTGCCCCAAGGGGAAGGCAACATCACCGCCTCCTCCTCCCCATCACGCTGCAGTGCTGGGCGCCGAGGCATGGCCAGGCAATCCATCAAAACATGGGCATTTTGTCTGCTCCCCCCGCGCCACCCCGGCGGCACGTTGCTGCACTAATGGGTTTACCTATTATGGAGCGGTGGGGGAAGAGGATATTAGTGAGAAATTAGCAAATTGAATTAACGGCCTCCAGAGCTGGCGCAGACGGGGCATCTGTAATGCAATTCCCAGACCCAGATACTTGAACATCTAATCAGGAAATATGTAAGCATGGCAGGAGCACAGGGGCAAGCTCCAAAATGTAATCAAGAGGCAGGTATCAGAGGGCTGATTGCATTAGCCCAGCTGCCTGCCCAGCACCCCCGTGGCAGAGGGGGACAGCAAGCTGCAAGGCAGGAACCAACTAGATCAGCCCTGGCCCTCTCCAGCACTCCTCCATCACCCTTAGGTGGTGTCTCCATACACCTTTCAACTGCGAGTGGAACCAGCCAGGCTGGTGCACAGACCCCTGGTAGCAGCTGGTGGGGGAAAGTCTGGGTGGAAACACCCTGCTACCAGGGCATTTTGTCCAGGTATGGGATAGAACCGCCTGCAGCAAGGAGCTGGTAACATGGGGCACTCTGGGGATGGATGCAGAGGGGCTGCTTGAGCTTTCGTAAGGGGCTCGTGGTCCTGAGCAGCGGGGAAAGGGGCTCCTGGCGCAGGCATGGGGCTGGGGTGGAGGACAGCCAGGGCAGAGCTGGGGTTCAGTACCTCTGGCCGCACAGGGTCCTCTATCCCAACCACAGCGATGCAGGTCAGGTCAGACAGGATCTCGTTCTCACTGTCCCAGTCTGGCTCAGCATCAGCAGGGAAGTCACGGAAAGCCAGGCAGATGGTCCGCAGCCCGTGGCAGGCCATGGGCTCTATCACTTTCTTCACCATCTCATCCCGGTCCTTCACCTTGAACACTCGGGGGTCTCCGTTCTTGTCCAGGATCTTGGTGCACCTAATGCAGGACCAGGATGGAGGGTGAGGGATACCAGCGGTGGCACACACTGCTGGCTCAGCAATCTGCTCCCCCTGTCACCCACGTTCCCCATCTACCAACCAGGGGCATCCCACCTACCCACAGCTCCCTACAGCTTTACCAAAGCCACTTTTAAGAGTTCAACACTCTCCCCAGCAGCACCTCCCGACACCCACCTCCCCACTCCACAGCGGCTGCACACCCCTTCACCCTGCAGCCCCGCAAAACAGCTCCATGGTGCATCGAGAGCCTAAAGACCACAGGACGGGGAGAGGACCAGCGTAGCAAAGGAGGACGGTTACTTGCGGAGGATGATCTCAGAGGCTCCCTTGCTGTACATGCGGAAGCCGCCGTTGCCGTTCTTCAGCACCGTGCTCATGGACTTGCGGACAGAGTTGAAGGTGTAGACCTTGTAGAGCTTCTCCTCCGGCACCTCATTCCGCACAGCCTGGTAATCCTGCTTCAGGTCCAGCACAAAACCCAGCAGGGCGCACTCAGTCTTGTTCCCCACTTGCCGGGGTAGCCCTCCTTCCTTCTCAGGTGGCTGGAAAGGAGAAAGGAAAAGGAAAAGCAATGTCAAACCTGAAAACGGTAGGACAGGAGCTGCAGAGGTGGCCAGTGGTGGGAAGGCCAGAGGACATGAGGTTGCGGTTCTCCAACTCACCAGGATCTTGGACGTGTAGGCTGAATTGATGGCAACACCATTGACTATGAGGTCCAGGATCTTGGGCAGGATGGCTTCAGGGTCAGGGATCTGACGGTAGTGGGTGTCCCCCACGTAGGCCTGCACCACAGTCATGCGGTTCATGGTGAGTGTGCCCGTCTTGTCCGAGCAGATGGCAGTGGCATTGCCCATGGTCTCACACGCATCCAAGTGTCTCACAAGGTTGTTGTCCTTCATCATTTTCTGCAACAGGCACCATGACCAGGAAGGTCAGAGCCAAAAGCCTGACTTTCCTCATCATGCCCCCAGTGACCTCACTGCATCACGGTCTCACCTTCACGGAGTAAGCCAGGGAGATGGTGACTGCCAGCGGGAGCCCTTCAGGCACAGCCACCACCAACACCGTGACACCGATGATGAAGAACTTGACGAAGTACTGGATGTAAATGGGGGTGCACTCCGCCAGCCAGGACCGCCTCTGCACCCCAAACGTGTCGATCACAAAGTAGAGCACCAAGATGATGACCGTGATGGCTGACATGATCAGCCCTGGGGAAAGAAGGGGCAGAGCGGCAGGTGAGGGGACGCAGGGGAAGGGGACAACCCCTTCTCCCCGTGCCACCTGCAGCGAGGGCTCTGGCACGTGCTGGGCCACCACCACTCACCCGCCTTCCCAATCTGGACTGCCAGGCGCGTGAGCTTCCCTTGCAGCACAGACTTCTCCTTCTTGGGCACCTTCACCTTCTTCTTCTCCTTCTCCTCATTTTCCACCCCTTCCTGGCTCTTCAGGGGCTGGATCTCTAAGGCCACACCATCCTGAGTTTTAGCTACAGTCCAGGGCAAAATAAGACACCACGTGTGAATAGCAGAGAGACCAGGAAAACCTGTAGGACACCACTGAGAAAGATGGTGGTGGGAGAGAAAGAGAAAACCCAGAACAAGAACCATTCCCGACGACACACACATCCGAGCACATGGAAATCCCGTGTCCTGGGGCCCTGCCACCTCTCTATGGGGCAGTTTTCTGCCATCTACCCCAGACCCACAGATAAAGGATCCTCACAGCTGACACTGCCACCGACCACACCTCTAAGGCAGCACTGCAAGAAACCCTCTGGCCAGGCTTTGGGGTGGAGGCAGGTCTCATCTGGCCCCCACTGCAGGCTGCTTTACATGCTGCAGCAGATGGGGAGCACTTTGGGCTGACCCCAGAGAGGCTCTGGTCCCACTGGTCCCCTGCTGAGCATCCCCACTCCCTCCCAATGCTACCTCTGCAGTGCCCTCTGGGCAGCTCAGCAGGAATCATTTGCCAGGGGAGCGACTGAGGGGGTGAGATGGAAGGGGACAGTTAGAAATTTGGATGGAGATTGAAGAGGAATGAGCCAGCTCCTTGAATCCCAGCCCTGAGACATCCATCACGTTTGTAGGACCCGAGACAGCCAGGCTTTCAGTTGCTAAAATTGGTCTAGTCCAGCTGAAGGTCTGCACCAGGGAGACCCGAGTCAGCTGGAAGTTTTGGAGAGGGGTGGGAAGAGAGTGAGACTCCCCCCCCACTGCCCCAGGAGGCTCCTCCTCAGCCGTCAGGGCTGGAGGAACAGCAGTGGCCCCATGGTTGCCCACGGATGCCCCGGGACCTGTCCCCTCATGGCTGCTGCTGCTCAATGGCTCCAGACACCCCGGAGCTCACGGCAGCTCTATATCGGACACCTCCACGGTTACGACAGACCCGACACGGACAAAACAAGCACCCGGACACAGTCTGACGGGAAGGAGGGAAACTCAAACTGCTGAGAGGAGAGAGAAAGAGAGAGAGAGAGAGAGGTGGAGAGAGGTGCAGAAATGGGCTTCCTCCACAGCCTGCAAAGAACAGTGTGAGAAACACTGGCGAGGAGACGCTCACGGAGTCGAGGCCATGGGAGGAGAGGGTGCAACCATCACATTGGCCAGGCCCTCTGGGACGTTTCATCCCAGAGACAGCAGGGGGGGACCCACATCGCTCCCCCAGCTATGCCCAAACATAAACCCTGCAAAAGGATAGCTTCTGACGGGCACAAAGGCTTCAGAGCCACCAGGCCACAGCTGCAGCTCATGTCAACATGGATGAAGTCTGCCCCAAGAAAGGGATGCTCTGCCAGTGGTCCAGGCTGCTGGAAGAGCCCTGCCCTCCCTGCACAAAGGCTTCGCCCCACACAGGGTCAGTGTGGCCCTGAGGAAGCTGGCCAGCCCCATCCCAGGTACGCACAGCCCCCCGGTGGGATGCTGGAGGGCACCGTGCTGCTGTGCCAGGGCCACCAGCTGTGGGACCGTTGCACCCTCTCCCAGGACAACGAGGCGAGAGTCCCGCCGGAGCAGCAAAGAGCACAGACTGATGAGAAGAAGGAAGGAAGGAAGGAAGGAGGAATGCTCAGTAGTTAGTGTGGTGCTGGTTCAAAGGATGGAGAGGCTGGTTACCTTTGTTGCGATTTTCGGGGGCTCCGGTTTTTTTACCTGTTCAAAGAGAGAAAGGGTGGAGGGCTGAGCACGTGGACCCACGTTCACCGTCCAGCTGGTAGGATGGCCCAGGGCCAGCCCTGCTCCGAGGGGCCACGCACCACTCCAGCAGCATCTGTGTGCAGGGCTCAGCACCCTGCAGTCACCCTCTGGACACCACGCATGCCTTGGTCCACGGCTCATGGCACTGGGGAGGCTCTGGAGCATCCTGGCTCCCCCAGGCACCCTGTCCTCAAGGCTTCAGACTTCCCCATCTGCAAAGCACCCACTACAACCCCTGCCACTGCTTCAAAGGGTGCCAGTGGCATCTCAGACCTTCAGGCAGAAGAAACCATACAGCAGAGCCTGACCTCTGTGCAGCACATGCCGAGCACCAGTGCTCCCTACCTCCCTCCCACTGCCACCGGGTGCAAGTGGATCCACCCAGGTGGCACAGACTTGTCCCCTGCCACGGGCAGCACTATAGCCATAGCAGGGGTCTCTGCCCCCATGGCTGCGGTGGGCATAAAGTGCACAGGGGTCCTCCAGCGTGCCTCCACAACAGGGGAAGCACAGGGCTGCAGCAGTCTAAACAAGCCTTGAGTGACAAGGGGTTTATACACCTTCTCCCCACCGTCCCCCCAGCACCACGGTGGGCGATGAGCCGGTGAAACCCCCTGCCTCACTTTGCTCCCAAATCGAGGGCTGCAAGGCACAGAGCTGGGTTTGCTGCGGGGCTGAGTGACAGCTTGAAGGTTGGAAAAACACCAAGCGCTGTGCCTGGGCACCTGGCGAGCTGCTGCTCAGCTCCAACAGCAGTGCCATTCCCACGTCTCACCCTGTACTCCCACCTCCAAGCAGGCAGCTAAACCCCAGGAGCTCCCGAGCTGCCGAACCCCGGCGATGCGAGCCAGCCGAGCAGAGCTGGAGCAACCCAGCGCACATGCGGCCCAGAGCTGAAACGGCTGCCAGGAACGGCCCAGCAAACCTCTCCCCGCCTGGCATCGCCTCCCGGGAAGGGCTCCTGGCACAGGGATGCCTGTGCAGCCAGCGATGCCAGCCGGCAGCTCCCTCCTGCCAACTCCTCACACCTCGCGCCCGCTCCCAGTGAGCCCAGACCTGCTTGAACAGGGGTGCGGGGACACGGGGGAGAGCAGGAGCTTCCCAAGCCTGGCTTGTACCGATGCTGGCTTTAAAGCTGGTATCAGAGCTGGCACAGCGCAGGGGAATAAGCAGTGAGATGCGAGAGCCAAGGCAGGAATGCATTCGAGTCCCAGCATGATCAGGAACACCTCAGCCTGCCTGGCTGCTCTCCCACGCTCCACCCCCTCGCACACAACCCCTCCTCTCCCTCTTGCCATCCTCTCCAGGGAGCTTAGGGGATGCCAGCAGAGATCTTCAAAGTCCTCAAGGTTCTGGATGGGCTACTGACATCCTGCGGACAACCAGGACTCACCTTCCCACCACAGGGCAGGCAATGAGCATCGTGCCCCAGCACCACGGGGCATCGCTATCGGCCGCTTTTCCCTCTGAGCCTCGACCTCCCCTACCCTGCTACCCCAGGCTGCAGCCGGCTGGAGAAGAAAAAGTTGGAGCCATGTCTGAAAGAGGTGGCGAGCAGAGGTCTGGGTGCACGGGGGTTTTCTTCAGGCAGCACGATCCCCACGCTGCGGGCGAAGGGGCAGCAGGGAGGGACGGATGCCCCCCACTGCCTTGCGAGCTCACTGTACCTGCCTGGGTCACGGGCTCTAACACATAAACCGCATCCCACGGATGTGGGCGTAGCTTGTTGCAAACCGGTGGATGCTTCCCAGGAAAGGGAGAAAGGCAAAAGGAGAGAAAAAACAGGTTCAGTGGATCTCCTTACCTTTCTTCACCTTCTTTTCCTCATCTCCTTCTCCTGCACCCAAGAGAGTGAAGATGATGCCCGTCTGGGAGTTAATACCCACAGCAGTCACCACCATCCTGCCGGAGCCCTCCATCACATGGGTACCTGGCACAGCAAGAAGGCCACAGTGAGACAGGACACTGGCATGCAGTTCCCACCTCCTGCCCAGCACCGGGGCACAGCACCCGGGAGCAACCATCTCTCCATCACAGCACAAACCCACCACACGAAAGCCGCCCAGGATCCTCACCTGACAGCAGCATGGGGTCTTTATCCAGCGACTTCTTGACTTGGTCTGACTCCCCCGTCAGCGAGCTCTCATCTATTTTCAGGTCATTGCCCTGGATCAGGATCCCGTCTGCTGGCAAGAGATCACCTAGGAAAGGAGCAACGAGGGGGGTCATCCCCAGCCCGGACAGCCGCAGCTCAGTCCTGCCGGCTCCATCCCAGGAAGAGAACGCATGTGTCAGCAAAAGGACTCAAAACTCAGCCTCAGACCAAATCTAGAGGGAGGAGAAGCAACAGATGGGTATTAAAAGACAGATGGGCATTAAAAGATGACACCCAATAGCTCCCAAATCTTCACTGATATACAAAAGCATTTGTTGCAGGGACTTTTGCTCAATTAGACAGTGCTTCCCCCATCTGGTTTTACTGAATCAACACCACATCCTTCCCAAAGCCTCTCGATACATCCAAACCGCTACATGATCCCATCTTCCACCTGCCGAGGAAGGAAAAAGCCCATGTGAAAATGAATGCTATACGTTGGATGAATCTCCTTCCTGATGGGAATTGCATGGGATCAGTGCACCTTCAGGTAAACAAGGAGCAGGACCTGGTTTAGCCCATGGGCTACATCTCCTTGCTAAGGAAATGTTCACCAAGGACGTGGTTGGGAAAATTAATCATTTTTCAGACCAGCAGGTTGCTAAAGCAACCCAAAGTTGTGTGCAGAGCCTGGCTTCGATCTGCCAGCTCAGGTCCAGGCTGGCAAGCGACAAGGGGAGCGGAGCTCCATCAGATGCATGGGAGCATCTCCCATCGCTCACGGCATGCTGCAAAATAGAGTAACTGGAGGAAGCAACGCTTCCCCCTGAGGCAAAAGGGCTGGCGAAGCAGAGGAGGAACCACCAGGCTACCAAGGTGGAGGGACAGACCCCAGCCACCACCGCCTCCACTCACCGTACTTGATCTGTGCGATGTCTCCCACCACAATCTCAGCCACCGGGATCTGAATCACCTGCCCTTTGCGGATGACCGTGAACTTCTGCTCCTGCTCGATGCGGCTCTGGAGACCCCGGAATTGCTTCTCCTTGCTCCAGTCATTGAAAGCGGTCACCAGCACCACGATGATCACCGAAAACAAGATAGCTGCCCCCTCAATCCAGCCAGCCTGAGACTCACCCTCGTCCTCCACGCCGCCCGTCGACTGGCCACACACTGCCGGCAGAGGAGAAAACTCGTTTGCACAACGAGACAACCGCTTTCCTCTGAGCAACGTGCACAGAGCAAAGCCTGGAAGACAGTTACTTCTCTCTCCTCCTCCCTAGCTGGTCCAAGGGCTTCCCCTGCTCTCAGGAGAGGGTTTTTACATCCCTGGAGACATTTGGTTGGTTGTTTTTTCCTTTATTTTTTTCACTTTTCATTTTTGAAAGAGGTTGGGCTGAGAGAACTGGGACAACTGGCTTCTATTTCCAGTTGCAGCTCTGCTGCATGACCCTCGAGTGAGTCACCCTCTCCCTGCATCTCTGGATCCCTGCCCCTGCTCGACTCCTCCAGCAATACAGAGACCCAGGGCTGGGGAGGAGAAACTCACCCAACGCTGCCCCTCAGCCACACAGGGAGGGCTGGGAGAAGCACTCCCTGGTCAGAGGGAGGTACCAGGGGACAGCCAGCCTTGTCCTTCCATGCCCAAACCAAAAGAGAAGCTCCATGAGACCTGGGAAGCCACCAGACCAGACGGGCCCTTTGGCCTTAGAGCATCTTTTGGGAGCAGCAAGGAGCAGCTCTGAGCCCTGCCATGGTGCCAGCTGTGACCAAACACATCCATAGATGTGGACGGGACCATGCCAAGGACAGGGAGAAGCCACCACTTAAAGCGTGAGCAGAAGTAGCTCCCAGTTCCATCTGCACCAGGGTGGAGGCACCCACACGGTGACCTTCCAGGGACAGCACCTATCCCAAAGCTCTGCTCCTGCACGGCTGGGCATGGCAGCTCATGTGGGACCCCAGGGACTCACATTCATTGTCGCCACCCGGAGGGTGGTAGAAGGACAGGCCCAAGGAGATTATGGCTGCGATTTCCAAGATGATCAGTGTGACGTCCTGGAGTGCCTCCCACACTAACTGCAGGAACGTCTTGGCCTTTTTGGGAGGAATGAAGTTCTGGCCAAAGACCTGCCGCCTCTTTTCCAGGTCGGTTGGGTTCCCAGACAGGCCTGGAGAGGGGACAAAGAGAGATGAGGGCAAACCCCACCGCTGCCCCACAGCCCCCCCAGCAGCACCAGTGGGACCAGTGCAAGGAGCAGCTCCCTGCCCGTGCAGGGGGCACAAGATGCAGGTGGGGGGGGGGGAGCCAAGGCAGGGCTTTGCTCCTGCCGCCCATGGGGCAGGGGACATGCAGCTGGTGGGACAGGACACTGCCGGAGCTGCTGGCAGGAGAGCACGTGGGGGCCAGGGCCAGCATGCTGAGCCGCCTCTCCCCGGTGCTGCAGCCTCACGAAGCGCCCGAGTGCCAGTTAATGCCAGTTGGCACTGGCCGGCTTGTTTACATGCTGCATCAAATTAGCCATAAATCTGGCACCGCGAGCGGCGCTCGGAGCTGTCGGAGCCACCTGATCCCTCTTCTCCTGCCAGCTCGGAGGAACAGCCGCTGCAGAGAGCGACTCGGCGCAGCAGGAACGTCTCCGAGCTCAGCCGAGCCCCACGGACACGCTCCGGCCGCAGAGGCTGGGACCGTGTGGCCAAGCCAGCTCCTGCAGGGAGCTGGTGGTGGAGACACGGGGCTGGTCCTGCCGAAAAGGGGTGGTGGGAGCAAGGAAAGGAGCAGGACAGCCCTGAGCTGCTGCTCCCCCCTGCCTGCATGCAGCAACCCCAGAGAGGGGGGAGTGCAGGGAGCCTGCCTCGGGGCTGCAGCACAGCAGCCTTTGCAGCGATGGGAGGCTGCAATTCACCCTGCTACTCACCCCCGGTCACCCCCTGCATCAAAGCCGTTAAAAAGCTGATGGGGGTCCAAGGTGAGAGCAGCTTCCCCTGCTCAGCACCACCTTAACCGAGCCCTGTGCTGAGCCCCCCTTGCTCTCCACCTTAAGATGGCCTGTGGGGCTGCTGCCAGCTCCCGAGATGCACCGGGCAGGCGGCTGTAACACCCAGCCCTGGACACATCCCGGTGCCTGGAGCAGCCTGGCAGCGATGCCCTCCCAGGGGGACCAAGCCCTCCCACTCAGGGACCTGCCAGCTCCATGTCATCCCAACCAGAAGGAAACAGCAGGATGAATCCCATTCCCCCCCACCGCACACCCCTCTTTTTGCTGCGACTACACCCCACAAGGCTGCAGGGAGGGGATGCCTGGCAGCCCAGCCTGGGCGTCCCCACCCAGCTGTGACGAGGCAGCAAGATCCTGGGATCTCCCAGCCCTAATTCCCGCCCAACGGGTCTCCCCCGCCCGACAGAATGGATGGAAAATATGGCTAACCAGGGCGGCTTGACTCATGCCGGCGCCAGGGAGGCACGGCGCGTGCTGCGGGCAGGCATGCCCGGCACACACGTGCTCCCGCACGAGGATGTGGGATGCTGCCACGGGGCACGGGAGGCTGTCCCTCCAAAGCCCACGTCCCACTCACAGGCATGACCCCAGAGTTGCCCCTCACCCTCCTGGGGCAACTGGGGGGGGGAGTCAGGGGGGCTTTCAATTTATTGGTGCTGACGCAGGGGTGCGGGTACGCACCCCAGGCACGTACCCACAGCTCCAGGCTGCCAGCAAACCCCTGGCTGGGGCCACCGCAGAGCGTTTGCGGGGACCGATGGGTGGGGGAGTGGGTTAGAAATTTCGGATGGAGGCCACAAGCGACAGCAGGAGAACAAAACCCTGAGGGGCCACCAGTCCCTCATTAGAGGGGACACACTGCAGCCTGGGAAAGCTGCTTTTGGGTGGCAAAGCCTTTGCTCCAGGAGACCCAGAGCAGGTTCCTTGCCCCGGCTCAGGAAGGAGGCGGCAGCCCCAGGATCCACTATCGCCAGCGGGTGACTCAGGGCGGTGTTCGCTGACATTTGTCACCCAGGGGAGACCAGGGAAGGGCGATGCTCTAATGGGTGACTCACTGAAGCTGCCTGTGCTTCGCCACCCAGCTCCCTTGCCCACCCTACCGGGCTCCAGGACAGGACTGAGGGAGGTGGTGGAAAGCCAGCGCCCGGCAGCGAGCCACCCCCCCCACCAACCCCCTGTGGGAGGGGTCCTAAGGGGTTGGGGTCACTGGCACCTTTTATTAGGGCAAAGGCCAGAGCAGCAGGTCCCAGCAGACCCCTGCCCTGAGACCCTCGCTGCACAAACATTCATATGCAGAGAACCCACTCTATGAGGACAAACCACCCAAGGGATCCTGGGGTGAAGACAGCCCCCGGGGGGGACTGTGACTAGCATCTACCCCACAAGGACAATGCCAGGCTTGACCAAGAACAGCCAATGCTGCAGCATGGAGATGTGGCAGCACCGAGGGGCAGGAGCCACAGGCACCCAGATGGGATCAAACTGCTCCAGATGCTGCCCGCAACAGGCTGCTGTATTTTATGGTGGGGCAGGAGGTCTGGGAGGACTCTGCGGGCAGGCTCTGCTTGCCAGCAGCCTCCTCTGGTGACACCCAAGAAGGGCACATGGCCATGTGCTCCCTGCCCACATGGGGCTGGAGCTTTGTACCATCCTGTCGGGATAACGAGCACAGGGCTGGGCACAAACATCTGCACGGGGCTGCCTACCACATCACGGGGCTGGGACACGCACTCTGTGCCCGCACAGGTGGTGGTGCCACATCTCGTGCCCATGGGCACAGCAAAGCTCCGGTGCCAGCTTGCAGGCAGAGCAGGGCGCAGGGTCAGCTCCCAGTCAGCCCCAGCATTCCACAAAAGACTTCCCAGAAGGAAAAAGCCCTACAATACACATGCTGAGACACAGCTGGTGTTCCCCAGACTGCCTGTCGCTCACTAAGCCCCGGCTGGGACATCCCACCTGCAATCAGCCCAAGCTCACCTGCGCTGCCCTGTGCTCTCCAGGGCGAGCATCCACCGGGGGACCCCACTCCCCGTTTCCCAGGCTTTGCCCATGGACACAGAGGCAGGGGACACGGTCTCTGCTTTCAGGTTCCTGACCTGCCCGGGTTCCCCTGGTTGTGGCACCGTGGCAGTGTCACACCGTGCATTTGGCTCTGGGGCTGCCACCCGCAGAGAGGTGACCCTGGCAGAGCACGAACCAAACATCCCACTCCGATGGGATTGCACGGAGGTGCCACAGGCTGCCTTGGGTTTTTGCTTTTCCTAAAAATCCCAACCTATAGGAAATAACCTTTCCTTGCTCTCTGATCTCAACAGGATGGCGTTTGGGACAGGCAACAAAGCTCACCTCCAGAGCAAGGGGGTGAGGCAAGGATGCACTGGGAGCATGAGAGGCAGCAATGCCAGTCAGTGCCTGGAAGCAGCACTCAGGATTGAAGGGCAGCCCTGTGCCTCACCCTCAGCAAGAGCCGCCGGGCCAAGGCAGAGCCTTTCAGGTTTGCTCCCCCCCCACCCCCCCGCCTCTCCTCCCACCCCCAAAGGAGCGCCTTCCCAGTTTGGCAGGGCCAAACACATTGTTTTGCGACCTGGACTTGGTATTTCCACCGGGACTTCCCCCCCCCTTCTCTAATGACATCCCGATATTGTCTCCCCTTCCCGGTCCCACTCACAGCTGGGAAACACGCTAATCCCCAGCTTACAGCACTAATAATAACCCACAAGTTCTCAGAGCTGAGGCACAGCCACGTCCCCCATCCCACACAGCCACTGTGGGGCCGCATCCTGCCAGGGCTGTTCCCAGCCCCAGGTAAACCCTCGGTGCTGTAAGCAGGGCGTCTCTCCTCCCGTCCCCCTTGTAATGCCAAGGAAGCGGTGCATCGCTGTGCGCTCACGGCCACCCCGTGCCATCAGCCCCAGAGCCTGGCCCTGCTCACCGATAAGGGGGTGCCCCAAAGGCCAGCCCAGCCCACGGGCAGGACAGGTGACATCCTTCCACCAAAGCCTCCCAGAAGTGACCCGGCACCTGCAGGCAAGCCTCACTGCCACTGCTCAAACCTGTGACACTCAGAAGCCCCCCAACCAAGTTTTAAGCTCCCACGGTGGCTCAAGAAGCCCTACAGACCAGGGGGAGACCCATGTGCATCTGCCCACCCCCAGCAGCGATGGATGCCCTTCGGGGACGCGCTGCCCACCCCTTGTCCAAGATGCCAACACCCAGCAAGCGAGGTCCATGCAGCCTGGCTGCCTCCCCAGCGCTCTCCAACCTTTACACTCTCCTTCAGCCGCACCCCGTGCAGCCCTGCCGTTCGTTAGCACTGTAAATTATTAAACAGGGGAAAGGCTGGTGCCGACCTGCGGGGTGGCAGCTGGGCTGCAGAGGAGCGCCCCCCCCCCCCCCCCCCCCGCACTCCTTTATGCCCCATCAGCTCCTTGCTCCTGCCTGCATCCCGCTTCCACTCCATCCTCCCAGGGGATGTGGGGCTCCGGGCTACGCTTCAGGTGAACCCTCAGGGAAGACGCTTCTTTTTCTTTTTCCTCCTTCTTTACCTTAAATGATCATTTTATGGGGGGAGCCATCTCCCACAAGGCTTGCGACGGATGCCTGCTGCGATGGGACCGCACTTTGAGCTCGGCCACACGACAGTTGAGCCACCACCCTGCAGCCACCGGCTCGAACCTCGCACAGCTCCAGCCCAGAGGCACCAGCCGGCCCCCAGCAGGCAGCCCCCCACCTTGCAGACCACAAGATGGTCACTTACCTTCAACTGGCGACGTCTTCAACCTCTTGCAGACATTCTGCACACCGCCATAGGAGTCATTGAGCCGGGCCACCGCCTCGGCGCTTCTTAGCTCCATGAGGTTCCTGAGCTCCACCATGGAGCACCCAAAGTCCCCCTCATGGTTGCCTTCAGCAACCGAGTTCCCGGGGTGGTGGTCGGCCACGTTGTTCGTCATCTTGCCGGCGCAGTGGCGGCGATGCCGGCTCGCGGCTCCTGCAGCACCCACCCTTGAAGGTCCGGCTGGGGGATGCTCGGCACGGCCCCTTCCCTGGGGGCTGCCCGGGTGAAGCGGGTGCCTCTAACCGAGCCCAACTTCTTCGGATAAAGGTGTAAACAGGATGTGCATGTTACCGCGGAGGCAACCTTAGCAACGACCAGCGTGCATCTCCCGCAGAAGGAGGAGGGCTCCCTGGATACCACAGCAACTGGAGCTGCAAAAACAAGGATGGGAAACAAAAATATCAGCATTAGGAGGCCTACTAATAAAGGCACGCGCCCCGCGGGATGGGTGAGTGGGAGCAATGGTACCCAAGGGTGGGTACCCGCCAGAAATAACGTGAGCCAGCCCTGGGAATCAGCACGACTCGACCGAAAAACCTGGGTGAGCCCAAGTTCACCTCGGAGGGAGCTCAGACAGGTTCGGCATGAATCGGGGCGCGTTTCACAGGCGCTCGGCCATGCCGCAAGGAAAACCGGCGGCAGCAGCTCCAGCAGCGCGCGGGGCCGGGCAGGAAGGGCGCCCAGGTGGTTCTTCGCTCAACCCCCAGCTGCCCAGCCCAGAAAAAGTACTCCCATTCAGTTTGGGTTAAAAATACATCTCAGCAGTGGAAAACAGCTGCTTCCTCTGCAGGCTGCCGTCCCGGGGCGGGAGCACCAGCTTCCCACACTGCCAACAGGTAAGTGGGAGCATCCCGCTGAGCTAGCTGGTGCCAATGGAAGAGGGCTTGCAGCACCCGGCAGACTTCTCATCAGCGGAGAGACAAGGCAGGAACCAGAGAAGCTACTAAAACCTGCATTTTCCTCTAAAATAAAATGGCTTTTGCATTAACAACCTTTCAGGCCACGTCTCAGGAAGCCCTCTGTCCCCCCGCAGGCAGCGAGCAGGCTCTCAGCCTTGGCTCTCAAAGCCCCAAGCCAGGTGACACCCCAGCCCTGCCAGCGAGGGCAGGTGAGCTCCAAACCCACTTCAAGCCGCAAGACCCAAGTGCTGCAGCCAGGCAGAGACTATCAGCATCACGCAGCTTCCCCTTTCCCTGCGGGTTTGGGGTCTGGGGTCCCCCACTGGCATCCTGGGTGGAGAGGATGGGCATTAGGGACAGCTAGGGACACGGAGGGAGCAGGCAGAGCAGCATGGGCCAGAAGGGGAAAGGGCTGGCTTTCAAGTGCCCTCCAGCTCTGCTCCCAAGCTCAGATGCCAGCAGCGATGCTCCCAGACACCTCTCCAGCACTACAGACTCAAAGAGCCTGCAAGGGAAGCTCTTTATGGAGAGAAAATAAGTCTTTCCTGGAGCAATGTAAGTGAGTAACAACAGGAGAATGGCCACTAAGGCAGCATCAGCACTGAGAGAAAAGTCCAGAGGTGGCAGAACAAGTGGCCAGAGAAGCCAAACGGCCCGATGAGAACGGGAGGTAGGAGGGAAAGCACCCACCGCTGCTTCCCAGGAGCGCATGGGGTGCACCAGCCCTCCCAAACCCAACAGGCAGGCACCAGCCCATCACGGGGCCATCCCAGCACCATGCCACAGCAAGCAACCCCGATTCCAGCCCCAGTCACACCAGCTTTGCAACCCCTGGGGCAGCAAGACCCCAACAAAGCAAACCCCTCCCCACACATCTGACCCAGGGCCTGGCCCCTGCGAGCAGCTCCCCTCCCCGCCAGCAACGCCCTGGGTGGCTCTCAGCATTATCAGGATGCAACAGGCACCAACCGAAGCTCGGGGACACCAGCGATACCACCACCCTGGGAGGGTCCTGTCCACCAGCTGCAGGCAGCAAAGGATGGGCAGCACGGGGACGTGCTCCCCTCAGCACGGCTGCTCCTGGGGTATCCAAACTTGCACCCTCAGGGCAGAGCGCTGCTGCTGCCCCAGAAAGCAGAGATCACCAGCTGGGGTTACCAGCATCCTTGCCCCAGCATCTTTGCCCATGCCCAGCCTGGTCACCCAGTGGCTCCTTGTGGACCTGAGCTCATCCATCATTTAAAGGCATGAAAGCTGCCGGCAGCAGGGGGTAGGAGATGGCAACTCCAATTAAGCAGACTCCTGCCGATCAAGACAAAAAAATAGATAATTCCCCCTACCTCAACACATTGATATTTTTTCCTCTTTCATAGCAACTAAGATCTTCTGAGGTGAGCTCAGAGGTTAAGAGAAAGACAGTTAATTAATGCTGTAATGGCCTAGTCCGTAATTACCCCTGAAGGAGCCCACTGGGCACCGATCATCATCAGCCTGTGCCCAGGTGCGAGGCTTCTTCCCTCCAGCAGCGCCCGCCCTGGGGACTCGCAGAAGAAAGGAAGGACCATGGCAGGGGAAGGCTCCTGCTCTGAGCATCCTCCTCCAGCCTCAGGTTGGGGACAGAGACCCATTCCTGGCCCGGCTCTGCGCCATCCCACCGGCACAGCACAGGCTCCCGTGCTCCTTGGCCAGGCTGGGAAGGATCCATCCCAGGCAAGCAGAGAGCTGTGCTCAGGCCGTGTGCTCTAAGGAGCTCCTAATGACTCCAGCAGCATTCAGCAAGCTGTCCCTCACTCTAACAACTCATTTCCAGACCCCCCCAGGCACTGGAGAGGAAGAAGCGCTCCCCGAGGGTCCCCTTGGCACACAGGGCAGGAAAGCCCAGCCCAGGTGGGAGAGCCTGAGCAGGACCCCAGCTGCCCAGGACCCCCTGAGCTGCCAGCAACGCTGTGTCACCTCCCAGACAGCATCTCCGAGCAGGACTAGTGTAGCTGCAGACAAGGAGGAGTTTGGGGGTGGCAACAGTGAAGGACATGGACCCTCTCGACCCATGGGCCAGGGTGTGAGCTGGGGGAAGGAACGTGCATGCTCTGGGAAGGAGGGAGCGGCTGGCGAGGAGCAGCAAAGCTGATGCGGTGCTGCAGACAAACCTGCCCAGAATAATAAACGGCTGCATTACACCTTCGTCCTGGCTGGGCCAGCGCCGGGGCCGGAGCAGCCCTCCGTCCGTGCCCACCCCGGGCAGCAGAGCAGCTGCTGGCACAAGCAAAGGGCTCCACTGGCTTTTAAGCATGGGGGAGAGGAAAGTGGGCTGCTCAGAGACAGAGAAGAAAATAAATAATTAGCCGAACACGTCACAGGTGACACCTTCAGCCAAGCCACGAGCAGTCTCGCTGTGATGCTGGCGGCACAGCCCGCAGCACCAGTCGCCCGGCACACGCCAGCCTGCGGCTGCCGCCTGAACAGCTATTGCTGGGCTGCCGTGCACAAATCCTGCCTGCTCAGCTCAGTGCACTTGGACTGCACCCTGGCAGGCAGACGTGAGCACCACCGCGTCTGATGACCAGCGATGGAGCAAGCCCTGACCACGCTCAGGTGTTGTTTGGTTTTTTTCCCCCCAGGAAGGAAGGGGAAATCCATGCCCCAGCTCAGCTCCTCCTGCATCTCGCTCCAACCTGGCTATCTCCCACCATCCAGGGCAGAAAGCACCGTGCCGAGGAAAAGCAACACCAGCCAGTGTCTCCCCTGCCCAGAGACACAACCCTCACCGGGCTGGCAGGGCAGCTCGGCCAGGCAAGATCAGCCCCATCGAGCAAAACTCAGGCCATTTGGATCAAAGTTTATCACCTTCCCTGAGCATCTGCTTGGCTGCATCGGCACAGAGGCTGCCCACATCCCAGCCCCACATGCTGCCCCTCAGGCAGCACCCGCCAGGCTTCAACTCTCGTTTCGGGAATGGGGTATTGGAAACACTTGGCTGCTGTAGGTTGCCATGGCAAACTCAATGTAAAGCTGTCGGGGATGCTGTTTATGTTGCCAAATGGGGAGGAAAAAAAAAACCACCACCAAACCACCACCATACCCCCAAAATTACCCTTCCTGGCCCGGGTTTAAGATTTTTTTCTCTTTGGAAATGAAAAGCTGAGCTCTGTCCCCAGTGGAGAGGCAGTGCTGAGCCCTGGAGCACAGCCCCACAGAAAGACCGACCCTGCAGACGGACACATGGGCTCCAAAAGCCAAAGTAGCCAATTAAAGCAGAAAATTAGGCTTGAAGCACCTTTCTCTGCCTGCCAGTGTCCTGGGAAAGACTGCACAGCTCTCCCAGCTCTCCTCCCCACTGCATGGACCTCACCACCACTCAGCACCCACCACCAGCTGCTGGGAGCTGTGGTCCCATGTGGGAGTGATGCTCTAAGGGGAGAGGAAGATGAAAAGCTGCTGGAACGGCTACAACTGCTGAGAAAATCACCGGTAAGAGATATTTTAAGTGCTTTCGCTGGTGGAGGGTGATCCAGGAGGCGAAGGGACACCCCCAGGCAGACACCGCTGCCCCTCGCAGTGGGGAAGGGGCAGGCGTGCAGGGAGATGCTTGGGAGCATGTGGGGCTCCCTGTGCCGGGACCTTTGTACAACACACCCTGCCCGGTTTCAACAGATGAAAGCCTTGGGCACGCTCTGCTTGGCAGGTGTGGGGGGCACAGGGGGGGCACAACTCCCCACCCCGGTGCCTGCTGGGGCTGAGTCGGGTCCATCTGCCAGAGGCACAACGGAGATGAAGAGATGAAGCGATGCGAGATGAAGCGATGCACCCAGAGCAACGAGCAACAAGTGGTCCCCAGGCCGCAGCGATACCAACACTTGATGGATTCTGATCAGTGACACCCCCCAGCCCCAGCCCCCAAGTTCTCCAACTCCCACCCTGTGCTGCAGCAGAGCCCCCATCTCCCCCCATGAAGCAGGGGGGGGGCTGTGGGGGATCAGGGCCCCTCCCCTGCACACTCACCAAATGGAAATGTGCAGATAGCAGCGTGCAGGCTTGCTCTTTCCCAGCAACACCCATGGCAAGCCTTGGCCGCACGCTTAACCGCTCCCATGCCATGCCGGGCTGCCCGGGGAGGGCACCCAGAGGGGATGCTCAGGAGCTACCGGACGTTATCACCTTCTCGGGAGAGAAATGTGTGGAAGGGGCTGAGTCTGTGACTCATGGTGGCAAAGCGCATGCTCTGGGGGGCAAAGCCAGTTCCTGAGGGGCATGGGTGCAGCCTGCAGCCCCCCGCTGCATCCCACGGAGGATTTGCACCCTCCGGACCAAGTGCTTCTCCCAACACTCGCCTGTAGTCAAGGACGAGGGGCAGGATGGCAGGCGCTGGAGCGGGCAGTGAAGGTCACTGTGCGGAAACCTGCAACCTGCACCTTCCACGCCAATGCCACAAGAGGGGCTGTGCCCCAAGCAGGGGAGGGTGCAAGAGGCAAGGGGGGTACAAAGTCAGCCTGAAGCACCCCGGACAGACCTGTCCAGGCACAAGTTCCACTCACAGCATCCTGCGCTGGCACCTGTGCAGCAATGGAGCAGGATCTGTCCCCTCTCCCCCAGTAACACTGGCATCCACCTCTCCTTGCTCCTTCCCCTGGGCCCTGCGTGCCAAAACCAGACTTCATCCCCCGCTGGGGCTCCCCTGGTGCATCGCCCACGGGACGTTACCTCCTCGCCAACGCTTCCTCCCACTGCGGTGGATGGCATCCGCTTCCTTCGCCCCAGCGCGCTGCCTGGGGCGGGCTGCGTGCTGCCCCAGGGGAGGGGACGGGGGCATTTCCCTCCCCAGAGCCCGCCAGTGGGGAACCCCCAGCGACACCCACCCCAGCGACACCCACCCCACAGCCGCCACATCCCTGGGTGCTGCACGTGGGGACGGGTAAACACAAGAGCCAAAATCCTGAGGTGGGGGAAACCCCAGCAACTGCAAGACCCTCTCATTTCCCTTGCCAGGCAGAGGGGTAAGAAGCTCCCAGCCTTCATCTTGCAAGAGTGGGGGGACTAAACATGCCCCTCCCTCCAAGGCATTGCAGTTGCAAAAGGAGCCAGCAAACGCCCAGGAAGCCCCGGGGCCTCATACTGCCCCGACAGAGCTCGGGGTAGCAACACCGTGATGGGGAAACTGAGTCACAGTGCAGAAGTGACTTGGTCCACAGCGCAGGGCTGATGCCGCAGCCCAGGAACACCGGCTCCAGGGGAGATCTGCTGCAGCCAGGACCTCAGGGTTTCTCCTACATTAACCCACCGGCAGCCCACCCCCACTCCCCCCCGGGAAAGGCAGCATCTTCTCCCGCATCCCTGTGGTGGAACCACCGGCCCCACAGGCACAGCAGCAGCTCCGCAACACAGCGAGTTAAAACTTCCCAAACTCCCACGCGGTGCCGACTCCTACGCACCTCACCGTCTGCGAGCTGGGACGCCGGAGGTGACACGAGGGTGGGGACACAGACACAAAAAGCACCCGGTTACTGTAGGCCACGTGTACTGCTGGCTCGGAGTGACACGCGTCGTCAGAGGCGCGGGAAGGAGCTGCTGGCCCTGAGATGTCACCGTCACCAGCCCTCCCCTGCCGCCACAGCATGAATTGCACCAGCCCACGGGACGGCAGAGCCTGTAGTATTTCTCCCACACACCTCTGCAGAGCCACATGCATCCCTGCTGCCGGGGAGCGGGGCGAACGCTCGCTTGGGTGCCAAGAGCGCAGCTAGCATACATGGCGTGCTCGTCGTGCACAGCGACAGCAGCGCACGCGCCGAGGGCTGCCACGTGCAAGTGCACAAGTCAGGGCTCATGTCCCCAAACCAGCCGTCACCCCTCAGCCGGGTTTGCACGCTCGTCCCCACGCAGGGTGGGCAACGCACGAACACCCGCATTGAAGTGACCACAGATGGGGAAGAAACCAGAGCATCATCCCACCCAGAGCAGCGTTACATCACACCATCCTCCTCCTCTCCTGCCTCCCGCCAGGCTGCGGGGACCGAGAGGAGGGATGGCAGCTCTGAGCCACACGTCACAGGCCAAGGTCATGGACAAAGCACAAGTGAAAGGCAGGCAGAGGCGACCTTCTCCAAAAGTGCATCCCTCTTCGCAGGCCGCTCCACAGAGAACGCAAGCGGCTGCCGTCAGCCCACTAATTACAGCTGCCGCTGCTCCGTTTTTGCTAGTATTTTGCCTCCTGTTAACGAAGGTAGGAAAACTGTTGGGTTTTTCTGCATGCCCAAGGCAGCAATTAGCTCTTGCGAAAGGCAGGGAAGAGGCTGGAGGCAGGAGAGCACCAGGCGAGCTGCGGAGGCGTGGAACAAGCACGGATACAGCGATCCATGACGTGGCTCCCCAAAACCTGCTGCCAGGAGCCCGCTGCCAGCCCAAGGGCCAGGGCAGACCTGGCTCCCGCTGCCCCAGCATGATCCATCCATGTGCAAAAGCCACCAGCGCAGCTGCTGCCAGAGTCTCAGGAATCCGCCTTAGGAATCTGCCCGAGCCCCTGGGCTTCCCCATGCTGCAGGGTGCAGCGTCCAGGAATTTCGAGAGGGGGGGGGGGTGGGGCAAAAAAAAGAAAAAGAAAAAGGAGGGAGTCTCCAGGCGAGCTGTCAAGGGGAATGTTTCCATCTAAGGCCTTGGTATTTCTCTCCCGGCGCCTGCACTAAATCACCCCAGCTCCTCTCATTATTCTTTTGTGCTTTACAAGGTAGCACAGCCGGCCGAGGAATGCAGAAGTATGCAGAAAGCAAACCCCAGCCTCTCCTGCAGCAGCAAATACCTGCAGCCCTGGAGCCATCAAGAGGGGCACAGCATCCCCTCCCACCACCAGGCACCTCGCCAAAAACAGGGAGCTGGCGTGGTGCAGAGCCCCAGGGTGGCCCAGTGCTGCCAAACTGGGGGGCTGCACTGGACCCCAGCATGAGGTTTCATCCTCCTCTTCTCCCTCCCACTCAGCACTGGGAAACAGGTTCCTCCCAGCCTGGGAGTACAACTGGCACCGGGCACCTGCTGCCGGGCAGTAAGGCATCAGCCGGCACACGTTGGGCAACTCTTTAATCCTGCTCTTATTTTTCCCCCCCCCCTCCAGTTGAACCTGTTCTGCAACGCTGTGGTGCAGAGGTGTCTGGGGGCAGGCAGCTCCCCCCTGCTCCCCCCCAGCGCTCCACTCGCAGGGTTGACCTTTTGTCCCACACTTCAACCCTGCCACCGACCTGGTCCTGGGCTTATCTCAGTGCTGTTTTACAGCCTCGAGCAAATGAGCAGGTCCAAAGAAACGTAGGGAAAGGTTTGGCATTTAGGCTATTTCAAAACCAGGGAGCAAAAATTGACGATAAAAGTAAGGCAACAAAGCACACCTGGGGCTCTGTCTCTCAAACTCTTCTTGCGGCACCACCGACTCAGCCAGGCTGCCCCCAGGGTGGACGCCAAGCCAACCGTCGCATCCCAACCTTGCGCTCAGACCGACCTGGATCCTCCCAGTTCACGGCACACCTGGATGCCTGCCAGCCTCAGCACCCCGCTGCAGAAGGGAGATGGCACCCAACAAACAATCCTATCGGGGCGGGCAGCTGGGGATCCCATCCCCAGGCAAACACTCCGTCCGCGCACAGCTTCGCCTGGCTCCCACCCAGCACACGGATGCTGGGGCTCTCCCAGCCGGCCCCGGCGGAGCAGAAGTGCTGATGCACAGAGTATGCCTTGGAGCAGCTGTCCGCACCAGCCAGGTGTCTGGAGGAGAGGGAACGGGCCACAAGGACAGGATTAAACCCAAGGACTCGTGCAGAAAGCAAAACGGGGAGCTGAGAGCCCTGCCGAGAGCGACGGGTGCTCTCTGCTCCGGAGACCTCACGAGCAGTCCCTGGGGCAGGGGCACAGCTGGATGCTGGCACTTGGGTAGGAGGTCAGGCAGCGTGGAGCCTGACCCAGCTCACTCGCAGCCCTCGCTGCCAGCCTGGCACCGTGCCGCTCAGGGGAGTGAGGGGACAGGCAGGGATGCTCCAGACAGCTCAGCCCTGCCCCGGTGTGTTCAGCCATCCCCACCACTCCGGCAGATGGATGCCCATCGGATGGGGCAGCCTATGAGCAGCTTTCTGGCAGGAGCAGGACTCTGCTCCCCACACATCCCTCCATCTTTCACAGATAGGGAAACTGAGGTAGCAACACACCTGAGTGCAGCATCAGCCCTCTCCCAGCCCCTGAGCCCGGAAGAGGTTCCGGCAGTCCTGACTCCCACCTTTCTACATCCTATTCAGGAAGCAGAGGAACTGCTTAGCTTAAAATAAGTAAAAACCAGCAGGCAGGAACCGACCTACAGAGTACAAGGGAGTCTCACAAGCAAAACAACACCCACAGACCAAGCGAGCTATCGGCCAGGACACACGGGTACAGCCATGGTATTTTTAGCAGTATTACACAGGGACAGGGGATTCCTACCCTGAAGATCCCCAGGGACTTAAAATAGGTCCCGTCACTTCCTCCCAGCAGCGCCTAGGAGAAGCATCTGCTGCTTCTGGAAGCCAGGAGGAGAGGTTGAGCCTCTGGGGCACCCCAAGACCCAGGGAGGCATGTGGGTGAGCACAGCACTAACCTTCTCCACCAGAGCACTGCGATGAGCTGCTGCCTCCTGCCCCGCTGGGTGAAGAGAAAAAGCCCATGCAAGAACCAAACCAGCAGCAATAACAAAAAAAAACCCCAACACCCGTCTTGTTCACAGCAAAGGGAAACTGAGGCAGGGGAAGTGGAGCTTGTCTGACACCACAGGGAAAGTTGGTGGCTTGCTGGGTGGCACGGCCCGCCTGGTGAGCAGGGGGTCCCCCAAAGCTGAGATGGGCTGTAGGGGAACCCCAGCAAGTCCAGCCACCCCACAGCAGCCCCTGGGAGCGGGCTGGGACAGCAGGATGGACAACCCAATGCTCAGCTCCTGACCCCAGCAGCCCTGGGGACACAGTGTAGGGCTGGGGACAGAAGTGCCCCTCCTGCCACCCTCGCCACACCAGCAAGGGGGGTGGGGTGGGATGGGTGCCCCTGGGTCCAGCACCCGCAGGTCCCGACTGTCTTGGCTCCGAGGGCTCCCACGCAGTCCCGCTCCGGATCACATCCCAGACGGACAGCGTGCTGGGCACCAGCTAACTTCTCCAACCCCAGCTAGCAGGTATCTCTCACGCCAGACCGCAGCGGCAGCAAATCCATATTTTTCCATTGGGAAGTCCAAGCAGAGAGGAGATTTTCCAGGCGAAGGGGAAGAGTAAGCAACAAGGGGGGGGGGGCCTGTGAGCCCCCTCCCCACCCCAAAGGGTTAAAAAATAAAGCTGGCAAAAGTGTGTCTGCGATAGGAAAAACACACGAGCTCCCAGGGAGAGCGCGCCGGCTGCTCCCGTTTCCCTTCCCGACATGCCCCGCTCCTGGGAAAGTGTAGGCTGTTTTCCATATATAACTGCAAACTGTTCCATGCAGTAAGAAGTCTAATTAAAGGGAGGGAGGGAGAGCGGGAGAGACACAGAAGACCGAAAGGCAATATTTATACGAGGGAAGCAAGCCTGCATCCCGGGCACCAAATTAGACCCTCGCAGAGCAAAGCCCGTGATATCATCGGCAGATCAAAACTGGGCAGAGCGGCGGCTTCGTAGAAGAGGCGAATCAGAGCCTGGAAAATACGTACCAATAAATACGAGAGAGCCAGATGGGCCAGGAGAGCACAGGGGGCGGGGGGGCAGGGGAAGGAAAAGCTAATCTGAGCCAGTTGCTGGGATAAGCCAGAATGCCATGGGAGGGTGCATATACACCCCCGGCCCCCCACAAGCCTCCTGGGGTCCCTATTCCCTGTCCCCCAACCACCCCGTGCATCCTGCAGCTGGAGAACCAGTTATTTAAGTAAATAGCAGGAATTTGCTTGAAAAATAAATACTGAAGTAAAGCTGCACAAGCAGGAAGAGGGCTGGGGGGATGTGAAATGCCAGGGAGCAGAGCGGCACGCTGGCACGCTGCAGGAGCCGGCTGCCGTGGCAGGTAGGGAGAGGCTGCAGGCAAAGGGGTACCCCCCCCATGCCAGAGGTGACCCACACAGCACCCAGGCCTCACCCCACTTCGACACGCCAGCCTTGGCTCTCCTACCCACCCACAGCTGCATCCCACTACCCTGATGCTTCGGGGGGACCCCGTCGCCCCGCATCTCCAGCCCCGATGCTTCGGGGGGACCCCCCCCATCACCCAGCATCTCCAGCCCCGATGCTTTGGGGGGACCCCATTGCCCAGCATCTCCGGCCAGGGCAGGAGGGGCGCAGGGGGAGGCACACACCCAATCTGCTCTTCAAAGCCTCTTTGTTAGAGCTGCATTTCCCACAAGCGCCAGCCACAGCCCCAAGGTAATCCACAGCCAGCTAACACATTCCCAGCGTTATTATGTCCTCTGCCCACACTAGGTGTCAATGCATTTTAAAACCGTTAACGTGCTTTAATTAAATGCCGATATATTTAAAAGTCACCCTACCTAGGCTGAGCCCTCACGGGGAGGCTGGCTTACCGCCCAGCCATGGGGTTTGCTGCATCGTTCAGTGCAGACAGCACCATCACCGACATCCTCACGGGCATCACATGCTCCACTCCCAACGGCAGCTGGGGACCAGCCCCTCTGCACCCCAAAACCAGACCTGACCCACCACCGTGCCACCCTGATCGGGCGATGGAGCCCCGATGTACTGAGCACCACCATTCCCAGCACTGCCTTGGCCTCGTCCCCACCTCCGCGCACACACACACCCTTGTGCCCCGGGCGCCCAGCACCGTCCTGACCTGCCATCCTGTTTATGCAGCGTCTCGAACCCCACGCGCTCCCTCCCTCTGCGCTTCAGGCAACGCCCCAGAGGCTTCCAGCTGCACCAGTAACCCAGAGAAACTGGGATATCCCTTTCCTCAAATGCCAGCATGAAGTCACTGGCAGGGCTCCCCACCTCCTGCATCCCTCCACATGGAATGGTGCCTTCCAGCCCCTTCGCCTTTGCCACTGCACACCTGCCTTGCGCCCATAAATCGCACCTCACAGTGCTGGGGGAGGGCAGCCTGCGGGTTGTACCCCCGAAAATAGCCCCTGCTGTTGAACCTGCAATGATACCAAGAGTCCCAAGCTTGGATGGAGCTCTGCTTCAGGCAGAGACACCTGCTGTAGAGCTGGGACAAGATGCAACGGGGACAAGGACACCCCACCACATGGGAGGGGTCACAACACCTGGCATCCCCACCCCAGTGAGCAATGCCTCCTGCTAGCGCAGGGCCAGCCTGAGCCCTGCCACCTCTGCCCAGCCTCCAAGCAAAAAGGAACAAACCAGCCCCGCATGGCACGGCCGAGCGCGGCACAGCCCCGGGGTCACCCGAGGTGACTGCCGGACACCAGCCACTTTGTGCTGGCCGGACCTGGAGGCGCAGGAGCTGTGGGAGGCTTTAAAACAGTTCCTGCCTATCACCAGCATTTATACAGGTGGGTATCTAAGCACCAGCGCTAATCTGGGGATAATAGCAGCTTTAGCAGCGATAGGGCAGAGATTACCACCGCAATCCGGGTGTTAGGGGCGTTTCTTTGGCAGTAAGCAGCGTGGCGGGCAGGCAGACGAGGCACAGTGATCTGCAAGGAACAAAGCGAGTGGCCGGCATCGCGACCCAGCTCCTGGCAGCTCCCCACTGACACCCAGCACCCAGCTGGTACCCGGGTAACAGGAGGTAGACGTGCTGGCCTGTGGCTGCGGGATGCGCTGCCTGGACCAGCTGGGAAAAATGGAAACCCCACCTAGTGCCTGGGGCTCTGCATGGACAGGATTCCCCCTCTTCCTCCTGGCCCAAGCATCCTACCCAGGATCACTCAGCATGCTGTAAACCCCTCCGCTCCCAAGGCTCTGGCTCCTCTTCTCTGCCCCCACATCTTCCCAGCCGCCTGCAATAGCAGGGTCCTTCATCATCCTCTTGCACCATCCTCTGACCCCAAGGGTCAGGAGCAGGTGAGTTTGCACAACCAGGGCATTGGGAATGCAAAAAAGCAAGTCTCACTGCTTGGTTGGGGGTCCCCCAGCACTGTTTGGGGTCCCCCAGCACCAACTGGGCTTGTTCTGCCCAGGGAGCACCCTGCTCCCATGCAGCCCCTCGGGGGGGACGCAGCCAGACAGGGTCTGAGGAGGCTGAGATTCAGGGAAGCCCCTCCCCTCTCTGCCTGCTTTTCTGGGTCCCTTCCTGGGGATGCTCTGCCCAAACTGATCACCTCCAGCGGGGACGGAGCACAGCAAGGTCTCGGGAGCAGAGAAACAGCGAGGCCAGTCTGCACAGGCAGCTGCGTCCGGAGGAGCGGGAGGAGGAAGGGAGGATCCATCATTGTCCTTTCCAAAGGGAAAAGGGACAGTCCCCTGAATGGAAGTGCCAGGCAGGGCAGGAAACACCTCCAGCCTCCTCGCTCCAGGCTGCATCTGCCCACAGAGAGCGGAGGACACCTGCACACAGCACAAATCCCCCCAGTGCTGCAGAAGCACCATCTGCAACATCTTGCAAGGATTTGATGCATTTCACGTTCAACTGCAGGAGTGAGAGGATCCCCCGGCTGCTGCCCTGCAGAGAAACACCCAGACACTGCGGGGAAGGGACGGGAAGGAGGATGAAGGGTCATTCCCACACCGAGCCCTGGCTAAGGCGGTGCGGGATGCCCAAGCTGGTGCCCAGTGAGGCAAAACCAGGCGCACAGAAGATGAGCACGTCCGCAGATGGCAGGCAC
Source organism: Falco naumanni (assembly GCF_017639655.2). Taxonomy (NCBI): domain Eukaryota; kingdom Metazoa; phylum Chordata; class Aves; order Falconiformes; family Falconidae; genus Falco; species Falco naumanni. Next base: position 3,146,006 of record NC_054070.1, read on the forward strand.
AGACGGAGAGAGATGGAAAGAGTGGGAAAACAATGCTAAGAAGGGAAGCAACGAATAGAAAGGGATGAAAGGCAGCAGGTCAGGAGTTAGCACAACAGAATTTAGCAGTGGATATGGAGCCGGAGCACATTGCAGAAGGATTTTGGCTCACCAGAGCCTGGGCCATTGCTGCACCCAGGGGACCAGCTGCATCCAGCCCTTGAGTGTCTGCTGGGTACCAAACCAGCCACCTCTTCATTGCCCCCGGCTGAGCCTCCCCCCAAACAGGCACCTACTGAGCAACCTATGGCTCCAGCCTCCTCCCCCAGCTGGCAAAGCAGCCGTCTCCTCCGGGAGCCGCGATCGGCTGCATTTGGCACCCAGCACACGCCGAGTAATTCAAGCTGCCCCTGGGAAGAGCAGCCTGCGGATTTAATACTCCGCAGAGCAGACGGGTGCTTGCAAGGCCAGCTCCCGGGGGCACAGCGTATCCCTGGGGATGCTGAAGCAGGTAGTGGGATGAGGTTATACAGCTGGCTTTCCCCCCCTCCGTGGGGAGGCGAGTGGGTCTTGGCTGTTTGCTTTCTCCTTCCCCGGGAGATCTCCTCCTCGCTCGGGAAACACCCTCAGGTGCCCTGCAGCTCTCCGGGGAGGAAACGCTGCCCAAACACAGTCAGCTGTTTTGGTCCTTCCCTTCTTTTTTGGACAGTCCACTTGGGGTCAGATTTAAGAGCGATTCGTCACTTGGGAAATAACACCACTTCAGGCCTCCTCCCTCAAATAAACCTCAAAAGACATCATTTAGGCAAGCTTAATGTGGACAACTAAAAATAGCCGGCACTAGTCACACTGGAAAATGCAGGCTGTGGAGCTTCACACTTTCACAGCTCCAGCCAGGACACGGGGGTTTCTGGCTGTGGGGAGGGTCCCCCCGGCTCCACAGACACATTCCTGGGCGATGGGCACAGCCCTGCTCCCATGGGGCAGCGGGTGGGTCGAGAAGGATCCTTCAGGGATCCATCCCTGGCACCACCAGCACCCTGCACAGCTGCTCCGCTGAAAGTTTTGGGTCCCCGCACTTTCCCAGGCAGGATGCGGTGACTCACAGCCACGTCTGCACCAGGACACCCAGGAAAGCTCAGCCCTGCTTTCAGCTTCTCCACAGCCAAGCCAAGTTTCTGGTCCCGGCTCCCTGCAGCTGATTCACCCCCGCTTCCCCCAGCGTCCCCAGGCAAACGCAGCCAGGCCTCCCTGCCAGCTCTGCCCGCACACGGGATAAATCCCCTGCACTGAGTAATGCGGAGAGGCGGGTTGTTATTACAGCTTTCCTCCTGCTCTGCAGCAGCGGGGCTGTCACAAGCCGTGCGACCCTCGTGAGGCACAATTCAAGCCTTGCTACAGCCTGGCAGCCCATCCCACCCGCGGCTCACGCTCCTCCGCCGCCAGCCTGGCATCACCCAACAACCTCCAGCAGAGCCACAAAGCCAGCCCGCCCTCATTGCCCCGCAGTCCCCCCTCCTTGCACCAACCTCTCCCCGCTCCAGAGGCAGGAATAATATTTAACTCAGGTTCACGCTGGAGCATGACCTCCCTCCCAGCCTGGGTCACCCCCAGGCTGTCTCCATCGCAGAGGCCATGCTGGATCCCCGCTCCCGGCACGGCCACATGCCCATGGGAGAGCCCAGCGCCAGCACAACCCCCCCGGAGCGTGCAGCACACCGGGCTGGGAACCCCCGGGATGCTCGGCACCGCACGCTGCCGGCTGCCAGCTGCAGCGATATGTCACGGCAGGGTTTGTACGCAGCCGGCGCCGAGGCGGCTCTCCCGGCGCAGGGGACCAGCAGGTGGGCTGTACAGGTGCCGCGCTGATGTGGGAGCCTCACACAGCCACCGAGACACCCTGCCCTGAACTGCACAGCCAGCAGATCCCGCCAGGAGCCATCCTCCTGCCCTGAGAAACGGCTCGGCTCAGCCTGCAGAGCCAACAAGGTGGCGGGGGCTTCAGCCCCTGCGGAAAGGGCAGGAGACGGGAAGATGCTCGAGGACTGAACCATCTTACTCGTCCTCATGTCCCTGCAGCGACAGCCTGCGAGGTGTCACGAGCAAGAAAGCAGCTTTCCCAGTGGTGGTTAAAAAGCATCCATGCAGCCCCAGGTCTGCCGCAGCCGAGCGCTCGAGCAAGCCAGGGTTACTTTTAAGTAGCTGGTGAGAAGGTGGGAAGAGAGATGAAGAGCCGGAACGTCGCGATGCCGTGGCACTAAGCCTCTGGGAGGGCTGAAGCCAAGAGAGACGAAGCATCAGCATTTCCGAGCAGGAGCAAAGGGCGAGAAGAGAAAAGCCGAGGGCACGCCATGGGGCTGGCCAGGGCGATGGGCACCTCCCGGGCAAGCGAGGGGTGGAGAAGGGACAGTAAAGCTCTAGCTGCTGCAGCAGGGTCCTTAATTAGCATCTTGGGAAACGAGGCTGAAAATCAGACACCTTCTGTCCGAAATCTGAGCCCGGACCTGAAAATCTGATCACTGGATCCGATGCTCAAAGAGCAAAGGTCACGTCAAGTCCCAGGCAGGTCCCACAACCGTGGGGCAGGGCTGAGCCCCCCTGCCACCCACCCAGCTTCGCCCCCCGCCCACCCCCGGCCCCCCCGGTGGGAGCAGACGCAGCACCACGAAGGCCAGCAGCTTATTTTTAGCCTTGGGAAGGCAGAAGCCTGTGAGCAGCTCTCTCAGCTCTTGCCCTTGGCACAGGGCGCGCTGCTCATACTGCTGCCACTGCTGCAGCGAGTGCCTCAGGCCTCAGCCCACCCCGCTGCCCCCCAGGACCAGCCCGATCCCTCCCGGCATCGATCCTTTCTCTGCCCAGAGAGGAGGAGGAGGATGCTGGGATCAGCCCAGGAGCTGGCGGCTGCCGCGGCCCCACGGCCAAAGGATCCAGATTATTTACAGCTCCCTAACGGAGCGCGGCGAGTTCGGCAGAGCTGACCTTTCCGTGCCTGAGACAAAGAGATGTCACCGTCGTGGCGGTGCAGTCACTGCAGGATGGGCGATGCGGGGTCCTCTCCCACCAGCGGGGACGGAGCAGGGGGCCAGACCCTCGCAGGGGGGCTCAGGAGCAGGGAAGCGTCCAGGGCGACGGAAAGCGAAGTGCGCTGGGATCCCAGCCTGGGAAAAGGAGGGATCGGATTCCTCCCTCCCCGTCCCCGCTGGACAAACTCTTCCGGGTAGGGACTCCTACGCGCTGGCTCTGCCCAGCCACACCAGCAGCTCGCTGCTCCCTGCGGACCCCAGCTGCTTTAGCAGGGGGGAAATAGGGATATCGCTTCAAATAGAAAAAGGGGGGGACGGAGACGCGCCCCCGGCACCCCGGCGGCTGCAGCAGTGCTCGGCTCCTTTGGCTGTCGCCGCCTCGGCTCAGCCCAGCTGCCGACTCATCCCTGCCATGGAAGCGTAGAAGCAAAAGTTTCCCCATCAGCATAAACCACGGACAACTGGCCAAACCTTCGACTTGGCTTCTGCCGCCCTGGCGAGGAGTCCCCACACTGGGGACCCGCAGTTTCCCAGCTGGGGTGCCCACAGCGGGGGAGAGGGACGGGGGACTGACCCACTCCCTGCATTAGGGGACTGGTGTGTCCCCCCCAGACTCGCTGCAGACCCTCATGCTGTGGGGAGGGAAGGGCGTGCTGGGACGAGGAGTTCTCCAGCCCTTGGCACTGCCCAGCGGGTTGATCCTTCCCATGCCCCTTCCCTTGCTCCGACGTGAGTTAGCTGCAGGATTTTGGCAGAGGACCGTACACAGGGCCAGCGTCACAGCTGTGCGGGGCCCCCTCCCCAGCCTGCCCCCCCCCCCAGGTCCGTACTGGATGCGGTGATGCAGAAGCACAGACACCCCAGGGAGCCAGCCTGGGAGCACTCTGCATCCCCCCTCACGCCTGCGCCAGGGTCCCCACATCCCTCTCCATCTGCCAGGGCAGTGGTGGCCTGTCCACACCCTCGAGAGCGGGGCCAGCCCCTCGCTCTGCTGCCGAGGAGATGCTGGCAGAGGGATGCTCCTGGCCAGGACTCTCATGGCCCCAATTCCTGACCCCCCAGGGGCACATCACTCCGCGTCAGCTTCCCACGTTTAAATCCGAGACCCCTCCCAGAAGCTCACAAATGCAGGAGGACACCGAACCCATCTGTTACTCACAGAGAGCTCTCCCAGGATCTAAGTCACTTAATTACTGCCTTAAAAGAGTCACCATCCAGGTGGGTGACACGCCAGCGGGTTGTCATGTGCTCCGCACGTCTCAAGCATTTGCTTTCTTCCTTTCTCTATCCACGGTTAGCTTGCCTTTTTTTTTTTTTTCCCCCTTTCCTTTTTCTAATGAACAAATAGAGGGGCAGGTTTTATAAGTCCATGGAAACTCTATTATCCCTCTGCATTAAAGCCAAAAGCAACTAATTAAAACATCAAAGTCAGATGTTTCATTAGTTCGGCCTCAGAAAGCGCTGGCAGGAGGTGGCAGGGAACGTGGCTCCCACGGCCGGCTGCACCGAGGGACCCCAAGGCTGGACCCGCACCCCAAAACACGGTCCTTGTCTCAGTGTCACTGGGAAACCCAGCGGGGAGGCTCTGGGCTGGCCACCACTGGGCAGAGTGCTGTCACCTCCCTGCCCCTCTTCTCCAGCTGGTCACTGCTCATGGCAGGAGGCCTTTGCATTCACCGGTTTTGAGAACAGGGAGGCTGCTGCCCTTCTCCCCATCCAAGCTGCTTCCCCCAGGAGCATCCCCACGGAACGGGTCCTTACGCCCTTCCAGGCACAGAACAAGGCCAAGCGCGACACGTTCAAATTCTCAGCTCACCCACACCGATTTATTTCCTCTGCGCACCAGATCTCCACCTGTACGACAGAAAGGACATCGCTGCCTCCATCCACCCTGACCAGGAGGGCTCCAGGCAGCCAACAGGCATCAGACAACATCCCTCACCCTGCCTGGATCCACTTCCAGAAGTCCCCAGCGAGACTCAGGATTTGGGGAACACCAAGGACGCGGCACCTCTTGGTGCCGCAGCGGCCAGCTCCCCATCTAAGGATCTGCATCCCATCGCCATGGTCACACCGAGCATCATCGCATCCCTCCCCGGGCTCCCACTCCCCACACCTGGTCGTTGGCACAGCGAGCGCATCTCTTGCGGGCAAAGCGGGGTCCCCACCCCGTGGCTCACTGGGGGGTTAACGCAGGTTTTCCTTCAGCTCCTTTGCCAAGCCGAGAAGCCTTCCCCAGTGGGGAGGGGCCCTGGGTGAGGAGGAAGCCAGAGCAGCAGCCAGCCCTTCCTCGGGCCCTGCTGCGGGGAGCAGCAGACCCAGGGAGCAGCAGCAAACAGGACTCAGCAGCAAGTCCCTGCTGCAGAGCTGCTGCTCAGCACCAGGCTCCTCACGTCCCCCAGACCCCTGTGGGCTCCTGCCAGTGTTGTTGCAACAGGCATGTGCAACCACTGCGGGCAAAGTCCGCTTGTGGCCTAGCAGGGGTGTTGGGGGAAAAAAAAAAAAAATAAAAGGAAAAAAGGGAAAAAAAACCCCAAACCCAAGAGAGGAGCAGAGAGCGTGCAAGGACCCCGCAGCCCCTGCGAGGTGCAGGCAGGGAAGGAGCAGGCTCATCTCCCAGCACAGGCAGGCCTTGGGGAAGAGGGGGAACTCCAGGCACAGCTCCACCCCGGCGCTTTCTGCTGCAAAACAATAGTGGAGAGGAGTAGCAGTCCCTCCCTGCTCTTACTCACCCTGCCCAAAGACCTGTGCCACCCCACGGTTCATCCCTCCTCGCCCCAGCCTCTGCCTGGTGCTGCCCCGGGGGGCTCCAGCACGGTGGGTCCCAGCTCGTGGGGCGCAAGGTTTGGTGACGCTCCAGCCGGCAGCAGCACACGCTAACGGTAAGAGATCCTCGGCACGGTAAGAGATCCTCGGCACGCAGAGCGATGCGAGAGCTGGACCCATGGCATGCGAGCAGGGGATTCTCTCCGTCACCATCTCAACCGAAAAAAACCCACCAGCCAGCACCCCAATTCGCGCTCTCAAGCCTCTCTACCTGCAGCGCTCTCACCACCTCCCCATGCCAGCCAGCCCCGCTCCTGCCAAGGCTTTGTGGAGGTCCCTGCGCGTCCCCTCGCACGAAGCCGCTCCCAGGGCAGCACCCACAGCCCTGCCGCTGGCGAGGGTGGGACGAGGAGACAGCCTGCACCCCGAGGGGCCGGGCTCCGGGGGTATAGGGAAGCGGGAGGTATGGAGAAGCTGTGCCTCGAAGCCCTGGGTGCTGCCCAGCGATGCTGGCACCGTAGTGCCGTCCCGGCATGGGCACCCGCTCCACTGCGCCCGGGCAGCACCCACCTCGGCGCGGGGCAGAAACCCCCCGTACCCGACTCAACGCTCCCAACAGGCTTTGGGCAACTGAAGGGCACGTAGGTTTTTGGGAGGCCTCCAAGACCACCCAGCTCCCTCCATCCAGCCTGGGAGAGCCCAGCAGCCACCCCTGACCCCACCACCCAGCCCACGCCATCCCAAGGGAACGGGTGGGATGTCCTAAGGGGGGTCACCCAAGGGTGCAGCCTGCAGGACACTGGCGGAGCTGGGAAGGGAACCCCATGCCGCTGCGGGGTGGGGCTGGCAGAGCACGGGGGCGTCAGCTTCTCTCTCGCTCATGATTAAATAATTTAGGTGCGTTTCAGTGCTCAAGGAAGCGAAAGATTGAGGGCACTGTCTGGAGCCAGGCGAAGCGCAGGCAGCCGGCACAGACCCTGCCTGCCGGAGCAGCCGACAGCAGAAGCATCGCGCCGATTTGGGGTGGGGGCACAGAACAGTGCCTCCCCCCAACCTCAGGACAGGTCTGGACACCCCCTGGGTAGTTCTTGAGCACTCACCTCCCACCCCACCCTGGGTCCTGGCCGGGCTGCCAGTCCACGGGCAGAAACAGGCTGCACTGGTTTGAGATTTGCAATCCAAACCCCCACCCAACCTCAGGTCTCCAGAGATAAGAGCACAATAACCTATTGTCCCTCCTCCACTCCCTCCCCTCTCAAGATCTCCACTTGCCTCTGGCCAAGCAGGGAGGGACCACCCAGCTCCGCACCCCCGCAACGGCCGGGGGCTCGCCGGGTCCCCACCAGGGGCACGACCCCAGCGCCAGGCAGCGGATGCTCGGGAGCCAGGGCTGGGATGCAGGGAGAGCGCTGGAGGCAGAGGCAGGAGGCGGAAGAGGCTCCTGCCTGCTGCCCATGTGGGCCACAGCCTGCCTGGGTTTATTATTTCCAACCCCCCCCCTTTTTTAATTTTTTTTTTTTTAAATTTCCCCACCCCACAACCCACTCCTCCTGGCTGTGGGTTTGGTGCAGGCTGGAGGGGGACGTGCCTGGTCCTGGCGTGGGCAAACACCAGGCAGCCCCCCTCCCCCCTCCCCAGACACACTCCCCGCGGTGCCAGCGCTCTGCCATCCCACCCTCCATCCCTCCCCACGATCCCACCCTCCATCCCTCCCTCCCCGGGGTACCCCACTCCAGGCGCATCCCACCCGGCTGCTTGCAGGGAGCAGCACCCCCTCCTGCCCTACGGATGGGGGGGGGGGGGGGGAAAAATCACCCACGCAGCACCTTCCCCCTCTCTGTCCTTGGGCTGCCGCAAGGCCCCCCCCCCACCCCCCACCCCGCCTGCCTGCGCTACCTCTGCCCTTCCCTCCGGCACCAGTGCCAAGCTGCAGCGTGGCCTGGGATGGATGGAGGCATCGGCCAGACCCACAGGGGCCGCATCCTGCCCCCCCCACCCCCAGCCTCCCTGCAATGCCACACCACGCTGCCCCACAACACGCGTGACCGAGACCCCCACGCCCCCCCTCAAGGACAGGCAACAAGTTGCAGGATACGGCTGGAAAGGCTTCCCACCCACCCCACCCCCCAAGATGCTGGGGGGGGGGAGGGGTTGCACGGCTGGCAGACCCCCACCGATAAAAGCGGAGGGACTGTGGGCATCCCATCCCGCTGCAGTGAGCGGCAGCAGGGTGGGGGTACGCCATGCCAACCCCCCCCCCCCGCCAGTCCCACCTGCTGCACCTAGGTGTAGCACCCCAGTGCTGCATACTGGGAGGGACTGGGGGGGGGGGGGGGAAGCACCGCTCCCACCGCCCCACCCGCGGGTGGGGCGGTGGGAGCGGTGCTTCCCCCCCCCATGCACTCAAAATCCGAGAAGCACCCACGGGACCCCCACCCCACTCCCACCCGCTCCCCCCCCCCCCCCCCCCGCACTCACCGGCTCAGCCCCCTCGGCGCCCGGCTGGCGGCGGAGCCCCCGCGGCTGGCCATGGGATGCGGGGGGGGCGCGGAGGAGCGGTCCCGGAGCTAGCGGGAGAAAATGCTTGTCATGGCAACCCGTGCCGTGCCGAGCCGTGCGGAGCCCAGCCGAGGAGGGCTCGCCCCAACCCGCCGGGGGAGGGGCTCTCTTAAGGTGGCGGCCCGCCCCGTCGGCTGCTTAAGGGGGACGGGAGGGAGCGGGAGGAGTGCGTGCACCCCCCCCGGGCAGAACCGTGTGTGCACCCCCGGGCAGTGTGGAGACCCCCCCGGGCAATGTGGAGAGCCCCCCAGGCAATATTGGGACCCCCCGGGCAGGACCATGTGCGCACCCCCAAGCAGCGTGGGGAGACCCCCTGGCAGCACTGTGTGTGCACCTCCCAAGCAACGTGCGGACCCCCCCCGGGCAGGGCCATGTGTGCACCCCCAGGCAGTGTGGAGACCCCCCGGGCAACACGGGGACCCCCCAGGCAGCACTGTGTGTGCACCCCCCAGGCAGAGCCATGTGTGCACCCCCCGGCAACATGAGGACCCCCCCCAGGCAACATGAGGACCCCCCGGGCAGGGCCGTGTGTGCACCCACACACAACATGGGGACCCCTGTGGGCAGTGTGGGGACCCCCCAGGCAGCACTGTGTGCGCACCCCCCAGGCAACATGGGGACCCCCTGGGCAGGGCCATATGTGCACCCCCAGGCAGTGTGGAGACCCCCTGGGCAGCACTGTGTGTGTGCCCCTGGGCAGCGTGGGAGCCCCCCAGGTAGGGCAATGTGTGTGTACCCCCAGACAGTGTGGGGAACCCCCCGGGCAGGCTGTGCGGGCACCTCTCGATCAGCATGGGACCCTCCCCATGGCACTGCGGCGTGTGCCCCCCTGGGCAGTGTGGGTTCCTCCCCACAGCAGTGAGCTGCGCGCACCCCCAAGCAGCGGGGACCCCCCCAGGGCAGTGCAGGTACCCCAAGAGGTGGAGGTACCCCTATGCACAAAGCCCTCCCCACTCCACGTGTGGGGAAGGCAAATCTCCAGCGCACCGTGAACGGTGGCAAATATTGGGGTTCCTCATAGGCGGGAGGGGGGGGGGTTGCTCGTGGCCACGGTGGTTGATCACCAGGGGCTGGCGTGTGCCCAGCCCTGCAAACTGTGGGGCACAGTCCTCTGAGGTCCCCTGGGAGCGCCCGTGCCCTTGGGTGACAGCATCACCTGGGAGGGGTACCCCCACCCCACGAGCTACAGAGGCTGGAGCACAAATCACTGCCCTTTCGCCCAGGCGGATCCGACCCCCACCCTTTTTTAGAAGCGAGCAGCAGATAAATCTTCATGGAAACGCACGGAAAAGCGTGTGAAACGCTGCACAGCGCGGCATCAGTGCAGCAACGCTGGGTGTAGGCAACCTTAAATCAGCGTTAATCCCGTCTGCAGCCCCACGTTTGGGCACGCAACCCGGTTCAAGTTAAACCAGTGGAACATCTGTGCAAGCACAAGCCCTAATTAGTGCTGGTAACGTTTTTTTTTCCCCCCCTTGAGGGCCTGCACCTCAATAATTTTGCATTCCTGAGCAGTCCCAAGGCAACGTGGTGCTGCAGGAGGCGGGTTACGCTGGGCGAGCCAAGCCCTGCGCGGAGTCCCCAGCAATCGCTTTGGGCCCTTTGCTGGGGGAATTCCTCCTTCCCAGTGTTTACGGAGCCCTTTGCCGGGGGAATTCCTGCTTCCCGGTGTTTGCGGAGCCGCTATCCAAAATGTGTGTCGGTAAAATCGCTTCCATTCGGCTTGCGGGGAGCAGACCTGCCCGCTCGGGTGAGCTGATGGAGGTACGGTGCTGGTGCACAGGCAGATACTTGAGTGGCTTCTGAGCTGCCGGTGTTGGACGTGATAAAGTCTCTGCATCCTTTCCGTGGTTTGCAGCGCAGGAGGCATCAACCTGCTCCTGCACTTTGCTGCAAGAGGGAGAGAAGGGGCCTGTAACTCCTCGCTCATCTTCAGTGCTGGAGGGTCCTTGGCATTTTCCTGGGGAGTTAAACAGGGTTATTCCTTCTTCACTTAAAACCTCCAGGGCTGGAGGCTCTCATGACAAGAGCGAAACTCCTATGTCAATAAGCAAGCTCAGGCATCTCCCGTTTCTTGTCTTTGCAGCTTGCCCACTGCCGAAAGTGGGAATAAACATACAGCTCTTAGCTGGTGCCCGGCTCCCCCTCCACCAAAATAAAAACCAGATGGCAGTGACCACAGCGGGTCTAGGTGACTGCGAAACTGCTTGGAAAATAGGTGGTGGTACAGACGGCAGACACTGCTTCCAGTGGGCCGGGATGCAAAACTGCTATTGAGACATAATGGCCTTTTAAAACAGGTTTTCTGAGCTTGGAAGGAATCTCTGACCATCTGGATTTGGACTCCTGAAAGGAAATCAGCCTTCCTGCCTTGGGGAACCTGTTGTTAACAGGGCAATTCGTCTCTCAGAAATGCTGAGAATTTGCAGCCTCCTTAGGCTTGGGCTGAAATGGGAAAAGGTGGATTTTACAGCCCGGGCACTTGCCGTTGAAGGAACTAGCCAAAATCCATTTGAAAACCGTGCTTCCCATCCAGTGGCAGCCTGCAATTACGGAGCTGGTACTTAGCAGCTCCTGCCTGGTGTGTTTCCATTACAGCGAGAGCAACCATAAACACGGAGGCTGAAAGCCCCTTCCATTTTACATTTAAGGAAAAGCACATGGAGGAAAAGTCAGAAGCCTGGCTAGAGCGGGAGCAGGAGTGGGAGCAGGAGCATCGCCTCCGAGCGAGCTGCCGGACCCTGCTCGCACCGATGCGTCCCCACACGCCACAGCAAAGCGGGGCAGAGCAAGTGGAAAGCTCCTCCGTAGGTTATTTTGGGGTCATACAGGCCCATGGGCGATGCTGATCTAAACCTGCTGTGGAGACCCTCCGTGTGCCTCCGCTTCCCAGGATCATGCCTCCGGCGCTTGCTGGTGCCAGCGCTCCTCCATCCCGCTCAGCCACAGGTCCTGCTCCTGGGACAAGACAAGGCTTTGCCATCCCTGGAGAGGTGACTGGGGTGTCCCCACGCTGCTCTGCCGGGGAAACAGGCGATGCTCCGCACTCCTGCACCCAGAGGAGGGGGAGAAGGAAGCAAGCCTCGAGCCAGCAAAGCTCCCTAACCGTCTCCCACACGGGCAGCCCCGAGGAAGGGACCTCCCAGGATTAGCTGGGGCTCGGGCTGCGGCACCCACGGGGGTGGCAGCAGGGACAGGCTGCTTCTCGTTTGGCTCTTGGCAGGCGCTCACAGGCGAGCTCCGAGGGAGACACTGGATCCTGCTGGCAAGTCTCTGCGGGGCTGCCCCACTGCTTTGTGCTTGTGCCTTTGGCCTCCTCGTTCGCCTTGGATGATGGCTGGATATTCATTTGTTCTCTTTTGTTTGCCCAGAGCGAGCTCCGGCCACGCATGCCAGGCCAGCTCCGCACCCAGCACGCGGCTGCAGGGAGCGCATCAGCTCTCACAGCCAGGATGCGGCCACGAGGAATCACGCTCCGAGCACCAGCCACAGGTGGGATGCAGCCAGGAGGAATCACGCTCCGAGCTCCGGCCACAGGTGGGATGCACGGACCAGAGCTCCTTTCCTCACTGCTCTCCCCTCTTCCTTGACACTTTGCCTCGACACCCGTTGCAGGCAGGCAGGGCAGTGCCAGGAGAGGAGCAGAAGCCCCAGCCCAGCCCAGGAGGCATCTTCCTTCTATGCCTTCCCACAGGCGATTGCTGCTGCTTCGGAGAAGGAGCAAAGGCTCCCACAGTGACCAGCAGCATCAGAGCCCAGGATCAGGGACCTAAACCCTGCAGGGAGCCCCGCTGTGATGGGAACCTCAGCTGTATTTTGGCACCTCTTTTCTTTTCCAAATGCTTTTCTGCAGGGTGCTTTGCAACCAAAGCAGACAGCCGTCCCTGGCCTGAGTGGTGTCTGGTCTTAAAAGACACCAGCAGCAACATAAAATTAAAAAACCCCAAAAACAACCAAAAAAAAGTATTAGTCCACCAGGTTCTTCTGTAAAAATCGGGCTTTACTGATGATTTCCCTTTAAAACCAGTATGAAACTTTGTAATAATTTGCCTTTAATGTCTCCCAGGCTAGGAACTTGTAGGTGGAGTTTTAGCCCAAAATGAATTGAATCAGCCAAGTTGTATCAGCCAAGTTACAAACCCATCAAAACCTGAGGCCAGATCCTGATCTCATCCCCGTGGGTATAAATCCAGCATCGCTCCACTGGAATCAACAGGGAAGATTTTTGTCATGGTGCCGGATAGCAGAGAGCAGGATTGGACCCCCAGGGTTTCTAATGGAAACACTGACTGACTCTTAAGCACAAGGCAGAGTCGGGCGTCTGTAAAATCTCTCTCCATTCAAGGGCTAAATATAGGGAGAGAGAGCGCCAGAGATTTGACTTTCAGTGCTCAGGGATAAATAAACCCCCGATCGCTGCTGCGGGAGGGGCTTTGTTGGAAATGCCAGGGGCTGCCAGGGGGTCCCGCTGCTCCGAGGTCCCCCCCCGTGGGGCAGGGCAGGGGGTCCACAGGGTCCCTGCGGGGAGGTAGGGCTGGCCGAGATGCTCCCAGGCGATGCTCACGGCCACGTGGGGCTGGTGCTAGAGGGGTTTGGGGTTTTTTTTCCTGCTTCTTCTTCCCCTTTTCTCTCCCTTCTCAGCCCTGAGCGCTGCTGAGCTTCAGCACCCACAGGTGCCGGTTTGCAAGGCTCAGACTCAGGCTCGGAGCTGGTGCTGCTGGTGGGAAGGGTCCCGTCACAGCCCCCCGTTCCCTTCTCTGCCTTTTGCCTGCTTCACCTCGCTCGGTTCTGAGCTTTCCCCTTGCTCCCCGTGGCTTCACAGCCCCAGGGAAGTCCCACAGCTGTGGGGTTGCTAATAAACCCACGGCCGTGCTATTGCTAATCAACTTCTCCTAGTCTGCTTCTGCTCTCAATTACTCTAACAGCCCTGTTAATTTCTAATTAAGCAGCCTCTTCATTTGGGGAGGGGGACTGGAATTAAAAAGCAAAAGAGAAGAGGAGGGATTTGGGCCCAGTTTTGCTTTATGGGTGTAATTAGGAGACAAAATTGTTCACTCACCTAAGGAATTCATCTCCAAACTGCCGGTGAGCTGACAGCCACGCTGCGTTTTCCCTGGGAGCCCTGCGACTGACGGTGCTTTTCCTTTCCCCACCCCTACACGTTCCCATTTGGAGCTGGAGCCATGAGAGGCTCTAAATCTATTAGCGCCTGTTATTAAGTCCCTAATATTTGCAACAGCTGAGGAAGAGCCTCTGAGCTGCTTCTTCCCAAGCAACTGTGGGCAGGGTGAGGAGGAATGCCATGTCGCAGGGATGCGATGAAGCCTCACCAGGGCTGATTGCATGGCGGGGCTGCTTCCTTCTCCATGGAGCACCCCACCAGAGCAGCTGGGGTGATGCGTGTGCCCCACCTTGAGATCTGGGGGACCCCCGGTCCCCTCCCGAGGAAGTTGGAGGGCAACAGCTAGATCCCCAGCTCCCTCTCAAAATGAACATTTTTCCCTCCAGTTCCGACCTCGTTTCATTCCTCACATCAAGGAGGAACCTTGTACTCGGTGTTTGCATCACGGTAACAGCTCCGGGACCTTAGTGGGACTGAGGAAAGTCCCTGCTGCCAGGAGTGACAATGCGGTGGGTAGTGCTGAAGAGAGGAGAGAGAAGTGACAGCGCGGGAGAGCCGCTCTCCCATCACTCACAAGCTGTCAGTCCCGGAGCTGGGGAGGCGGAGGAGCACCCGAGTCCTACTTTAGTGCCTGCCTTCCAGAGACAGGGAAAAGCCAGGCTGTGCCGGAGGCCAGTCCCCAGGGCTGGAGATGCTGTTGGACCCAGCCTGGGCACTGTGGTACCTGGTGTGGCGACGCTGCAGCCCCCACACGGGGCTGTGGTACCAGGATGTGGCAGGGATGGGGGACAGCACAACAAAGACAGGGTTAACCCCAGCAAGCCCCTTTCTGGAGGGGGCATTTGTGCCTTCTTGCTGCCCCTCTGTAATGCTGTGGGATCAGGAGCAGCCCTCTGAGAGGAAGGGACTTCCCTCTAGTCTGATTTGCCCTGCTGCTCCCCAAAACCCCACTTTTGGAGCCCAAAGCAGCAGGGAAGAGCAGCCACGGGTCACCGCGCTGCATGTGGAGCCCTGGCAGGGCTGGCAGTGCCCCAGCAAAGCCACCCTGAGCCTGCAGACATCCACCTCCTCCACTCCCACGTGCTTCTGCGCGAAGGCAGGCTCCAGCACACTACTAGCCATAAGGCGAAGCCTCCCCTAACCCTTAGTTAAGGATGCTCCTTGGGCCCCGGGGATATATAATTAAGGGGCATCACTGGTATTTTGTTGGTGTCGATGCCACAGGGCAAAGGTGGGGTGAGCTCAGGCCCTGCAAACACCCACCGTGCTGGGGAGAGGGCTGGTGGAGGTGGGTTGAAAAAGTAAAAGATGAAAAGGTGACCACTTCCCGAAATGGAGAAAGAGGGAGAAAAGAAAACCATAAACACCGCCAACGGCATCCACAGGAAAACAAAAAGAAACGACTGTTTTATTTGAATAATAACCATCAATAATACATTGCTAAGAAGCTGCAGATGACTGCAATTAAAAAAAGCATTGCATTCCCTGAGCAAAATCTAAATTATTCCTCACAGCTTCTCTGCTCGCTGAGTTATATTAAAATGAAGCGGTTCCTGGTGCGGCATGGCTCAGCAGAGCTGGGGAGCCCGGGTGGAAGGCATAAAAGAAGAAAAAAGGCGAGGAGAAAGAAGAGGAGCCCTAATGTGGGGGGTTATAAATATTTTACAGCCGAGGAGGAGTGGGGAGCCACGGATATAGATGCGATTGCGGGCGTCCATGGTGGGAGGGATGAATTAATCACATAAACGGAGGAGAAACTTTTCTTGAGGAGCACATGCCCAACACCCACGGCCAAAGCAGCTCTGGAGGGTCCCTGGGTGCCGGGGATGGGCAGTTTGGGGTTTGCTCTGGAGGATGCAAATGTGACTTGGCAATGATGGCACCTACCTCTGCCGGGTGCTGTGGGCAGCACACCAGGTCCGGGACAGGCACTGTCGATTCCTTGGGAAACACGAGTGCAAATATTTACTGGGACACCCCCGCCCCGCCTCAAAAAACCCAGCAGGTGAGGCTGGAGATGCTCCTTGCCAGGGCTGTGCTTTACAGCCTGAGTCTGGTGCAGGGTCCTGCCTCCCGTGGCCCTGGTGGTCCGGGGCTGGTCGGGGGGCTCGGGCACAGCCTGCCTCCCCGCCAGGGTTGCAGGAGGGGGGTGACCTGCCACCAACCGAGCCACGCAGCACGCTGCACCCCGCAAACGCTTCTCCCAGCTGCCGGTGGGATCCGGGTGCAGGAGAGGCTGTGGCTGCCGCTGCAGCCCGGGGGAGCAGGATAGCACCCCTGCACCTCGCACCCCGACGTTCACACAGGCAACAGGCAGAGCAAACACCAGCTGGCAACCCCCCCATCGCTATCCGAACAGCAGCCCCGATATCCAGAGAGGGGCAAACAGGCTGGGTGCTGGGCTCGCTGCACTTCATCCCCTCCCTCACCATCAACCCCCTCTGCCCCTGCCCCTCCTCACCCTGGTGGGAAGGCAGCAGGGAACCAGCCCTCCAGCAAATGTCACCCTGGATGGGGACAGCACCCGCTGTCTCCAGCTGGAGAGCAAACGCTTGCCCCGAGGCAGCCAGGAGAGCATCAGCAGAGCATCAGCAGAGCTGGAGCTGGGGGAGGTCGAGGCTCTTTGCGCAGCTGGATCCGTTCCTCACCCTCCACAAACCGCTCGGTCCCTGCAGCTGCCCCACGCCACGGGAGGCTGTGGCTTATCAGAAACTGCAGCGTGGCAGGACCAGGAGAACCCTCCCAAGGCCAAAAATGTTTTCTCTTTCCCTCACAGCTCTCAGTGCTTCCCAGCCATCCCAGGCACTCCGCGGCGGCGGGGACATCCCCATCCTCTCTGCCTCCTTTGTCTGTGGGCTGAGCAGAGGGACAATCCCACAGGCAGCGTGGGACCCCCGTTCCCAGGTCCAAGCCTGGTGGCCATCCACTGTGTATCTCCCTCAGCGTGGTCCTGGGCGCGACTGCAGTGCTGCTGAGGGCCACCAGCCCCAGCCATCTCTCCTCCCATATCCCCATCCACACTGATTGGAAAAACTCAACGGCACCTGCTGGGAGCCTCTGCAGGTATTAAAACCTCTGTGCCTAAGAGTGCCTCTTTAAAAATTAAAGCCCCAGTGAGAAAGAAATGAGTCATGACAGGGAGAGATGAAGCTCACGGCATCTGCAAATCGCTGAAGGAAGGAGAGCCAGCAGCAGGGCCAGGGCTGGCTGGAGCCGTGACCGTCTCTGATGTGCTGGGAGAAAGGATGGAGATTAAATGGAAAGCAGACAAGGCACGGGACACCCGATGGGGCATGCTGGGGGGAGCTGGGTGATAGCCACTCTGTGGGTGAGGGCACCTTCCCTGGCCCTGTCTTGTGCGTTCCCATCAAGAGCAGAACTTTTCTCTACAGCCCTGCAGACATCAAGCCCTGGCTCGGCGTCCAGGCGCGCCAGACTTGGAAAGGCAGATCCCTGCCTCATTTGGAAAGGTGCCAGGAGCCTCCCACCCGCTTTTCAGGCAAGGCACTGCCCTGACACATGGCACCGGCAATGGTCAGGCTCTGAACGCCTCGCCTGGATCCCGACCAGCCGTCCCCGCCTGACGCCGAGCTCCATTCCCAGGCACCCGTGTGAGCGAGCAGCATGGTCGGGGTAGCACTGCAACTATAACGCTGGGGTCCCCAAAGCCACGAGGATGCTGAAGGCTCTGCTCCCCCTAAACCAGACCCAGCCTCCTGGCCACCAGCACTTTCTGCCCCTCACTGCTACTGGACAGCGGGCAGGGTGCTGTGGAATCACTTCAAATCCCCAATGCCAACAAACCTAACACTGCAATGCCTAATACTAATACACGAGCTGGATTAGCTTGTGCTGCAAATATGGCACAGATGTATCTCTTCTGCAAGACGTGCATGTGTCTCACATCAGTGGTGACGCCAGCAACTTATTTCCCCGCTGACTGCTGAGACAGCTGATCCGCTCCTCAGCTGTGATGTGTGAACCTGCCCTTAATTTCCAGTGGCACCAATACGTTTTCTTCCTTCCCTTTTTTCTCTGCCAGCCCCAGTTTGCTCCATGTAGGACATGACAGGCGGTGATAAAGCACCCTGAGTGATGCTGGGAGGCCCAAAGGCTGGCACATCCCAGGCTCCCGAGGAGCAATTAGCTAACAGAGGCCAAGGGCTGGGCTGGCCTCGCCAGGCAGCAGTGTCCCTGGCAGCTCACGGTGAACCCAGGTCATGCGTGACACATCGCATGCGTAAAGGATGCGTATGCATGAGTCTAGAGCAGAGTGAAAAAACCAACATGCGCTGGGGAAGCCAACAGCGTGTGGAGACAGGAAGGTGAGCGAGCATCCCTCCCTAAGCCCGAGCACACGGTTGTACCCCGGCCAAGGGGATATCGCAGCAGTCGGGACAAGGGATGAAGCTGCATGCATCCCGGCAGGACTGGGCTGCTGCGCATTTGTGTTTAAGGATGCAAATATCCAAGCCAGGTGGCCAGAGGCAGGGATGCAAGCCTGTGGCCAGGACACTTGTGTGCTCAGCTGACTGGTGCAGCACTTGCCAGGGCTGTGTGCTGTGTGGTCTGGCAGCCGTGGAGCTTTGTACGCATATTTGTAAATACTCTAAGCCCATGGTTTGCAGAGGAAGACGCGAGCCAAGCGCCTGCAATTGCCTGCACGGGAGTGTAACCTTTGGGGAGTGGAGCCTTTGCGCTCTTTACTGAGCTCGACAGAAATTGTTCTGCTCTGCCAAGCTGGAAATTGGCTGCAGATACCATTACCCAGGCACTGGGTCTGAAGAATAGACTGTTCAGTCATTAGCTGTGGGCAACACTGCGAGCAGATGGGGAGGAGGAAAAGGACTGATGCGGTCCCTCGGGTCCACCATGGCAGCACATGTGGGCTCAGGTCTCCCCGTGCAAACCAGCCACAGGAGGAAACAAGGTAAGGGGGTGTCTGCAGCAGGGAGAGGAGGCAAAGATGCCCATGTGCACCGAGGCTTGGGAAGGCTTGAGCCCTCCAGCCCTGCCCAGCTCACAGCCCCATCACTTATCCTTTGTCCTGGTCCCTCTGTGACTAATATCCTTCCTCCCATTCATCCTCCCCTCCTGCTTCCATCCCTGCCTGCAGCACCAGCCATCAGCTTTTTCCTCCCCAAGCGGACCTGGGCAGGGATAGCAAACATGGCTTTCAACCCAAATCTTAGAGCAAAGCAAGAGGAGACGAAGCAGCCGCAGGACCGAGGTGACCCCCTCCAGCAGCCCAGGAGAACAGTATCCAGCTTGTGGATAGATCAGATGCTTTTTGTCGTTCGTTACCAGCTGATGAACGGCACGGCAGAGTTGGGCAATGGAGCCAGACGAAGCGCAGCCTCGCCGGTAGCGTAATTCAGGCAATGCCTTTAAAGGGAAAAGGCTCCACAGCAGCTGAAGAGGCCCGTGGTGCAGGCAGCATATCTGCCCGTGATGACTAACTCGCTCCTTTACACACCCTTCTGCTCCAGGGGCTGTGGCAGGAACCACTATCAGAAAGCAGAAGCTGGTTCCTTCCCTTTTGCTCCCCACTAAGATTTTTCCAGTGACCGATCGTTCTGCAGCGCTGATGGAAACTTGCCGAGTCTCTGGCCATTTCTTCTCCAGGGGGTTTGTTTGGGTGGTTTGGGTTTATTTTCCCCAGCTGTCTCTTAGCATCATCTGCCCTGAACTGACTGCCCTCAGAGGATGAGCATCATCTCTGGCATTGAGCTATTGCCTCCGAGCAGGGGACTCGCGTGGTTTTGCTCTGAGCATGGGAGACCCACAAGAACAGGTGCCTCATTCCCTTGCGCCCAGCTCCAACACGGGCCATCGGGGGGGGCCCAGCGAAGGGGAGCCAGCCCTGGGCACAGCACGATACAAAGCACAGCCCACCAGCACGGCAGGGGCTGACTCCAGCATCTCCGGGTGCAGCTCTGCTGCAGACAGGCTCCAGAGATGCAGCGTAAGGATAGCCAGGGAGCGGGGAAGGAGCTGGATCCCTCTTCCCTGGGATTTGTCTGGGTGAGCCAGGAACAGCAGCACAAGCTTCAGAGGAAGAAAAGCAGCAGCCCAAAGGGCCAGGCAGGCTTCCAGCACCTCAGCATCCAAAAGGGACAGGCCTGTTACCCCACCAGGTACCAGCCTGATAGCACGATGGAAAATTCAGACACTTGAGCACATTTTGGGCATCTGAAAAGCAGCTGGCAACAGCCTCACCCCCAGGTGCCAGGGAGCCTTGCTCCAGCTCCCTGACAGAGCCAGACCTGCCGAGCCGGGCACCCCGCAGCTCCTGGCCACCCCGCAGCTCCCGGCCACCTTCACACCTTCTTTTCTGGCAGCAGAACGATTCCCAGCCAGGCTGGATCCAGCCTGGCTCCTCAGCCCACACCACCGACACGAACCGCAGCAGCATCTCCAGCCCCGTGACTTGCTCAGCCCACTTCCTCCAGTGCACTAACTCAGCCTTAATCAACTTCTCAATTATTAATTAAAAAGCCCCACAGACTATAATCCCCAGTCCGTGCTCAACTAGAGGCAACCAACAGCCAAAGAGCTCTCCTAGTGCTCCTTCCCTAAATCTGTTCTTAATTAGGAGTGGACTTACCCCTGCAATTAATTGCTGGAATCATTCATTGGTGACCAGGTATCACAGATGATGTTTGGAAAAGGAGGCGGCAGAGTAGTTAATCAGTTCGTGACTAATTAAGAGAGTGTCAAAACAGTGGTCAAGCCTCCGTACCTGGCCGGGGGACAGTGGAGGCTGGTGGTTTCCAGCCAAAAGTGCCTGGCTTTGGGACAAGTGGGGTTGGGGTCTTTTTTAGTGGTTTGGCTTGGTTTTGGGTTTTTTTGTGGGTGGGGTTTTTTATATTTTTTTTTTTTGCATGGCTCTGGGATTGCTGCAGAGATGATGCTCGTGGGTGCTGCCAGCCCCAGGGGCTGTCGCTGCAGCCCAAGGAGCTGCACCCAGCGTGACGCAGAGCCCGTGTCCCGGCTTACCCCAGCCCTGCTTCTGTCACCGCATCCAAGCCCCGAGGGGAGCTGCGACTGAAACGATCCTTCCCAAGCGATTACCCCGAGTTAGCTGTTCTGAGTCATCTCCAGGTATCAGCCAGCCTTCGGGAGAGCGCTCTGCCCAGGCTGCAGGAGCCTCACTTCTCCCAGGCTTTTCCCCTTGCCTCGGGCGCTTGGCAGACCTGGGGGGTCACTGGGGTCAGCTCATGCGACCCGGCAGCAGGCAAGGACAGGGAACGTCCCCAGGCACGTGGCATCACCAGCCTCACCGGAGACAGCAGGGTGACACAGGCAGGGCATAAGAAGAGCGCAAACCCTTTCCTAACCTCCCCCTAAAACCAGGTTAAGGTCTTCCGTGCCTCAGTTTCCCCAGCTCCCCGCCACCCTCCCCTCCTGCACCGCAGGGTGCATAAGACACGGGAAGCCTGTTGGCTGCCATCACCCCTGAAAACATTGGGTGCTATTATTAGCTTTAAGGGAAGTGAAAGTGTTTCTGTGCCTTGGCATTAAATTTTCCCTCCTAATACCATCTGCATGGAAACAAATTAACCCCCCTCCACCCAAAACCACCCAGGAAATCACCGGCTTGCAGGTGAAAAAGCCGCAGGGCCGTTCCCTGGGCCTGGGGAGCAGCAGCTGAAGGCTCCCAGCAGGCTGAGGATGCAGTTTTGGCTCTTTTTTAGCAGTTTTACCATAATCAAGCTGTTTTGGTGATGCACAAGCTCCATGCTCCCTCAACCGCTGCAGAGTCATGGTGAGGGGCCGGAGACCTGAGTGCCTTTGCTACCAAAGCAGCTCCACAGTTTCTTGAAGATGTTTAGGAAACAAGACGTGTTAAGGAGGAGTGACAGAGGAGCTGAGCTGCATTCTGGGCTAATGGCTGCTGAGATTACATTAAAAAAAATGGAGCAAAGCAAACCCTTGAAGGTAGACGAATGTAAACAGCAAGAGAAACTGGGACGCAACTTCTAAAGCAGGAATAGCTGTTTGTTGCTGGTTGACAGGGGAAGCTCGGGTGACTCACGCTGAGGACGGCCGACCAGTTCCAGCTCTCCTGGGGACTGGTTCGACTCAAGGCTGAGTGACCGATGACCAGTCCCTGGGTGACGGGCTCTGTGGCAAGGACCTGAGTGCCTTTGGCCCTGCTCTTCGTGGGGACAGATGTCCACATTAGGTAGCAGCTCCGAGCCTGGCCAGCCCCACCAAGCTGTATTCCCCTCTGCAGCTCGTCAATATCCCTGTGCTTCCCAGCCACCGTGAGCCAGGATGGGGCTGAGCCGACCACCTAGGGGCAGATGGGCTCTGCCATCCATCACCAAGTCCTTAGGGGGGCCCCAAAGGATGGTTGTTTGCTGCTTCTATCTGGCAGCTGATGAGGCAGCTGAGGACAATGAGGATACCCTGGAGAAAGCTCAGGAGAGCACTCAGACAGGGAAGCAGCGTCCCCTAAACATCCCCTTCAGCACTAAGCCAGCACCTGGGCAGGCAGATGGGGGGTGAGTGAGATGGATAAATAGATGCCGTGAGGAAAACGGGCAATAATGAAGATGTTTGGGCACAAGACAGGCAGAAGCAGGCAGTGATGGATGTGGAGGCACAGGGAGACAAGCACATGGCCAGAAAGGCGGCGGGCGCTGGGTCTGTGGATGCCCTGTGGATGGAGCGGAGAAGGATGGGCAGAGGCAGCGTGCAAGGAGCGTGCATACCAGTGCTACCTCTGGAGGAGAGCCACCTGATAAATAATAATTAATTATGATAATGGGTAAGCATTCAGGCTCAGCTGTGCTTTCCTGCCGGGCTCGGAGGGGCTGAGGGAACCAGGGCTGCTGCAGCCCTGCCTGCCCGCTGCCTCCCCTGGCCCTGTGCCTCAGCCAGCCCCGAGGCCACCAGGACTTTAACCTGCTTTTCCACCAGCGGCTGCCGGCCACATCAGCCAGCTTTTAATTAGACCCAGCACTTCCGAGCATCCCCCGCAGCCCATGTGGGAAGATCCGGGGGCTGGCAGAGCCTGCACCCGAGCAAAGGCAGCACTGGGGACTCGGTGCCGGGTCTCCGGTGGAGCTCCGTGCTGGGGCTGATGCTCATGCACCTGCCCCCTGCCCCTTTGCAGGGCATCATCCTCTTGCACCTGCTGCCTTACCAGCGTTCCTGACGCGTGCTGCTCCCCTGGCCTTCAGTGGTGACAGTGCCCCGACACGCTGGCTGTCGGAGGAGCCAAGCTGCAAGGAAATCTGGTGTGTCTCCCAAAGCCTCTGCTCCCAGAGCCCTGTGATTACGGGCATTTCTCTTTCCTTTTCTTCACTTTAATTTGCAGGCTCTGTGGTTGCGGAGCTGTGCTCCTCCCAGGAACAGCGGGTCCCTGGAAGACAGAGGAAGGCACCCACCCTGCCAAGGCATGGACCCTGATGGTACAGAGCACCCATCCATCAAAGCTCTCTGCAAAAAGCCTTCCCCCTCCCCCCAGCTATTTTCTGTAGCACAGGGTCACCCATGCCCAGCCCCACACACCTCTTGGGGGGAACTTGGCAGCAGGTGCCCGCTCCTCACCAACTAATCCTGCTCCCTGCCACCGGCCAAGGGCTGACGGGAATAAACACATCCCCGAGCCGGCTCACGACATGCCTTTCCATAAGGGGAGCGAACCTGCTGGCACCACACGCTGCTGGCGGAGGTGCCGCTCTCTCCTGGCTTGCCTCCATGCCAGCGGGTCACTGGGGGCCAGGTGGGGAAGGGGCAGTGGGTGCATCCTGAAGCCCAGTATCTGCTGGGCACCCTTTGCAGGGTGCTTAGGACTAGAGCCCACCCGCAGCCCCCATTCTCCCAAAGCATCCCCCCCCCCCCCAGCAATGCATCACCTGCAGTCAGTGCAGCACCTCCACTCACTAGCCCCGAATCCAGCAGCAAAGACTGACCTGCTGGTCACAGCCCTGCATAAGCTGAATGCAAAGAGGCCATTACATAAATTAATTAATGGGAGTGTTAATTAGAGATGAGAAAGCTCTGGGAGAGCAGATGGGATGGGGAGGAGCTGGCTGACCTGCTGGAGGATCCCCTCGTGGACTGCTCCGGCTGCAGTAGGGATACAGGGGACACACAGCAGGGGGTGGCTGGGACCCCGAGGTGCCACAGTGGGTTTCAGGTGCCACATCACCCATCAACAGGGATGCCCCTGTGAAGACGGTGTTCAAAGCATCACTTCCAATACCCGTCTGTTTTCCCATCCTGCCATGGAGACGCCTCCTTACATAAACCCTGTTAAGTAGGACGGCCTTTTATATCTCTTTCTGCCATCACTGCCGGTGGCTGTGGAGGCTCCAGGCCTCCAAACCATCCCCACTGCCTGCTTGGCAGCCAAGGAGAAAAGCGATCAGAGTGCAGGCAGCTGGTCTGCCCTCAGGGCTGGCTCTGTGCCGTGATGTGCCAGCGCTGGAAGGGGCTGCACCCAGCCCAGGCACCAGCCACAGGCGCCGTCTGGATGTATCCAGCACCGTGGCGGGTCCCGGAGGGTGCTGGGGTGGCTTTGAGCCAGGAGCAAGGGATGGGGAATTAATGGAAGTGGCTGAGTTCATGCAATGCCCTCCCTGGGGCAGGGGTTGTTGTACAAGCACAGATGGAAGGGGAAAGCATGAGATGGTGGCACCATCATGCTCAGATGCCTTTTGATACCCCTGTGCTCAGCAAGGAGGGCTCCACCACTGGGGCAGCCCCCTGCCCAGGCCAGCAGCTGCCCACAGACTATGGCATCCCCTAATTCACCATAATTTATGGCTCCCTCTGGCCAGAGCATCTCTTCCTTGCTGCCCTCTCCATGCCTCCCCACTGCCTTTTCTCCAGCCCTGTCAGACATCTAAAATGATGGCTTTAACAAGGGTAAATTTTTGATGAACAAGCTATAAAATATTTGTGGCTGTTGCATGAGCTTTCAATTATTCAGCATCAAAGTACAAGCAAGGTGTAGGCAGCTCTGGCAGCAGTGTCCTGAGCCGCCAGGCTCTCCTTGTGGCAGTGCGGCCACGTGGGATGGGGATGCTCTGGGGAGCTCAGGCAGAGCCAGCCAGAGACCTGCCACCCCGCAGTGTGGGGAAAAACCTCCAGGGTCGAAGGTGTGGACACTTGTCCCTCCAGGGATGATGGATGATTTTTGTTTCATAGATGGATGTTTTGATTCATAGAATCGTTTAGGTTGGAAAAGATCTTTGAGATCATCAGGTCCAACCGTTAACCCAGCATGGCCAAGTCCATCACTAAAACATGTCGCTCAGCACCACATCTACGTGTTTTTTAAACACCTCCAGGGATGGTGATTCCACCACCTCCCTGGGCAGTCTGTTCCAATGCAATCATTTTAATTCCCCTGAAAACTCTCCCAGGGATCAAGAGGCCACTCAAGCCAGCTGAAGATTGTCAGGCAATGCTCTGACATCTTGCTGCAAACATAAATTTGCTGCCTGGTTTCCCCCGCTCCTTGGATTTGTTGCTTTGGCCATGGAGCTGCTCCTGGCAGCAGAGCTCTGGGCTCACAGTGTGTCCTCAGCCCCAAGGCTTGCTTGGAGTGGGATCTGCGGGGATCACTCCCCCTGCTCCCAAGGCTGGACAAGGTGAAGATTTCCACTGCTCTCATCTCTGGGCCAGTCCTGCAGAGCTGGCGGGCTGGGCAGGGGTCTGAGCTGTCTACGAGGAGAGGACGGACATCCCCGCTCATCTCCTGCCTGGGGGAGGTTTGGGAAAGGCAGGAAAAACAGCAACATGCTGGACCCTCGGAGGATGCTCGTCACGTGCTCTGGATGCCCAGGGCCATGGTGACAGGGACCACAGCCTCGTCGGGGCACTGGCAGAAGCTGTCTCTGCCCCTCTGGCTCCTTCCTGCGCTGGTGGGATGGGGTCTGGCCAGGCACACGTGTGGCTGGCTGGTGTCACCCGCCGAGATGGCACCGGGCAGGTCGCGGAGGGATGCACCTCAGGCCATCCTCAGGATGCCAGCAGCTCTGTTGGGTTCCCAGCTGACAATCAAACCCTGAGCATTGTTTGAATCAAAATCACATTTTCAAATGCCATCATTTCCCACAACAGAGCGATGCGGAGCTGTGACCAGCTTGAGCATGGGAACACCCCAGCGCCGCATTGTTTGCAGAGGCAGGGGCATCCCACCCTGCCTTGGCCATGCTCCAGCTTGGGTGTTTCTTACTTCCCTACTGAAGCCGCTGCTAGCATTTCATTCCCGTTTGCAGCAACACCACCGAAGCATATTTAACAGCTCCTGGGTCTCACCCCTCCTCTGTGCTTCCAGCTTTCAGCAGAAGGAGGTCAGCATCCACGGGGAGCACCGGGGAGGTGCAGAGCACCCCCAGTCCCCCCATCCCTTGCTGCAGCCTGCAGTGCTGGGGAGAACTGCTGCTGCTGCAGGTTTGGCTGCATGATGGAGGGAGCTCATTCTTGCACTGCGGCTCCATCAGGATGCTGGTTTGTGAGCTGACATTGGGTGCAGGGACACCACCCAAACCTGCACCCTGCCAAACCTGGGTGTCCGCTGTCGCGGGGCTGCTCCTGCTCGGTGCTTTGCAGCCAGCCAGTCTTGGAACATACCTGAGGGAAGCAGCCAAGAGGCATAAAATCTCTGCTGAGCCTCTGCCAGCCAGAGGAGCAGCAATTAAAACAAAATGATTAATCACAAACAGTGAGTGGCTATAAAACTTTCCAGTAATAGGAGTGCGAGTGGGATAAGCAGCTCGGGAGCTGTAGCAGGGGAGCAGTGCTGTTCCCTGCAGGGTTTAGGAGATAAGCACCTCTCCTGCCGAGCGGAGGGACGGTCCCCAGTTGCGCACAAAGTGCTGAGTTCCCTTTTGGCTGCAGAGAAAGACGAGCTGCTTGGCTGGAGCTATCCCCTTGGCCAGGAGACGGCGGTGCTTGCTGGGCTGGATGCTCTTCACCACAGCACCCACGACATTGCCGTCTGCTCGTGCTGGGGCTGCTCTCCTTTGGCTGGGGCAAGGGGGAAGGCCAAGGGCAGGATTTGCCCAGGGTTTTGTTTTCCACCGATAGCAGATGCTTGGGCGCGATGTATTTTGGATCGCATTTCCCCAAGTATCACGTTGGCTGCAGCCACCTCCAAACTGCATCCCTGCTTGTGGTCTGCTCAGAGCCTGGGGTCGCATCTAGAGCTTAACCCTGGTGCTGCGCCCGCCTGTCCCCCTCTGTGGTGGGGAAGGCAGGGATGCAGACAGGGATGTAGTGCAAATAAATAACTAGTGATCACAAAAGGAGGATCACCCACCACCACATGGCAAAGGAGACCAGAAACAAGGTGCCCTCCCGCTCCTCGGGATGGATTCGGTTTGCATTTACTCCAGCGTGTACGTGCGTGGGAGGGCTGGCAGCCAAGAGAACCAGCATCCCGCCGGGCTGCTCATGCCTGCAGTCAGGTATGCAAACTTTCTTCCCTTTGAAGAAAGGAAACCCAAGGATTAGCCAGGCTTTTTCATTGCCATGACAACCCTAAAACATTTATCAGAGATAATTGCTGAGGGGCTGGATCCTGATCTACTCCGGGCACAACGCTGCGGCAGGTTGCCTTCTTGCCCGACTGCTCCTCTCGTCTTTGAAACCTGCATCTTTTGAGCATCGCCACCTTGGTGCAGCTGGGCTGGAAACTGCACGCAGAGGCTGAGGACGGTGTCCCCGAGACCCTCCTGTCCCCAGGAGGGGCTCCTGAGGGAAAGGGGTGCTCTTCCCATTTGACACACTGAGTTATTCATTCTCCCTGAGAGCCTGCCCCTGGCAATCGAGCCGCATCACCATGGTGGGAAGGAGAATCCATTTCCAACACTTTATTATTCTTATTAATAATAATTTTAAAACTTGACTTAAAATGGCGGTGCTGACCTTGGCACAAAGTGTGTGCTGGGACTCAGCACTAGTTGGGGTAAATGGGATTTCTGGATGCGTCTCAAGTCACTAACTCCTCCCAGCCAGTCATTAATCCCCGGGAAATGCCCTGCGACTTGGCTCATTGCTGCTTAATTAATACAAACTCCCATCCTCATGAGCCCGGGGCCAAATCCTGAAGTCATTCTGTGCAAAGCTTCCCCTTGGCTGCAGGAGATGCTCCCCAAGCCCACGGTGGCCGTGGTGCCAGCAAGAGCCAAGCTGGTGCTGAGGGATGCGGGTGCTGTGGGATGCGGGTACTGCGGGTGCTGGTGGGGCCAGCAGAAAATTACCCGCAGACTGGGGCCTGGGATAACGTTTTGTTGGGGGGTTGTACAACACCAAGCACCACACCACGGCCAGACAACCTCTCTGGGGCATGAGCTTGACCCTGAGCAGTGTAATATACTGTCTCAATAATGCAGAGTCGTACAGTAAGCCTTCACGCACGCTCGTGTTCCCTCCATCCCCAGCAAGGGACATGCAGGGAACACTTGTTTCTTCCCCTCTCCCCTCCAACAGCTCTCATGCAATTAGCTTTATCCCCTTCAACATGTCAAAAATAGAAAATGCAACACCTCCTCTTCGCTGCTCTCCCCTGCCCTGGTCTTTCATGATGCCTCTTCTTAAAAGAGAAGTAAAACCCCATTCATCACAATAATGATTTTTATTTCCAGGCGTTGCTGGTGATTTATGGACCTGCTTCCCGAAGCTGGTCTCTCCCACTGCAGAAACACAGATGAATGTGTTTAGGGATGAGCTGGGGGTGCCAGTGGGGGAAGGGGGACATGGAGACACCGTGGGCGAGCATGTGCCAGTGAGTCCCATGGCAGCACGAGCTGGAAAAAAGGCTTAAAATAAAAGAGGTGGTCTGCTAGGAAAGGAAGGTGTCACCCACCCAACAGCATGAAACGAGCCCCTGGTGCCACGCGGAATGCAGGAGCATCACAGGATGCAGCAGCCCGCGCTCTCCTGGCCATGCCCTGCGGCACATGGCACGGGCTGGGCAGCATCGCCCGACCCCGCTGGCATTTGGGGTGGTGGTGACAAACCAACGTAAAAGCCTGAGTGATGTGGGGCCATAAATCCCATGCGCACATCCAGGTAGGAGTGATGCAGAGTGCGCTGAGGAAGGTCATGCTGCCTGGCATTTTCCACCGCAGTGATTACTGGTGGGCAGAGGTGATGCAGGGATGAAATATCAGCAGGATTTCGGTCGTGGAGTAGTCGCGGTGCTGGGCAGCTGGGCAAAATCCCACCCCGCAGCTAGTGCCACTGCTGGTCCTCAGCCCCCAGGGCCACGGGAAAGCCTTTTGAGAAGCCCCTTTTCCAGCCCCATTGCAGATTCCTTCAAACCCAGACCCTTCCCAAGAATCACTAGTAGCTTTGCAAATTTAGGCTGCCTGTATACTTATTTTTGCCTGCATTTATTTGCCTGCATCTCTCTTTTTTTTTTTTCTTTTTTTTTCTGTTTGTCTGAAGTTATGGCTCAATTTCAGGAGTTAAAGAAAACTCAGTTTATAAATAGTTTGCTCAAAGCGCTGCTTTCCAGAAATGACAGAAGTCAGCTCCCAGTGAACGCCGCTTCCCCAGGGGAGGGTCACCTCAAGGGAGGGGGGGGGGGATTTTTCATCTTTCCCACATCATCTCCACAAACAACCTCTAACCTTCCTGAGAAAAATGGTGAGAGTATTTTGGGTGGCTGCTCCCCAGTGCCGGTGTCGCAGCCAGGACATTTTCCTGCTCCGAGAGTGCCGGCAGGGCTGTGGTGGCTGGGGACAGCCCCCCCAGAGCAGCACCGTCCCTGCTCTGTGCAGGTCACATCGCCCTGCTTCGAGCAGGGGACATGTCCCCCAGCTGGCACATGATGCTGATGTTGGGAAAGAGATGGTGAAAGGAGGAAATTTTGGGGGAATTGTCGCTGTTGGAGCGTCCTTGCTTTTCCTCCCAGCATGGTGCTCCTACTTGAGCCTGAGCCGGTCACACGAAGGCCAGGCTGCTGCTCCTGTCACCCCTTTTAAGGCTGTCACTGTTGTCCCCGGAGCTCCCGTGCTGCAGGGCTGGGACCCGCTCCAGGCGGCTGGAGGAGGGAGGCTGTGTGCCCCCCGCTCCAGCTGAGCCCGAGCTGTGGAGCCAGCTGCTGATGAAGTGCAATGCTGGCCGCAGCGAGACGCCCTCCATACCCTTGGGCAAAGCCTCCCCTAGACCCAGCGAGACTAAAGCACCCCCAGATGCTCCAGGAGAGTGAGTTGGGGCGGAGGAGCCCGGCTTGCTGCTGCCTGCATCCCAGCCAGTCCCTTGCAAGGGGTGAGGAGTGATGCAGCTGGACACCAGCCTCCCAAGGAGGCAGTTTCTTGAAGGACCGAGTTTTTGGGTAGCCTTTGGAAATGAGCATCTCCAGCCAGACTATGTCATCACACCATGTGCTGCTTCTTGAAGCCATTCCGAAGGATTTGGCATTGGGAGGCTGGGATCCATCCCACTGCCCCCACTAAGTGTGCAGGCAGGGTCACCCAGCTCCTGGAGCCCTTTAGGGACAAGCCAGCAGCAGCACGGCTGCTCTTTACCCTCTTTTATTTCTTTTCCCCCTTCATGGGCTAAAAAGCAAAAGCAGGTGCATCATTTTAAATTACTGGGAGGGAGGGCTGTGGAAAAGTCACATCATTTGGATGGGGTTTTAGGGACACGAGTCATCAGGGCTGTGCAAAGTTGATGAGAAACATATAGCGTTTTGTCAAAGAATTTATGTCAGTGTGACTAATGGGAGCAATAACGAGGGTGTTTGGGATGAATCATTTAGCAGAAGCAGGACGGAGGGCATTGCTAATAGGAGGAACCTAGAGCTGAGATTTTGGGAAGAACAGGTTCATCAGAAAAGCTGATTGACACTGGAGAAAGACAGGCAGATCCAGACAGCCCGGTGCTCTGCCAGCCTCTCGGCTGCTGTCCCAGTGTGCCAGGACACCAGCGCTACTTGTACAGCCCAGTTTTCCTTCTGACCCCTTTTCCCTTCCTTAAACTTACTGAATTTCTGGGGGCCAGGCTGGCATTTCTTTGGGCTGAGGACCCCAGTGGCATCACAAGAGCAGCAGCAGTGACGGGCAGATGCTAGCGTTGCAGCTGGTTTTATGTGAGCCAGTGAGGTGACCTCAATTTGACTTAGCTTTTTTTTTTTTTTTTTTTTTTTTTTTGTAGATGCTGTTAATGGGCACAGCTGCACCAGAAAACCACCCAACAAACTCACTGAATAGGGATATAACGTCAAAAAAATGAGGGTCAAGAAACCAAGCCCTGTGAGGTGCCCTGGAGCAAGCTGTTCCCTGGGGGACTGGCTCATCACTTCGGTGCGTGGAGAGCCAGCACCGTGGGACAAGGACCGCCACCCCTGCACGCATCCAGAGCCTTTCTCCGTGCGGCTCTTGATTCATTGGGACCTCTGGTTCCTACTACGGTGTGGGAAATAGTGCCGCTGATAACCAGGACTACTGCTTTCCAGGCAGCAGAGATCACTCCCCGGCATCCTACAGGGCCCCGGACCCCCCTGCGCACCCCTCAGTGCACCCCTGCCTCCAGGCAAGCACAGGATGCTGCAGGGCAAGCAGGATGCAAAAACCCCTGGATCTGAACATCTCTCCCTTCCTCTGCAAAGCTTCAGAGCGTCCAGCAGGTCTCAGCTGATTTCCCAGCCCCAAAGGCAGCACCTGATGCCTGTCCCTCCTCAGCCAGGGCTTCACTGCAGCCCCAGCTCCCAGCATCCTGAAGCTTCATGGGGACCTTCAGCCTTTAAACCACATTTCTGGCTCTCTGGCCATTGAAGCAAGCAAGCCAGGAAACTCGCGCACACCAGACAGACAAGAAAACCCCCTAAACACCCATATTTCAAGGTGCTGAACACAGGAGAGCCAGCGGTGGGCAGCCGGCAGTGCCAGGGCACGTTCTCAGGGCAGGGCAGGATGGCTCCCAGCACCCCTCGCACGACCGTCCCGCGCAGCAATTAAATACACAAATATTTGCTGCAATCTGTTTTCTATCTCCGCGTCCCTCCTGGGCTCAGCTTGCCCCTCCCGGCCCGAGGAACGCCGGCATCTGCTCCTGCTTAAAACACACTTCTGCAAACTTGCTGGCTTGTTCCAAAAAGGAGGGAGATGGGGGAAAGACAGTGCTCGGCTTTGCTGGCTTTTGGTTTTTTGTTAGGTTTTTTTTGTTGTTGTTGTTGTTATTGTTGGGGTTTTTTAAAGGAGGATTCGTTCCTTCTCTCTCTTTCTGTTCCTGCTCAGTATGGAAAGTTTTGCTTCAGCTCGCCCTTGTGACTGGAAAAAGAGCCAGTTCATCGCAGCAGAACAAGGGGGCTGTTTCTTCTTTCTTTTTTTTATTCCAGAGTTCTTAGGAAAGCGTTTTTGCAGAGAGGCTGCTGGGGAAAGGCAGGAGCAAGGGCTCTGGGGAAACCCCTGACAACAACCCGGGCTCAAGAAATGACGAGAACCAAGATGTGGTGGGGTTTGGGATCGGCAGGTTTGGGGGGTACGTGGGAGACAGAAAAGCGCCTGGGAGAGGGGGACAGAGCCACCGTGGAGGGGAGCAGCATCCCCTCAGCTGCGGCAGGACCACTGCCCTCCCCAGCAAAACCCAGCGCTGGGGCTGGCGCCAGGGATGCTCTGCCAGGTGGGGGGGCCTGGATCAGTCCCTGGAGTGTGGGTCCCACACAGAACTGCCAGGAGGTGATTGCGGGTGTCCCTGGGTGTTTGCTCATGTGTGGGAGCCCATGGTCTGACACAGGCTGTGTCAGAGCTGGAGCAGCTGCTCCGTCTGCTGAGATCTGGTGCAAGGCTTTAACCCTGGCTCCATGTTTCTTCCCTTGGATTTCCCAGGATCGCCCGTGGAAAGGCGACGTGCCCTGGTCTTTCTGCACCCAACATTCCTGCCTTGTCTCCATCCCGGGGCTGCAGGCAACCCCGGCAAAACCCAGGGAGAGGCAAGCTTTGCAGCAGGACCAAACCGCCGCGCTTCCAGCATCTCTCTTCGTGCTGATGGGGGGGTGTCTAAGGGAGAAGGCAGAACCAGCATGTTCTCCCCCACCTCCCCTGAGCCCTCCGGGGCCAGGTAGAGATGTCCATCCCCAGGACAGGATCACAGCCCTTCCCAGGGCAGCCGGGGCTCATGACCAGCCAGCTTCCCACTGCGGGCACAGACGCTCCGGCCCCAGGTGCCTGCGCTTGCGGAGTCAGAGACTGTCGCGACGGCAGGAGCTGGCACAAGCTGCTATATGGGGACCCCGGGGGACGGTGACACATCTGCGTCACGGATGACAACACTGAACAGCCTCAGCATCACTGCTCAGTCCTCCCCGCCCCCAGAAAATATCCCAGCGGCTACTAGAGGCCACTTGAGCCCTGTCAGGTTGCCAACGCTTCCCCTCGCTCTGCGAAGGCAGGAGGAAGGGGAAACCAGGGAGCACAACGGGATGCTTGTAAAACTCTGGGCTTTGTCCTTAATAGACTCTGCCCCTTCTTCCAGCTGCATCCCAAGTGCCGAGCATCTTTGTCCCCCAACATCAGACTCCCCTCCATGCCCCTGAGGGCAGGGATGCATCAAGCCTCCTCTCCCAGCTGTAGGAGACCCGACTCGCTGTGGGTGCGCAGAGGCACGGAGCAAGACAGCATTTTTCCAGCGAGGCGGCAGAAAGCCAGCGTGCTGCAATTATCAAATCCAACAGCTATCACTGAAAAGCAGCAGAAGGACGTGGCAGAGTCTGCCAGGGCTCTGCTCAATGAACCAGCCCGTCGCTCTGAGCGGGATGCGTTTGTGCCCACTCCTCTTCCTTCCCCCTGCAGCCACTTTAGCATCAAAGGGATTTCCCTGCACGGGGCAGGGCGACGATCTGCTCTCGTGCTGCGTGCTCCGAGCATCGCTGGCACAGCTCCCTGTAAAGCATTTGTTAGCACTCAAGTTGGAGCAGCAGGAGGAAGGGGGTGGCACAGGGACCTGAAATAGCTCCTGGCTCTTCTCTGCATCCCTCCACCCTCCTCAAACCTTCCCCGGCTAGGAACTGGATATCCCACTGCCAACCCATCGTAGGCTCTAAGAGATGCATTTGTGGGCTTGTTATAATTTTAGGTCTCCATTTGATTGCAAGGGAGGCATCAGACCCAAAGCCACTGACGGCCACGTGGACACCAAAACCCAACCCTAGGTCAGCTGCAAAGGGCCCATCCCCATCCTCCTGCAGGCTCGGCAAGGAGGGGATGTCCCCTCTCTGTGCCCCTGCACTTTGCTGTAAATCCCTGCACTGCTCCAGCCAGGATCCAGCCCAAACACCCCTGAGCCTGGCCGCTGGCTTTGATTCCCTTTTGTCTCAAAAAGGAAAAAAAAAAAAAAAAAAAAAAAAAGCTTGGAGCACACTTGGAGCCTGAAGAAGTTTGCAAACAACCCAGCCACGTTCTCTAAATCCTTTCCAGCACTATGAGGCATTGAAACATTTGAGTAAAGAGTTGCATGAGCTCTGCAAGCAGATATAATAAAAGAGAAAATCAGGTCAGATTTTGGCCACTTCCAAGGAAAATCACCGCAGTGCTGGGGCTCTTGGCGTGCCCTGGGCTTGCCACACCAGAGGCTGCATTTCCAACCCACAATTGCAATGCCTCGGATAAGACTCAGACTCGTATGGATGGAGGTGGTCCCTATCTGAGATGTCATCCCGTGCCTCATTGAAGGGAATTATTGCTGGATCAGTGCAACAACAAAATCTTCCAGCGGTCTGGCCACAAAGCATCGCACTTTGGTACCGGAGAAATGCCTGCAGTGGACCAAACTACCCACCAGCATCCTCTGGCTGACCAAAGCCAGTAAAAAAGCTGCAGAAGTAGGGTGAATGAGAGAAAAACAGCACAAAAATGAGCTTTTCTGCCCTCGTGTAGGGTCCCTTGCCAGCCCTTAATATTTGGTGCCTATAGATGAAGCAATTTCCCCACCAGGAAGGAATTGCTGGTATCAAGCATCCTACAGCAGGCTGAAAAACCATCGTCGGAAAGAAAGGAAGGAGGACATTGTTTGAAAATCCAGACCCCAGGCTGGAATGAGTTAATCCCAGTCTGTCGCTGAGATCCTCCCCAACCGTTTCAGTAGGATTTCAGCCCCCTTTCAAAAGGGGATTTTGCAATACATTTACTTACATTGCAAAATGAAAAGTAATTTGGAGCTGAGAAATGGATTATGCTCTGCCGAGAAAGTGTTCAACTGGGGTCTTTTGACAATTTGGAAAGCTTTCCTTTTTCTTCTAAAAAACATGTTGAAACAGAAATCTGTTGAAACCAATGTTTTTCTATAAACATGCCGGGTTTCAACAGACCTCCATTTTTCAAGCAAAACCAATTTGTCTAAAAATTACCAACGGGTTCTTCCTGGGACTGGTCTCATTCCCATGGCACGAGGCTGGATATTGCCCCCAAAACGTGCACAGCCCCCTGAAGCCCCATCACACCATGCCCCTGAAGGCATTTCCACGGCCATAGGCTTGCAGCAGGGCTTGGCCAGCAGCTTTTTGGGTGGTTTTTTTGCAGTCAGAGGGGACCAGGCAGCCACCATGGGCAGGGAGCATCACCCCAGCTTCTCAGGAAAGTCCCAGCAGAGAGGCAATAGCATCCCTCCTGCAAAGCTTGTGCTCAGCCCCATGGCTTCCCCAGTCCATCCCCCCACCGCTGCTGTGGTGCTACTCTACTTCGCATTTATTTAAGGGAAAATTCCCCTGTTTTCACCCAAAATGTGAATTTAATACCCCCAGCTGCTGGAACTCTCTCATTTGTGACCATGAAAACTGATCAAAGTGCAGCGGAGAGCCGCAGCGGCGGAGCCACAGATCGATGGGGCCACAATTACATATTGATTTTTATTCTTTTCCTAGGCAGCTACTTTAATGGCACTGGCCTTCCCCTCCCTCTCGGCCCTTGCCACCCTCTCTCTGCAAGACAAATCGGCAGGATGGGTCGGAGCAGGAATTTCCCTTGCCTGACAACCTCTCCTTTAAATTTTCTCTGAGCTTTGGGGCAGGATAAGCAATCCCCCTGGCTGCACCCAGCCCTGGCCCCTCTCCCACGCTGGGGACACACATTTCCAAAGACCCAATAATTAACGTTGCAAAGCCAAGTTTCCAAGCCGGGGCACACAAGGCATGACGGCAGCAAGAAGCGGGGGTTCTGCTGATGTTGGCAAACAGCAAGAGAGCTGTAGTCCCTGCTGCGGCTCCAGCTGATCGAAGCAGATTCGTGGCATTACCATATTAGCAGCCCCGCGCTCTCTCCCCTATTTGTTATCCTAATGGGGGTTATTATACTTATTACAGTCTCGGCCGCCAATGCTTATTGATTTTGACACTGCAGTGGTTTTAATCAGGGATCTGAAACATGCTATTATTGGTGCCATAGGGTCATCGACGTGCAAACAGAGCCACGGTGACAAGGACAGAAATCAACCCCCGGCAGAAGGCGATGCTGGGTGGACGGGGAGCTAGCTGGCAAGGGGGACAGCCAAGTGTCCCCAGGTCAGGGTGCCGGTGGTGACGTCGGGGAGGGCAGTGGAGGGGTGGGTGGGTGGGAGCGAGGTTTGCTCAAGAGCAAGCTGCAAAGCACGGAGCACCTGAGCGGCTGATTTTCACACCTCACACGCGCGCAGGCGCAGCCGGCCGCCTCCGAGCCACCGTTCGCCTCTCTCCCCCCAAACCCGGTGAGTCACCAAGAGGTTCTTATGCAATTGTGGGGAAAAAAGCTCTAATTGCAGAGATAATGCCATGGGAGTGACACATGCCAGCACCGAGAGCTGTGGTGTTCGATTAGAAATTACCCGCATACATATTTATAGAGCCTGCCTCTGATTCAACCCCTTCCAGCACAGAGCCGAGAGGATCGGCCCTTTCCAACACGCCCCCCTCCAAAGAGCAGCAGCCCCCTCCCCATAGCATGCTCACACCAAGCCCCTTTCTTGGAAATCACCTGCTCTCTGGGAACAAATATGCAAAATAAATAAACCACAAATAAACAGAGATGCAGAAGGCGCTGCAGCAGCACATCGCTGGCCCTTCCTGCACTCCCACTGCTGGTGTTCATTAGCAATACAGCATGCACGGGGCAGGCTGCATCGATCTGCTCAGCGATCATTAATTCATAAACACAACCATCGATTTTTGCGCATGTCCTCATGCAAGTTTTATCAGCGGAGCCATGTGAGCACTCGCCAGGTCCGGGCATCGCCGCGCACGGTGCCAGCAGCGGCGTGTGGAGCAGCCGACCAGGGAAGGGCAAACCCAGCTCTGCTGCCCTGGGGATCCTCCCAGCCTAATTAGCCTCTTGGCAAAGCCACCTAATGACCTGCTGGAGACCAGCTCCCTCTGCTTCTCCTTCTCCACCTGCTTACCTAAGAGATGCCCCACTGCAGTCCCATCCGTCTGTCTGAGATGTCCCTCTGTCCCCAGTCACCAGCGTGTGTGTCCTCTGTCTCGTCAGCAGACCCGGGGCATCTGGATCCAGGCAGCAGGTTTGCAGACAAATGGAATAATTTGTGTTTGAGCAGGCAGAGGAGCATTTAAGATGCTGAGTGGCCCCCTGACCCAAGTCATCCCACCCCTGCTCCACAGCCCCCGCCCATGGAGGACTCTGGCATCCCCAAACCCCTGTGTAAGGCTCTCCATCCCCCTGCAGAGCCACAGTTCACTGTGGATGATTTCCTGGTCTGTGGGGAAACTGAGGCCACAGGGGTGTGCGAGGGACTGGTGTCCTCACCCATGGCTCCTTGAGTCCTTGGGAGATGCCTCTTTCCCTCTGTGCCTCAGTTTCCCTCACCTATGGAGCCCTCACCCCCTCTTTGCCACAAGCACTCAGAGCTGGGGCGAGGGGGACCAGCGTCTGCAGCCGCAGGTCTGGGTGCGTGACCAGTACATCTCAGACCCCTTTCAGAATCCAATTCTTCTTTCACTAACGAGAAGGTAAATCAGAATAATCTGTTATTGGAGCTGAAGGAAACTGCCACAAGATAAAAGCCCCCTCCCCAGTTCCCCCCCAAGCCCCAGGGCTGCCCCACACCACTGCAGGCAGGGCAATCCCTTTTCCAAATGCCTCTACCTTCTGCAACTGAGCCCACTGTGCCATCACGGCTGTTCCTTCCCCCTCCACAGACAGAGGCTCTGGGAGGTGACAAGTCCCTGGTCCTCACAGAAGGGACCGTCTGGCATCCCTTGTGGAGCCACTTGAGATGCAGAGTCCATCCCTGCTCTCACCAGGGTCATTTTTTTTTTCTCCCCTCTCCGCTCGGCTGGCCCGTGCAGACACTTGTCACCCAACTCCAACCACAGCGCCTGTCTGCTGCCTGTCCCCGGGGGGGACAGCGGGGGGGTGCAGCCCACCTGCTTCACCTGGAGCCGATGGTCCAGCCTGGTGGGACTGGGGTGGGGACAGAGCTGTCCACTGCAGCCAACTGGGGGGAACCGTCCCTGGTGACCCCCATCACTGGGGTGACACTGGGAGGGCAGAGCTGGCACAGAGTGGCCCTGGCCATGCTGGGGAGGGGACAAGTATGGAGACAGCCGGAGAGTGCAGGAAGGTGGAGGAGAGAACGCAGGCAATCGGTTGCGATGTGCATCGATTCCTAATGTGCCCGGTAGCCTGCCTAGCTCTTCGGGGAAGCGTTAGGAGACGATGCTTAGAAAAGCTATCCACGGCCCACTGCAGTAAAACCCTCTATTACCTCACCGCCATGGCACAGAGCCCAGGGGGACAGGGACAGTGGGACAGGGACAGTGGGCATGGGGCTGGGCGTCCCCAGCAGCCAGCATCCCTCCAAGTGCCACGCATCCCAGGGATGGGCATTGGGGGGGGGTGGGGGGGAGGTCAGCATCCTGGCTGCTTGCAGGAGTCTCTCCACAGGTCCCTGCTACCCAGGGGGATGCTGCCCCCTCTGCAAGGGTGAAGACATCCTGGAAGCGGTGACCCAAATCCCCTTCCCCTGGTCTGCCTGCCTGGGTGCAACTATGGTTGCAGAAAGTGATGTCTGACAGCCCTTACCCATGGAAAAAGGCAGCAAAAGGGCAGCTGCGGGGCTGGGGTGGGACAGCAGCGAGCCCCAAAGCCTTGCAGGTAAGTGCCCCCCCAGGGGCAGGGCTGGCTCAGCTCTTCGGGGAACCCAGCAGCGCTGCACAATGGCTTTGGCTCTTAAGCAAAAAGGCAAGGGAAAGTAAAACCTCTCCATCCAGCCGAAAACACCAGGGGAGTGACAGGTAGGTAGAAATAATTACTCAAATTGGAATTTGGGATAACTACATTCTACGTTCCTGCAATTTGCCCTGTGGGGAAGCCTTTTCACAACCCCCTGATAAAACAGATTTATCATCGACTGAACACCAGGTCCTTTCCCTGCAATCTTCAAACTCAAACATATATTTCTCTGATCATAAATTAGCAATACTTGCACTCGCTCTCTCAAAGCTGTTTCTCTCTTCCCCCTCTCCAGGTTTTCCACATCCTACAGAAATGGAAGATCCAGGCTTCAGCTGGTTATTTTAAAAGACGGCGATCAATCAGGCATGCCAAGCTCAGCTCTCCTCCCCCTGCTCGGGGTCCACAGCGCACTGAAATGCTGGTTGCTGCTGCACCCAGCTCCTCCTCAGGGATGCATCACCCTAAACCAACGTGTGGCCCCCCCCCAACCCACCCTTGAAACAGTTTGGCTTAAGGTAATTTAAAAACAAAATAATCTGAAGCAGAGTGGGGAAACCCTGAGGTGGGGAATGAATCCCCACTGGGGGAGACCCGCACGCCCAGCAGGATGCTGGTCCTTGTCCCAACAGTCCTGGAAAAGCCTGGCTCGCTTTTTGGCATTTTTCTCCATCATTTCTCCCTGGTCAGACGGTTTGGCATCCTCAGACGGCGGACGGGAGACGTTTGCAGGAACAGTGTCACCTTGGAAATGATGCTGGAGAAACTCTTCCCTCTGCAGCAACAGGCCAGGACTGCTCAGGGGGGGAGCACCCAGGTGCCCTGAGGATGGGAGCCGCATCAGGGTGGAAATGTCCCCATTCCGGGGAGACACCAAGCAGCTTTCACCCCCCCCAAGGAGGTGACACTGTCACCCCTGGCTGCAACAGGGGCATCAGCTCACATGCCACAGGCTCAAGCATCCTCCAGACCAACCACATCTCCCTGGGAGAGGCGCTCCCAGCAGAGACTCCCCCTCCTTGGCTCCATCACCCCCAGCCCCCCCCCCAAAAAAAAAACCAGGTCCCTCCGAGCTCTTCCCTCTGCAGGAACTGGGTTAAGCTGGGGGGGGGCTTGCAGAGGACACATGCCTCCCATCACAGAGCCTTTCCCAGGCGGCAGGGCTCCTGCTGACAAGACCTAACACAACGTTGCTAATAATAGCTGTATCTTGGGCGCATCTCCCATCCTGGAGCAGCTCACGGCAAGGAGTCCCGCTCGCTCCGGAGTGTGGTGGAGGAGGAGAGCCGGGAAAGCCCCAGGGTGCTGCAGTGCCTCCAGAGACCCACAGTGTGCTGCAGGGAAGGGGTTGATTTCCTAGATTATTTTTATGCTAAACATTCACAATTTGGGGGGGGGCGGGGGGTGTAAAGAGGGAAAGAGTGTATTTTCTTCCTTCTCTTCCTTTTGCTGTGTTTTTCCTTCTCCTTTTTCCAGTGGCAAAGTGGAAAATGTGGAGAAGAAAAGCCCAAGCAGCCCCACCACCCCCACCCCCACCCCCACCTCCATTTCCATTGTTGAGTTTCCCTGAAGGGGCCGGGGCAGCTGTCTGCACCCCCGTGATAATTCATGAACAACGCTTTCATCTCCAGAGCCCTTGCAGCTCCCATCTAATGAATCCCAGCACTGGGATCCTTCAGAAAAAGAGGACAGATCTGGAAACGGAGCAGCAGCACAGCTATCCCCGGGTGGCTGCTATTAATTACTCCATTAGCGTTAGGGATGTACAGCCTCTCAGACCCTAAAGGTACCCACCAGGATTTCTCCAGGTGAGATGCTGTATAAATATAGGCAGGAAAAATGAGTTTCTGGTCAGTCCGGGGGAGCCTGGCCCTGCTCCAGCTGCCTGGGTTGGGGACAGGGAACGGGACACATTGAAGCCAGGGAAATTCCTGCCCCAGTGCCGGGTGGTGGGAGCTCGCCGAGGGCTTCGGCGGGGCTGGGCGAGAGCTCCAGCCATGAGCTGCACAAACAGCCGCCCTAAACGATTGCATGCTAAGCACAAATCGGTGCCTTGAGCCAACAGCCAGTTAAGTGCTATAAATAAAGCTGTTATCATCCATGCCTCGCTCGCTGAGCAAGCCGGGCCACAGCGCTTCCTCCCCAGCAGCGTTTAAGGGTAATTTCTAGCCTGGAGGAGGCCTGGAGCTTGTCAGCATCCACAGTTCAGTGGCCTTTTTCCATCCCATCATTGATTTTGTGCTTGGCCAATATATCCACTGGTTGCCCGCCCTGGGCACAGGTGGGGGACAGAGCTGGCAGACACAGCCACTGTCCCAGACAGGGAGACCTGTGTCATCTTTGTGGCCTTTTCCCAGCTTTCCTGGGTTCCAGGAGGGCTAAAAGCTTCCATCCTTCTCCTGCCCCGACTCCTGTGCCAGGTCCCTGAGCCCAGCCACCACCGCTCAGCTCCTGACCTGGTCTCCCACCCCTGCAGCAAGCTGCCTGCGCTGCTCTGCCTGAGAAGGTGTGAAAGGACAGAAAAGGATGGCTCTGTCCCCAGGTGGTGGCCAAGAGACATGGCCCAGCATGGCACAGGTTGCTCTTGGTCATGCTGGTGGGAGGAGAACAGAGAAGAAACCCGGGTGAGGGTTGGGGGGAAGCAGGAAGGGGGATGGAGTGATTTTCAACCGGGGAATGAGGACCTGCAGGAGGAAGCTCAAGCAGAAGAGGATGGACGCAGCTCACGGACAGGCATAGCAGCATCCCGAGTCCCTGCAAGGACGTCACAGGCTGCCCCAGATCCTCCTAAATCAATCCAAGGGAAGGAACATGCTCATGTCATGGTCCCCAGGAGACACAGAGGCAGAGGAGGGAGAAGGCTGC
This sequence comes from Falco naumanni, assembly GCF_017639655.2. Taxonomy (NCBI): domain Eukaryota; kingdom Metazoa; phylum Chordata; class Aves; order Falconiformes; family Falconidae; genus Falco; species Falco naumanni. The sequence goes on from NC_054070.1 coordinate 3,187,450, forward strand.
TGCTCTCCAGGGCTGGAGGACATTGCCGCCTCTGTTTTGGTGCTGGTTAATGATGCATGGCCGGAGCTGGGAAGAAAGCGTGGAGGGGGAGGGCAGGATGGAGGAGGAGGGGGGCCCATATGGAGATGCTTCTCTCAGAGAGCGGCAAGATGCTGAGCTGGCGTGAGATCGGGAGCTCACCGAGACGTTGGCTGTTAGAGCCAAGCAATCAATATGTGAAAATCCAGCCCAGGCGAGGAAGGTGACCTTGAGCAGCAGAGAGACGGAGGGAGGAGAGCTGCATGAATTACACACAGAGCTGCTCTCTGGGTGAGGGAGGAGGGATGGAGGGGAACGAGAGGGACAGGCAGGATGCAAGCCCTCTGCCTGGCTGCTGCAGAGCCTGCTGTGTGCCTGGGGAGAGAGGCTAGTGCCTGGAGTTAGTCTGCTCATCCCTGTCCATCCCTGCACATCCCGTACCGGGGGGTGCACAGCTCCCTGACATCTCTAAAGCAAAACAGTCTGGGAGCAGCCGCCTGCCTCACCAACCCCCTCCAGCCAGGGCTGCCCCCCGGTGCTCCCCCTGCCCCCGCATCATTTCACCATCTCCAGCAACAGGGATGCCACTGTTTCTCGTCAGAGATACTCTGAAGCCCTGCAGCTCCTGCTGTTACTCAGCAAATGCTCCCGAGATCAGAGCGGTGCTTTGCTCGTGCACAGCTCCAGCTCACGGCTTCGAACACGGGCCCTGCACTAATTCCTCCCTCTGGCTACTCTGCTCCTTCCCCTGCTGCCGCCTGCCCTTGCGTGCCTGCGGCGGGTCTGCTCCTCTGCTGTCTGCTGGCCGCCTTGGCCGGGCTCAGGCGGTGCCCGTGGCAGGCTGGCAGGAGCAGCACATGGATCTCAACAGGGATGCGCAGTCCCTTACACGCACATACGCACGGGACAGGCTGTGCGAGCCGATAAAGCCTCCGCCACAGAAATGGCTTACAGTGCAGGCAGGTCCCCGAGGGCAGGCAGTGACCCTGGCCCTCAGGAGCAGCGTGAGCAGAGGCATCAGCTGGGTAGAGCTGCAGACATCAGGGGATGGAGAGGAGCCAGCACTCCCAGCTACCCAGCCACAGCCTAAGGGACATGGGGCAGCAAGGGTGACAGAGGCGGGGGCCAGGTCTCAGGTACACCACCGAGCCAGGCTGAACTGGGACAGGATCGTCCTGCTGGCAGGTGGGCTCAGGAGAGCCCCTCTAACCCTGCTGTCATCTCCTGCCCCTGGGAAGGCTCTGTGCCTCCACGCTGCTCCGTGACAGGCTCCATCCAGCCCCTCTGGGACGCTCAAGGAGATGCCTGTCCCCACGGAGGGGATGAGGCACGTCAGCAGGGTGGGAAAGGGCTGCAGGGCCAGCAGCGAAGAGGGTTGCTGCACCCTGCACCCTACTGCAAAGACAAGCATTCCCCCCCACACCAGCAGCACCAAGGACACGAGAGCATAGTTAATACCAACACCAGCAGAACAGTGGGGCTGAGCCCCCAGCAGCCCCCTCCCAAAGACAGCCCCAGCCTGGCCCCCTCCAGGGCTTTGGGGAACAGGAGGATGTGCTGCCCCAGCCGCCCCCTCCTCCCCGTGGGTCTGAGAGCCAGGCAAGACAAGGCAGCACTGCTGAATCCCCACTCTCCCCCAGCAAAGCCCCCCCTCATCGCTCTTCGAAAAGTTGGGGCTCTGCAAAGCCAGCAGCCCCATCTCCCCTGGAGGCATCCCTCCACCTACCTCACTCTCATCCCCAAGGAGCAAACCCTTCTCCCCTCTGCAGCTCCTTTTAATCCTTCCTTGGCCAACACCCAGCACCTGGGCTATTGCCCAGCTGCCTGGGCATGCCCGTGAGAGGACCAAGCCACCCCAGAAGGGAGGTAAACAGCAGCGAGGGAGTTTGTGGTCCAAAGTTAAGGTCAGGCGTTTCCAAACACTCTGCCTTGCCATCTAGTGGGACGAATGCGAAGGACCGGGGCTCGCTGTTGGGAAAAGTTGGCCAACACCATCCCGCTGGAGCCAAGCCTGGTTTGCAGCAATACTTCATCCCACGGGAGCAGATGAGATCACCAGGGATAAAGGATGGTGTGAAGATGTCGGAAGGATGGATAGGGAAGGAGGAGAGCTATGCGGATAGACAGGGGATAGATAGATGGATACAGCTGTTTCAAGGATGACATGACAACAGTAGTGATAAATCCTGTCATTTTAGATCTAGCCTGAATGGAAAGGCTGGAATAGCTCCAAATTCCCATTTACCAAGGGCCCTGGCTTTTGGATCAATGTAATCTATGTCTGAGTCGGGCTTTGCATGGAAAAGGAAGGCAAGGGGAGAGAGGCGGTGCGCACACGTGCTCTGTGCCACCGGCACGCTTGTGCCCGTGCTATGCCAACGAGGCAGGCTCGCAAGCATGAGCGCCCAGCGGCGCTTGCAGTGTGCCTGCGGATGGGAAGCTGGATCTTCTTGCAAGGTTTTCTCCAGCCGCCTCAGTTTGCCTCCCCGGGCCTGGAGGATGTGGGCTGAGCTCAGTGGTTTCAGTTCAGGATTTTGGATTCTCCAGGGATGTGTCATCCCTCTCACGGTATGCGTGTTTGTTACATGTGTATAAAAATAAAAGACGATGAATACATTATATTTAAAATATCTCACCACTGGGCAGCTCTTTTTGGGTGTTGAAAGCTGGGATGAGACAAGATATTTTAACTCCCTCCAAGTGACTCTCCCCTGCTGGACCTGGGGCCCTTTGGCTCGGAGGCTCCGCTGGTGCCCCAGGCTTTCCCTGCAGCTGAAGCAGACCCAAACCCAGGGACACCCTCCCTCTGGGCACAGCTCGTGCTAGAGACAACCCCCCCACGGGGCTAGGACAGCACCCAGTCCCAGAGCAGGGGCCACGGGACTGCAGTGGGTCTGAGGTGGGGTGGTGGAGGACTCCAGTTGCCCTGTGCTGTCGTTTCCTATTGCATCCCCTTTTGGAGCACACAGGGACAGCCCAGCTGTGGCCATAGCTCCACAGACCCACCTGAAGGACCTGGGGACTGCCTGATCAGGTGGGTCAAACCTGATGTGGCCAAAGCATCACCTCTCTGGAGCAATGCAGCTCACAATCTCCTGGAAATTCTGAAAGCAAACACAGAGGGGTGCTCCCAAGGCCCCAGGAGGGAACTGGGGAAGAAGTGGGACACAAGGAAGCCCCCATCTTTGCGAACAGCATCATTCACAACACAGCTTCTGGGCTGGGGCTGGGTGAGGGCTTTCTGCTGCTCTCACTGTTTAGACCGTGACACTGAATGCATTTTTAAAGTCTTCATTTTATTAGAGCTGCCCATCCCCTGTGCCGGTTGCCCCAGAGCTGAGTTCACCCTACATGGGAAGCTCAGCTCACACCAGGGTTAAATGCATCTGCTTTAATCCCATATTTTCCATGGGGCAGCAGGGTCCCAGGGGGTCTGGGGTAGGGGAATGGTGGGTCCAGGAACACTCGCCCTCGTTTCCCAGCGCTGGGGCCGTGGGGCTCAGAAGAAGCGGCCTGTGGGCAGGCGAGGCAGGCAGAAATAGGCGTTGGGGAAGAGGCTGAGGTTGATGGGGTTGCCATCAAGGCGGATGTCCTCCAGCGCCCTGCGGATCTGGCTGTGGTCTCGGCTGTCACAGAACGTGTCCTCGTGCATGGTCTGGATGTTATTGTTCTGGCCAGGGAGGCAAAGGGCAAAATCAGATGCAAAGGGATGGGGAGGAGGAGGAGATGGTGAGCTCTGCTAGACACAGGTACAGACCCGGGCTTGTCTCACCTGGAGGTGCAGGGAGCGCAGGCTCTCGGGCAGGGGTGCCGGGATATAGTCCAGCTGGTTATCGGACAGATGGAGAAACTGCAGCTGCTTCAGGTCCTGCGGGAAGAGGGGAGAGGTGAAGCTCCCAGCCCTGCTCCGGCCCTCTGCACCGTCCCTGCTACCCCTTGGCACAGCAGGTCTGGGTTAAAGCCAGCCTGGATTCAGCCACCAGGCTGGTAGCCCCAGCACCCAGCACACACCTGGAAAGCTTCAGGCCGGAGGCCAGTGCTGGGGATCCTGTTGAGACGGGCATCCAGCCGGACGATGCTGTGGGGCAGGTCAGGCAGCGCCGTCAGCCTGTTCTCGGGCAGGATGAGCTCCTGCAGGCTGGGCAGCCGGCGGAAGGCATCCACGTCCGCCCAGGAGATGAAATTGCTGGTCAGGTCTATTCGCTTCAGCTTCTCTGGTGGGAGAGGAGGGAGGAGATGAACAGGGACCCACGCAGAGCTACTTAGTGCCCGCCATGCCCCATTGCGGAGCCTGACCCTTCCCTTGCCTGGACGTACTCAGCCCTGTGAAATCGCTGGCCCGGATCGTGCCGATGCGGTTGAAGCGGGCATAGAGGTAGGTGGTGTCTGGCGGCAGCGGTGGGATGTGCTCCAGGTCAGCATCGTCACAATAAACAGAGATGCCAATACACAGGCAGAGCAGGCAGCTGGGCAAGCCTGGGGGTGTACAGGCAACACTTGGCATGGCATGGCATGGCATGGCACAGCTCCCCGGCCCCCCCACAGTACCCCAGTGTGCAGGGAGATGGGAGGATGCGCCCACCCCTGCCCATGCTGTGGGTACATGAAATCTTTAGCATCCAGAGCTGCCACGGCCCCAGCACCTTCATCAGTGAAACAGCCCAGGCCACCTCATCAGGGGAAGCGCCAGAAACTCCCAGCCAAGGGAGCTGCTAATAAATGAAGCTCCTCAGGGCCAAATACCTCCTGTGGGAGAGGGCGAGATGTAAGGTTGCCAAACACAGCAGTGTTACACCCAGAGCTCACTTGGCCCCCTTAGTTTTTCCACAGAAGGAAACAGAGCAAAGAATAACAGTTTTGCATTGAGGAAAACATCTGTCTCGGCTGGGTGAGGGTCCTGGCAAGCTGGCCAGGGGTGGCAGGAGGGGTAAAGCCATGTGTCCCCCTCCACGTGCTCCCTCTCCTCTCCCCCAGCGCCCGCGAGACACAGCATCCATTAGTGGGGGAGTTCAAAGCAGCAAGGCAACAATTTCCCTTTGCCTCCCACTTAATTTGTCCCAGTCCAGAGTGACAGAAAATGAATAAAGATATTTATCCCTCGCTACAGGATTTTAATTGTCACTAATCTAATTGCTACTCTGTCCGACTGTCACAATGCCTCTGCTCATTAAAGTGTTGCTGCTTTGCTGGAGCTCTTGTTTCCCAGAAATGTCTCGCTGCAGCCCTTCTGCCTGCTGTGTGATAAGACGCACCCCCAGTACCCCATCTCCTCGCTGCCCAGGCAGAGCAAATAACTGCTGCTGTCTGCTGGTGGCAAAAGGATTTGCTTCCTTTTCTCCAAAGCATCAGCCCTGCCACCCCTTGGGACACGGGGCTGCATCCCATGGGAACCAAACCCCGCTGACTGCACCTCTGCGCTGCACCCAGGGGTCCACACTCACCCTGCGCGGGGATGGGTGCTGGGTGGATGGGGCTGGCAATGGTTGGAGGTTTCAGCTTCGGGGTTTCAGCCGTGGCACCCAGATTTGGGAGAGCTGCGGGGTCCTTGGGGCGAGGAGCCAGGGTACCGACCTCAATCTGCAAACACAGCGTGGGCCTGAGGTCTGGGGTGGCCAAGCATGTCCTCCCAGTCCCCTCCAGAGTGGGCAGCACTGGTCAAGGGGCCAAGGGCAGTTGGGTAGGTCTTATTGAAAAGCCAGCTCCTCCTTGGAGAGCTCTCCTAGCTCAGCGTTTCAGAAATCCGCCTCCCTGTTTGCCCAGAGGGATGCAAGAAGCCTCATATCCTGGCTTCCTGCAGTGATGCTCTGGCCAGGAGCTGGCAGGGGACAAGGAAGCTGGCGGAGGTCGGGGTCGGGTAAAGCTTTTCCCACCACCAGCAAGAGTGGTGGAGGAGCCACCAGGGCTTGTAGGCTTGTGCCAGAGGCTGGTTCTCCAGCTGTGCCCCATCCATCCCTTGGACCGAGCCCCTTTCTCAGGACGCACCCAAGGAAGACCTGCCCCCTGTGCTGGCTGCTCTCCTGCGTCCCCCTCACCTTCGGAGCAAGGTCACCGTAGTCGTAGAGCTCCTCATAGTTACTCAGGTCAAGGATCTCACCGTAGTTGTCCAACGTCAGGTCATAGTTGTCCAGGTCCAGGTTTTCGTAGAGTGCAAGATCAGCTTTTGGCTTCTCTGCCTTCCTCCTTTCCTCCTTGGCTGGGACAGCCCAGGCTCCCCCCAGACACAGGCTGGTGATGGCCAGCCAGGCCAGGGTCCTCATCCTGCACCCAGCCGGGGTCACTCCTCTGAGGGCAGCACTGGGGACCACAGTCCCGAGGCGCACAGGGCTCTGACAGGGCCAGCAGCGCAGGTCAGGATGGGGCCAGGTGCCCTGAAATGGTTCAAAGTATTGAAAGCAGAGAGGGATGGGACGGCAGGACTGGCACGCCGGCTGTGGCCAGCCCCGCTCTGCAGCCGTGGTGGGGACTGTGGCCACCGTGGGGGACAAACGGCCTCCACCCCCAGCCCGAGGAGCATTACGCCGTCCCTTTTCTTTTCAACACATTTCACGCTCGGCTGGACGGCTGTGCAGGAGAGGCCCCGCGGCCGTGCCGGGCTGCCCTCGCTTCCCGGCCTTCCCAGCCCCAAGGAGGCAGTGAGGGGGTCGGGAGGTGGTGGGGGGCTCAAGGTGATGGGTGAAGCTGGTCGCTGGCCCAAATAAACCCATCAGCCAAGCAGAAATGACCCCAGGAGCCCTGGCACTCTGCTGCTCTCCCCTTCGGTCTTCCTCACTCCTACACCCACGTTTAGAGCCCAGGATGCTGTTTCTCAGCCTGCAGCATCCCGATCCAGCTGGTGCTGAGGGCACCAGAAGCCACAGGGACCCTGTGACCCAGCCCTGAGCACAGGGGCTGCCTGCACGGGGACACCCCTGGACCTGCAGCCCGGGCAGGGTGCATGTGGCAGCCCTGCACCCAAACCCGCCGGGGTCCGTTCCCGAAGGGAGCTCACTCCCACCTGCAGCTGGCCCCGTGCATGGGTCCCCAGCACCCACCATGCACCCTCGGCTGCAGCATCGCCCACCCACCGGGCTGCACGCCCACGCGTGCACCCATGGCAGAGCAGGTGGAGGGGCGCAGCACCCAGCAGCCTCCCGCACGTCTTTCCCAAACCAAATGCAAAAGCAACAACCCACCCCAGAGTTTTTGTACCCCAGGCTGAGGATGCTGCTCCCTAATTTCTGCTGGTTTCACTCATCTCAAACCTTTACCGGTGCAGTGAGCCCCTCATTGCCAGCCCCGATCCTCCCAGCCCCACAGCTCACCCCAGCCCAGTGGGGCTCTGCTTGGTGCTGCAGCAGCAGAAAGATGATGGCATGGACGTACCCCCTTTTCCCTGCTCCTTGCTGTGGGAGAGCCCCACTCCGGTCCCACAGGCTGGTGCACCGGCCAGGGAAGGGCTGCTGAGCTTTTAATGCACAGAGGAGGGGGGGGGGGGGGGCTGCAAGAGGGGCTTGGCATGGCTTCTGCTGAGGGGAGAGGCAGGATGCGGCCAATCAAGCCAGCAGCCCCCCACTGGGACCTTATATTGTCCCCAGGGGTGAGCCAGCCCCAACGGTGGCTGTCCTCCAACAGCCCTGGCTTGTGTCTGGGGCTGTGGGGGCTGGAATGGGATGGGCCAGGATGGAGCTCCCTGCCCTGCTGTCCCCATGGGCGATGGGGACACACAACTCTGGGCAGAGGGGACAGAGCCAGCTCCATCCCTGCCCTGACCAGCCCAGGTCCTGCCAAGCTAGACAGCGATTTCCAGCTGTGGCCATCCCTGGGGATGCAGAAATGGCAAAGCACCAGGTGCAGCCCTCTTGCTGGTCTGGATTTCAACTGGGGGGGGGGACCTTGGGGCCCAGTGAGCATCCCAGCCCTGGTGAGGGTGTGGGGGGACCCACTGCCCCCCAGAGTTTGGGGGTCTACACAGGCCCACCTCAGCAGCCAGACGGCTGGTGATACTTGGCTCATCCACCCCAACTTGCCTCCTACGGGGCTCAGCGCCACTGACCCCGCTGGACACCATCGCTTTGGAAATGTGGGGGTCGTTTGGGGGTGGGGGGACAGGTGTGGGCGTGGCGGGGGGCAGCGCTGCTCCCCTCGCCTAGGGTAGGATGGGAAACATCCTGCATCTCCCCCTGTGTGCATCCACGTGCTCTGGGGCAAGGGGGCTGCTTGATACCCCCCATGTAGGGTTCAGCTCCCCTGCTTCATCCCCTGGGGGGGGGGGGGAAAGTCATTGCCAGGGATGTGTGCTATGGGGCTGGGACACCCCAGGATGGGCAGGGTGTGCACGGCAGCCCCACGGGCTCCTCGCAGCGCTGGGCAGCCTTGTGCACACACAGCCACCCACTGCTGTAAAAATGTTCTTCTCTCTCACAGGCAGATCGCAGCCCACGCACTCACCCACCCGAGACATCACACCCATCTGCTGGTGCTTGCTGGGCAGGCAGGGACACCCTGGCAGCACCCCCACCAGTGGGCACGAGCCTTGTCCACGCACCCACAGCCCCCTGGACCCCAGCCCCCAGCACCCCTCCTGCCAGGGCAGCCCCAGCCCCGCTCAGCATGGAGCAGTTAATCTTCGTTAAGCCCCTCATTAGGCAGCTTGGCAGTCACCGTGATGGAGGTGATGTGGCAGCTGTGGGGGGACATTACCCGGTGCCTTTGCTGCTTGGAGGGGCTGCAGGCGCCTGTCCAGGGTTGGCTGCTGAGTCCCCCCTCCCCAGGGACCAGGGGCTTTGGTTCAGCACGGCCAGAGGGGACACAGCCTTGGGATGGCACCTTCTGCCTCAGCTAGGGGGGACCGGGGGCAGGTCCTGCCTGGCAGCCCAGCGTGGGGGGAACTGATGCAAAGTAAAGCCTGGGATGAGGGTCCCCAGGGCAACCGGGTCCCTGGGGCAGCTGGTTTTCTGCCCTGGTGTCTGTCCTTGTCCCCCCTTCTTCCCTTGTCCCCAGAGGCAGCGGCAGCTGCACGGCATCACCCCAAGGGTGGGGGCAAACCCTCACAGCAGGGGGGGGTCCCTGCTCAGGTACCCACGGCTGGGCTGGGGGAGTTCCCATCTGCAAGGGGGCTTGATCCAAGCAGTAACTCATCCTGCTCCAAACCCCCTCTTGCTGCATTCAGCCGCTCCCCAGTGGGCCCGCAGCCCCCTCCCCGGCACCGGGAAGATCATCACCCCCCATGCTGAGGAGCCCCCTTTGATGCCCACCCAAGCAGCCCCACTCTGCCCCCACTAACAAGGGGTTTCCAGCTTTCCCTGTGATCCCACAGCACAGGCGGTGGGGGGAAGGCTTCCCACGCCGATGGATGGCCCGGGTCCTACTCCCCACGTGGAACAGTGACTGAGGAAGAAATGAGCCCCCCCCCCCCAATACTTTTTCAGTGCTCAGCTCCCCCAGGAGACAGGGCTGACTTGCCCGGGGAGGCAGGCAGTGAATGCCCACCCAGGAGTGCATGATTCACACCCCAATGACAAAATCCAGCGATTTTCTTCTCCGGCACAAAACCAGAAGGGGAGCTCGCTCTGCGCACACACACGCACACGCATCCCCTCCTGCCAGCGTGCACGCTCCCGTGAGCAGCCCCACGCCGCAGCCCATGCGTTCGCACCCGCGCCCACAGCCGTCCTCCCTCTCCGCTCATGATTCATGTGGGGAGGGAGAGCAGCGGCGAGAGGAGATTTTGGAAGCTGCGGCGACGGGCAGAAGGAGAAGTCGCTGCCTACACCCATTCTGCTGGTGTGAAAACACGCGCGCACCCAGCACGGCCGCAGCCCTGGGGATGGACCTGGGTGCGTTGGTGGGGGTGGGAGACTCGCCTTCCCCTCCAGCTGCCCCGTGCATGCCCCGAGGCTGCTCCGTGCTGCTCCCCGGGGGCAAACTCACCCTGGGGACATTCATCCACCTTCCCCGGGCACATGGAGGTGACGCGGGGGCAGCTCAGCCCAAGTTCACGCCGTTGGCTTCTCCCAGCTGGCTCGCAGGGGCAGTAACACCCATCAGCTGCAGCCACAGCCCTGGGAGCTGCAGCTCAGGTCAGGCTCTCTTAATTAGCAGCGGTGCTCATTAAGACAGGCACATGCTCCATAGGGCTGCCCGCCGCTGCTCTGCAGGCATGCCTGCTGCTTTGACACTGGTGCTGCTTTGCCAGCCCAGCCCAGCCCCAGTTCAAACCAGGGCACGCCACAAACAACCCCCGAGCCTGCCAGCCCCCCGCTGCGGGGACCCCCGGGGTCTCCTGACCTCCAGCTGTTGGGAAAGTTGGCCTGGAGGAAATGTGGCTCTGAATGAAGCAGCAGCTGCAGTGCAGTGAGGAAGATGAAGATGGATCAGGGGGAGGCAGGTCCGACTGCAGCTCTGGGTCCCTTGTGAATCATTTTATTTTCACTGCTGTGGAGAGTAGGAGTGAAAATACCATTAAGTTGAAATCAGTTGAGAACTACATATGTTTCTAGATATATCTGTACAGTCTACCAGTATATATACACATTATATATAAATATATACATAGGGTCTCCGGGTTTAAGGTTGAAACCTGTTGAACCCAATAAAGCCCACTGGAGGAAGATTTGGAGAAGGGACTTTTTATCATAAGAAAACAAGCCTGAATTAGCACAGGGGTTTAATGAACCTTCCAGCACTGGAAAGCGGGGAGCACCCAGCCCATAGGGTCACCGCTGTGTCCCCAGGCTGCCGGGAGCATCGCTATCCCATTCCCAGGGAGCAGGGCATGGTGCCTGACCATGCCCATCTCGGAGAAGGGTCAGTTTTGGTGGCAGAACGCAAAGGAGGTAATGGGTGGTTTCTTTGGTTTATTGCTTTAATGCTTATTTCAGTTATTTGGTTGTTTGGTGGTTGTTTTTTTTCCCCTCTAATGCTCAGCCTTAAATCTAAATCCTGAGAATCAGGAAGAAAAAAATGCGAATAACCCCCCCTAAACCCGGACACCCTATATATGCAGGTACAGCTATCAGAGAGGGAAGTGATACATGTGAAAACAGGGAGAAGGGGGGATAAAAAATAGCTTTTCCAAAAGAGTAATTCTTCGCTTTTCTTTTTTCTTTCCTTTTCTCTAAAAAAAAAGGCAAACCCAGTCATGTGTGCTTGGTTCAAGAAAGCACCCGAGAATAAAATTTCTAGGAGGTGGGAGTCAAGGCAGGAGGACAGAGGGACGGAGAGCACAGTGGAGATCGCACGGGTCAAGCCAGCCCCAGCAGAGCCCAGGTTTACACCCACATCAGGATCTGGCCCCAGATACCTAAATACAGGGGCGAGCATCCCGCTGGCATCGCTGCCAAGGCTGCTGGCATGGGGGTCCCGCAGGCTTGGGGTCCTGCCTGCAGCGGGGAGGGCAGGGTGTGCTGGGAGCAGTGGAGTGCAGCCGATGCATTGAGCCCTGCATCTCCCGTCACAGGGCACGGGGAGGATGCGGGATGCTGGGATGGGGACCACGGACTGATGCTGCCGGGGGATGGGGGAGCTTGGGAGGGGTGAAAGTCAGGGAGGGGGCTGGTCTTGCAAAGGAGGGTGCCTGACGTATGGCTGTGGGGAAGGTGCAACCCACACAGGGCACAGGAGAGCCCAGCTCCGGCCGCAGGGGCTGGACACCCTCCCCGCTCCCTCCTGCCAAATTCACACCACCGTGAGGGAATAAGCCCCTCAGCCTCCAGAGCGATGCGGAGCTAAGGCCAAAGCCCCCCGGGAGGGTCCAGGCGGGAGGAGCGTGTCCCTCACCCAGGTCCCTGGGACATGACTCTGGCCATGAGGTGTCGTCGCCTGTCCCAGCCACCCTCCTGCACACATCCTGCTCCCCCAGCCACCCGCTGCCGCTACGCATCGCCCTGCACCCCAAGGCTGCGGGGTGGCCATCTGCACCCTTGGCACACCAGCCCAGGACATCCCTGCTCCACCTCCATCACAGGGGATTTTTCCCTAAGGACATCACGGGCTCTCTGGGTGCAACCACCTGGAGCAATGATGTGACCCAAGTCCTGCAGCGAGGTGGCCCCTGGGCTCCCTCATTAGCTCCATCCAGAGATGCTTGTGGCTGGGACCGAATCCAACCTCCTGAAACTCTGCCGGGTGGAAGGGGAGAGGCAGAGACAGCTCCAGGGCTGGCCTGGATGAGGGCAGGGAAGGCAGAGCCCACAGGCAGGGAACTGGGGTGAGCGTGGCTGCTTCCCCCAGGCTACTGCTGCAACCTGGGATGGCTGCTGTGATGTGGTGCTGTCCTGCAGACAGTGGTCCCCAAGGATGCACATGCCACGTGTGTCCACGGCTGCTGCAGAGGAGGAAAAGGGGGAGAGAGGGATGGAGGTGAGGTGTGAGCAGGGGGAGAGGGAAGCAAAGAGGGTCCCACGTGTCAAACACTGATGGGGGTCAAGTCTCTGTGCAAAGCCAAGTCCTGGGAGAGGCACGCTCTAGAAAACCACGGACTGCAGGAGGCGGAAACACATCATCAGGTCCAAAGGGATGGGGGGTTTCAGGAGGTTCCCGTCCAGCCGCAGGTACCGGAGCCGGGGCACGCTGTCCAGGTCGGAGGGGGAAAAGTCCTGGATGGACATCAGCGAGGTGGGGCAGATCTGCGTCCCATTGATCTCTGCAGGGAGGGGAGGACAAGCGGGGTGCAGGTTAGAGGACGGGGAAGGCAGAAAGGGATGCTTGAGACCCCCCCCTCCCTGCCTGCCTGTCTGTTGAACCCCAAAATGGGGTTGCTTTGCCACTGAGGGGAGGAATCCCCAGCCTCTTCCAGCTAGACAGAGCAGCCCCAGTGAGAGGAAAATCTTGGATTTGATCAGAAATGAAGTAGGTCACGTTCAGCCAAAACACGGTGAGGGATGCAGTGTCATTCGAAAGAGAAAAGGGAACATTTTCAAAGATGAAACCTGCCGACCCAGCCCTAAGCCTTCAAAGAAACATCAAGGAAACATTTTCCAGCACCGTTACGCTGGAGATAACGTCAGTAACCAGCTCGTTGCTCACTTCTGGAGTTCCACGTGTTTCTCCCCACCCCAGGGCCTGCATTACAGAGAATAAACCTGGGGGTTCTGATGTTGTTACCCAAAGCAGGGACTGAAACCTTACAAAAGCTGGGTGCAATAGGCAAAGGGAAAGCTGGGACATGATGCGCACGGCCACCGGAGCATCCCTCCATGGAAAGCCCTTAGCAGGGCCTGGGTACCCGTGTCTGAAGCCAGCAGCAGTCACCATTGTCACCCCAAGGTCCCTCTTGGCTCCAGTTTGTTGGTTAAATAAAACGCAGGTTAACCAGCGTTTGAACCAGGCATTAATCGCTGCATCATTATTCCCTGGGAGCCAACTCTGGCGATGCCCTGAGAGAAGGGACGTGGCTTGGTGAGGGTTTTGTCCCCCTCCCTGGCATCGTGACCCACAACACTGTTAGGGCTTGCCTGCAAGGAGCAGCTTTCTTGCTCGTCCCTTCCTGGCTCATGCTCAGTGCCATGTCTGGGCAGGAGCTGGGATTTTACACCCCCTCTTCAGCCCCCGATCGCTTTTGCAAGATAAAGCCACACACCAGCACTGCACGATCGATACCGCAGCGTGCAAGTGTTTGTGTCACACACCCCTTGTGGGGATCAGCGGTTGCTTCGCAGGTGAGTAATGCCCTGGGTGGGTCCTGCAGCCCCCATACCCCCCACCACAGCCAGAAATAGGGGAGCCCAGCGCGCTTTTCCCAGAGCACATGGAGGGTTCCTGGCAGGAGCGCCGCATTCTTGCTTCCCCATGGATAGCAAGGACAGCAGGTTGCTGGACCTCTAATAGCAGAAACATCTGGAGTGACCAAGAATGGGTCCCTGTCTTCTTCTCGAATGTGCTAGCTGTGTTTACACGTTTCACAGGCCAGCACCTCTCCCCTGAAATTGCAGCGCTCTGCCTGGAATGGTGTGAAACTGCCCCGGTTGGTTTGCCAAGGCAACCTCCATCACAGCCTTGTTCTTCTCCCTGTTCCTTCCCCTGTGAGGCTCAGCTCAAGAGCTGAGCTGGGTTATTTCTAACCATCTTGCCTGCGTTCTTGGCATCTGTTCTTAAAATATGTGCACAGACTCTCCCTTTTCAATGGCCCTATCTCTGAGCCCGGCTGGGGAAGGAACTATTTGGATGGCAGGTGGCCCCAAAGAAGAGCTGCCCATGACAACCGACAAGAAAAGCCCTGCAGCACCAGGGGGATTTTAGCTCTGCTCCTCAGCTGAGATGTGAGCCATCCTTCCCCACACGCAAATTCATCCCCCTTACAGCCTTCTTCACCTACAAGGAGCTCCCAGCTCATCTCACCGCTGCATCTCCCTTTGAAGGGTTCACATCCCACTGGGCAAAAAACGACCTTTTCCAACAAAACACCACCCTCACGCCTGTCTGCTCCCCCCCACCCCAAGACCTCCCCCCAGCCTCCCAACCAGGCAGTGCAACTCACTTTCAATGGAGTTATTATTCAGGTAGAGGTGCTCCAGCTTGGGGCTGATGAAAGGAACGTTGGTGAGCTTGTTGTGGGCCAGGTGCAACACCAGCAAGTTGGTGAGGTTGAAGGAGTTCTTGGGGAGCCCCTTGTCAGAGATTTGGTTGTAGTTGAGCCGGATGAACGCCAGGTTGGGGAACTCCTTGAAGTAGTCACTGGGGATGTCCTCAATGTTGTTCCTGTCCAGGAAGAGCTGATGGATGGCATTGGGTACCCCGGGGGGCATTTTCCTCAGGATGTTGTGGGCGAGGTTGAGTTGCATGAGGTTCTTGAGTCCCTTGAAGGTGTTTTTGTTGAAGACCCCATCGCTTAGCTTGTTGTGGTGCAGATCCAAGAGCACCAGGTTCTCCAGCTTGTTGAAGACCCCAGCAGGGATTTTGGAGATCTGGTTCCTGCTCAGGCGCAGCTGCTCCAGGTTGGGTGGCAGGAAGGAAGGGACCTCCTTGAGCTGGTTCTTCTCCATGTAGAGGAAGATGAGGTTTTCCAGCTTCTCCAGAACCCGCCTGTCCACCTTCCGGATGCGATTGTTGTCTAGGTTGACCCATTTCAGCTCTGTGGCGTTCCTGAAGGACTCCTCTGGGAGGTCATCGATGAAGTTGTTCTGGAGGTAGAGGTAGTGGATGCGGGACGGGATGATGGGGACCTTCCGCAGGTTGCGGCTGTCACAGTAGAGGGCAGAGGGGAAGTCTGGAGGGCAGTAGCATTCCCGGGGGCAGTCCGGGAAGATGGAAGGGGGACCCGGCGGTAGGGGCGGAGGCAGCTCTGTGGGCTCAACAGGCTCAATGAACTCGGGAGGCGGGCGGGTGGGTTTCCGGGGAGGCTTCCTCCGCTGCCCGCTCACCTCTGAGATCAGCACAAGAACAAGCGGGAGAAGCAATCTGAAGGCCACCTTCATGGTCCAGATGTTTGCCTGAGGGAGGCAACAAGAAGAGCTGGGTTAGGATGTGCCTGATTTAGGTACCGCCTCATCTCCCATCTCCCCCATCACTGACAGGCAGGAATTTACCCCATGTCCCTGCCAGCAAGCTGCTGTTATCCCTCCTTCCCCTTGGATGTTATCTTTAAATCCAACCCCTCTCTAGAGCATGACTCACTGAGGTCCCCTCTCTCTGGTTCAGTGTTACGCCAAGGGGGTGCTGGGGGTTCATTTGTTTGGGAGTTTTCTGGGGAGCATGACACCTCCAGCACTGCCCTGCAGAGCCTGGACCCACCGGGACCCCAACACCACTGTGCCCTCTCCCTGAAGGATGGATTGCCCCTTCAGAGACCTTGATGGATTAGGCTTAATTTTGTACTTGAACCAAAAAAATCAATGATTCAGTAGCAAATTGGCTGAGCAACAGTATCGGGAGGCCAGCGGCAGGGCAGCAAAGAGGACAGCCCATTTGCAAGGCCGTGTGATAAAAAGGGCATTTGCAAGATTATGCACGGGCAATACCGAAGGTTTATGGTTATATGGCTCCTCGTGCTGCCCAGATAACCGATCCATCACCTCCAGCCCCACTGCACTGGGCTGAGCTGCTGATTTGGGGAGAGTCCCAGTAGAAGTGGGAGACCTGGAGGGCTCAGGAGAGGTCTCTGCTTGCCCCTAGCTAGAGTGTTTCTCCTGGACACCAGCCCAACACCTTACACACACCACCTCTCCCTCTTCTCTGGGTTGTTATCACCCGTGAAGGCTGCCTGTCTCGGCTGCCTGTCTCGTCTCTGCCCTCCCTGCTGCTGCCTGGAACAGCAGCCGTCCTCCTTCAGAGAGTGTTGCTGGTAACTCTCCAGCTGATGTCTTGGAGGATGGAGGGATCCAGCTTGTTGCAGACAAGCTCCCCAGAAAGCCTGGTGCAGAAGGTGCTTTGGATGCTCTGACATTCCCCGGGGCCAGCTGGAGCAGCCCAGGCTGTGGGCTTCCTGGGCAGATACCCGAGGGTGTTCGCCAGGCTTTTCCCGGCGGCATTTGTCACCCCAGCAGGAACAGAGCCGAGCTGCAGGCACAGCGAGGCAGATGGAGGAGCTCGGCAGAGGCAGGGTGGGAAAGAGAATCAAGTGAGATGAGACAGGGAAGAAGACAGGGAGGAAGATGAGGAGACTCAGAGGAAGATGCATCTCCTGGGGAAACAGTATCTGCTGTGGGAGCCGGCACTGCCGGGACTGGAGTGTGGGGCAGGAGCCTTTGGTGATGGATGTTGGAGAGAAATTGAGCTCTCCCAGCTCATTGCTCTCTCCCACACAACAGGACGGAGCGGACGGTGCTGGCACGGCCGCAGGGGCCAGGGCATCGGCACAGCCACCCCGCTCAGCTCAGCACCCCCGGGCACATGGTGTTTGCCTTCAGGCAGCAGCAGGGAAACGTCCCCAGCCCCCACCCGAGCAGCAAGCAGCACGAACCCACACTGCTGGGGTAGCCCCCCGCCACATCAACCCCCTTTTCCTTACACTTCTCACCAGGGTCCACATCCCACCCAGGGATGCTCTGCGGGCCCCTCAATGGGCCACCGCTCCCTTTGAAGCCATCCCACGCATTCCTGGGGCTCCAAGTAATTGACTTTCTCCAAGAAAAGATCCTGTTCTCGCCCCCCCCCTCCAGGCCCAGCCTGTTACTTTCCTTTTTGTCTCGCCCTGCTCCCATCTGGCTCTGTTTAACCCTACGAGCTTCTCATGCCTGCTGTTTTCAATCAGAGCTCTGGCATCTCACTGGGGGAAGGGAGGAACAGGGAAAAGCGACGGGGTCCGAATGCTGCCAGATACTCAGCTCAGCAGTGCTGCAGCAAGTCCCCATCGGGGATGTACGTGTGTGCTTCTGTGTTGTAAGAGTTCAGATTCAATGGTGAGCTGCAGAGAACGGGCAAATTCGTGACAGGGAGCTGCTGTACGTGCAGTCCCCTTCTTGGCCTCACAACACCCCACGCCTTTCGCAGCCACGTCTCCCCCTGCACATGGATCTCCCCCCCAACCTTGTCCCAGACCTTGCCATGAGATTTTGTCTGGGCTCCAAAGCACAGACCTGGATTTTAACGCCCACAACGCCCAGGGAGGCGGCAGGGGCTGAGGTCTGCAGCTGGCCCCTCGCAGAGGGGAGGAGGCAGCTGGGACACGATATTCCAGCCAGCACACGCTGCGGTCCGAGTGTTTGGCTCCCTCTGCTCGCAGGGCAACGATCAGCTTGGGCCACCCGGCCGCTGCCCTGGGCAATGTCACATGGAGGGTGGGGGACAGGGCAGAGCTGTCACCCCATTGGGCTGGGGAGCTGTCTGAGCTCTCAGCCCTTCCAGGAACGACCTGACCCTGCACAGCCTGCGCCATCCCCTCCGCATGAGGCTCCAACACTGCAGATGTTTAGAGACTCGGCATATAGCAGAAATAGTCAGCGAGCCAGAAATTCAGGCTGGAGAGCAGCAGCATCATGTGGCATTTGTCAGCACAGAAGGAAAGTGTCAGGAGGCAGATGCAGCCCCTTTTATCCACTGTACCACCTGCAACCTGCTGGCATGTCCCCATGGGACTGCCACAGCCCCTCTGTCCATCGCAGCCAGGCAGAGCCAGCGCTGCCACGACCCTTCCCCACCACCCATCCCCACCAGCCTCTCCCTGCAAAGCTGCAGCTCCCCGCGGAGGCTCTGCCCGGGGAAAGCAGGACCCACTTCCAAACAATCTGCAGGAAACCAGCTCACAGCCCGTGGTCCCCACAACAGCCCTTCATCCAGAATAATGGGGACGCAACGAGCCTGAGGCCACCACAAGCTTTACAATTGCCTCCAACATGCTGGAAGGTTCAAAGCCAGCTCTCCCTGGACCCGCCACAGTCAGCAGTCTGTTCTCCATCCAGTTTCATGCAGTTGAATTTACTGGCATGAATGCAAGAAACTGAATTTCCAAATCCCACACCCTGATTCTACATGGGCACCAGCTGCCAAATCCGTGGCCAGAGCCACAGCAAAGCGCCTGCTCTGCAAATGCCTCGACCTTTCTCACCACCCCTTGACGGACAGGACAGCTCGGATCCCGGGTACCCACAAGGAATCCATGCAACTGGAATAAAGTTAAATCATGAAGCAATGAATGCATTCAGGAAACCAACCGCCTGGTGTGCAGAAAAGGCTCGATTCACGGACAAAAGCAATTCTGACACCTCCTGAGCTGCGGGCTGGGCCAGCCAGCTTGGCCTGGGTGCGGGATGAAGGCACCCAATAGATGCCAGCCCAGAGTTTTTCCCAGAATGAGACAGCTGCTCCCTCAGCCATCCCATTACAACTGACAAAAATTCAGCACCACAGCTGGAAATTCCAGCCCCAAATGCCACTGGTGTTTGCTTTCCAAACAGTTCATCATTGCTGCATCTCACTAACCCACGGCTCCCAAGCAGTGCTCGCTGTCAGCCCAGCGACTGGTGCCAAGGCCAGGCAAAAATCACAACCTCCAAGGCAAGAGTGAGCTATGCAAAGGTCACAGGGGGATTTGTCATGGGCAGAAGTCCCAACACTCTCCCTCGGGTGCCTCCTGCCCTCCCCATCTCTTCTTGCAGCAGTCTGACATGCAGAGACCAGCAGCTGGCTCTGGCCAGCTAGCACCGATATATCCGGGACCCCCGTGCATGTCAAGGGGCTGGGAGGGATAAAAGGAGCTTTTAACACCAGGAGGAGAGGGGAAAGCTGAGATGGCTGGACCAGGGATCCTTTCCAGCCCATTGCCCATAGCCCTGCTAGCTCCCTTCTCAGCTTTCCCGCTGGGACCCCCACTTCCCATCATCCCTGCAGCCCCCCAGGCTGGAAAATGCTCCCACCCAGCCTGGGAACCCGCACGTTGGAGCAAACCAAGGAGGGCAAGCTAAAAATAACCGAAAGGAGCCAGCAAAGCTCCCTCGTCAGCCTCCTTCGCATCCAACCACTGCAACAGCTTGTTCGTGTCTCTGCAAGAGTCTGGGTCGGATCAGCTGTGACCGAAACAGGGAGCTCTTTATCCAGCTGCGCCGGAGAGCTGGGAACGGCGGAAAAGGGCTAAATTCAGTGCAAGCCTGTCCTCCGAGGGGAGGGCAGACACGCCGTCACCCAGGCGTCCCCAGGATCCCCTGGGGAGCAGAGCCTTGATGCAATGACCTGCTCTTGTCGCCCTTTCCCAGCCCTTTCCCAGCGAGGCGGAGGCGCTGGGGCTGGCACAGCACCGAGGTGGCCGCAGGGGCTCAGCCCCACTGCAGCGCTTCTTGCAGGGATAGTGCTGTGTCCGGGCAGGGGGTGGGTGTCTCAGGAGACCCTGATAGAGAGCAGCTCAGACACGCTCCTAGGCTCTCAAGCAACACTTTTGGGTCAGCCCGAGGACTGGGAGACATGGGGACAGCAGAGCATGCCTCCCGCATCCCTCTGCGTGCCAGCAGCATTTCCTCACTGTACTACAGTCACCAGACTCATTGCGAAAAGCTCGTTTGTGTTCACTGCTCCCTCCAGCAACCTCCTCCCGCAGCAGGGTCCGTGGGAAGGCAGCCTTGGAAGAAAACACCTTTCTTCTGCCTTCTCCGTGTCAGCAATTCCTCCCTCCTTCTCCTTCTCCCTCACTGCATGTCCCGACCCTTCCCAGGGCTGCTCCTGGCTCAGCCCGCCCGCAGATCCCTCTGCCACACACAGTGGAACCGGCTGGGCACAGACAAAAGCAAAATGTGGGAGAAAATATTGCCGAAGCGACCTCAGCCTACCCCCCGTGCCTGCCCCCCACGCACACCCTGCTCCCCTCCAAGCCGATACCTTGCCTTGGTCCCCCCAGCTCTGCTTTCTCTAAGGGTGGGAAACCGCTCTGATGGCTCATCCCTGCCTTCCAGCTGCTTCCCGAGGGCAGAGGAAACTTCCCACAGCTACATTTTTGTCTCTTCCCAGGTGAAAACACTCAGCCTCTCGCCCTCCCCCTTCCCCAGGGGAGCAGGGACACCCAGCACCCTGCGTTTCTGCTCCGCGCTGCCTGTCCCGGGCTGGCCAAGGAAAGGGTGCTTCCCGGGAAGCATCGCAGGATGCCGCCGGCTGAGCACCACATAAGGCAGGCCCTCCATCGCAGGCTCCCAGGAAAGTTTCCAAGCTCTCACGTGCGACATGCTTTGCATTCAGCTGCCAAGGGGATGAATTTCCACTTTCTGCCCAGTAGATGCTTTTCCTAAAATTTTAAAACAGGCGGGGAAGGGCAGGTTTGGGATGAGCCTCTTTCACGCAACAAAACCCTTTCCCCAGGACTTCAGCGAACATCACTGCCCTGTTGCTTTCTCCCATCATCTGCCGGAGCAGAGACAAAGAGCCGGCTCCAGACGGGACCCACACGGCAGCAATCCAGGCAGGGGGCTGCAGGAGGGGGGTGCAGGAGGGGGCTGCACCTCTCTGCCTGCCTGGAGCCGGGCTGGCTCACATCCCTGATGGAGGCAGCAGAAGTGGTGTTACATGCCCTGGGAAGGGTCTGTGTGATCCAGGCAGGGCAGGAGGTAAGGGCTTTCCCACCTACATTTTAGGCAGAAAACCAGCTTGCTGGAAAGTGCCCCTGAAGCACTGGGGTGCTGCTTGGCTGCTCGCTCTCCCCTCAATCCCCCACACAGGGCAGGGAACCCCCTGCTCCCCGCTCCGGCATGGGGGCGAGGGGCTGCACACAGCCCCCCTCCCACAGGAGCTGGACCCCCCAGCCCCCCCCAGCTGTTTCCCCAGCCCCATTTGATGGACCTTGTGCTGAGCACGGTGTTGCCGGAGGCTCCCTGGTAGCAGTCCTAGCTCCAGAGGTGTCTGCTCCCCTCTCAGCCTCTCCCCGCTCCTTGCACGCTCTCCCTGCTGCTTTCCAAGGCAGGGGGCTGTCCTGGGCATGACTGGGGTTGTGCACCCCCCCTCCGACACCCCCAGCTCTGCCCCCCTGGCTGCAGAGCCAGAGCCGAGCGTGCAAGGGGTTGTGAGCGTGTAAGAGCACAGGTTGGAGGGGGGGCACACACAAGGGGGCCCTTGCTTACCCCCACAGAAAGCGCCTGGCAGCAGCTGCGATACTATCACACACAGGACTTTCTTCTGACTTTGCAGCCTCAAGTTCCCCCACCACACCCCCCAGCCTGCCCCATGCTGAGAAAAACTTCTTGCAACAAGAGAAAAGGGAAGGAACAAAGACTCCAGCTGCTGAAGAACAGGAGAAGAAAAAAAAAACAACAAAAAAACCAACAAGAGGAGAAGGGAAAAAAAAGGAAGAGCAGATGCTGCTTTGCATGTAAGGGAGGCTGGAGAGGGCAGGAGCATCACGGACCAGTGCAGTGTCCTGAAGGCGAGAAGAGCCTGGGGGAAAGCACCTGCCCACAGCTTACCTGTGTGCACCTCTCCCTCCTCCTGCCTCTTATTAATCCCCAAGACAAGTTTCTCTCTGGCTGTCTCCCTCCTCCTCCTCCTCCTCCTCCTCCTCCTCCTCTCGGCACCACCAGGAGCCTGGGCCGAGCGCGGGGGTTTTGTTCCTGGGATCCGCTGGCCGTGGGTGGGTGGGAGCCGTGGGTGGGTGGGAGCAGGCGGAGGGCTGGGACGAAGGCACGATGACAACAATAACGTCTTTATCTGGCAGCCAAGCGCTGCGGGCTCCGCTGCGCACACATGGCCTGCCTGCCGGAGGGCTGGCGTTTAATAACAATTCCTTCTGCTGCGGAGGCTGCTCAGAGCCCGTGTTTAAAAACAAAGCTAATTAATAATTTAAATAAGTCCTTCCCTTGCCACGGCCCCTGTTTTCCAGAAGCGTGTGTTTGGGATGGCGCTTTCCAACCACGGGGGCTCGGCGTGTGGCATCAGACAGCCTGTCCCCAGGGCTGTGCCCCCCGGGTCGCCCCCCCTGCTCCACAGAGTGACTTCCAGCTGCCCCCCACCCCGCTGAAGGGACCCAGCCCTGAGCTGGGGTCTCTGCTCCTGCCTGGCAGATGGCACCCGGTCAAACATGACGCAGGGTGCGTTTGCTCCCAGCTGGTGACAAGCTTTAATTTAAATCCTGATGGCACTTAATAAAGAGAAGGGAGGGGAGCCACGGCGGTGCCATGCCACGGGCAGGGGGCCACTGCGTTTTACACGGAGCCTCAGCCAGGTCCTGGGCTGGAAAACCACTGTGTACCAAGGGGACACAGCCAAGGGACCCCCAGGGCTCTGGGGTGCCTGCTGGGGCAGGCATGATGGGGGATGCTCAGGGGGGACATCTGTGCTCCAACAAGCTCAGGGACAGCCTGAGACCTGTTGCATATTCACAGCTTTTAGACACAGCCCACCAGCAAGGAGACCTGGGGGGCACAGCAATTATGGGAATCTCCCTCCTACAGGCATCCCCATCCCCAGCATCCCTGGGCTGCGGGGTTCAGGGGGGGTCCTGTCCCTCCCTTTGAGCCATCCTCCCTCCAGCCAAGCTGATCTGCAGCAGGGACCAGGAAACCTGAGCTGCTTTGGCTCATGGAAAATCCAGTCCAAACCCTACCACAGGCTGGCAGCTACCCAGCAGGGTCCAAACCTGCACTTCCACACTCGGCTGACGGTGGCTACCAACAGCGGGTTCAAATAGCCGGCATCAGAGCCTCCCCCAAAATTCCCACCTGCTGGACTCCCCCATTTTGCCCCAGGCTCCTCACAACCCTTAAATATAGTTGTTCCCAACACGGTGCCCTTCCCTTTCCCCCAAAACTGGAGTATTCCTGGTGAGTGCTGCTCGCTGACTGGTGGGAGCAGGATGGTCCGAGGATACAGCCCTCACCCTGCCGCGAGCTGGGGCACTCGGATGCCTGAAAACCAGCAGGTAGCTCAAGTGCAAGCCAGGAAAAGGAACAGACAGAAACCACATTGGTATTTCACGTCGTTTAAACAAAGGGTCTAGGTAGGGACATGTGTTTGCCAGCTGGAGAAGGATCAGAATCAATAAAGAAAGAATATGCTGTTTGGAGAGTCTTGCCAATCACTTTAAAAACTAGTCAAAAGTCCCCAAATCCATGGGGATGTGTTTCATGTGGGTTTGTTTTTTTTTTTTTCCTGCTACCTAACATGCTCAGCTGGGCACTGAAAGAGGCGGTTGCTTGCACAAAAGCCACCCTGCAATGGCAGGCATGGAAAGGTCTCGTATCCTACACCTTACCCACCATGCTGCCCGACCCACGAAGCTGCTAACACAGCTCCCGTTGCTGGGAAGCACGAAAACCTTCAGCAAATTTGGTGAATATAAATTTTGCTCTCAGCCAAGGGACTTTGTTTGTTGAATTTTCTTCCTGCAGGAATTTCTTTCCATGTCCAAGTTTCGAATCCACCTTCAAAGGCATCCTTTTTAATTTTCTAGACGCCACAGGCTGCAGCCTTGAACGTGGCTCTGGGCACCACGCGCTCGGTTTATTCTACGTCTGGAGCAAAATCTGGCCCCGCTTTTGTGGGCGAAGGGGGTGAGGGAGGGTGGCCATGGAGCAAAGCTGCACTCATGGCTTTTTTTTCCTTGGGAAGATCCCAGCTTCAGTGCCCCTGCCGTGGGCTAAGCAGCATCCCGGCCATCCCTGGTCCCCCAGTGCCATGCCCCTTCAGTTTATCCCTTTTCCCAGCCACGGTCTGTTTGTTCTGCAGAGGTTTGTAACAGAAATACCGCTTTGGTCTGGCGGAGGTAGGAGAGGAAATGTTTGAGCGTGAAAGCACCAGAAGACAGAGCCAGGGCTGCAAGAACGGCCTGTCTCGACCAAGGGCAACATGAGGGACAGCCGTAGAGTGGGTAAACACGGAGGAATGTGGTCCCCAGTGAGCCCGGAGGTTGTGTCCCACCAGCGCATCAGGCACAGTGAGGTTCTGGCACCCAGCTATGCCCTGGTCACTCCGGCCATCCCGGCAGGGAGTCAATGGCAGCCGTACAGACACCCCAAATGAGGCAACACGGACTAGAGGCAGCAGAAGGTTTAAGGGAAAAAAAGCCACCCCGTTATAACCCCCGTCATCTCCAGCTGGGAAACGTTAGGCACAGTGAGCACCCTCATCCCTCATCCTCCCACACCCACCCAGGCAGACCCCTCAGGCACCACCTCAGTGCCCATGTGTGCAAGTGGTTCATACTGGGTATGGTTAAAATAAGCATCCCCTTCCCCTGGCAGAAGGTCCCACGCTGAACCTTATCACACCGATTTCCAACAGCGCAGCCTCCCCTGGCTGTTTGCAACTCAGGCTCCCCCAGCATCTCCCTTTCCTCCTGGCCAGGGGCAACACGGAGGGGGACAGTCCAGGGGACATCACAGCACGCCAAGGGCTGGCGGTCCCAGCCCCAGGGGTTTCAAGAAGGAGAATTTTGCAGAGCAAAGCAGTGCAGGCGGCTTCTCAAACACAGCTGAGCAAAGGGCTGTCCTCAAGCCAGGCTCCCCTTCCTCACACCACGAGCTCCTCATCACCAGCAGCTTAAAATGTTTATTTGGCCAGAGGGAGATGCTTATTCTTTACGTTATCCCAGCATCAGCCCCCCTTCCCAAGCCGAGCCTCCGCTGTGCTCCGTGCTGTACAAACATAGCTGATTTACAGTGCAGAGGTTCTTTCTGACAGCCAGACCTTAAAGCTCCCTTTGGAGAGTTAAAAATTTAATTTCAGAAAGGAGATGGGGGGGGGGGTGGGGGGGGGGGAAAGCAGCAAGAAACCTGAGATGCTCCTGTGGCCCTTGGTCAGAGCAGCGTGTGCTCTATGCAAAATGTCAAATCTCAGGCATCTGGCAGCAAAGGCTCCCAAGCCAGCCGTGCTCTCCACCAGCAGCCACCAGTGTCATGGGAAGGGACCACTGAGCAGGGCCAAGGAGAGCCCAGGGGTCCCCCAAAAATGACGGCTGGCAGTTTGGGATGGATCCATTCCTCTGGGAGCACGGCGGGAGGGTGCTGTGCTGCCCTTCAGGGGAGCCACAGTTCTCCCGGGGCTCCACGCGCCTCCCCAGCACAGGCTGTTCCCACTGGTGTTGGGTGGCCACCAGCCTGGAAAATTAAACACCGCTTCCCCCAAAACTTGCTGGGAGCTGAGGGATGCTCCTGCCCATCCCAGCCCCCTCCACCCTGGGGGGAAGCTCACAGCAGCCTCCGCACAAGAGCCAGTGAGTGGGAGAGCATCACCGTGAGCCTGGGAGAAACACTTGGCTCCCAGCAAAGCTCCGGGGGGGGGGGGGCAGGGGGGAAGTGAGCGAAGGGGAAAAGTATGTTGCTTTGTAATGCATAGATGCTGCTCTCGTGTTGCTGAGACGCTGCTTCCTCCCACCCCCCTGGCTGCAGAGCATGCCTCCTCCATGCCCATGTTTCCATCTCCAGCAAACATCTGGAAACACCTGGGAAGGTGCGCCATGAGAGCAGCTGCCGAGGGGACATGTGGAAGGTGCTTGAAGCCCCCCCTTAAACAAAACAGCCCCCAGAGGCACGAGGATGCGCGGGTTCAGCTCAGCGCTTGGTCGGGGAGGGTGTCGGTGTCACTTGGGTCACCCCAGTACACAGCAAGGGACAGAGGCAAGAGGAGGAGGAGGAGGAGGACTGCATCCCTTCTGTGCAGATACGCTCACACCAAATACCTGTTCCTGCTCCCCAGGCATGGCCTGGCCTCTGAATCCATCCCTGAGCATCTTGCGCTGCTTGAACGAGGGGAGCAAAACCCCCATGGACCAGGACACGCAGCTTCACCAGCCCAGATGGAGAGGGAAAGGGCCAGGGTGGAAAGAACGAGCTGCACTCGCTCCCAAGTAAGAAACACAGCTGAAAAAGCAGCTGACCTCTGCCCCGGCCAGGTGTTTAAAAGCAAAGAGAGGGAAAACAAGAAATAACCCGTTTTGAGCACAGCTGCTGCTTTGGTCATTAAACCTATGGGCAAATGTCCCCTGGAGAAGAGCCTCATGTGTTGGGTGCCCAAGCCCAGGCACTGCAGCAGCCAGGTAAGGGTTAGGGAATGGAAAACACTTCTCCGGCCCCTGGTGCAGATGCAGGGGAGGAAGGCAAACCCCGCCACAGCGCCTCAGCTTCCCACCCGCAGCCATAAACCCCTTTCTGCTCGGGTTTTGCCAGAGACGTGACGCCGTGTGAGGAGCCAGCAAGCGCCACGAGCCAGCCTGGATCAGGATGGTCCCAGCGGCTCCTGCCCCGGAGCCAGGCATGGCTGGTCCTGCCCCCCACCACGGTCTGAGCTGAGGATACAGGCAGGGGAGAAAGGGGAAACCGCATCCCCCATCATCTGCAGGGGAAACTGAGGCAGAAGGGAGCTCTGTGCTTGCAGGGCCACGGAGCCAGCTGCCTTTTTCTGTTCAGACAACCCGTAGTATTTTCAGCGTCATGCAAAGCTTTTATTTTTATTCTTTTTCAGCCTTGGCATGGAGAGGCTGACGCACACGAGCCTGAGCGCTGGGCTGACAGCACTTGCATCCCAGCCCTGAGGATTGTCCACACCCCCTCCCCAGCCTGATGGGACCCACTCCATCACCCCCATCCTCACAGGAAAGAGGCCAAACTGGAAGCAATGACCTTCCCCTAGGGAAGCAGCAGTCCTTCCAGGAAGGGGTGAAACCCAGCAAACTCCTTGCCGGGAGGAGCCTTGGTCCCTGCCACGGGAAGGGCAAAGCGGAGGGAGGGGGCTGGAGCTCTTGGCCACAGGGACCAGCCCTGTCATGGGGAACTGGCATCGTAAGACACAGGGACCCCATCCCCACTGCCTGTCACAGATGGGGTGACGGCAGGGCAGACCCTGTCCACAGGGATAGCTGCAGCGTGGCTGCCAGCTCCACTCACCCTGGGCCACAGCCCCCGAGCCCCCCAGCATGCCCCCAGCCCCTTCCCCCCTCACGTCCCACCTCCTGTGCTATACTCGTGGCTGCTTTAAGCACAGGGAGGGGATACAGAATTCATCAAACCTCACATTTCTCAAGGATTAAATCATCCAACGCATTGCTCAGAGGGAGAGAAGTCCAACCCCCCCCCCATTTTCTTTTATTTATGTCCCTGCAAGACTCAGCAGCCACTTATTAGCTCTTGGCAGCGGGGCCAAGGGCTGCTCAGCACTTCAGTTCACGGTCACAGAGCTGGGGCTGAGCATCACATTGGGGTCCTGGGAACCAGAGACCCCTCCTTCCCTGGGGGTACCCCCCCAGCACAGCCCCTGCCCTCTCTGCCAGGCTGTAGCCCCCAAACTCTGAGGCACCAGCACCCAGCGACACCCAGACCGGCTTCTTGCACCACATGCCCCCTGCACCCCAGAGAAAATAGCCCCCCATTATTGCCCAGATGGGCACTCCGGGCACAGTACGGAGATGCTAGGAGAAGTCCTGGCTCTCTACTCACATAACGTTAGGGCTGACATTTTAAATAAGCAAAAATAAAGTGATTCCAAGCTCGGGCTGTCCAGGGAGGCTCCCAGGGTTTGTATTTCACTGTGGGGCTGTTCTCTAGGCAGCAGCTATTTGTACCCTCCCCTGGGAACGCTGCTCCATGTCGGAGGTCATGGTCCATCTACTGACCACAAAGCTGCCTCCAGCACCCTGCCACCTACTTTGAGGAGGGGGAAACTGAGGCACGTGCCCAGGGAACAGATTTGGGAGGGAAGAATAGGCCTCCTGTGCCCACTCTCCCCCAGGCTCTGCAAGGAACCCAGCAAGGCTCCAGCCACATGCAGTTCTCCCAGCTCCAGCTGCTTTGCTCCAGCCCTTGGAAGGAGAGGACATCATCTCCCTGCTCCTTACTAGCTCCAGCAGTCAGACCTGTCACTGAACCAGCTCCTGTCGGTGCCGGGTTTAGCAGCACATCACGTTAGGAACAAAACATTTTGGCACCGGGTGAAGGAGCTTTCCTGGCTGGCAGCTTCCCTTGCCCCAGCACGAAGCAGCAGCAGCGTTACCCCATCCCCAGCATGGCCAGGGGTAGGGGACCCCCTGCTACCCCCCTGTGGAGCTGGGGATGGGAGAGTAGCCAGGGCCAGCACATCCAGCACCTCCCAGCCAGGGGCTGCAGCTAGAGCAGGGCTGGGATTGCCTTTGCCCCCCTCTTTTTTCCAGCCACGGACCCCTCACACCCCCCAGGGGAGCAATTTACACCATGGGTAAACGGTGCCAATCCAGGGACCCACTTTGCCCCCCACTCCACCCTTCTCATGGCATGAGGATGGGACACAAGGGTGACACACACACACACCCTTCCCCACACAGGGATGGGGCTGACAACATCCTCCAGCCAGCAGCTCCCCAGTGCCCCCCAAAATGAGGAAGACACCCCCTGCACAGAGCCCCACAAGGCTGGTGGAGAGGGGAAGAGCACACGCCATGCCACGGCCCCACGTGCTCTCTGCGATGCTGGGTTCACTTCTTGCAGCTGGCCCCGCACTGGCACCCCCCAAGCTCCACAGCTGGCTGCCCACCAGCAGCCACACTTTATTTAGCTTTCAGCAATAGCTAAAAGGCAGGTTTTCCCCCTCCTCCTCTATTTTCCCCTCTCTTTCTCCACTCTTCACACAGGACAAGGGGTAACGGCAGCCCCCCAGCATGTCCCTCACAGGCTCAGCCAGGCACGGCATGCTTTGGACCACTCTGTCCTCTGGGATGAAAGGATCTCGTGCCAGAAAGGCTTTCTCCAGCCACGACAGCACTTTTGCTGGTGGAAGGGTTCTTGGTGTCAGCTCAGCAGTGGGAAGAGCTGCCAGTGTTGGTTAAAAGAACAAGGGGGTGATTCAATGAAACTCTGAACGAAGGGCAATGGGATCCATGAAAGCAAATATTTGGAGTCAAACACACAATTAGCCGGGGGGACCCATCACCACAAGATGCCACTCAGGCCAAGGGTTTAGTAGGGTTTTAAATAAATACATGATAAAATACATGAAGGTCTGCCCACACGTAGGGAGAGTGGGGACATGGGGGTGACAAGAGTCAAGGAGGACAAAGACTTGGACAATGCAAAAAGCATCAGGACCACAAAAGAGAAGGAGTCACCAAGCTGCCACAGACATCTGCCCTGCCTCCCTGGGTGACACGTGTCTGCCGCTGCTGGCTGGGGCTTGCTGCGCCCCTGGGGAGCCCTTGTGGGGTGGAAGCAGGGGGTGCCACACAGATGTCCCCCAAGCCCTCTGGATCCCTGGCCGCTGCAGCAGTGCCCTGAGCCGATGGCCTCCATCACCTCCCTCGCACTGTCTGGGCTTCACCGCCGAGCTGCTGCTTGCAATGGAAACACCTAAGCAGTGTCTAGTCCTCCCTTGGGTTTGGCCTTCATCCTTGCCTCCTCCTCCTTCTGGTCCAGTATTTTTCCTCTCCAAATGCAGGAGCCAGCCGGACGCTTTCCTTGCATGACATCAGCTGCCTCAGGAGCCCGACTGCTCCCTGGGCAGGGGGTACCCACCACCACAGCCCCGGGGGCTACTCCATCTCTCAGGGGCTGCTTTCCCTTGGATAAATTAATTGGGGCGCTCCTATTTAGAGCTAACAGACCACTATGTCAAAGCCAGCCCCATCCTGGCCAGCAGCCCCCACTGGGGAAAGCATGGTTGTGGAGACCCTGTAATTGCTCTTTTCTATTAATAAATATTTTCCTCCTGTACAAGAGTGAAACAACATGGAGAAACTTCTCCAGCAAGGTCATAATAACAGGGCGTTATCCTGGTGGAAACACAACGCTGTCCCTTCAGCCACAGGAACGCTTACGGTGAGCCTCTTGCCTGCTCGGCTGTCCCCAAGAAAACCTCAGCCTGGGGACAGTCACCTCCAAAGGCATTCCAGCCACAGCTGCCACAAGCACTCGAGATGTCCCGAGCTGCAGACGGAGCTACGCCTCGGCTGGGGAGTTCTCCTACGTGGAGATCGTGGAGCTCGCACTGAGCAAGGGGCAGGGGCAGTCCCCAAGGTCCCTGTGCCCACGTTGTCCTCTGCTCGTGATGGGGAGATGAAACTAGAGAGCTCAGAGGGGCCAGAGGGACCCAGGATGATGGATGCACAGGTCAGAACTGAGAAGGAACCTCCACAGCCCCAGTATATTATTACATCTTGCACGCAGTGCAGATTCGCCTATATTGCTTGGCAGCACGCGAGCAGAAAACAGGCCCCTGTCAAAACCCCAGAGATATTCAGAGACTGCTCCAAATATTACAGCTATAAATTCAGCTCATTTTTCTATGAGCTGCCAGGGTCTTTGACTCAATCCATCTCTCCCCAACCTCTGTGCCAGACCCCGACAGACACCCGTCCCTCTGCAGTTGCCTGGAGCAGCACAGACCCTGCCTGCCCCCGTCCTGGGCAGCATCCCACCCCACCGAGGTTCCATCCGCACTTTCCCAAACCCAGGTATCCTCAGCCGCCAGGGTCTGCCCTCACCCATCCTGCAGAGTTCCCCCCTCCCTCCAGACCCACATCGCAGCACTGCTGGGGCTGCTCAAACACAGGCAGGCTGCAGCAGCCGGTCCCCAACTCCTTCTGCCTCCCTTGCTCTCACCACAAAACCAAAACCCATCTGCTCTGCCCAGCATCCCTTCTCCCCTGCAAGCAAACGATCCGTTTTCTCATCTCAGTGTCTTTCAAGGAATAAAAATCCCACCGGAAATGGGTCTTTTCCTTCCCCAAGAAACACCTGGTGGGGGTTTCCCCCTTCCCTGAGCCAGGTTATTTCATTCTCGTGCTTGGCCATGTCCCACCATCCAGAGTGTCCAAGCAGGAGCAGGGGCTAATCCAGCCCCCTCCCCTCCCCTGCAGCAGGATGCACAGTGCTTGCAGGGAAGAGTTAACTCTTCCTTGCAGGCGCTGCACATGGATCAGCTCTCAAGTGCAGCATCAGATTTCCAAAACCATTCCAGGAGTGGTCCTCCAAGGGCTGTATCCTCACACCCCTCTCCCCATAAACACTTTTCTTCCACTGTGGGGAAGAGCAGGGCTCCAATTAACCCGGTATCATCTCCAGGGTTGGTAGTGTTGGGAATCATCCAGAACATTGAATCATCATCCAGCCCTTCCCCTGACTTTGTCTGGCCACTCATTACCCAAATATTTGAGGCTCGGTTGTGCAAAGAGCTCATTGTGCAAAGGGATGGAGCAGAAATCTGTGCAGCCATTTGCAGGGGGAGGTGGGCACCTAACTTCAGCCTAGAGGGGGGGTTCAACATCTCCCATGTAGGAGAATGGGCAGCACCAGGAGCGTTGCCTTCAAGGTCTGGGACTCACTGCTCCCATTTCGGGGGCACGAGCCGGCAGCACCCCAGTAACAAAGGGGAAAAGTGGGAAGAAAAGTGCCTTTGCCTTGAAACGGGGCAGCAGCTTCAGGGGGACAGAGGTTGGCCAAGCCCCCCAAGCCCCCGCAGCACCCAGCGCGCATCACCCTGAGGAGCCCAGCACTGCAAAAACTATCAAGAGCAGGTAAAATCACATCCCTATAAACAGTCTCAATTTCCCATTAAGGACTTTACTGAAGGTAAAAATAGGAGTGAAATATTTTGATTGTACCAAAAAAAAAAAAAAGAAGTAATGTTTCCTTCAACTGCAAGGGAGATTTTTCCAACAGTTCTGTTTTACTGGAAATGTCTTATTTTTGTTTTTATATTATTTTGGAGTGGAAAAAAAAGCAGAATATGGGGCCTTTCCAGTGAAACTGAAACCCCTGGCCCTGTCCAGCTCCACTCGCTACTCTCTCTTTTTTTAAAGAGAGATCAACCAAGGCTCAGAAATGGAAAAGGCAAGGCACCAGGAAAGGCATCTCATCAATGAAAGTTGTCTTGGTAAAAATCCCAGCTTGGTTTAAACAAACTCCAGATGCCCCGATACAGTCAGGATTATCAATCACAGCTCAGGTCAGGCTCCAGGTTTGTTTTGCTGGTGATGGTTTTGCTCCGAATCTGTTTCGGCGTGGAGCCGGTCCAGCCATTGCACAAGTTTCAAGATAAACTCTTCACAAACCATGATGAAAATTGGAAGCAAAGGAGATGAAAGGGAACAGCAAATAAATCAAGCTCCTCCCGTACTTTCCACCTGGGCAACTCCATCCTTTATCGCCCCAGCTCTCCCCAGTTGCTCCCAGCCCTTTCCAGCCATTCCCTGGCACAGCTCCATAGGCACAGCCTTCACATTGCCTCCTGCAGCAGTTTCCCCCCTTCACTAGAATATCCTTCCCCTCTTCCCTTTCCCGTTTTTCCAGGTGATTTGGGGTGAGATGGAGCAGAAAGTTCCTGATGCTGGTGTCCCTCCAGCCCTGCCCTTCCCACTCTGGGAACTGGGGGCATCAGAGCCTGTGCCCATCAGCGTCTCAGGCTCTGCCCCATCTTTTCAGGCCAGGTTAAGTGAGGGGGGAGGCAGTTCAGCCGCTCTCCAACCAAGTAGCTCTGCACAGCAGCAGCCTGGTTCCAATTATTCCCCCAGACTGGTACAAGAGGACAAACCCGAGCCTGTGAAGGTTTAACCCCTTCAAGGAAGGGGAGCAGGGGGGGACGGGGGCTCTCCAGAGGCTGCACACAAGCCCTCCATCTCCAGAAGGCCTGGCGATGTGGAAGGTAAAACTGGGGCTGGGATAAAACAAGGGGGTTCCTGGAGCTTTGCAGGGAGGATCTGGGAAGGCAGACCCCCTGCACAGCCTCTGGGTGACCCCCTGGGGCCACCCAACTCCAGGTAGCTCCCAGGGCTCTGGGGAGGCAGGTGAAGGGGCAAGCGAGGCACGTTTGCAGAATTTGGGAGCCGGCACTGCAGTGGCTGGAAGGGATGGACCTCATCCCTCCACCTCCATCCTCGCCCCTCCACCTCTCCAGTCCTGGGGTCCCCGTGCAAACCCACCACGTGCCCTGTAAAGCTGGGGTGGCACCTGGAGCCTTCCTCACCTCGAAGAGGATGGGGGCCACCTGGCAGCCCCTTACCATGCCCCTGCACAGGCGAGAAGCCGGAGCAGCCACCTCCCTGCATTCCGCCAGCGGTCTGCCAGCACAGCCCGACATCCAGGGGTTAAATCCCCAGGCTGGTGAGTCAGAAAATCTTTGATGCAGCCAGAAGGAGCTGAGTAATTTGTGTATCTGCAGAGGTCACATTGCCTCCTCTCTTTTTACGTCTGTTACTCACGCTGCTCCTTCCCACTCTCCCTCCACAGCCCGGACTCTCCTCTTTCTCCCTTTTCATCTCACCAGCTCTTTTTACTATTAATTATGGATATTAGAGGAGCCCCTGGCAGCCCCTGCCCATTCCCATCGAAGGCAGAGCTGCGGTCAGTGCCAGAGCCTCTGCTCCTTTCATCTCCCTCGCTCCTCCCGGGATATCCATCGCTCTGTGGTTGCAGCTCAGGCCCGCATGGCAGCATTTCTATAGGAGAAACCCTGCCACCAGCTCTGGAGCTTATTTTCCACAGTGTCACTTAACCCCCGAGCTACAAGCCGCCCCCAGGCTGAGAGGCACAGACTTTTGCACCTCTGGTTTCAAGCGCATCGCCTTGGCTGGGCACAGAGTCACACGCCTGGGGCTCTCCCACACTCCTACGAGCCAAGTGACAACCACCCACCACAGCAATTAACCACTGCAAAAATCAGAACCGAGCTATAGTTAACAAGGCGCATCTTAAAGCGCCTCATCTCCCCAGTAACAGTTTCAATAAACCCAGGTTGCTACAGAGCACCAGGGCAGCCAGAAAGACTTCCCTGCGTTTAATCAAATCACTTCATTAGGTTGTTTAATAAGCAAGGGAGCTCTGGGAACACCGGGGTTTCACTGCTCTCAAACAGCATTTGGAGAAGGAATGTATGGCAGAGCTATTAAGGCCCAATAAATCTGCCTTTAATCCTCTCACAGCATCCACCCTGTGTATGGTTTCCCTGGTCCCACCGCCCCGGCTGATGCTCGGACCGTTCCGCTTCCCTGGGAGCTACTTAATGGGATGGAGACGGTCCAGGCACATCGTTTAGTGTACAGTTCCCCAGTCCCACCACCCCAGGTGATGCTCGGACCGCTCCGCTTCCCTGGGAGCTGCTTAATGGGATGGAGATGGTCCAGGCACATCGTTTAGTGTGCAGTTCCCCAGTCCCACCGCCCCAGGTGATGCTCGGACCGCTCCGCTTCCCTGGGAGCTGCTTAATGGGATGGAGATGGTCCAGGCACATCATTTCACCATCCCCACCACCAGCACCTCACCAAGCAACAGCAGGGTCAGGAGGTTCTGCACATGAACCGGGGACTCTGCAGCACATGAGGGATCGGGGAGGAGGAGTGCTGAGCCCCGTGGGATGCGTAGGGCAGTGGAAAGGGTGATACATCATAAACCACAGGAGCATGTCCCGCACACCCAGGTATTTGGGCTTTTGCCCAGGGTCCCCCCTGCTATCCCCACCGCCAAGAGCCGGTTATTTTGCCGTATCATTTCACTGCACGACTATCACCCACAGTCCCTGCCCCTCGTACTGCGGCACTGTGGGCCAGTTCCAGCAGTTTAGCAGGGGGACGGTGATGGACAGGCAGCAATCACACCCGAGGCACCAGCGAGGTGCTTCTGTGGTCCCAGGGCTGGGCTGGGAGCCCAGGGATGGCACACCACAGCTGAAGGGAGCGCGTTCGGCCCGGGGATTGCAATCCCAGCCGGCGCCCGTGGGATAAAGCAGATACAAGAGCACAAGGCTGTGGCCAGAGACCTGGGTCAGCTCGAGGGGCTCCTGCCAGCCACCGCTCACTGGTCTTGCCGAGAGCTCAGCGCTTGCTAAGCCACAGGCATTGCCAGAAGCTTGGCTCAGGCGGGAGCTGAGCTGTTTGGACAGCCTGACTAGCAGGGATTAAGGCTAACAAAGCCCCTCTGAGCCCCTTCCTAAAAAAAGGAGAGACACTTGAGCAGGCACCTTCTGGATGCTTTTCCCAGCTCTGCCGCCCTGAAGAGCTCACAGCATCCATGACATGCTGCTGCCATTGCCCCGTCCCCTCCAGATGGATTTGCTTTGCATTTTCCAAATTGGACCTTTGTGTTTCCTGCAGATTTTTCTAACCTCTCTGTCCTCTCTGGTATTTGCAAATCCTCCCAGTTCTGCATCCTTAGAGGATTTTGTGCATGTGTTATTTCCTCCCTCATCCAGAGTGCTCCCAAAGCCCAGTAAACACAGCCGGTCCCCACAGACCACCACCGGACCTGCACTTTCAATCTTCTCTGACTCGCAGAGCCCTGAAAACCCTCAGATGAAGACACAAACATTTCCACAGCAAATTCAAGCCCATGAATCCCAAACATCTGCCTGGCACAGCTCAAAACCTCCGTGCAAGACACCAAAGCCCACCTGATGCAGTCCACCATGGGCCCAAGCCACCCCGTGGCTCCCAGCGGTCAGTGTGGTGTGGAAGCGTGACCTTCACCGGCTCATTCCCCAGCACCTCCGTGGTTTCCCCAGGCTTGAAAACCAGCTGGAATTACTGGCTGAAGGTGCAGACTTTCATTCCTCCATCCAGAAGTAACTGAGCTACTGCTAGCAGCTCAGGGCATTTGATAACTCCCAGGCTAATGCAATCACTTGCACTCAGTAATTACAGCTGCTTCTCATCCCGCACCTGGGAAGACCCGAGAAATCGCTCAGAGGTCAGGTGTTCGCAGGCAATACCAGCTCCAGGTATCACTGTGCCTTTCCTTTGATGTGTCAGACCGCAGCCTGATGTGTCAGCAGCTCGCATCCCTTTTCCCAGCCCCCTGCTACCCTCCCTCGCCCCCTTCCCCTCTCCCAGCATCGCGCCAGGTGAAGGGAACCCCCATCCCCAGGGAGGGTTTGTTCCCACGGCCCTCAGCCTCCAAAGGAAACGTTGGGCAGCTGTCAAAGCAACACGCCTCAGCCTCATCTCGTTTCTTCCATTTCTTTTTTGCCTGCTCAAGGGACAGTCCCTGCAGTGGCCATCTCAGCCTGCAGCCTCTCCTGGAGGAGCCGGGCAGGATCTGGCTGGAGGCATCTGCCCTGTCCCGGTGTGCACCGTGGCTGGCGAGCTGCGGCCGCAGAGCCCTGCCAGGCCTTCCACCCCGACAAGCACCAACATTTCATAATAAATACAGAGCTCAGGGTTGGAAAATAAACGTCTTTCTGTTTCTTTCTGCCTGGGGAGTTCGGCTCTGATACTTTAAAATTGCACATTTATTCTGATTGAAGCAGAAGCGGACAGAAGGCTGAGCCAAGCTGCCAGCACTGTAAAATCAGCTGTCAGGAGCCTTCCATCCTCCGGCCATGCCCAAGATCATGTTTTCCGCGGAGGGACAGGCTGGAGCTGAGCCAGAGCAAAGCACAGGCAGCTCTGGAGGGCAGGGGGGCTGCCCTGAGGCACATCACCCACCCCCACCCCCCCAACATCTTCTTGCTGCAACAGCATCGTCTGGAAGGACTGCCTTCTGTTTGCAAGGGTGGGTGCTAAATTGCAGCATGACTAAAAAACAATGAACCCCAAAACGGTGAAAATTCACAGCCCTCGGGGGTCTCTGCTGGAGCTGAGCTGCAGCCCATGAAGGACCAGCACGATGGGCACGGCTGCCCCCATGGAGGCGTCCCCCTGGGGAATTCGGGCTCAGGGAAGGAGGCTGGGCTGGGATCCAGCGCCAGGCAGCTCAGCTCTGCCCCTCCAAAGCCTGGCGTGTTGCAACAGATCAACTGCACAAAGCTTTCACCCCTCGCCCAGAGACCTCTCCCGTGGGTGACACATCCCATAGTACCCATCAGAGCCATTGGCAACGGGTGCTGAGGACCCACCAACTCAGTGCACCCATGGAGCCGGTTCCCAGCAGGCCAGTCACGTATCCTGGGCTGCAGACAACCCACCCAGGTCTGGTCCGGGATAAACAGCCAGTTCCCCGGACAACAGCCTGGGATGGCTCCGGCTCCGCTCCAGGCTCTCTCCCGGAGCCAGCGCTGCCCCACGCCACCGCTTCACGCCATTCGGCATGATGAGCAGCGTGTGTAATGGTGTAATGGCTCCGATTAAGAGAGCCGGAAAGCTCCAGAGAGCTGCGGCTCTGCTTTCCCAAATGTCAGGTGGAGGTGGAGCGGCAGAGGAAGTGTTTTCATCTCGAAGGCATCTGCGCCGCTGCTTCCAGCTGAGACAGATGCTCTGGTAGCTGCTCCCGTAGCCTCTGAGGATGGAGGCTGCAGATGCGGGGGGACTGAGAGCTCCAGGCCCTTTCCTGCCGCCCCCAGCATCTTC
This sequence comes from Falco naumanni, assembly GCF_017639655.2. Taxonomy (NCBI): domain Eukaryota; kingdom Metazoa; phylum Chordata; class Aves; order Falconiformes; family Falconidae; genus Falco; species Falco naumanni. The sequence goes on from NC_054070.1 coordinate 3,225,023, forward strand.
CCAACATGGCAAGGGGACCGGGCAGCCTGGAAAAGCGTCGCTAGTTCCTCCTTTTTGAGCCACCTCCAAACCTTGCCCGAAACAAGGAAGGTTCCTGGGAGGGAAGGGGAGGCACAGGGCAGCAAACGGAGCTGGCCCGGCGGGTGTCTGCAGCAGACGCTGTCCCTCAGCCCCCGGGGAGGGAATTCAGAATCTCTACCCTGAGCCGACCCCAGCGGCGGGGGCCGGGGGGCAGCGGGGGCCGGGGGGCAGCGGGAGGAGAGGGGAGAAGGTGGCTGCATCCCGCACAGCCTGTTTATTTTTGAGAGCAAACCGGAGCTTTGCTGGAGCTGGAGGAATTCATCTTGCTGAAAGAGCCTTGTTTTTCACGGAGGAAATGAGACAACGTGCTTTTAATAGGAAATAAAAACACATAAAATAAAGAGAAACTGAGACACAGGCCTGGAAAAAAGCGGAGCCATCCAGCTGCGTCTCGCCAGCAGCACGGCCCCTGCCAGCAACCCCAGCGGCTGCACTGGTGTGCACAGCATGGCCACAGCCACAGCACGCTTGCACCCCCAGCCCCTCGCTCCCCTCACCCATCCCGGTGGGTGATGAGTGCATCCAACCAGCGCATCCTGCAGATCTCCATCATCTCCATGTGGAGCCACCTCCTGCCCTGCCCCTGTGCCCTCCTCCTGCACACGCAGGGTAGCAGGGGTTGCTTGGGGGGGCTCTGGGTGGATGCATGAGTGGGTGGATGGATGGATGGGTGGGTGGGTGGATGGATGGATGGATGGATGGTTGGGTCCATGGAAGGGTGGGTAGATGGATGGATGGATGGTTGGGTCCATGGATGGGTGGGTAGATGGATGGTTGGATGGGTGGATAGTTGGGTGCAGGGATGCGTGGATAGATGGATGGGTAGATGGATGGCCATATCAATAGATCCAGCTGTTGTCCTCCAGGGAAATCATTGATGCTTCACAAGCAACATCCCTGACATTTGCAACAACGAACCGTTCAATAAAGCCCCGAAGGGTTGACCCTTGCAAACGTGCCACCAGGATTCAGTAGGTTTCGTGCAGGAAATTCACATTGATACAGCTCAGCAGTGAAAGTTGGGGGTGTTCAAGCCTGGCCAACCCACCAAACATGAGCAGGGGCAGCGTGCACGACAGAAACAATACACAGAAATAGTTATGAAAGGTGTGCCCAGCAAGGAGTGCAGGGAATGGACCGTGCAGCACCCGTGGCTCGGGGCAGGGTGGAAGCTAAGGACATCGGTGGGAGGCAGGTGAGGGCAGAGCCGCACTGCCGTGAGGCTTGCACAGAAGGAAAAGCCCTGATGATTTTCCAGCTGATGGGGGCACCCAGTTCCCTGAGTCATGCGCTCCAACGCTCCCAGGAGAGCTCGGCCAGCCACCCTGTCATGGGTGGGATTGCCCCGGCACCCTGCGGACAGACGGAGAGCCCCCCCAGCAGGTACAGCCTGCCTCCCAGAGGTGGGCAGCATGTGCTTCAGCAAACGCACAAGGAAAACCAGCCAAAGGTTGGGAAAGAGTTTTTCCAGCTGCATGTTTTACAGGGATTTGCGCCGGGATCAGAGACCACTCATGGCTCGTAACTCATTTGCATTGATTAAGTGAGGCAATTAAACAGCAAGGGAAGGGCTTGGTGGTGGGAGATGGTGGCAGTGCAAGGGAAGAGGCTGGGGAATAGCCCTGGAACCATCGCCAAGAGCAGTTCACAGCTTTACAGTCTCACAGTAAATATCGGATTAAATAGGAATGAAATGCACATCTGGAGGTGGCGCTGGGGAGCATCTGTCCTCCTCTGCCTGGGAGCCCGGGGCCTCATCCTGACAGCATCGCGCTGCCCCACGTCCCTCGGACCTGCGCCAGAACTGTCCCACCTCGGCCAGCACGGGCAGCAGGACATCCCAGCCTGGTGGCTCCTTGGACCATCCGCCAAGCCACAGCTGGGGCTGGCACCATCCTCTGCTCAGCAGCTGGGAATTGTCCCCGGAGCCCAAGATGGACCATCCTGAGCAGCAGCTTTACAGCCTGCATTTACAGCTCCTCTCCGAGCAGGCAGCCGGTGGCCAAGCAAACCACCAGCCACACGCGCCGGGTCAGAGCTGCCGAATTCAAGGCTGAGCGTTCCCCATCGCTCCGGCATTGCTCACACACCCGCCCAGCTACTGCCCGGTTTCTTTCCATCAGACACCATCCTGACGTATGAAATCAAAACTCCTCCTTACGTTGCTGTTGGCTGTTGATGAAAATAGCCGTAGCTACGGATGCAAACAAGTGATGTTTCCATACGGAGCTGGCTCCAGCCTTGTCCTGGTTGTCTGCAGAGAGCCGCACCCAGGGCTCGAGCCATGCACGAAGGGCTGGGAAATTTGGTGGCCCTGACCTGGCATTTCTTAAAAACCTGGGGACAACGGTGCCTTGGGCTGTGCTGTCCCCATGCCTGGGTCCCTCTGGCTGCTTGCAGCCACCCCAGAGCTCCAGCAGCTCCCGGCAGCAGCACGGAGCCCGTATCAGAGAGTGGTTAAAGCCTTTGAAACCACTGCTCAGAGGCAACCTGCCGGGGATTTCTGAAGCTGCAGACACTTCAAGACAACCTCACTCGGAAACATTTAATTGGGAGGGCTGGGAGGGAGAGAGGAGGGAGCCCAGGGCATATGTAGCCCGCAGGGAGCGGGGAGAAAAGCTGGGAAGGAGTTTGCAGCGCAGGGGCTTGGCCTCCTGATACCTGGATGCTCCCTTGAGCCATGCGGGCTGCAGCCGTGGGGCACAGCTGTAAAACCCCCAGGATCATCTTTGCCAGCCAGGGAAAGGTTGGGAGAAGGAGGCAGGAAGAGAAACCTGGAAGGAGTTTTCAAATGACTCTTGCAGTCTTTTCCCCAACAAAAGCCCCTTCAGTCCCAGGGTGGCCAGCCCCGCGCGTGCAGCCAAGGGTAACATTTGTGCATGCGGAGCTATATGGAAACGTGTTTATTTTTCAGCACATTTACTGAAACGCGGGGGAGAGGCAGCGACCCAGGGGCCAGCTCCTCTGCTGGTGGGAGCAGGCAGAGCTTTCCCTGGGTCAGTGGGACCGGTGCCAGCTTACAGCTCCAAAACCCAGCCCGGAGCTCCTGCGTGATCCCGTCCTCTCCCCCACGACACCCGCACCCCTTCTCCCGCAGCGATGGCTGCGCACCAAGCGCTCCATCCGTTCACAGCCGCACCAAAGTCAGCCGGGAGCAGGGGCGGTGGGAGCATCCCTGGCGCCTGTGCCAATCTGCTGAAAAGCCCACGGTACATCCCCTCCCGGGGAGCACCAGGAGTGGGAAGACGAGTGGGGGTCCCCACCACACCCCCCCCCCCGGGGTCGTGTCCGCTAGAGGGAGAGCATGGCAGCTGGTTCCCATCTCCAGCACCACTCAGCACCCTGGCAGAGCCGTGGGGTGCCCCTGCAGCCCCCAGGAGCCGGGATCCCCCCGCATGCAACCCTCCATCTCTGGCCACGCATGCACTGCCCACCCAAGCCCTCCCACCCCCGTGGCCCCCGGTAGCCCCGTGCTGTGGGGCAGTGGGTGCTGTCCTGCTTGGGCTGCAGAGTGCTGGGCGGGATGCTGAGCTGGGGGTCTGCTGGAGGGGGCGGGAGGGCCCCCCCCATGCACCCGCCACGTGAGGCTGCAGCTGCTTCCTGGCGAAGGGTGTGTGTAATCACTACCAGACCTCGTTGTGCTCCTTGCTAATCAACCCCAGGCTGCTGCGGTTCTCCCTGCAGGACCCCCAGCCCGTTGGCTTGGGGGGGGGCAGAGCTGTGGCAGCTGCTGCAGAAGCCCCCTCCGTACCCCCAGCGCTTGCGAGGTTAAACAGGGAAGTGAGGGGAGCTGGGGGGGGGCGGGCAGCAGCAAAGCCTGGGAGCAAACAGCACGACCCCCCCTGGAGTCAGACTAACACTGCCCCTGGCACCATACATGGGGTCAAAGCTTTTGTTGAGTTTAAAACCAAATAAACACGTTCCCACCCCTCCCGTGCGGCAGCTCAGGGAAGGACCCCGCTGGGATCAAGGCCATCTTTGGGGCTGAGTCCCATTTAAATACCTGGGGGGGGCTCCTGGAGGTTGCACCAGCAGTGACAGTGTTTGCTCATGGTTTGCTGTTAAACACACCTGAATGGAGACATTTACTTAGGATTTCACATTATTAACAGCCACAGCAGGAAAAGGTCGGGGAAAGAAAAAGCCGATGTTATTTCCCCAAGGAAATGCTTGGTGAGAGGATGCTGCCGGAGTTTCCTCCAGCACCTCCACAGCGAAGGGGAATTTTCTCCTTCAAAACATCCAGAGAAAGAAGCGTCCAAAAAAACTGCTGGAGGGAAATCCCCTCGAGGTGACCAGGATGCCAGTTGCTGGGACTGGGATGCCCCGGAGCCAACACCGGGTACCGCTGGCAGCCCAAACTGTGCAGAACCATTCATCACCAACCCTCGGGGGCGTTCCATGAGAGGATTAATTAAATTTTACACACAGAACTTAGCGCAGGGCTGGGTGTGATCATGCATTATTCATACGTTCAATAACACAGCTGATTTATTAATGAAAAGGTCAGACTCCCTGGAAGTGAAGGCTTGTTGTAAAATTGCTTTGAGCCGGGATGTTTCGGAGAAGCTGCTGGAGCACTGCTGGCATGGGGCTCGGGCTGGGACCGCGACGGCACGGTGAGAGCTGCCCTGTTCCTCACAGCCCATTAATCCCCACGGAAGCACGTTCCCACTCCAGCACAGGCAGACAGCAGTGGAAATGTATATGCAGGAACCTGGAGGAGTATAGCAGCATCTATAGGGGTAGCTGCCCGGCTGTCTCCTCCCCGCAGCCGCTGCTTCAGCCATGGAGGACCTGGGGAGCCAAAGAGACCCAGAGCTTACACATCAGCATCTCGGTCTTGCAGGGAAAAGGGAGAAAAAGCCACAGGCAGCCAACCCCTCCCTCCAGCGCGGTGCGGGCCGGGAGGGAGCTGGCTGGCGGCAGGGAGAGCAGAGGCAGGAGCCATCTCCAAAAAAAAAAAAAAAAAAAACCAACCAAAAAGGAAGGAAATCCTTATAGCAGGAGCTGTTTCCCCTGGGATTACTCTTGGGGACTAATAGGCCACCTACCCCTCAGCCCCGTATTTAGCTTCGGGCACCCTATTTCTTCTCCTCACCTCTCTTGAGGAGGGCAGCAAACGCGGTGTTTGGGGCTGAGCTGTGACCAGCCTGGCTCTTCCCAGGGAAATACAGGAACCAAGAACATCTCCAGCGTTTTCACGCCCCCGGTGCTGTCCTGTGTCCCTGACACGGTGCGATGCTCACACGATGTGCTTGCATGTCATGGCCGAGAGGATGGGTGCCTGCAAACAGCAAAGGGGGCAGATGGTGGGAGTGCAGAGACACCCCCAAAACTGGGTCCGTGGCTCAGGCTCAGCCCTTCCCATCGCTGCTGAAGGCACCAGCTGCCCCCTTTCCCTGCACCCCCTGCACGGTCCGGCAGCAGCTGGGGCCAGCTGTCGGGCTCAGCTCAGCAGCAGTTTCCTTCTGTCTTTGAAGGCAGAGACAAAACCGAGCCCCAGAGCCAGGGAGAGGTCCCGGGGCTCCCAGACACAATGTGCTCCATTGTGCAATGGCGAAGGGAAGGATGAAGAGGAAAAAAGGGGGGAGAAAAACACCCCGGGGGCTCGGGGGGCCGTGCAGGTAGGGACGCAGCCAAGGTGCAAGCCCTAAGCCCTAAGGAGTGGAGAGGGTCAGAGGCGAGCAGGGAAATTGCTGGAACCAGTTTGGGGGGGGACGGGGCTTTTCCAGATGCCTCTGCTCGGTGGGCTGAGGCTGGGAGGAGGCCAGGAGCGCTGGGCAGGCATTTGCCACGGATTCCTGCTTGTTTCTGCAGAGCTGAGCATGGGGGCATCTCGCACACCCCCGGAGCCTCCGCAGGGGAGAGGTGCTGGGTCCAGTAACCAGCTTTTCCCAGGGCAAACAGGCGCCCCGAGGGCAGGAGGAGAAGCCACTGCTGCCTCCGCTGGGGACGATGGAGTGGAGGCAGCTGGCAGCCGTCCCTGCTGCGATCAGCCCTCACACACTGTCCCCAGAGACGGCCAGCGGAAAAACGAAGGAAAACAAAGCAAGAATTTATCAAACCACATGTAGCGCGGCCGGGGCACATCTCATCCAGCCCTCCCGCTGCAGGCACCTCCGAGGAGGGGAACGCAGCAGGGCACGGGAGCAGAGGTCTGCCAGCCCCTGACATGAGCACAGGGGGTTCGTGCCAGCTCCGGGCAGTGACACATCCCGCTGGGATAACCCGGGTGAGAGCCTGCGGCAGGGACACGGGTGCCCCAGCTGTGGGGACAGCCCCAGCTGGGTGCAGGAGGGGTCGAATCTCAGGCTGGGGTGGCTCAGCAGCTGCACCATCACACTTCTCAGCCTGCTCCTGTCCCCGAGGAGCTGCCAGACTCCCTGTCTGCCTTCACTCTCTCTTCTCGACTTGCAGAGATGCAGCGATGGAGACCTGGTGTCTGCCAGGCTGGACGCAGAGCTCCCCCATGCCCTGCACACCGGTGGCCCGCGCACAGCTCTGCCCATGGCAACACTCACCCCCAGCCCCCCAGAAGTCACCCCACTGCTTCTGGGGGTGCTGGGGGCAGCTCAGCCCCAGCAGATACCTGCCTGCACCAGGCACTTGCCCACAGACAGGAGCGGGTGTTGTTTTCTCCCTGCCAGCAGCCAGAACGCTCGCCGAGATTTCCAAGCATCCCTATTCAGGGCTGTCGGGAAGAAGCCGCTTTGATCATTGCTAATTATTGCTCACGGGCTGACAGCACCCGCATGAGCTCTGCAGCACCCAGCCCACCCCCAACTCTGCCGCATCTGCCCACGGACCCCTGGCAGCCCCTCGCCACCTTGGCCCCTGCCTGTCCCACTCCATGGGGCCGTAGCACCATGCCCAGATTATCCACATCCCAGCGCCCACCCTCTGGGGCAGAGGTGACCAGGGATGTGCCCCAGCACCCAGGGCATGGAGAGAGGGGCATTGCCACCCCAAACCCAAGGGGATGGTCCTCTCCCTCCAACACCACCTCCTTCTAAATGCTCTTTTTATTTCCATAAATTGCAAAGGTGCTGCCAGGACCCCAAGTTTCCCCCAAACAACTCAATTCAGTTGAACAGCAAGTGAAAGCAGTGAACGCCCACGCCCTGCTTCTTGCTCCTGTTTATCTCCAAAGCTTTTTTTTTGCCTTTTTTTTTTTTTTTCTTTTATAAAAAAGAAAGCCATGCCTGCCCTTAATCTGGAGGAGTGTTTGCAGCTCGGCAGAAGGCTCGGAGCGCGGTGATGGGAGCCAGGGCAGGGGAGGGCAGGGGCTCGCTGCAGTGACCCCTGGCAGGGCGCAGCTCTGCTCTGGGAGAAGCGATGCCAGGGCAAAGAGGCTTTGAGCAGCAGGACAACTTGATTTGTTTGCTAGCGCAGGAAGCCAGGTGGCAGGAGCAGGCAGGAACGCTAATGGGTTTCCCAGGCAGCTGATGTTTCGCTTTTCTTTTTTTTCTTTCTTTTTTTTTTTTTTTCATATTTCAGATGCTTTAGAGAGAAAAACAGCCCGCGCACCATTTGGACAGGGAGCTCAGTGCCATGACCTTCCCAGAGCTGGGGGTACCTGGGAATCTGGAGGGACCCACGAGGCACTGGGGAAGGGCTGAGCGTGCCATGGGATGGCCAGGCTGGGGGGCTCATCACAGGGCTGTGAGGATGCACCTGGCTGCAGAGGGCACAGAGGGACAGGATCAGGCCCTGCCTTCCCCCCCTGCCCACCAGCTCTGCCACCCCCACCCCAGGACTGGCTGCATTTCACTAATGGGAGTAGATTTGGGAGGCTGTGTATTTTAAGAGCATCAGCATCATTTAATAGTGATGATAGACGTGTGGTTTTAAAGGCACCCTGGGACGGGGATATTCACCCTGCTCCGCTCCGATGGTCCCTGCTGAGCCAGGAGGGACCCCCAGCAGCTTGATTCTGTGTGCCAGGACCCCCTCCCTGTTCGCTGCCTGGTGCAGCTCAGACTGCTGGTTATAATTTATTAATCTCTACACAGGTTTATATTTAGCTCCCAGTGTGTCTGCAAATCTGTTTGCGGAGAGGTTTGGGTACCAAGCACGCCTTGGGGGAGGAACCCTCCAAGCTGCAGAGGAGAGGCTTGGGGCTGGGGAACGGGGTTGGGGACAGGTTTGGGGACAGGCAGAGATGGGACCCTTGGGCTCAGCGCTCTGCAAGAGGGCTCTAAAGCTCCCTGCTTGTAGGAAACATGACATGAGATTTTCCCCATCCAGGAGCCTCAGTCAATGGGCTGGAATGAACCTGTTCCCTCCTGCTGTTTGTTCAGGAGAGCTGGGAAGCTTCGGAGAGGAGCCAAGCGTTCAAAGGGCCTTTGAAAATGTGAATTGAAGGCTCTGAGCAAGGAATCGCTGCATTTTTCGCCTTTTGCTCCTTGGACAGCTGCAGCCAGTGCCTGGCAGCCTTCAGAGCTACCTTGATGCCATGGTGGGGACAGAAGGGGAGAGGCAGCTTGGTCCCGACGGGACACCTTGCTCAGCCGCAAAGCACAGAGCAATCACCACCAGCAAATGTCCTGGGGCTTCCCATGCCCCTGTCCCCTCCTAAGATCCAGCAAGGGGCAGAGAGCTGCTGCCACGTCCCAGTGGAGCTTCTCCGTCCCGTGGTGGTGAGCACAGGGGCTCTGGGTTTGGACATCCATCACCCTGGGGGGCAGGGGCAGGTCCTGTGCCAGGCTGATGCAGATCAGGGTACAGCAGTCCCACAGATGGGGCTGGGGAGATGTCAGAATCCTGCCGGGTTTGGTCCCGACACCACGTGATAGCCACAAGCAGAACTGAATGATGCCCATGCAGCCGTGGGCAAACATCTGCGTCAAAAGCCTGGGCACAGTCAATAAATCACAGCAGCAGAAGAGCCTGTGACACCTGATGGGACTTGGTGATCTTTGCAGCTGGCAGCTCCCTCGCTGGCCTCCCGAGTGGATTTGCACTTGGCTAATTTTGCGTGAACTGGTCTCCTGGCTCCCCTGCAAAACCCAGAGGCTCTCAAATGTATTTCACTGCGTGCTTGTAACCAGCCTCCGTTAGCCGTGGAGATGTTAGCAGTGTAAAGCACACATCCAGGGACAGGCGAGGGAGCGACGGGATGAGGAAACGCTTCATAGTTTCCAGCTCTGTTCCAAATTAAGCACTTAACCTTTTTAAACACATTTTACAGTGGTTGTAATAAGCTCTGACCCTCTTTGTGCTGAGACATCTTCTCCCAGCACAGCCCAGGGTACCAGCCACGCTGCGAGGGGGGAGGCACTGGAGCCCGTGGATGGAGATTTCAGAAATCCAGCATCTTGAGCTTGCAGGGAGGGTGATGAGAGCACACACACTGAGACACTGGGTATCCAGAGCCACGTCTGTGGGACTGGGAGCTGTGGAATAGGCTGCAGGGACATTCCTGGGTGTGGGATGCTTGAGTCCACCCCATAATAACCCGCAGGCCCTGAGAGACCGGGGAGCTATTACATGAGACTCCAGAGTTCCAGAGGCAGCCTGTAATTACAGTGGGATGGGGCAAAGGCTTCCTCAGCCAAACCAGTATTTCCCAGTGCCGGCAGCCGTGCCAAGCCAGCAGTTGGGGAGGGTAAGGGGCAGTTTGGGGTCTGCTTTCCTCCTCTGTCCCCCACTGCCACCCCCCCAGGAGACCTGGAAGCCACTGCAGGACCACGATGGGATGGACAAGCGAGGACGGGGGCTGCAGGGCTGCTCTGCCCAGTGCAAAGGCAGGTGGCACTTGGGGGTGGCACTGGGTACACGTAGTGTGCCCAGGACAGGGGACAGAGCAGCAGCAAGGGGGCATGGATGGGGGCCGGCAGCTGGCAACCCCCTTATTTTTGGTGCAGGCATTTTTTTGGAGCCCCATGGCACGGAGCAGCTGGGGCTGGGGCATGGGATGCGAGCGAGGGGGGCTGCAGCCGGCCACCGATTCCACGACGCTGGGTATCCCGCGGGAGGAAGAGGAGGGGAACGGGCGGCGGGCGAGGATTCCCAGCCGAGGGCTGCCTGTCATCCCCTTTCTCGCCAGGGAGAGCCTGGGCTGAGCCCTTGCAGCTGGCTGCAGGCAAAGGAAGCGTTGAAGCACCTCCCGTGGAAATTGGGTGACCCCGGGAGCCCCGGGAGCATCGGACGGCGCTGACACACGGGAGCCGCGGCGTGAGCATCGCCCCAACAGCCCGCGCCCCACTCAGGGGTTCCAGCAGAGCCCCCGGGGCTCGCTCAGCAGTCCCGCCGTCTCCAAGTGACCAACTCCCTCCGGATTGCCTCAAATCTCCATTCAAGAATGTTGTTTGGGCTGAAGAATGTATCGCTAAAAAAGAAAAAAGGGAAAAGGGAGGCCGGGGTGAGAAGGGAGGTGGAGGGAGGGTTCACCCTGCCCTTCCGCACTGACCTTTGTGGTTTTTTTTTTTTTGGGGGGGGGGCTCCAGCCGCTCAGTGCAGATGTTTGCCAGATGTTGAGCACCTTCCCCCCACCCAGCTGAGCCCATCACCCCTGTTCCCCCCTACCCTGCTGCCTGCACCCCCTAAGGACCCCACCTGCCTGCCTGCTCGTCTTGCAGCCACCCTCAGAAATCAGGTGGGGGCTTCTAGGTCAGTTTGTTCTCGGCAGAGCCCTTTGAAAAGGAGCAGCACAGCCCTGGTGGGGGCATCCAAGATGATAACGGCTCTGAAAGTCACAGAGCTGCTCCTGCAAGCAGAGGAGAGCCCCAGGCACCCTGCAGACACCAGCACTCCCACTTTGGGGTGCAGCCAGAGGAAGGAGAGGGCTCCGGGCACGGCACAGCGGGATGGAGCCATGCAGAGGTACCTGGAGAAGGGCCCTCACTGCCAGTGCCCACACGAGGAGTTTCTCTGTGTTTCACAAAGGCTGGAAGGAGCCAGGACTAGTGAGGAAGAGGAGATTTAGGTCGCAAACATCCAGAAAGACGGTGCAAACCTGGGAGCCGCGGACCTCCGGGCACTGGCTCCAGAGCCTTTCTGCTCAGGTGTTTGTAGTCTGAGCCTTGTCAGGAGGCCTGATGCAAAGAAGGGGCTCTGGATCACGGCTTCATGGGTCACTCCACCACGCAGGCTCTGCCCCACACATTTCCACACACACCCCTGCCTGAGCAAGGCTGGAGCTGCCAAGGGACAAGGTCTCCTTGGCTCCTACTTGGACTCTTGTCACTGGAGTCCCTTAAAAGAGCAGCTGGGACCTTCACCCTTCAGGGATCTGCCTTTAAAGCCAAGGTCTAGGAGGGGACCTGCAGGACTTTCCAGGCAGCCAGGGCAGGGCATGGTGAGGTTGCTACACAAGCAGCCCTGTCTTCAAGCACCCTGAGCCCAGCGGGGCTGGTAACCCCCTCCCAGGACAGGGAGGGCCATGGAAATTAAAGAAAATAGCATGAGTGGGAGGACAGAGCAGCCAACAGCTCCAGCAGAGCTGAAACTTCTTGGAAATGTAGAAGAGGCAGAAATAACATTTCCATGAGTAAAAAGGGAAGCTGCTCTAGAAGTAGCCACGCTTATGACAGCCACTGGTTTTGGATGCCCACGGTAGGTTTAATAGTTCTCCCTTCATCCAGGCAGAAGGAGCTTTAGCCTTAGCAGGAGCATCAGAGAGTTTTGTTTCTTCGTTATGCTGTGCAGCGTTTGGTCCCCCTGCCAAAAGCATCCTGATAAACCCGTGTCCATCCCCGGAGAAGACAACACTCCCGGCTCCAAGCGCAGGATTTGCAAATTAAAGGCAAACTCGGGCCAGATTCGGTGGTTTCAAATACAAAGCTCGAGAGTATTTGATCAAAACAACTGGAACAAACCCAACCAAAATAGACACTGTTCACATCAGTTTGATTTAGAAAACCAAAGCAAACCAATACAGGCATCTGTCTGGCCCTGATGAGACGCAGACTGTGACCGCTGGAATAACTGCTCCGGATGAGATTATGCAGCGATAGGGACAATTGGCTTCGAGCAAACAGGACAGCATGTTCCCAGCTCCTGTCACCAGTTCAGGGCTTTCTCTGAACCGTCAGCAGTAGGGAAGAGGTGTTTATAGGAGGAGACAGTGAAAAAGTTTAATGGAAGTCACTTGGGAGAGAGAGAGGAGCTGGTTTGCACTGAGGTCTTAGCAACACACCAGGCACATGGACCACACCAGAGAGCCCCACTTGCAGCTTGGGAGGTGCCAGACACGTGGAGCATGGGATTTCGAGGTTGGATGGAGAAAAAGAGACATATGTGGTTCTTTAGACAGTAAAGTTTCACTTCCCTGAGATAATCCGAACCAGCTCATCCCAGGATGAGATTAAACAGAAAGTCCCGGTGGCTGTGGGCAACACGCGAACTGAGCTTAAGCACATTGTTATTTTCTGGTTTAGGCTGGGAAAGGGGGATGTGGCCATGGGGATTGACACCACGGGAGCCAGCTCATGTGGGGAGGGGTCCTCAGCATCTCCTGGGGGACCCCCAACCCCGGCACCCCCAGCAGGGCCTGACCCCAGCAGGCACTGGGGGACAGCCTCCCCCAAAGGGACCATGTCCTGGGTCATGAATATTTTTAATTTCCGGAGGATGGAGAGGCCACACTCCTTATCTAACCTAGCTGGGGACAATTTGCTTTTCCAGAGAAACATCCAAAGCCCTGCGAAAGCCTCCGAGCTGCTGGCCACCAGGACACCTCGAGCTGCCAGAGATGTGACGTTGGTTGACACCATCCAAGCGCCGAGCAGCAGATGTTACTGGCTGCCACTACCCTCCCCACCATTTTCCCCTGGAACGGAGCTCCCTGGCAGTGGGAACAGATCCCTCCAAGCAGGGTCATTCTCAGCATCAGCTCAGAGCCTCGAACCACCTCCCTGCCTGAGGTGAGAGCCCTTCTCCAGCCGCCCCGCGCCACTGCAAGCTGCCGTGGCAATGCTCGATGGGGAAGAAAAGATGCTACCAGCCACATGGGAGACCCCCACCCCACTTTACCAGGGTTTTACCTCCTTTTGGACAGCACTACCCGCCCCCCCCCCCGTCCTCTTTTCCCACTCGAAGGCAAGGCTTTCTCTGAATCCTCTCCTTGCAGATCCCGGCCCCGAGCTGTGGTGCAACGCGCTGTGCTTTCCAGGCACACTCTTCCTTCCCAACTAAACCGCCTTTCTGGCAAAGTCCCCACTGTACAGCGTGTCCCTCGCAACCCCGGCCACCAACCGCCCCGCACATTCCTCCTCCTTACAAACAGGACCTTCGGAGCAGAGCGATAAGGATCTTTGCAAGGCTCCCCAGGGGAAGAGGATGTTTTGGCTGGGAAATTTCAATGAAAAGCAAGGAGAAAGAGAGCCTGGAGGGAGTCTGGCACCTGCTGAGCTTCACTAAGTAATTCCAGGCTCCTAGGAGGACCTGGGCGTGTTGCTGGAGCCGGGCATGGGGATGCCGATGGGCGGTCAGGGCTCCTCCTTTCCTTGCGGGAGGAAATGCTTCGACAGCCCTGGAAGAGCTGTCTCCAAAGTTAAAATGCAGAGAAAGCCAGGATGGGGACCAGGGGGGCCGTGACAGCACCCACCGCTCCTTTGCTTTGCAGGGCCCCCCAGGGCAAGGCTGGCACCGGGAGGCGATGAGCCTTGTGACAGGGAGAGCTGCGAGCTCTCGTGTCTCTGCACAAGCACGGTCACCCTCAGCACACGCCCCCCTGCCCCATCCCCTCGCACCCACCCGTGGGGTATGGGGACACCCCTCATCCCAGGCGGGTGGGCACAGCCTGCAGAAATGCCAGCTTGGCATCTCTCTCTCCTGCCAAGCTGAAGAGAAATTCCTGCTGTCACAGTGGCCCTTTGGTAGGCAATTTATTTACCTTGGATGCTGAAGCCTTATCGTTCATGGAAATGTTTATCCTAAATATTTAATAGCAGGACTGCATAAACTGAGGCTTCCTGGGGAAGAAGCCCAGGCTGTAGTTGGAGCAAGCACTAATGTCTCTTCTCCTAGTATTGCAAAAGTTAAAAGATAATTTCTTGCTTCTCCCTAAAAATCACATCCTCAGCGCCTCAAAATTAGATATTTTTTAATCTGGCCGGAGGCCTCCTCGTCGCTTCCTGATGAGAAACACAGGAGACCTAACAACACCCCTTTTAAAAACAACATCCCTGATTCCACTAACTCGTTAAACAGAAAGAGCCTGAAAAGTGCCAACACTCCTATGAGAAAAGACGGGAGAGAGAGAGAGAGAGAGAGACAGAGAGAGAGAGGGAGGAAAGAAAAAGCAGGTTATTTATAACGCCAGGCAGCATTAGGGTCTCTTCAGTCTCTCCTGCAAACTGGCTGCTGCTGGGAGGTCACTCCCCAAAAAACCTGCCGAGCCCGTGACCTGCAAGCACAATATTTGATCTGGGATCTGGGGCGGGCACCAGCCTTTGCAAATTGGGAGACACACTCACATGCTGCTTGACGCACGGGAGATCCCAGAGAAGAGCAGCGAGGCTTTGGAAAGGAGGCTTTTAGCTTGGTAAGTCCGTCTCTATATTTATTATGATTTTTTTTTTTTTTTTTTAAGCCTGATTTCCATACCCCTGCCTCGGCAGGCGGGCGGCTGCCACGCAAAGCACATGCCAGCGACACGGGTGGCACAGCTTGAAAGCCAGCGCTCCCAAGCCACGGCGGTGGGGAAGCCCTCTCCTGCGACCCACAGCTCTCGCCCCTCTGGCAGCTCCTTGCCCCCTGGGCTGGGAGCTGGACACCTACAACCACCGACACCCAGGTGCAGGCAGTGCTGCCTCCCTGCCCATCCCAGCTCTGCCCGTCCCGTCTGACGGGATGCAGGGAAGCCGGTTTCGTGCCTGGCACAGCAGCAACGGGCCAAGCCCATGGATGGCCACAGACCATCCCCTTTGGAGAAGTCCCTTTCTCCAAAACCTGCTCCCTCCTGGAGTGAGGGGCTGGCCCCACTATCCCAGCAGCCTCTGGCACGGGAGCATGGGTACCAGGAGATGACACGGATCTCGTGGCCGGCACGCTCAGCTCAGATCCCACCCCAAAATCAGGGCTGAAGCCCACCGGGGAGGGGACAAGCAACCTTCAAAAGAAGCGGTGGGCAGCGGTGTCTCCTGAGGACAGACTCTGGGGTTACCAGTACGTTGAAGGGGACCACTAGGAAAAGTGGAGGGACCCCACGGGTCGGTCCTGCCCTGCAGAGAGGGGCCCCCTGGGAGGGGGCTGCCAAGCAGCCCTGCACGGGTGGAGAAGCCCCTGCGCAGAGCAGGGCGGCTCTGGTATTTCAGCAGGCAGAGAGCCCTGGAGCAGAATGGAGGAGGAGAAGAAACTCCTCTGTGACTGCCAAGCTCCCCCATTGCACACAGCATCCCGGAGGACCACATCTGATCTGCCCTCGGCCACACGAGCGCACGGAGGGGGAAGGAAGGAGAGCAGGAGAAAGCCAGGGAGCCATGCCTGCCCGCAGCCACCTCAATCCCTCTTTTCTTCCAAGCACGAGCAGCCTGCCAGTTTGCCTCGGTGGCAGGGCGGCCGCCGGCTGGGAGCAGACTGTGCCCTCTTTGTCTGCCAGGCGAGACATCCCCTCCTCGCTGTGGGGTGGGGACGTGGTGGGGTTCCATTGGGACACCCCACGGCCACCCCCTGGCACGGTGAGGAGGGACAGTGGCCCATGGCCGAGCATCACCCGCAGCACGGCTGCCGGCGCGGAGCTGGCAGGGATGCGCCAGCAGCTCCGCGCTCCCAGACACGCGTACAGGAGCCAGCAGGCAGGAGCGACTCCTCTCCCCCTCCGAACAGCCCGTGTATTTCCTGGAGGCATTTCAAGCTGCTCCGTGTGCTCATTTCGCCCCGAGATGAGGCGTCAGGATGAACTGCCCGAGCTGGAGTCCTCCAGCGCCAGCGCCGCGGTGTGCCGGCACGCTGCCCTGGGCATGGCATGGGGCAGCGGTGAAGTCCACGTCAAGCCAAGGGGCTCGGGGACAGGCCTGCCTTGCTCCGAGCCCTCAGCCCTGCTCTCCTCCTGGCTGTCAGCCCTCGGCAGGCTGGATTTCATAAGCAGGGTCCAAGCACCAGGTGACGGCTCCCTCTCTCCCTGGTCACACTGGCCTCGAGGGGCCAGTGGATGTTGCCCCTTTTCACGTCGGGGCTGAGCTCAGGGAAATCGAAGCTTGAAAGTGATTTCATTTAAAAAAATAAGCCAGAATGTGTTTACCAGGATTTACATCAGTCCTAAGCAGCATGAGCATCCTGCGTTTCTGTGGGGGAAGGGAGAGCTGGATGAAACCCACAGCGTATCATGTAGCCAGCGAGTGTAGCATAAATATAGCTCCATTGAAACATGCCTTGAGCTCCATCAACCTGTTCCCACAACCATGGCTCCCTGCTTGGCCAGAGAGTGTCCGTGTCCCTTCTCCTCCCTCCGTGCAGGGCCGGCGCAGGCACATCCCAGGCACCCTGGAGCAGAGCTGCGTGCCCTGACACAAATTCAGACCATGCATCCCATATCTCCATCCTCTACACAGTTGTAAGAGAAATACCCATAAGTAAAGATTTTGCAAGCAGATATCCGCTGGGATGGAGGTTTCTAGCAGGCCTGAGGTGGAAAGGGGACTGATCAGCTACCTGCAGGCAGGGGACATGTGTTCAGCCACAATTTTTCGGGTAGGATTCACCCAGGTCCCCTGGTTCTCCAGCTCTGCTGCCAAGTGCCACCAACCCCACGCAGGGCTGCTGCCACGTCCACCCCCGCCGGGTGCCCAGGCCACGGGGTGCAGCTCGCCTGCCCCCAGCTCTTCCATCAGGCCTGACTCTGCTGATGGTTTCCTCCCCATTTCTCCCCCACCCAGGTCCCTCCAGCATCGGCACCATGCGTTGGGCCACCGTCCTGATCATCGCTGGGCTCTGCGGAGCCTCGCTGGGCCAGTACAATGAAGAAGAAGACATGGCTTGGTTACAATACTACATACGGCAGTCCCGTATGTCCTCCTACAACTACATGCCCTACTACGAGGATGACAACACCCCTTACGTGTACTCTTACCTCCCAGCCCCAGACACAGAGGCAGAGCCCGGCCCTGAACCTCAGCAAGCCCTTTCCTGGCAGTGTCCCCAGGAGTGTGATTGCCCCCCTAACTTCTCATCAGCCATGTACTGTGACACCCGTAACCTGAGGTACCTGCCCTTCGTGCCTTCCCGCATGAAATACGTCTACTTCCAGAACAACCAGATCACCGCCATCCAAGAGGGAGCTTTCGACAACGCCACGGAGCTGGAATGGCTCGCGCTGCACAACAACCAGATCAACAGTGAGAAGATGGGCAAGAGGGTCTTTGCCAAACTCAAAAACCTGGAGAGGTTGTACATGAACAACAACAACCTAACCAAGATGCCCAGCCCCTTGCCCCGGTCCCTGAGAGAGCTCCACTTGTCTTACAACCAGATCTCCAGGGTCCCCTCCAACGCTCTGGAGGGTCTGGAGAACCTCACAGCCTTGTACCTCAGCCACAACTACATTTTTGAGATGGGAGCATCCCTCAAAGGACTCAAGTCCTTGATCCTTGCTGATCTGAGCTACAACCACCTCAGGAAAGTCCCCGATGGGCTCCCAATGGCTTTGGAACAGCTCTACCTAGAGTACAACTACATCAACACCATCCCTGATGACTATTTCAAGGTCTCTCCCAAGCTGCTCTATGTACGGATGTCCCACAACAGCCTAACGAATCAAGGTCTCTCTACCAACACTTTCAACAGCAGCAGCATCCTCGAGCTGGACCTCTCTTACAACAGGCTCCAGAAGATCCCCCGGGTCAGCACCAACCTCGAGAACCTCTACCTGCAAGGGAACCAAATCAACGGTGAGTAGGAACTCATCAACCAAAGCGCGGTGGTGCAGGGGATGGTGGTGCAACAGAGGGATGGGGAGACGAGGATGCAGAACCTCCTGTGGGAGGCTACCTGGGGTAGTGGTTTGAGTAGGAAGCTGGAATTTGGCAGCTTCTAGGTGGCCCTCAGCAAGGCAGGAATGGGGCCTGTTGTGTCCCAGCACAGCTGGAGCTGAGAGGCTCCCAGCCCTGAACGCTCCCGTGTGACCCACAGAGCCATCACACTGGTTTTACTGAGCATTTATCCAAAGCCTGAGCATCTTCTGGTTAGAGATGCCAGAAATCAGCTGTGGGTAGAAGCACAACCTGGGAAGGGGACTACAGCGTTAGCCCAGCATTGCACACAGGCTGAGGGGTCACCGGTAGAGAGACAGAGGTGGGGGGTCCCCACAACCACAGTCATTGCACGTGGGAACACACATCACCCCGGCCAGCACTAATGCAGGGGACAGGGATGTATCCCGTGATACCCAGTGGTCTGCAGCGCTCAGTACCAGCGCAGCCCCATTTGCCCACCTTGCAGGGCACCAGCACAGCCCAGGCACAGTCCATGGCCCCAAACCCCCCCCAGGGTCACGGTCTGCAGCAGAGGGGTGCATCCTTGCCAGGGCTGGGACAGACGGGAGCTCTTAGTTATTGAAGCCATCAACGCAGCATCTTCTGCCAGGACTAAAATTCACTCCACACAAATAAATAAAAGGAACAGATTGTTCTGGGGCTGCTATTTATAAAAATAAGCTAGGGGGAAAAAAAACCCCAAGCATTCTCCTGGAAAAATCCAGGCTTGCTCCTCTCACCTGCCAGGCCCTGAGGGCAGGACCCTCCCGGAGCGGTGCTGGAGCCCCTGAGCAAGCCTGGGATGGGGACAGGGATGCACCCGTGCAGCCATCCGCTGTTGCATAGGAAACACGCAACCCCGCACCCGGGAACCAACTGAAACACAAAAACAAGAACAGATTCCCAACTGTTTGCTTTCAACATTTGTAGCTGTTAACGTCTGCCCACAAATGCCACGAAACCTCCGCAGAGCTGCGCAGGCTTTACAACAGCTTTTCCTCCAGCTGCGGGTTTTGCCTCTGACCTTTAAAGCATCCCCAGAAACGAGGGGGCTGCGGGTCCAGGGGTGCAGCACCAGCCTCGGGGGGGGGGGGCACACCCCACCCCATGGGGCATCAGCACTGGGGTCGTGCCCCACCAGCCACACAGGAGGCCCCCACTTGCCTCCCCACACACCATAGGGCTTGCAGCCCCCCCCCCCGAAGCCCCAGCCTGGGGGCACAGGGGTCCCCCAGCACCCAGCTGAGCTCCCCAGCAGCAGCCTGGCCTGGAGCTTTGCTGCCCTCTAGTCCCAAATCCTGCGCAGAATTTTTGGAGTTTGCTCCATCTCCTCCCTTCCAAACTGGACCCGAGTTTCCCTGCCCGGCACTGACAGCAGCCTGTGGCAGTTGAACAGGGAGGGGGTGTCTGCAGGCGTGGGGTGGGGACAGGGACAGGGATGGGGATGGGGATGTCCTCCCTCCTGGACACGCTGCCTGGGTGGTCCTGTGGTAGCTGGGGAGAGCTGGGGCTGAAGGCTGTGGTGTACGAAGCCTCACAAAAGAGGCTGCAAAGGCAATTCCTGATAAAAAGCGGTGTTTTCCCTGTCTCCACCCGGCGTTTTCCCTACAAACATCCCAGCCAGGCTGGGCAAAGGCAGCCGAGTGTGGGCACCAGCACTGCTTCCAAACCCTTGAGCAGGCACAAACTCACGGGCTGCCTCCGACTATGGCAAGGAGCATCAGTTACCCTTTTATCTTGAGAGGGGAGGGTGTCGAGACCAAATTTGCGGGAATAATTGGTAATTTGGGGGTGCTTTCCTTTTTTTCCTGCCTACCTTAACATAAACCAGCTCTTGGAGGTCGGTACGCACAAACCCATCCCCAGAGCAGCCCCACCTGACATTTCTCACATCACTCCCCAAGATCAGTCACATCACGAAGGTCAGAGCTGGGGCTCAGCTCTCCGTCTCCTCTCCCCCCGCAGAGTTCTCCATCAGCAGCTTCTGCACCGTGGTGGACGTCATGAACTACTCCAGGCTCCAGGTCTTGCGGCTCGACGGGAACGAGATCAAGCGAAACGCGGTGCCCCCCGATGCCCCGCTATGCCTGCGGCGTGCCACCATCATTGAGATCTAGCCTGGCCCCCCCCGGCCCCCACCCCATCCTCTGGACTTGGCTCCCCCATTCCTGGGGAGACACTCATGCCCATTTTAATGCAGCTTGACAGTTTGATTTGGCTTCCGCAATAGTGCAGTAAGGGTACTCCAGCAGCAGCCCACGTGGGTGGGCAGGAGCCGTTCTTCCCCAAATGCTCCTTCTTCCCAGCTCTCCGGCCATGCAGGGTGGGACAGTCCTGGTACCATTCCCCCTCTTACCCCACCACAGCCACCCCCCAAAGTGCTGCATCCCCATTCATCCTTTCCCCAGGTCTGGGGAGGGATGCAGCAGGGATGGGGGAGAGCTCATCCTGCCTCCCAAACGTGGCACTGAGCACCTGAGCCCAGCAGGGAGGGGTTCAGGTGTGGGACCCACACCTGAAGAACCAGCAGATCCAAACCCACCCACCCTGGGCCAGGTTCCAGCATTCACTGGGAGGGACACCCAGGAGGCTGGGAGCTGCATCAGTAAAGGGTTAAAGATGCTCTGGCTGGCAGCATCCCTCAGTCTAGGATGGGGAAGAGCACATCCGCACTTGCCCCTCGGTTTTTTCCCCGCTTCCATCAGCCTCCTGCGCCAGAGAGAAAGGAGAGAAACCTTTCCTGCTGCTGCCGAGTGGCTGTCAGCTGCTGAGGTTAGAGACAAACACCCTGAGAAACAGCCTGTCAGTGGCCACGGCCGAGGTGGGTCTCACATTTTCCTCCTGGACCACTGGTTCGGGGCAGCGCTGGGATGGAGGGATGGGGCAGTTCCCAGTGCTGCCACCCCCAGCTGCCTGGGGACCCCCGCACACCCGGCTCCATCCCACCCCCCAGCCTGGCCTCAAGCTCCCTCCCTGCCCAGGCAACCAGGGTCTTCCAACTGGAAAAAAAAATAATAATATCAGTGTGACCTGTGCATCTGCAGCGCATTTGAATTTGCCAAAAGCCAAAACCACCCAGCTTGGTTCCTTGGACAGTTTAGTTTGAGAACCAAAAGGGGCAGCTGAGCTTTGGAGATGACCTGCGAAGCTGAAGAGGTCATCCAGACCCTCCGCATTTCCACTGCATGCCAACACTATAGCAACAAAAACCCAAAAAAACCTGTACTCTCACTGACGCATGAACTGTAGATATCGTACCAACGAATAAAGCCCTTTCTGTAACTGCACGAAACGTGTCTGAGGAATCCCAAACGCAGAGACCAGGGTCCCAGCATCTGGGTGCTCGGAGCCGTAACCTCCCCTCTCGCACACCAGATCTTTCTGCAGACATAATCCGGGCTGGATTTGCCGTCTAGTGGTTGTACCAGACACGACATGTGTGTACACCGCCTTCCAATGCTCCAGCGTATCCCAGATGGGGTCCTGGACGTTTATAGAAGGAAAAAATGCACATGGAAAAGCAGCATCAGTTGAGAGGGAAGGGATGGCGGTGCCACTGGCACAGTACTCCCAGTTGTTATTTTCCGGATGCTTTCATATTCTCCAGCCTTCAGCCCTGCTTATTTTTAACTGCTAAGCTGGAGGATGCTTAAAAAGAGATATATTTCACATAAGCAGGATTTTGATAGCTCTGGAGTTGCACAGAAAGTGCCACTTCCCCGCCTGCGGGCCCCTGCGCGCACCGGGGGCTCGCCTGGTGTGGGGCTGGGGGCAGAGGCTGCAGGCACTCTGGGGGGGGGGAAGGAGCTGGGGTCCCCCAAACAGCCCCCCCAGCTCCACCCAAGGCTCAGGAGGCAAGAAGACCCCGCTCAGGCCACCCCCTTACTCATCCTCTCCTGCATCCCAGGGATGCACACATCCTCATCACAGCCTCCCACAGCCAAACCCCATTCCCAGCAGAGATGCAACCCCCCCAGCAGCGGGCTGGGGGACCCCCAGCTGAGGGGATCCCACTGCCCACCCAGCTGGCTGATGACTCCAGGGCTGTCACTAGATATCAGCATCCACACCCCCTCCCGAACCAACACCCGGCTTGGGGGGTCCACAGGGGTCTGTGCCCCATGACCACAGTGGGGGGCTTTAGGGTCTGGCAGCAGCCAAGTAAAACCCTGGGGAAGCTGCCACTCAACGCTGCTTCCAGCAGCTGCTTTATTCACACAGGGCGATCAGGATTGCTGATTTACACCAGCTGGGGCACTGGCTCTGCATCTGGCAGGGGTAAAGGTGAGGGGGTAGAGGGCCATTGAAACTCGCTACCCTCCTTTTTGCTCTCCTCCCCAAAAAAGGGGGGGGTGAGGAGACCCTATGGGGCCTGGTTGAGGCTACGAGTGCCCAGTCACTGCCTTGTTGTTGTGGGGATAGCAGGGATGGGGGCTTGCCCCCCCCCTCCTCATTCTCCTCCTCCTCCTGTTGCTGGCAGGAGGTGCAGGGTCCAGTGTGCCCCAGCAGCCTGTATCGCAGGATGAGGAAGAGGAGGAGGAGGAGGAGACAAAGACACCCCACTGCTCCTGCCAGACCTGCCCCCCACCATCACCCCACGTCTGCAGGGGGGCTCAGGCCACAGGCATTGGATCGGGACACCCACCTTGGGGCTGTCCCTGCATGACACCCTAAAAACCAGCAGCTCCCACAGCGTGCCCCATGGGGACAGGCAGGATTCCTCCGGAGCTCCCCTGGAAACCCCCAAATTCTGTCTCCACTTCTCTCCAGCCTCTTCCCCCAGATTCTCTTCCTCTCCTCCCTTTTTTTTTTTTTTAATTTTTATTTTCCCATTGCAGCATCCCTCAGCGCAAACGCTTCCCAGCCTGTTTGCAAACATCCCTTTAGGAGAATGTTTCCCCAGGAAGTGCGGGATTTATGTTTAAAAACAACCACTCCAAATATTTTCCTTCGGAGAAATACACAGGAAAGCGGGGAGGCTGCGGGCAATGGGTTTGACCCAACGCTGCCCCAAACGTGGCTGGAGGAGCCCGGGGTGGGTAAGAGCCACCACCCAGTGCAGGGACGTGAGCCACGGGCACGACGTCGTCTCTGGGCTTCAAATCCAGCGTGCAACCGTTTGCAGAGCTGATGCAAGTCACGGCCGAGGGAAGTGTAACCCGGTGTCACGTCCTTCAGCGCTTCCCTTTGCTCAATTCTTCTCAGGCTCAACCTAAAACCTTTAACTGAGCGGAGGAGTTGTGAGGACAAAAGGATCGGTGGCCAGGTCACGGCTCCCACTGCCACGCCTGGCCATCTGCAGACGTGCTCACGATGTGACGAGCAATAAAAGTTGATTATTAATAAGCTGCTCGGATCCGTCCTGCAGCAGCTGCGACGTTGCTGGGAAGAGATAAGAAAACTGCAGAGGCAGCAGGAAAAAACACCGGGAGGGGGACACAGGAGATGGCCAGGACCCCTGGCCTCCCTGGACGAGCTGGGGTCCCCGCTTCACAGCGGAGCAGACTGAGGCTGGAAGGAATGGGGGGGTCCTGCTCTCGCAGCTCCACATCAGGAGTAAAATGGAGATGGGATTTTGGTGCTTGGGAATTTGGCTCTCGGGATTTTGGCTCTCTCCACCCGGCTCTGGAAGGATGCAGAGCTTGGGGGATAAAGCAGTTTGTGGGGTCAGACCCTGCCAAGGAAACAAACACTTTGGGGGGACCACTGGGGCAAGGCAGTCCCGCTCCCTGCATGCCCCCAGCGGAGTCTGGGCATGGGGGAGAGGGACGGGCAGGAAATTCCCAATCTGTTCAGCTCCCATTCTTGCCTCCCCTTTTGTTTCACTCGCCATCTGTCCCACAGCCCCGCACGCCCCGCGCTCCCGCTGCACGTGCCGTAAATATCAAGACGGGCTTTGTCTCTTCTTCAAAAGGCAGCGTGGACCCCACACCCCAGCCCTGCCACAGCCCACAGCCCCCCCCCCCAGCAGCGGCTGATGCCAGTCTTCAAGCTGCTGAAGGCTGGCACAGGCAAGGCGGGGGGCCATGCTCGCTGTCAGGGGGTCTGGGTTTGGGGGGGGGGCAGGCTCAGCACCGCTCTTCGCCCCCCTCCTGCCCTAGCAGGCATTTGGGGCAGCGCTAGGAGGGGGTGCCTTGCTCTGACACCACAACCATCTGCAGGCACCAGAGGCACAGCCTTGGGGCTGGAGCTGAACCTCCTCACCAAAGTCACCCCAAAGGGGAAAAGGAAGAAAAAGGGAAGCTGAGCCCCCTGCATGCTGGCAGAGACCCCCGGCAGGCTCCACATCACTGGACTAAGCAGGGTTGTGGCCCAAGACAATGCCAGGGTCTGTGCTGACAGCCCGGAGGGGAATTTGCTGGGGCAGATCCCAGCTGGTCCCTCTGCAGAATCCCCGCACGGGGGCTGGGAAGGGGGCAACGAGCCCTCGAGCTTTAAGGGAGAACCACAGCCAGCGTCTCAGCCCCGATCCAGCCTTTTAACTCACAACAAAGCAGCGAACAAGTCAGCAAGGGCAGCTGCTCCGCTCCAGCCCCATCCTTTCCCTTTTCTGTTTTATCCGGTGCTGTAATAGAAATAAACTCCCTGGTAAAAGGGCATTGTCAGAGGGAAAACGGGCCTCGCCCTTTGTCTGGCAGCTGGGAATGCCGAGACGCACAGGGCTTAGGGATATTGTTGCCTCCAGCCGGTTCCCAGTAACACATTTCCCGGAGGTTCCCCAAAGGAGCGGGTGTTGCATTCACACGGCTGTTGCATCCCCCAGCAGCGACACGAGAGTTTCCCCTTCCCTGCAGGGCCAGGAGGGACCCGCAGAGACGAGTGGCCCTTGCAGAGGGGATGGGGCAGGTACCAGCCCTGTGAGAGATGCCCTAACACATCCCAACACGAGCTGGCGGGTCCTGGGGCACAGACCCCAACATCACCCTTAAATCCTTCTCCTTCTGCCTTGCTGCTGCAGGCTGGGATGTGAGGCTGGCAGGGTAGTAGCCACGGGTTCTGGGAGAGATGTGCAAGGGGGACACAGCACCTTGCACGCTACCTGCGTATTTCGGATACGGCCCGCGAGACACTCCTGGGTCAGCGCCACCGGTGCAGAAACGTGGTGAAGGGGGGAGTCCCACGAGCCTTCATCCCTCCCCCAGTGCTCCCCAGAGCTGGGAAACACGCTCCCCCGGACACGTAGGGCTCGTCCCAGCTACCAGCCAAGATGTGACGCGGCAGATGATGAGCAAAGTGAGTATCTCAAAGCCTGAACAAAACACAGGCAGCTGGTGAGACTCACACACCCGGCTGGAACCTGCCCCGAGCTCTGCCCTCCTGTCCCAGACACAGACGCTGCTCCAGGAGGATGCACAAACTGCCCCGGGGCAGCAAACGCAGCCTTTCCGTGCTCCCACCATCCCAGCTGCCTGCGCCCTGCCCTCTCCTCACTGCCACTGGCAGGGCATGGGATCTCTCAGGGATGCACATACAGCATCACCTGGGGACATGTGGCATGGTGGCCCCTGGAGACAGGGGCATGGAATCCCTTGGAGATGGGGGCACAGCATCCCTTAGTGATAGAGCCACACTGTCCTGTGGGGACAAGGGCACAGCATCCCTCAGGGATGGCTGGGCACCGCTGTCACTCCAGGGCCACACAGCCTCGGGTCCCTGAGGGATGCACCCCGCTCGCATCAGCAGCTGCGGCACAGGACATGTTGAGGCACCTCACTCTGCCCAGCGAGCTCGCAGGGTGCGGCACGGCGGGGGGAGGATGGAGGGGTTCAGCACCACATTGCCCAACACTGACAGACTTGCCAAATAACAATAATTACTATTATAATATATAATAAGAATCGTATGCAACCCCCCTGGCGAGCTGAGCGAGCTCTGCTCTGACCCGCACGGCGCAGAGGCCTCTTTTCTCCCCAGCTCTCAGCCCTTCTCTGGGAAACAAAAGGTGCAAAGTTTAGTGGTGCATGAAAGGAGAAACAAAACCCCGGCCCCGGCTCGGCCCTGGCCCCGCCACGGCCCCCCCGCCCCACCAGACAGATGGCAACAGTTGTCCCCGCACACCAGTTGCTCGCTGCCGCCAACAAGCCCTTTTTATCCCCCAACAGGTCATAAATGAGAGCGTTGGAGCTGGCCCCAGCGCAGGGGAGCAGCCGCTGCTGAGGGGGCTGGGATGGGGATGGGGACAGCTTTTCCCATGGGATGCTCAGTGGAAAACAAAAAAGCAGCTGAAAGTGGCTCCTCTCCCCAAGCCCATCTGTCCCAGCCTCAGGAGCCCCTCGCCCAGGCACTCACAGCAGGGGGGTGGCCAGGACAAGTTGGCCCCTGGGACCCCCAAGTCTCTTAGTGACACTGCAGGAGTATGGACCGTCCCTCTCCAGACCCCACTTTTTTCCCATGCGAGCTGCTCACCTCGATGGGGAATCACCCCTTCCAGGGCCATGGGACATGCCCACTCTCAGGGCACCAGCAGCAGACCCCCCACTCCCCTTTGGGGACCCCCTTTTTCCTCCCCACTGTAATTTTTAATTAACTAGGGGTCTGCGCAGCACCCGCTCCGTGTGCGCTCCTGCCCGAAAGCTGGCACGGGAGGAAGGGGGCAGGCAGGGAGCGGAGACAGGGCTGGGGCTGAGCCTGCCGGCAGGTTTTCTGGTTGGTTGAGGGTAATTTTTTTCGTTTCGAGTTAACATTAAGCAGTGCCGCAGCCTGCCCCATCTGCTGCTGGAGTCTCTCCAAGCACAGCGAGCCGCGAGCGCTGAGACGGTTACTGCGCCTCGCAGGGGGGAGGCGAGTGGGCGTGCGGCGGCTGCGGCACACGCGCTTGCATCTGCCCGTGACCTTTTTGGAGGAAGGAGGGTTTTTTTTCCACCAGGTGGTACGGTTTTGAGCAAGGATTGGAAAGGCAGAGCAGCGCTTTCCCCACTGGTTGGGGGGCCCTGGGTGTGTGCGAGGCTGTTGTGGTGCTTGGAGATGTACAAGCAGAGAAAAGATGGGTCGTGGCTGGGCAGAGCTCAAGGTCTGGCCGCGACCACTGGGCAGATGCAGAGGCCAGAGAGCTGGAGGAGGGAGGAGGAGGGAGAGGAAGGTCTGTCAGGACAAAGGGCAGGCAGGGAGTGGGGTCCCCAGCCAGGAATCACGCTGCCATCCCAGCCAAGGGACAGAAACCAACAGGAGCCCACGTGCCAAACCCAACCCTGGACCCGAAGGGTTTGGCTCACGCCTGGGGCAGGGCTTGCGTGGGGGCTCCACCACGGCAGTGCCGGAGTTTGCTGCTACAAAACAGTGGCGATGCCAGCGATGGCCGGTGCAAGCAGCAGCGATGCCGGAGTCTGCAGCCCCAAGCGCCATGGGCTTGGCACAGCACCAACCCCTCCAAACCCTGCGAACCATCTGCCCGTTGCTGGGCCACGTGAATTCAGAGTTTCTACAGCTCCGGCGGATGCTGGGAAGATCACCCAGGCTCCGGAGCACCGCAGACAACAGAGCGCCCCGGGGCCCGTGCCTCCCCCTTTTCCCAGGGCTGGGGCTGGGTGCTGCCAGCTGCATCTCCCCAGATACAGGCGAGTGCGGCTGCACCCACACGAGTGCCTGATTGGCCTCGGCCGAGCCGAAATAGCCAGTGGCTTCCCATCACCCCATCGGCAAACAGAGGGCAGGAAGCACCTGGCAGAGGCTGAGCCCTGCGTGAAGGTGCTGGCGTGGGGAGGAGGTTGAGCAGCGCCCGCCTGCGCTTCTGTCCCTCCTGCAGCTGCAGAGGCAAGGAACGGAGAGCGCAGAGCCTCCGCTGCTGCGCTGGTGCTGTCCCCATCCCCGCTCACCTTCTTCTTTTCCGAGCAACCTGTCCCATTTGCCACATTTCAAAGGGGTCCACCTCTCTTCAGGGTGGGAAGGGGTAAAAGCGCTTCAAGGGATGGTAATACCAGGTCTGGCTTCTGTGGGAAGGGCAGAAATAACCCCAACAAGCACTTTTGCATCCTAAATGCTGATGTTGCTTTTCTGACAGAACTGAGAAACGCCCAATTTCTGCGAAAGGGACCCCCAGGAAAGAGGAGCACACAACCACACAAAAAAGATCAAACAAATATTTCACCATGAATCAAGCAAAACATCCTCATCACCCCAGGGACGTTGAAGTCCACCCACCTTTTTACTCTAAACACCCTTCCAGACGGCTGGGACAGGAGCATTTTCCCCTGGGACACAGCATTGTGCCGCCCTCCCTCCCTGCAGCGGGGTTTTTGCGGGGGTAACTCATTTCCAGGTGGGTGTCACGCAGAGGGAGACCCTCTGGGCTTAAGCCCTGGCCGGTGCTGTGCCGGCAGAGCTCCTCTCTCCCGCGGGAAGCAGGCAGGCGAGCAGGCAGGGCCACCAGGCAAAGGGCTGAGCTTCACCCAGGACACGTCAAAGGCAAATGCTCTTTTACGCAACACACCGATCTCTGATTACTGAGGACAACGTTTGACCCAGGGTCCTTGAACTGGGCATTTCCCTGCCCCACCTGAATAAAAAATCCCAACGGAAACTCAGCGAAAGGCTCAGCGGAAAACAAGTCCAGGTTTCAACAGGCAGGAGGCGGGCAGCAGTGGGCGAGTATGGTTTGAGTTACTTTCGGTCTTTTTCAGAGCTTCTTCAAGCACACCGGGGGGGGCAGCTGGGTCCCCCATGCATGGTCGGGCTGTGCCTCCACACCCCCTTCCTCCGGTGCTGGTCCTGCGACGTGCTCGGGGATCTCACAATGAGAAAATCTGCAGGTCAGCTCAAAAGGGCTTTGGCGGGGGTGGGTGGCAGATAAAGCTGCACCCCTAAGCTAACCCAGCTTGTACATCAGATATCACAGTCCTACCAGAAGAAAAACGATGAGCAAAATAAAAATAGTAGATGAGTCAGCTATCGAAAGGCTAGCTGGGGGATCTGGTTGCGGTGCGGGTAGCATCAACTCCTCAATAAAAACTCTATGGTGTAAGAGCTGTATTTTTATCTTGGCTGTGAGCAACAAAAATTTTAGATGATCTTGGCTCTGCCTGCTGGGGCTCAAATGCCAGCCACGGGCCACAAGACGCAGGACCACACCAGGCTGGCCATGGCACGGACTGTGCCAGCCTGAAAATGGGCCACAGAGCACAGCACACAGGTCCAGGCCAACCACACCGGTCCGGACAAGCCGGAGGGAGGAAGGCTGCCATCACCTGACTTCACCAAGCCTTTGAACCTGGATGACTCCCCAGCTAACCAGCAACCGACTGGGACGCCCATTCCTCCCCAACAGCTCTGTTTCACAAGCAGCAGCAATTTGGGTGTGTTTATGGAAACTAATAAAGGGATGAGTTCAAAAAGGAGTGGCTTTGACAGAGCACCAAAATCAGCCCACAACTTGTTTTCCTCTTAGAGGTGGTGTGTTACAGTAAAAGCTGAAGGGGAGGAAGCTGGGCTGCAGGGAAAGCAGTGGAACCAGGCCTGTACCCCCCAACCATCACCACTGCCAGGAGGGCACAGGTTGGGGTGGGTCACAAGGATCCCAACAACTCAAGCCCTCCTGAAAAACAGCATTTTGGACTAAAACTAGCACAAGCCAGTTTATCTAGGGTCAGCTCAAAGATGAGCGCAGACAGGGGTTAAACACAAGCTAGACACCCCCATCCTGGGGAGCAGGGTTACAGCTCCACGCTGCCGTCACCAGCCTGGCCACAGCCAAAACAGGATCTCCTGTGCATCCAGCCCAGCTGCCTTTATCATGACAGGCCCAGAGCATCCTCCGCATGCCTGAACATTTCGATCCCATGATCTCTCACCCTTCCTCCTCCGCTGGCTCACTCACTCCTGGAAGGCCAGTGGGGGCAGGCAGGCTTAACCAGGAACTGCCCCATGCCTCGCTCTTCCAAGGCTTCCTTTATGCTATTCCTAGGGTTGGATAATGCAGTTGACTGCCAGATCTCTTAACACCTTCATATCCTGGCAGGACACACTTTCTACAATCCTGCATGGAATAAATCCCCCACTGCATAAGCCAGAACCCAGCATGGGGAAGGAGAGGGCAGGACACCCACAGCCCTGCATTAGTCATCAAACCAACTCCCAGCCTTAATTCCTCAGGTTTAGAGGGTTAGGCTTAGAATCAGCATGTTGACTAAGCAGCTTTTTCCTAAACCTCCTCCTTGCCACAGCTGGATAATAAGTCATCCAACATTTTAACCAAGCCCACAGCATTCAGCATGGGATTTAGGTTGCAATCCCAACCCTCGCCCTCTTTGCAAGCATACAACAGTTCCCAGCAAGAAAACAGCGCTCATTTATTCTGCTACATTTTTATTAAAGTAACAAAAGCATACATCTGTCAAAGGATCTGTACATTCTGTATATAAAAAGACTACTATACAATTAGTAACCATCCACTCCCTCCTCCGAGTGTAGCTTACAAACTTTCTACCATTTTCACCAAATACAAAAAGCAGGTCCCGTTCAACAGTCCAGCTTGTTAAAAAAATTACAGGAAACCCCTCAAATACACTGTCTCAAAATACACACCATTCCGCTCATCAGGCTTGTAGACAGAAGGCAACAGAGCACACTAATTCACAGCTTTTACATGTAACCAGCTAAGAGAGAGAAATGGATTATACCCAAGTTTGGCTGGTTTTGAAGCTAAAAAAAAAGACACCTTTAACATTAGTCTCCTCCACACCAGGGACAAAAAAAGAATGAGACTTGGCTATTTTGGTTCTGGAAGTGGGGGCATGTGAAGGGCAATTATAGTGTGTTCCTTTGGTGTGGGCTGTTGTTCCTGAAAAAATTTTCTGGTAAGAGGGAGGGAACAGAGTAAAAGCAGGAGGGGTGTGTGTGTTAAATCTTAAGACTGCTTTGATCGTGACAAATTACAACTCAAGGAAGTACCAGCCTTCAGGAAACTCCACATCCAGCCAAGGAGTCCAGCAAAACAAACACTGCTCATCCTGGATGCAGTTCTCATCACAGGCTTTCCACACAAACAGGTTAATCAAGGACTCCAAGAAGCACTCAGATCCCTTTTCCTTGAAAAGGGAATCGGCTTTTTGGAAATTCCCAAGTACTCCCCTCTTGGTGAGGTCACCTATTGCACAAGTTCACCAAGGGAAAAGCCCCAGTGCTTCATTTCAGCTTCTGTTTGCTGACATAAGAAATTCAAGTGATGCAGAGGGAAGTGATGCAACTTCAGAGCCAGTCTGCTATTACTGTGCAAGGACAAACAACTTGCCAAAACCTAGCCATTTTAAAAGGATCTAATAACTGAGGACGTTTTTCCAGTTCTGGAATTCATTATTTGAAGCTTACAATAATCTGAACTTACTTTTTCACATTAGTAGACAAGAGCTGGGGAGCTGTGCTGATTTTTAATATACTTTTTAA
This sequence comes from Falco naumanni, assembly GCF_017639655.2. Classification (NCBI taxonomy): domain Eukaryota; kingdom Metazoa; phylum Chordata; class Aves; order Falconiformes; family Falconidae; genus Falco; species Falco naumanni. Next base: position 3,256,396 of record NC_054070.1, read on the forward strand.
AAAAAGCTAAGAACTGTGGCAGATGGGAAGCTTCCTTCCTCTCCCAGAGCACCCAAGATTTGGAAACATATTGCACAAATGTCTGAGAACTTGATTCATCAAAGGCTGGGCAAGAACTACTCTGGTTATGCCAGTCAGAAAAAGAGGAAGGTAAAAAGTGTGCTGAGACAAATGTGGGAAAGTTTCACTGCAAACTATGTCAAATGCCCTGCTTTTCCAATCACTTCTCCCAGGATCACTGGAGGAACACCAGCTGGTTAGTAAGAAGGCAATGGACATACAACACCCTGGTAAAGGCTCATTCCCAACAGGAAGGCGAAGCTCTTGGGGCAGCACTTTCAGCTCCCACCCCATTTGTGGTTTGCCAGAGCAGTTTTAAGGGCCAAATGCTGAACACCATTTGGGCAAAGTCTCCCCAAATACAAGTACCATTGGGACTCCAAGAGAAGTTTTGCTTGGACAGAACACAGAACCAGGGCATGACTTGTGCCAAACAATGGTGTACCAGGACAGAACCAAACAATGCCCCTTACCGAGGTATCGGTGAAGACAGCTCTCAGGGACAGCTACATGCTGATCACCCAGAGGAGGAAGAGAGGGAAGAAGTGCTGTGACCTTAAAAGCAACATTAGGACACCAAAGCAACCCACACACATGGAGAAGAGACCCCCAATACTTCTGATTTTAAGAGACAGGGCAAAGGGAATTCTCACACACCAACCTCTACGGCACAAGGTGAGTTGCTTCAGCTCTTCTGGAGAAGTGACACAGCAAGTCATCAGCACCACATTAGGCAACTTATGCAAGCAAGAGGCCAGACTCCACCCTTGGAGCACAGAGAGGCCACACAAGAGCAGGTCACAGGTGATGTTTAAGCCACACATAGCAGAAAGACTTGGTAGTTCACAGCTGTTCAGTGCTGGTTTCATGGTCTGACTACCCTTCTCTGGGTGCAGCAAGAAGCGGGCAATAGCCAGGTACCGGGGAGCACCAGGAACAAACAGTATTCCCGTGCCACCACAGGAGCTGCAATATTAACCTGGGGCACCTTCTCTGCACAGCCTGACACCCAGCACATCTCTGCCTTGCTCCACATCACAGGACACAGATACCCATGTGGCCCCCTTTTAGTCCAGCAGCAGATAGGAAAGATGGAGGGGCTGGAAACAGGCCATGCTTCCCCTCATTTTGTGCTGGGAGTAGGGCAGAGCAGAGCTGCAACTCTCACAGCACAAGTAGGTCCAAAAGTAGTGTGTGAGAGCAAAGGAGAGTGATCCCAGGGTCCCCCAGCATCACCCAGCCCTGAGACTAGGCTGCCCCAAACAGCACATCCAGGCCCCAGAGATCAGACCAGCTGGGGAGTAAAGAAGGTAGTGGAAGACAGATAGCAACTCCCTCATCCCTTCTCCAACAGTATTGCAATACAGCAATAGTGTTGGGTAGCAGGATGGTGAGGAGGTGGCAGACATCTCCCACCACCAAGCCACACTTCCCAGCCTGGCTCTTCCCCTCATCCTCCATTCCAAGCTGCCCAAGTGAGCAAGCCAGCCCAGAATTGCCATCCAACACTAATTAGGTAGATATCGGCTTCATAATAAAAACCCATAAGCTTGCAACAGCTTTAAAAAAGGCACCAAGAACACTGCTTCTGTTCAAAGCAGTGCCCAATATTTTAATTTTGGATTTTCTTGGATTTTTTTAAAAAATATAAATAGCTCTTCATCTTAAAAATAGATCCTCAGGTGAGGTATACAGTAGCCTGTGTCTTGGCAGTGTGAGGACAAGAGGAATATTTAGCTGGAGACAGTCATGATGTAGTTTTTGGAAGGACTGGTGCGACCTAACATCATCTGGTTCTTACAAGTAAGCATCCCATAGGAGCTCACAGGTTTCGATGCAGTTGCTTCATATAAGACACAGATGGAGCCATCCTCACCGATGCGGTATGAGACCTCATAGGGGTCCACCCAGAGCGTGAGCTCGCTGGGCAGGAGCTGGTAGAGCTGTGGTAGGCTGAGTCCGATCTGGCTAGCTGCCTTGCTGATAATGGGGTCCATTTTGTGATTGATCCGGATGCAACGATACCCAGAGCCTTTGAACGGTTTCTCAGGAAACCAGTGATGTTTGTAGTGCTCTGCAAGGGAAGCGAGAAGGGAAGAGCTGTGAGCAGGCGTGCAACAGCTGCAAGGAGGTCTGTGTCCTACTGCAGTCCCAAGGAGGTCCCACGCCACGCTGCAGGCAGAGGAAACTGGTCCTCCTTCGGCTGCCTCCAGAGCCCAGTGCTCAACTATACAGTTGCTCCAAGGCAGGGGAGGTCCCAGAAACCCCAGGCAGAACAGTGCCACGGGGAGTTGCAGCGATGGGACCACACCACCTCCTCACCCCAACCACTGGGGTGGCTGGAGTAGATACCGTATCACCAAGAACAAAACACCACAGTCACAGACTAACATCCAGGTCAATTCTGTAAGTTCAGGGGCATGTCGCTACCCCTTATCTCAGCACAGCGGCAAACAAACCATCCCTTCTTAGGGCTGATAACACAAAGCTATGTTAGGCTGGGAGGAGACCCTTGAAACACCCAGCTAATGCTGAGCCCCGGACACATTTGTGGGGAGGGGAGTGCCAAACTCCACTGGCACAGGGCCAAGCACTTCTTTCTCGGGATAGGGCACGCAGACTAGCTTTGGATCATCTATACCAAGCTCCAGCAAGGACAGCTTCAAGCAGATGGGCTGCACAAAACCCTCAGAGGGTAAGGCAAGGGATATGCTTACTTTCAGGGCTGAGGCAGCCATTTGCCCCAGACCCCACACGGACACAGGTGGGTGCCCAGGAAGGCACACATACCTGCCAGTGCCCAGACACGGGTAGGCACCCAGGCAAAGGCACAAATAGGTACCCAACGTCAGGGATGACACAGCTAGGCATCCGGGAAGGACACAGATAGGTGCCCGACCCAAGAAGACACAGATGGGCACCCAGGGAGGGACACTAAGCCGCAAAAGCAACACGGGATGCACCGAGGAAGGACACCAGTGGGCATCCGACCCCCAAGCGGAAAGCAAGAGGACGGGCACGAGTGGGTTCTTTTCACCCCGCGCCTTCATCCCCACAAAGCCGACCTCTTCGCGGAGCCGCGCCTCACCTGCGAGCGCCTCCCGTAGCGCCCCGCTGAAGACCCGCAGCTGCTGCTCGCTGACGCAGCCCCGTGTCCGCAAGAGGCCGGAGACGAAGCCCACGGCGGCGGCGATCTCGGGCACCATGTCGGCCCGCGGGCCGCCGCGGCGCTGGCTCTGGCGCTGGCTCATGCTAGTCTGCAGCGAGGTAGACCTGTCCTCCGCAACCATCCGAGCGCGCTCTGCGCCGCCGGCGCCGGGCCGCCCTTAAATAGCGCCGCCCGCGGAGGCGTCACCGGCGCGGCCGCGCCCATTGGCCGAGGGGCGCCGTATGCTAATAGCGCCTGACCTCAGCGCGCTGGAAGGAGTGACGTCACCGCCGCCGATGACAACGGCGGGGGGGGGCATTTACGGGAGCGCTATTTTTGGGGCTGACCTGGGAGGAAGAGGAGGAGGAGGAAGGGGGGGGGAGAGCCCACCCCAGCTCTCCGCAACCCTCCTAGCTCTCCGCAGCCCCCCCGCCACGGCAGAGGGCCCTTGGGCGCCGGGGTCCGCCCCCTGGGCGCCGGGGGTCCCTCCCAGCAGACCCCTGGGCGCCGGGGGTCCCTCCCAGCAGCTGACTGTGGTCAAGGTGACCCAGGGGAGGTGGCAGCCATGGGGACCAAGCCAAGGCCTCCCTGGCCTCCGGGTGAGCGGTGGAGAACCCCTCCAGATCCCTGATCGGCCCAGGTGCCCTTTGCCGTGCCGGGGCCCCTCCAGCTGGGGTGTGTCTCTGGGGTGCTGGTGGCCTGCGAGAAGCTGGCCCCATCCCAGCCTGCCTGGCCCGTGGCAGGGAACCCCGGAGCGGGTACTCCCAAGGTCAGGCTCCCACCCGCCCCACCAGTGGGTCAGCCACTTCTGCCGGGGCATTGGTCCCACATGGGCACTCGGTGCTGGATTGGCGTCGGGGCGTTCTCGGCATCGATGGAGCAGCGTTTCTGCTGACCTGGAATGACACGGATCAGTCACCCAGGGCAGTCAGTGACAGTGACCCATCCCTGATGTCTAGCCCTTCCTACACGCCTGTCTTCAGTACAGGGTGGGATCTGGCCCCCTATGCAGGAGTCTCCTCTCCCCAGCAGCGTACAGGCAGATTTCCATCACCAAATTTCCTTCCCTGAGAGAAATGTGCAGATCCTTGTTCCCTGGACAAGGCCGAATCCTTTCCAGAGGATCCCTGAAGCACGCAGGGAAAACTTGCCATCATGTGCACTGTCCCAGACAGGTGAGGGAGAAGAGGGGGAACACTGCCATAACCATTTTCAAAGGCCTGAGGAGCATTTGAGGTGAGGAGTAAGGGCAGACACCCCAGGACTTGGTGCCTCCCTCCAGGCAAAAGCCAGGCTGGAGGAAGAGCAGGATCCAGGAGGAGGTGGCTGCAGCGCAGAGGACGTGTCCGATCATGGAGCAGGGAGAGCAAGCCAAGGCAAGCACAGAGCAGAACCGAGCGTCCTTGGTTGCCTCCGTCCAGCCCGGCAGGAGGGGAGAGGAGAACCGGTGCAAGCGGTGCACAGCCGTGATGCTTAGTGAGATGCAAGCGGCACCTTAAAGCCACTACAAAACGGGGAGCTGCACCAGCTGGCCCAGCTGCCAGCCACACTGCCCAGGATAAAGGCACTGGCCCAGCTTCTGCTGAAACTGGCCTGAAGCTAAAGCAACAGTAGGAAGCCAAGCTCTTTTCTTGCCTTTGCTTTGATCAACCATGAGAGAGTTAGTATCAAAACGGGATGGGATTTCTGAATGAATATTCCCTGGCAGAGAACCGGGATGGTTTCAAGCCATTGTCTCACAGCCCCAAATGCCTCCCTTGGTGTGTACCGGGGGAGGATCTGAAGCCACAGCTCTGATGTGATCCCCAGTGAAAATGCGTTCTCCTCCTATGGCTGGGGCCTCATTTGACATCTCCACAAGCAGTGGGTGCAGCTGGAGAAAACCGAGGCAGGGAATTAGATCATCTGGGTTTGTCTCTGCCCGAGGAGCAGCCTCGCGGAGGCTGAGCCATCGCCGGTTCCCACAGTGCCACTCCCGGCGCTGGCACAGCGCTTTTGCCGCGGCGCTCCCTGATAAGGAGGAGCATGTGCTTGCCAGCACACAGCCTGCCAGCGCGGCTCCACCTTATCGCCACTCTTATCAAACTGCTCGGGGTCCTGTCCCATTTGGGCACTGCTCTTTGCAAGGGGGTAGCGACAGCAGCACCACCTTGCCTGTCCCCCTCAAAAGAGGGTATTTCATGCAGCAGGACAGGGGGAGCCCTTCCGGCACCTCTTTGTACAGCAGGTCTCAAAACTCCAATTATTTCCCGTGACCAAGGGTATAATAGGATTTTTTGAGGCCTTTTGCTTCCAGAGTCTGCGACTCATTTTTTTCGCACCTCTGTCATTCCTGCGTGCACACACTATACATGGGATTTCACACCTTCTGAAGCACGAGGGTATGGCTATGTAGCAATGTGTAACCAGCAAGCCAGAGCAAAGATTAAGAAAATAGCTTTTGAAATCACAGAAGAGGAGGATATAACAGATAGTGCCCAAGCAGAGGTCTGTACTGACCTCATTTCATGTTCTGCGCAGCTTAAAAGAAAACGCTTTGGGCAGCAGGCACAGAAGTAGGGTCAAGCTAGCAAGAAGATAGAGCCAAGGGGTCCCTGAGTCCTCCCCTCCCCGCTCCATCTGCCACTCCATTCATCAGCAGAGCACAAGGAATCAAGCAAATCTCTTGCTATAAACCAGATTTGCCTCTGGAAGCTTTGAAATAAACCCAAGGATTAAAGTCTAAGGAATTTTTTTTTTTTTTTTAAGTCAGCAACACACATGAAAGAGCACATGGGGGCATGTGAAACCCAGAGCACAGCACAATGGCAGGGGGACGTTATTCATAATGTAGCAGCAGCCAGAGGCCCCTGGAAGAGGCTACACAAACACACAACCCGAGCCTGTCCACGCACAGCTTCATTACTTTAAACACACCTGTATTGTCAGCTAGCAGACACGCTAACAACGCGTGGGTACAGTCATAATCAGCAGAAAATTAGGAAGCAAGCAAAACCTTCCTGGTAGAAGATACCTTTAAAAAAATATATCAGTAAAAGCCAAAGCAAAAATAAACCCTCAGCTTTTCTACCATAGTAAAGCACAGGAGGTCTGAGCAGAGCTTGCCATCAAACCAGACTAGCTGAGCGCAGGGAGAAGGGCTTGTTTCTCCCATCCGACAGAAGGATCACATTAAGAAGTACTTGGATGGTATCATCCAGTCCTGAGTCACTGGACAGCAATTGTAGCAAGAGGTCTTCTGTCCTCCAGCCTGCCAAGAATAGCACTAATAGCAAGTGGAGGTTTATTTGCCATTAGGGCTAACAGTGTTCATGAAGTGCTGATGATGATCTAACCTTGGCAAGCAGGTTCCCCTGGTCCCCCCTGCTCTGCAAGCGGATGAAGTAAGTGGTGGCACCATTCTCCAAATTCACATCTTCCATTTATTCTTAATCATCGTCTTTCTACAGGCTCCCTTTGCACAGCTTAAAGCCTTTGCCTTGTGTGTGTTCATATGGTCAGGCACAGGCCCTGGTCTCCAAAATCTAATTGTCTTCGTTAAGCCCTTCCAATAAGAGATTTCCTGTGGAGCTCAAGGACCTCTAAGTGGGTTATGTGCCCATAATTTCTGGCCCTGTTACAAGAAGACTGCAGTCTTAAAGACAGGGCATTAAGACTTAATACATGCTTTCCAATTGCTTTGAGGAGTTACAAAGTAAACAAACAATTAGTAAATAAAATTCATTTCTAAAAGAGAAGTTAGAGCTGGTTTTAATGCTGTTCTGGCTAGATTAGTTTCTGCCCTGTGTTAAGCTGGAAATGGCTGAGAGCATTTAGATTTCAATTACAAAAAAAAAAAACAACACAAGAAAAAACAATAAACTTCTCCATAGCAATTGGCCAGACTAGATTTGTAACTGGTTTGACAGGAATTAGAAGTTCAGATAGGCTTTCAAACACTCTGGCCCTGTTTATCCAAATGAGGTTCAAAACCAGTTGAGCTGGAAATTTTACAATAAAAGGGGAACATCTGGCTTTCAATCAAGGGTTAAAACTCAGCATGGACAGACCAAGCTGCTCAGCAGACTTGGCTTTTCAAGAGTCAGCAACTCACAGTGTTTTATGTGCACCTAAAAGGCAACCGTTCCCATGCCACGCTTTGACTTGTTATGTTTTTTGGGGGGTGACGACAGGTTTTTTAGTCAGCTGGCCTTAAGTTCATGAGACATGAGACACAAAACCCAATTTCAAGTTGTCCTTGAATACCATTAGAGTCAGCTGCCAGTCAAACAGCCACAGTGTGAATCTGCACCCCCAGTTATCAGCAGTAAAATAGTTACACAGAATTAACATTCAAATCCTCCTGATTAGACGTGTCCCACAGACTGCCAAATTAGCTGTCACTTCTCCCAGCTAGGTCTCTCCCAATCACCCTAGCATTTGAGAAAGATTTTAAGGTTATCTATGGAGATTTGGGAAGCCAAGGGCTGGCTTTCTTTATGTTATGGAAAAAAAAACAACTGGAAAAAATCTCTGGGAACAGTTCAGAGCTGTAAAAATAATAGATGTACTGGCCCGGTTCAAATCTCATTATCTGGCACTGCTGGAGAAGGCACAGACAATTGTGACGGCAGTGCCAGCAGCCACCTGGTTGCTAACACCAGTTAAGCACAATCACTGGGAATTTAAGGGGAAAAAAGCCCAGGGGTAAGCTGGGCTAGTATGTTTAATCACAGCTGTAATTGGTAACCTGGGTCTGACCCCAGAAACAGGCCTAGCAGGCAAGGTAAACAATAAAGCAAGAGACTTAAGCCCAGCCTACACTTAGAGCTAATAAGTCCTTTCAAAACACACAGTTGTGAAATAAGTCTGTGACTGAACCGTGTGAAATGCAACAGGGGGGGAAGAAGGAGGACATGGACAGAAAACAAAGCCTTTTTAACCTGTTAGCTGCTAGATGAGACCATGTTTTACAGCACGTAATAATTCCTGGCAGTTTAGAGCAGTCAGGACAAGCACATAGCATCTTCTAGGCAGGCCGAACTCCTAGAAGCTTATTGTGCCGGATGACTCTGTGGTGCTGGGCTCTGCTCAGCACCTCACCACCTATTTTGGTGCCTGAATGTTTGTTGTCAGCTTGGTCCTTTGTCAGGTCTGTGTCGCCTGTAACCTGAGTCCCCGTGCCAGCTCCAAGTGCCTTGGGATTTGTGGATGGGACGTGTCAGGACACGTTTTGGACATGTCTGGGCCGTTTCATTTGTAGACTATCGGCGACCTTTAAATATTCCCCTCTGCTTCTAAGCGTACTGCTACGTGGACTGAGAGCTGGATGCTTTTCCCCACAGCATTTGAACATGCTGGCTTTTGTAGCCCAAGCCCAAGGCTTCAGCGAGGGATCACAGAGTTCCTAGGAGCAGTCTTTTGCAGAACAGCCTCCCTCTGATCCACTTTCCTTACTGTATGCCACGTTTCCTCATGGAAAACAACCTATCTGACCCATGCGAATGTCACATCTGTTCAGAAGTATTTTGGGAAGCAAACATTGCTGTACTCAAGGGAGTCACAAGCAGAAAGAATTGCTTTTTCTTCAAACTCCTTAGGACTTTGGACCTAGTTTTCCAACGGTCCTGAACACTAGCTGGCTCCAGCTGCCTTCAGCGCACTCTGGGGTTTTCTCCTTGGCCTTACTAGCTTCTTGCTGAACCCCTGTTGACAGTGTCTTGTGTAAGAAGACATTTATTCAAAGCTCAATATTATCGGCCAGAGATGAAGCCTCAAACTACAGTTCCTCATGAAGCTGCCTCGTTGGGGAAGGTGTATAGATGACCTCACGCTGATTTCGGAGATGGTTTCCTGTTCTTTGCATTTGGTTATTGTTTCTTTCCACATCCTCTTTGCAGGATGCAACTGCCTCCGCCTACCTCTGTTCCCGTCAAACAAAGCTTGAGAGGGTAGAAAGGGGACAACAGAGAAGGTCCGTAGGAGCGCTCACCAAGGCAGCAGTGTGGGGAAGGAGGTGTTTGCACAGCCATGTCAGAGAAAGTTGTCAGCTGTAAAGCCTGGAACGGGCTTGTTAGTTTATGAGATAAAAAGAGTCCAGAGCCCTGTCTTTATCTCAGAAATGGAGCAGGGAGCAGCAGGACTCTGGGAGTAAGGCACTGCAGTAAGACGTGCCCCTAGACAGCCCCTTGTCCTGCTCCACCCTTTCTGCCCTTCACCAGCCCTTGGTGATAAAATCTCCCCCTAGTCCTCACCTCCAGCACAAGGTAAACAGCACGTGTAAGACACAGATGTGTGCAAAGGCAAATTGCCCCTTGGTAATTCTCCCTTATCGCAGCACGCTGGGGTGTGTCTGCCTACCTGGGCTTTGCTCTTTTCCCCTCTCGAAAGTCCCTGAGTGGCTGGCTCCAGTCAAAACATGATTTCCGTCCTGGCAACTGGGAACAGGTAAACCCACCACTAACTCTGATGGTGAACCCACCAATAACACAGGACACCGGAGCCAAATCCTCCTCAGCACCACAAAGACACATATGAACAACGACAAGCTGAGGAGTTAAGGTCTAACGTGGGAGAGACAGACAACCAGCACGGCAGGAAACTGAGCCTAAGAGATGCCACGTCTTGTTCCAAGCCACAAAGCACAGGCAAAATACAGGGCGCTTCCCATGAGCTGTGCCGTGCCGGTGCTGCAGCCCGTGGGGTAAGGGGCCAGCATTCCTCCCCCCAGCCAGCGCTTTTCCAGGCAAATCCCCCTCCTTGGGTCTTTCTCACACCTCTCCTTCTAAGGGAGGCTACAGGGTTATATATAGGGATTTCACACTTCACTGACATGCAGCCATGCTACGAAAAAAGGAATTTTCTTTTCTTAGAAATAAGAAGTTAAAAAAACCCAACCCTCTGGCTGAAACCACAAGACAGGATTTTTTAGGTGGTGAGAATATGGCTTGTCTGCCAAACTCCAGCTCAGGCAGGGAGCAACGCCGTGACGCGCTGCCAAAGCAGCACATTGCCGAAATCTGCATTTATTGCTTATAAAGCATTAATGCAGAGTAACATGTGTTGCAGCACCATAGCAACCCCAATCATCGGCAAAAAAAAAGAAGGGCAAGAGCACCAAAGGCACTGTTGCTGTAGCAGCTGGTAAGTGAATTTACTGACCCTGTTCTGAGCTGCCAGTCTCATATGCCTGATGTCTCAGCACTGAGTGGGGGTCTTTGCTGGGCTTGAATGTGTTTTTTGAAAGCTTGTGAAGAGCAGTTTATTTACCCACACTTTGGAGGCGAAGAGCAGGAGACAGTTATAGGCAGAAGTGATTTCTATTGCGGCATTGGACCTGAGCTACCACCACAGCACCCTTTGATTGAGTGTTTTATACGACATACAGTGTGAAAGAAAATATGGGATCTTTCTGGGACGTTCTGTGTTTTCCCACAAGGCTGAAGAGATCAAGCCAGTCCCATACAGACTTCAAAGACTCAGTGTAGCAGGTGCTGGGTTACAAAAGAGAAGACAAGTAGCTCTAGGACTTCCAGATTTCGGCCTACTCTATGGCAAGCTGACCTGGTTAGGGCTAAAACTCCAGAATCTCATTACCATCACAGGCTACAGATCTGGCCATATGGATCTGGCTTCCCCTCTTCTCCCTCCCCACCAGCCCTCTTCTTGTTCCGCAGCTCAATTCCACAGCATGGATTATGTCAGGCATAATCTATAGCTGCTATACTGACAAAGCTCTGCCCAATCCACCCTTCTCGCTGCTGGTCTCTGTATTCCCAGACTGCAAATCCACAGGGGGACTTGTGTCTTACAGCCAGCAAGAGCTGAAACATGTGGATGGTCCCAGCTCCAGCGTGGGAGAGAAGGGACACTGGGAGAAGGTCCTTGGGGTTCTTCTCAGGCTACACCCACAAATATGAAAGAAGCCATTGCTTCCCAGAGCCCAGCAAACCTCCCAACCCCTGCAAACATCAATTAGTGCACAAAGCCGGCCCAGATAAAGCTGGGCAACACCCTACAAGAGCTTAGATCTGGGTGGTGCCCTTTCCCAAGAGGCAGGCTGATCCCTGCTCGGAGAGATACCTCCTGGGTAGCAGGTGGACTCTGCAGGACTGCTCTAGGCTGTTCCCAAGGATTCCTCACCTTCCCTGGCAAAGCCAGCTAATTGATTTTTGGTGGGGTGCTGCACCTGTGCAGGCGGAGGCAGGCGCAGGGTGTACCACATGCATCCACCCGCCAGTGCTTTGCAAATCTCCTCACAAAACGCAATTTTACATGCGAACAGCACGCTGTCCCTAACCACTCCTTTGTAGCTAACACCAAAGGCCAGCTGAGCATCTATCAGCGTTCATGCATTTGCTTGCTGTCTTGCAGACTCCCGCCGAAGAAGCAGATGTGGTTTTCTTCACTCTGCCTGTTGCAGAAGTCCCACAGAAAGTTCTGTTATTCCAGAAAGTCAGGGAGGCCAGAGCTGAACAGGTATCTGGCTTCAGAGCTGGAACTCGTCCCGCACTGCCAGGGTGTGTGCAACCAGGAAGGGAGGGAGGGAAGGAGTTGGTTAGTTATTAAAGTAGGGGTCATTTACTCAAAAATCTGGGTTTAGGCATGGCTTTGGATTGCACATAGAGTTCATCTCAGTTTGGATCTGAAATTTCAGGGTAGAGCCACATCTGTTATTCACAGAAGCAGCACATAAACTCTGTCTTCATATTTCAGCATTTCAGCAACAACCAAGGCTTTAGCAGAGTCTCTGGAGGCATTTTTCCACTCATATTTAGAGGAATTAAGAGTCACGATTTTATCTGTGTACATTTGAGGAGAGGAGGTGGGGGCTGGACTCCTGAGCCATTTTCAGGTCAGACCTTGGTGCCTGTCCAAGACCTTGATCTGTTACTCAATTTCTGCTCAGAACTTTGGGTTTGCTTTATGAAAACCCAGGAGCTTCACGTAGAAGCTAGGTTTTCAACGGAAGAGGCACATTTAAACCTGATTAAGCTAAACATGACTTCAATATCCTGTAAACAGTCTCCAGGAGGCTGCCCTGAGGTATGCCAGGGATGTGAAGGTCAAAGACCTGGCCCAAATAGAGCACAGATGATCCTGAGAGACCAGCCACTCTGGCCCAGGTTGCTCCAGTCCACCTCTGCTGACCAGTGTTCCCCACAGCTCCTTGGAGTGATTGTCCTCCACATGCTCATCACCAGCTCACACTATAATTAATGCTTTTGGGAACTCAGTTATACCCCAGCCCTGCCCCACCCCACCCACCAGTAATGGCAGGGACGGTCCCACTCCCATCCCAGACTGCGATGTCCCTGTCTCCCACAGGGAGGTCAGCGAAGCTGTCTGGGATCTCAGCACCTCTGGAATTTGAGCAGGCACCAAAAAACAAGCATGGTGGCTAAGACATGACAAGAATAATGACTGGAAATCCAGAGCTTGGACACTGTCTCCCACGAGGTGACAGACAAAAAGATGTGCAAAGGAAACACTGAGATCTGTGATAGCCACAGCGTGTGGGAGGATGGAGTGTGGAGTGAGCTGTGTCACAAGGGGAATAACTACTCGGTTGTAAAAGAAACAACATGCAGCTCACTTGCTGGCATACATCCCCCGTTGGGCACAGCAGCCCCAAGGAAGGCCTGCCGACAGAGCAGGACTCTCAAGTGAGGCTTTGGCAGCAGCGCTTTGCAGCCACATTCCTTAGAAAACAAAAGGAGGCTTGCAAAAACAGTAACAACAATAACCCACTTTCCCCTTCTTGTACTGAGCCTTGGCTGAGGCCATGCTGACTGAATTATACACGGGGCTGTGTCAGGAAACCTTCCTCACAGCTGGGAAAGCACAACCCGATCTGCCAAGACATCAGCACAGGGCAGGGAAGGGGACAGAGGTACCAGGCAGGGACTGGAGCCCCTCTGTTAGAGCAGGATGCATCCTGCTGCTTCCCCTCACAGCCAGTACCACCCTGCCTGGGCACCGTGGGATCAGCAATTCATCCCCACCTGTGCAGGATATCTCAAGGCCTTCAAGACTGAAACTTCTTTAGTATAGCTATTCCCCAACATTAGGCCACAAAGCAGGGTGCTATTTCTTCTCCCCTATTTCCCAGAAGGTAAACTGAGTCACAGGAAAGCAGAATGGCATGCCTGGAGCAGGCCAGCGGTTTTGTGATGGAGCCAGGAATCGAACTGAGATGTGCCCCCAAAATTCAGATTCCTAACCACTAAGTCACACATGTATTGTTAGCAGCATTCCCAGCAGCTCCAGTACAAGGTGAGCCCCGTCTGCTGTGTCAGAGCCGTGCAGAGGCACAGCATCTCTGCAGCTAAGACCTGTCTACATTCTAGCTGTCTGCTCACCCTGACCAGACTCAGGTCCAGATGCTAAATCTTGTTGGATAGCCCAAGATTTGAAAGTTAATATTCACGGCTAAAGAGCTGCCCAAAACTGTGTCTTAGATCACCAGCATCTGGGAAATCTGGATCTCAGCGTTGGAGCTGTTATGGCAGTGTAAAACGAGGGTTATAGCTCACATGCTTCTGCAAGCTTCAAGTATGGAACTCTGTGGACATTTATCAAGGTTTTCCACTCTGATGCAGCAGCCTGTTGGAGGCTCACAGAGTTCAGAAGCTAACTACATCTCTGCTACCCATCTCAAGGTGTGAAGCCAGGTTGAAATCCATTTCTGTCCCGCTCCGCTGTGTGCACTTAGGATCGCATTCCTCCCAGCTGGCCTGAAAAGCAGCTGAACAAGCACAATAGGGTTGATCCTGCTGCTGGCATCTGCCTGCTCTGTATTTGCAAAAGCAACTCGCTTTTTCTGTGTGTGCCTCAGTTTCCTGATGCACATGGAGGCTCACTTCCCATTATAAAATCACCTGGAGACTTATGAACCTGAAAAGGTGCATTTCTAATGAGTGGAAGGAGCTGGGAATGTAGCTGTGAGGCAACCCCCTGCTAGAAAGAGGATGAATGCCTTGAAGGTCTCCCCACAGAAAACACTACGTAAGAGGGGAAGGGAGGAGAAAATTGCTTTCCAGTTTCCCTGTAGCAACAAGTCATACAAAAAAAACAAGGCCCAGGACTGTTTTCTTATGGTCTCTGCAGAGGGGCCGTTCCCAACCCAGATCACGGACACTCAGTACGGAAATTGCCCAGTGGAGCAGGAAAACATTCCCATGTGATACATTAGTCCTGGCTGACAGAGCTCCAGGGATCTCCACTCCCTCCCGCGCCTGCAGCTCTCACCGTGATAACCATTTCAGATTTGCCTCATATACATGCCCTTGAAATCTGCGGAGGCTGGAAGAGTAAACAGACCTTAAAAGGGTCTCAAATTCCTGCCTTCCACTCCCTCATTCTCAAGAGTACTCCTAAGTGAAGCAGCTTTTGCAGAGACCAGGCAACTGAAGGTCCTCTTAACCATACAAAGCAGCTAATAATAACTCAGGCAGCCTTCACTCTGCCTGCTCCAGAGCCCAGGAGGGCCCTTGCTTGGCGATTGTACACATTTGTCTGCCATAAATGGCTGTTTTCCTTCTTTCTAGCAAGGCCACATTGTGCTCAAACTCTTCCGTTCCACCATTAGAAATTCCAGCTCAAAGTTGCCAACACTCAAGATCTCATCACAAGTCTTCTCATGTTTGAAGCTTTTCCTTTCCCTCCTGCAAGGGATGAGCTTTTAATTAAAAAATGGTTATTGCTAAGAAGAAAACTGAAAACATGAACTGGCTCTGCAGATCTGTGTTAAGGTCTGAAACACAGGAGTCAGCTAAGGGAAGCTGAGAAAAAGAATAAAGAATAAAATAAAAAGTCAGTTTTGGATGTTGATGCGTGTTTTGGGGCAGGGAGAGAGTAGAAGACCCACTGTGATTTTAAACATCTTAGAAGCTCCTGAAATAATTAAATTAACTGACTTTTCTGGAGCTGCCTTGGATGAACACCAATGCAGCAGAACACTAGCCCTGGTGAGCCACACAGAAAATATCCCAGATGTACACGTATGTGCTGCTTCTGGCAGGCTAGAGAAGGATCTGGTCCACCCAAAGAGCAAGCAGGTACCCTGTGGGCAGCTCTGCTGCCTCCAAGACGAGTTCTTTTGTGCTCATGACGCCCCCTCCTCCAAGCACAAACAGCACACAGCAAGAAGGGCTCTTCCTGGCTAGTGGGGGTGGGCAATGACGTAATTTTTTCCAACCTACCACTTCCTACAGACTCTGGATCTTAACACTGTCCTTCCTAATGCTCAGGCGACTCTCTGCCTTCTGTATCTGGGGCTGACATTCAGTTATCATGGGCAGATACTGGCTTGTATTTTTCTGGGTGAGGATGAAGTGACTCCAGATTTAGAGCTGACATGCACATTAGGATATGGCTTGCCTCCGGCGTTTTGCTGCTTGAGCAGAGGCCAATTGTCAGGCAGGGAAGGGACAAGATGGTTTCCAAGAACCCAGTAAAAAGGTAGAAGAAAGAAGTGACCTGACTTTTGTTTCAAAAGAACAGGATCTAAAGAAGGAACTTCATGGTATTTGCAGGAGAACTGACATACCCTTCCACAACCAACAAAACACTTCAAGGAAGATTTTTCATGTCAGCACCATTTTGTTAGGAAGTTTTCTCAGAAGCAGGCTGGAATTTCTCATCAAAAAGCAAGACAGGAAGACAGCAAGCCAGCCTCTGCCTAGACTAACCAACCTTCTCCCTGTGGAGTAACAGCTCTCAAAGTCAAGCCCTACTTCTGGCAGGTCACACCTGAATCTGGGTCACTCACATCCAGAGTCTCAGTTTCAGTCTGCTTCAGAACAGAAACAAGATATGAAACTCCATTTTTTCAAGAAGAAAGAAAGAAAGAAAAAAAAGAGTACTTCTTCTCCAGCCAGCTGTTTCTCAGCAGGAGCAGAACAATAATGTCCATTTCAAAGATGTCAGCTAAGACACACCTAAGATGAGTGCTTTAGAGACATGTAAGCAGGTAAATCATTTGAAGGGCCACCTTGGTCCCTATAAATGCCCCTGGGTATGCTAAAAATTGGCCACAATTACTCTGTGGGGTGCTTACCTTACATAATTGTCTTAATTATATGGGGCTGCCTAATTACACTTTATGCAGCTTTAACTATGCAAAGAAAGGCATCACACATGGGATAGAAAAGATTCTGACCACATCTTGACCAACATGAGAAAAACAGAAGTATTCCTGATGGACCCACTTTGCATCTTGCTCCATGACCCTGCTGAACAGGTTTCCACCGCTGCCCGATAAGATTAAAGACCTGGGTGTGATCCTTACTTATGGCACCATAGCCCTTAAACCAGGCGGGAGTGCCAGGAGGCCCCGGGTCAGGCTGGACTCGGGGTTAAAGGGACTTTCCAGCTGAGCAGAGTATCCCACAATGGCAGCACTGTAATTGTCCTTCATTTTGGGCTGTTTACCAGGGGTAGAAAAATGCTCTCAGATTAACTATCTCCTCCTCACAGCTCTGTAACCTTGGTAGCCTGATTTCTTTATTTATTTTTTTTCTCAACTACACCCCACGTAGGCGCAGAACAGAGCTGTCTTATCTCACAACCACCCACATGAAAGGAGGAACTTTGCAGCGTACAGCCCGTATCAGAGCTGCAGGGAAGGCAGAGAAAGCAAAGCCTTGCCAGGCAGGTACAATGTGTGTGCTGGGGAAAGGTGCCTTGCTATGGGTTTTGTGTCTAGTTTGGGGTTTTCCCAGAAGGTGAGGAGCAATCAGGTGGGGATTTGACTTAAGCTTTAAAGACTTGTTGTAAATTGTCCACATTTCCAAATATGTGCGCATATATATAACCTACTCTGAATAACACGCCACTTTAAGCATGCTCTGATCCAGGGCTGTTTTGTCCCCACTTTTCCAGGCACTTGAAAGCCCCCCCAGTTCTCTTTCTCTGCACACCCTGCCTTTTTGAACCCTCAAAAGCACCCCAGTTCAGGTGCTGCCTCAGGACATGAAACTACTAAGTTTTACGAAAGGGAAACAATCGTTTCCATTTCAAGAAGCACAGCAATACAGCTGCGTTAGGGAGGCTGGAATGGGGGAGAGCCATCAGAGAAAATCTAAATATAACTCTGGAAAAGGATTCCACTCAAATTAATTATCAGCAGAGAAATAAGATTTTTTAAAAGAGAAAATATTGTGCTGAGCTGAGAAAAAAAGGGGGAGGTCTGCCAGCCCTGGAGTGTGTTTATCCTGGGTATTGTTTAAGCTCTTAGTGCTAAATTACTGACAGAGCCCAGCTGTTCCTGAACCTCAGCCCTCCTCTGCGCTGGGGCCAACAGACTTTGGTCTAGTCTGCACCCAAAAAAGGGCTGTATTTCCCTTCCCGGCCGTGCCTGAGGTGGCCTGCTCTGCAGACGTCAGCAGGATCAGCTCCCCAGCAGGAAGCTGGTGAGAGCTTCTCAAAAACATGTGACGTAGGAGACAGCCACACAGCACGGTTAAACCCTCGGCACAGAGGGCAGAGAGGAGTGGGGATGTGGAGCAGAGCCACGCTTCCAAAGAAGGAAAGCCCGCACGCTGCTTGCCTTGGCAACAAAAGCACAGTAACGGCCTCCGGAGCCTGCTGCGTGGCTGCCAGCAGTGCCAGGGGTTGTGGTATTGTTGTGGGCACCGGCAGATTTTAAAGTTTTTATAGAGATTGGCATGACAACAAAGGGCTCCCAGTGAGAAGCACATTCAGCATGTCTGGACGGTTGGAGTGACTGCATCCAGCCTGTAAGTGAGGAAGGAAAGGAAGAGAGGCACAGAGAGCATCTCGGGTCTGCGCAGAGAGGTGGCTATGTCCCAGCCACTGATGGGACCAGGGTGTACTCATTTCCCTGCGGGTATAACAAAGGGTTAGCAAATTGAAGGGAAGCCCCTTCACGCACCCCCTCACCATGTCTGATCAATGAGGAGAAACGACTGCTGTTTCAAGAGACTACTATACAGATGCTCCTACTTCCACATTCTCCTCTACCCCCCAAACAACCCTGGCAGCCTTTCAAGGCTCTCTCTGCCCTAGATCAGCCCCAGGAGAGTCCCCATACTGAAAGATATGAATACAAGATTAAACCCAGGACAATGCCCTTACTCCAACTTCCCCACTCCCACGCCCCACTGAACATGCCAGCGTGCAAGCGCTGAGCAGAAATGTATTCAAATGCTAGAAACCCAGTGCTTCCTTCCCTGCAGCGTGTCCCTGAGTGAAGTAAGTAATTGGTAGTTTCTTTGATGAATTTTCACTTTTATGACTTTCAAGTTAGCCACAGTCCTCAGCCTACCTGGGTTTTCTCTCATGTCTGCAATATTAAGAATTATTTGCTGAATCTGCTCTGAGTGACACCAGTCAGCACAGACAGGGGGGGTGG
Organism: Falco naumanni; assembly: GCF_017639655.2. Lineage (NCBI taxonomy): Eukaryota > Metazoa > Chordata > Aves > Falconiformes > Falconidae > Falco > Falco naumanni. The sequence goes on from NC_054070.1 coordinate 3,274,959, forward strand.
TTGTGAAATTCAAGCTGTCTTCAGATACGACCAGGCAGACAGCAGGCTGCACTAGCTGTTTCAGTTCCTGGACTAAAGTACAACTCCTACGTTGTAAGCAAAAGTTGAGAGCATACCAAGCTGGAAGCAATGTACCCTGATGAGGCATCCAGCCTCCTGTCCCCAGGGCACCCAGATTCTCCCATAACCTGCTGACAGCAACGCTACAAACCACACCAGATCCCCGCCGCTCAGCACCGCAGTCCGAACAGCAGAGAACCTGCACAAAGTAGGCAAAAGCTAGAGTGTCAGCCATGTTCCCTTGGAATTGAAACTCAAGCTCTGAGCAGGGAGATAATCAGGCTGACAGCCTACACCGTCAGAGGGAAAAAGTTACTAATGCAAATGATGATTGGAGAGATCTTGACCGGTCTGCACCGGGGACAGGAGTCTCCTGGAGTCATTAGCTAAGGGAAGTGAGTGCTCTTTCAAGGGTGTTGGTGTAGGTCTGTGTGTTTAACTACACCAGCAGCTTGGAACACATGTGGAAGAGGGGGAGAGCCGATCCCCTCTCCCTCCTCAGCTAGCTCCAAACTAACTTCATACAAGCAGCAACTTGCCAGCCAGCACGGAGGTACCTGTGCTGCTGGTTCTGCCCTAGGCTTAAGACCACAATGTGCATGCCCTCGATGCGTGTACGCCCTCCATGTGTGCAGGCCCTCCATGTGCACACCCTCCCCGTGTGTACCCCCCGCCTGTGCACGCTCCTGCCCTGGCTGCGCACTCCCTCCGCTTCCGCACGCCGGGGGGGTTCAGGGCGGCGCGGCCCGCGGCGGGGCTTGTGGCGCCCCCCCGTGGCTCCCCGCGGGATTGACCGGCAAGGGGCCAGTCCCTGCTGTCCCCCGAATTCTCTGCTGTCTCGCAAGGGCCCTCAGGGCCCCCAAGGTCCCTCACGTCCCCCAAGGTCCCTGCTGCCCACCGAGGCCCCTAAGGTCCTCCAAGGTCCCTGCTGCCCCCTAAAGCCCCTGACGTTCCCCAAGGTCCCTGCTGTCCCCTGAGCTCTCTGCTGTCCCCTAAAGCCCCTCAGGTCCCCCAGAGTCCCTGCTGTCCCCCAAAGCCCCGCAGGTCCCCAGAGTTCTCTGCTGTCCCCCAAGGTCCCTGCTGTCCTCCAAGGCCCCTCAGGTCCCTCAAAGTCCCTGCTGTCCCCCAAAGCCCCCCAGGTCCCCCAAGTTCTCTGCTGTCCCCTGAGGCCCCCCAGGTCCCCCAAGGCCCCTGCTGTCCCCTGATACCCCTCAGGTCCCCCAGGCCTTGGCGAAGTTCAGTCAAAGCTCAGAAGATTTCTGCCCCAGTTGTTTGTGTGTTGCCTCGGTGCTGAGGGAGCAGAGGAGTCACCCTCTCCCCTTTGGTGGCCCCTTAAACTCTTTACACCCTTACAAGCGATTATCTGCCAGCCCCCACCCCGGACTGGAGGCAGACTTAAACATTTGCCAACGCCCTGGCTTCATTCCTGAGACACATCAGTTTTCCGAAAGGTTTTTAGGCAGGACTTCACCCCCCTGCTGCCACTCATTGCTGTTGGGGGAATGGGATATATGGGCAAAGGATCGTGTTCTCTGTGCTGCCCCAGAGATGGAAACCTTGAGTGGGAAAAAGGACAGAGGCACTCTGCGAGATAAAACCCCATCCGAGCAAAATTTTGGAACGAAAATGCTCTTTCAAAACAAGGACAGTAACTGATGAAGTGTGGGGACAAAGATAATGTCTCTGCCTAGAATTAAGGACGCGTTTCACCCTGTTCAGGAAAGCTGAACTGGGGGTCAGACTGACTTCTGAGCTATTTTAAGCATTTGAGGTTAAAGGGCATCAGAGCTGCTGCTTAAGTAACGAATGTTTTATTTAAAGGCTATTTGGTTGCTACAACTTCCACGGCTCAGAATGCTATTGAATTATTTTAAAAGTCTTTATCATGCTAATGTAGCAAGAACATTCATGGATGTGAGTGAGAGGAGCACATACCCTTTTGGGGGTGCATGATGGTTCACATACATTTTTAGACCCATATATTTTTCTCGTTCGATTACAGCGTGGCAGTTAGAGGCGCAGGGCCAGCAACTTCCCTGCACGCAGACACCCCACCTGGGTTGTCTCAGCAACTGTTGCTTCAGTACTCTCTTGTTATGTCCTGTAAATGTTTAATGGGAAGCTTATCTCTCTTACCTATACAGATGGCTCAGGTTATTGAGCTTGTGAACAAGGATTAATTGGAAATGGGCAGATGTCAGCTAACCAGAAAAAGAGCTTAGTAAGTAATGAGATGAGCTGGGATGCTGTTGTGGGGGCAGAGCCTCCCCTGAAGGGTTCGGAGGAAAAAGGCCAAGCCTGAAAGGAAGTTCCTGTAACCCTGGTAGAAGTTACTGGTAACAACTAGGTCTCATGACCGCTGGATGTAAATGCACGACACTGGTGGCAACGTCAGTGCCTGGCTTGGTGGCGGCTGCAGCGTGCAGTGATGGATTAGCGCCCCAATGCTCTCGGCTAGTCTCAGCTGGCAATCCAGGGCATCTGGTTCTTTCCTCACAGATAATGGGGATTGGCAGGGTGAGATGGATGGGGAAAACAGGTCATGTTACATGGAGCAGCCTGATTGAACCTGCCACTTTGAATCCTGACTGTAAGAAGTTCAAGATCTGCATGCTTGGAGCTGATATTTTCCTAAATAATAGATTACAAAAGTTTAGGCTGTAATATGCATTATCAATCTTAAGTGGATTTTTGAAGATTACATGCCTTAATAAATCCAATTTTTAAAAGATCAGGCTATAAAAAATGTTCATCTAACACAAGGTGCATAAAAATAGAGAAAGAAAAATCCAGAGCAGCTGAAACAAAGCATTCTTCATGTGGTATTTCCTTAGCTAAAATAACACCCATGTGCATGTTCATTCATGCATATATAACTTTTTTGCAGTACGTTTTGCCCACCTGCACACACCTGCATTAGTGCGCAGATATTTATGTGCAAGCAAGCAATTTGTGAATCTGTATCATACGCACACATGCCCTCTTTCAAAGGCCTGTTCTCACTTGCTAACAGACCAGGAAATAGACCTGGGACTTACACTTGGATACAAGGCTACGTGGAAGAATCCGCAGCCTGGTCCTAGGCAGAGAGCACCCTGCTCACTGGAGTTCACCACCACCCCAGAGAGCTGGTGAACTCACTGCCTCAATCCTGATCACCAGGGAATGTTAGTAAGATGCCTGCAGTGTAGAGTCAAGGTTTATTTGAGGAACAGGATGGTCAGAAATCAACTCTGAGAGTTTCACAACGTCAGAGGAGCTTGAGATTTGTTTACAGAGCCTAATTATAGCAGTATAGTGCCAACAGAGAACAAGTAAAGATGAAAGATGTGCTATAAGGGAAGAATATGCAATGGGTGATTGCAGTACTGCATCAAATTCCTCATATAAAGAACTCTTCTAAGTCCTTATAAAATATACCTGGGGACAAAAGGTGAATAAACGATGACACTCAGTAGAAGTAGCGGGGGAAATGGCTTCAGCATTTCGTAATCAGAGTGAGTCAGAGATGGTATTTCTGGGAACATACATGCAGAAGGCAAGAATTTCCCCGGGGAGGTAGGGAATGGTTGGTATCTGAAAATCAGCAGTACTCAATGAGCTGTGGAGAAAAGAGAAATCAAATGCCAGAGGAAGATGGCGTGAAGCAGAACAGATCCAGCCTTTGTAACAAGGAGTTAGTACTGGGGAAAGTAGGCTTAAAAATAGAGACCTTTAAACAAATGAACTGCTGTCATAAGAATGAAAGAGATAAGAGTCTCTCCTGGCTGGCTGTATAAGCAAAGTGCCCTGATGCCTGTCTGCACAAAGTCCCTGCCGGGAACCTACACGGTGTGATTATCTTTTGGAGGAGGGAATTTGAGGAGCTTTAAAGCTCCTAATTTCTTTCCATAAGTCTGAACAGGAACAGATGCCAGACGTTTCCTGTGCATCCTGTGCAGACTGTGTCGCACTGCAGGTAACGGTGCTGGCTCTTCAGCCTGGGCTTCCCACAGGATGGTTCTCATGGCAGCAGCAACATGAGTCTTTCAGCTATACCAAGTGATCACTTTAGAACAGAGAGATTTGGGGCAGGACACCTCCCAGATCACTCTGAAAGCTCTCTGTCAGGCAGCTGAGCAGATGCCAGACCTGTAGGCATTCCAGCTGCCTCCTCGTTGCACAGATACTATTACACCAGCCTCTCGTGTGCTGCACAGCGAAGGACACGTCCAAGGGTTATGTGACTTAGAGGCGGAAGATACCCTCTTTCATGACTCCATTTACAGGCATCAGATTATACTGGCAGTTACTTAAGCAAGTGTATACAGACCAAATTGGATGCAGACCCAGATTTTCATGTTTGGCCACTGATTCTGTGGCCGTATTTTTTTCAGTTCTCTGTCAGACTCCTGAAGAGTGGGACAGTTTTTCCGAGAAGGTCAGCAGCCGTCAAGTACAGCTCAGTTATTAAAAGCTGTTAAGCCACTGAGAAACTAGCAGTATCATCAAAGCTTTTGATAAGAGACCCAGATAGATCTCTTTCAATATGGTCCGTGCATCCCTAATTGAGTTTCAGCTTGCAGAGTCTATTCCTTCCCCTGTGTCCAGCTCAACTCCAACCTCAGGATGTGCAGAACATTAAAGTTCAGGTAAAGATGTTCCCAGTCATTCTTTTAGGTCCAAGATGGCCAGAATCTTGATACTTTTCAAGCTGCTTTCAAAAGGAAGAAACTCCACCGTTCCTGTATCTAAAGCAGAAACCAAAGGAAGACAAGAAGAGGTTATCTCCTAACACTTCCCAGACTGGGCATTGGAAGCAACACAACTGAAAGTAAGTCAGTGATTTGTTGATATTCCTTCCTTAGAATTTAAACCAAGTCAAGCAGGGAAGCCTTTGGCAAGATGGCACGGTAAAAGCTAAGACCTTGTAAGAAATTAACCCATCGTTAAGTCAAGCTGTCCTGATCATGACACAACAGCTCTCTCACTTTTATCAAAGTGAAAATAAAGCATTACTTTTTGCTGCAGGCATTTATGCATGAAGGGGTTGTTGATTTTGTTCTGCTTGCTCTTTGCTGCTCCCAAAGGTTTGATACTTGACACAGTGCAGTTTAGGCAGAGCTATGGTATAGGCCATTGACATGTGCTGGCAGCAGAAGTCTTTTACAGGCCCTGGAGCATGAGCTGAATTCCAAAAGGATCAAGCATTGGGTAGGAGTTTGAAGCTGCTTACTATAACCAGGAAGGAGATGGCTGCATTTAGATGTAGTTTGCCAGGAAGGAGTAGATAACATTGCTCTGATCTTCAGGACAAGATGCTTATTAAGCATATAGAGCTTTGAGCAAAACCAGGCAGTTGTTAGGAGAACCTGCCGAACTGCTGTCAGGATGCAACATTTATCATTGAAGTCACTAATGTGGTGCGACTGCTTTGTCTCATGTTTTGCCAGTGTGAAAACCAAGGTTTGCTCCACAGCAAAAAAGTGCCCAATTTAAAGGAAAGGTTTGGGAATGATGAACACATCAGAGATGGTTCAAAATCTCCTTTTCCTAGCAAATTAACAAAGGACATATGCCAAGGTTGCACACAATTTAGGCATGCTTCACCCAAAGCCACCTGAATAAAACTAGGCATATTACAAATACTGCACATGCATAACATGGACCCAGGAAAATTGGAGTTTCTATCTTTAAACTGACTACTCAAGCCCATTCTCCTCTACAATAAATACTATGCTGGTAAGGAAATGCAGAAGAGTCAGAAAGTAAGACTAAATTCTTTGTTAGAGATATAAGCAGGTGACTTAAACATTTGAGACAGCCAAAAAGCATAGATTTATCAGTACTCTGCCAAGGCACTGGGATGCTCTTCTATAGGGGATGCAATTCCTGGGCGTATCAACAGAATGACTAATGTCTTAATAGGCATCCTGACTTGTTGCAAGGTTAGGCTAATTTTTGCACAGATGTGTTTAATAGCCCCTCTTTGACTCTAAGGTAGTCATGTCTTATGTAGGTTATACAGCTCTGGAGAAATGAACTGAACAAAGACTAGCTTTTATCCTGTTATTTTGCTATAGCAAGAATGAAGCACTCCGTTTCTATTTGAAAGTGCAAAAAAAGGTCCTGTTAACCTCAGATGTCTACTTGTGATTAAACAAAGAGGAGCAGCAACTAAACCTTCTGGCCTGCAAGCACATTTCTTCTTGAAATGTTATCAAAAGGCTGCTAGAAAAACAGTCCATCTCCAGGACTGGGAAGAGCAAGCAACATTGACACCTACTGTTGAATATTTTAATTGCTGATAGTACCCAGCCACCGAGTACAAGACCCTTGTAAAGCCAGAAGAAGATGCTCTCCTTAGTCAAAACTGCATGCTAATAGTTTTATTTTGCTTTTATTTTGTCTCCCGCAGTGCTTTCAAGGTGCACTTAACTGCAAACCGAGAAGCTGCATGTGCAGGGAAACGTCTTCCTTTAACTCAATTTCTTCCTTCGTTTAATTAACAGGATTAGATTATTTTTTTAGAGTGATATTTTTTTATGAGGCTAGCTGATAAAAATGAAAGAGTTGAAAACAAATGCTGCTAGTATCAGAGAAGGCTGTACTGTATACTAAGTGAGAGAGCATGCTGATTTCTCAGGAGACTCAACCCTTCAAGCTCATAAGGCAATGAGGTTCCCATACCGACCTCTCAGAGCACATCAGAAAGCGCTACCCAGCCAAATATACATTCGAATTTTATGAATATTACAATGAAATATACATTGAGGTTTGAAGGAAAGAGCTTATGACATTTTACCATAGTGCCAGATCATATTTAAAACCCTTAAAGTGCTTCACACTAAAAAGTTAATCATCCTGATTCCTTCATGCACAGCTTTTTTTTGCCCCACCCCAGTAAAGAGAATTTAAGCATAGAATGAAATTACTTTCCCAAGAGGCAAAGGAAAAATGTAGCAAACTGGCAGAAAGAGCTTACCTCTATGTCTTCCCTCCAAATATTACCCTTTTCCTCCTCAGAAACTTTCAGCAAACTAGCTTCAACAGACTTTCCACGATTCTGAATAGCTTCCTATTGTTCATGTTAACAATTTCTGAAAAGAGATGAAAGAAAAAGACTCCAGAGCTGGAAACATAACCACCATTAAAGAGAAAAAAAAAGTCTGATAAAACCCTTGTAAACCACCTTGGTTTGGCAGTGCCTAACACCTCCGGGTACACACAATGACAGCGCAAGGTTGAAGACTTCAGGCATCTCTCACAGCTGAATCATGAGCCAATGTCGACACAAAACCTCTTGCAATAAAAAAAAGTTTACCAAAAATAAAACCTATCTAATCTTGTTCTTAAATTACCCTTGCAGCACCAGGACATGGCACAGTTTGATATACTGGTATCTCCAGCTGGATAAGGCCCATTATACTGGTATCATTTGTTTGTGATACTGATCTTCCCTAAGTTTTGTAATGTTTGTTCATCTTTGTTGATGCAAGACTGGTGTGAAGTGTGGAAAGTGTATAAAAGTGAGAAACAGTCTGCAGCAGATCAGTTGTGGTCAAGATGGCCAAGCTCACTCTGCTTACCGGTAAGTCCCACTTCAAAACTTTTCTCTACCTTTATGACAATTACTTGTGGCTCTTTCACTGTTATACTGGGTGGCTATACAGGGGACTTTGGGGGATTAAAATGCTGCAATCTCTTTTCTGTCAAATATATAGCAGTTTACTTTCAGGAGGGATAGTTATATGTTTTTAGTACTGCTGGAAGGGGTATGTTATGTTTTTTTAAAAAAAATTAATTCATAGCTGTTTGAGATTGAAATGCGCTTTTTGAACAAAAATTTAGAAATCAAAATACTGGATTGTCACTTGTTTGGTTTCTTTTCTATGTTTGTACCTGAAATCAATTGACAGATTTTACCCACTTCCATATGGACACTTAGCTGACCCATGCTTGAGAAACACAGATTCTTGTGTGGTTTTTGTAGAAAACAGTGATCACAAGACACGGTTATATTTGCTTCAGTCCAGTTCTGCACAAGAACTTTGTATTCTTAAGTACAAACTCTAAAACCTTTGTTCTTCATTTTTTTCTTTAAAGGTCTGGTCCTCCTGCTGAATGCCCAGATAGGTATGTGCTTTCTTCCAAATAACAACTCTACCAAACCCTTTTCAGCATCAGCATATACAGGCAGGTCAAACAGGTGGCGCAGCAAACACGCAAAGAGCCTCCCACCTTCCAGGCACTTCACCAAAGATCCCTGCTGCCTCCGTTCTTCCTTACGTGGCAGCAAAAGGGAAAGATTCAGTTTAGGGAAGAGACCCTGATTCATAAATTTAAGGGTACAAGAGTCTCCTAGACTGACTCATCTACTGAAACAAAGCAGGCAAGAAAGAAATCCATTATTTTCCTGGAGAGTGAGTTCTGAGAGGGATAACCAACCCTACTTCACTTTCTCTGAACCCCTTACCCTGCAAGGAAACACGACTCAATCATTTCTCATCAGATCTAGTTATGATACTCATTTAGTTACTCGTATCTCTTCAGTGCAGTCCAGGTCTACCCCACCTCCTCTGTTCCTCTGCAGGCACTGCCTATGTGCTGTCATGTTACTTCACCAACTGGGCCCAGTATAGGCCTGGCCTTGGAAGATTCATGCCTGACAACATCGACCCGTACCTGTGCAACCACCTGATCTACGCCTTTGCTGGGATGTCCAACAATCAGATCACGACTTATGAATGGAACGATGAGACCCTTTACAGATCCTTCAACGGCTTGAAGAACCAGTACGTACTGACAGCAAAGGGCATCACATGTCCCTCTCAGGTTCTGCTCCACTATTCAGCATCTGTTCTCTGCACAATGGCAGCACAATCCATTGTTGAGGGACGCCAAGAGGAAGAACCAAATGCTGGTGGGGAGGGCAGGGCAGGCTGCCAGCACTGGTCCTCTGAGGGTGGTGATAGTGACTCAGTGCACTGCTGACTTGCTCTTCAGGTTTCACACCAAATGACCATGGGCTACAAAGGCAGCTACACCAAACACTTGCAGAAAAACATGTTCCTGTCCCTTCCTTTGCAGGAACAGTAATCTGAAGACCCTCCTGTCGGTTGGAGGATGGAATTTTGGGACACAGAAGTAAGTTCAAACCATCTCCTTCTCATAACGGCTTTGTGAAAAGGGAGGAAGTGAGGGAAAGAGGCACCAGCCAAACCCCAACTCTCTCCTGCTCTGCTTCCCTAGGTTCTCCACAATGGTTTCCACTCCACAGAACCGCCAGACCTTCATCAATTCCGTCATCAGATTCCTACGCCAGTATCAATTCGATGGACTGGACATTGACTGGGAGTACCCTGGGTCCAGGGGCAGCCCAGCCCAGGACAAGACTCTCTTTACCGTCCTGATTAAGGTAGGTTTTGGTCAAGCCCTCTGCTCTGCACAGCTCTGCTTGCAAAGCCTGAGCCCAAAGACTCCACGTGAGACACGTTTCTTGGCATCCCTCAGGAAATGCTGGCAGCCTTTGAGCAGGAAGCCGCCCAGGTCAACAAGCCCCGTCTCATGATCACCGCGGCTGTTGCTGCAGGAATTTCCAACATTCAGGCTGGCTACGAGATTCCCGAGATTGGACAGTGAGTAGCAAACCCTCGGGTATCATTTTGGTGACTTCAGTGGTCTTTCTTCAAGCAGTTAAGTGAAACTCTGCCATTATCCAGCAGAAACCATCCTCATTGCATGTGGGGTCCCTACTCTTGTGTAAGGCAAGAATGCTACTAGTGGTGATTGTTTGGTGGGGAAGGGGACACCTTGGGAAGGCAAGCATAACAGCAGGCTGGCTCCAGCCATTCAATGCCATTGGGGAACAGCTCTTTGCTCCCAGCACACCAGTACAATTCCCACTCTGCTTTGACCTCCGCCTCCCTCTTCTGGAGGAGAGAACTGGCTCCAGCACTCACAAGGCCAGCTCAAAAAGGTCTTGAACAAACCAGAATTGCAGAAAGTGGGGACATGGCCAGGGATGTGGTGGGGTAAACAGCAGCACTAAAAGAATGATCAGGTCTGGGTGATCGAGCTGGCCAGGAGACGGATGTCCAACATGTTCTCTATAGGTACTTGGACTACATCCATGTGATGACCTACGACTTCTATGGCTCCTGGGAAGGATACACTGGGGAGAACAGCCCTCTGTATGGTGGCAGTAATATCGACCTCAGTGTTGTAAGTATATTTTGGGAGCCTCTGTCACAGAAGTCATCTTTCTGCCTATAAAAGCTGGCACAGACTTGAACTGTGATGGTTATTTTTTGTAGGAATATGCTATGAACTACTGGAAGAACAACGGTGCTCCAGCTCAGAAGCTCCTTGTTGGATTCCCAACCTATGGACATAACTTCAACCTTCAAAACCCATCTAACACTGCTGTTGGGGCACCAGCATCAGGACCTGGGCCAGCTGGACCTTACACAAGGCAGGCTGGGCTTTTGGCTTACTATGAGGTATGTGTGTTCCCTCACACCTGGGCCACCAAGAACAGCATAAACATTCCTCAGACTTCCCAGCAAGGCATTTGTAACCCATGCAATATGCCAACCATCCCTTTTTGTAGGACACTTGCTAACCTCTCCCTCTCTGCCTTTTTTTCCTAGATCTGCACATTCCTGGGCTCTGGAGCCACCCAGGCTTGGGATGCCCCCCAGGATGTGCCCTATGCCTACAAGAACAGCGAATGGGTTGGCTATGATAACATCAAGAGCTTCGGCATCAAGGTACAGTGGGATGTGTGGCTGTGCCAATAATAAGACAGGAGCCCTTCTGCAGTAGCAGGTCCTAGGCACTAACTGGGATTTCTCCCCTGGCACTGAACAGGTTGACTGGTTAAAGAACAACAACTTTGGAGGTGCTATGGTTTGGGCCCTTGATATGGATGACTTCACTGGCTCTTTTTGCAATCAGGGCAAATATCCCCTGATCACCACCCTGAGTAACGGTCTTGGTCTGTAAAGCTGTGGTGAGTAGCTTGAGTAACATGGGGTTTGCGGTTATTTATGTCAGCTATAAAAAGCTGGTGTGCTCATAATGCCATGGGACCATGGAGGGAGGGTAGGGAGGAGAGTCCATTGTAAATATAATCCCTTCCCAAAGGAAAACTGCTTTCTGCTTCCATTTTAAGCTTAGAGTCCTGTAGCTCCTAAACATGAAGTGGAAGTGGGAGTGCAGGCATGAGCTACAGTAACAATTCAAGATGACTATGATGAGAGTGCTTTCTGTGCTGGCAAAGCCATCCAGACTCAACCAGCCAATGCAGCTTTTACTAATGTCTGAACATCAAATCTTGTTTCAGAATCGCCACGATGACCTTGTCTATAATACCAGCTGCTCCTGCTACAATTGGCCACGAAGATACTAGTCCTATTACAGCTAACAGACCCGCCTGATCTTATTGCCTAGAATAACAATGATTAAATAAAGTGTTCTTCATAAGCAACAATCCTCACTGTTTCGACTCATTTCACTTTTACTATTTTGATGGTCCTAGAGTCTTTTGTGATACTTACACTTATGTTCAGGGAAGAGCCTGAGTCCACAAGCTGTGTTTTAAACAGCCATAAACGGGTATTTTCCAGGGCTTTCTTGCTGTGCCAGTGGGGCAGTCACTGAGAGGGGAAAAAAAGCAGAAGGAAAGGGCAAGGAAGATCAGGCTGTGCCATCAGAGAGTTCACAAAGAACAGTCACAGTGGTACAAACAGGACATTGACTCCCTACAGAGCAAGGTCTGTGCATTTGACCAGGGAAAAGCATTCTCCTCCTGGAAAAGCTACCTTCCAAGGGGACCAGTCTTCAAAGCTCCCACAGTTCTGTGGCCATGAGGTGTCAATTACTCCCTGCTGCAGGAATGGTTCAGCTGAGCATGTATCAATTCACAGGCAGACTCCTGATGTGTTCAAGAGCCCCAAAAGTCCTCTCCATGGTCTGAGCAGCAAGGGACCCTCATGCCCCACTGCAACAGCCTAAGGGTGGAGTTGCAAAACTGTTCTTCCTCCTCTCCCAACAAAGGTTCACTTAAAAAACATCTGCTCAGAGAAGAGAAATGAGTGGGAGCGATCTTTTGTGCGGCTAAGGCACTACTGCCCTTCCCCTAATGCAAAGGGTGTCTTAAAAATGTCAGCAAGAGTATTCTGCTTTTAAATGACAGGGAATCAGTCTCAGATACTCCCTGGAAAAGAAACGACAGAGCAAGAAAGGCTTTGTGATAGCAGCAACAGCAGCCCAGTGTTTCTTACCAGACCCACAAGAAAAGCAAGTCTCAAAGCAGCAGAGCTGCAGCTTTGCAAGAATTCGTAGGCCGTTCCCACCACAGACTATCAGTTTCGATCACATGTGCTGGGGGTGCAGTTCACTTGCACACAGCACTTCAGCTCCACTGAACACTTCAGACCCCACTGAGAAGCAGAACTGAAATGACGCAGGTCCTGTGGGGACCTGCCCAAGGGCAAGCGTCAGCCTCCACTGCCCATCAGCACGCTCAGCTTTCCGTACAGCTCCGGCTGATGTGCAGAAGCACAGAAAAGTCACTCAAGAGTCTTCCATCACCTGCATGCATCAGCTGCTCCAGATTTTTGTCCTCACCTTCATTGATCATGAATCATTTTTTCAGAAACAGACCCTGTTTGCAAAGCAGAGAGAGAGAGCTGGAAAAGCAGTAGGCTTTTAGGTGGTGGTGGCTGTAGTACACAGGCAAACGCAGACCAGTCTCAGAGTGTAGGTAGTCACAGATCTCCATACACATAGCCTAGCAGCAGGAAAATCCTTGTACTAAGCCTAGGGCTTCATGACTCATCATATGAGCTCTAGCAACGTAGGCTATACATATATACATATATGCGGATGTATCTGGGGTATAAACCCCTAGGAAAATGCCCAAGGGATTTCCAAGAACACCACTCCACACTAAGGAGGACCATTCTGGCAACAGAATGTGTCCATGGAGGTAGTAAGCTATGTGCCTGAAGCGAGGAACATCAGATCAGCAGCCCAAAACAGGCATAGCTCGCCCCAGGTTTTTTTTGTCAAAGTCCCATAGCTTTTCATATTCAAAAAATAAACCCGGAATGCATTTAAGCTAGCTCAACAGCATCTTTGCAGCCTTGCTTCACATGGAAATCCAAAGCTGGATCTTGCCAAGGGCCTATCTACCTAATATGTCTCTGCATTGCTACATGAACCTTGGCTGTCATAAAAGACATCAGCACAAATGCCTGTATCAGCTGTCAGCTCCAATGTCTCCGTACCAGGAGTCCGATACCTGTACCTCTGTATCCAGATAAGGGTTAGGATAGGGCTTTCCAAAACACCTGGCACCATTGCATTGACCTTCGCATTTCTCCACAGTTTAGCCTTCCACAGTGACCTGCCTAACCTCTACAGCAAGGGCAAGGAGAACAAAACAACCTCTCTAAAGCAATGGCTCCTGTACGCTGAGGCTGCAAGGCCAGCTAAGGTCTTGGGGGAAAGGAGCATTTATTAGAGGCTTTGCTGAGCGTCAGTTGTCAGACACATCTCGCAGGAGATGGGTGAAAGGCTGTGTAAACATCGTGCCTGAATGTGACTTATCTCTGGCCCTGACAAGAGGAGAAAGCTTAAGGAACCATCCTGGAGGTCCACACCAGGAAAGGAACACCTGGGCACTGCTCAGCTGGAGACAACATGAAAATCAGGGTCTCCTTTCCATGATCCATCAGAAAAGAGCCCAGGCCATTGAAGGGCAGAGACATTTAGTCCTAGCATAGTCACAGAATCAATATAGTGACAATTTTTGTTGGTACATGGAGTGAAGATAAAGCAGAAACAATTCAGATTGGTGGATCTCTCTGAAACCAAACATTTCAGCTACAGGAATAATGTGCAAGGCCTCTGCCTCTGTACTCAACTCTTTTAACTTGAATCCTTTCAGTGAGGACCAATCCTTCTGCCCTTGCTTAAGGCCTAGTACCACTTCCTCAGGAACTGATGGCAAACAACATTTCTTATGACAGAAAGAAGGCAGAAAACCTCCTGAAGAAAAACTCCAGGATTTGACCAACTGACATTTGTTACCACCACATGCAGACAAATTAGTGTCCTTGATACTTCCCCAAATGCTTTCCTTCTTACACCAAAACATACTTCTACAGATAACAGACCTGCAAGGCTCCAGAGGTCATGGAGGGTAGGATTTTCCAGATCTATTCCAGTTGAGTTTGCACTGTGTTACTTTATCGACCAAAAAATACACTGGAAAAATACTCCTTGAAGACGGTTGTCTCTTTCATTATCTGCCATATCTCATCGAGTGCATGCACAGAACTTGAAGGGTTGGTCTAATACATTTTAATCTGCAGGTCAGTGACTCCACATGATATGGACAACTTTGAGACTGTTTTCCAGGCTCCCATCCAACCAAGTCTGGGTGACCTACTGGAAATTCACCTTCACATCATCTTAACATGAATTAAGCAGCATCTCAGTGCAAAGCAACTGCCCACTGTGTCCTACTCCAACATTTGCACTAGCCCTGACAGTGCCTAGTGTGCAAAAGGAAAGAAACCACATAAAAGTCCCATAAGTCCCGACAGACAGTTTGACTACAGCAAGTAAGCCTCGTTTCTGTGTCATCCAAAAAGCCCATTGCTGTGAGACCAAGGCCTACTCAGTCCTGTCCCACTGACTGCCCCAGCCAAGGAGACAAAACCCTTGTAAACCACCTTGGTTTGGCAGTGCCTAACACCTCCGGGCATACACAATGACAGCGCGAGTTTGAACACTTCATCCACCTCTCACTGCATAATCGCCAGTGTTGACACAAAGCCTCTTGCAATAAAAAAAAAAATCCAAAAATAAAACCTATCTAATCTTGCTCTTCAACTACCCTCGCAGCACCAGGACATGGCACAGCTTGATATACTGGTATCTCCAGCTGGAGTGTTAAGGCCCATTGTACTGGTATCATTTGTTTGTGGTACTGATCTTTCCCAAGTTTTGTAATATTTGTCCATCTTTGTTGATGCAAGACTGGCATGAAATGAGAGAAGCATGCAAACAGTCTGCACCAGATTCCAGGTCAAAGATGGCCAAGCTCACTTTGATTACCAATAAGTCCCACTTCAAAACTTAGTTCCTTAGTTCTCTACCTTTATAACAATTACTTGTGGCTCTTTCACTGTTCTACTGGGTGGCTACACAGGGGGCTTTGAGGGATTAAAATGCTGCACATTCTTCTGACAAAGGAAAATATATAGCAGTTACTTTCGGGGTGATTATATGTTGCACTACTTTTGCAGTTGATTTCTTTTAACTGTGCAAATTCCTGATTTAATTGCTTTATTACATTGAAAAACTATCATGGACTAAGAAAAGGACACTCTAAGGAGGAAAACTGACCATTCTGATAGAAAGGCTATTACTGTCTCCATAGCAGAGTATATTCCAAAAGGCTTCTGCTATTTTAGCCATGTTTATAGGCCTCAAGATCACCTGTTGCCCAACCCTGGCTGAAAGAACCAGCAGAACTTTGAGCTGTTAATGACCATGAGCTACCCTGTGTGCCCCCTTGGATCAGAAAGAATTGTAACCTGGAAGACAGGTTATGTTGGGTTCAGACAGATCTTCATGAAGAAGAGAAAAAATAGGCCCATTGACAGAAGCAATTTTATTGTCTGCATTATAGGATATATACCAGAGTTTCTACAAGTTCATAATCCCACACCTTTTTTCTGTAAAGGTCTAGCCCTCCTGCTGAATGCCCAGATGGGTATGTGCTTTCTACCCCAAAACCAATTCTACCAAACCCTTCTCAGTTATGGCACATGCAGGGAACTGGAACAGACTTGTATAAAAAAATTCTTTTATAAACCGCGGAGGAGGAAGGAGAGGCAGACAGGCACACAGCAATCATGTCTCTGAAGACAAAAGCTTGACGAAGCATGGCATGCTCAATCTAAAGTGCAAATATGTTGCTTGCTGTCATGTAAGCTTCCTCTTTAGCAGCTCCTTCCTGCTCAGCTTGAATGAAGCGCAAGCACAGCCACTCGCTAGGTCTTAGCAGAAGCTTTCAAAGGCAGGTCAAACAGGTGGCCCAGCAAACACGCAAAGAGCCTCCCACCTTCCAGGCACTTCACCAAAGATCCCTGCTGCCTCCGTTCTTCCTTACGTGGCAGCAAAGGGGAAAGATTCAGTTTAAGGAAGAGACCCAGCCTTCAGAACCACCAACCCATGAGTTTAAGGGTGCAATACTCCTACACTGACTCATCTACTGAAACAAAGTAGGAAGGAAAGAAATCCATTATTATCCTTGGAGGGTCAGTTCTGAGACGGATAACTAACCCTACATCACTTTCTCTGAATAACTTATCCTGCAAGGAAACATGGCCCAATCGTTTCTGATTATATCTGCCTCATGCAGTTACTAACTCCTAAGTGCAGCCCAGGGTAACGTTCCCTTTCCTGTGTGACTGGACATTGACTGGGAGTACCCTGGGTCGAGGGGCAGCCCAGCCCAGGACAAGACTCTCTTTACCGTCCTGATTAAGGTAGGTTTTGGTCAAGCCCTCTGCTCTGCACAGCTCTGCTTGCAAAGCCTGAGCCCAAAGACTCCACGTGAGACACGTTTCTTGGCATCCCTCAGGAAATGCTGGCAGCCTTTGAGCAGGAAGCCGCCCAGGTCAACAAGCCCCGTCTCATGATCACCGCGGCTGTTGCTGCAGGAATTTCCAACATTCAGGCTGGCTACGAGATTCCCGAGATCGGACAGTGAGTAGCAAACCCTCGGGTATCATTTTGGTGACTTCAGTGGTCTTCCGCGGCAGTTTGCAGGGGTTACTCACTGCCCTGCCTTAACAGCCAGGTACAGGGAAAAAGACAGGGAGGAGACAACAGGGCAGATCAGGCCATGCCACAAGAATCATCACAGAGAAGGGTCTTGCTGGCACGATCTATAGACTGCTTCCCCAGAGATCTCTCCCCTACTGGCTGACGGTGCGAACACAGCAGCTCCTCGAACTAGGAGCCAGCACAGCACAATCCACAGGGATGATATTATTCATCCTTTCTTTCCTTGCCCTCTTCAGGCGCTGCCGTCACCAGCATTCCCTCCAGCGCTCCCCCCCTCCGTGTCTATGGCAACCGGAGTACACACACCCACACACCCACACACCCACACACACCCCCTGACAGCTGACAGGGCAGCATGGCAGCGGAGTGGCAGCGGAGAGGTGAGCCATGGGAGACAGGGGTGTGGGCACAAGGGCTTTCCTTCTTGTGCAGCTCCCCAGTGGCGTTGGGCTTCCCCAGCAACCTTCCCCACAACTGGGCTGCTAGGCTACTCTTTGCTCAGGCTGGGGAAAAAGAAACCTTCGTGGCAGGAGGGAACAGGTATCCAAAGGGCAGACCTCCTGAAATATCCAGGGTCAAGGAAAATTCCCATCTGGGAGATAAGGGGAAGGTTGGCCTCAGGCAGGGAGCAGCAGACACTTAAGAAGGAAAAACAGTGGCAAGTGGTCACCACACTGGTAGCGTTTCCTCTCCTGATCTCACAGATGGACGGAAGCGGATCTCTTTTGGGTCATGTCAAGAGCGGAAAATGTTCCCTCTCCACCATGCCCCAGACAGGCTGGCAATCCAGCTCATACCCATCAGGGGAGACCCTTCGCTTGGGCCAGGCTGTTACTTGAGTCACGAGGTAAGTTACTCAGTTTTTGTGCTCAGAGCTTTTCCTTCACAGAAGACGCACAGTACAGGAGCAACAGGACCATGGCCAGCCAGGCACAGAGTCCCCCGCACCTACCCTGCCAACCCATTGTACGAGGTCCCCGCATATACGTAGAAAAAGAAATGCCCTTCCCTTTCCAAACGTACCAGTCCTCAAAGCTCTAGCTGCCCTAACACTCTACGTTAGCAAGAAATTAGAGGAATTAACAGGAATAGTGTCTGCTGCTCATGTACTTCTGCCCTTCCCCTGATGGAAATGGTGTCTTAAAAATGTCAGTAAGAGACTTCTGCTTTTGAATTGCAGAGCGGCAGCCTTAGATACTCTTTGGAAAACAAACCCTTGAGCAAGAAAGGCTATGTGATAGGAGCGAGAACAGCCCAGCGTTTCATACCAGAGCCACAGGTAAGAAAAGCACACTTCACAGCGGCAGAGCTGAAGCTTTGCAAGAATTTGTAGGCTGTTCCCAACACAGACCATCAGTTTCGATCACGTTTGCTGGGGCTGCCTCCAACTTAATGTATCTGGTACCTACAGAACTCCTTACACATATTCTAGTGGGAGGTGTTGAGCCTAGAGACCCAAGACTCATATGAGCTCTAACAACATCAACACATGCATCTCTATATACACATACCTTTGTATCACATACACACACATGTAAATGTACATATAGAGGCAAAATCAGCTATACTACCTGAACAAACACGCTATGTTTTCTGGCCCAGCTTCTCTAGAATAACAATATAGTAGCAGAAACATCACAGGCCTCACTGGGTAAGGAGTAGGGAGTGCATATTGACTTATTCTGATTTTTTTACTCTATCAGAGTAGCCAAAGCATGCATTGAACAACAGTCGGCAATACCCAGCTGGCTGCTGATTGGAGCATGTAGGAATGATTTGCAGAAAAAGATCTTCCTTACAGAAATTTTCTCTCTTGCAGACTGTGACTCCCAGCCCAGCAACGTACCAGTCATTCTGGAATAAAGAGGGAAAACGCCAGCCTGCCTGTGCTTCATTTTCCACTAGGACACCACGATTTCCAGATAAGCCTTCAGATAAAAATTTCCCTGGGTAATGTAACTCATTTTCTTACACTTTTAATAATAAGCAGGAGTACTAGTGGAAAGAAATACTAAGACACAAATGGGAGATAGGTAACTGAGTTCCCAGTAATGCTTTTATCTTCAAAAAGCTCCCCTGTTTTAGTCTTAGCATGATGACATGAATACCACAACATGCATTTCTCCCATGGATCAAGGCAAGGCTGGTAAATTCTAGTATTACAAATGTCATACACTAGCTCCAGAGATGAGGTATTTTGTGACTTTTTTCTTTAGACCTGGAGCTTACAATGCAGACAAGCCATTACACAAAAAAATCACTTGGCCAATGAAGTTTGGGTCTCCAGACTGGTCTTTAGTGCCGATGCCAGCGAAGAGGATGCTAAAAATGGAGGTACAGAAGGTAAGCACAAGGATAAAGGGATGTTATTCCTGGTTCAAGGGTTGTGACAAAGGAAAATGTATGATTATTTCAATGCATTTGGACTATGTTTTGTCATCCTTCCCTCACTGGCCTGCTGGATACATGGCTCTACTAGCCTGGGGCACAAGAAACAAAGTGATTTTCTATCAGAAAATGCTGGTTTGCAAACACAGTTACAGTCCTTCAAAAAAACCTTACATTAAGAAATTTGCTCTGGAAGTTTCCATCCACAAAACGAGAGAACCAGAGTGCAGACTTCCCATGTAATTCTGCTGAAAATAAAACCTTCTTGCACCTTCCCGCGCTTTTCTGAAGTGCTTGTCATTGCTAATATCTAACCGATAGTAGCTGTCTCTTAGCTGACCATAGACAAAGAACTCTGGAAACACCGGAATCGAGTGGCCTACCTGAGTTTATACTACAGCTGAGGAGCCAGGGCCGTCGCCACACGTCCTCTCTGCCGGCAGCGCAGCTCGGGCCTCGCGCCACCCATGGAGGTGTTCATCCGCACTACCCAGCCTCTCCAAAATAAAACAAAGAGGGATTTCTTGCTGCAAGTTGTGCTTACCTGGGATTGGGACATGTGTCTTGCTGCCTGTGTAGGTGTTGGGGTGCTGCTGGGGCCCGCGTGCAGCACCCCTTGGCCCTGCTTCCCTCAGCCCTCGGCCCAGGCAGGGCTGGCGGCCATTTTGTGTCGGTCACCACAGAAACACCTGACCTCCCCAACATGGCTTCCCTCAGCGCAGGGGCCTTCTCCCCCAAAAATCCAGTCCTCCCTGGCACTGGAAAGAAGCCAGATTAACACAGCTACAGGGCAGCCGGGCTGCTGCCCCGTCTCCTCAGCACTGGGAGAGGACACACCTGCCTTCCCCAGCCTCCTCACCACCATCTCCTCATCCCCAGCGAATGCTCCAGGCCGGGCCCAGGGGTTCACCCACAGCCTGAGGAGAGCTGACAAAACATGGGGGTGCACATGGTACTACACTGCCCTCAGGTATGTTCAGGAAGGGTATAATGGCTTTGTGCACAGCCAGCAGCTATATTAAAGCAGCACACAGCAAACTTCCTAGGGAAGGAGGCTGTGCTGGGACAGGTTAGACCAGACGGCCTGCAAGACTTAATTTTGCATTACTAGCTTTTCCCCTGCTGACACAAAGAAGATATTCTCAAGCAACGAGCAAGCCACATGCTTCTAATTAAGAATCTGGCCATGATAATAAATTCAGTCTGAAACAGAAAGGTTCTGGTGCTCATCATCGGTTGTTCCTGTAATGTACAAATCAGACCCTAGGGATTTCTATAAATGTTTACAAACCTTCACACAGCGACTTGATCTGTGTGATCACAGCCTTGATTCAATCTCAGGGGAAAACTAAGAGCAGGCAACATTCATTCTTGATATAACTACCAGTTGCAACGCAGGCTTTCAAATTTTCGGGGTCTGTTTACCTGTTTCTGTAGCAAATTCCCCCTGTAGCCCAATTTCAGCTGTAAAACCACAATATATTCTTCCAGTTTCCCACTTTTGGTCTTCCAGTGCTCTCATATATGCACTGCAACAGCATGGCCAGTCTTCTCTAGGCACACCAGCCCCTTCCCTCCCCACCACAAGAGCCTGCTTTGTAGTTGCAGCTGCTAAAAAGGGATGTCCTTGCTGATGTGCAGTTGCCCCTTTTGGTGCAAACTTTTGAAGGTGGGGGTATGACTCACGGGAAATTGTACTGTCCTAAGACCTGGGGTTTATGGCTGTTTAAGGCTTCACCTTTGTATTCGTGGCTGATACTGCACACTTCACCTCCATCTGTCCTGGTTTTCTAATCAGGAGAAAAATACATGTGTAAAAGACGGTGTAAAAGAAAGTAAGCAGTACCTAAGATTCTGCAGTCCTTAACCACGTTCCACCTGTGAGAAGTGGAGAAACCTACCAAAGCTTTTGCAAAACTGATGGTATTTCAAAAGGCACTTTGTCCTCACTGAGCATATTTCTAATGAACCAGAGTTTTTGTTGGAAAATTCCCAACCTTCTCAGCTATCAAGTGTTGCTGTGAAGAAAGGAAGAGATGCAGAGGGAAGGACAAGACTTCCTACTGCTTGTAGACCCCACTGAAAGCACACTCGGGCTCCATTCAGGTGCTTTTCCACTCCTGAAACTTAAAAGATTCAGCCAGTTTTGCTTGTAGGAGATAAAATTTCTTTTATTATGAACATAAAAATTACTATTTTCATTCTACATTTTTCCCCTACCCAGCGAGGGATTTTCTCATTATGAAAAATGCTTAATCCAAGTAAAAAAAAGATATAAATTTATATATATATACATAACATACACAATGTCTCTGTACATTTGTTATTCTGTACAACCAAGGCACCAGCACACGTGGCAACAGCACATGCAGGGCTTTTTTGCTAGAGATCTAATTTCAGATTGTTTGGCAGGAACACCTCCATGCTCACTGAAACAATTACTCCTTTTCATCTTCCTCCTCCCTGGGTGACGGGGGAAGAGGGAGGCCTGGAAGGATGCCTTAACTGAATGGAGAGGAACACGTACACGCACAACTCTGATCTCCCTGGTGACTGCAACAGATTCTTTGCTGCTACTCTAGGAAACTGTGAGCTGCCTGGAAGTCTGTAGCACACAGTCTCGGCTGCCTCTTCCAGCACCACATTTTCATCTGGAAGAGATGCTTGGGAGACTGGACCAAACTACAGGAGTCTTTTGTCAAAGAAATGTAGCCCATATTTTGCCTAAGAAAACGTTGGAAGGAAAATTAAAGCAAAGCCCTACTAGAATCAGCTAATAATTACAATAATCCCATCACCAGTCATTTTCACTGCTGAAATAAAGTCTTCTGCTCTTGGGGGAATAAAGGGGAGGGGGGAGCAACTTCCATTAATAAATGCCTGGATTTGAAAATGGACGAAAAAAGTGCGATCAATAGCATGGCCTTGTGGACTGCAACCAATACAGCTTTATTCTGTATTCCAAGTTTTTCAGCCCAGCATCTTTCAAACCAACTAGTGAAGGCATGAACTCTCCAAGGAGTTGTGCTGTGTTGAAACTAACAATAAAACTGAAAAATAGCCTGAAGCAGCTGTTAAATTGTGCCATTCATACTGCTAGAAAATGATCTCAAAGCAGAACAGGGTAAACACCACACTTACTGCTTTTAAGTGAGAAGTCCAGCTGCAGTCTCAAAAGTGAGAATAAAATTCCATCTCAGCTCTGTATTTACACTTCACTCTCTTACCAACACATCAGATGCCTTTAGTTTATAAAAGAAAAGTCTGTTTGCTTTTAACTGCCAAGAATCCAAAGAAACCTCTCTGGGATTTTTTTGTCTCTGTTAAAACATGCTTCTCAGACTAGAAGGCCAGGCAGCATTGACTGCAGACGTTTCTTTTCTAGCCTGCCAGCCAGCCATAAACGAATTATGCCTTTGTATTCTGCACAGCCTGCTGGGAAGCACTGAGCAGCAAGAACCTTCATGTCCCTCGTCTCTTCAGAAAGTAAATCCTGCCGACAGTGAGAACAAAGCAAAGTAAACGAGACCATTCCCGTCTGTAACCCGATGGCCTTCAACGCTTTTAAGGCAATTGACCATTGACCATTCCAAGTCAGCAGGAGAGCAGAGGGGAAAGTGCGAGCACTGCAAACCAGGATGGAGAGTGTAGTTCACTAGGCAGAGACAGATCATTCTTCTGCTTCTGCCACTTAGCTGGATTGTCTCTCCTGTCTTGCTCCACGCCTTTCACCCACAGCAGCGGAGGTGAAACCCCTGGGTTTCTCTGAGCAGTGGGCTGGCTACACCTCACTTCTTTCTGCGGATCTTGGGCTTTTTCACTGGCCGGAGGTAGGGATTGTCTATCACATTTTCCTCCCCGTTCCGACTGCCTGACAGGGATGTGTTCTGCTGTAACACTGAAGCGTTCTCCTTTTCAGGTCCTGAATCATCCTGCCACATTAAATAAAAAGCATAAGCATAAACAACCAAAGTTAGGCTAAACAAGGCTTAGAAGTTTAGACCACATAACCTATGGCCAAATTAGATATAATCAACAGCCAAGATAAACAGCAGCACACAAGGAGCTGCATTAAAGGTGCGGACTCCTGATTTCTAACACAAGAAGATCCCCTTTGGGAATAGTGTGGGATCCAACAACAATCCTCTCTCCCCTAACACTGAGATGAAGGTTGTACTGAAAGCTCATGATTCAACCTCAGCTTGCATTGCACCCTGCAGGAAGTTAAAGAACCATGACAATGTTCAGGCCTTTACACCTGGTAAAATGCAACCCACTGCCATTTTCCACCCACTGTGCCCAGCTGCAAGGAAGACAGGCAAAGAACCAGGTTTCGTTAAGAAACTGGGCCCAAGAGACCTTGATCTTTCAGGCTGGGCGTACCGTGCTCATGTGCAGGGGAAGGTTCTCAGTGTCTGTCTGGTCGTCTTGCTCAGATGAATCTGTTTCTTCCATTTGCTGCATTTCCAGCTCAGAGGGGAGAAGAGCAGTCAGGTAGGGTACGGTGAAAGGCCTGGCAGCAATCACTAGGGTTAGGGAAAAGGACCCAGTCAGCAAGCTGGGAGAAGACTCCTCAGCTCCGAGGATAGGAAGCAAAAACCCAACCAGTTATTTAGAGACCAAACGCTTTCCACTGGTTCTGGTTTTAAACACACAGACTCTTTCCCTGCTGCTCCCAGAGACCAGGAATTAAATACGCTGTCCCTAAAAGATGGCAGTCTCTTAATTTCATATTTTCTGGAGCCCCCTTATTTTTCCAGCCACAGACACAGCATTATACTAACACAAAAAATCCTTCCTGACCTCCATAAAGGTTCAATTATCTCACAGGCTGAAGCATCACTTAGGCCCCCTTAAGATAACACTGACATTTGTGCTGTCAGTGAGCCTTGGGAAGATACTCATCACTGCTTTGCAGGCAGAAGAACAGGAAAACCTCCACTCTCTCCCATAAAAATATGAGAGAGAAGAAATTACTTATTCAGAAGCTACAGAGGGGCGGAGACAGGATTGGGATGAGCTTTGAATTTAGCACCTATCAGCCAAGGCCTTCTCCACCAGCAGAAGAAAGTGAGCTTTTGGTGAGGGTGGAAGCCTACCATTTGGCTTCGATTCTGTTTTTCATCCCCATTTTGAAAAGAAAACCCTCACTTCCCAGCCTTCCAGTGTCTCAGAAGGGCAAACACACTGTGATCATTCACTGCTCACCTCCTGCAGTAGCAAGAACTCTAACGGAGTGTATACCCAGCTAGGCAGCTGTCATTTACAGCACAAAGTGTCCCAGATAACTCACGTGGGAAAGTGCTAACATCATCTTTGAAAAGACTCTGGGTTTCTCCTGTCTTAGCCATGAAACGTGTGAGAGCTCTTTCTACATCGCGCCGTTGAGATGCTGCCTTTTCCCGTAGGACTTGATAATCAGATACTGGCTCCCGGTATGTCTGTGCAGCAGGAAGGAAAAAAAAAAAAAAAAAAAAAAAGAAAAGAACACGGTTAGTGGATGCAACGCAGACAGCTGAAGCTCAAAACACTACTAGGAGGCAGATGCTACAGGCAAGCATTGACCTTCACATTCACAGATTTTCAGAGAGCTACAGCTCTCAAACAGCCAGAAGTCTACAGCAAGGGCAACCCACAACCAGCAAGCGAGATATTAAGCCAGGAGAAGCAACATTGTGGATAAACAGTACCTGCACTGCAGTAAAAATACTTATACACCACTCCTGGTGTCACTGACTTCAGACAGACCCCAAATGGCATTAAAAAAAATAAAATATCTTTTTTCACTCACTGGTGTCTTGATGTAAGTGTGAGGATCTGGAAACTCGGGAAAATGGCCAGGAATGTGGGATGGATGTGGCTTGTTCTGTCCAGCTGTCAGGGCTTTGGGAGTCACAGGCTGGTTTGTCACAGGAGCTACAGTTAAAAAACATGCACACCCATAAATCAGCCAGCTTCATTCTGCCAAGAGTTAGGCATGAAGTGCTAGCTCGTACTGAACTGCAACCCATGTCTCCAGGTCCTACAAAAGGGACAGAACACATCCCACAAGCAGTAATTTCAGATTGTGTTTGGCATTCCAAAAGGGAATAAGGATTACTTGACCCCTCCCTCCTACACAAGGAGAACAAAACTATCTTGAGGATTCTCATGTGCAATAAAGATGCTGAGGCAAAGGCAACCAGTTTGGCAGAGGGTACCTATTACACAGTCATTACAGGATTTCTTAAGACAAACTGCACTTCCAGGGGCACTGGACTGCATCATCCACCAGGAAAGCAGGAGCCCTCTGGATGCCAGCACATAGGAATGCCAAATTATTTCCAATTTCCTGCATAAGAAGAGAATTTCCCACATACGGGCCGTGATGACCATCCTCTGGGAGCGCTTGGCATACGCAGGAAGCGTTTCAACATTGAACCCTGAAATACAAAACAGGAAACATAAATCACACCCAGAGTTTACCCCATCAAAAATCCCTTCTCTCAGGCTTCTCCAGAATAATTATATGTGAAAGAAAATCACGCACTCTGTATATATTTATACTGCATTTGTGCAACGATATCTGAGTGCCCACACGAAGCCCAGAACTGCGGGCATCACACACATATCAGAAACACAACGGACAGGTTTTCCTACCAACACAGCACACTCAGATCTTCTGCAATGCGGGCAGCTGGAATTAATGGGACCAGTCTACTACTCACCCATTTCCACGAGAGTAACCACTATATCAGAGAGTGTAGGCTGCGTCCTGGCTGTATGTTCACAGTAGGACTTTGCACTCCTTCCAATTTCAGAAATATCTGGAGGGGAAAAAAAAAGTATCAGCCCAATCCTAGTGAATTTTTAGCAAATTTAGCAACGAATGAAAAACAGCTTCCGGAATCCAGCATCTTACAACCTGTGTATTTGAAATTAAAGCACATGCACACACGAAGTATGGAGACACTAAAGATCAAAGAGTCAGATGTTTTCTGCAAATGCAAAAAGCAAATCTGCATCACAAGCATGAAAAGATACAAAACTTGATCAAATTTTGATTTCAAAAAAATACGGAACCCGAGATCCTAGGCACATCACCCAGCAAAGCAGAAGTAGAGCTGCCAGATACAGGCACTTCTGCAGCCTTAACTAACCAAATGTCTGGAACTCTGTTACTTCTCTACTTATTCTGCCAGTATCTCAGTATGTGGAGCTTATTAGGACACCTAATGAGTATCTAATGAGTACTCAGTGAGTAACATAAGTACTTTTGAGTTCGGACAAGCATCTCACGCTCACAGAAGTCCGTGACTCCGGGGCTGTGCTCTAGCCACTGGTCAACCCTTCTGCTTTTGCAAACATTATTAACACAAGATAATAAAAATTTGAAAACAGAGAACCAAGGCACTTCAGGGGACCAGTGTGACTGGGCACTGACAAAGCTTGGATACTCACAGCTTTGTAACATCTCCGTCAGCGTCTCCACCGCGGCCTTCTCAGCGCTCTCGAAGCCGGCTTCGGTGAGCAAGGAGCTGACCACCACCTGCAGCGTCCTCCTCCGAGCCAGGTAGTAGTTATCAGCCGGCGTGGTGGCATGCTTGCTGCCCGACCTCTGCAGACACAGCCCCCCACCCCAAACGAGAGCTCAGAGAAACGAAGCCACCTCCAGACCCCAGGAAGAGCAGCGAGGCCCGAGCCCGGCTGGCCCCAGGAAGGGCGAGGGCACTGATCCTGCCCTGGGACCCCCGGGCTGGGACCCCCAGGCTGTGGACGCGGCCAGGTGACAGGCCCTGTGACACGCCAGGGGCTGGCAGGCAGGGTGGCACACGTGCTGCCCGTGCTCAAGGGTCATGGGCCAGCCTCCTGCTGCATGCAGGCACACACACACATGTACACACATGTACACACATGTACATAAGCACACACATACAGATGTATATACACACACAATCTATAGTAGACATCTACACACACATGCACATATTCAGACACACACATACAAGCACATGTACTTATGCACATATATATATACATACACACAATCTATACACATACATGCACACATATACATACACACACATACCTGGACAGGTACATATGCACACACACATACACGTAATCTATACATATACTCTACACAGCCATGCACACACACATATACATAGACACACGTATGTGCACATGTACATATGCACACACATATACACACAACCTATACATACAATCTATGCACATGTATACACACACACGTGCACATGTATACATGCACACACATATATACACAATCTACACATATGCATATACACCCTCATATACATACACACAATCTATACGTATACATCTACACACCCATGCATGCACACATGTATATAGGCACACACATACGTGCACGCACGCATATATGCAGACACACACATACAGACACAGTGCTACAGGCACCACGCAAAGCAGAAGGCCCTTTGGGCCGCGGCCCCTTTAAAAAAGCCGCCCCACGGGCAGCCCCGTCCCGCTGATCCCACGCCGGCCAATCCGAGTAGAAAAACTTGAGCCAATCAAGTGCCACTGCGTAGCCCCGCCTCCCCCCGGCCATTCAGCCAATCAGCGCCTCCCTCCCCTCAGCCTTCGCCTCAAAGCCCCCCGGGCAGGCCGCAGGCGTCTCAGGCGCATGGGGGGGCAGACAGGCCGCTGTCGTTCTGCCCGCCCGCCGCGGCAGCCGCCCGCCACAACGGCCCCGTGTCCTGGCGAGGAGCCGCCGTTACCGTGCTGGAGCCACCGGACGCTGTGTCGGCCATCTTGGAGCCATATGGAGCTGTGCGCACGCGCCAGGTGCGGCGGAGGGGGTGTACGTCGTGCTTCGCGCGGGGCGTTGTGGGATTTGTAGTGTGGGAGGGAGGGAGCGCGGCGGGGTTTGCCTGGGCTGCCCCGGGCCCGCCGCTGGGCCCCTCCGTGGGGCTCCCAGCGCCGGCTGCAGCCCGTAGAGCGCCCCTTTCATCTCCTGAGGCGTGGCGGAGCTTGTGGCTGCAACAGGAGCAAAGCCTCCTGTAATGCCGTTGCGCTTGCTTTAGCAGTGTTCCCGTGAAAAAATTATTTAATTCAAAAACTATTGACTTAAAAACCCTTGAAGAGCACCAGCGGTGTGCCAGAAACCCTGTAACCATGGAGGCACTTCTGGTTTTCCTGTTGTAAGCAATATGTACTCTTAGCTGAACCTCGGTGTACCAGCTCGTGTTCTTAGATCTTTTGATCAAAGCTTTGGTGTCAGTTCAGTGTTTCAGAAAGACAGAACAGGAAACCCCAGGCTACAACTCCCACCCCTTGCTTCCTGTGTAAGTACATGTGTGGGAGAGCAAGAACATTATAAGAACCAATTACTGTGTGTGTGGGGGGGGGGGGTAGTGGTGAAAAAAAAAGTGATGTAAACAACAGGTGCCACGCTGGAAATTAAAGGTCCTGATCGCATTTGGTTTGTATGGCGACACAGCTTCTATGTGCTGCTGGCTTATCAACGATAGCAGCAAGTTCTGCTAATGGATAGGGAAAGCGAGGCGGTAGAGGAAGGTGGAGGCTGGATTGTTCAAAGCAAACACGCCTGCAGAAGCCAATTTCTTGATCATCAAAGGTAGGAGGCAACATAGTTTCAGAGACTGAAAATGTGATATAGAGGGCAATCTTAATGTCTTATGTACTCCGGGATGTGCAAAGCAGTTGGCAGAGGACTGGTGAAGTATAATTGCTCTGAGGACGTTAAAAGTAGCTTGAAAGGATTGTGTGTGAGGGGGTTGGTACTAACGGGATCTTGCTGCAGTTTGCCGATGTGAATTCCCAGGGTGTCAGTATTCTGCCGAACCATGAGGCAGCTGCTTTGCCGTCCCTCAGTGGGGATGTCTGTCTCTGCCAGGGCTTTGTAGCGGAGGTGAGGCAGGCTCTCAGCCTCCTAGCATGTTAAGAAGAGATGTAGAGCTGTGTTAGCAGAGATGCTGAGCCCTTGTGGCTTCCAGCTGATGAGCTTCTGGAGGTCTGCATACTAGTGAGTAAGCTGGCATTGTAGATGAAGCTAAAAGAGGGGGAGATGTGAGCGCCTAATTTTGGTACGTTGCAGTTTTCTGGGTAACTCTTGAAGTGTCTGACCCCAGTTGTTTGGATGGGAAGGGAAGTGAACTCTGGCAGGTCTGGACTGAAAACATTCATGCAGTGCTGCTGCAGAAACGGGCTTGGGCTGAGCCAGAAATGTCTATGGGAGCGCTGGTGGGATTTCAGACTGGTTGGTACTATGAGAAGAACTATGCCCCTTAGTCTCAGCTTGCCATTGATTTTATTCAATTGATTTACACGTTGCTCTTGTAGCAAACCCAGAGGATGAGTAAGTGGGGAAGAAAGTGTAGACAGGTGCTTCTGCTGATGAACATTGTGTGCATTAGAGTACTGAGTAAGGCAGCATTTTCTCTCCATAATGTATCAGTCATAACATTCATCAGCAGGGGGGAAGAAAAGTAAATTGTGACTAGTGGTATGGCGCTAGATGCTGAAATCTTTTGGACAGGAGAGATATCCATGTAGGGGTCCAGTGCAGCAAAGGAGCAGCATGCATGTGTCTGAGATGTGTGCAGGTCAGGACCTCAGTCTGCTGTTATCTCTGCTACTGACTTGCCTAAGTCTTTCCTTTGCTCCCCTGTCTATGCGGTGAGGAGGATGAGGACATTATTTAGCCGAGTTCCCTTACTGAGATTGTGAAGGGTGCAATATAAATACAGCATGTGATAATTGAGCCATAACTTCTGGTTGTTTTATTGCATGAGGACAGTCTCTTCTTCATCTCTTGTTTCAAGTACTTGTAATGTCGCTTTTCAGTGTGTTATTTACAGCACTTGCCTAGAATGAAGCAAACCTGACTTTCAGTCCCTGCCTTCAGGACTGTTTATGCACTGAACTGCTTTGTGTAAAAAAAACCCCAGACACAATCCTGAAGAACAGACAGAGACACAGCATCCTTCTCCTACTCTGGAGGATTAACTGCTGATGTGTAGAACCACTCAGCTTCCCTCTGTGCCAGTTGACTCGGGTTTTTTGTTGGTGGTTTTTTCTGCACAATGATTGTTTCCATCCATGTGGGTGCAGGGCATCCAGTGCCTTCCTGAGCTGACCTGGAGCATCTTTCTGGGACCTGGAAAGTGGAGAGGCCAAGCAGTTACTGAGAACATGGCCACAGTCTTTCTTCCTTCAGCTTTTGTAGGAAAGGAGCCTTGCAGAGGCAAGATTTCAAACCCCTGCATCTTTTGTTAATTCCCGGCTAGTTATTTTAGGATTCTGAAATGCCCAGCTTCTACCCAAGCAATGTTGAGGGAGCCTTGCCTAATCTAGCCTGTATTCCCATCAGGAATCAGATGTCCCACAGGACAATTCAGGCTGGAGGGGACTTCTATCAGGAGGTCTCTACTCCAGACTCCTGATAGAATCAGGCTCAGCTAGGAGGCCAGATGAGGCTACCAAATGTAAACCTTCCTGTGCCCACTTGCATCCTGCAAGCTCCTTCTGCAGCTGAGGAATCTGCCAGGACAGAGGCAGGCCAGTGCAGTGCCTTCCTTCACACAGTGTCACACAAGCGTGTGTACCCAGGCAGGGTCCCACTGCTCATGTGTGTATGAAATTCCAGAACAAGCATGTATTTCCTGCTCTAGTTGAGCTGCTTGGCCTGACTTGCGGATGCTCCTCTGCGTTTTATACCTTTTTGTTGATTCTTTCCTTGTTACATACTATGTTGCCTGATTTATTCATGTGTCAGAGCTATTGTGTAAATATGTGTACTTCACAGCCCTGTGCTGCCCATTTTTCACTCTCTTGGGAATATTCTTTTTTCCTCCTTCACAAAACTTCATGGACAAGTTTCAGAAGACAAAACTGTTTTAAGTCTTGAGCTCTTTGTACTTCAGAGGCTTTGGTTTGGAAAGGGGGTGGTGGGAGAAGTCCTGCAGTGAGGGATGCTAGGGGAGGCTGGGCATTGCATGGTATTATTCTGGGCTGTAGTCCTGGCTCTGCATCCAGCCTGCTCAGTAACCATAGGCAAGTTCTGCTCCTCTGCATTTCATTTTCTCATCTGTTAGGTACTGGCATCGCTTGTGAGATGCTTTCAGAGCTGATAAAAAGCAGCATATGACATCAAAATATTCTTGTCAGTGGCACTGTATGCTTGGAAAGCTCTTTCCAGAGCAGTGCAGTCCATGTTGGACTCATCATGAGCAGAGTATCCAGAGCCTGGCAGAAATCCAGTAGTCCACAGATTCATAGACAGTCCTAAAACTATGGGTACAACATCCCTCTTTGTGGTGTGGGTACATAATTCTTCCCTTAAACATAGCTCCCCTCTGATGGGGTGGGAATAGAAAACTTCCATAAAGATCTAGTTACTCAGTGATTTAAGAGTTTCTTGCATGTCTTAAGTACTGACTGCTCGGAAGTAGATGCTAGCAGCCACTAGAGGAGACTAGCCAGCTGAGACAAGAGGAGACTAGCAAAAAAGGAGTGCTTCAGTGCCATGCTAAAAGATGTTGCCAGGGATCTGATTTGAAAGGGACAGAATTTGGAAGCAGAACCCTGCTGGCAGTTTGTGGCTGTAGGTGGAGAGCAGCATCTTTATTTTGGAGCCCATGTGAAGTGGGAAATGATGCTGCCACTGGAAGAATTTGCCAATTTAATGTGCCAGTTTCCTCTGCAGCACTGTGAAATCAGTAATCTGGCAGCAAAACAAAAAAAATGCAGGATGGCAATAGTCTGCGTGCCTTGCTGGGCATGTTGTGTTTTCCCAAAGACTGGAACCTTTCCTCTTGTTTTCCACTTTTAGCAACAACAAAAAATACTTTCACATTGGTGTCAGACTGAGAAAGGAAGCAAGTTCATGTGTTTTTACTCTGAATTGCATGCAGATTGTTTTAAGAGATAGGAGTTAGGATTCCCAGGTGGATTGGCACCAAACAGTTCTGTGGCCCCAAACAAGAAGAATATTAACCTTTTTGAATTACAGCTGATAATTCTAATATGTACAATCCCAGAAGGAAGGTTGTAAAGCTTGTTGAAATTCGTATTTGAAAAGAAGAATGGGAACTGACAACTCTGGACTCTTTGGCTAGGGAAAGCTGAAGGCTTTGCAATTTTTTGAGCCTGGGAGGTGCTCAGTGTAGCAGAAGGCTGCCTGTCTGACCTCGATGTTTTAAAATAACAGCCTTGTGAGAGGTGGTTAGTCAGATGGAAATGACTGAACTCAACATAGGGGTGAAATTTTGCAGCATGTGTTAAGACAGGAAGCCAGGCCAAGTGATCTAATGTCCCTTTGTGCTCCTAAACTTCATTATGCTTCTGCCTTGCCAGAGAGATGTGCCTTGGACTGGCCCAGAGCAGAGGACTGAGCTGCTGCAGGTTGGTTTCCTTGCCTCACCCAGCCCTGAAAGGAGGCAGCTGCCACCTGCATGGTCTGTGTGCCCCAAGCCACCCCAGCACCGTTGCCACCAGAGGGCACATTGTGACCAATATGTGCTTATTTGTGAGCAACTTCATTCACTGTTGGCATTTTGGTACTGAATTAACTTGGCTGTTTACACCCCTTAGCTTCGAGGATGCCACCAAAATCCTTCCTGCACCCATTTGTTGCTGAAAAGCTCCTGTGAGGTCCCCAAATTCCTTGACTGACCAGCTCTGTGGGGTTTTGTCATGCAGTTTAACAGTGACAAATGCTTGATATGCAGAGGAAGCCACTACTGGGCAAGGAAGGAATAAACTGCATGTCTGAGAGTGTTTTGGGGTGTTTATTCCCCCTAATGACATTGGCTTATCCCTTGCAGAAATGAAAACTCAAATACAGAGAGCTTATAGCCATGTTGCTGCTGTTGTGTTTTATTATTTGGGGAGATATTATTTGTTAGTGTTGTTATCCTCTTCTCTAAAACAGCAGTGGTGTTATTGTTGGCAATATACATGTGTGTTAATTAAAGCTTCTTGAAGTAAACCCCTTGCAGATTTCTTGCTGGTTGTGTTATGTGGTGGAGGAAGCTGATCCTTGGCAGAAAGGACCACGCTGCCTGGCTCATACTGAGGTGTGGGGATGTGGATGAGCTCTCCAGGTACTGCTGAGGGGTCACATCTGGGATTTCCATTCACCTTCCAAAGAGGTGTAACATCCACAGGGGGCGGAGAAGACTTTCCAGAATGCAAAATGCATCTCTGTGTGCAAGTTAGGCGTTCCAACTGTGGAGTTTATCCAGAGTAAAGCTTGAAGCTGTTTAGTCAAACCTATAAATAACCACACGGGGAGAAGGTGTCTGGTGGTAGAGAGCTCTTTGATCTAAGAATCGTAACAAGATCCAGGTGCTGAAGTGCAGGTCAGCACAGTTAAAATGGGAAATAAGGTGAATCTCTTCATAGGGGAATGTAATTGGGCTCCTCAAGGGTGCAGTGTGCTCCCAGACATAGCAAGGCTCCCAGTCGGGACTGCCTGCCTTTCTAGATGATAATGCTGTAGCTCATCTGCAGGCTGCTGAGCTAGATGGAGAAACTGGGTGTTTATAGCCAGCTCTTAAGCGGGCAGGCAGAGCTAGTATCCCTTCTGAGGTTATACTATATGGAATTACGTGCTGGAATTAACCCTGAAGGGTCCCTGGCTTTCCTCCTCTGCCACTCAGGCAGGCTCCCCCCACCCCATGTCTCCCTTTGCAAGTTTGGCTCCTTAAGGATGAGCCTGCAATAGCAAGAAGGCCCCAGGAGGTCTGTTTGGCCAAACTGGAATATCATAGCATCTTTAATGCTTGAAGTGGGGCTGGGGTGATTGATGCTTGCTGGGCCTTTTGTTTCCACACTAGTCAGTGGATGTAAAAACTGTTCATTCCCATTCTACCAGCTCATAGCTATGTTTCTGAGTCAGTGCCATGTCTAATCCACCAAGCATGTAAACCCACACCTCCAGGCTGTCCGGAGTCTCTGCTGCCAAGAACTGTTGCAGAGCTCTGGTCAGCTTGTCCTGCCTCATCAGTGACTCAGTAGATGTTCTTCTCCATTTTGTCCCTCTGTTTGCCTGAAGCTTTAGGGTCCAAAGGTGATGAGGTGCGTTAAGTCTGCTTTTGTGCAACCAGTTAGATGTGAACTTTATTTTCCGAGGAACAGCAGATATTAGTTTCAGATGACAGGCGGAGGAACACTGCCAGGTTTGGGGGATGCTCTCCAGTGCAGATTCTTACAGACAATGCAAATGGTCCTCACCTTCCCTCTGGCACTGGAGAGGGTAACAAGTTCTCTGACCAATCTTACTGGCAAGCTGTCATTCTGATTTCCCATCTTTGCTTTGGGCAGACTGTTTGCAGCTGCTTTGGATGTGCCAGATGCTGGATGTAACAGCCACTGATGCAGTCCCTTGGTATCAGGGATGCTGTAAATCAAAATATCCCCAGCGGTCTCAGGGAGAGCCAATGGCATGTTCAGCAGAAAGCCGGTACTTGTCTGGCCCAGCCTTTCTCCTCTCTTGTCAAGAGATGATGACAATGATTTGGCTGCTAGGGATCCTTAAAACCAACTAGAGGGACTCTGAGGCATGTGGCCTCTGCCTTCTCCCTAGCATGGATGGTCAGTCAGAGCCATATATCTGATGCTAAACTTTTTCAAATCTTGAATCGTCCTCGTCCTGCTCATCCTTGACCAAGAAGTGGCAAATGCGATGTGTAATTGCAGCAAAACCAAAATTATCCCTATTTTCTGACCCCTGTGTCCACATTTGGCATATCTTGCCTTGGGCCATGAGCCCATTCCTCACCTCAAGTATCTGTCTGACTTTTAAAGGTCATCTTCAGAGGATAAGACCTTCAGGCTGTCAGAGGAAGTACTGCACAGCAAGGTGGGCACCCTCTCTGTGGTACAGCAGATGTCAGCATTAAAGCTGGGCCAGGACAATGTCTCTCCTGCATGTTTTTTGCAGACTTCCCTCTGTGGCTGACAGCTTGCCAGATGAAGCCATCTCTGCTCCGAGCCAGAGCTGCATCGCATGTGTCTTTGATATTCTGCAAAGAGTAGGGTGTTGCTGCTGGCCCCACAGGGTGACAGCCTTACTCCGGAGCACAAGCACCAGCACCTCTCAACTCAGAAGAGGCCACTTACCACATCTGGGTTTCTCACTGCTGCCTCCGACAAATATCACTATCATTTCAGGAAACCGCACAGCGGGTGTTGTATTTTCAGGGGAGGGGTGGGGGAGGGAATCCTGCTCCTCCGTGCACAGGCCCAGGGATGGAGATGGGGTGGTGGGATACCTCTGCTCTCCAGGACAGGCTGCAGATCAGAGCAGGGCAAAGCTGCCCACGTTCCTCCTGGTAGGGAGCATCCAAGGCCAGTATGAGTAATTCCTGCAGCAGATCATGGGCTGTGCTGTGAGTGGGCTGACCTGGCTTTGCTTTAGAGTAGAACATGAAAGTTTGGAAAATTCTTCTGAGCTGTGGTAGTGTGACATTGCCTATGCCAGCTAGATTTGGGGTCCTGTTTTGAGCACTTCCCATTTCTGAAGGACGAGGAAGCTGTTTGAATGGGTTCTGAAGCGCCTCAGCTGGGTCTTGTGCATGGACATGGCTTGCTAAAATTCTTCCAGGTTGCATGCTGGGATTTTACTAGCTTTTGGAGATGCTTCCCACAGTAATAGGTTATGTAGTACAGACTTCTGTGTGCTGCTGGGGTGCAATGACTAGAATACCAGCCTTGGAGGGCCTGGTTCTGCCTCTGCTCTTGCTCTTTGAATATAGCAACAAGCTTCCCTCTCTGTGCTTGTTTTTTGCCCATCTTTAAAATGAGGTGGTGGGAAATAGCTTAAGAAACATCAGTGATTTGACTGGAGGAGTTGCAAAGTTAGGCAGCTGCTTACTGTTACAAGAGCGGGTGGCAATAATGGGGTTGAGAGGGACTGCTGCCACCTTTACTTGCCCATTAAATCTGTCATTTTAAGCACAGTGGTCTTTCTTAGCAAAGCACTTTCAGCAAATGCCTATGTCTGTAAATTTGAGCTCAGAGTCTGATGAAAGTCCCTTTTTTCTTCCCAGTAAGATCCTAGAAATACAGAAGCAGCAGCAATGAATGAAATATATGAACTTCTGTGAACTTAACCAGACTTTCTCAACCGGCTCAAGCTGAGTTTAGAGTTTGGGTTTGGACTAATTCTTCTTTGATCAAATCCAGCTCCCTGTCCCTCTTTACAGATGAAACAAAAATTGTCACTATCAGGGCAAGAAGCTGATAAAAGATTCTTCCTAAGAACAAAACCTAAAGTTTATACATCTGTGCTCAAAAAAGGATCTTCAGGGAAGGGGGAGGCTTCTTGGGAAGAAATCCTGAAATAGGCTGTTGGGAGAGGGAGGCTTGCTAAATCCCTTGAATAGCATCACTTTTCTTTCAAGGACTTCCCCCTCCCCAAAGAAGCTGGTTCTTTTATGGCCTTTCTTTATGTTGTTTAGTATCTAAAAATCATATATGCTTCAAAAAGTGTTTCCTTTGCTAGCACAGAGGCATATTCAAGCTGGAATTAGATGCTTAAGTATCTTTGAACATGGGTGGAGAGACCTAGTCGACGATGTCCGTACATACCTGTGGCCATGGAAAAATCTCATTGCCTAGGTGGAATGTGCAGCCAGGCTATCTTCACACTAGCTGCTTCATGAGAAGTCTCAGGTGTTCAAAAAACCTCCCTAACCTTTCCTTGAGAGGAAAGATGCTCCAGATCATGTCACAACATAAGCCTGAGCTGAGAAAACTTTTTTCTCCAAATGGCTCTTCCCATAGGAGCCTGACCCAAAGACGGTTCATCTATTGAAGTCTTGAATCAGTCAGACCTAATGGGAACTCAAAACTGAATCCCACCAGACATCTGCCCTCCTCTAGACTTGTGGTGCACTGTCGCTCCTCAGGCCCTTCATGTTAGCCAGGCAGAGCAGTTTGTTTCTCTGGGGGCTTCAGAAGCAGCAGTGGGACACAAGGGGTGAAGCAGAGATAGAGGGTGGCAGCAGCTGTTCAGGATGTGTTGCTGATTCTGTGACATCTCCCACCCTTTTTGGAATTTGCGCATTTGGAGCAAGACAGAAAAGAAAGAAGAAACAGCCACTGATAAAGCTTCACATAGATGACAGCCCTATCCTCAATGGGCTGTGACCCACAGCTTGTCTCCAGGGCTCTGCAGCAGCTGGGAGGCAACGATAGGCTTTGCTGCTTACTCTGTCTGTTCACCTCCCTGCTCTGAGCATGGGGACGGATATCATCTCCCTTCCTCCTTCCTCCCTCATGTCTCTGTCTCTTCCTCTCTTAAGGCTGCAGTTTTCTCCATAACCTCAGTTAACTTGCCCTGGCAGAGTTTCTGGCTTGGCTCTGCTTGCTGACCTTCTGTTGTGCAACTCCCCAGGGACTTGTAGCCTTGTTCCCTTTGAGAGTCCCACCTAGTGATGGTGGGCTGGGAAATCCCAGAGTATTCTCTGTCCTAGGAAATGCAATTTAGGAGAGGAAAAAAAAATATAGTGAAGAAAAAGTTTGTTGCTAGAAACTGTTGACACTGGACCGTGTTCCCTGGACAAAGTTTTCCTCGGAACGTGACTGTGCCAGTTTAGGTTTGTCTGAGGACCTCCATCAAACCTGGAGGATGCTGGTGTCACCCCAAGAACTATTCTTCCCAGGGAAGGTGGCAATAAGACACCTACTAAAAAGTTGTGGAGAGGGTATTTGCTGGAACTCAGGGTGATACACTTGTGTGGCAGAGAAGTCACTTGGGCTGGGAGCAAGGGAGGCTGCTCCAGGGGCAGATGTGGAACTAGTTTTCTGTGGCTGTGAAAACAGTTTGGCTGGAGGGAATGGGGATTTCAGAGAGCAGCCAGCCTTCTGCTGGTCTGTGGAGATGGGGAGGAGTGGGTCTGTGGTGGAGAAGGGTCCTTGGGCAAGGAGAGCTGAGCTCTGCACTACCTCTGGAGGGAGAGTGGGGTGTATGGGAGGGCACATGGAGTCTGGTAAAGCATGCATTTCCTCAGCCTCACTGACAGCAGGGTCTATTTTGGGGTAAATGTTGAAGACCGGGTCTCTGAAGCTCTGATAAATGGAGTTTCCCACAGCCCAAGCAAAGATCCTGTGGCTTCAGGGTATACGGAGGGCTCCAGGCCGTGTTTCACATGCAGACAACTGTCACCACATGTAACTTTCTTTCCTTTCTTTTTTTCTATAACAAATGAAGGGGGTCCCCACATCTGGTTGTGGCAGTTAAACAGGCTTGATTTAATCACAGACTGACATAGGACACATTAAAAAGAGGAGAAAAGGGTGAGAAACACAAAGCACCTGCTTTACCCCCAGCAGCGTGCCCTGTTGTGGGTCAGGCCGCGCATGCGGGAGGGCCAGGAAATCCACAGCCGGTAGTGAGGGTGCAGGGGGAAGTGAGTTGCCCAGATCCTGCCTGGGTGGAAAGTCAGATGGCTGGGACCTTTTGCAGAGGTTTTTTTTTTATTTTTTGCAACATACAGCTGGGTGGAGTGGAAGAATGACAGGGACATTGCAAAGGGGCCGGGGGTGGTAGGAAGGGTTTGTGCAGATTCATTGCGTGGCGGGAGGCTTCCAAAGGGACATTTGCAGCAGTATGATGTGTGTGTTGAGAGGAGACGAGTCTTGTTCCTCAGCTGCCTCCCAGAAACCAGGAAATCTCTTCTTCCTGAGACCAGGTTGCTCCCTATCTGTATAGTAAAGTTAGCTTTTAAACTTGAGCAGCAGGAGCAGCTCAAGTGCAGAGAATTGCCAGCTGAGCTGGTGGTCATCGTGTTCTGGCTGCTGCAGTTGTCTTTGCTTGTACCCCTGTGTCAAGGGGAGCACCATCTTTCTGGACCAGGGCAGCAAAGGAGGTGGGAGGGAAAGAATAAAGCTGAAAACTGCTCTCTTCTAGTGGCATTTTCCATAGCTAGTGGGAAGAATGCTAAAACTGTGACTTCCCAAACTGAAGCCCCCTGGCCAAATCTTTTCCATCCAGTCTTCAAAGAGCTATGGCACTGTTGATCCTCTGAGTAAATGGGAGGTGTTGGTTCTCTGGGATGTCCTGTGTGTTAAGTGGTTTCTTGAGCATGGACCAGGGGGTTCCCTGCTGAACTCGGGTGTTGAACTGCACCTCTCTAGCCCTATGCTGGTAGGGTATGGATATATAGGTTCACTGTGTATCTGTTCCCAGCTGCAGGAGTGATTCCCAGTTAAACTGGCAAGCAGGAATGTCCCAGCTGGGTGGAAAATACACAAGGTCCAAAAGAGAGGTGAAACTTGGCTCTTCTGTGAGGAGTCCCTTGGAATCAGGATTTTTGGGGCTGGGACCCAGAACTGGGAAAGCCCATGCAATCACTGAGGAGCTGGATCATCCTACCAGAAGCCAAGTGTTTTCCTGAGAGGGTGATGGGTTTTGCCATCCATCCTAGCACTGGGTTTCTTTTCCCACCCCGCTCAATTTTTTCAGTAGGTGAGCATGTTAACTGAGACAGCAGTTTTTCCTACCCTCCCCTGCTTTCCTCCCTCCCCTCCACCCTCCAACCTGCTTATTGATGAAAGCAGATTTGGCATGTGATAGGTCCCAAGATAAAAGCAATGTTACAAGAGAATGTAAGCAACAGTTGGGGGGGGTGGGGGAGAAGCCCCCAAAGAGTTGAGCAAGGCATGACCAGGGTATCTGGTGTCAGCCCCAGCCGTTCCTCGGCCCCAGGTGCAGCTGGGAAGAGGCTTGCCTTCTGGAAAGGGTTAATGCCAGGACTGCTGCTAGGCTTTGGAGCCCCTTTTGACAGTGGTTTTGAAATCTGATTTTCTTTTTGCAACTAAGTGAGGTTTTTATCAACTTCCTATTTCAGAGCAGAAGTCGGAGGTGCTGCAGGAAGGCTGGTGAAGTGCTGCCTTGTGTCCTTCTGCCCTGTGCCCTTGCATTTAGTTGAGGTAACCAGTGCGCTGGCAATGCAAGAAACACAGCT
The DNA here is from genome assembly GCF_017639655.2 of Falco naumanni. Taxonomy (NCBI): domain Eukaryota; kingdom Metazoa; phylum Chordata; class Aves; order Falconiformes; family Falconidae; genus Falco; species Falco naumanni. Next base: position 3,315,221 of record NC_054070.1, read on the forward strand.
TGGGCAAATGGGAGATCAAGGGTAGGGAACAGCCACAGATTCAGTGAGATAAAGGGTCCAGTTTTAGGCTTTGCATCACACCACCGGCCAGCCATGCTGCATGTGCCGCTTGCTCCCTGGTTGCTTGCTGCAGCATTGCAGATTCTCTTCTCACCTGTGTGCAGGGTTCAGCTGTCCGTGGCTGGTGGCCTGTGTCAAAGTCCTTGTGCAAAGCGGCAAAATAACTGTTTGTGCTTCTGCCTGTAATGCCCGGGTGCTGAGACATGCATGAGTGCCTGAACTCCAAGACTGGATGAAGCCCAAAGCGGCTCTGTTGTGGGCTTGCAGCCTAACACCAGCTATATCACCATCATGAGGGGCGAGGAGCAACATACCCCTGTGCACGTGGCTCAGTCCTGCATATTTTTATTTGCAGCCATGACACAGTTGTTGCTGGCAGGCATTTTGCTGGCACAAGGTGGGCAGAGTGGAGCAGGTCTCCTGCTTCATGCAGTCGTACACAAATCCACTTGCTCTAACCCAGGAGTTGTTTGCACGGTTTGTGTTACTCCTTGCCATAGGCGGATGGGGCTTTCTCTTGCAAGGGCCTTTCATTTGAAAACAGGCTGTTCAAAACTAGTATTTAGGGACTTGTGTTCTTTAGGACAGCTCAGGTTTCTATATGCACATGTTTTATCAGGGAGCTGGGCCCGGGCAAGCACAGATGGACTCCAGGCTTATGGAAAGTACCTTTCAAACCAGCCCTGTTTAGATTTCTAGCCTGAGCCAGAAAACAAAGAAATAAATATGGGAGGTCTGCCTTTTTTTTTTCCCCCTGATGTGTTTAATTGCATTGACAATGAGAGCCCGGGTCAGCCTCTCTATCGGAAATACCCCAAAAAGTCTCAGATTTTGCACAGATTTCCCCAAATTCTTCATCGGGGGAGATGACACTTCTCATCTTTACCCAGAAACTCTCTCAGCATTTTTCTGTTACCTTGCACAGGAGAGAGCCTGCGGTGGCTGTTCAGGCCACCTCTCTAGCCCTGGCTTGGTAGGGTATAGATATATAGGTTACTTGCCCTATGTTGTGTGGCTCGGCCAATGCAGGGAAGGATGCAATCCCAATATTGCTTGTGATACACCAAATTACAAATGCCATCAGAGCAAGCATGGAGTTCAGCAGAGGTGCTGCTGACATGCAGATAGCTAATGGAGTATGAGGACAGTGGTGACAGCGCCCAGAAGTGGCAGGATCTTACGTGATCATAGCTGTGACAGCGTGTGCAGGGAGGCTGCTGCTGAGATAGGTTGTGTGATATTCATGCTGCTGTTTCTCTTCAAAGATTTTTGTGCCACGTTTATTTTCTGCCTCACTTGCAGTTGTTTTTCAACTCTAGTGCAACTGTTAAAGCTGTTTGAAAGAGTCAGCTTGCAAAGCTGAAGGGTTAAACATAGGATGTGGAGTGGGCCTAAATACAGCAGGCTGCTTTGGTGGCTAGGACTGCCACCATCATCTTGTGCTCTCAAAATGGTCTCTCTGCTGTACAGCAGTGGTTTGCAGTTTTAGCTTAAAGCATCACCCACGTGTGCAACTAGACGTCTTCCTTAGGCACCTCACTGTGCCAGCAAGGGCTTGGCTGAGCCAGATCTGCAGGTGCAAGAAGTGACAAGAGATGGGAAGTGGAAACTGGTCTGTCTTTAGGGCACCATTGTAGTTTTCAGCTGTGCATCCAACCATCAATCTCTGCAGGTGAGCAAAGATCGTTGCTGAGCATCTATTTTCTCCTTCTTAACTTTTACCGTGCAGGAAGTAAATAAACACTTACGCATACTTTTAAAATATTTGTCAGGTAAAAATAGGTTTAAGTATTGTGGGGCTAAATGGGCTGAGCGCTGCTTCATATTGCACATGGGAGCCCATTGAAATCAATGGGGTCTCAAGGGTATAACTGATGGCAAACATCAGCCCTGTCTTTAAATCTTTTGTATCTCGCTGTCTCAGCTGCTGGCACACAGGAACGGTACCCTGCAGCCCTGCCATCATTAGTCATAGGCTAACCTTCCTGCTTTTGGGGGTGCAGGGGCTCAGGGCGCTCTTACTGACATCAGGGAAGGAATCCTCCAGAATTTTGATGGTTATAGTTGCAAAAGATAGGAGTCTGGTCTTTGTCTTACAGCATCTCCTAACCCCATCTAGTAGGAGAGCCCTGTCAGGTTCAGAAGGACGAATGCGTTGTCCCTGGTTTACAGTTTATTACTAATTAGGATCAACTGTAATCTCAAGCAGTGTATGCCTGAAATAAAATCTACTGTTTCCATGGACATCAAATTGGTATACAGAGCTGACTAAATCTACTGACCCAAGCAGGAGTTTCCAGGGCACATTGTTCGTTTCTGGTGCCTCTGGTTGATGTGTTCACAGTAATAGCTGACACTTAGATGAATGTGTCTCCCCTCTCAGATAGATCATAATCTCTGTCCTGAAACAATTCATGCAGACACTTGGCATCACTTCATAACAACCTAGTATCAGGGAACAGTGATACAGAGGAGAGCATGGCTGTAGGAGAAGGGAGCTGCCCTGGCAGGAGACAGGAGTCGCTACAAAAAAGGGTGCAAACATTAATGCTGGATGTTATTGCAGATCATTACTTGCTGTTACAGCCCCAGGCCTGAGCAGCATGGCTGTCCAAAACACTGTACACACAAACAATAAGGCAGAATGGATTTCTTGGAGGAATGTAGGGGGCTAACGCAAAAGATCGTGCATCCATTTTAAAGCAAAAAGATTAGGGTAGGGATTTGTTGATTTACACAGGCTTTTGCGCTTAAACCAGCTGTCTCCAGTCCTACCTCAGCCTTTGGCACCAGCCTTTCTCCTGGGAGCAGAGGGGGGCTGGATATTTCAGTGTTTTCTATAGGTTGTGGTATAGCAGTTTTATACAGTGGTGAGGTGCTCTGTGTAGTAGGATGTTTTCCATCAGCACTTACACATGCTGATTTCCTCCTTTGCATTGTGCATTAGGTCGGATAACCAAGATTTTTAACCTGATCACCACCTTACTAAGCAAAACCATAGTGCCTGCATTTCCTGTTAATTTGGTACCTTTTGTTTCTTCAACAAATCTAGCATGACAGAAGGGAGAAGCAGCGTGTCCAGCTCACTGAGAAAATTGTAGCAAGGGCAGAAAGAAGTGGTTGTCTAACAGCTCGCAGCCATACTGTACAAGAGATTTTTGGATAGGAAGTGAAGAGCAACTTTTCCCATGGGAACTACAGGGGGAGGCAAACTGAACTGAATGGAGACCTCATAAATCAAAGACATACGCCTTTGACTTTCTGCACTATAGCCTTGGGCAGCTGGTATTTATATGCCCAGTCAAGAATCAAAAAAAAAAAAAGCTACAAAATCACAAATTATAAAAAATGCTGGGTTCTGTGAATGTCTTTCCATCAGCTTTAAAGTACTACAGAAGGGGAAACTGAGGCCTGGTGCATGGAGTCCGTTTGCCACTGAGGGTCATGCAGAACCTCAGCCCTACAGGGAAGCTGGTTCTTAGACATTAACGCTCCTCACCTCCACTCTTGGTGAGAGGGGAAGGGGTCAGGCAGTATGACTGGCAGGGAACATCGCTGTTTCATTCCAGTTACAAGCTAAACACTTATCCCATGTGTTTTCTTCATCCAAAAGCAGCAGCAGTATTTGCACTGCCTGCTTGCGAAATCTACATCATCAAAGCACTTTGCAGGTATTAACTAATTCATTGTTGTTAAACTGCAGTGATGGGATTTTCCAAAGCTGTCATTATTGGCCTAAACTGGGAGCAAAATTCACAGCACCTGTGATGGAAAAGTTAAGCACACTTTAAAATACACAGGCCTAGGGAGATGTGATTCAGTAGGTATGAGCTTCTCCATCCACCCTCATCCAAGAACCTTCTCACTTATCACTGATTGAAAGCAGGAGGCTATTTTCACTCCGTTCAGCAATCACTTCACAGACTCCTCCAGTACAGTCTCCCTGATAACTGCCACCCCCCTACCCCTCCAGCTTAGAGCCAACAATCGGCAATAGATATTTTTCTGTGCCTTAGCCTAGACACTAGCTCAGTGTCTCGTCCCTTTTATCCATCACCAACCTCAGTTCAGGGTGTGGAGGTAAGTCTGAGGCTTTGTTGCTTAGCTCTCGGTACTGGCATGATTCTCACCCTCTTGAAATGCTCCTTTTGCTCAGAACTTTCCTGCCAGCCTGCAGTTTGCAGCAGTTGAAGTGCACTAGTGCAATGCATCTCTACCTCTTACAGGCAGCGAGTGGATTCCCTTGTGTCTGTAGGTATCTTCCTATGCAAGCTGATGGGCTGCTTGGCCTGCAAGTTTGATTGCACAGCTACCTCTGAAATGCCATCAGCTCTTTCCCCCCACCTTGCTGCCCTTGGTTTTCTCTGTGTGGGGGGTTATGAGCCGGCCAATACCTTAGGGCAACCTCTCCCTCTTGCCTGGGCATTAAAAGACAGTGCTGGGGCTTACTGAAGCACTATCAGGCACTGTCCCCATACAGTTGTTTGTCATCTTTCTCTTTTTGAGGGCAGCTGGATTCTAAGAAACCCAGACAGGGAGCTACAGGCAGGGAAACAGGAGCACAAAAGGACCTTTTGCTTATCTCTGACCTTTCTGGCATGGATGTCTGTAGCAGGGTGGCTTCCAGGGCCCAGATAATGCAAAAGCTGGGATGCACGATTAGGCATTGAGACATGGTCTGCAAAGATCTGGTAAAGACCTGTGAGGGGGCAGTGAAGAGAGGGGAAAAAAAAAAAAGGAAGTCTCTTGTGCAAAGCATGGTAAAAAGCTGGGGTGGAGGGATGTGGTGGGGTAGTGCCCTGGTCCAGGGAGCTGGAGTGGTTTTGCCAAAGGGTCAAGGAAGTGTTTGTAGCTTTTGCAGGTTTCTTGCTGGTGATGGGTTCAATGAGATGGATGCTGGAGAAGAGCGGTCCCGGACCAGTGCCCTGCTCTATGCAAAACCCAGCCCTGCTCCACCAGCTGCAGGCAGCGGTGAACAGCCCCCTCCTGCTCTCTGTACCTGTACTAGAGCTGGCTAACACTCCCCAGTGCAAACATTTGGAGGAGAATGCCGATTTTTCTTCACCTGCTTGGAAGTGTATTAGAATGAGAGAAAGTGTGACCCTGCTGCACTGGCTGTAGCCACCCTCTTGGGGCACAGACTAAGAATTGGGGCCAGGAGAAAGCAAGTCTTGGACCTGAGCTTTGTCTTCCCACATCCCAGGTCATGCCACAGTGTGGCAGAGCTTTCCAGACATTCTTGCCTGGAATATTTGTCAGAAGCTACAGGCACAGCTGGTTTCTGACAAAACTGAAGCTCCTGTGTGCGTTATCTGGTGTCTGCAAAAGACTGAATTTATTTCTCAGTGGATGTGTAGTTTGAGTGTCTCTTCTCCTGAGCTTGTGTGAGACTTTTGGGAATGTAACTGCTGGCACATTTACCTGATCAAGTCAGTCAGACTTGGTTGAAATTGGCCAAAGATTAAGAATTTATGGGAAACACAGGACAGAAACACGCAGCAGGATTGCATATGGCTTGTTTCTTCAGAAAACAAGGCTAAGAAGTGCTGAAAGGTCTTGGGTTCATCCTGATGCAGAACAGGAAGATTTTTGTGGGATGGGAAAAATGTTTCCTGCCCAGTTCCAGTCCGTGCCGCAGCGTAGGGAGACCCATTGTGGTAAGCCTGGGCTGCAGCGATGGGGCCTGGACAGACAGAGGGGGACCACAGGGTGTGTTTATGTCCAGCAGCCTCAGTAAAAATTCCCCTTCATGGTATCCCAGCCAAATCCTCCTTCTTCCACTCCAAAATGGACAGGCAGTACAGCATAACCCTGAGGTAAACAAGCAGAGAGCGGTTAACTGGGCAGAATGTAACATGTATATTTTCAGGTAGAAAAATCACTTTCCCAAGCCTCTTTGGAGAAAAACATCCTCTAAAGCTTCTTGTTTTGCTGAGGCTTCTCGTGAGTGTTTCCAGCCGCGGAGGGACAGATCCCCAGTACAGATGCTGGCAGCCCCACCCTGCCAGCGAGGAGTTGCACTTTCAGTAGCCATGTACCAGGGTGACTTGGGGTCAGCTGGGGTGTAGCCGGTGATAGTTATCTTTGTGAGGCCTTGAGAATACTGTTATTTTCCCCCCACCCCCCGTTTAGGCTGTAGTGACCCAGCTCTGATTTCCTCTTAATTAATTGCAGTAGTCTCGGTTTCTGTGTTTCATGTAGTAATGAGCATTTCCTTTATTACGGCTATCACTTAAGCAGCGTATCTGTCTGCCCTAGTAACCACTGGGGCTCAGCAGATGTAGGTCTAGTTCGTGCTTCACCAATATGAATTGTTCCTGAGCTGGGGGAGGTTCATTTGCCAGCATAATTAGAGCACTAGATGCTCTTATACAAATATGGGCATACTTTACATTATCACAGTTTATTTTACGTATATACTAATTTAAATGTAGTTACGCTTAAATGGGTTTGCCACCACAATATCCTTTGCATGGTGAAAAGAGTAAAGCTTTCATCTGGATGGAGCAAATGGAGAAGCCCACCTGATTCTGAGATAGTGGACCTAAATCCCTCCCGGGCACAGCTTTCCTGTCTTCACTTGCCCATTTGGTAACGCAGCTCTGCAGCCAGCCAGGTCTTGTCCCTGGTCTGGCAGGGTTTAACCCAGTCAGAACACGGCAGCCAGCACAAAGACCAGCCTCCGTGCAAGGAAGGGAGCAAGACTGGCACCAGGCAGGGGGAGAACAGGACAGCCCCTTTGGCACCAGCCTGGGCTGCAGCGGTTTCACCCAGGAAACCAGATCCCAGATTGTCCTTGCTTTCCCTGTGCAACCCAGGAAACCAGATCCCAGATTGTCCTTGCTTTCCCTGTGCAGTTGGTTTCTCATGCAGCTCCTTTGTCCACCTTATCTAGCAAGGTTGGCACCTTCTCGGTCTCCCCTGGTGTGCGTGGGGCCTGAAAAGCCCCAATTTTGGGGTGCCAGGATGCTTTTTTACCCATTGTAAGGCAAATAATAGCTTTGGTTCCTGAGTCCCAGAGCCTGTACCACCACTTCAGGCAGGCAGGTCACTTCCAAGTGTGTTCTGGGAGTTGTCACTACAAAAGCTAGCACTCAGCTATTGACGTCTCTAAATCCTGACCAAAGTGGATTAATTTACACCAAGTTAATTACTAGGTCTCTTTCCAAGGGTCTGATGCAGTTGTTCTATTGCATGATGTCATTTTCAGGGAGAATGAAAGCCTTTGTTTACATGTTTATAGTGTTGTTTTGAAGATAAAATCTTGGGCCATCTTTCACCTGGGGATTTTCCACCATCTTGAAGGCCTTTGACACCATTAATAAACGAACATCACTAATGATTAATCATCTAAATACGGAGTAGGCTTAGTGCCAGTTAAGTGCAGAATAAATGCATTTGCTGGAGTTCTACTTGCACACATATCGGAGGGTTCTGGCCACAGTTCTCCTGAATTCCGTGGAGACCTACATACCTCCTTTATCTTATTTGTCTGGAGGGAAACTGAGGCATGTAGCAGCTAAGTTGTCTGCCTAGGCCACCAAGCAAGGCAGAAAAGAGCTAGGAAATTAATCCCCAAGCCCTGACACTTCCTGGCTCTTTCCAATATGTACTTTTTCTTTCCACTGTTAACATGTATTAAATATTTTTATTGTACGTCATATTATCTGGGTGAGGGAAATATGCTCCTTGTTCTCTCTGGGAAACTTGTTAAGATCCTAGAAAACAGAAATAGCTGTGCTGGTGAAACCTAAGGCTTATTCAACAGTCTCCTCTCTCCAAGAGGCCGGTATTAGCTGACTCAGAGGAAGACAGAAGAACCCTGCACAAGCAGACTAGGGATAATTTGCAAGAACCGTTAATGGTGTTGACTCTGAAGCATGTGGTTTAGCATCTCCTCTCATGCATTTTAGAATACAAGATAGTCTTGATATCCAGAGAATACCCAAGCTCTTTCTGGCTTGTAATCTTGCTTAGGAATCGCAAGAACTTGGCATTGTAGGCTCAAAAGGAAGTGGCAGGAGCCAGGACTGGTTGTTAGCTGTCAAATCCCAAAAGGTCATGCTTAGGTTGGTGCACTGAGAAGAACGAGGTAGGAGTGCTGTTGCAAATGGAAAACATTTCCATGCACTGTGCTGTTGTCTCTAGGAAACCTTTCAAGCACTCCCAGGCCCAGCAGTTTGCTAAGAAGACCCAGATCTCGTTCCTTTCATTACTGTTGCCAGCAGAAAGGGTTTGGGTTTTGTTTTTTAATTCAAGTAGAATCTGCTCCTGGCTCCACTGAAGCTGGTCACAGCTTTTGTTCAAAAATTAAGCCCTTCCGTATTCGGCTGTGCTTTGTGCAGTAAGGCATCACCTGATCCTTGCCTGAGTACGAGTGAGCTCCTGCTCACCCTGCATGCTTGGGAGGGGGCTGACTGATTCCCCCGAGTGACCAAACAGCTGCATCTTGAACCAGGCAGCCAAGTGGTAACTGCAAATAGTGCATACAACCCTTCTGCCCCAGAGCGTGACCGCAGGAGGGGGGCTCTGTCCAAAATGCAAGTGATGCATTGATGCCTTTCAGCAGCTCCAGGCAAGCCAACGGATTTCAAGGGGGCACCTCAGGCCTCAGCTAGGGGGGGTGGGGGTGGCAAGGGCTGGGGGGAGACTCCCAGGGTCTCCTTATTGCTTGTGTATGTACTGGGCACAGCCAGTGTGGAGGAAACATTCTTCCCAAGTGGGTACTGAAGGAGGGTCTTGCCTTCTCTCAAGTCATGGGGTGCAATCCCAGCATCTCCCAAGAGGCTGTTCCCAACATCAGGCAGGTCCCTCTTTCAGTAGCTGTTTCCTGAGAGGGATTCACAGGACCGGGGATAACGCCAGTTTCCTTTGCTAAGGCCCTGGAACTGCAGGGCATAACAGAAATTTTAGTAGCAGTGAGGTCAAACTGTCATCTCCCATCACCTCCAACTTGTTTGCATCTCTCTAGGGCCTCCTGTCTTTCCTCCTCTGTAGCTATTAAGGGTTTATTCTTTTCTGGCAAAGAAAAGGCAAGATCCCAGCTGACCTGGAGTCTTTTGATAACTTTTGGAGGCAGCTGCGAGCTGACTGTACTCCCCAGCCTTGATGAGGTCAAGACAGGAGCTGAATTCATCAGTCACCATTTCCCAGGAATCGGCTGCTGTGCTTTGTGTTTGACTCTCTCCCAAGTTTTCAGACCATTATTGAAAGGCTGGCTCAGCCAGTCTCTGTGTCTTTACACTCATTTTTTGCACTAGAAGGTCTGTCAGCTGCCAAACAGGGTAGGACAGTGGTGTTCGTACAGTGAAGGCCATAACTGAGAGGCCAGGTCCTCCAGAAGATGATGGCCAAGTCGCTTCAGAGCACACTGGGCTTGGCATGCATTCCCAGGTGGCTGCTTGAAGAGGGGTGGTGAGTCTCTTGCGGCCTCTGTTCAGACATCCAGACCTGTGCATTACATCCACAACCACAGGATTATACTTTAAATCAAACAGTTCTCATCTCTGTGAAATTCTAATCATAGGCACGGAAGGGGAGGGGGCAGGTTTCTAAAAAAGCTCAGCTTTTGCTGAGAATATTCCAGACCCTGCTTCTTCCACTGCCTGAAGAACAAAAAGATTTGCTGGCTGCTGAGTGCCTTTGAAAATTCAGCCCTTGATCTAGCTTTTATTTTTCTCTCCTTATCCTCCCTTTTCTTTCTCTTTCTGGCTCTCTAAGCATGCATGCATCTTCCCAGTTTCTGTCTGTCTCTGGGCTGAGAAGTCAAACTCTCGTGCCAATTTGACGTTTGCCTTTTCTGAGTGCAAGAAGCCCCTGGAGCTCAGGTGGGAGGAGAAACAAGTCACTACTTTCCATCATGTGTGCTTCTCAGAGCTCAGCCTGGGAAATGAAAGTTCCTTGGCTGAGTCTGACCAGTCGTCTCCTCTTGGCACTTTGCCAGCTGAGCCTCACACATTTGTCACAGAATGAGCAGAGCAATGCAGCTCATCTTCCCTGCTTTGCCCAGTTCTCTGTGTGCTTCCTCCACTTGCTGTTTGCAGCTCTCCACCTATTCAATTCTCGCTTGCTTGTCCTCCTGTGCTGGGTGGTGAAGGTGTATCTCCTTTTCTTCTCCCTAGGGTCATGTTAACAAGTTCAGCTTGGCCAGGGGACCAGGCTGGTCCAAAAGAGAAGGAAAAGCCAAAGGAGAGACTCCAGAGATCTCTGTTCCAAAGTCACGCTTGCAGAACAAAGGCAGGGGCATTCCAGGTCAAGGAACAGCAAAGCTAACACCGCTCACCTGCCAGGCCATGACGACCTGTGTGTCCTTGTCCCCATGTTCCTCGTGTGTTCATCTGTCACACGCTCCTGATTCCCTCATAGGTTTTAGCAGGCAAGGACCATGGCTTCCCAGAGAGGTCACTTCCCCTGGCACTGCTCAGTAATCCCCGCAATGCCCCTGTGACAGCCATTTATTTGGCCCTGTAACACCTTACAGGTGTGAACCAGCATCTCCAATTCCAGCATCTCCAGCTGTTTCTAAAGCTGCTGGGCCAGCATCCTTCAGCTGCTTGCAATGGGCTTTGGCTCAAATGCATTAGGAAGGAGGGGATGTTTTTATGGTAATGGCAGTTCCTAGTAGGTCTGGCAAACCCTCCACTCCTTACTGCCTGAGCCAAGCTGTGCAGATAATCAGTGGCTCCGATGATGGGGCTGGTCAGCAGTTCTGCACTTATCATTGCCCTGAGCCTGGACGGGGACTGGCAAGGTGGCTGTGCAGCAGGGAGTCTCCCCCACCAAGGAGGTGAAGAGCCAACAACAGTTGCGAGGTCCCCTTGTTTGCTGGGCTATGGAAAGTCACCCAGGGAGGAGCGACTGCTCAGCACCTTTACAGCCCTACATTGCAGAGCAGTGGAAAGTACGTGCAAGTGGGTGCCATACGGATCAGTGCCTGGGGGAGAGAGCTGCGTCACCAACACCAAGCACACCAGAGCGTGCCTGAGCAGGACATGGTACTGATGTTGTGCACGCGACCTCTTTGATTGTGGTGGGTCTCAGGCACAGCATCACGCTGGGATCTGGAAGTTTCAGACTCCCTTCTAGGCCTGGCACTCATCTGCTGGGGAATGATGAATCGGTCATTTCACTGCCCCAGTTTCCCCGTCAGTAAGTGGGTATGTTCCTGTGTTCCTTGTAGGCCTGCTAAGCACTGCCATCCCCTCATCTTTCCTCCATCACTAGCATCTTATGTTGCACAGTTTCAAAACAGTGGTAGCAAGACAGGGTTGTGCGGTGTGGACCAGATACCATGGATTCATCCCTGTGTCGGCAGCCACGGAGTAGAGTGTATATCCAGCTGGATTTCAGGTCCTCCACCCCTGAAATCGGTCTGGCCCAGCCCCTAACACCCACAGCAGGTTGTTTGCTGCCCCAACGTTAACACTTGTTTTGGGGACATGGTCTGCCAGCTTGCCTTGTAAATAATGCTGAAGAGCTACAAAAATAAACTCAGAAGCACTCATGCCTGATTGCAGGAACCTCTTTGTTTGTCAGTTTGCAGTGGGAAGGAAGTTAGTCTTTTAATTGCTACAGACAGTATCCTGGTCAGAGGCTGGCTGGTGCTGCACTGCAGTAGATCTGATTCCCTTCTGCTCAGGCTGTTGTAGTCCAGTGAGAAGGACAGTATTCCTGCTCAGACGTACAGGGCAGGAGCATTAGCTGCAGACTTGCTTTTGGCATGCCTAGCTGGGGTGGCTGAAGCCTGGCTTTGTAGTAGGAGTAGCTGAATAGGACACGATACCATTTTTTCTAACTCAGTCAGCCATATAAACCACTGCTGATTTCAGCTGATGTGTTCCTCAGTGCTGTGGTGCTAGGAGGGGGCAGAGTGGACCGGCAGGAACAGCATCTTCTGTGCTGTAAGGCTCAGAGCAAATGCAAAGCAGCAGGTTAGTGTTGGAAGTAATGGTTAATGTATCGGGCAAATACTGGAATCACTCCACCAAAAAGCTGCCTAAATACAGTGGGAATACCGCTTGCCCAGTGATGTGTGTGCGTTCACAGAGTGTATCTCATTAGCATGTTGTTAATGTCAGTAATTATTGATGACATGAATGCAGAAGCATATGTAGATAATATAAAACTACCAGAACTGCTGGGAGAAATGCATCCGTATTTTATTACAGATACTGGCATCTCAATGAATTTGATCTGTATACGTCTGCGGGGATATACAGAGGTACCTGGCTGTGACAATCATAAGAAATAGTGACACTTGTGCCTCTTCAGGGAGAGCTGTTCTGGGAGCATAGTGTAATATTTAGAGAAGATTTGCCTTCAAAGCTGCAGGTTCCCTGAACAATGCCCGTGGTGCTCTGTGGATTGTATTTTATTTTCATTTATTAACACAGGGGTGTGACGTTCCTCTTCACCTGTACTTAATCACCGTGGTTTGTAGGTCCTTAAAATTTTCCTTTTCTGGCTTTGCAGTTTGAACTGGAGGGGTGAGCATTCTTCACTGCCTAGGTGGGGGAAGACACATACGCTACGCATGCATGGGCTCAGTGCGGCAAAGCGAGGTTGACAGCGAAGACGGTGGGCTTTGGGACGGTCCCTGGGGTGTTAGAGCGGAGGGTCTGCCACGCACAGACACAGCTGCTCTGCTGGACGTGAGAGCAGCTCAGCGTGGTGCTTGCTGGCTGCGTAGGCATATGCTGGCTGATGTGGGGTTGGTACAAGATGTTTCCTTTCAGTTACACCAAAGGTGAACCGACTGCAGCTAGCAAGCTCCTAGTAAAGGCTTCTTGCCTGCAAGGTCTGCCTCTAGTTCAAAGCCCTTGTAGCCTATACTCAGCCTGTGCTGGAAGGTGACAGCAAGCCAGGTGCACCACAAGTTGGGGGGAGTCAGTGGGATATCAATTGTTTTCTGTCTACCCCAAAAAACACTCATACAGCGGAGTTCTCCCTCCCTCCAAGGAACAAAACCTAGCACAGACTTGACTGATCTGATGAGATTCCTGCCCACTCCAGGGCTCGGTCCCGCTGTATTTCCACTGCAACGCTGGCAGCGGGGTAACGCACCCACTCTGAGCCCACCATCCTGTCCTGACGTGATCCCTTGTCAGGGGAACGATCCTCCTAGTCCAGACTTGGCCAAAGACCTACCCAGTCTCCATCCCCATTTCCCACCTGGCTAAGCCAAGATTAAAATCCAGCCATCCCGTGTGCCAGTCCAGTGCTTGGTCTATCACACACCGTTCCCTCGGGAGGGCTGGCTGGCTCCAGGCCTGCTGCCATGATTCTGCTGCCTGCTTTGCTTTGTGGGGTCCTGGAAAATGTGGCTAAGCGCTACCGGGCAGCAAAGGGCTGGGACGCAGGCTCGTGGTGCTGCAAACACCCTCATCCCAGAACAGACTCCACTTCTTGCAGCAGGAGCATCAAGCCCAGCTTTGAAGGATCTTCCTTTCTCACTGCTCCTGTTCCAGTTGGGCCAGTCTCCCCCATCACTTCACCAGGTGGGACTGGTCCTTCTTCCAGCACAAATCTTTGCTGTACATGCTGCTGAAAAGCCTTGAGCTGGCTCTGACTCGCTGACTGGCAGTTTGCATTGGCAAACGGGCGCTAGGCGCTGGGCTTGCCACATCAAATAAAAATACAATGTAACCAAAAATTCTTAGAAAAACCTAAACGCATCTGATCTAGGGGATGGGGTGTGCAAGATGTAGGCAACAAGATCAATTCAGGGCAGGAAAAGGCAGGAAGGATGGACAAGGGAAGGGTGTTGCAAAAAAAATATAAAAATTTATATGTAAAATTTCAGGGCAGTATTTTTTAACAATTTGCATAATTGGCAACCACAGATAATCCCCTGAAATGAACTAAATATATCACAGCTGGGGGCTTTCCAAGCCTAGTTTGCTTTCTGAAATTGATTGGTTTCAGCTTTGCAATTTTTTTTCTATGGTTTTTCTTTCTGTCTTTACCAGCTGAATTTGGCTGGTTTCTAAAATGCTGATTTGGGAGCAAAACTGAACATTCACCTGGGGATGGCTTGCTATGGTATGAGTTTGAGTCAATGAAAATGTGACTTAATTTTAGATTTCGTTAGGAAAAGGGAACTAAGGCAGAAAACAGCTGCTAAAATGACAGATGAAGACAAACTGGTCCTGATGCTTTTCATAAAAAGTCAGGTGAAACTACATTTAAGTCTCTGCTAGCCTAAACTGTTAGCTGAGGCAAACTGGGCTGGCTCCACTGGAGTCAAATCTGGCCCAACTGCTCCAAAATTGAGACACTCCAAAGCCATAACCACTTTGGAAATTTTCTCCTGAATGACTTGCTGAAAGTGAATTGCTTGCTAAATACATGTTTACAAATGAATCTCTTTTCATCCATTTATACCTCTTTCCAATCGCTTCTTTGTGATTCTCCTAAAAGAAGGGCTTCCCTACACCCAACTTTTTCTTTCCATTAATAATCCTGGTTAAGGAGCTCATATTATTAAATTGATATATATCCCAGGAGCAGGTATGCTCAGATGCAGACATGAGAGATATAGCATAAACCCAAACGGTATCAACAGTCACGCTTTTATGTTTGTTTAAATAGACAATTGGTCCAAACTGTACCAAAAGCTGTTCCAACAAGGGGATTTAAGTCAATGAAAAAACTGCATTTTGGCCTTTGAAGCAGCAAACTTCAGAATTCCTGTGTATATCACTACTGGATGCATCTAAGCATTGCTGAGGTTCAGTGTTCAGATGATTCCACTCAGAATTAATTAGTTGTACTCAGAAGTCTGACCAAGTCAGAGGAAAGGGAATGCAGTGGTTGCCAGTAATGGGAAAGATATTAGGAAAGACATCCCCTGGGTCAAATGTTAAACTAGTACTCAACCAAACTTCCCTTCAATTCAGTGAAAGCATTCTTCCTACGTTAAGAATGAATGAGATACAAGAAAGGAGAGGCAGGCAGCTACGGGCAGGGGAGGCGGCAGCCTTGTGTTTAAGCATGGGACCGAGACCAGGAAATCCTCTGCTCTCCTGCCCGCTGGACCAGGGAATGGCTGAACGAGCGGGGAAGATGCCTCAGCTCCCTGTGCCTGCAAGCTCCGATTCCTGTGTGCCGGAGCAAACATCTGCGATGGGCCAGCGAGCCACCTCCCTGCAGCGGTCTGCCCTGTTGCTGCCGTATCAGCAGACGAAGCTGTGCATCCCACAGCCTGACCTGCTAGTATCAGTCCATCTTTAGCAGTGCTTTAAGCGCGTGTGATGGACCATAAACTGGGCCATCTCCTTGTAAAGCAGCAGGGACTTCTGGCAAACACAGACGCGTGACACCAAACTGCCACGGTGCGCTTTGCTAGCCCTTGTGTGCTGCAGCCCTTGTTCTTTCCTGCTGGGAATAGTTACGCTCTGTCCCTTTAGGGAAAACTGGATGTAAAATATAACAGAGCAGGACATTTGAAGTGCTTTGAAATCCTCAAACCAGAAAGTGTGAAATACTGTCCTCGCTCTTTCTCACACATGCACAACATGGTACCTGTTTTTCATTCTATTTGGGGGATTTCCTACAGCAAATTAGATAGTTATTTGCTCATTGGATTTGGTTCTCAAGTCCTTCATGTAAGTTAGGCAGTTTCATTTTGATGTCACTGATGATGCTGTAGTTGCAGTATGACCGAGGAAGAAAATGGTTTAGCTCTTGGTAGATCAAAACTGGACGGAAGGTAGATGTAAAATAGAAGGCACACAGAAACCAGTGTAGAAAAGGTACTGATCATGTTTGTTGACAGCCTTTAGGGCCAGGTCTGCTTCTTATGCAAAGTGACAGAGATAACAACTTTCTGCAGCAAAGGGCTTACGGACATGTCCCTGTAGAATGACCATCCCGATAAATGGCATTAGCCTCCATCCAAGGCCACGTGTGACACCAGCTGCCAATCGGAAACAGACCTGCATCTGCACTGCCTCTTTAAAAGCTCCAGCTGCTGGTTACTTGTTTTAATTCATCATCAACATACCAAAAAAATGACCCCCCTTTATGATTCAGCAAAGAATAACATTGCTGGTTCGAGATCCTGGAAGTCTGGAAGCCATCAGGTCTTTTAATTTTTACTCCGAAGGAATTTCCTTTTTTAATGTTGCTGTGCTCTCTCTTGCCAAAGCCAGGAAGCTGACTATCTCTGGACAACACTGACCAAAATTTGGTTTTCCTGGAATTTTCTCTTTTCCCTCCGCACACCCACACAATAGGCTTTTTAGAACGCCTGCAGTCTGTAATTTGCCTTTCTAGCCTGATAATGTGGCTTGCAGAGGCATCAGTTTTGCCAAGTCATCATCTGGAAGGAACGCTTTCTTATGCAACAGGCTTCATTTTCCCCCTCCGTGTCCTATGGCCCACGGTTGCCACCAAGCCCAGCTCCAGCTGAACGGGCTGTTTCAGAACCGCCGTGCAGACACTGGGAAACAGGAGAAAGACCATGAAGTCTGGGAAAGGGCCTGAAACTTTCAATTTCAAAAGGCATAGCCCAGAAACCAGAAGGACCAAGAACCCAGTGCTGTGGTTTCCCTTTGCCTGACTAAAGAAAATAGCTGCTGTCTATTTTTACTAAAAATGTGGGACATGGGGCCCTTCTCTTCCCCTGCACAAATGGGGGATGCTGCTCACAATGAAAGAGTGGGGGAGTGGAGAAGGGGGGTCATCCCGGATTAAAACCAGCTGACTCGTCCACAGAAATCTCTCCCATAGATTGTTCAAATATTTTTTGCCCACACCACTGGAAGATTTATTTGTAAGGTAAAAGAAAGTTAGTCGGGAAAGGGATTTGGGAATCTCATCTCACCTACAAAAATTCCTCTTTTTCATTTGAAGGCAGGGATGGGATTGATCTGATTCCCCCCTCCCCCCTTCTTTTCTCCAGTTCCGCATTACTGTGCTGTATGGTGTTCTCAGGGCATTCAGCACAACAAATCAATGCTGATAGTATCATTAAAAATTTGCAATGTATCGTATACCTTGCAGAAAATGAAAGCCATCTGTACAAGTGTGGAAATGGGATTCCAGCACGTGAAATGTGTGTTATGTATGTGACCTTTGTGTTCACTGTCATGAGCAGTATTTTGAACCTCTAAAACTCTGATCAAAAAGATGTTTTTCATTTTCAACAACAACAAAAAAATCCTGAGAAGGGAGAACAAAGACTTCAGTCTTGTTTTACTTACACTTATTAACTTCGTGTGTTTTTTCTTCATTAAAAGGCTCTTTTTAGATGACTGAAAATACAAAAAAGTACTAAATGTGTCAAAATGACACACTCTGAAGTGACTTGCCGGGAAGGGAGGGGAGTAGCTATTGTGACACATCACTGCTTTGGTTCTTTGTTCCTTAGCCTAAAAATCCATACAAGTGTATATACTGAGAAATACTCCAGCAGAACTGGTCGGAGGTGCTTCATCTGAGTCCCCTTGGATGATACTGCATCCCCAATGTCCTTGATTTCTACAAATTCCACTTCTCCTTCTGCACAGGAGCAGCTTTCTCACCAAGACTGCAGATACAGATTATTGCTGCAAGTTGAATTTGGGCTTCTCGATCCCATTCCCTGTACAACGTTCTCAGCCCAGCACTGTGCAACGGAATACACTGCCCTGTGCAATGAGGTGTTAGAGGAGCGCATGCTGCTGTGGGGCTGCGTTTCAGGTGGTAAGGCAGTCAGAATTGGCTGATGTCATCTAGCAGAGCAAGAGATGCTGGTGGAATGTATTACCCACCCCTCGTGTTTGTGATTATCATCGTTTGGTTCCAACTGCTACTGCAAATGCCGTGTCGCGGCACCGTCCCAGTGGCAGAGGGGCTTATACAAGGCAGGTCATCCCACTCAGGCATGTTGCCTTTGCAAACGATGTTGGCAGCTTTCATTGAAAATGGGCCTCCTGAGCTAATTCTCTCAACTCAGTGAGGAGCTTTTAGTGTGCAAATGTGAAGGCAATCCATTCCCCCTTCCAATTACAGAATCTTGCATGCTTTATGCCAGTTTTCTGACCTTTCCCATTGGCACTAGCAAAGTCAAGGTGCTGCAGTTTTTGTAGCCAGTGACAAACATCAGAGAGCCAATGTGACTAGTAGTATAGTGCCTTGTCTTCAGCTTCCCATACCAGAAAGCAATTCCTGCTGGGTCAAGTAGAAGCAGACTCAAGGTACCGGTGCAGAAGCGGTACTGTGCAAGTATCCGTACAAACTTATTCCAAAGCCTTTGAAATTCCCCGAGTAAGCAGCCATGCAGTGTACAATTGCAAAGGTGTTCCCAAACAATTTGTTAATTATTTGGAAAAACCAGCCAAGCCTGACAAACCCTTATCTCGGCAGACACTGAGGCTGCTATCTCCCGCGGAGCTGCACCAGTAGTAACATGAGGGTAACTTTTGGAGGACAGCAGGCTCGGTGTGGACCAGCTCCAAGCATGTGCACAGCTGATTATTTTCATAGCCTTGAAGGGCTTCGGTCAGACGCACACGAAAATTAGAAGGTATGGGGCTAAATACTGAAAAAAAATTGCTCAGAAATTTGTAGATGGGGGTGACTGAAGATTCTCTGCAGCCTGGCAGGCCTGCAGAGAGCTCGGCAGCGCCCGGGCAGCGGGGATGGCGCCTGGTAGCAAAGGGGGTGCCGCAGCGGAGGGCCTGGGCCAGCCCCTGGGGGTCCGGCCCGCCACCCCCACCCCGCTCCAACATGGCAGCAGCGCCCCGCGGCCGCCCCACGTGCTGTCAGCCCGCCGGCGCGCCTCTGGCCCTGCCCAATAGAGGCGTGGTCACCGCCCGGTTTCGGCGCGTCGCTGCCGGTCGGCCCGCGGATTGGCTGGAGGCGGCGGTGGCGCCGCCCCTCGGCTGCCCAGGTTTGGCGGGTCGCCCCGGGGTGGGCGGCGGCCCCGCCCCCTGGGAGCGCCGCCAGTTCCCGGCGTCCCGCGGCGGCTGCAGCGGAGCCGGCGGGGTGCCTGCCTGCGCTGCCCGCACTGCCTGCACTGCCCGCACTGCTTGCACTGCCCGCGCCCATGGAGCTGCTGTGCGTGGAAGCCGTTCCCCGTGTGCCCCGCGCCGGGCGCGACCCGCAGCTGCTGGGGGACCGGCGGGTGCTGCAGAACCTGCTGAGCCAGGAGGAGCGATACAGCCCCAGCGTCTCCTACTTCCACTGCGTGCAGCGGGAGATCAAGCCCTACATGCGGAAGATGTTGGCCTTCTGGATGCTGGAGGTACGGGAACCTCCGCTGCCGCCTCTCCCCGCCGCAGCTCCGGTTCCCTGCCCGGCCACCGGCGCCGGTCCTTGCCCGCCGGCCGCGCTTGCAAGCGTGCGCGCTGCTGCTGCGGCGGGAGGGAGCTGGCGGCGGGGGAGGCACGGGGCAGGAGCACCCGACCCCTGTTGGCTGGGGGGTGCAGGGGGATCGCCTCGTGCAGGGGTGCAAGGGGCGACCCAGGGGACAGGAAAGCCCTCAAGTCCACTTGGGATGCGCCGGAGGTCAGGTCTGCGGCATGGGGGGGGCTGTGCCGGTGGGGAGGAAGGGGGGTGCAGTTTGTAGTGGCTCTGCGAGTGCTGGCTGTGCTAGAAGCTGTGGTGGCCTCACGCAAGAGGAGCAGATCCCTTCCCAAACCCACCACCTGTGCGCACCCCACATCGGCCCCCCTGATCGCCCCCTGCCCCCCAAAAGTTCTGGGCAGAGCACTCAGCCGCACAGCCGGTAGGCTGACGGCTTGCCTTTCCCGAATGGGGCTGCAAATGCCTGCTTAAAGGGGGAATATAATATTGCTACCATTTACTTCCCTAAATTAAAAATGAATGCGGCTCTGTGGGATACAGTTCAGTGGGGAAAATCTCATGGGCCTCTTCATGAGATGGCCAGAACGAACAGTCTCAATAGAGAAAAAAAGAACAGATTCTGCAAAGGACAAATGACGCTGGGATCGAGCCTGCCTGCTCTCCACCCTGGCTGCTGTTGCAAGAAGCTGCCTGCTTCTGTCAAAAGAAATAATGAACATCTTGCTTTTTAAATTTATTCCCCCCCTCCCCCAGCTATTATTGTTCTGTTTCTGCAATTCCCTTTCTGAGAAGGGTAGTTAGATAAATGCTGCTTTGGAGCCTGTTCCTGTGAAGCCCTAAAGGCAGTCAAGAAGCAGATGACACTTGGCAGTTGTCGTGACCGTGCGTGTTGGTGTCCCTGGCGCTGTGACAGTCTGTGCAGGAGGAGGCAGTTGCTGCTGGAAGGAGGATGGTGGTGGTTGCTGCTACATGAGGAGAAACCTCAATATTTTGATGGTTGTGTTTAAAGAAGGAAGTTAAATATGACAAGTGTTTTGATACTGGTGGAGAGATAAGAGCAGAGGACTGAAATTCGGAGCTCCCAGCTTCTGTTCGTGGCTGTGGTACACGTGTGACTGAGGGAGGAGGACTTTCGGGCTCGGCCATTGATTTGGGCTCTGCCATTGATGCTGCTGGTATCTCTGGACCACTTCAGGTGGGATTGCCAGCAGTGGTTGTGGATCCTGCCCTATTAGATCTCCAGCTGGAGATCTGCTGGAACTGCTCATTTTCTCCAGAGGTCCCCACAGAGCAGAAAATGGCAGCTTTGCTGTACAGCTGGCTGGAGACATCCCCAACAGGAGAAATTAGAAAAGGGGCCAAATAAAGCAGTTTCCTTTTTCCGCAGGAAGGTGAAGGCTTAAGGCATTGGTCAAATTTGTTGGTGGTGTAATCCCACCGGCGTTGCAGGCTTAACGCCTGTAGGTAATTTACTCCTTAGCGCTGAGGTGTCTTCAAAGCCCTGCAGATAAGTGTGAAACACCATCATGCCCAGAACCTTTGAAGCTGCAGTGCAGGCAGGGTCTGGGGAGTCCTGTGCTGATTAAAACTTCCTTTTATTTTTTTTTTATTTTTGTAATTGGGTTTTGTCAGGTGTGTGAGGAGCAGAAGTGTGAAGAAGAGGTCTTCCCCTTGGCCATGAATTACGTGGATCGCTACCTGTCGTCAGTCTCCACACGGAAAAGTCACTTGCAGCTTCTGGGAGCTGTCTGCATGCTCCTGGCTTCCAAGCTGCGAGAAACCATGCCGCTGACTGTGGAGAAACTCTGCATTTACACAGACAATTCCATCACGCCTCAGCAGCTCCTGGTAACCACCCCTATCTCAAAAAGCCCTCTACCTCCTCCCCGGCTCTCTTATCTCCTGCATCCTGCTCCTTGGCAGCATACCTGCCTCCGTGTCTCCTCCTGTTCTCTTTCTCCCATTTCTTCACCTTCCTTTGCATTCCGTAACCAGCCTTCTCTCCTCCTTGCCCTGCTGGGTGTGATGTCTGTTGGTGGGGACCTTTCCACCCTTGCTGTTGTGGAAGCAGAATTGTCACCTCCAGGTTACAGAGAATGTTCCTTGTGCCTGAAGCGCTCGTTGCCAGTGCCGAGCTGTCATGCTGAGCTCGCTCTCAGGCGCTGGGTCGCTCTCAGTGACGGCTCTGGAGAACAAAGGCTCCTGCCTGCGCAGCTGGCGGGGCACAAGGCGGGGGCTGCCGCTGGGGCGTGCGGCTCTGACTTGCCCTGGTTGGACAGGGCCGTGACATGGGAGATGCAATTCCACACCAGCAGGAAAAATGAAGCTTTCCGTGGAGATTTAACCAGTAAAATGGGTGGGAGCTTTTCTGACCAGGGATCCAGCTGGCCGGGTTGTACCGTCGAGGCTGACAGTGCTGCCAAGGTGATGGAAACGAGTGGGACCTTGCTGCTACCCAGGTCCTGCTCCATGCTTCAAGCGGGGCTACTTCAGCTCTCCCATTGTACACTCGGGCAGAAGCTGTGTAGGCTTTGAAAGGCAAAGCATTTTCACGTCTGATAAAAGTTCAAAGCAAAGATCCAAACCTCTGAGTTCAACTTTGCCAATGGGGGAGGAAGTTGGAGAACCCCTCTTCTTGGGGGCCTTCCGTGCTGGCAGATCAGAGCCCTCGGGAGGAAACGGCCACCTCACTTCGAGTAACAACCATCCCTGGAGACAGTTTGCCTTATGAAAATTTCTCAGGGTTAGTCATCACCTTATTAAATACCTGTTTTTTTGGGCTGGGGTGGGTGAGATGATCTGAGTATGATTTGTCCCCAGGGTGGGGAGTGAACCCACAAAACTTTCAGGTGTGAATCGGAAGACGGTTCTGGTAACTGGGGAACTCTGATATGAACATGGTTTTTCCAAGTGCCAGTGAAGCCTGGGGAAAATCCCCTTGCCTCCATACCTCTCTCCCTGCAGTCACTTGTGGGTGACTGTTGCCTTAAAGTAGCGCTTGTGGAAAAAAGTATGTGGATCGTTACCGTGAATAGTGGTGAGAAGTGGGAACGAACAGAGGAAACACAAGTGCTTGTTGCTTCTCTGGATGCTGAGCTGTGGTCGCGCTGCGGCATCCTGCTGGGGGGGGGCTGAGACAAAATCTCTGTGTGCAAAGGCTTTGTCAGTAAAACTTCACCCTTGAGAGCACCTTCTCATCCAGCGATGGATTCTGCATGGCTCTATTCCCAGGAGTGGGATCCATCACATGAAGCTAATCCCAGCCTGTAACGGGAGGGTTCCTGTTGGCCCTGTGATAATGAGGGGGGGTTAACATTGACCTGGAAAAAAAGGCAGGGGGGGAATGGGAGTTGGTTTGCATTCACTCTTCTGCTGGGCTGGCAAAAGCGGCCTCTGTTTGTTGCAGAGGCAACAACAAGCTGAGCAGAAGGTACCTCAGGGTCTTCTTGTGGGCAAGCAGGCTGCACTTCAAAGCATGGACTGTGCTCTCCGTGCCCTCAGGAACGTGAAGTTGATCAAAATGCACCTTGTGGGCCAGTGTCAGATTTCTGTCCCTTCAGAGTGATGGATAAGCTCTGTGTCCAACAGGAATATGGGTTGCAGGAAGGTGAATTTATTGCCGTGCTTCACCGCTGTCTCCCTCTCTAGCGATTTCTGCAGCATGGACCTTGGGCTACAAGTGGCTGCTCTTGGTGGGCACCTTATGCGTATCTCGTGTGGATCCCAGTTGTATTTCATTCTGATTTATTAGGTCATTTATTCTCGGTGAGGATTTGCTTTTTTTCAGTTGTATCTTGAGCTGTGCTTGTAGCAAGCTCCTTCCAAAGGAGAGCGGTTAGGAGATGTGCAGGTGGGTAGTGAGCAGGGCATGCGTGACACACCCTTGGAGGCTTTCCTTCACTCTTGCATTCAGATGTGAATGCATCCTCACTCAGAGTCTTTTTTTATTTCTTCCCCCCAGAGATTTCTCAGCGGGAAGCTGTGGCTAAGCGGTGCCACAGTGCTCATCTTCCCTTCTCCTTCCTCCTGGCAGCATTGGGGTGGAGATGGAGGAAGGTGCTGGCTGCTGCCTCTTGCTCGCTTTTGTTTGTGCAGGTCCCTGCGCTCTTTTTCTCCTTCCCTGCACCCTTTTTCTGTTGCTCTCAGTGCAACAGGAGGCACAGGGGATGGTCGGCACAGATCTGTCATCATTATGCTCCAGAATCAATATGCAGTTGAGATGGACAAGAATGGCTTCATTTTGGGAGTCGAAAGTCCTTTCTTGGAATAGCCAAAGATAGCTTTTTCAGGAAAATAGGGTCCCTTTTCTCTTTCCCAAGGAGATGGCTGTGATCGTGCAGCAGTGCAGGGGTTTATTCCTGGTAACCAGTGCTAGTCAAAGAGCTGAGCAGAAGGCATCACAAACCAGCCACAGCCCTTAGGGAGAGGTGCTGTGGCATCTGCAGATACCTGGGCAGGAGATGCTCTGTAGTCCGCGATCTGGTGATCGTCTTTCTCTGCCCACCACAAGACTCGCTCTCCAGAGATGTTTAACCCTGTTTGGAGCAAATCCTGCTTCAGTCTCCCATTGCTCCCTGCTGTAAAGAGGGAGTGGAGGTAACATCTGAAGATACGTAAAGGCATTGTTTTTGCTCGGGGACCTGACAAGAGTTAATACCCTGATTACAAAACCGGGGCGAGCTGCTGTTTTCCTCCTCTGTGCTAATTGCGGTAATGACTTCTCTTTCACAATCTTTGCAGTGGAAGAGGGTGGGGAGGGGAAGGGGAGCTTCTTCATCAAGGTTTGGACAATGCTGCATCCTGGCCTCTTCTCATGGATCGGTGCCATGTCAGCTTCCAGCGTGTCCTCCCCAGCCTTTCAGAGGAAGCTGGCTCACTTTCCCAGTAGGTTTGCTTCCTTCTCTCCGGGATGCTTGGCACCAGCTCAGCAGTTTAGAAAAGACACATTTGAAACAAAATCTTGATGAAGTTATTCTAGGGAGAAGGAAATGATGCAACGAGGGACTCGTCCATTTGGAGGAAGTTGGATTTCCGTCAAAAGGCGTTATCTAACCTACCTTTATTTATTTATTTATTAAATAGAGGCTTTTCTGGCCTGTGCAGGAGGGTGTTCAGCTGCCTGAAGATTGGGGAGAGCAGCTGTAGGTCACCGTCATCTGCCTGGCCTGCTCCCAGTAACTTGGCTTGCTTCTGAAATCTTTGACCTAAGGTCAGTTTTGCAAACTGCCAGGTATTTCCTAGCAAAGACCGTAAGCGGGGTCAAGCCACTAGGTAGATAATGAAGGGAGCAGCCGTGACAGCAGGCCATGAGGAGTGAAAAGAAGGGGGATAACAGCTGAGTAGAAAGGGATGCTCACTTGTGGTAGAACACTGACTTTCCAGAAGGTGTGCTTGTGTTTTACTGTCTTCCCTTCTGCTTGTTGCATGGGTCGGATAGATGTGGCCGTTTCTGCATCTGAAGCTGGCACCTGTCCCCTTGACATCCAGACCTGAACTCTAATCGGGGAATGGAAACAAACGTTGCCCCCAGATTTCCTATTTGCAAATGGACTTTCATGGCCGCTCATTTCTGTAGCGGTGCCTCAGCTACTGGGTGGGGTGGGTGGCCAGCAGCAACATCAGCAGCTCTTTTCACCCTCTCTTTGAGTCAGCTTGCGAGCACGATACGGTGCAGGCTGCTCCTGCTTTGCTCATCAAGCCTGTGATAATGTAAAGTGGTACCTTAGCAACTTGAGTGACAAAATTTGAGTGCAACTTCCTTTTCTCCTGCAGGCAGGGCTGCTGCAGAGGGGAGCTGGGCGCCCTGCTCCTTGCTCAGCCTCGCCAGCTGGGTTTACACAGGCTCCGTGTAGGCACAGCAGGTGTGTGGGTGTTGCTGAGGGTAGAGTTTGGTGTATGGAGCGACTGTCACTGCATGAAAAGGAGAGAAGCTGGTGTGACTGTCGCATCCCAGACTGAGTTTGCAGAGCTGTAAACTGAGTAAAACAGTCTCTGCTTGGTGACTGGGGTCTGTCCTAGTGAGGGTGCGGAGGCAGCAGCCAGGGGCTCGAGGCTGTTTCAGTGCAGCAGGACGGTGCTCTGAGATCACCTTGGCAGAGCAGGGGAGGCAATGGGAAATGGTTGCTGCTTTCCTTCCTCCTTTATTTTTTATTTTTTCTTGCGGGATGCAGCCAGGAGGGATCGAGGGAGCAAGCTTGTGGAGGGGAAACTCAGCCGCTGTGCAGTTTCCACCCCTAGAGATGCTGGGCAGGCACGGCGAGCTGTGCTCTGGGGGATCTTGCAGAAGAGGGACCTGATGCATTCGCAGTGATGGGATGCTCGGTGGGCAGTGCTGGCAGCCTGCAGAGCCCTTCCACGAGGGTGGGCTCTGCAGGCGGGAGAAACAAAGAAACATTTTCCACTTTTTTCCTCTCTTTCACTAGCCAGGCAGAGACTGATTCAATTAGGTGCAAAACAAAATGCCAGGAAAAGGATGTTTGCTATACTGAGCAGTGCTGCTGTCGCAAACCTGCTTGTCTATCTCTTGCAGCCTTTTGTTCTGCTTCTTCCACAGATAAAATGATTCAGAGATTCTGACATGCTGCTCTGAGAGCAGGAAGTCCCCAGGGTGAGCAGGAGAGAAGCAAGGAGCAGGGTGGTTTGGCAGGAGAGAGGCTTCCCTGAGCTAAATCGTGTGAGCTGGTGACAGTCCTTGGCGCCTGTTGCCTTCAGCTGGCATCTAGAGTGCCGGCTGGGTCTTGGGATCAGGCCTTTTGTAACAACGAGGGTTTGGAGAAGATGACGAACCTGCGTGCTAGCTGGAAAAGAGCCGCTCTTGAGCATTGCAAACGGGCAGGCTGTTGTCCCAGGTCAGTCCTGGCGTGGCAGGAGCCAGCTTGATCCAGGTGAGGTCTCACGGCTGAGCCTGTCTGCACCCTGGATCTCCTTAGGACAAAACGTGTCCCAGCAGGGGCAGGCGCTCTGCCCCACCAGTGTGGACATCGCGTGCCTCTGGTGACTCCCAGTAGCTGGCTTGCAGCTCTGGGAGGAAAGGCAAGGAACAAGAGCCTGGATGATGCTGGGCCGATGTCCCCTCTGTGCTCAGGAGCTCCCCTCAGGTGTAGTGACCCCTTTGGGGTTTGCTTCACGAGCAGCAATCTCCAGGTCCTCCTTTTGACCTTCCTGGGTCTGCAAAGGGGCCGTGCTTGTGTGGAGAGACTGGGCTGGAGCTGCCCTGGCCTCCCACCCTCGGGGCAGTGGCTGCTGAAGGTGTCAGCAGTGTCTGGGCTGACGCACGAGCAAGCAGCCGGCTTTTTGGTGGATTCCAGGTGAGCAACAGGTAGGGACAGAGCACAAGAGCTCTCCATCTCCAGCAGCTCTTTGCTTGTGTCACCTTGCTGTGTTGCTGCAGTTTAACCAGTGGCCAGCGCTGCTGTTTTTTCTTTTTACCCAAGCCTGATCTAATCCCCACCTTGAACCAGGCACTGTCAGTGACCTGTGCTGCACTGTCCAGGCCCTGGAGCTCATTGCTAGGTTCCTTCTTGCTTTTATCCTGTGGATTTGGCTTAAAAATATAGACGAAAGACTTGCAGGCTGGCCGTCCGTATGGGAGAGCAGCGAGCGTGCGCTCGTGAAACGGTGCTTTCTGGTTGGAAAAGCACAGGCTGTGAAATGGCAAACGGCACGTTTGGCCTCATGGGGGATTTGGAGCAGGTTGAGCAATGCTGCTCATTTAAGCAACTCAAAACTGGTATTGTTGTGTAAGGGGAAAGAGTGGATTTAAAAAAAAAAAAAAGGGCAAAAAAAAAGAAAATCGCCTTTATAAAAAAAATCTCACTTCTTCAAATCCATCTGCTCTGGCAGCCCTTTGGCACGTCTGTGAGCAGCATTGACCCGGTAATCCTAGACTACTTGGAAAAAGAATAGATATTCTGCTGGGTGGGACTAGGTCCTGCAATGGAGATACCTGATACAAATCCCAGTTCAGCTCTGTCCTTCCAGACCCGGAGCTTCAGCCCCCGCAGGGTGTTTTCCTTTCCCAGCACATCCACAGGGCCACTGTCACCCCCCTGGTAGCAGTGAGGGGGTACGTGGGGGCATGTTCTGGCCTTCCTGGCACACCTGGACCCGGTTGCCAAGACCAGGTTTGCTGCTGATCCAGAGGATAAGAGAAACTGGGAGCCAGAGATCTTTATCATGGCTCAGGACACGGGGGAATCCGGGAGAGGCTGGGGGGGATGGGATGGGACAGGACGGCAGACATTGCTGCTGGGATGGGAAGGGAAATGATCCTGGGAAGATGCCACTTGTGCCTCTCGGGACTGCTCTGTCAGTGGCATAGTTGTACCCAGATGTAACATCAAAACCGCCCAGCCCAGTGAGACCAGTACGTGTATGGTCTCTGGGTTTGATTCAGCTGCTGCTCTGAGTCAGTCACGGAGACCTTGACATTGATGGCGCAGCAGGGGACTGAATGCAGGGGGCCCAGATTCTGTGCTGTGGCTCCACTCGTGGGGCTCCCCTTGCTTATATCTTGCTGGATGGGTGCTTTGGTACCACTGGTGACACCAGGGCTTGCTGGGTGGTGGCTCTGTCACACGCTTGCCCGTCGCTGCTCTGCCCTTTGGTTTCCTTGCTGGCGTTAGGACCGATGCCCAGGGTTGGAAGAGCCTGCGAGAGGCTGAGCAGATGAGAGGAGCAGCCTGGGCTCCAGCTGAAATCCACGGGGGGCATCCGGCCTTCCCACCATCTGGTCCCCAGCTTGCAGAGACTGGCTTGTGGAAGATACTGGAGAAATCTCTGGTAGAGGTTTAGAGGGAGCACCACAACATGGGATGGGGATGTTGGCAGCCACCTGGCGTGTAACTGGGAAGCACTGGTGAGCCATTGCTCGTATGTCAGCGGGAGAGGTGGGGTCAGCGTGGCTGATCAGTGCATCTTCCCCCCGAGAAGCTGCTGAGGATGCTCTGCTGAGCGTGCCTGGAGGCTCTCTTAGAGAAGAGGTGTGCTGAGTAGGGGAGGTTCTGCCAAAATGCTGGTGCCCAACCTGGTTCCTCCTCCGTAGGGCTGCATGCCCGGTGTTTGCTGGGCTGAAGACCTCAGCACCTGGTCACGGCCCCTGAGCTCTGTAGTGACTGAAGGTCCCGTACAGGCGCTTGGGTTGTCTGGATGCAGCCCTGAAAGCTCAGCTGTGTTTCTCCCCCCTTCCCTTGCTTCAGTGTGCTGTGCAGAGGGGCTGGCTGCAGAGCAGCCGTTGCCCCCTGCGGTTTGCCCACCCACCAAGGAGCCACTGTAGGAGGGAGTCAACACGCTGGCCGGCTCCGAGGGGCGTGCAGAGCGGTGACGTTCTCTATTCCCTTTGCTGCAGTGGCGTTAGCCTCAAGCTGGATTGCTCCTGGGAGCCTGGACGGCAGCTTCTCCTTTCGGGAGTGGAGAAGGAATATGGGAACGGTGTGCCTGCTGCTCCTTGCTCAGGTTTTTCCTCTGCAAGCTGCAGCAACCTTGAAAAGCAGAGAAGTGTCGGAGGGAGGCTAATCCGGCTGCACCTTGGAAAGAAGAAACCACATTTATCGCTTCCTCTTCTGATCTTTACTCCCAGCTTTGCAGCAGCGCAAGGCTGGATTTGTGCCATAATCGCAGAGCAGGGGATGGTCCCTCTTTTCTTCCCTGTCTTGTGGATTGTACTTGTTCTACTGTCCCTTCCCCAGGCGCTGCCCTTTTCTGCCCTTGAATCCGCTGAGTTTTTCTGCCTGGCGTAGCCCTGCTGAATAACGTGCTGTCTGTCTGACTCCGCAGGATTGGGAGGTTCTAGTCCTGGAGAAGCTAAAGTGGGACCTGGTCTCAGTGATAGCAAATGATTTCTTGGCTCACATCCTCCATCGCCTCCCGCTGCCTAAGGACAAGATGGAGCTGGTGAAGAAACACGCACAGACCTTTATCGCCCTGTGTGCCACAGGTGGGTGCCTGCTCCCGGTGCAGCCGTCCGCCGGGATGCTGGGGGGGCTGGGCTGGCTGCTGCAGGCAGGGCGGCCTGGGCTTGAGCCGGGCTTGCTGAGTAACCTGGGGCTGGTCTCCCAACGCCCTGGTTTCTGGGGAGCTGCACGCCTGCCTTCATCCACATCAGAGCGCTTTGCTGCTTAGGAACAGGTTTGTTATCCCTGACAAAGTGGGATAAGGGTCCCGCAGGCTCTCAGTGGGTGTCTGAAGGATGCCAGGAGAGAGCACAACCAGCGTGCCACCGCTGTTGCTGCACGGGCCGCGACTGCGGGAGGGTGCCCAGGGTGAAGGCAGGGCTGAGGCTGAGCTTTTGTCAGCCTTGCTCGAAGTCGCTACGTCCTCATCTTCAGGATGGTGAGACAGACCCAGAGAAACAGCTTGACGAAGCTCGCTGCCCTGATGCCTAGGCTGTTCGCTGGTACGGCACCCCTCTTTCTCTCTGCTAAGCTGGGTGGACCCCTTTGGCCCTCTCTAGTTTTTCAGGGAAAGAACTTACCGTGTGCATCCTTGCTAACAGTTTCTTCTTTTTGCTGCTTGTGTCCCTCTCCCGGCTCTAGACTACACTTTTGCCATGTACCCCCCCTCCATGATTGCAACGGGCAGCATTGGAGCGGCGATCCACGGTCTGACGGTCTCGGTGAACGATTTCACCAGCGAGGCGATCACCGAGCTGCTGGCCAGCATCACTGGCACGGAGGTGGTGAGTGTTCGGGGGGGGACAGCAAAGCGGTTTTGCTGTTGGATCTGGTGGAAACCCTTCCTCCTTCTGCTGCTCGCTCTTTTTAGAGGGAGAGGGAACGGGCTGTTGGTAATGATGCTGACCTTGGTTTGAGGAGGGTTAGAGGTAAGGGAGCATCTCTGAACGCAGCAGCTTTCGTCAGTCCCGTGGCTGCAGTGGGCTCCTGGCTGCCGAGCGCTGGCCAGCTCGGGAGCCTTTGAAAAGCAGCACAAAGGGGAGCGGCTGTTCCCCGCGCAGGCAGGTGTTGGTGGGATCGGGTTGACAAGGTGGGATGGGGCAGCGGGAGAAGCCGGCTCGGCATCTGCTGACCTCCCCGGTGTCTGGTTGCAGGTGCCCAGGCTCGGCTGGGAAGGGGGTCAGGGGCACGAGGCGTTTCAGGGCACTAGCACAGCGGCTTTGCTGGGGACGTTGGGGGCAGCCTTTCTTCTGCCAGGGGCCCCTTTTGATCTTTTCTTCTGCCCGAGCGCTAATGCCGGCAGCCGGGAGCGGGCTTAGTTACAGTCCCCTGACAGCAGCGCCGGGAATTGGAAGAGGTGCCGGTGCCGCAGCGGGTGGGAGGCTGTGCCGAGGCTTTGTCCAGGCAGGGAGGGGACTGGGCAGGGGGGTGTCCTGATCTATTTGTGTGGCTTTATTATTTTTTTTGTTTGTTTGCCGGAGCCTTTTTAAGGAGAGTCAGTGCAGCCAGCTGCTCTCAAGCTGCTGCGGTGAGTAGGGCAGGGGCTGAAACCTGCTCCAGGTCATGGCTGGTGGAAGGAACAGGTGGGAAGCAGGGGGGCACCGCTGAGGGAGGGAGCTGAAATTGGGCCCAGTGCACCTCGTGCTACCCTCCAGCCCGGAGAGGGCATCCATTCAGTCCCCCAGCCTGCCCGGTGCGAGGGGCTGCACAAACAGCCCAGGCAGGACCACGGCAGCTCCTGTGGCAGAAGGAAACCCTGGGACTGTCCCTGTGGTGTTGCAGGGCTCCTGGAGGACGCGCTCAGCCTCCGTGTTTGTGCTGTTGATGCCTCTCCCTAAATCTGGCCTCGCAGTGTCCCCGGGCTGTGGCTCGGTCTGCCCTTAGGCACCAAGCCGGGGGAGCGATCCCCTTCCCGCAGCTGCTGAGGCTCAGCTGGGCAGTGCCGGAGGTGCGGGGAGTCCGTGGGGACGGAGTGGGGGGACGATGGCGCGGGACTGTGCCAGCTCCATGGCCAGCGGGAGCCGCACCGCCGCGCTGAGGCTGGCTCGTCGCGGGCTGTGCCGCCGCTTCAGGTGCCACTCGGAGCTGCTCCGAACCAGCCCTCATCCTTCACGGAGCACAGCTGGGACCCGCCGGGTGTCTGGGCCAGAGCCCCAGGGCACCGCCGCTCCGCAGAGTGGGGGGCACAGCCAAGGGCTGCAAACCCCCAAGGCTTCGCCAGGCAGCAGAAGAGCCTGGCTGAGCGTGGCCAGGCTGGCGTTTAGCATCTCTGCCGAACCTGCCGCTGGAGAGCCCGGCTGCGGCGAGCCCTGCGACCGGCTGGCCGTGGCACCGGGCCCTGCAGCGAGCTCGCCCTGGGGCTGCGGGCAGGCGAGGGGCCGGAGGCTGCGCTGACGGGAAGCGGGTGGGGAAGAGGAGGTGGGCGTTGCTATTTTCGCTCCCCACATCCTCTGTCAGTTTCTAAGAACCGCCAGCAGATTCCTGGTAAGAGATTTTGACGTGTGACAGGACCCAGCGCGCGGCGTCCAGCTCCGCTCCAGCCGCGAGGTGCCAAATGCCACCTCTTACCCTGGCGAGAGCCGAGCCACAGTGTAGGAGCTGGGCCGGGTGCGCCCGTTGGCGTTGCCCCCCGCAGCCCTCCGTCTGTCACACTGCTCCGGTGTCAAATTGGAGGAGTTTGAGTGACAGCTCGCGTGGGGAGGAGACGCGGCGGAGTTTGCTTTTATTGCAAGTGATGTGCCACTGCATGCAGTCCCCTCTGCCTCCCTGTTTGTGGGGCTGGTGTGTCCCACAGCACTGGCTTCCCTGGGTCCCGGGGAGGTGCGGAGAGCACGGGGGGGCTCCCGAGGGGATGACAGGCTGTGAGCAGCTCTGCGGCCGCAGCATCGTTTTCAGAACAGCCCAGCATCCACAGCGCATGGCGGAGGGAATGCTGGGTGGGAATGCGTGGCCGGGATGGCTGGTGGGTCTGGATGGTCAGGTCCAGCCGCCTTGGAGATCGCCGGAGTGATGCAGCGTGTGTCAGCCGGGGCACCCAGCAGGGACTCACCTTGTCCTGGCTCGGCCACGGGCAGGGACAGGATGAGGCAGAGCTGTGGCACAGCTTCTCCGCAGCGGGTGGGTGACTGCAGAGGTGCAGGATCACGCTGGGGGACCTGGGTTGTGGGGCCTGGGGGAGGCAGGCGGGTCCCCGTGCGCGCCCGTGCTGCTGCACACCCGCCGTCGCTCGCAGGGCTGGGGAGTTTGGGCTGTAAAGGCTGATGCCAGCCCACGCAGAGCTGTTCTGCTCTGCCCTCCCGATCTGACTGTCGTGATGCTGAAATCACACACTGCGTCCGGGCACGAGCCTGGATGCTTTGGGAAGCTCTGACAGGCACAATGTCCGTTCCTCAAGGAGGTGGTGGAGCAGAGAGGTGGGGAGAAGACAACCAGAGCATGGGGCTTGTTCTGGGGAGGGGCCTAAAGCACAGACAAGCTGGAGCTGCCCCTTGTTGGAGAAAGGCTTCTTTGTCTGGCATGTTTAGATGCTCCGGGGGCCAGAGGTGTAGCCCGGCAGCTGCTCAGAGCTATTTATAAGGCTCCCACCTCCGAGCAGCAGAGAACTGAGGCCTCTTGTCTCGCTCCCTCTCCCGCAGGACTGCCTGAAAGCCTGTCAGGAGCAGATCGAGGCAGCCTTAGCCGAGAGCCTGAAACAGGCATCCCAAACCCAGCAGGAATACAGCACCGCCAAGACTGCTGCTTACTCATCCAGCCAGCCCACCAGCACACCTACAGACGTCACGGACATCAACCTGTGACCAGCCTCCCCTTCCCGAGAGCTGCCTGGCCCTGCCACAGCAGGACCTCGCCCTGGACACCGAAAGGTCGCTGCATCCCCACTACCCGTCCGCCAGCCCCCTCCATCTGATGCCTGCTGAGGATTTGTTCCGCTCGCCGGGAGTGCGGAGCAGGATCTGCGCTCGTCCGTCGGAGCGAGCGGTCAGGCTGGCGGAGCTTGATGCTGCTCATCAGCTTCTGTAGGTGGCCGGGGTGAAGCGACCGTTCTCATGGTGGCAGGGCACGAGAATTGCTGGGGAAGGGGGAGCAGGACCCAAAACGAAGTTGTAAAATGTTTCTCAGTTCGTGTTCCTTGTAGCCCGACTGGCCACTGTTCACCGTCTCCTCGGGGGTGTTTACCGTGACGACTTCCAGCCCCGCGTGGGCCATCAATCATGGATAGAGCCTCTTACCCTGACCTGTGTGACCAAAATCCTTAGAGCCCCCCATCCTCCCTCCCCGGGCTGGGTGCTACGTGCCCACGCAGCTCACGTGAGAGCACGGGGTGTCCGGGAGGAGGGAGCAGGTGCTCGTTGGCCCCTCGGTCCTCATCGCTTCGTGCCAGGCTGCTGTGGCTCCTGGGGGGGTGGCATGGCTGCTTCTGCTTGGAGGGGAAAAACGTGCGGCTTGTTTCTTGTTGCTGTTAAATTTGGGATTTGTGGGGTTTTTGGCTTGCTTGGGGGACGTGCTCCCTGTCTGCGGGGGCAGCAGAAAAGCCCTCGCCTTGGGGGAGCAGCCGTTCGGGCGCAATCCCCTTGGCTTTCCGCTGGCCCGCTGAGGCTGCTTAATTTATTGTTAACTGCTGGGAAATGGGGAGGGAGGAAGACCTTGTCGTTCCTCGGTGTGGGGCCTGGATGCTGGTCTCCTCTCCTTCCGAAAGAGTGCCTTCACCCTCCATCCCCTTCCCTAGCTCCCTGGGCAACGGGAGACTCTCACTTGGAAGCTGGTTGTTGGGTTTTTTGGGTTTTTTTGTTTTTTTTTTTTAGGTAGCTTAGACATCAGACTAGTTGGAAAAAATACATTTGAATGTGCTGCTATAGTCTGTAATGCATCTTCACTCCTCCAAGGCAGGGATCTCGGATCGCGTTCCGGAGGGGGCTGCGTTGCATTTATATCCACGTGGGTCCGAGTCGTATCCTTACAAGGGTGTAAAAATCTGCTGCGCACTTGAGTTGAAAAGCGATTACTGCATTTTTTTGTATTGTTGTTGTTGATCCTGTTAGTTTTTATAAAAAGTGTTTAAAAAAAAAAATAATGCTGCTTTTCTAAGAGAAAACCATTAAATAGTAGAATTGTATTAACCAGGAGAAGCCAGAGAGACTCTGCAGGGATGGGAGGCAGACTGTTGCTGCTGGGTGACCTCTGGATGTGTGGAGCTGTGGCTGTTGTCCTCCCGTGGGGGATGGGGAAAAGGAGGTTGAAATCTTCTTTTTTGGATGCCACTAGAAACAAAAGTCTTATCAGGTGGAGAAAGATGGGGCTGCTGTTCTTCCACTCGCTCGACTCGTCAAAGAAGAGCCATCTGCCGCTGACTCCTGCTAGCAGGAGGGCTGGGGGGCGCACAGAGCCTGTCTGTACAAAAAGAAAAAAATTTTTTTTTATATATAAAGGAGTTTTAATTTAAGAGTAAACTGGTTTGGTTTCAGATGCAAAAGTCCCGCTGCTGGGACAATCAGAGGACCATATGATGTTGCAATAAAGTATTTTAAAGAAATCTGAAGGCCTTGAGGGTTTCCCTTTGCGATCTGAATTGTGCTGGGGTGGGAGCCCAGCAGCTGGGGGATTCCCCCGCGCTGCTCCCGAGGGCCGTGAGAGCGGGATGGAAGAGGGAGCAGGCGGGCAGGACACCGTGAGGCAGAGGGGAGATGCCGTGGTGGCCGAGGGCCACGTTGCACAGAACAGGCGAGGTGCTGGCTGCTGGAGAGGAGGCAGCGACCGTGCTCCCAGCAGCTTTGAAGCCTCCCCTCACCAATGCGCTGCGGGAGCCGGGGCGCTCTCTCACGCTCACCAGCTTCTGGCTTCTTTTAAAAAAAGAAGAGAAAATCAGGAAGCCAAGGAAAAAAGCGCTGCGGTGTGCAAACCAGCCTGGGCAGCTGGGCTTTCAGTGCTGCTCCGCTTCACACGGCTTCTGCTCCCACCACCGCTGCTGTCACGGGAGAAGGTGCCAAGTCCCAAGAGAAGCAGGCAGGAGACGGCTGTCGGCAGCCCCGCTGCTGCGGGAAGCTGTGGGAAGCTGCAGGAGCTTGTCTCCACGGGCCGTACCCGCAGGAATCGGTGCCGGTTCCAGGGCCAAGGCCAGGTACTCAACGCACAAACCCTGCGGCCGCACAGCGTCACCATCAGCAGTTCCCCAGGGTAAGTGCAGTGCCTCGTGGAACACGGAAGGAAAAGCCCCTGCTGGGTTTTCCAGGAGGAAAAGCTCCCACTGCGGGTTCCAGAAGGGCCACGTGTGTGTGGGGGCAGGCTGCTGTGAGCAGCACATGGCCTCGACGGCTGGACAAGGGCAGCAGCCCCGCGGCTTTGCCAGCCTCGCCGAGCAGAGGTAAAGCGAGCTGGTGGCTGGGGAGGGGAGTGTTGCAGGAAAATCCCTGGGGAAGGGACGTGGCTGGCGTTTTGGAGGCAGGGTGGCAGTGGCGAGGCTGGTGATGGCACCAGGCAGAAGGGCCCAGGCCATGGGGTGGCCATGGGGGAAGAAGGGGCCTGAAGGCTGCCCCCTGCCCCAGCCACTGCCAGCCCCCGCAAGGAGAGGGGCTCTCGGGGGGGATTTCCCCCCCTTGCTGCCCCCCAGGGCTTTCCCCTCTGCTCCCAGCACCATGGCGGCCCAGCTCAGGCCCTGGTGACAACCAAGTGCTTGAGAAACCCTCAGGCACCAACAGGATTCCACCCCCCCCCACCCCAGCGTGGTTTTGGGCTCTGGGAACAGTCTGGGGGTCCCAGCCCTGTCCCCCCGCCCTTTGCCCAACCACGCAGGGGCTGCCCAGGGCACGGGGGGGGGGGGTGGGGGGGTGGTGCAGGGGTCCCTTCTCCCTGTGCAACCTGGGGGCAGCCCCGGCAGTGCGGTCTCCACCTGCAGCTCTGCCAGAAGCCCGGGGCTGGTGGCTTTGCTCTGCCACCTGCTGGGGACAGGACACGGTGGGACCGGGACAGGGCAGCGCGGCGCAGGGATGCGACCGCAGAGGTGCAGCTGCGGGGCAGAACCACCCTGACTGAGGGACGCGGCTCAGGTTTTATTTTCCAATACAGGAAAGAAGCCAAACTCTCCCCGGTGCTGGTGGCACCAGGTTCCTGGGTGGGACAGGGGCTGCCCTGCCCCACCGCCAGCAGCACAGGGAGCACGGTCCAGCTCTACAGGCACAGCCTTTCCGCAGCGCCCGCCTGGAGCAGCAGGAGCCCGGGCCAGGTGCTCTGTGCCCCCCCACAGCTTTGCTCACGCAGCGGGCTCCAGCTGCAGCCAGCAGCATCCCGGGCACAGGTCCGGCTGCAGCTTTTCCTGCTCACTCCATGGCCACAGGCTGCAACACCTCCACATCCCGCGTCTTGGAGTTCATCAGTTCCCTCCGGATCTCCAGGGAGATCTGCGGGTGGCTGTGGAACTTGAGCAGCTCAAGCAAAGCCTCCTTCTGCTCCGAGGAGAGGTCCTCCTTGTAGCGCTGCGCGAAGGCCAGGAAGCTCTGGTGCCACAGCACGGGCAGGACCCGCTGGTCCGTGCGGAAGGCCAGGAAATGGAAGACGAGGGCATCCACCACACGGAAGGGCAGGGCGTACTTCTTGTCGATGAGCAGGCGGAGGAAGATGCTGTTGGCGCCGCTGTACTGCATCTCGGCAATCTTCAGCATGGCCGCGCTGCGGGGGGGGAGGGGAGCACGGAGGTGAGGGCAGGGCAGGCAGGAGCCACGGGGCACCCAGCACCCAGATACAAAGATGATAAACCCGGCAATACCCCCACCCCAGAGATACCGGAGAGGCCGAGGGACAGAGCTGAGGCGTGGCACTGGTGTCCCTAAGGGAGAATCTCTGCCCCCACCAGCCTTTCCGCACGTTACCTGGAGTGGAGGACAGGGATGGAGCACTTGGTGAGGATGCTGCCGATGATGATGGCCTCCCGCAGTGTGCAGGTCCCCGACTCGCACAGGGGGATGAGGATCCCTGTAGAGGGAGGAAGAGTCAGGCATGGCCCGTCCTCACGGCAGCAGGCAGAACCTTAAGTCCCTTCCCCTGTCGTGGGACACATCTGACCCTGGGGTAAACTCCTGGAATAAACTTCCAGGGGTCACAGCATCTCCCTGCCACGCTACTCGACTCAAGTCGCAGACAAGACTGAGATCAGACCCACGACAGCTCATAACCTGCTACCAACCTCCAAAAGAACCCAAACACCTGCTGGCACTCAGCAGCAGCACCTGCATAAGCCTACAGGCTTCCACCCTGAACACCGCAAAAGGGCTCTGCTGAAGGGGATTCCTGGCATCTTCCACATCTCCTTCCCACTAAGCCCGCAGGGCCACACCACGCTGGGGACAGTGCTGTCACACTGGGCAGCGGTGTGCAAGGCACCCCTGCTGAGCTTCCTAGCTGCCACAGATGGCGAGAGGCTCCCCGGCAGGAACGGCAGCGCTGCAGGGAGTCCCTACCTTTGAACCAGGCTGCTGGCTTGAACAGAGCCTTCTTCAAAGCCATGTAGAGGTGAAAATTGAGGCGCTTATACTCAGCAATGTCATCCCTGACCCGCGGCAGCAGCACCAGGTTGTAGAACCGCTGGGCCATCCTCTCTTTCAGGTTGGATGAAAATATCCTGGGCAAAGCAAAGCACAAAAGTGAGGTGTGGAGAAAGGAGGCCAAGCGGGGGACAGGTTGGTGTTTTGCAAATTTGGTTCCAGTTATGGAAAGAAAAAGCAAAAAGAATCCCACATCAGCGGCTCCCAGAGATGATCTTACCTGGTGGCTTGGTACATGGCAGCTGCCGTCCACGTCTCCGGCTCTGTGATGTAGAGGATCTGCTCCCAGTTGGACAAGGCAGGAATGATTTTAAATGCCTTGGGGAGTTTCCCGCTCCTGTATTTGGACAGCACCTTCAAAGACATGGACAGAGGCCAGGCCGTGACATATGGGCACTGACAGCAGGGCTGTGGGGCTTGTCTCGTGACAATGAGAAAGCTGTCCCTTAGCATCTCTGGTGAGAAAGGACTATCCAGGTCTAAAGACAGGACCGTCCCAGGACCACCCTGAGCATGGCACTCAGGTGACTGTCACTCAGAAACATTCTGGGCCATTCAGTGCCTGATACTACACAGATCGCAGCTGATCCACAGAAATGCCTACGCAGAGTGAGTGTGGGGACAGGCCCTGAGAAGGAGCGCGGGCACAAGGGCAGCGGCTGTGGGGCTCAGCGTGGCACACCCCGGGCCCTGGGGCCCAGCCTCACCTCTCTGACGCCCCTGTAGACCTCCAGGACACGGGGATCGAGCTGGGGCATGGGGCAGCCCGATATCTCCGACAGCGCCGTCTCCACCTCCGTCTGCTTCTCCGTGATCTTCTCCATGATGATGTCCGCCAGCGTGCGCCTGGGGCCGGGGCAGGAGGGCTATGAGTCGGGGGGCCCCGGCCCAGCCCCCCCTCCCGCTCCCGCCGCCTCCTCACCTCAGCGGCGGGTTCTTGTTCATGAACATCTCGATGGCCGCCTCGTCCTCGGGGTCCACGGTCACCTCGCCGCCGTACTCCCCGCTCCGGCCGGCCGCCGCCGCCGCCTTCTCCAGCGAGGGCCACTCCTCATCGTCCTCCGAGTCGGAGCCGGGACCGCGGCCCGGGCCTGCGGGGGAGCGGCGCTGGCTGAGCCCGGGGCCTCGCACCCTGGACGCCCGGGGGTGCGCGGGGGGCGAAGCGAGGGCTCACCCAGCGCCGTGCTGCGCTGCCTGGGGGCGGCGGGCGCGCCGGGGCCGTGCTCAGCCTCCAGCTCCTCCTGCTGCCGCCGCGCCTGCTCCAGGATGCGCCGGGACAGCCGGGCATCCACATAGGCCTCGCCGCCCGCCGCCTCCTCGGCCTGGCCGCGCCGCTTCCCCCGCGCCGTGGGCCGCGGCGCCGCCTCCTGCAGGATCTGCTCGGCCAGCGGCAACAGGGGCCCGGGGGCCCGCGCCCGCCGCGTCTTGGGCATGGCGGAGGGGCTGGGGGGCGGCGGGGCTGGGGAAGGGACGGGAAAGCCCGGACGCCGCCGCCTGTCCGCCACCGGCCGCGCGTGCGCTCTGGCCCCGCCTCTTCCGGCGGAAGGGAGACCACGCCCCTTCCGGCGGCACGGCGGGCCTGGGGCGGGCGGGTGCAGCATGGGGGTCACCTGGTAAGTGTGGCGGCGGGGGCTTCTGGGGGGGAGGTGGAGGCGAAGGTGACGGTGACTGGGGGGCTCCCTGGCGGGGGGGGGGAGGAGGAGGAGGCGGCGGCAGCAGCAGCAGTAGTAGCGGCGCCGGACGCTGGCGCTGCCCGGTGGGAAGGAGGAGGAGGAGGAGCAGGGCGGCGGGGGAGGCTCCCCCGTGGAGGGGAGGCGGTGAAGGGGACGCTACCCGGTGAGGGGGGGTAGGAGGCGGTGGCGGCGGCGGTGGGGGAGAGCTCCCCGGTGGGGGAGAGGTGGTGGCAGTGGGGGGCTCCCCGGTGGGGCAGAGAGGGGGGCTTCCCGGTGTGGGGGAGGATGCGGCGGCGGGGGGCTCCCCCGTGGAGGGGAGGCAGCGAGGGGTCTCCCCGGTGGGGAGAAGGAGGCGGTGGGGGGTGGCTCCTCGATGGGGGGAGGGAGGAGACGGCGGTGGCGGGGGGGAGGGGCTCCCCGGTGGGGCTCCCCAGCCCGGTGCCCGCGGGCCCTGAGCGCTGTTGCAGCGTGGCGCAGGTGCCGGTGGCGGAGGGGAAGAGCGTGCAGCAGACGGTGGAGCTGCTGACGCGGAAGCTGGAGCTGCTGGGGGCCGAGAAGCAGGGCACCTTCTGCGTGGACTGCGAGACCTACCACACGGCCGCCTCCACCATCAGCAGCCAAGGTCAGCCCCGGGACCATCCCGGGACACATCCAGCCCCTGAACGTGAAGTCTGGCCAAGCATGGTCTGGTCCGTGCACCCGCAGCACGGTTCTGCCGTGGGGCCAAGGCTTCTCCTGCGGGTGGTGGCAGCTGTTTGTCACAGGTGGCCCCGGGCTGCCCACAGCACGGCTGCGCTGCCCGTCTGCTGCTTCCCTCCTCCAGGAGACGGAGCATCCCTGTGCCCCGTGCTGGGGAGCCGGCAGGGTCGGTGCCAGGCAGGGGTGGGCTGCTCTGCCGGTGCCATTTGCCCCGTGCCCTGTGTGCCCCAGCGTTGCTGTGCGCTGGGGACAGCGGTGTCACCGGGGAGCCCGGCCTGGAGGTCTGCCACTCGAGCCTTAGGCGCCATGCTGGCTGTCTTTGCTGTCAGCGTGTTTTTCCTTGGAATTTTATAAAATCCTGCTGCTGAGGTGCTTTGGAGGCCGCGTTCTTGCTCTGGAGGGGATGGGCGCAAGTCTCCTGGCAGCATCTGCCTGCTCTGCCAGCCTCCAAGGGGTGAGTGCTCATGGGCAGGCAGCAGCGGCCAAGTGGAGCGGAGCTTGGGGAGTGGGCAGTGGGGAGCAGCTTGAGGGGGGCCTGAGGCATGAGATGACCCAGCTGTTTCCAGGGATGTGCTCAGAGGACCCCGAATTGCCTCTGGATTTAACATAAAACAGGCGCCCAGAGGCATGGCCTGCTCACCTGAGGGCTGCACCAGCCTCTTTCTGTCTGTCTGTCTCCATTTACGATTTTGATATAATTTAAAAACATCAATGTGAGTGTCACCGTCCGCGGTGGCTGCGTGGCTGCAGAGGTCAGCACTGAGCCCCGCACAGCCTCAGGGCTCTGCACCACAATTTGCCCTGACAGATCCATTTGAAACTACCGGAGCAGCTTTTTGCTGCTTTTTGTGCAGCTGGAACTGGCAGGGCCACATTCGTGGAAAGGCTTTTTTGATCTCTGTGGATAAATGAGAATTGTTTCCAGCTTTTAAAGCATGGTATATGCCAGGCACATCCTCTCCAGACACCGTGTGTTCCTGAGTATGTCCCAGCCCATTGTCCCCTGGCAGGACTGGTGGTGAGTGGGAGGAGAGGCAGAGCCCAGCCTTCCTCCATGACTTGGGGCAGGAGGATGTCAGCGGACACCCGGCTCTGTCTTTGAGGATGGGAGGTGGGTGCTCTTTGTTGACCTCCCCACCAGTCTGCTGAGGATCTCATGTTCAGCTCGCCCTCTCGTCTCTCAGTTGTGCTGGTGTGTTATCCTTGGGCTGCAGAAGATTTTTTTCCTTTTTAACTTTAAATCTTAAGAAGGAAATACAATCTATTCACTGAACGGCTGGATAACATGAAGCACGTGTGAGTGGTACAAAGACCCTGGAATTAAAGTGACTAAGAGGACAAAGAAAAAACAGATGCTTCTTTAAAGCACATACAGGCGCAAAACTTACTGGTTTTACAGCCCAAATACCATTGCTCTTATTTCAGGGCAGACAGGCAAGCTGATGTATGTGATGCACAACTCCGAATACCCCCTCAGCTGCTTCGCTCTCTTTGAAAATGGTCCCTGCCTTATAGCAGATGCCAACTTTGATATCCTCATGGTGAAGTTGAAAGGCTTCTTCCAAAATGCCAAGGCAAACAAGATAGAGAGCCGGGGCACCCGCTACCAGTACTGTGACTTCTTGGTGAAGGTGGGCACGGTTACAATGGGGCCCAGTGCCCGTGGGATATCTGTGGAGGTAAGAATCGTCTTTGAAGGGTATGAAATACAACCAGAGACAGGGGAATTCGATGTTGGAGGCTAGATGAGAAATCCCCTGTCCCTTCAGTCTCTCGATTGTATTGCTCATTGCTGGTAGTTTGTACCAGATGTGTTCATGTATGCAGCAGGCAGGTTATTTCTCTCCTTTTCACAATGAGGTTTAATTCAGGCAGGTACTTTGGGGCTCAGCTGCAGCTACGCAAAAGCCTGTAGTTGAAGTGTCAAGCAAAACCCTGAAGGGGTGCCATCGAACTAAAAAGCTGCTTAAAGTCCTGATGTACAACACTAGTAGCACACTTCAGGTTCATAAGCATGCCGAGGGGACAAAACAACCTCTTCAGCTGCTAATTCTATGCTGATTTGGATTTTGTTTTCTTTCTCCATCAAGAGCAGGGCCCTCTTGCCCCAGGTTCTGCTCACACGGTGGAGAGATGGTTCTCTCCTCACCAGAGAACTTTTGGCAGTGTCAGTCCTACTTTGTGGCATGCCGACCTGGATCACTGCACTGTGGACTCAAAGCCTGCCATCAGCTTCTGTTCTCTCCACTCCTGATGCTGAGGCTCAAGAGCGTCAGTTGCCAGCTGCTGACAGATATTTCATGGGGTGGAGGCTGAGCTGAAGCAAACTCTGAAGGGAGATCCTTCAGCACACGTGAAGGGGAGTGGGAGGATCTAGGAAGGTGTTTTAGGAGACCTTTGGCTGAGTGCAAGCAATGAGTCGAAGGCTCACAAGCTGTGGGTAAGCCTCAGCTGGGCTGAAAAACATCTTGGAAAAAGACAAGGAGCAGGGAGGGGTGGGGTGGGGTAGGTCAGACTCCAGACATCTCAATATATGGATGCCTAACAGTCTTCAAGGTAGCTGAGAATTAAGATGCTTAGAAGTCCTTCAAAATCGCAGCTTGTGCTTTTCTAAACACACAAATCCTATTTGATACACAGTGATCACGCTGCATCTACTCAGGCAGGTGTTCTTAGCCAGCAGGGATGAGGATTGAGAAACAGCTTATTTCTTCACTGCAATAAACACAGATGTTAGAGCATTACTGTTGCTATTGATCAGAGTTAAACAGAAGCTTGTTTCAACCTCAACTTGAGTCCAGGACCAGGTTTGCCAAGCGGTCTGACTGCTTCTGGTTTAGTAGGTTTTTTCAGGGTTTTCATTAGGACCTACTGATTTGGGACCAGACTCATAGTTAGTAAAACACTTCAAGTCCTTAAGTCCCAAGGCTTTTTCCAGTACTCACCTGAAAGATGTCACAGCCACACACGAGTCGTCGACCTGCCAGCATGTGTGAATGGATTTTGGGTTTGGATGGGGTAAGGTTTGAACCGATGTCCCAAGACCTCCACTATTGGAGATTTAATAAAAGTAATGCCCTTACAGGGGATGTTTTGCCTCCCCTTCCCTTTCGAAGGGATAGCTTGCATGTTCCCAGCATGTCCTGTTCATTCATATTTGTCCATCCTTACACACTAAATATTCTCAGGTGTTTTCATGAAAAGCGTTTCCTCTCTAGTTGCCTCCTGCATGGTTATTGCCCCTGCTGCGAGCTTCAGGGCTGTGCTTTCTGTTGTCAGGTGGAGTACTGTCCCTGCGTGATAGCCAACGACTGCTGGAACCTGCTCATGGAGTTCATGCAGAGCTTCATGGGGAACCACACTCCCGGTATCCCGTCCGTGTTCGGCACCAAGCACGACAGCATCTACAGCCCAGGAGACACGATGGTTCAGTACATGGAGCTGTTCAACAAGATCCGCAAGCAGCAGCAGGTGCCTGTAGCGGGGATCAGATGAAAGGACTCCCCTGGAGCCCGGTTTAGAGCAAGTGCATCCTCTTTTCTGCCTGCCCATCTGGATCAGGAGTTCCTCCAAAAAGCGGCACTGGAGGCAGCCCAAGGTTTATTTTTTCTTCT
Organism: Falco naumanni; assembly: GCF_017639655.2. NCBI lineage: Eukaryota > Metazoa > Chordata > Aves > Falconiformes > Falconidae > Falco > Falco naumanni. The sequence continues at coordinate 3,358,978 of NC_054070.1, forward strand.
CAGTCTCTTTCCCCCTGTTTCAAAGCAAAGGTTTTGAACACTGTGCATATTTCTTGTTGTTCTTCATGGTTTTGAGTATGTCTGGGATCGGGCCTGTGGTTCTGGCGGTTCTTTGTACCATGCTTCATGCAGGGGATTACTGTTCGTCAGCAGGAGGGAACAGCAGAATTTCCAGCCAAACACATGCAAGGGCAGAGTTTTCTTGTCTGCAAACAGCTACTTGAGAGATTTTTATTTTAAAAAAATTTTTAGATAGCCACGTGAAAGAGTCTTGTTATTTTTCATCAAAATAAAAAGCTGTATTTTGTGAGGAGATGGAGTCTTTCTGCACAGCAAGTGGTGTGCTGTTTTGTATTGTTTATTTACAGTTTTTGAAATTTTCTGTTGCGTGGAGACAATTACTCAGCAGAGTTTCATCTCTGATTTGGTTCAAGAGTTTTATACCCCTGAAGCAAACTAATTTCCCCGTGGCAAAATCTACAGGAATTCTTGCGTTTCTATTATGGGTATGTTCTTAGCTTGCCTTCATCTTTTATATCTGATGGGAGTATTAAAAGTCTTCTACCTCTCGGATGATACCGATGAAGCCTCATGATAAATAAATAAATAAGCCTGGCAGGAGCCCTCTCATGCATTGAAAGAGAATACCAGCTGCTTTATCTTACTGTTTGAAAGGTAGGTAATAAATGTCCTATCCCTGCACACATTTCTCATTTGAGAAATCCTGGTGACTTTAGCAGATTTAATGGCGTAAGGAAGGATTTGGGGAACAAGAGCCAAAAAATTGTTATAAGACGATATCACTTGAATATTTTTTTTTTTAGTGGCAATTTATTTTTACAGCAGGAAAACTAGATCCATTTTGAGCTATCTTCCCCCTTGGTTTTACTTGTTTAGTATCTTATCTGGCTTGTAGCTGTTATTTTTGTTTCTCTTCCCTGCTCCACCCCCTGCTCGGTCTCAGAATATGCAGAAACAGCCTTACTCAGCCACCAGCCTTTGCGCCGAGCTTCCTTCATGGTTCCTGGGTAGCGGGGTTCTGGCTCTGCAGCTCGTGTCCCAGGCACAAAGGGCAGGTGTAGAGAAGGTCTAAGGACGTTTTAAAGAAGGGAGATTTGCAAAAAGGACAGTGGGTTCCTCGTGAAGAAGCGGTGTGCATCTTGCTTGCAGAAATATCCTTGGTTCCTTGCCAATACAGGAGTCTTGAAGAGTCTGAAGAGTGAGTAAAACAGAAATAGATTTCTCCTAAATGGATTTTTCCTTCTGAAGCAGTGGGGGAAGAGAAGCTGGTTTGTTACTTAATTTGCTGTCTGGTGGAGAACTAGTTATTTAGATGTGATCTCTTTGTGATTAGCATTTATACCTGTAAACCTAATTAACTATTCAAGTGCCTAGAGCTTTTAGTGTGGGCATTTAATAAATTTAATTGGTACTGGGTCCAGAAAGATCTGGTTAATGAGCCATAATAAATGGCATAATGTACCATAAGTGTGTTAGAAGTTCCAGCATGCTGAATGCACTGAATTTTAGCAACTCTTAGCTCAAGTTCATGACATGTGTGCTGACTTCAGTGGGACTATTAATTTCCAGTGATGAAAATTCAGTGAGAATCTGACCTGCTGTCGTTCCACACAGTTAAGTGCGGCTGGGAAAACTTAAGAAAACAAACTGTAGTCTTTGTAAGGATAGTTATTTCTGTTCTGCTTCCCATTTTAGGTCTTAAGGTTAAAAAAAAATACCATTTAATGATCAGATTAGTCATGCTGAATATTGCTAATGCTTTATTAATTCCCAAAAGATGCGTTCTGTAACCAGAGATGTCAAAACTCTGGTCACGTCTAAAAAACATAAAATGTGTGCTGGAATCTCTGGGGACTTCTGTGCTTTTATTAATACATTGTACTGTTCCTAGAGTAATAAAATGGGACCCCTCGAGCTACATTCTGCCTTCAATTACACCATTACAGCCGCTGACGTCAGTAGGTTTCCACGTGTGTAAAGATGGGTAGGATTTAGCCCTTTATGTCTTAGCAAAAATGTCTGTTGCTGTAACTGCATTCGGTGAGCAAGGGGATCAGCTGCCCCACATGAGGGGCTCCTTTTACTCTGGGGCTTTTTACTTTCTTGATGGACAAAATGACTGGTTTTCAATCTTATTAGCTGCAGTAATCCTCCTTATTCTGGCCCCCCCAGCATCAGTATGGCAGGTTAACATGGCTTCGAACATGCTGGTCTGCATCTTAACAAGTCTTCAGGGGGCTTTCAATTGTGTTACATTAATGGATTGAGCCAGTGTAATTGAAAACCACCCTAATTTTGCCTGTCAGGGCATGGTCTGGAAGGTTGTTTTCCTGTTGCTCCCCAGTGTTTTTGCAGAGAATGCAAGATCTAGAGGGAGAGGTGGCCAAGCTGTAGTCCTGTACCACTGTGGATCCTATTTTCTGCTTCTGCACCTTTCAAAATCCCTGGCAGTGTTGTTGCTTTCCATGAGTTGAAGCCTGACGTACAGGGGACTGAGGATCTTGGGGATGGGGGTCTCACCCTTGCATCGTTACAGCTTTCCCCCCTCCTAGCTCTAAGTAGAGGCTGGGTGATGTTACTGGGGTCACTAACACTTTGGTGGCAGAGAGTCCAAGTCTCACTGCCACCCTGGGGATGCTGCTGGCTTTTGTTCTGTTTTGTGCTGTGGCATTTTTTATGAGGAAGTACTTACATAGCAGCTGCACCCTGCTAAGCTTTACAAAGAGAGTGAGGACGTAAGAGCCTTACTAATCTTCAGTTTTAATTCTTAGCAGACACTGCAGACTGAGGGCTCATTGCAGTGGGGAGCTGTTGAGTTGAGAGGTGTGTGACTGGATTTCTGTGCAGGTACGGGTTCAGAACAGACCAGGCACTGGTCAGAAAGGGAGGGTGTAGAGAAGGGACAGCAAAGCTCACAGGAAGTGGAATTTGTGGAAAGCCTGGCTGGTGAAGGAGCTCACAAGGAGACCACAAGGCTGTGGAGTGTCCTGTTCTGGCAGAAGAAAGCAGGCTCCTACCTGTCGCAGTAAATTGCAGTGCTTTGCCTCAAAACTTACTGGGACGAGACCAAGGGGTAACATTTGGTCCTGTGCAAAGGAATCGTGTCTGTGACACTGCTGACCTGTGCTTCATGTCATCAGTGCTGCATAGTCCACAACGCCTTGCTTGCAGCCTTGTCCTGGCTCAGCGCTGCCCGGAGAGCAGGATTCAGCACTCCCTGGCAGGTCCCTGATGGTCCCTCTGAACTGTGAGTCGTCCCAGTGAGTTGTCCCAGTGGGTGCGGGTGACTCCCAAGGATGGCTGCCCCTTGCTGGTGACAGGCGTCTCCCCCCGGCCCCAGTGCTGAGACCCTTTGTCTCTAATAAAATGCGTTTTCATCCCCTCATGGCTCCTGCACTGTGGCGATGAGCGTGTGACCTAGGGGCCTTTTGAGTGACCTCTGGCAAAGGCCAGTATGGCTCAGGGGCCCTTATCTGTGTGCCATCCCTGGCCCTGTGGGGTGCCCCCCCCCCAGCCACCTCAGGGGCCATGTGGGGTGGCCCCCCCCCGCCACCTCAGGGGCCATGTGGGGTGCCCCCCCCCCCCCCCCCAGCCACCTCAGGGGCCCTGTGGGGTGCCCCCCCCCAGCCACCTCAGGGGCCCTATGGGGTGCCCCCCCCCCCAACACCTCTGGGGTTGTGTGGGTTCGCCCCCCCCCAAGTCACTTCAGGGGTCCTGTGGGGTGCCCCCCCTCAATCACCTCTGGGGTTGTGTGGGTTTCCCCCCTCCCCCAGTCACCTCAGGGGCCCTGTGGGGTACCTCCCACCCCTCAGCCACCTCAGGGGTCCTGTGGGGTGTCCTCCTCCCCCTGTTACCTCAGGGGCCCCGTGGGGTATCTCCCACGCCCCGCAGCCACCTCAGGGGACCCGCGGGAACGCGCCACGTCCCGCGCTGCCCCTTTAAGAGTCTCTTTGTCTCCGAAACATCCTTATTTACCCTCCTGTGACTCAACCAAACTTCAGCCTGGGATTCACAAAGCCTGGTACGTCACCGGCCGGGGCCGGGGCCGGGCAGTCCCCGCCTCTCGGCTCTGCCCTCCCGCTACTCGACCGTGAGCCATTGAAGAGCTCTCCCTAGCGGCTACGCGAAGCTCGTAAGCTTCGCCAGAGCTCTGCCTGCGGCTGCGTAGGCTACGCAAAGGGCGTCCGTCGGTGCGCCAGCCGCACCTTTAGTGCCAAGCTCGGCTTTACGGAATTGGCGTAAGCAGCGGCGCTGGCTGGCGGCGCGGGCCGAGGGGGAGGGCAAGAGCGCTGTGTGGCGTGCTCTCCAGCCAATGGCGAGGCAGGGCGGGCCGCGGCGGGCGGCCAATGGGCGGGTAGGGGGCGTGGCCAGCGGCCGTTGGGGTGTCTGGCGCTGGGTGACAGCTCGCGCGTGCTGATGATGGCGGTAAATAAAGGGGCCGGGGGGGGGGGGGGGGGCGGCGAGCTGAGGGGGCGAGAGGGGCGGGGGGGCTGAGGGGGGTCACCCCGCTGTGAGGCGGGGGCTGAGGGGGGCTTTAGCTCCCCCTCCTCCGCCACACACATACACACCCCCCTTTAAGGCCCCCACTGTGCGGTTGGGGGGCGCGGGGGGGCTGAGGCGGCCCGCGACCCCCCCCCTCGCCCCGGCGGCCGCCGCCTTTGTCTGCGGGCGGGAGCCCCGCGCCGGCCTCCCCGGCCCCGCAACTTTCCCTTTGTTGAGGCGCGGGAGCTGCGGGAGCGCCCCTCTTCACCCCCCCAGGATCGGGCCCTCCCGGGGGGGGGGAGGCGGGGGGGTGTCGCACAGCACCGGGGGTCGCGTCCCGCCGCGGGCCGTGGCCTTACTGCTGAGGGGGAGAGCTCCCTAAAACTGCCCTCAGCCCCTCCGTGCTGTGCTGGAGTGGGGGAGAGGACACAAAACTGAGGAAAATCCGTGCCGATTCCTGTTTATTTTTTTTTTTAATAAAAAAAAAATATCTGTGTGGGTCTTGTGCCTTGCCTGCCTGCAAAGGTCGGGAGCAGAAGTTAACGGGGGGGCTGGGGGGGGGGGCACCTCGGGTTTAGGTCCTGCCTCGGGGAGCAAAGTGTGCTTTAAAATCTTGCTTTAAACATCCCTGGAAGCCGAGGGGGTCGCAGCATTTTATATCCCCCCCCCGGGGAACGCTCAGATAGCCCAAGAAAATAACTGCTTGTGCCTGTAAGCCCCCACGGACGGGAGTCGGTTGTAGGAAAGCTGCTTATTTTAGGAAACGTGCCTGCTAATTGTGTTACGTGCAATTGTACGTAGGAAAAAGAAGCACGATCCGTGTGTCAGAACAGCTCCCGATCTCCAGGTACGGCCAGCGGGAGAATACGGACGCGTGATGAAAGCACCCCGTTATTTTGAAATACATTGAGGGAGGTGGGAAAAGTGTCTTTGCTTTTCAGAGCTACACTTGTACTTTTAGTCAGGGAACGATGCTGCGAGCTCTTGAAGTCGCTGTGCTCGTCTGGTGCGAAATGTTTTGAAATTTGGTCCTTTTATCCACTGTTGCTTCAGAGGAGATGCTGGCTGGAAGCTGAGGAGCGTGCGGTGAAAGATGTGATAGGCGCTGCGGATTCCTCAGCTCCAGCAAAACTCTAATTGACTTCAGTGGGAGCTTCTCCTGAAGTAATATCAACCATTCTGGTGTGAAGGCAAGGCAAAAAATAGGGACCAGATTAAAAGGGATGATAGGGAGGTGGGACTGGAAGCAAAAATAAGGTGTCAGGAAGGGGGAGGAAGGGGTGCTGTTGGTGGGGATGAGATCCAAGCTGCTGCTCAAGAAAAGGAAACGCGTGGCTGGGACGTGAGAACGAGGACAGGAGCAAGAGCTGCAGGAGTGGGGAGGATGCAAGTGGGTAAATCTGTGGAATTGCGAATATAAAAACTCTTGTGTGGGTGTGAACGCTGTAGATTAAACTTGCCCTTGGATTAAATGAGTGTCGCTCTTGCCAGAAGTATCTGGAGTTGCACCCTGTCTATAGCCAGCAGTAAATGTAGGGCTGTTGCGCTGATTTTTTGCTGCTCTGCCTTTGGCAGCTATGCTTGGGGGTTGCTGTTGTTTAACAATTGTCAGATATGTTGGTATGATGTTAAAAAAAAAAAAAAAGAGAGGTCAGCGAAAGCATTTGGTGTTGGTTTTAATTGCTTTGAAAATAGGTTAGGTGCAAATATTTGAAAATTATGTGCCAAACATGAGCAGCATTTGAAGTCTCTGAGCTAGGCGTGCTTTCAAACACCAGGCTGCAAATGGTAAATGCTTGTTTATTTTTCCCCTAATCATTCTCCCTATTAATATGAGCTGACTTCAAGTGAAAAGGGTGTTTTGAAGTTGGCAGCTTTTCAGGTCTGGAATAATTCTTGGGTCTTGCGCAAGTTCTGTTTGTTACAAAGAATTTTGCTTATTCAGGAGCAGGGCTTAACAATAGTCGCATATGCAACGGTTTATAGACTGTTACAGCTAGTAAGTCAAAACTGGGGATTTATTTAGCTGTTGTGTGTCCAAAGATCGTTAGTAAAGAATCTGTCGCTGCAGTTCCCGCGGAGATTCAGATTGCATGTGGTACAAAGCCTTGTGGTCGACAAGACACGCTGAAGGCCTGTAAGAATGGAGAAATTGTGAATAAGCCTTATGTGCTGCGGCTTGCAAAATGAAACAGCGCTTGGTCTGATTTGTATTTGGATTGGTAAACTCCAAGGGAATGGCAAAGAATCTATCTTTCGTGTGTTGTAGTTAATCATGGAAATACTGCTGACGGGGAAAAAAAAGGGCACGTTTAGCTTGGTGTATCACCTCTCTGCTTCTGAGTGTGAAAGCCTTGAGTGCAGTTTTTTGCTGCAGTGGATTTCTTGTGACTAATCGTAATCCTTTGCTTGGTGTTTGCTTGTTTGCAGCATTCTGTCCACATCAGACATCACAGGTTGTTTCCTTCAGTCCTAAAATACACTTACTTGTTAATTGGGTTTTTTTGACAGTAGTTACTGTTTTGTCTCAGCTCCTAAGTACAAGTGACGAGAATCACTTTCTCTGGTGGCAAAGGTGGTATAAATTATGATTGTCTTTCAAAATCCTATTTTTATTGGCCTTTTTTTTTTTCTTTCATTAGCTATTTTTATACTGAAATTTCTTAGGACTTCTGCTGGGACTCATAAAGTGAAATTTAGTGTTTTCTCAGCCCTTAGAAGATGTTAGTGGATAGTTTTAAAATAGCTAATAAATGAAAATACTACAAAATTCAGTTTCTGTCTTACAAGGTCTGTGTGAATTCTTTCACATGCATTTTTTGCTTTGGGGAAGTGTGAAAGGGTTTCTGAAGTTGACTTCAGCTCTGAGTCAAAACAAAACTAAGGTTGTTTTGAAATTGCTCATTGGAAATTATTAGAGAGATACTAAGATAAGTTCTTTGAAAACTTTGCCTATAACTGGGCGTAGCAATTCAGATCAAAATGGGGGAGAAGGAAGCTGGGGTAGTTCTAGCGACAGCTCGCTCGGAGCTGCATGGTGGGACGTGCTCCCAAAGATCCCCCCAATCCTTTATTTTTGTAGGAATCCTCTCCAGTGGGTGAGAAACACTGGAAGTTTCTCACTTTGTTTAACAACCTTTGTGGTTTTCATCTTGAATATTTCATCAAGGGTTGGTTTTGTTGTTGGTTTGGTGTGTGTTTTTTTTTTCCTTTGGGGAATGAAACCTTCAGAGATGTTCTCCTCTCAGCAGCCTGTTGTTAATTGCTCAGTGTATAAACACTTCACCTTTCCTAAACACTTAACCACAAGGAACAGGCTGTTGAGTTGATGCGGGTAGGTTGTATAGAAAAAAGCTCCCCCCCCCCCCCCCCCCCCCTTCAGTGTCAGTGAATGGAAGACCATCCTCGTTAGCATGAAACCCTTAACAAATCATTGCTCTGGAGTATACTGAGCAAATTCAACAAACTGTTTAACAGGAACCACTACCATTTCAAAACCCGATGTATAGATCAGAATGTCTCAGTTGTTTGTTCGCATCTCCGTGTACACCAATGCTAATGCTCTTCACTTTTGTTTTTATTAGACTTTAGATCAAAGATGGCTCATGCGAGGCTGTTAAGTCGTATGTGGCTTGTGAGCCATTGAATTACAGCCCCAGCATGCAGGCTTCATCACGTAACTGGCAGCAGAGCTACGGAGCAGCTATAACATGCCACTGAAACAAAAAAGATTAAAGTGGGAGTAAGGGGAGAGAAGGTAAAAATGGAGGTGGAGATTCTGTCCTTTGCCAGCGTTGCAGGGAAATAATTTCTAAGTGCTCTAAATCTAATTATTTGTATATTTGCAGTAATACGTATCATCGTGTATTGAGGAAAATGCAGATTAAAATGCGCACTCTATTACACTGCATTCTGCAGGTTTTGAAAGGAAAAAAATCCCTTTTTTTGCAGCAGGTTAAGAAGTGAGTTAGTATCTTTACAGATGTAACATAGGTAGAAAAAATAGACTTGGCTGCTTTGTGTTAAGTGTTGTTAATTAGCTTTTTGCTTACGAGATGGTAATGAGTGCACATTAACTATTACACCTCCAATACATTACAAAGATCAGTATGAAATCTCAAAAAATGGCAAACTTTTTGGGGCATACCTTGAGATTTTTTTAAAGAAGGCTCACTAGGTAGGTTCCTTTAATTCGGTAATTATAATGTAATTCACTGAGAAGGTTGTCCTTTTAAGAACTTTACTGAGAAAGTAGAAGAAAAATACAGGCAGCTATCTGAAAAACAGGTTTTTTTCCTTGTTCCTCCCCACAGTGCGCACACTTGCTTTCTTACCTCGCTGCCTTGGCTGTATAATTCAGCCGCATTTTCAAATGAAGACAGAAAACTTGAATGCGTGAATCTGACAGCTCAAAGTTAGTATGAGTGCATTTGAAATCTATCCTCCGTAACATGTCAGTCATGACGAATGTACTCTTTAAAAAAAAAAAAAAATCTAAGGAGATGCTTTTTCAACGTTTTGTAACTTTGCTAGCTGAAATGCAAAAGGGTGCTTTAGCCAGAGCAAAAATCACATACTCAGACACAGGAATCCCTGCAGAAGGTTGGAATTACTAAATAACTTGCTCCATTTTGGTCTTTAAAAGAAAATAATAGTTTGGCCTATTATAGTATACTTTGTTGTGTAGTATATGTCACAAAAACTTTTACACTCAACCTCTAACTAAGCATACTGAAAAAGAAACTACAAACACACACCCCTGGTGAAGCCAGTGACGGTTTTGAAAGAACCAATTTAATGGAGAAAAGCTTTAGTGCATTTATGTTCTTTTCAGGCTTTTCAGTCAAACCATGGAAGATCAAGTCAAGAGTTATGGGCCACAGCTGTGTTCCTCCATTGAGATCTTCTATAGGACATCAGCTGAGCTGATTAAGAAATGGTGACCACAGCTCCATTCCCTTATTCGCTCTGAAAAGCAAATCCGTCCACTTGATTGAGAAGCATTGCCTTGCAACCATATTTTCCCATTCACTTTCAGTGGGCGGCTTAGATTTGATTAAGAAATACTGTCCTATAATTACATTCTGTCCCTCTCTCTCATGCTATGAAAAGCCTCTGAAGACAATTCAAGGTTTTGAACTTTAAATAAAAACGGTACAGGAGGAGGGTCTTTGCAGCCTGGCTAGGTGGGTATGCAGATGAAGTGATAAGTAGCTTTTAGCTGGAAATACTAAGAGTATCCTAAGAAGGGCAGTCAATGCTGGCTTGTGTTTCTGTACTGCTGCGGCTTTGTTCCCCACTTTCCTGGAAAGGATCAGTGTCTTTAAGCCTGACTCCGTTCCAGTAAGTTTGTCACAAGCGTGCTTTCCTTTTCTTCAAACAGAGAAACTGTATTTTATATTAAATCCTTTCTTTCTTTTGGTGTGATGGGGACCCATTTCGTCTCTTGCCTGGTGCTGAAGCTAACTTTACTCACTAATGTTAGATAGTTTAGAATCTCACATTATGTTGTATATTAAATGTGTTCCAGCTGAATAACAAGTGCCTTGTGTATTAAGAAGATACAGAGATTTGTGGCTGACTTCTAGCTTGAACGTTATCTGCATAAATATTGAACTATAGTTGATCAGGACAAATGATTTTTTTCATACGCTAAACTTTAGCAAATGCAGTTTAGCATGAATGCCTGCCCCCCCCTGCCCCTGCAGATCTGCGTAGCTTGGTGAAATGAGGAGCTAATGTCTTTGACTAATTGGGGATTGCATTTATGTTGGCTGTGGAGTTTTAATACTTGACAATAGTTGGTTTTTCTGGGTGGAGGCAGAGATCTAAGGATTGGTTTAGACAGACATGTATTGCATGTATCTATAGATGTCTTGCTAGAACCAGACAACATGATTTGCTTTTGGGTGCTTATGGGTTTTCCAGTCATTAACAGTGAAAAACGATACGTTCTGGTTTGGAGATTGCAGCTGTAGTGTGATCCAGAGGGCTGCTTAAAGATGAATTAACAGAAACTTGGATTGTGTGTTACTTAAAAAGAAAAACACGTCATCTGATGGGGATGTAAATCGGCGGTTGGCTGCTTGGGCTGGGGAACCAAGGAGATCTGTTGCCTGTAGCTGTCAGAGTGCAACTAAACTGTATAATTTCAGTGTCACGCTCCTGGAGGAGTGATGCCTCCAGCTCTTCCACCCAGTGACCTTCGTTAGTAGTTGCAGGGTGGTTTTGGTTTTGCTTCTTAGGGGAAACTTTCTTTCCTCCCTGTCCCATCATTATCTCCCCTCATGGAAACACAGAAGGCAAAAGCAATGAATTAAGGCAGCTTGTTGAATCAAGCTGGCTCCCATCTAATTAAATGGGGAGAGTGATGGCTAAAGATCTCCACCCTCTGCCAAGAAACAAAAGTATGGGGAAAGACTGCTCCTTGCTTTCCCTACTGATGCTGCCGAAGGGAATGTCAGGAGCAGGACATGAAAGGATGCTTCTTCAGATACCTGCGTAGTGGCTTCTTCTGTGTTAACTTTGTTGGTGTGTAGTAAAACTGCTGATGGCATGGAAATGGTCAGCGTCATATTTGGAATATTTCATGTAAGAACACACCATGCTTAAATGTATGATTGCTGCTGTATGGGAGAGCTTCGCTGCTTGTCTCTGGAATTGGTGGTGTTTTTGGCACCTGGAGAAATGTAATGGGAACAGAAGCATCACACTGGGTACAAAGGAGCAGGTTGATCTGGGTAGCTGTTTCTCTCTAAGGAGAAAAAAGGGCTGGGTTTTTTTGATGTGCTTAAAACCCACACAAACATGAAAAACATGTTTTAATTTTAAGGACAAGTATTTTAGACTTATTAATCGTTCTGGGAAAAAATCCATGTAAAACTCTGCTGTTCTTTAAAAAAAAGAAAAAGTTAAATCAGCAAACTGTTTATTCACTGGAGTTGTGAGAAAGAGCCCTTAGTTTGGATTTAATGATGTTTAATCATTCTTTCAAAAATACAAAGGAGGTACTAAAAGCTGTTCAGCTAAGCTTTAAAGAACTAATAGCTGTAACTCAGATTCAAAAGTGATTTAGTTCCAGAGGTAAGTCTATAATCCTACCAGTCATGAGTTAATCTGTCATCAGACTAAGACTAGAAGCAAATCTGTTTAACTAAGAATAGTTAATTCACCTGAATGAGAGCAAGGATGAAGATCATTCTCACAAGAGTTAGTTTATTTTGAGAAAATGTAATATTTGCGATTGTGAAAATAGCAAGTGTTTTTCAAAGGTAGACTGAAAAATTCTGCTTTGACATTTGCACTGCTCTTTTTTTTTCTGAACTTTTCAGGATGGTTCAGTAGTGTGGCTGCCTGACCTGCCTTAACCCCCAGTTTTTGGACACTGTGGAAGTGAGTGAGTCAGTGCATAAGAAAGATAATACCCCGTTTATTGTAGCATTGGAAGGTTTTAGGACTAGCTTTTTGAGGCACAGGTTTGTGGCGTCAAAACCAAATTCACCTCTCCCTCTTCTCTTTGCTTGTTCTGTTGTCGTTTTGTCTCAAGACAAATTGATGTGATGAACTCTAACCTCTTAGTAGGGTAACTTATTAAAATAACAGATGCTATAGAATTGGGCCTGAGTTGATCTTCAGTTCTTAAGGAAGATTAACAACCTGATATTTTGCAAATCAAGTTCCCATTTCCTACCTCGTTCTGTTACGTCGCTATGTTGTGGTGAGGACAAAGGCACTACTCAGATATTGCCTGTAATTTCTCAAAAAGGATTTCAGCCAGAACAGGATTCATAATATGCAAATTAGGAATAATTCCGGTGGGGAAGGTGCATTTGAGCAAGTGAAATTGTTCCTTACGTACCAGAGAATAGAAGCTTGTGTGTCAGCTGGCAGGCTGGACGTAGGGAAGGTTGAGGCTGAAAATACTCTTCTTTAGTGTTATTAGTGCTACTTTTTAGATCTCCTTTTGCACACCTAGCAAGAGGAGGGTTTGCTGTACAGGTTTTTACGCAGGCACAAAACAGGCACATCAATTGAGCAGAGGAAGGGGACATGTAAATCTCTAATTCTTTGTTGACAAGAAAACGGAGAAGACCTTGGTCGAGCCCAGCAGCCCAAGGGAAGGCTGGCTCAGATCGTTTGCTGCTCCTAGAGCTGAGGACATGGCAGCACCCTCCCGTACAGGGGTGTGGGCATGCTTATGGGTCTTATACGGACAAATACTGTTGAGCATCTTGGGCTGATGTCTGGGTTTTGTTGGTTAGACAAATAAAAAGACAGAAGTCCTTGCTGCATTTGAATAAATTGGTCGCTGTGATTTACTCTGTTTACCAGTCAACAGCGTTTATTAAAACCCATAGACAATTTTCTAGCTGCTGTTCAGTTTCACTCGCTTGGGGTTTTAAAAGACCTCGGAGTGGTTGATTGGCAAGTGAAGGAAAAGAAAATGATGGAGAGGTGTGCCGAAACCCTTCGTTATTTTCGTCTTGTAATCTCTGCTCCTCAAACACATCGAAGGCACCTTTCCTGCTTAAAACATAGCAAAATGTGACTGTGGAATACTGTACTTACATTTAATACTATTTGCCTATTCATTATGGCTGTGAAGATAATAAGCCACAGCCTGCTGGGGTTGTCTTGTTCTTTATTGCTTCAGTAGATGGCACTGACATGTTCATTTGACTGATTGCTTTATGTGTTGTATCAGCTGTGATGTTGTTTTAGATTAGTTAATAGTCTGTCTAAGATTTTGCCAAGATGAATATGAATTAAAATGGGGGAGGAAGAACAGCAGAGGACTACCCATAACTTAACAAGTATTCACTCTCTGGTATAATCCGTCTTTGTGTCTGTCACAAAGAGATTCTCGAAGAGGCTGTTAGTCTGCTGCTGGGTACCAGGGCTGTTAAATTGATCTCTGCTGCAGCCGGCAGTTTTGTGTGCCTGAGCAGCGGCAAGAGGATTTTCTGATGTGCTGGAGCTAGAAAACTTCACCTCGTACCTGTGCAGTGAAAGGCTTTGGGTTTGGTTTGTTCTATTAAAATTGCGTGTCTTTTGATCAAGAGTAATCAGTTTTTGCAGATGAGGGGGGAACGGAGCAAGGTACTATCAGTCAAGATGTAACCGGTTCTGACCTTGCTAAATGAAGCTCTTTGCCAGCAGTGGAAAGTTATGTTTAATTTTGTTGATGTTATTGTGAAGGCAGGTGGAAATTGTGTAGAATCTTCCCTAGCAGATGTTGAGTGTGGCTTTTAATGTTTTTAATGCATAACGTCTGAACTGTTGCTGTGAACCTCAACTCTGAATGTGTTGTTTACGTGACAGTTGATGATAAATGTGATATATGCTGAATGTAAAAAATGATGCTTCAAAAGCATGGTCAAAAGAAATAATGGTTTTGGCATTCTGAAAAAATGTTGCTTTTTGGCTGCATTGTAGTAGGCCACAATTAAAAGGAATAATAAGGCAGGGAAAGTAGGGACACAAGAAGATCATCTCCTCTATTCCTGCTTTGTTAGGCCACGTTGAAATATAACATGGCTTGTTTTGTTTAACATGTACCTTGTTAATTATTCTTAAACTGCCTTGTTCACTTGTGCGCAGGTCCTGACCCGTGAATACATAAGCACGTACACTATCCATTTGAGCAGTCTTACTAAACCTGAATGCGTGCCGAATTGGGCAGTGGTAAGTGTGAAAGGAATTAAAACAGACATCAGTTTAGTATGAATCCCACCAGTTTGGGGATGGTGTGGTATAAAAAACTGAATTTGCAGATAGTGGATATTGATGTAGCACTCTGGTGGCTACATCTGCCACTAATTTTGCACCCATTAAAGCTCTTTTACTGTCTGCGCTGGCAGAGAGGGTTTTCAGGGGCAATGTTCAGGGGCAAATGTGTAGAAAGACTTTAAAACACTATGGCATGTCCCTGATGTTGGCACAACTATGGAAATAGAATTCATTGGGAATTCATGGATTCTATAAAGCTGGTTGCTTGACCCATAAAGTGAAATTATTACTTTATATTGGGCAGTTAGCATCTACTTTCAGACTGTCCTAATGCAAAACATTTTTTCCTGTTTGGTAAGTCAAATTGTATGCGTTTACTGTAATTGCTTCAGGCTTCTACAGTTGTAAGTACCAGTGGAATTACTGCGTTGACTCTTTCCCTTTTGGAATGGTTCACTAGGACTAGAGGAAATGCTGTGAGTTGTTTTAATGTAGAGCAAGTGCCTCTTTTATACAGCGCTTCCATATCGTGTTTCCTAGCTTATTAACACTTCAAAAAGCCAAACCAAATATAAAACTCGGAAGCCTATGAAAAGAAAGGGGAGGGCAGGATTTTATGTGTTGCAATAAATGAAGAAACATTAACTTCTAGAAGGCCATGAACTAAGAAGTATATAGCATTTTAATAATGCTTTTTAACATCCAGGGTCATTATATAGTAACTTACCACATTTTCAGGGAACTGTAGGACGTGTATCTCTGTTTGTTTGTCTTACAGTGACCTTAAAGAATAAATAGTATTGGTTGTGTTGCATATTGAAAAGTTACTGTTAAAGCTAAGGTCGGAAGGTGAAAATTGAGAATACAGGTAGCCAGGGGCTTTACCTGAGGTTTTAGTCACTTATTTTTATTCATCTCTTGCACTTGGGTGAGAAACAGTGTGAGTTTAGCTTAATAAGAATATTCATATTTCATCTTTAAAATACTTTAAATTTTAAAAACTTCCAAGTTTAAACTTGCATGGCTGGAGAATTTGAATGGCAGTGTAAATAATGGAATAGCTAGTTTCTAAGGAAGGCTGTATTAAAATGCTTTGTGAACTGAAGAATTTAACCTTCTTTTTGCCTTTCTGTGATTATTTTCAAATCATAAACTGCTGGATCCATTCCGGCTGAACACTCTCTTGTTTAAGAGGATCTTCATCGGGAAGGAATGTGGATAAAAGACACATGCACATTTGCAACTATTTGTTGGCCTGTATAAAGTATGAATTATTGCTCTTTGAGGATGCAGGCAGTGTGAAGTCTTTTGTTTTAGTCATAAATTTATTCTAACCAAACAAAAGGAGTTTGGTGGTTTTTCTGACTTCTTGGAGTTTGCCAGCGAGCCTCTCTGGTAAGTAGAGAGAGCATTTATCTGCAGAAAGGTTGGTTTGGATAGTATAGCTAAACCAGATCACCACACACTGTAACAGCAAAAAAAAAGGTAGGATGAGGTTATTTTATCTGTTCCAGGCATTGACTAGCTTTAGGAATAGGGACTGGGGAACATTGCACGTTCTTTCCAGTTTTGATCAGTATAGACAGGTTAACAGCACGTTTCAGTTTATGTGAGGCCTTAAATCTAAGTCCACCGGTCATATTTAAAGCAGTCTCGGAGATGTTAAAACTTTTTTCTAAAGTACTCAAAATTCCAGAGTTTCAGGAAAAAGAGAAGTTTTTTCATCCTTGCTCCTTGCCTGGGGCTCCATTCCCTGAGCACTGAATTCAGCTTGAGCAATTTATCTGATTAATTTGGCGGTTAGATTGCTAGCCTGTAAATGTCTCCCCCCCGCACCCCACCCCCCTTCTCCTACTTGTAGCTGCCTGTGCATTGTGGTAATGGGATCTTAACACCTCTAATTCATAGGTTTGGGACATTTACATCTGTCAGCTGATGCAAAACATGAAGCAATTGCTTGTCTTCTCTCAGTTATCCCCCTGAATCTGTGAACTGAACTTCATAGGGAGGGTGAGCAGTTTTTGCAGGTGGGTTAGTGTTAGGGAAAAATTGGGGCCCGGTGAAACCTTGGGGTTTTTGCTGTTGAGTATGAAATGTTTGAAGCTAATTGCAATCAATACATTGTAGTGTCTGTGCTCTTTGTTGTACTCTAAAATAAGATACAGACCAACACCCACCAACTTTCATGTTGCTTCCCAAGATGATTCAGAGAACCAAGTCCTGCAGAAGTCACGTTTAGTCCCATTGAGGATGCCAGTGCAGGAAATAGGATTTTCTTAATCCTCGTGCTTTTGAGTACTTTGGGTTTTTTGAGGTTTTGGGGTTTGGTTGGTTTGGCGTTTTTTTTTTTTGCAATGACTGACTATTTGAAAACTGATTCCTGAGATTCTGGGTATGAGCCTAGAGCAAATTTTTTTACAGCACAGTGTGAGCTCCCAGAAACAGTTCAACATTGACATAGTTATAATTAACTTAAAGGAGTTAGTAAAACAGAACTTGCTGTGGAAGTTGGCAGGAAAGTCACATTTTCGTCAGGCTCCTTTGTGATTATAGCTTCAGAGTCAAGAGCATGGTGGGGTGTGTGGGGTCCTCCAGCGCCTGTACTGAACGGCTGAAGCCAGCTGAAGTCCTTTGAGCTTGTTATGACTCCTGCAGGACACCGGCCACCTTCCAGGCACGTGCGAGTGGGATGTTTCAGGGTTTGGTAAGCTTTGCATTCAGGTGGAGCATGTTGGTGTGTCAGAGCTCTGGCTGGGTGGGGAGGTTGATGCTCGAGGAGTGGGCTGGCCAGGAGGGAGGTGGGATCGTGACCACTTTTGCTGTCACCGCTCAAGTCTCCTGTCTTATTTGTCGGTCTTTTTCAGTCATGGCTTATTCACGTATTCGCAGTCACTATTTAATTTTGCTTTGCTTGCCTTTTCAAAGAAACACGGAATCCTGAATCATCTGTAACTCTTCCTTGTGTGTTTTCCTTTTTTTTTTTTTTTTTTTTTTTTTCCCCTTTGTCAGCTGTGTTAATTTGCCTGTAACTAACTTGATAGTATGTCATCCTGGATAGAGGGAATCCAGCAATTGTAGGATATAAAGCTGACAGTTTTCAAGAAAATATGCTTTCAGAATAATTGAAAAAAAAAATCTCTAGGGCTGTTGTTACTCTTTGGAGATGCAATTTGAAAGTCTAAAACCAGCAGGGTTTGCACTAGAGGAGTAAAGGGGGAAACCCATTGCTGCCTGAGCAAGCCACTGGCTCTTTGGAGAAAGAGAAACAGAAAGAGCTTCTTGTGTGTTTTCCTGCGTTCTTTGCTCCCGTTACTGAGTGAGTAGCTCTGGACCGTGCAGTGACATTGTGAGGACAGAGGGGAGGGTACCTGTGACGTGGTAGCGTGTGTGGTGACATTCGCTCGTTCGTGCAGCAATTCCTTTTCTCTAACGGAATATCAATTGCAGGAGGTTTTCTGTTGGAAAAAGCACCGTTGCTAGTGGCTTTGAGAAGCAAATACAGGATTTTGCTGGGAGTACGTACACAGACGGCTCTTGCTTGCAGAGGAACGTGAATGTCTTGAGCAGGAAATTTTTTTCACCATCTTCTGTGTAGCTCAGATTACTTGTTTTCATTAGACATCTGGTTGAATAATTGTTTCCTCACAAATGAGTACATTAAAATAATCGGAGGAATAAAGTTTTTTAGTAGTTGTATGCAATTTTTAGATATATATTCCTCTCTGATATCTCCTTATTTGCATTTTTGAGTATTTGCAGCAGGATAGAAATTCTACTCTAGAGCTGCACGTAACAAATGAATTATTAGGAGAGTGGAAGGTGATTGCTTTTTTGCATCCAAGGTTTTTAAACCTATTTGATCAAATGCAGTATATTTGTGGAGGATATGTAGTTTTGATGGAAACCAAGAGTATCTAAGGATATTGGTTTTTCCTACAGTGTTTTAAAACAAAATGAGAAGGAGGGGGGGAAGCAGCAAACATGCTTTATTTAAAGTAGTACCAGTTCCCAACGGACTGGTGAAATGCTGCTGTGTTTCACTTTCGCTACTCCCAGGAGAGGAAGGAGTGAATGAAAGAATCGTTCAGTCTGAGCTTCCCACCTGTCCCTAAAGATGATTTCCAGACTGCAGCTAAAGGAGTTTGTGTCAGTACTGAAGATACTTGTTCTGGAATCAACTCTTGGACAGATGAAAGATGCATCTAGTTTCCAAGGCTAAACATCTAACACCTTTCTTGATCCCTGAACTTTTCTTTCTACTTTGTGCACATTTATTTAGAAAAAGAAAGTAGCTAGTGTCAACAGATCTGTACAGATGTCTTTAATCAGTTTCCAAATGTGTAACAATGGTACAAAGAAACATAATAAAGTCATGTGTTTTATTTTAACACTCTTTTAGGGTCAAGAGCCAAATTGTTTCTGCTGCATTTGGTTCTTGAAGCTGTTATAGGATCTTGCCATAAGTTTTTTCAGAATTATGAGCCATGCAAGGAAAGAAAGTAGGATTTAACCCAGTGTTTAAACATTGAGTGATTTGCAAGAAGAGAATTTTTCAAATTGTCTCTAAAACAGTATTGGCTAAACTATTTTCATTTTATTTCCTATTATTTTATTTCAGTTTTCACTCCTCTTTCGTTGCATTGCAATGCAGCTCCACACTTCTGGTACTTCTTCTTCATGCAGAGCGATTAAGTTGTTCCTCTTCCCCTCTTTTCCTTCCCCCACCCCTTATCTGGAAAAGAAAATATCTATGTATGTGCGAAAGGACGAGTTTATAGATACTTCTTAAAATGAGATCCACCTGGATGGAAAAAGAAAAATTGTCAAATCAAGAAATAAACCTGATACACTGTAATTGCAAGGGGAACAGGTCTGTTTGTTTCCAAGACCTTAAAATGTAACGTGTTAATTCTCCATCATTAAACTCTCTTGTTGCTCATGGCTTGTCACATCAACCACATAAACTTGTCTTTAGTTGTTGCAGTATCTTAAATAGCTGCAGCCTTGTAATCTTTGCAAGGTTTGTTTTCCTCCTTGTGCAACTGTTTACAGGTTCTGACTCATCTTTGTGTTTTCCTTTAATCATAGCTTTGTAATTTCTCCTGTTAGAGTGTTCTTTTTATTCCTGCTAGTAGGTTGTGGCAAGGTATTTGTTCACGTATGTAAAAGAGAGGAACAAATTTTGTTCTTAGTCATGTGCATATCTTTTGATGACTTATTTAGTAGTCTGTTTGAGTGTGGGGTGTCAGGGCTGAACCTCCAGCTGCCTTTTAGTACATGTGTTGCATAATGTGAGAGAACCGATTTTCATTTATTTTTTTTTTTAATGGAAGGGCTCAAAAACGTGAGTCAGTAACAGGCATCTTTCATGTGGAGAAGCTCCGCTGGCGCAGCAGCCAGGTGCATGGAGGGCGAGCTTACTGCGCGCTGTCATGAGCGATGCTGATACTCCGGCAGCCTGCTCTGCCTTCTCGGCTTTTGACATGAAAACCATGCTGATGAAAAGCAAGAGATCTTATTTGAGGAAGTTGAAAAGATGTATCATTTAAGCAGTTTGGGTTAAATAAACACCATTTCTTTCTAATTTGCAGAGCAGCCGAATGTGTATGGTATTAGAGCTTAGATATGCAAGGGAAGTATCCATAGATACCTAAGGAGAAACAGGTGGGGAATATCACATGCAGTATCAAAGATGCTTTTGTGCTGAGAATTACTGGATTAAGGTGTAACAAAGCTGCTTTGTTAACTGACCAGCGTTGTTAAAATCTCTTTCCTTTTTCAAACAGGAAATCTTGCTGGCCCACACAGGAAAAGCAAAAGCAGTTGACAAAAGGCTTGTAATTTATATACTGACAGCCTACTTCATTGTTAAACACGATTCTTTAATGCACTGTATCTGGTGTGTGATTGATTTCCTTGTAGCCTGTTACCCAGCTGAAACTAGCAACGTACAGCATTGTTTCTTCTTCCTTGGAAATTGAGGATAAATTCAGTGTTCTTTGAAAAGTATTGTGTCCTAAGACGTTGCAGAGCTGGTGAGCAACTGCACTTGGCAGCTGTTTAATTGATCTCTAGAAAATTGTATTTATAAGGCCCACTTTTTGTTACATGGTACAAATCTCAGATATGCTGGTGAGACTCAAGGGTTAAATTCCCAACACTGTCGCATATGGCAGTGAGCAGAATCACAGATGTTGATGATACAACATAATTAGTATTCTTTTATGTAAATGAAGGCTGTCAATGTTACCATAGTGTCTATACTCTTTCAAGCTGGAATCTACGCCACTTGGTCTCACCAAAGCTAGACAGGATTATTCCACAATTTGCTATCAAGACCTGAGCAGAAAAATAAAGAAGAAAGAGGGGAAAAAAGGTCAGGGAGGAAGGTGAGAGGAAGGTGGGAAGGGGTGTTTGCAATGTGGAAAGAGGAGATCAAATGAGTCCTTTGTTTAGTGTAGGATTTCCGAAAGTGCCTTTCCAGGTCCTGGGATTTGTGAGTGAGCGAACACAGCCCAAAGGAGAAGTGTAGTGATTTTTGAACTGGTTTAAGTATACGACTAAAATAGTTTTTTCAACACTGCAGAATCACTCTGTGGAGATGAATTCTGAAGTGGCCACTTGTGTTTTAATCTGAAGTAGAGAAGAGTTAAAGAACAGGAGAGCTTTGATTTTTTTTTGTTAACGAATTCCATCTTTAGCAGGAATGTCACTGGAAAAAGATAGCGATTGAAGTAAATTAGCATAATTTGGGTGCCACTAAAAATATGCTTTCTTAGCCTGGTCAGATAGGTTTTCTGCATACCAGTCAGAGGCAACTGTTCAATACCTATCTTAGAGCTTTGGGAAGGCGTGCTATGCCTTCGTTGTGTTAAACTTTGCCCCTTGTAAAATGATTTTTTTAACTAAATATTCTGTATGCCAGACCCAGCACTCTCTGTGGCATCTGTAACTACTTTGTGCCTCTTACTGCTGTCCCTTCTATCGCTACTTTGTGTTGTATTCAAGTACTGTAGTCGTAGATGTGTAAGCAAGTTAATTTAGTCTTTCTAGGATTATTGCAATAGATATGTTTGTACAATCTTTTCTGCCTTTGGCAAAATGCAGGTTTTTCCTATTTTTCTTTCCTCTGTAGTTCTTAGTTTGTTGCAGTTCACACTCGACAGCTATTCATTACTTCATTTTTATTGTTTGAGAAATCATCTAGAAATGAAATTTAATTCAGGACAGATTTATTATTTTTTTCCTCCATCTCCTCCCTGCTTCTTTCACCAGGTTATCGAAGTGGCCAAAATTGAAGTGATCACAGGAGGTGCACGTTTTCGCTCAATTTTTTTTTAACTCAGATTTTTTTTCTCTGCCATATGTTGGGTCATCCACTACAAAAGGCTTGTGATGGAGAGGCTACATGTGATCAGCAGATTTATAGATTATCAGAAAATGAAAGCAGAAGAATGAAATTCCAGAGAGCCTCTTCCATGTGATGTTTCTTAACATCTAAGTATTTGGGTTCCTAGGTACATTTATGCTTTGACTTCCGGATAATTCTGTTCTCTGTAATAAATGTGTTCTCTGCAGTAGCTCTCGCACTGAGGGGATTAATCGCATTCTAAAGCAACCCTGCCAGCATTCTTAGTTTGTTTATGTGCATCACAAGAATATTCTCTCTCTAGGGCTTTGAAGCTGTGCTGCCTTACAATGAAGACTTAAGTAGTAATTAAATTCTAGAAGAACCGCCAAGACTCCTTTGGCTGAAATGGGGATGTTCCGCACCTTGGATGCTGCGTTGTGGAGGAAAGGATGTTTAAACATGACTCCGTGAGTAGTGCGTGTGAGCAAGTGGGTCTGGATGCTGTTTCTGCACCCTGATCTCTTTCCATTGGATCAGAGCAGTGGAGGGATTGTACAAAAACCACAGTGCTGGCACGCAGTATTTCAGTTGTGCTTTTTGTACAGCTGAGTATCTTTTGTAAAACGTGTGGGTGCGGGACACGGAGTGAAAGCTTTTTGCACCTTCTAGTATCCCTGCTTTGATTCCTCTTCAGTTACAGTATAGTAATTCAGTAAATCAGTTGCTTTTTCTGTTTATGTGTACTCATGCAAACATGTACATGTGCAGATGTTCCTTTAGGTTTACTATAACATGGTGTTTCACAGTTCAGTTTCATTTCCCTGCTGTTTTTTTAAAACATTTCAATGTTTGGGAGGCTGTGAGGAATCGGAGAATTCGAGGGTAGAATTCAAAGCCTGTGGACTTGCAAATGCCCTGGTTATGACAATTATCCGATATTTTTGTGGCTTCTGTGAGAAGTTGGTAACCTCAGTCTAGTTCCTGATAACATGCATGCCAATTCCAAATTCATTTTGTATGTATCAATTTCAAGAGGGCAGCTAAAGATCAAACGTGTGTGTGGACTGAATTAATCTTTTTCTCCTTGGAAGTGAGCCATTCAGTTTGGGTAAGGTATGCTGGCAGCTGTCTGGGCTGTCCTTAGTAGACAGTTTTATTCTGTAGACCTTGTCAATCCAGTATCTTTCACTTGTACTAAAATCTGCTTTAAAAAAAAAAATAATGCAGGCAGAAATAATGTAGTCTGTTGAGGGAAAACTGCTGTTGGGATTGACAAGATGCGACATCTGTATCTTTATAGGTCTTTACAGCTGGTACAGAAGAGTTCATTTTAAGTATGTGTCGTGGCTCTAAAATGCTTTTCTTTCTGTTCTTTGCCGTCCAAGGTCAAAGCAGCGAAGACTTCTGTAAGACATGGATAGATGCAAACATGTTGGGCGGCTACGACTCGCCCAGGACCACTCTATCCTGAACCCCCAGAAGTGGCACTGCGTGGATTGCCAGACAACTGAATCTATCTGGGCTTGTCTGAAGTGTTCCCACGTAGCTTGTGGGAGGTACATCGAGGAGCATGCACTTAAACACTTTGAAGAAACCCGGCATCCATTGGCAATGGAAGTTAATGATCTGTACGTCTTTTGTTATCTTTGTGAAGATTATGTCTTGAATGATAACCCGGAGGGTGATTTGAAATTGCTGAGAAGTTCTCTGTCAGCAATTAAAAGTCAAAAACATGATCCGTCAACAAGAACTGGCAGGACATTGCGATCAATGGCTTTGGGAGAGGACATGTGCAGCCATCAAAGGAGCCCTCAGGGACAATCTCAGATGCTTACAGCTCTCTGGCACAGGCGCCAGACCTTGCTTGCGAAGGCGCTGCGGACCTGGTTTGATAAGAGCTCTAGAGGCCAGCTAAAATTAAAACAAAAGAAACAAATGGAGGAGTTGGAGAAAAAGAAGGAGGCAGCTAGGCAGCGGCGGCAGGAGATGAAGAGGCAACTGCTGGAGGAGCTGGCAAACACTCCTCCGCGGAAGAGTGCAAGGCTGTTATCTCATGTGCACAGAGAAAACTTGATTCCAAGGAAATTCAGGGAGGTGGCGACCGCTTCCCCTACCTCAAGGCAGATGCAGAGCAGCAGATTCAAACAGTTTTATTCCATCCGGCGTAAGCCTCTGATGACTCCCGGGGTAACGGGTCTAAGGAACCTGGGAAACACATGTTATATGAATTCTATTCTGCAAGTGCTAAGTCACCTCCAGAAATTTAGAGAATGTTTTTTGACACTTGATCTCTGTGAAACAGAAGAACTCTTAGCTAAAACTGTGAATGGGAAGTCTAGGATGCCTGGCAAATTGGCAAATGGGTCTGCTGCTAATGAGTCAGGGAAGACTGACAAAGTGGGATCATATGGCACGCAGAGCTTGCCAGCTGGCTTAAATGGTGGCTCCTCAATAAGCAGGAGTTTAGAACTAATACAACCCAAGGAACCGAGTTCAAAGCACATCTCCCTCTGTCACGAATTGCACACCCTCTTCAGAGTGATGTGGTCTGGCAAGTGGGCGCTCGTGTCCCCCTTTGCCATGCTGCACTCTGTGTGGAGTCTGATCCCGGCATTTCGAGGTTACGATCAGCAGGACGCTCAGGAATTTCTCTGCGAGTTGTTGGATAAAGTACAGCAGGAGCTGGAGTCAGAAGGAACAAAGCGCAGGATCCTCATCCCGTTCTCGCAGAGGAAGCTCACCAAGCAGGTCCTGAAGGTGGTGAACACCATTTTTCATGGGCAGTTGCTTAGTCAGGTATGCACCTGCTTTTGCACAGAAATCAATTGGAGCCATTCACACCAAGAAGCCAGGGCTCTGTTTCTTGAGGAGCCACCAGATACATAAGAGGAGTTGCTTAGGAGCACCTCCTGAGAAAGAAATCTGTTGGGTTGCTGTGCAGGTTGTCAGCATTTTTGATACTTGTCACATGTATTGTAAATCCAGTTGACTTCTGCAACCTCAGAATGAAATCTGCATAAGTACAGAAGTTCTGAGCCCTTAGTTTTAAATTTTTGCCATGTTTTTAAAGTGTTGTTGTAAATTGTTTTGTCCCTTCCTGGTTTTGTTTTTGTGGCTAGAAAGAATATGATGAAGGACAGAGAAAGCAGTCATCTTGTACTATAAAAAATAAGCTGTCTGTGACAATTTATTTTTTTTTTGTAGGCATATGAAAGTCATCTTGAGATACTGAGCATGCTTAACATACGTTTCTGTAGGAGATGAAAGTGCCTGTTGTGCTGCTCAGTCTCTTATTCTTGTGCTGTTCTCTTGTCTGAAATGTATTATTCCCCACAAGGGAGACCCTGAGAGCCCAGTGCATTTTGAAAGTCGTCAACTGCCTTTGCTTTCCAGGAGAAATGAAATGTGTGCATAACTTGACACTCAGGGGTTTGCAAGATCAGACCACGAAGTGTATTATATGTGTGTGATCTCATTACTATTTATATCGTCCTTCTCGGTGCCCTGCCATTCATAAGAACTTGTGTGCACGTTAAAGATTAAAAGGTGTATTTTTCAAGTTGAAAGCTTTTGGCTTTCAGGGAAAGGATGCTTGAAGTCGTGGTTTGTTTGAATCATCTCTGCAGTGCGTGAACTTCTTGTGGACTTCTTAACTAGATGTTCTTCGTTCAGTTGTGTCTCTTGGCTCTGGACGACGGTGTTTTGTGGCTTGGGTCAGTGTTCCGTGCTACCTGTTAACAGTGTGAAGGTGTTCACAGATCAGTGTCATTTATCTGCTACTATGATACGCTACAAATAACTTGTTGAGCTATTTATTCTATTTATGTGATTCTTGTGTACCCATACTGTATTTAATTTCAAACCCTTCTCTGCACAGAAGACTTCCTTCCATCTTGAAGTTACTGGTGCCTTCAGTGCATGAAGCTGCAAGGTTAGAAGTTGGTTTCTGGCGGATGGTTCTCACAATAACACAGTCTCTGACCAAATCTGCTTTCTGGTTTTGTTACCTCCTCGTGTTCTCACTTTCTGCCTCTGATTTTAATTGAAAGCTTTTCTGCTGTTATTTATAATACTCTGGGATGACCTAAGAAAATGAGCGCATCTGAAATTTGTCCTTTCATGCTCCATTCATGAATTATTTTTATATAGTTAACAGATGAAACATTAAAGGAGTTATACACTTTGAAACATGCAAGGCAAGTAGAGAAGCTATGGAAGGAAGATCGCATGATAAATGCTAACATGTGCTTTTTGTAGTAGAAAACAGATCCAAGGTTCTTGTTGCCCAACGGTGAATTGGTACTATTCTGGTAATGGTATTTATCTGAGGAAGTAAATCCCATAAAGGTGAACATTGTCTCCAGTGTTTTTGAAAATTAGCATAGTAGTTTAAACTGTTTGCTCAAGACAGACTTAGCTTTCAGACTGGAAATAAGTAGTGTTTCTCTTGACTCACAGACCATCTTTATGCCTGTGAAACTGCACTGCCTGTTGGGCATGAACTTGCTCTTCAGATGTGAATGTAAATGCCAGTCTGCGGGTGGCCATGTACATAACTTCGTTTATGTGTACACATTTCATTCCCAGGTCACCTGTATAACATGCAACTACAAATCCAACACCGTTGAGCCCTTTTGGGATCTTTCCCTGGAATTCCCCGAGCGCTATCACTCTATCGAGAAAGGGATCGTCCCTGTTAATCAGGCAGAGTGCATGCTGACAGAAATGTTGGCCAAGTTCACCGAGACAGAAGCTCTGGAAGGAAGGATATACGCGTGCGACCAGTGCAACAGTAAGTCAGATGCTGCTGCTGCCTCTGCCATTAGAAGCACAGTCTGGTTTTCCGAGTGAGAGGTTTCTGAATGCGTGTTTTGGGTGTCTGAAAACATGTATTGTGGCCTATATGTATAGGAAAACTTGTTCTTCCTTGCTCTTTTGTTTCTTCTGTGTTGGTTGCTTCTGCTCCTTTGGGCACCAGTTTGGATCTGATACATCCTTTTTCTCTCATCTCCACCATTCAGCAGCGCAGTTTACTAAGGGTTTAATACAACTGTGCTCAGACCTGCTCTTGCCGCTTGTGTTGCGGGGGAAGGCATCCTCAAGAACCTTTTGGGTGAGAGGGGAATGGATTTAGAGACAAAAGAAGGAACGTTATCCCCTATCGTATGCTCATCTTGTCATGGCAGGAAATCTTTTGTAACGACTCAGCTATGGTTTTGGTTGAATCCTTTAACCAGAAATGACAAATGCAGAGTTCTCAAGGTGTGCTGCCAGGGTAGAGTCTCCGTCTCCCTGTAGGCTGTCAGGAAGCAATAAACTGACATTCTGGGAGTCTCTCTAATGCATTATCTGTTATATGAATGCATGTGTTTTGCAGCACTCAGCTAGAAGATGACTTCTGCTTTCCTGTAGTAAGTCTGGAGTGTAAGGTCATTATGTGCCTGAAAATAATTTTAGCCCTGTATATAAACATGCAGCTCAGCTACTCTGATAAGCTGGATTTGAAATTTTTTTTTCATGCAAGTATTTATGGCGAATGTTCATCCCCTTGGGAGGAAAATGCCAATAATTTGACTTACATTGCAACTAAGCAGCTGAAGTAGCAAATATTTGTAGAGATCCATTCTCTATCAACTTGCAAATCTGTTACCAAACATCTCTACAGAGCGTTAGGAAATACCGGTTGACTAGATGTTCTTGAAACAAAGCCAAATACAATTTCAGTAGATTCTGATTCACAAATAATGTTCACCAAGTGTCAGTATGGATGAGTACAGCTTCACCTTAACTCTGTTTTCTTTGATTCTTTGTGAAAGCCTGAATTTTAACAGTTACTTCAGAGTTAAATGGCTAAGGAAACATTAACCAGCTGAAAAAAGTCAGGGAAAGGCAAACAGCCTGCGTCTAGGTGCCAAAAACTATTGGGGGCACTGCTTGCCACACGTGATGGAGGAGGAGCAACCCATCTGTTCTGAACTGGTGCAGTGAGGTGCAGAAATCTAATTAACAGGTACATTTCTTACTGGAAGCTCTGAAAGCCACCTGTCTTCCTCCTGGTATAGTTGTATGTTCAGTGTCCTGGAAAGAGTAATGACTGGAAGAGGAACCTTTTTCCCTCTTCTCCAGTTTCGGTTCAGAGGCAGTTTTCTGTTCTTGGGCAGGCAGAAACCCTGCAAGAAGTGGAACCTTGCTTGGGAGCCTTTTCCTCTGACTTGTATTAATTTTCTCGAGCTAGTAAAGCTTGCTACTACAAGCCTTATTCTAGTGGTATAAGAGGATCAAAGTAGTAGGCAGAATACAGTGTCAAATAGTATTATTTGTGTGCTGGTAGTTCACCTGTTGAAACTGCTACAGCCCTAGATGTCTTTGGTTGCAGCTCTGTCTTAATATTTCTGGTGGATTTCTCAGAGCAATAGGTCAGCATGAGCAGCTTGAAGGTGATAACTGATTGTGTGATTATGAGCGTCACAAAAATGAAAAAGTTTAAATATTTTTAAACATGGGAGTTTTGATTGTAGAGACATTCCTGCTCCATGAAGGAATTTGTAAGAAAAGTTTACTTGTGTGTCCATCCTGAGTGCGTGTCAGCTGGACTACTGCTACTGGAAAAAAAAGAGTTTATAATGTGCTTTTTTCCCCTTTTGAAAATTAATTGTGCCTAACAATCTTTGCCTTATTTTTTTTTTTTTTTTTGGTAGGCAAACGGCGAAAGTCTTCTCCTAAACCTCTTGTTCTGAGTGAAGCTAAAAAGCAGTTAATGATCTACAGACTACCTCAGGTCCTCCGACTGCACCTTAAACGATTCAGGTGAGTGGGGCGCACTGCATGGGGTCAGGCAAGCGATTTGCCTCTAATTTTTTTGGCAAGAAGTAATTAGTGTGGGCCTGTAACTTCCCTTGCTTTCTGGTAAATGCATGTGTACAAACATTTTACACAAACCGCGTATGGGATACCCTCTCAGAGTACTACTTACGTTACAGTCAGTAGCCAGTTTACAGCATGTTTTCTACTATATGCACAATGTAATGTGTTGTAAATATTAATACCGACTTCCTTTAATTGTACTTAATGGTATTCGTCTGAGTTTGCAGACAACTTGAAAGAGTGACTGTGAGGTAGATGAGGTGCTAAGTGGAGTGTAAGATTTGTTGAAGCTGGAAGCCTGTGGTAGTTGAATGCCAATATTATGTATTTACCTGTTGAAAAAAGCATAGAAGACAAAGCTCAAAATACTATGAAAAGTTTCTGAAATAGTTAGCCCAGGCAGTTGAGGTGTGTGGGTTTTATGTTTACGTAACTGAGTATTTTAAATGCAGTTTGACTGTCATGGTAGATGTTTTGTCTTGCTTTGTGTTTGGCTGTGGCAAATCTCAACAAGATCCTAATGATAACAACTGGGTGTCAATGAGATGTAGGCAAAAGATGACTGTAGTAGATGTTAAGAGTGAAAACAGATGGAAAAAATTACATGACACCTACTTAACCCTACCACAGAAAGCGCTTCAGAGTTGTTTAGCAGTGGCTACTTTTGTGTGCATCTTCCCACAGCCCTGCACTGCTGGTGAGAAGCACGATCCCAAGTCTTTGATTCATGCCCTTGTGTTTGCAGGTGGTCTGAACGTAATCACCGTGAGAAGATTGGGGTCCATGTCCTCTTTGACCAGGTATTAAACATGGAACCTTACTGCTGCAGGGACTCTCTCTCCTCTCTTGACAAAGAGACCTTTGTCTATGACCTCTCCGCTGTGGTGATGCATCACGGGAAAGGGTTTGGCTCAGGACACTACACAGCATATTGCTACAACACAGAGGGAGGTGCGTGTGCCTTATTATGGGGGAAACAAATTCAAGTAACTCGGGTTTTATTCCATAGGCATAGTGCGTTGTAAAGCTTTATGATCAAAGTTGTTTGGAATCAAATTTCCTGACATTGAGGAGTTTGTTTCCCAGAATGTACTGCTAGTAGCATGTTTGCTTTTTTGTTTTGTTTTGGGTTGGTTGTTTTTTTTTTGGGGGGGGCGGGGGGAGTGCATAAAGCCACAGATTGCTGCTCTTTGCTTTGCAGCCCTTTGGGATGCCTTTTATTGCTTGCTGCTAACAGCATGAATGCTTCATTTTCTCATGCAATGTAACTCCATGGAGCTGCTCCAGCTGGGTGTCTTTTCTCAGTATCCTTGGGATGATGAGATAAACAGAAAGTGTTTTGAAACTGGACAGGAACTATTCATGAATAACATCCGCAGGGTTTTTGTGAATTTCCAGCAGTCTCTTTCTGCAGCTGAATTAGTATTGACTCTGCCTTCTGACTTGTGGAGAAAGAGTTACAAATTGGCTATCTTCAGGGAATTTTTATTTCCCTAATTGAGTTTTTGCGCTGTAACATATGATTGGTTAAATTATGACTTGGTATTTCTAAACTCTGTTAATAGCACAGAAAGGATCAAAATTTTTCCAGACTAGAAACTCCTTTCCAAAGCATCTGTAGAGGAAAAGATAGAGATGCCTTTCCTCCTACGTTGTCCTTTTTCTCTGTGGATGTTTCCTACGAACAGTTCCAAAATGCGTTCAGAAGGAATTATGCCTCCTTTCCTAATGCCCTCTTTCTCACTTTGATTCCTAGGTTTTTGGGTCCACTGCAATGACTCCAAACTGAATGTATGTAGTGTGGAGGAGGTGTGCAAAACCCAGGCCTACATTCTTTTTTACACTCAAAGAACAGTGCAGGACAAAGCAAGAATCTCAGAAAAACAACTCCAAGCTCAGGTGCCGTCCAAAAATAGCGATAAGGACAGAAGACTGACATTCCCATGATGGGGAGCTCTGTAACTCCATCAACAGTCTCAGTTTGGTTTGTTTGTTTGTTTTTTTTTAAACATTGGCGTTCACATCTTCCCTCTTTGTAGGAACAAAGGCTCGCTGCAGGAAGGGGATCAGATCATGATGTTTGCCACCCAGGGTGTGGAAAAGCGTATCAAGCTGTGCAATTCTGACGTGTGAGATTGTAGTCAGAATCTTGTTTTTTAAAGCATCTCGTTGTTAAATTACGCTCACAAAATGAAATTAGAAAGTTTGATGCTGTATATCATTCATCTCATATCAAAAAGGAATTGCGTAAGGCACGTAACAAATGAGCACAACCAGGCAATAGCAGCATTCCACTGTCTTCAAAAACATTCAGTTCCTAGTAATGCTGATGAAACTCCAAAAGGAACAGGTATAGTACCCTCCCCTTTAATTGCCATTCAGATTTCCAGGGTTTGAATCACACAGTCACCCAGGTATTTATTCAAACAGTTGTTGGGATAGATGGAGTTGATTGTCGCAAGAGCTATTCTTGCTGGAGAAATGTTTTACTTTCTTCTAGCAGAGAAAATATTCCCCCACGCCTTAGCTATCTCTCTGATAGCAATTTGTTTGCCATCAGTTGAAGGCAAACCCATGGCTGGCAAGGTCTGTCAACAGCTCTTCTCGGTGTTACTGGGGCTGTGTGCACACTTGGTGGTTTCTTCTCTGGGCTGAATTGAACAAGCAGCTAAATTCACTAGGAATGTGATTTTAAAACAGTTCTGCTCTGGAGAAAGTGTGTTTAAAAACAAAAGCAAAACCCTGAAATAAAACAGGAATGTACCCGTGTGTCGTATCTGTTTACAGTGGCGGCAAAAACAAAGCCTATACTACAGGCTTCTGCTGGCATAACTTTGTCATTGGGATTTTAAAGAAGTCTGAACCCTGGCTTGCACGGCTGTGACAGCAGAAGCAGGTAGTGTGGAGGCATCTTAACACTGGCAAACTAGCACTTTTTTACAAGTGTGACTTGTTTTCCTCAGGGTGGTGGTTATACCACAGCGGTGGGGGACAGAGCTAGCTTCTGTTACTGCTTCTGTAATGGAAATATTCATTAATTGCAGTTGTCACACAAGGCCCAGACTAACGGGAGGCCGCGAGGTTGCACAGGTGTAGTGCGCAGAATTCAGCCTGTGAAGTCTGTTTCTGCTGGGCCATAAAGAGAAGGAATGTAGTTAAATCTCCAGTTCCCATACTGAGTTTGGAAAGGCTACCAAAATGTCTGTATCTGTAATCATCTTGATTTTACAATTCTATGACAAACACAGGGCCTTAGTTGACTATTCATAGTCACTTCTCAACCTACAGTTGCACCTCAGGTGTGTTTTTACTATTTGGGGTTTCGCTGTTCACGTTTCATGTTTTAATCAATCTGAATATGTAACTGCAAAGAGACATGACCTCTTTCAGTCTTGATGCTTTGGTTTGTTTTTTGAAACGGTTAAACGTGAAGTAATCTGAATTACGAGTTCTTCAAAAAAATTGGTTCTGTTTTCAGACAGAAGTTCTGAAAGCGTGTTTCTCTTCCCCCCTACTTCTCCTTTTGTTCTTGTCAGCATTTGCCCATCAGACACACAGTGACAACCTTACGTTGTTGTTGGAGGGGGTGAAGAGGTAAGTCTCCCAAATACCATTCCTCGCTTTCCACTGGCGTTACTGTGACTTTTAATCTCCTGTCCTATGGGCAAATCGGTCTCCCTTGCTTTGGCTGCTGTTAATCGCTTCAGCTATGCAGAGAGGAGCACAGCAAGCAAGGGACTGTTACTGTGCTCTGAGCGCAGTGTCACGCTAGGTCTCCTCCACCCTTAAAGTTTCCCATTTCCTCTATGTCTGAGCAACGTGCTGCTTTTTGAACCTACAAAACCTGACTTTTTGACAATTAAGTATAATTTTGAGATCATGTGCTCTTATTTTTTTTGGAAATGAGACGGTTTGAAACGGTCCGAAGTTTCAGTTTTGGTTCCTCTAAATGTAGCAGAGCCTGGAAGGATTTCTTATGAATGTCTGTATATCTTCGTATTTACTAGGTAGGGAATTTTTTTGTGCTACCAGTAAATAAAATTAATTAAAAATGCAATAGGCCAAATTGATATCTGATAAAAGTAAATGTGACTGCTGATTAAGGGGAAGCTGAGTTGGGTTCAGCACAGGTAGAAGTTGACATTCCTGAAAGAATCAAAACCAAGTGCTTGTGATTATCAGATACATGATGGATTCTTTTCTAGAGCAAAACATACGCTCTGTGAAGACTCTGTGTCTCAACAAGAAAATGAAAGGAGAAATAGGGATTAACGTTGCCTTTTTAATCTGAAAGGTGGAAGGGAAGACTGGTATTTTTCCCATGCATCTGTCCTTCCAGGCCTGTCCACCCCTTAACAGGATTATATTCTTCTAAATGAGTCATGGTTTGCTATGACTACCAAATGGTACGTTCACTTTCTGAATCCCTTAGCTGTACTGGCCCTGTTTGTATAAAAATGCGATAGAAAGGCAAACTGTAACGCAGCATTGGCTGTTCCTGCAGTGAGCTGAGACTCTTTGCTATGAATGCTCATCTTTTGACTGAGTGTTTTGCATTAATATTTGAATTCAGGTAGTAATACAGTTGTCATGTGGATCGAGTGGGTTGCAGAGGGGAGTGGGGAGCTGGGAGTGTACCTGTAGCCGTTGCTGCATCTGATTGCCCAAGCAGATTTTGTAGCATTTGCTGGTGACATCTTTTGACATTAGTGGCCTCTCCATGTGATGTTAGCTTAGTTGTGCTGAGATGTGGAGATACTGCAGTCAGAAAAAAATGATTGCCCTGATAGGGAAAGAATAAATTATACTTCAAAGTAAATAAGCTTGCTTTTTCCAACACTGTGAGGTTTCTGTAATATTTAGCTTTTATTTGGAAGCGATAGCGTATAGCATTTTTTATGCTGTTTGGTTTATATTTGTCTACTGCAGGCTTCTTTATATAAGCATAGCCCAATGCTCCCTCCATGGTGGACACTGTTTTATAGTGTCCTGTTTGCCAGAAATCCTGATTGGAAGTTACCTCTCTGCATCAGGAAATGAAAATACTATTTGCAATTATAGTGACGCCCACTTAAGTGCATGCCTGACAAAGGGTAGCCTGTAAAGCGAACTCTGTCCCTCCTCTAACAGTTTGGCTCCAAATCCCACCGATACACTGGTGCATATTTAGTATAATTCCAAGTTTAGGCTCTGCTTCTGTAAATACACAGACGGATGATGTGACTTAACTCCTGCGTGGAGTTCAGTGGTCACACTAAGTTGCAAGCGAAGTGGCTGCAACATAAAAACCTTCGTTTTGGTACAGCTGGGAGCAGAATTGGTTTCTCTCTGTGTTGGGATTCCTATACTGGAGTTCCATTCTGTAGCAAGGAGTTAGTCGGCTTGAGATGCTCAGAGCAAGTGTGAGATTCTTGGCACCTTGCAGGTTATTGTCTCAAGGTGTAGGAAGCCATCATACGCCGGCAGAGAGACCCTCAGGCTCCAGAGTGTGCAGCCTTTGGGATGGGACTGTTCCTGGTATATCCTTATTCCATTCCAGCTTGTGAGTAAATTGGCGTTCCTTAATTTTTTGTTTTTAAGAATGAAGGATCTTGATGAATCCATGGCCAGGTATGATACAGCATCTACTGTGGTTGTTGGAAACCACTTTATTTTAGCTAACTTTATTCCACTAGCAAGTTAGTTACATAAATTTGCCTTTATGTATGATTTTATCCTTTGACTGCATGTATTCCCAAGTTAAACTATGCATACTGCAAGAACAGTTTCTGTGCAAAGGACTGAAAAAAGCAATCTTTTTTCCCCGTAAGTTCTGACCAGAAGAGTTTTCTGGTCTGGCTTTGAAGTTGTTAATGTGAAGCAGCAAATGGAGTAATGGATATTAAATGCTTGACACCCGCCTTTTCTGGGTGGCAGTACCACTCCCACTTAGGAACTTCCGGATGTTTTTTGTAGGGTGTAGAAATAAAATTGGAAATTGTAAAAGCATTAAGTGTGTCCTATGGACTCGCCATCAGGAGGTTTTTTTGCTTTTAGAAGGCAAGGCTTCCAGCATAAATATTGTCTTGGTGGTAATTTATAATTCTCTTATTGATTGTATCATCCCCAGGCCTCAATGTGCTTAATTGCAGCCCAATGAGAGAGACTAATGAAGCTTCTGGCTGTTGCCAGATTACTCCAGGATGAGCTCCAGTGGGTCAGTGGTGTTGCAGATCGAGAACTGCAAGAGAGCAAGATCAGTGTTACCTGACAATACAGTTTTGTGAACTAATTTTGTATGATTCCTTAGAGCTGGTGCCTTGTATCCAATAATATTTTGCATGGGACAGAAATGTTGGGAAATAAGTTGTGAATTCCCCCCTCCTGGCTGATGCAGCAGACAGATTTGTCTCTTTTTACAAGTACTCAGTATCACCAATGATTTTACATTTCGTATCTGTACACAACTGAAGTTTGCCAGCAAGCTCAGAAGCTAGGATTTTAGTGGTACATGTTTGAAATCTCTGTATTTTTAATAATTCAAATAATGGCTTGTTCAAAGGCGGATTAGATTTGGCTTTTTAGATTTTCTTAGTATCATCCAGGCCCCTCCAGTCAGGTTAGTAAGTTGTCATCTGTCAGAGCATGTAGTATAAAGCAACAAATAAAAAATCCGGTGGGTTTTTTGGTAGAGCAGCTGTAGCTTTGGGAAGCACCTTCTGTTACAAACCTAATGCTTATTGCCAGTTTAGAAAAGAAAAAAAGTACAGTTCCCATTGGCATGGCAGTGTTTGCACAGGTTTCCTCTTAGCAGCCTAGCACACGCTTCCACACGTGAGCAAAAGCATGTGCTGGTAATTTCTGCATAAATTTAATAGGCAATAGATACAGTTGTGTAAGGTGGCCAAGTGTCCCTTCTTCAAATTAAATAGTAAAACCCAAGCACCGGCTCTGAACACTACTTTCTTGTGTGTGTCTAATCCCTTCAGCAGGTTTGAGATCGGATAGGGTGGACTTAGGTTGAGAATTTATTGCCTGTGGGAATATAAAACCTCAATTCAGGGGTTTTTTGGTGTCTGTTACATTAATATTGATACCTGTTTATTGCAGATGGGAATGTGAAGCATTCTAGCGAGCTTCTGAATTTATAAAACCACGTTTAAATGATTGAAAGCTACATACCTTAGTTACCTGTACCAACTAGTGATTATTTGCCCCAGTTGATTTTAGGGATATGCCTTTAGGCTGCTCCTTCTGTTGTACTTATTTTTATTTTGTGCGTGCGTGTATGGGTTGTACTTGTTTAGAGGATGGTGGGGCCAAAATTCTTTCAAAAGAGTTCTTAAGTCTTAAAAATGAGCTTTGCAATGTACATTTCCAAAGGGGGGGGGGGGGCTGGGGTGAGAAAAAGAAAGAAAAGGACCAGCCTAAAGGGCCCATGATCAACTTTAACCACTGTTAACTATTTATTGCTGTGAAGTTTGTGCATGATAACAAAATGCATTGCAGTTACAGCAAAGTGCTATACCCTTAGGGTTCTTCTACTACTGATTTTGTCCAGGCTGGGGTAGGGAAGGGGCTGGGATGAATGAGATCAGCAGTAAGCTGCGATCTAAATTTAGAAGAGACAGGAAGCATCTGATAAGGGGACCTTGTGTACTAGAGGATTGCATGTTTTACAGACAGAGACATTAACGAAATGCAAACGCAGTCTCGTTTACAGCAATTTCCTGTTTTTGTGGCAAGAACTTCTCTGATCAGTAGCCTCGTACTGGCAAAACAAATGGTGCTTTTCCATTAGATATTACAGTTCCTAAGGAACAGTACCCCACATTCTCAAGTTTTTATAAAGGAGCTACCTAATTAAAGCCCACAATGTCACAGTAAATGCTTTGCATAACTGGAAGTGAGAAAGGAGATAAAAGTTGATTACTTTATCTATTTAATTTGTAATTTTTAGTCTTGATAACGTGCTTCCCATAGAGGTGGCAGGTGGTGGATTTGATCCCCCACCCCGTGCTGAAGTGCTGTGCCCTGACTTGTCAAACTAGGACTTGGCGGAATCTGGAGTAAAAGCCTCCTCTTCTTTTTGTGGCTTTAGAGCCACTTTCTGCTGTGTCACTCAAGACTGAGCACATCTTTTTTTGGGAGCGTGGGGCTTCTGAATGTTGCTCCTGCTAAAGAGGAACAACAGCTTCCCTTCAACGTGGGCAGGGTGAAGTGTAAAGTACTTAGGCTAGCCTTGCTTCCTCAGATAACCGTGTACCATGGGGATAATTTGTACTGCTACAACTGTGTTAGGACCAATCTGTGCCACGTTGGTGGCTAGACGAGGTTAAAGAATGTACGGTAACACGGGCAGGCTAGAGCTCGCGGTGCACCGCCGAACAGAATCGGTAGCTGAGAGATTAGGGTAGCCACCTGTGAGGCTCCTCTTCTGCACAGTTAGCATAGTGTCTGGACTGCCTAACTCCACCTGGTTTACAAATAGCATTTTCATAGCAAGTGTCATCTTCACTCTCCCTATATTTATTAAATAACGTTTTTAGGCCTGGCCCTTAAGGCTGTTTCCTACTGCTACAAGGCGAACAGCATATTCCCAGGTGAAAACCAAGTTTTTGCTTAGCTTATCAATGTGTAAACCACTTACCACTGGCAGCCTAGAGCCCCTGTAAAAGAGAATTGGGTCTTGGTTTTTTCCCTGCTTAACTTCAGCTTTGGTTAGGCAGTCACAAACCCTTGAGTCACAGCCTCCTAGACATCCAATGAGCGGTTTATAGGAAAGGAACAAGTGGTTAAGTTTGTTTCCAGTAAAATTTTTTTGTTAAAGGTCTGCCTTTCCATAAGAGAACCTTAAACAGCTTAGAAAGTTCCAACAGCTTCTTGGGGAGGAGTGCTGCCCAGGCAGTCTCCCCTAAGGCATGGTGGGCTCGGGCAGGACGCAGCTAGGGGAGACCCCACTTCTGCTAATGCCCTGGAAGCTTCGCTGTTGACTCGAGGAAGGGCAGAATTAAAGCTAATCTTCAGCACTTTAAGAAAAGTTAATCCCGCTCCAAGTTAAGGTTGCTGGAAGGGTGCTGTTGGCAGAGGGTTGATGGAAGATGAGCCGTTTTCCCTTGGTATGAAATCCCCTGGCGGCCCTTGTGAAAGCAGGAGCAAAATGCTGTGCTGCTTTCTTGGGTGAGGAGCCAAGCTGGAGCTTGGGTGGGTTTCCTGATGTTTTCAAGGGCTTTCGTGGGGGCTTTTAAGTCAGAACAGCCTCTAGTTTCTGCTTCAAGTTTGTTACTTACGTCACTAATGACTTAAGCTGATGTATGCCATGCTGTGCTCGTGAATGAGACTGCCTTTGCTTCAAG
This sequence comes from Falco naumanni, assembly GCF_017639655.2. Classification (NCBI taxonomy): domain Eukaryota; kingdom Metazoa; phylum Chordata; class Aves; order Falconiformes; family Falconidae; genus Falco; species Falco naumanni. Next base: position 3,396,760 of record NC_054070.1, read on the forward strand.
GACACTCCCAGGCAGCAGCAAGTGACGAGAGAATCCAATTAATTACTGAATGTTTCTGGCAATCTGTCCAGCTGTCTGGCAGCTCGGTGCGAGCGCACTGCTCCTAATCGCAGGTTCAGCAGCTTTTATTTTATTTGAGGTTTGTTAAAGACAACATCCAGTCAAGTCACCTATGGCAGCCTTATGTACTTAACTGCATGAACTGCCCCCTGCCTGAACCCAGGCCTCAGAGGAGATTAGTGTGTTCTAAATCAAAACTAAGATTAACAATAAAATGACTTAAACGTTCTAATTAATCCCCTTTTCCTGCAGAAACTGTTTCTGCATAACTTGGATTATCTGTACTTCAGAAGAACTTTATGTCTTTACAGGATGTTAAAAATACCTGCTTTGAAAACAGCGTTTTTAAGAATCTTATCAGTAGTGGAATGAGTTTCTCTCTGGGGCAGGTAAAGGGGGCAGTTCTCTGTCACAGAATGTGGAGGCAGCACTACTAGTACTAGTAAGTATGCCTAGTAAGTACTAGTAAGAATGTCTTAAACTAAAAACCCATGCATAACTGTCCAAAGAATGTGAAGCCATGTTGCGGTCCTACTGCCATAATGCTCAGAGCTGGGAAGTTACTCTGCTCTACGAAATAGCACCTTTGAGGAGCTGTTGTGTAACGCAGCCGAGTGAATCACAGCCACAGCTCCCCCGTGGTGCTTCCGCTGTCCCCCAAACAGCTTCACCATCCACAGCTGGTCTTTAAAGCTGGTAACAGCGAGCTGTACAGCCTCAGTCCTGGGCACTAAAATGCTATGCAACACCAAATGGCTTCTTCTTCCCACACACACAGTTGTCTTTCCTTTACAGTAAGTGTCCCAGCTTTATCTCATCCAGACATTACCCAGGAAACCTGGTGGCTGGAGTTTACCGAGGGCTTCAAAAACTGAAAAGTTTCAGTTTTCCTTTGAAAAAGTAGCTGATGGGTCCTGCTTACAACCCAGGACTGGACCTGTTCCTTTTGTCTTTCGGGTGTGAAATATAAATCATGTTTTTATGATTTTTTTGTAAATCTTTACTCTTTTTACACCTTGTTTTTGTAAGCTGAAGTTTCTTATTAAAAAAATGAAATTCCAGTGGGTGATGTTGTTATTCTACAGACTTTAATAAACATGTGTATGGGGGTACAAAAGAAAATTCCATGCGCAATGGCTTCACGTCCTTGAGAAAACTATTCTCCTTGTGCCTTGCAGAATAAATTGGAAATAAATGCTCCACACACTTAAACGCTTCACCCCCTTGTCACCGCTTCAAGCGTGACAGCTTTGAAGCGCGAGTAGCAGCTCTGCAGAGGCCAGCAGGTACTTCCCGTGAACGTACTGCAACTGGGAACGGCTGAAGGCATCTCTCCTGGTGCTGGGGCGCGGGGAGGGCAGGTGGGCTCCGCTCCTTTCCTAGGGCGGCAATGAAGCAGCGTTAGGCAGGGCTGTTCCCAGCCCGTCTGCGGGCATGCGGCGCTTTCACCCAGCGCTGCAGCTCTCCCCGAAGCGGCTGGCGGCGGCTTTGACGCTCCCGCTCGCTTCAGCCCCTCTCGTAGCTCGGTTAGCTTGGATCTGGTCACCGCGCAGGGGCCGTCCCCTTCCCGGGGGGGCTCTGCCAGCACCGGTGAGCAGTCGGGACACCAGTAGCTGGAGGCAGGTTTGGCAGGTAAGGGTGGCAGCTCCCGGTGGCCCCTTGTCCCCCCGCCGCCCCCCGGGGACTCACCGCCGCTACGGGACGGGCTGCGGGGCCATCAGGTCGATGTCCGTCAGGTTGCGGGCGACCCAGACCCCCGCGGCGAAGAGCCCCAGGTTCACCAGCAGGTTCCTGCAAGAGACACGGGCAGCGCTGGCTCCCGCGCTGGCTCCCGCCCCGCCCCGGCCCGGCCCCACCCCCGGCCCCGCCCCGACCTGCGGAAGTCGTTCCGGTCGGTGGCGAAGCGGTAGGCCCTCCGCAGCCACCCGCGCAGCCCCTGCGGCGCGGCCCCGGGCCCACCCGCCGCCGCCACGGCTGCCGCCGCCGCCGCCATGCCGCCGCCTGGCCCGCCCCGCCCCGCCGCGCCGCCGCGCGATGCCGTCACTTCCGGCGCGCGGCGGGGGAACGGCGCGCACAGCGCCTCCGCGTGCCAGCCGCGTGGGCCGCCGGGCGGCCCTCGTGCTGCCGGCCGCGGGCAGGGGGCTGCGTGCAAAGGGCGGCGTGCCGGGTGCAAGGTGCGGCGTGCCACGCAGCGTGCAACAAGCCGCGTGCGCCGGGTGCAGTGTGCAAGGTGCGGAATGCCGTGTGTGCGCGAGTGCGCGTGTCATGCGCAGAGTGTAGCGTGCCGGGTGTGGCGTGCAACGTGCTGTGTGCGCCGGGTGCAGTGTGCAAGGTGCGCAGTGCTGGGTGTGCAAGGTGCTGCGTGCCACGTGCAAGAGGCTGCGTGCAAGGTGCAGCGTGCAAGGTGCAGCATGCTGCACGCATGGTGCGACGTGCCAGGTGCCACGTGCAAGGTGCAGTGTGCCGTGTGTGATATTGTATGAGCTCACTCTAGGATAGAATGAATGTTGTAGTTAAAATGTAATGAATATAAGATACGTGACATCCCCTGCGTATTGTGTCTGCCAACATCTTGTGAGGCTGTCGACATCCTGCTACCTGTCGGCATCCTGTTACCTGTCGGCATCCTAAGCTAAAACACACCCAAGGAGGAAAGAGATAGCAGGAGCTGGTTGAAACTGGTAACTCACCCAACTCGGCATTTTTTGGCAAAAGGTGAAAAGTACACCATGTACGGCCTTCCTCCCAAAGACCATTGCCCACGTCCCGAGGACCCCTGCCCACAGTTCTTGGAAGATTTGCGCAAACACAAAAGACTGATAAGCTAATTAACATACGATGCGAGAGTAGGCGGGTTTAGGTAATGACTATGTCTAGGCGTTAATTGAATATTCATTGTATTATGGTATAAATATAAAGTAGTTAGTTACTTTAGACATGCGCGTTAGGCGGAAGGATCCCCCGTGCATCCAGCGCTGCCAATAAAGGATACTTGGTCACTTAGAAATGTTGACTTCGTTCTTTAAGTCACGTGCCAGCTACAGTATGCCATATGCAAGGTGAAATGTGTTCATCTGATTCATGTCAATACGGAACAATGCTGGGGCCGCATGGTGACATGTAACCTTCTGTCTTACACACCCTTGTGTAACCACATGTCTGTGATAAATAACTTAGTCCCAAAATAGGATTGCAATCAAAGTTTGCAATTTATTAAGCAAATAGAAGCAAGGAAACGGCGCTGGGTGCACAGGGAGTCTCCGCTTCACCAAGACGTGCCCTGTACAAAATTTATTTTTGGTTTATATTTCCTAAACTAATACACATTCATAGCTATTTCTAAGAAAGGGTTGGTTTATGTGAAATGTGTTCATTTGATTCGTGTCAATATAGAACAATGCTAGGACCGCATGATGAAATGTAACCTTCTGTCTTACATACCCTTGCATAACCACACGCTTAAGAAAACAGAGTCATCAACGTATATAGTTCCTGCATCTTGCAAAGAACATCTGGCTACATACCTAGTTCCTGTATCTTGCAAAGAACATCTGGTTACACACTCTGATATGCAGGCTGAGCTGCTAACCGCATAGTGTTAAGTAAGAGAAGTTTACAGGGCGCATGCATAAAATCTGGGGTCATCCTAAGGGTGAGCCGAGGAAGACTGCTGACTTCATCCACCGGCCACCAGATAGGGGTTAAGAAGACCCTAGGAGATAGAAAGAGCATGCGCCACGAAGTACACACCTGTTCCAAGGATCCATTTACATAAACCAACCCTTTCTTAGAAATAGCTATGCATGTGTATTAGTTTAGGAAATATAAACCAAAAATAAATTTTGTACAGCGCGCGTCTTGGTGGGGCGGAGACTCCCGGCGCACCCAGCGCTGTTTCCTTGCTTCTGTTTGCTTAATAAATTGCAAACTTTGATTGTAATCCTATTTTGGGACTAAGTTATTTATCACAGCTGGGGGCTCGTCCAGGATGGCTTTGGTTCCTGAATTCTGACTTGATCGAGGAAGGGCGCCCCACCGATTGGTGGCTCCTGTTCGAGTCGGGTCGGGACTGTAACGGTTGTCTGTACTGGAATGAAGGAAAGTGCGGTTGTAATTCGAGTTTGCACAATCAAGTGGAAAACTGCGGTTGTAAAGATTGCGAAGCTGTTCACCAAAGTGTGTACAGTGGGTTTTGCAGGTATGCTGAATAAAGACACAGAAATGAACGACAGGATATGCGATTGTACAAGAATCAGCCACGTATACGTTCCCCTCATCCCAAGATCACCAAAGGAGGACGAACGACCCCTAGTAACAGATAAGAGCATGCGCAATATACCAAAGTTTATGCAAAACCCAGGAAATGGAGCAAGGAGGGGTTTTCTCAGAAATCAAAAGAAGAACATAGGAAAGCTGCAAACCTGCAAATTGAGAACCGTTGGTGGAGCACTGACTCCCCGGCCGCCCGGCACTGCTTTGCTTGCTAATCTCAATAAATTAACCGTTCAAATTGCAAATTGACTCTAGTTCATTTTTATAACAGGACTAACGCCATCCTGAACCTGAATAAAGGCAAGCAAAGAATTTGATTTTTTTTTTTTTTTTTTATGAGCTCCCTTGCCAGCTGCAGCACTATATTTTGCCCGTAATTCTGCACGTGAAGATCCGAATGAGGACGACGGAGCTGTAAGTATTTAAGGCGTATACCGTTCAGTGGGTGTGTAGGAGTGTGACCGGGACGGAACTTTGTTCCAAAGCGATTGTGGAGGTCTTCTATCTGCCGCTCCAATCTCCCGCGAGGGACTTGGCCGCTGAAGGACCGAAGAAATTCCTATAGGATTCGTGGGTGGGTGATGGGTCCTAAACCCCCTGCAAGACACTGCTACTAAGGTCACCAAGGACTGTAGGAATTGCCACAGTAAAATTCCTAGATGGGTCAGACAAAATCGAAGACCGAGGACCAGGAGAAAGGGAGCAAATTACCAACATACCACCAGCAAGTCCATTAGGAATAATGATTAGAAATTGGAACGATAGGGGCCCCAGAAAAGGAAAAAAGTAAATTAAAAGTGGTCCAGGATTGTATGGTAGAATGACCAAAGGAACCTTTAAGACCACATGTCTTTTGGCCTGGTTTTGGATCCTTTGAAGACTGGACTTGCCAGGCCTTAAATATAGATGTTAATTCAAAGGAACCTTTTAGTCAGGGGGAAAGTGATTATGTAGGATTGTGGATCAGGACTTCACGTCCTTTTCCAGCCTCAATCCTTACACTAAAAGCAGATGAGAAGTTTGAAGAAGAAGAAGAAGGAAAACAAGAAAAATAAAAAGATGACAAATGAGAGCCATTGGATAACCTACCACCTCCATATCCTAATAATCCACCTCCGGCGGCAGCTCCACCAGTGGTATCTCCACCAGTACCACCAGTGCCTCCACCACCAACAGCACCAGAATCAGACCGACCTCCGGCTGCGTGTACGAGGAGTAGGATCGCCGTATCTGAGGGAGCTTCCTTATACCCCTTACGAGAGGTGCCCCTCGGAGGCAATCAGGGAGGCATCGGGTTTGTGGCAGTCCTGTAGAATACCACAGATGTGAGAAATGTCAAGAAAGAAATGGGGACCTTGTTAGATGATCCCCTTGGAGTAGCTGAAGAACTGGACCAATTCCTAGGCCCCGATACTTACACCTGGGAAGAAATACAGTCCGTTTTAGGGATCTTATTTATTGCTGAGGAGAAGGGAATGATTAGGCAAGCTGGAATGAGAATGTGGGGAAGACAGAATCAGGTAGGACCCCCCAGGAGATCAAAAATGGCCAAATGTGGATCCCCACAGGGATCATCAACAACCCCAAGGAAGACAGAATATGAGGGACTTGAGAACATTAATCATACAGGGAATAAGGGAAGCGGTTCCCCGAGGGCAAAACATTAATAAAGCATTTAATGAACAACAAGGGAAAGATGAATCTCCAATGGTATGGTTGGAGAGATTAAGGAAAAGCCTACAAATGTGTTCTGGAATTGACCCGAACACAGCGGCCGGAACCACACTCCTTAGAACACAATTTGTGGCTAAATCCTGGGGAGACATAAGAAGGAAATTAGAAAAGCTGGAAGACCGGCAAGAGAGAGGATTAGAAGAGTTGCTTAGGGAAGCACAGAAAGTATATGTTAGGAGAGATGAGGAAAAACAAAAAAGCAAAAGCCAAAGTCTTTGTAACAACAGTAAGAGAAAGTCAGAAAAATAAGATCCCGTCCAGAGAGAGGGGGGAAAAGTAGAGAAAACACCCAGGGGACAATCTTATCGAGAAAGATCCACAGTTCCCGTCTGTTACTATTGCAACAAGAAGGGACGTGTTCAGAAGAACTGTCGTAAGCAGGAACAAGATGAAAAAATATTCAAAGAAGAATAGGGGTGTGTTGGAAGAAGGGTTCGCCGGAGTCAAGAAGACGCTCAATATGAGTTGTGCATCTTGCTCAACTTTATTAGTTTCTAACACTACTTACATAGAACCGAGACACATGCACATTTGTAAAGCAGAAATAGAATTGGTTAGTAGTCTCTAAACACGCGCGGTTCTCACACCCCTAATTATCATTACTAAAATAAGCATTCTATCCATGTAGCTAATTGTGTTGCTGTGCTTCAGCCTTGTAGGTTGTTCCTCCCTATATTCCCGTACCGGTCCCCATCTTTCTCGGCCCTGCACCTGCTTTCCCAGCAGCTGTAGCTTGTTACAGCCACGGCCTGTTGGCACAAGGTAATTATTTGGTCTCAGGATTCAAGAATAGCTCAGGGCTACCTTTCTTGTTAACTTCAGCACAATTCTGATAACAGGCCAATTCTAATACCAGGCCTGGATTGTGCAGATCTTCAGAGATTCTAAGGCCACGCTTCTGCAGCCATTCTTCTACAGGGGTGTCAGGGGCTATTTCTTCTGGGGACTTCAGCATCAACGGAGCCCCTGATAAAATTATCAGTTGGTCCCCATAAAGAGGTAGTTTTATTTTTAGTGGACACAGGGGCTGAAAAATTCACCATTCACAAACTACCAAGGGCAGAGTTATATGTCAGTAGTAGGGGCAAAAGGAGAGCCTTTTAAAGTACCTGTCTGGAAAGATGTAGAAGTAAAAACAGAAGAAAATTTACCTTAATGATTTACTTTTACTCCCTGAAGCGGAGTACAATTTATTAGGAAGGGATTTGATTTTGAAAAAAACTTGAACATCCAGAGTCGAGGGGACAAATTGCACGTTAAATTATACACTTTAACACAAGAGGATGAAGAAGCCATTAACCCTTCGGTATGGTATAAGGAGGGGGAAACTGGAAAGATAAAAATGGACCCCATAAAATAGATTCGCCTCATCCAATTAGAGTCAAGATGGAGGGAAAAAAGGGATTAAAACCTGTAGTTGACAAACTTCTGGAAAAAGGAACTTTAGAACCATGTGTGTCACCTCATAATCCACCCATCCTCCCTGTAAAGAAATCTGATGGGTCGTACAGGATGGTACAGGACCTGAGAGCTGTAAATCAGCGAACACTCACTAAATTTCCCCGTCTATCTCCCAAACATACTTGGTATAGCGTAATAGATTTGAAAGATGCTTTTTGGGTCGGCCCTCTGGATGAGGGATCCAGAGATTATTTTGCCTTTGAGTGGGAGGACCCCGAAACGGGATGAAAACAACAATTAAGATGGACTGTGCTACCACAGGGGTTTACAGAGTCACCAAATCTATTTGGACAAACTTTGGAGAAAAATCTTACAAGATTTCACATTACCCAGGGGGGGTAAAATTATTACAATATGTGGAGATCTATTAGTAGCAGGAGAAACTGAAGAGGGAACCCGAGAAGCTACTATTAAAATTGTTAAATTTTCTAGGAGAGAAGGAATTACAGGTGTCTCGATCAAAGTTACAGTTTGTAGAACAAAAAGTAAAATACTTAGGGCATTGGCTGAGTAAGGGAAGAAATAAATTAGATCCTGACAGGGTATCTGGGATCCTATCCTTAAGACCCCCACAAACTAAAAAGGAAATTTGGCAAATATTGGGATTATTAGGGAATTGTAGACCATGGCTGGAAAGCTACAGGAAAAGGGTCAAATTCTTATATGAGAAATTAACTAATAACCAACTTAAGTGGCTCACCGAAGATGATCAGAAATTCGAGGAAATAAAAAGGGCATTAATACAAGTGCCTGTACTGAGCCTCCCAGATGTGGGAAAACCTTTTTATCTTTTTGTGAATACATCAAACCAGGCAGCATATGGAGTCCTTACTCAAGACTGGGCAGGAATTGGGAAACCCGTGGGGTTTGGTCTAAGTTACTTGATCCAGTAAGCAGAGGATGGCCTGCTTGTCTCCAAGCTTTGGTCGCTACAACATTATTAATAGAAGAAATTAGGAAGATGACCTTTAGTGCTCCTTTAAAGGTGTATGCTCCACGCAACGTCAGAAGTGTTTTGCAACAGAAAGCGGAAAAATGGTTAACGGATAGCCGGATCCTAAAGGATGAAACGATACTGATTGACTCCCCTGACTTAGAACCGAGGGTAACCTCTGCTCAGAGTCCAGCACAGGTTTTTTTTTTGGAGAACCATCAGAGAAATTACAACACAACCGTTTAGAGGTAATTAAGACCTGGACTAAGGTGAGACCAGATTTAAGGGATACCGAGTTGGAGAAAGGAGAAGCACTGTTTGTAGATGGCTCCTCCCGAGTGGTGGAAGGAAAAAGAAAATCAGGATGTGCAATAATGAATAAGGACCTAGAACCTGTGAAAAAAGAAAATCAGGATATGAAATAATTAATAAGGACCTAGAACCTGTGGAGTCAGGACCTTTGAGTCCATCGTGATCAGCTCAGGCTTGTGAGCTGTATGCCCTGTGTAGGGCCCTGGAATTATTAAAGGAGAAAAGTGGGACTATATTTACAGATTCTAAATATGCATATGGGGTGGTCCACACTTTTGGAAAAATTTGGGAAGAAAGAGGTTTAATTAATACTCAAAGGAGGAATCTTATACATCAGGAATTAATAGAAAGAATTTTAAGGACATTAAGAAAACCAAGGGAGAGAGCAGTGGTACATGTAAGAGGACACCAAAAGGGATTAGATTACCCAACCAGAGGAAATAATTTAGCAGATAAAGAAGCCCAGGAAGCAGCCTTGAGGACTCAGGTCGTTAAAATTAACATAGTACAGGAGGAAGAAAGATGAGAGGAAGGAGAAAAGAAGTTTACCCCTGAGGAACAAACAAAATTGGAGAAAATAGGGGCTAAGTTAGAACGAGGAAAATGGACACTGCCTGGCGGGCGAGAGATGTTAAAAAAAAGCCTGTGCTAGGAAATACTGGAACATCTGCATGCACAAACACATTGGGGTACAAAGGCGTTAAGTGATCATTTCCTTAAACAATTTGGCTACATTGGGATTTTTGAAATAAAACAAATTACACAAGGTTGCTTAACTTGTCAGAAGATAAGAAAGTGTTTCGACAAGTACCTACGGGAGGGAAAAACACAACTTACAAACCTTTTGAGAAAATACAAGTTGATTTCACTGAGTTGCCCGAGGTAGGGAGGATAAAATATCTATTGGTAATAGTAAATCATTTAACACAATGTGTAAAAACTTAGCCTGTAACACGAGGTACGACACAAACGGTGGTAAAAATTTAGAGAAGGAACAATCCTGCAAGAGAAGTATAACTGCCGGGTAAGTTCCTTCATCCTTAGTTCTGCAATTCTTTATTAGAGCATTTGATACCTAGATATGGGATAATCCAGTACATTGATTCTGATCAGGGCACACACTTTACTTCCAAAATAATAAAATTATTATGTCAATCATTAGGTATTCAGTGGGAATACCAGTGTGCTGCGTGCCAGGTGCCACATGCGAGGTACAGTATGCCACGTGCAAGGTGCAGCGTGCTGCATGCGAGGCGCCATGTGCCACATGCAAGGTGCCAGGTGCCACATGCGAGGTGCAGCGTGCAAGGTGCCGCATGCCACGTGTAAGGTGCAGTGTACTGCATGCAAGGTGCCGCATGCGAGGTGCAGCACGCCACGTGCAAGGTGCAGCGTGCTACATGCAAGGTGCAGCGTGCCACATGCCACATGCAGGGTGCAGCGTGCAAGGTGCCACGTGCAAGGTGCAGCGTGCCACGTGTAAGGTGCAGCATGCTGCATGCAAGGTGCAGTGTGCAAGGTGCAGCGTGCAGCGTGCCACATGCCACATGCAAGGTGCAGCGTGCCACGTGTAAGGTGCAGCATGCTGCATGCAAGGTGCAGTGTGCAAGGTGCAGCGTGCAGCGTGCCACATGCCACATGCAAGGTGCAGCGTGCCACGTGTAAGGTGCAGCATGCTGCATGCAAGGTGCAAGGTGCAGTGTGCAGCGTGCCACATGCAAGGTGCAGCGTGCCACGTGCCAGGTGCCGCGTGCAACGTGCTCGCGTGCAGCATGCAGCCCGGCAGGGTGGCCTTGCACAAAGTGTGTGGCTTCCCACGGCCACTGGTGCACCATGTGTGTGTCAGGGGGGTGGCTGCAGGGGGACACCAGCCAGTGAAGCCCCCCACTGGCACCCCTGCCTTGCACGCTCACAGGGGGCCCTTGCACACCTGGGCTCTGCACTGGGGGTCCTTGGTGGGTGCCACCAGCTCAGGAGGGTCCCCATGTGTCCCCCACCGTGCAACCGGGTGAACCTGTGGGGAGCGGGGTTTGCACGGGCGGTGATGGGGGGTGGCGAGGAGGGAAGGTATGGGAGGAATGTGTGGAAAGGGAGGGAAGGGCTGGAGCGCTGCGTGGGCCGTGGCCGTGCTGCTCGGACTGTGCGTTCCCGCTGCAGGTGGGGGATCCCAAAAATGTCTCCTCCTGCTCCCCCCGTCCTTCCCTGCCTGCGCCCAAACCCTCGCCCTGTTCCCTGCTCCCAAATTCTCCCATTTCCCTGCGACTCCTCCCTGCTCCTTCCCTCCATTTTGCATATGGCGAACCCCCAACCTCAGCCCCAGCTTTTGCAGCTTTTTGGAGAAAAAAAATTCTCTCTGCCAGCTACAGCATTACCACCTTTCCTAGGAGATTCCTGCTTCCATCGGGATGGGACTTCCCGCCAGCCAAACTCACTTCATTAGTGTCATTAAGCCTTGCCCACGTGCCTGGTGCCAGGGCACCGTGCACCGATGCTTTCCCGGGCATCCCTCCCCTTGCCCTGCTGCCAACCCCCCTGGCGCTGCGGCCGTCCCTGCCCCGAGTTCCTCGCTCTGTGAAGGTTTTATAGATGACCACGTCCATGTGGTGTCACATCAAACGAGCCAGGATGGAGCAACTGGGATCACCGTGCCGGCTGGTGACCGGCTGGATGCGGAGTTTGCTAGGACCAGACCAGTGCACTGAGATGGGACCTGTGTCCCACACTGGCTCTGGTGGTCTCCTCCTCCTCTTGTGCCTGGAAAAAGCAGCTGGTGGGACTGAGAGCGGCTGAAGGCACCAGCCCGAGCAGGGGTGATCCTGCGCACCCCCAACACACTGCGGTTGGCCCCTTTCTGGGGTGCACTAGGGGTCACCCACTTGCGGGGATGCGCCAGGTCTGTTTGAGGATCCTTTGTGCAATGAGAACTGGCCACAGGGCTGCAATTACACTACTATTCTATAAAGATTTTAGCTTATCCTCACGCAGAATTTCTAGCAATTAGCATCGCTTTCCTATTACTCCCCTTTCCCTGCTCCCCGAGAGCCAGTTCTGCTCTTTGGGGACACCCGGGTCACCCAGCCAGGCTCCAGCATGGCGAGGACCCTCTCCGTGACACCACCCATCCAGGCTGCAGCCACATTTGTCCCTGCTGCTCTCTTCCAATCCCAAAGAGCTAATTGATCCACCCAGTTAGTTAATTGATTTATAGCTATTAGAGCCTCTAATTAACCGACCAGCTGGAAAGCTGTGTGTTATCTGCCCGGTGGGAGCAGCCTTGAGAATCAGCCAGCTCCGAGGGGCCGTGGGCTGACCCGTCCCCGCAATCGGCACCGCGCGTTCACCGATTTTGAAGGATTTTATTCCACCTCAAGCTTTGGCTTTTCCCTTTTATCTCTGTCCTTGCTAATGTTTAGCACCAGTGAGCTCCCTCGGAGCCTCCCTGTTCCCTTTTATCTCTTCCCACGTTCCTGCAAGGTCACAGACTCCTCTTCCCCTGCCGTGTTGGTGTAGCGCTGAGCAGCCCAGTTCAGACCAGTTTGTTATCGCCGTGTTCCCAGCCAGCAGCGAAACCTCCCGCTGCTGTCAGCACCTGACACAATCCAGATGTTTGTTAAGCATCGGGAAGGTGATGCATCCCACCGCGGGGCCAGGCGAGATGTCTGTACCTTGTACTGGCACATCTGGCCGGTGCTGAGGGGCTCCCGGGGGTGCCGTTCCCTGTGGGAATGCGGGGAATTAAGGAGTAGGAGATGCTGGAGGTGCCTGGCAGAGGTGCTCAGTGCCTGGCTGCTCCTGTCACCAAAATCAGGAATAAACCCTCTTAACACCAATGCAGGCTGAAGAAGCAGGCACTGCGTTATTGCAGCGCTGGGGACGTGGGGGATGGCTCCGAGCATCAAAATTCCAGAGTTTTTATACACTTTTTCAGTCAAGTCATTGTTCTTTTGAACATATTTGTTTTGAACCTATTTGAACATATGAACAAAAGAAAAACAAGTTCTTTTACATAAAAATGCATACTATGCTCGCTCTTCAATTTACCCTTTACATTGGGTGGTTTCACCCATCGCACGATCCCATCGATATTGCAATCTTACTATATTTTACATATATATACAGATCTAATATATATATATTAAAACTTACAATCATTGGTCAAATCTGCGTAGCTCTACTGATTGGCATCCTTGATATTCAAATCAAGACAGAAGGGTAATGGGATTTCCAAGCAGCGTAACTGGTGTCCATTGTACGTAACTAGTATCCATGACGGTCTCCTTAACAGTTTCTTAACAATCCTATAGTTACAACTCCATGGTTAATTATTTGAAATATTTAACTCTATAGATACTAAAGCAGAACATATTGTTTCTATAGTTAGCCAAAACACACCACACCTGCTATTGCTGTACCCGTTCTATCACGCTTATCTTCTTATATTTCTATATTAAATCTCATTTGATTTCAAATATTTGTAACACCCTGGGGATGCAGGGGGTCCCCTTGCATAGGGGCTCTGTGCCCTGGGGATGCAGGGGGTCCCCTTGCATGGGGGTCCGTGCCCTGGGGATGCAGGGGGTCCCCTTGCATAGGGGCTCCGTGCCCTGGGGATGCAGGGGGTCCCCTTGCACGGGGGCTGCAGAGGTGGGGATGGAGCCCTGGGGAAGCAGGGGGTCCCCTTGCATGGGGGCTCCGTGCCTTGGGGATGCAGGGGGTCCCCTTGCATAGGGGCTCCGTGCCCTGGGGATGCAGGGGGTCCCCTTGCACGGGGGCTGCAGAGGTGGGGATGGAGCCCTGGGGAAGCAGGGGGTCCCCTTGCATGGGGGCTCCGTGCCCTGGGGATGCAGGGGGTCCCCTTGCATAGGGGCTCCGTGCCCTGGGGATGCAGGGGGTCCCCTTGCACGGGGGCTGCAGAGGTGGGGATGGAGCCCTGGGGAAGCAGGGGGTCCCCTTGCATGGGGGGCTCCGTGCCTTGGGGATGCAGGGGGTCCCCATGCAGAGGGGCTCCGTGCCCTGGGGATGCAGGGGGTCCCCTTGCACGGGGGCTGCAGAGGTGGGGATGGAGCCCTGGGGAAGCAGGGGGTCCCCTTGCATGGGGGCTCCGTGCCTTGGGGATGCAGGGGGTCCCCTTGCAGAGGGGCTCCGTGCCCTGGGGATGCAGGGGGTCCCCTTGCACGGGGGCTGCAGAGGTGGGGATGGAGCCCTGGGGAAGCAGGGGGTCCCCTTGCATGGGGGCTCCGTGCCTTGGGGATGCAGGGGGTCCCCATGCAGAGGGGCTCCGTGCCCTGGGGATGCAGGGGGTCCCCTTGCACGGGGGCTGCAGAGGTGGGGATGGAGCCCTGGGGAAGCAGGGGGTCCCCTTGCATGGGGGCTCCGTGCCTTGGGGATGCAGGGGGTCCCCATGCAGAGGGGCTCCGTGCCCTGGGGATGCAGGGGGTCCCCTTGCACGGGGGCTGCAGAGGTGGGGATGGAGCAGGATCGGGAGCAGCGCCCAGAGGCTGATGCAATGCAGATCTTCAGGTCTCGCATCAAAGGGCTTTAAACCAGGTTTGCTGAGAGGTCGGAGATAACCGCAGGAATTTGGCTGGCCCTGGTGATCAGAGGCTGACGGCAGAAGGGGTGCTGCCCTCAGAAAATGAGGCGGGGGGTGTCTGCCCCGTCCGTGCCCCCAGCTAGCCAGGGTTTGTTCCCAGCAGCTGGAATTCGGTGTAAGGAGCTGCAAACGCAAACAGGAGGGAAAAGCTTCCAGGATTAGGGCAGGGTGGCTTTCTAGGAAAGGCAATCAATGCTGGGGAGGCCCTGGGGGAGCTCCCTGGGGTGGAACTGGCACCTGGTTGCCCTCGGCGATCGCCGGCTGATGGTTTGCACAAAGCACACGTGGGGTGGGGGTGGGGGTGGGGGCGATCTGGCGGCCCCGCTGGGAGAGGCTGCCGGAGCTGAGCTGGGGGCGGGGGGCTCTCCGGCACTCCCCCTCGTTGCTTCAGCTCTTCGGCGGGGCAAGCTGCTCTCCAGGGCCACGTGGGACTGATCTGCCAGGTAAACCCCTCAATTTGGAGAGAAAAGTGTCGTTATTATTCTCTCTTTTACTCTGGTGCTGTCCCTGCTGACCTGCGAGCGGTGCCTGTGCTGCCCTTAACCCCTGCTAGCCTGGGGAGGGGGTGGCCAGTCTTAACTGGGAGCCCAGTGCCCCAGCCGGGCTGGGATCAGTGGGTTTTGGGGCAGAGCATCCCCTGCTCTCCGCGGCCGCATCTCTTGCCGTGAGCCCTGCTCCCTGACCCCACAGCCTGGCAGTGGGGAAGCCCCAAAGGCCACCCCAGGGAGCCCTTTGCGTCTGCAGGGTTTGAGCCCCGAGCCCCTACGGGGAGCCCAAACCGTGTCCCATGGGAGCAGCACGGGGGCGGGGATGCAGCCCGGAGCGGGGGCTTGCACCCCACTCCGGTGCGGGCTGCCCAGGGGCACCCAGCGGGCAGGTTGCCCAAGCCCAGTGGGGCGATGCAGGCGAGGGCGAGCGGCTGGGCCAGGATCCCGTGGGACAATAGTGGGGTGGTGCCGCTGGGTGCTGTGACCCGTGGGGCTGGCACAGGGTGATTGAAACGTGGCTGCAAGCAAGTGGAGGCTTCGGGCAAGTTGCAGGCGTGCAGGTGCCAAGGGAGCCACCGTGGCATTGCCAGGTGCCATGTCTCCTCCCCAAATGGGGAGCGGGTCCGTGTGGCCCCCAGCTGATGCATCTCCTGCGGGTCCTCGCTGGTGGTGGTGCCCTGTGGCGCTGGAGGTGACCCAACGCTTGGCAGAGCTGGGAGCACCACAGGTGGCACCGGACAGGCAGCTGTCCCCCAGCTGGCAGTGTTGTCCTACGGGATGTGCTCACCCCTGTGTGAGAAACTATGGGCTAGGGTATTGTTTATTAAGATTTATGTTAAGCCCAATGTAAAGGTCAGACAGCAAAAGATATGAAATCGCTTGTGCAGCCACCAGACACCGCTTGTGTAAGGTAGGATAACCGCAATCGCTTACACAAACTAAACCAGATACCGCTTGTGCAAGATAAGATAACCACCAGATGTCCAGGAACCGACAGAAACAGGACAAACCACCCCATATAAGGACATATGAGTGAGGGGTCAACTATGGGACGGAGGAGGAAGACTTCTTACTTCGGCCTCAACGACCACCAGGAGGCAGAAAACGACCCCCTAACAACAGCTGAAACATGCGCAGAGTACCTCCACTGCTTCATGAACACGGAAGTAAAGATGTATAAAAAGGGACTGTTTGAACTGCTCAGGGCGGCAGTTGGCGGAGCGCAGGCTCCCCTGCCGTCCAGCGCTGTTTTTGCTCATATTCTACTTGCTATAATTAATAAAATTTTAATTGGATTATGATCCGTTGTGGTCTCAATTTATAACACCTGCCTCTCCCTTTGCAGCTGGGTGCTGACCGGGGCCCTTCTCCTCGCTGGGACTGGGGCCAGGACGAGCTTTTGGGAAAATGTTCTCACTGGTGGGCAGGCAGACGAACTTCAGCGGGAAGGTAGGTGGTTTTGCAACCCTCCTGCTGCCACACAGCTGTGGTTTGCGATGGAGGAGCAAGGATGGGTGCCGGCTCTCCATCGCTTGGGATGTTAAGGAGCTGGGAGAGCATCACTGTGGTACGGGGAGTCATCTGGGACCTCAGCCGGGAAAGGAGGATGAATGGGCTTCTGGCTCCCCATCCTTGGTTAGCATCCAGCTGATATAAGGATAAAGGTGAGGGTCTCATCCTGCTTTCATCTCCCTGTGCCCTCTCCATGCCTTGGTCCATGGCAGGCTGGATCCCTGTCGCCCTGCGCCTACGGCCCGCAGCACAGGAGGGGCAGATGTGCCCAGTAAGTGGCGAGCAGCCCTGCGGCGAGGGTTGGTGGCACTGGGGGGTTCACCTGCACATCCAGGGTGGTCAGAATTCAGGGGCTCTGCCAGGAGCAGGAGAGGCAGAAGGAGCTGGGGGCTGTGGTGGGGAGGGGGAACAACGGCAAAGCCAAAACAACTCAGCGAGCTGCTGTCCTCACCGGTGGCAATTTGTCATTGCAGTCCGGCCCCAGGGACCCCAGACAATTCCATGGCCCTTGGGACGAGAACAGGAGACAGGAACCCTCAAACTGTCCCCCAGCACCCCCTTGGGATGACAGAGAAGGCAACCGAGGACCTGAGGGCTGCTTCGGAGAGGTGAGGCAGGTGGTGAGGGGGAGATGGGTCCGATGGTGGCAGCTGGTGGCTGTCCCTCGCATGCCACTATTGTCACTGGTGGTGATTTGCCATTGCAGTTCGGCCCCCAGGACCCCAGACCCTTCCATGGCCCTGCCAATGTTCCTTGGAACAAGGAGGACAGGAGACGGGGACCCCATGACTGTCCCCCGCCACCCCCTTGGGATGACAGAGAAGGCAACCGAGGACCTGAGGGCTGCTTCGGAGAGGTGAGGCAGGCGGTGAGGGGGAGATGGGTCTGGTGGTGGCGGCTGTGGAGCAACCCCTCGCATGCCACCGTCGTCACTGGTGGTGATTTGCCATTGCAGTTCGGCCCCCAGGACCCCAGACCCTTCCATGGCCCTGCCAGTGTTCCTTGGAACAAGGAGAACAAGAGACAGGGACCCCATGACTGTCCCCCAGCACCCCCTTGGGATGACAGAGAAGGCAACCGAGGACCTGAGGGCTGCTTCGGAGAGGTGAGGCAGGTGGTGAGGGGGAGATGGGTCCGATGGTGGCAGCTGGTGGCTGTCCCTCGCATGCCACTATTGTCACTGGTGGTGATTTGCCATTGCAGTTTGGCCCCCAGGACCCCAGACCCTTCCATGGCCCTGCCAATGTTCCCTGGGACAAGGAGGACAGGAGACGGGGACCCCATGACTGTCCCCCGCCACCCCCTTGGGATGACAGAGAAGGCAACCGAGGACCTGAGGGCTGCTTCGGAGAGGTGAGGCAGGTGGTGAGGGGGAGATGGGTCCGATGGTGGCAGCTGGTGGCTGTCCCTCGCATGCCACTATTGTCACTGGTGGTGATTTGCCATTGCAGTTCGGCCCCCAGGACCCCAGACCCTTCCATGGCCCTGCCAATGTTCCCTGGGACAAGGAGGACAGGAGACGGGGACCCCATGACTGTCCCCCAGCACCCCCTTGGGATGACAGAGAAGGCAACCGAGGACCTGAGGGCTGCTTCGGAGAGGTGAGGCAGGTGGTGAGGGGGAGATGGGTCCGATGGTGGCAGCTGGTGGCTGTCCCTCGCATGCCACTATTGTCACTGGTGGTGATTTGCCATTGCAGTTCGGCCCCCAGGACCCCAGACCCTTCCATGGCCCTGCCAATGTTCCCTGGGACAAGGAGGACAGGAGACGGGGACCCCATGACTGTCCCCCAGCACCCCCTTGGGATGACAGAGAAGGCAACCGAGGACCTGAGGGCTGCTTCGGAGAGGTGAGGCAGGCGGTGAGGGGGAGATGAGTCCGATGGTGGCAGCTGGTGGCTGTCCCTCGCATGCCACTATTGTCACTGGTGGTGATTTGCCATTGCAGTTCGGCCCCCGGGACCCCAGACCCTTCCATGGTCCTGCCAGTGTTCCTTGGGACAAGGAGGACAGGAGACGGGGACCCCATGACTGTCCCCCGCCACCCCCTTGGGATGACAGAGAAGGCAACCGAGGACCTGAGGGCTGCTTCGGAGAGGTGAGGCAGGTGGTGAGGGGGTGGTGGGCTGCAGGGGGTGGTAGCAGTAGTGGGACTGAGGGCAGGGAGTGGGTGAAATGGGGCAGGGGCCATTCACTGCCCTGGTGGCAAGGACAGTGCATGGGGACAGGTTTGCCTGCACAGCGCTGGCAGCAGCAGCAGCCTGGCTTCTCTGCTCTGCAGCTGCAGCATCCCCTGTACCGCTTGGTGCCTTCAAACCACCCCCTTCCCCGCAGGAGCCACAGATGCCTGACCCCAACTGCATTGCCTGGCCTGAATTCCCAGACAAGATGCAGCACCCACCCAGGCACCCCGCCAGGCTGCCATGGTGGGTGCCCATGCCAAGGGTGGGGGGCGCGGGGGGACTGTGCAGCGGTGGGGTGGCAAGCAGGGGCACTGGGGCCATGCTCTGCAGCGGTGCACAGCCAAGGGGTGATGCAGTGTTGAAGCTGGCTGTGCTCACGGTAGGGGGGCTGCACCAGAGACCCCTTCCAGCCTAAATCCCACACCCTGGGGCTGCCTTTGCTCCTGCAGGAGGCGAGGCGGCTTCAGGGATGGCTGGCTGCTCAGGGGCTCTCGTGGCCGTGCTAAGGCATGCAGCCAACTCCTTCACCTTCAGCACCAAAAGCGCAGCAATTTCCAGCACCTGCAGTGTACCTGGCGCTCCAGAGGTTTGTGCCAACCCTGTACCAGCTGCTCAGGGCTGTGAGGGGCCCCACGCAGCGGCAGCATCTCCACGGTGCTCACCAGCATCTCCTGGGGCAGAGCAAGGAGGCGCGCCCATTGTGTTTCTTGCTTTGCAGGGAATAAACCATCCCCAAGGTCCTTCTCTGGGATGAGCAATTGGAGGGTCAGTAACCCACAGCACCGTGGTCCTCCTAAGTCATGTGACAGCAGGAAACAGAAGGCTCAAGTTGTAGGTTTTCACATGCTCCATCCCAGCACCCAGCAGTGACCCAAGTTTGCACGGTCTTGAGCCCTGCACGGTGCCCCCATGCCCCCAACCACGGTGGTCTCCCCCAGGGCCCGCCAGCAGTGAGCAGCAAGGTCCCTGAGCCCCCCACACCGGCCAGCACCCCTCAGAGGAGCCCAGCCGCTGATCCTCAGGCTGCGACGACAGAGGCTGTGGAGCCGGAGCAGGCAGCAGGAGCGATGCCGGTAGGACAGCATCCTTCTGCTGGGGACAGGCAGGGATGCTCGTGCCCCTTGGAGGTGCCTGGCTTGGGTGTCTCTTCGGCCAGCGTAACATCTTCCTTCTCTCTCATCCAGCCTCTTCGCTTTTCACCTTGCTGTCTCTTTGCCAGGCACGGAAATTTTCCTGAGTCTTCTCTGGGGCTGCAAAGCCCCATGGTTCCCTTTGGGTTTTAGCACCCCATCTGTCCCCTCTCCCAGCTCTTCTTCCCAGAACAGACCTGTGTCCCAGTCTCACACCATTGCATCTCCCCAGGTTGAGTCGGAAACCAAGGAGAAACCTGCGGGCAGCCACAGCCAGGGCCCCTCTGCTTTGGAAATGGAGCCAGCCCCCCCCGAGGAGAGCTCTGCTGAGACAGAGAAGCACCCGGAGGTACCAGCTAATGCGTCTGCTCTTCCCACCTAAAAGCGGTGCCCAGGGGTGGTGGGAGCTTGCAGTCCCCTTTGCAACCCCTTTCTCCCCTTGGCTGGGTGACGTTGCCAGCCCTCCCCATGGACCCCGCAGTGCATCTGTAATCCTTTGAACAGGTAAAGCCGTGCAGCCAAAGTGTCCCTGAGGCTGGCGCCGGTGGTGGGTCACATCCCTCGGATCCCACAGACCCTCTGGAGCCTGTCCCCAGGGACAGCACAGCAGCCAGCTCCGTGGGAGAGGTCGGTGCTGAGCTGCATCCGCGTTCCCAGGGACGGCAGCATCTGCAGAGCAGAGCTGGGGAAACCGAGGCACACGCTGCTGGCGATGGGGTGGGTCGCCCACCCTGGGTGGGAGCCCACCAGGGCACTGCTGCAGGCAGGGGGGGTGTGGGCAGCGCTGCCTGTGTCCCCCAGCCCCATTCTCTCCCGCAGCATCTCGGAGGTGTTCAGCCATCCGAAAACTTGCAGGTCCCGACAGGAGCTGCCGCAGAGCCCGATGCACAGCCCAGCCAGGCTTCCTTGGACACCTGCACCACACCAGAGACCTCAACGCCGAGCTTGCACCCTCCTGGGTCCAGTGCGATGGAGCCAGTAAGGGGCTCGGGGTGCCTCTGCTCCCCCGCGCTCACCCTGAGGCAGGTGCCCAGGGCTCAGGGATACTGCCACAGCCCAGGAGCAGTGGAGTGGGATCCCTCGGATCCCTCTGGCCTCCCTGTTTGCAGGATTACGGGCTGGGGTTAAAGTGCTGCTTTGAGCCTGTAGCTGGCTGCAGCGGAGATGCTGATAAACGGGAGACAGCTGGGAGAAAGGCCAAAAAAATAACTAGAGGCTTGAGAGCGTGCTGGAGCGTGAACGACCCCGGGACTCAAGCTTTAACGAAGCAAATGAGAGCATTGCAGAGCAGCTTAATTACTGCCTAATGGGGAAGAGAAATGGCTGGTGGGGCTCTCGGTGGTCATGCTGCCAGGGCTGGGCAGAGGGGAGAGCTGGGGGCAGCTGTCGCGCCCGAGGGAAGGGTGGCAAACCAGCACCCCAGGGAGCCAAGGTCCCAGCGGGTTCCCCCGCAGGGTGACCAGTCCATGGCTAGTAATCGGTATGGGCAGCCCGTTTGGCCCCAACCTTGCCCAGTCCCTCTCCCCTTCAAAGCATCTGACCCTTCCTCACCTTCTCCACCACGCAGGATGCAGGTGGCCAGCAGAAGCTCTGCTCCATGCTCCCAACACCCTCCCCAGCCAGCATGGACCTCCGCTCTGCCGCCATCCTTGCCAGGAAGGAGGAGATTGAGCTGGTGAGTCCCGATGGCCCCTGGCCGAGGAGTGCAGGGGTCTGGGACTAGCTACAGTGGGGGGGAGCTCACCCAAGGACCCTTTGAACCGCGGTGGGAGAAGCAGTGTTGGGTGATGGGGGGACATGAATTTGGCATCTTTGGGGTCGCTGAGGAGAAACCCCTCCTGCAGTGATGGTGGATGCAGGGGAAGGTGCTCATGGGCAAGGAGTTTGCAGGGGCTCAGATGCTGTCAGAGGGTTCATGAACCCACCTCAGAGGGAAAAACATCCCTGGACGGGGCTGCATGCTGCTGGCTGGGAGGTTTTGGGGTGCCCTGTGCTGACCTCGTGCTGTTCCCCTGCAGTCCTACCAGCAGTTTAGCCTGACCATCGCGGTGGTGGCCACAATGTTGCTGCACAAAGAGCCCTCCATGGAGGCGGCACTGGGGCTGGCACTGAGGGCCAACCTCCGCCAGGGCCGGATCCATCACCTCCAGGAGCTGGAGGACTTCATCAACAACTACGACTCATCCACCCTCAGCCACTGAGGGGGTGGCCAGGGCAAGCAGGCAGACACCCCCTCTCACCAGCCAGGGCTGGGGGGGTGATGGCGGGCCGTGTTGGTGCATAGGGGTGCTTGTGATGGTGTTGAACCCTCGGGGCAAGGTACTATGGACATGTTGGTGTGGTCCCACCATCCCTCTTGGAGATGGAGGAGGAGGGGGGGGGGGGGGATGCTTAGTTTTAGCCCTGCCCAGACCTGTATGGGCAGCAAAAGGGGGAGCTGGTTTGACTGGAGGGTGGTGGGAGGGAGAGCGGCTGCAGGGAGCTCCCCGCCGCCCTGGCTCCACGCTCTGTTCCTGGTTCACAGGGATGTGCCCAGAAACCCTGGGGGTTGTTCTTGGCTTTAAATCTAATAATAAACTGGCTGTGATCTTTGCAGCCCTTGTTTTGCTGTCGTTCTGGTCTCGCTCTCCTGGGGCCGGTGAGGGAGGGGTCCCACAGTGAACCCACCGTGGGGGACCCCTGGTTGTGACAAGAGGGCAGCGGCCACCCCTGGGGCTCATGCTGCTCTGGTGGCACGGTCAGTGCCGCGGTGACCCTGGGATGAGGAGGAAGGGGCAGACGTGTGGTGGCTCTCCTGCGTTCGGATTTCAGCCAAACTTTATTGGAGCATCGCCCCTGGTCCCCTCCCCGTGGTGGCTGCAGGACACGGTGCCACCAGGGATGGAGAGCATCTGGCAGTGTTGCTCATCCTTCAAGGAGGTGTCTGAGGGAAGGATCCGAGCCTGGTGGCCAGCACCCCTCCTGTCGCCATGGGTCCTCAGCAGCAGCCCCCCAGCGGGACGATGCAGGCAGCTTGCTTTGTCTTAAGCACCCGGCCGCCCTCCCCTGCGTGCGGCTGCTCTCCGGGGCCGCCGCCGTGTCTGAGATGGGAGCCCTGGCCCGGGCTGCCGGCTCTCTGCTCCCTACCTGCTTTACCAGTTCCTAATTGCGGGAGAGGCCGGCAGGAATTGCAGGCTGTGCTTTGCCAGCAGCTGCCGGGGGGAAGGATCCCAGCAGCTTCTCCCCACTAGCCTTGGGCTGCGTCCAAAACGCACGTGGAACCTGTTAAGACTATGGCAGCGGCTGGCAGGACCCGGCAGGGACCGGTGGGACAGCAGTGCCAGCCAAGGGCCCCCGGGTCCCCACTGCTAGGATACACTGCAGTGCTTGCTGCTGCCCCGCAGCTTCGCCGTCCTGCCCCCAGCCCTCCCCGGGGGCTCCCTGCCCAGGGAACTCATCCCGGGCTTGGGAATGGGCTTCCCAAAGAAGAAACCCTCTTCCTCCGAGTCTGAGTCCGAAGATGAAGAGCAGGTGGGACACCAGGAGTCGTCCTCCTCCGTGATGTCCTGCAGGTCGATGTCCTCCGGCCGTGGGCTGTGCCTGGCAGGGGGTGTGCCCGCTTGGAACTGCAGGGTTCCATTGCCTGTGGGTGTTCGGGGGTCAGGGACCCCTGAAACTGGGTGGCCCAAGGCTCCAGGCTCGTTGGGACCCTCTGTGCTGGGCTGGGGGGCGGAGGGGTGGCCGGCTGGTGGCCCCAGCATCCCTGTGTGCGCAGCATCCCTGCTCCGCTCCTTAGCAGCTGCTCCACAGTCCTCCAGGCTCCTGAATGCAGGATGCACAGGGGCCTGATCCAAAAAAGCCTCTGGAAGAAGGAAAGCAAGGATGGGTGAGGAAGAGGAAGGCTGAGCCTGCCCTGCACAGCCCCTCACGCAGCGCTTCAGGCTGCAACAGAGGGTTGTACCAACCAAACCGCAGCCCCCAGCGCTCGCCCTGCTGTGGGAGGTGGGCTGGGGGCTCGTGGCTGCTGCTCCAGCCCTGAGTTGGGCTGCACCCATGCGACATAACCCATAAACCACCCCAGAGCCTGGCTTTGCTCCCGCTCCCCTCGTGCCACGTGGCAAGTGGAGCAGTAGGATCCCTACCAGCCCCTTCCACCCGCTGCCTGCAGCCCCCGGCCGCCGAGGTGCTGCCCGTCCCCGGCGTGATCCTGCTGCTGGGGGTGGCTCTGGACAGGGGTGTCGAGTCAGGGGACGGAGCCGAGGCGAAAGCGGAGTCGGAGGAGTCGGAGGCGGTGGAGGATGCATCCTGCCCCAGGCTGCAGGTCTCGGAGCAGAAGAGCCGGCCGCGGCGGGAGGTGAGGGGCTGCCCACGCAGCGGCTTTCGGCAGAGGCTGCAGCAGAAGCAGGTGGCTCGGGCATGCCAGTGGAGCCCTTGGTGGGTGGCCTCCTCGCTGTCGGCACCTGAGGGGCAACCACGGGTGAGGGGGAGGCTCTTCCCATGGTTGTGTGCCAAACCCCATCCTCCGCGCCAAGCCGAGCCGCGGGGCTCTGGCTCTGCAGCCCTCCCAGCCCAGGTGCTGCCTGCCCGGGCAGGGAAGCCCCAGCGCACCCTGCCCAGGGTTTGGGGGGGACAGGGGCCATACCGATGGGGTCTCCACAGGCTTGGCATGGCTCGGCAAAGAGGCTCTCAAAGCAGCCGCAGCAGCAGGGCCGGCCACTCTTCATCACGTAGCGCTGCCCACGCAGGGGCACGTCACACTCCAGGCAGCAGAAGTGCTCCAGGTGCCAGCGCCGGCCCTCCGCCTCGATGCACTCCTCCATGAAGATCAGCTGGAGGATGAAAAAAACCCCATCCCCTAAGCACCCAGATAGAAAACCCATAGCCCGGAGGGTGCTTTGCTGTGCCGAGGAGCGAGGAGGAGCCCCCATGCCTTGGCATGGGCATGGGGCTCGCTGCAAGGCTGAGGAAGGAGCCTTTCCTCCTGCCCATCAGTGGTTCTTTCAGCATGTGCAGCAACAGCAGCACAAGGGATGTAAAAGCCTCTCCCCTGCCCGGCACGCACCTGGTCGCAGGAGGCACAGCGGGGCCGGAATAGCTCAGCATGGTGCCTGCCGCAGTAGATCCTCCCGTCCTGCTGGAAGTAGATGAGGTCCACCAGCGGCTGGTGGCAGAAATGGCAGGAGAAGCAGGACGGGTGCCAGAACTGGTCCCCCAGCCGAGATGCTGAAACCCCCGGGTCCCCTTTGTTCAGCTTCCTGCCGCACTGCAAGGCAGAGGGACGCGGGGTTGGGGGCCGGGCTGGCTTCTGGGGACAGGTCCCCGCCGGGGAATGGGTGCTGGGGGGATGCCTCACCTTCTTGCAGGGACAGCCATGGCAAGGACCCGGCACGGGACATGCCAGCCCCTGCCCCAGCGCCTCGCGTCTCCGTCGGGCGCTGAAGGCTCGTAGCTGCCTCCTCTCCTCCTCCGCAAGGTCGGGGCAGTACCGCTCCTGCACGGGGAGGTGGAGGTGAGGTGGTGCACGGTGGGTGAAGCCCGGGGTGGGCAGCACCCAACAAATAGGTGTCTTACATCGCAGTCCTGAGGCGGCAGCTGCTGCAGGAGGGCTCTGGCACGGAGCTGGATCCTGTCGGCAGGAGAGGCAGGCGGCGGCGAGCAGGTGCCGAAGCACAGCGGGACCTTGGGATGTGGCACGGGAGAAACACAAGCAGATTTTTTAGGGCGATCAAGCTGCGTTGCTCCAAGCTGCTAAAACCTGTTTCATTCCGGGGCTGGGGATGCTCTGCTGTGGGTACCACCCCTGGATGGCACCCGCAGGGCTTGAGGAGGGTGGGGAGCAGAGGGAGCCCAGGGAGAGCCGGGGTGCTGCCCACCTCAGGGGGCACGGGGTCCGCGGGGGGCTCCAGGTACTCTTCCAGGGCACAACCGGAGTCGCTGTCGGACGAGGCCGGCGGCAGCCCGGTGGCGGTGCTGCAGGGGGGAGGCTCGTCCCGCTGGGGCCATGCGGGGCTCGGCAGGGACATGAGCTGGGGAGAGAGGAGCAGAGCTGGTGAGACCCCCGGCGAGGCAGGGGGCAGGGGGCCATCCCCAGGACATGTAGCATCCCACCTGCCCAGCGCGGACCTGTCTCCACGTGGCAGCAGGATGAGCAACCCCTCAGCCCAGGGAGGGACCCCAGAGCAGGTCCAGCCAGGATGATGCTCAGCACTACCACGACCTCAGGACCCTTGGCTGAACCCCTGCAGAATTCCAAGGGCTTTTGGGGGCTCAGCACTACCACGACCTCAGGACCCTTGGCTGAACCCCTGCAGAATTCCAAGGGCTTTTGGGGGCTCAGCACTACCACGACCTCAGGACCCTTGGCTGAACCCCTGCAGAATTCCAAGGGCTTTTGGGGGCTGCTCCTTTCTCTGCAGGGGTTATAAGCAAGCCCACACCGAGGGCATGGGTGCTTGGCAGGGCTGGGGCTTTCTCTGCCGAGCAGGAGGCACTGATAGGATGTTGATGGGTTGAAGCTGAGCTGGGAAGACCCTGGGTTCTCCAGCTAGAACAGGTTTTGGAAAACGGCACAACAGGTTTTGGGAAATAGCACTGGCCGTTTGCTCACTCACAGCAGGAGATTTTCCCTGGCTGCCACCAGTCGTTTGCTGGCAACAGCTAATCCCTGGTCTAGTGGCCTGGCCCTCAGTGGGACAGTGGGAGGAGACGGAGGTCTAGTGCAGTTCAGTGGAAAATAATTTATTCCCCTCGGGCTGCTATTGTTCTGCCCCGAGTGGCTGTTCCTGCCTGGGCGGCCAGCTCGCCCGGCCGCCACCACCTCGCCGGGCTGATGGTTACGCAGTGGAAACCCATCGGCTCCCGTCCCCTCCTCCCCACGCACTGCTCTTCTCTGCTCGCTTCCTTCCTGGCTTGGCTTTCCAAAACAAAGGCGAGATGGTGTTTGGTGGCTCCTGGGGCTCCCTGGACACCAGCCTGGAGCCTGACACCCTGTGCCCACGCTTACTGCCCCGGCATGGGGAGCAAGGGTGGGATGTGGGTGGGATGGACTGAGCTGCTGCTCTGGGGGCAAGTCCCGGTGTTGTGACCAAACAGCGCCAGGGATTCACTCTGTGCAACGCCCACCCTGGATTGATCAGCTGCTCTGCTGATCACCCAAGCAAGTGGCTTGGCACAGGCTCAGGGTTGAGGGGCGATAACCCCCAGGCCACGCACCTAGGTCTTCCTGCATCACTGCCACCGTGAGGACCGGTTCACTCCTCCACAACGGGATGCTACTTCTGCACATCTGCTTTATCCCCCACTGCCAGCCCATGCTGTCAGGGCCATCCTGCCCAGCACCAGCATCCCCACTTGTCCCACTAACAGCTTCAAAACCCCCAGCTCAGCCCCTGCTCCCAGTGTGCTCCTTCCACCACAGCTGCCCCTTCCTCTGTAGCATCATGGGGTGCTGGGGATGTTGCACCCAAACGTGGCCAGCTCTGCAGCTGGAAGCAGGTGGCATCAGCCCGGGGCAGCTCAAGTTTCCCTGCCTGCACCTGGGTCAATGATTAACGCCACAGATTGACTCATCAGCAGGATAAAACAAAAGGGCTGCTTGCTCTTTGTTGGGGTTTGGGGTCTGTTGGTCCTGGGGTTAGCTCAGAAAGTCTGCAGGGCTGGTTGCATGGTGCTGCTCAAAGCTGTGTACAGCTCTGGAGGGGATGGGGATGAAATAATCTGACTCAACTCTGTGTATTTGCAGCTCAAGGACAGTCCTGGCTTTGCTGACTTGTTGAAGGACCACTGTACCACTGCTGCTGTTGGGCCAGTAAGCAGCCCCAGCTCTACAGCTGTGCAGGAGGACTGCATGTATCCATGTGGATGCTGAGTGAGGGTAACACACCTCTCTGGGTAACATGCATCTCTGCTTTTCCTTCCCCATGGGAGGTGGATGGCAGTCCTGGGCTGTGCTTGCCTTATTAAGCCTCTAAGCTGCATTTGTCTAATCTGTTGGGGCTTTGCTGTAAACAGACCCCTCGGATGCTCCGTGGATGCAGCGGCGCTGGTGGTGCTTGTGTGGCCCCAGCCCCGTGGCAGGATGCACAGGGCTGTCAGCAGGGAGCCCAGCAGGGTGATGATGGGGGAGAGTAGGGAGGGCAGGGCTCCTGCCCGCTGTGAATCCATGGGGATGTGCTGCAGAGCCCAGCCCAGTTTGATGTGATTACACCGGCTGGCAGCTGTCTGGGCCGTAGACAAGTCCCTGTAATTAGCCCCAGACAGTGACAGAGGTACGCGCCTCCCATGCTAAGGAGCCAGGCAGCCCCGACAGGTCTGTCTCCTCTGCTCCCTGTCCCCTCTTCCTTCCTGCCCTCCCTTGCTGCCTCCGGGCAGTCCTGCAAAGGATACCGGGATGCTCCCAGCCTGTCTCTGCTCTCAAACAGTGGCAGGAAAGTCTGGACCAGGCATCGGAAGAGATGGCAGGAGAGCACTTTGGGGGAGCTGCTCCTCCCTGCCAGCACAGACCCAAGCGCTGGAGGTGCATCCCCCAAGAAGGGACGTGTGACGAGCCAGCTGAGCAGGCTGAGTGTCACCGGCATTCATTTACCTTTGCTTTAAAAGCCTCTTGTCCTGCCCGTGGAAGCTCCTCCAGACTGATTGCTCTGCTCCCTGGTGCTCTCTGAAGGATGGGCAATGTCCCCACCATGCTCCCCTGCCTTTCTGTGTTAGCACGGCTGCAAGCAGCCATGGAGGCTCCGCAGGACTCCCCTGACTGCTCTGAGCACGTTCCCCACAGTAGCGACAGCCCTTTGCGAAGCAGTCACAGCTCCCTGGGTAGGAGAAGCTAAAATGCATGGAAATATTAATCTTATTTGGCTCCCCAGGAGCAGCCCTGTCTCCAGCTGGCCATGGGAGCATGTGCAGGCTCCCAGCCCTCTCCTGCCAAGGTCACACATTAACTTGCAGTGCAGCCACCCTGGCCCATTCGCATTCAGCACAGGCTCCCCCTTCCCAGCGTGGCCAGGGGCTGATCTGCATCTCTGCCCCAGCTTTTGGTTTTCTAAAGTCACCCCTTCATCTCAGCAGACCCACCTTCAGACCCCTCTAGCCTATTTTTCAGAAGCACCCAACACTCCCTAGCTCCGCCACCCTGAGGAAACACAACAGCTTGCCATCACCAAAAAGATCGGATCCCCTTTCAAGCACCCAAAACCCCTGGCAGCTTTCAGAGGCATAGTTCTGTATTCACCACCTCACCCACAGGATAACCTGTTTTTGTTTGAGCTCCTGTCAACACAGCTGCAACGAAGGTACATGGAAATAAAGATGCAGAACAATAAAGATGCATCTTTTTCTGGGGTGAGATAAGCTGATGATGGCTGGCAAGGCAAGCCAGAGCAGCTAATCCTGCAACGCAGCCCCAGCCAGGCTGCCTGAGCTGGAGCCTGTCTCACAAAGGAGCCAGGGGTGGCTTTTGGACCTGTGATGGCACGAGGTGGAGCAACGCTTGGGTGCTGCTGGCCGGGCACAGCAGTCTCATGGGCCAGCAGTGTGGAGGGACAGGGGCTGTGCAGCCCCCCGAATGATAGGGGGGTGTCTCAGCATCCCACTCCGCCATATGGCACCATGTCTTCCACATCACTGGAGGGGACCACGGCCAACGCCATGGCCTATTTGCTCTCCAGGGGGATGTGCCAGTGCTGCAAAAGGCTTTTCTTGGTGTGTTTTCCCCCCTCGTGAGAGCACAGGCACGGCTGGCTGCCCCGGGTACCCATTAACCCACCGTAACTCAGCCATTCGTACACCCGCTGGTCCGAACCCAGCCCCCGAGCCCCCCGCCGCCACCGGATTTCATCCCGGCATGTCGGTGTGTGATGGGGCCCAGCCCCCTCCAGTGAAAACCTCCATCGCCAAGCCCAAAACATCCCATTCCTGCTGAATCCCGGGTGGAGGAGGGATGGCGGAGCCAGCACACCTTGGTGGAGACCCTGGTCCCCTGTGTGGCTGAGGGAGGTGGGCAGCCCTGGCAGCCCCCTGCCCACGCACCTGTCCGCACGGCCCGGGGTGGCAGAGTCTGGTGATGGAGTGGACATCGTCTCCTGCTCTCAGGGGACATTTTCCCCCAAAAAACGCCCACGGGGGGAGCAATACCATTCCCCTTCCCTTAGTTATTTCTCCCAAAGAACAGCCAAAACCCCCTCCCTCTCCCCTCCTTCGCCTCCCCATCCCCTGCAACAATTCCCGGACGGGGACTCTCCCGCTGCCCCCCCAACTCCAGCCCAACACGCAACCCACCCCAGGACCCCCCCCCCCCCCCCGCCCCCAGCCTCACCTACCTGCCCCCTCCCGGCGCCCCGGTCCCCGGGCTCCGCCGCTGCGCGCTCCGCCGCCCGCTCCAGCCCCGCCGCCGCCGGCCCGCCCCGCTCCGGCGGAGGGGAGGGAATGGAGGCTGAGCCGGGAAAACTTTGCAAAGCGAAAGGAAAACATCCAAGCTCAGGCAGGGAAACAATTTTTTTTTTCTTCTCTCTCTCTCTTTTTTTTTTTTTTTTTTTTTTTTTAATCTGCTCTGCCCAGGAAACTGGATCTGTGTCAGCCGGGGTCCTAATTACAGGCTTTTTAGCCTAAACCTACAGAGACAGCCAATGGCTGGGAATCACGGGCAGGGAGGGGAAGAGCAAAGGATGGCGAAGGGGGGGAGTGAACATTAACCCTACAGGGGAAAGAGCTCCAGATGACAGCTATTTTTCTCTCCACCTCTCATTTTCCGAGCGTCCGCGCCCTTCCCTCCATCTGCGGCTCAGTTCACCCCGGGTTGCCGTTTTGATGACTTTTATGATCCGCGCGGTGAATTATTTTCCTACTTAGATCAGAAAGAGGTGAAGCTTCGTGAAAGAGGGGGGGCAAGTGTCATTACACCCCAATTTAGAGGTGGAGAACCTTTGGCTGGGCTCTCACAAAGGAGTTAGCCAGAGGCAAGTCAGGATGTCCTAGTTTTCACAAGCCCTGAACACCTGACGAGTCTCCTAAAAGCCATTTAGTCCGGCTTCAGCTCTGGCAACAGTCAGGGTAAAATTTATCAGAGTCTCTGACGTGAGGCAGAGCGTCTTTGTTGTATTTCTGTGTTACTTCTTACATGCCATAAGGCTTTCCTGCCTGCTGATGTGACTTCGGGGACGGGCACCAACGCAGCATCCCACCTCTGCATGGACTGGACCAGACCCCTCTACCCGTGTAGTCCAAGCACCTCGCTGCCCAGGGGCTGTGTCTTGTTTTGGGGCTCCATCGGGAGCCCCAAGGGGTGCAGGTGGCTCCTGCATTAGGTAGGTCTCCGGGAACAGGGTCAGGACAGCAGTGGAAATCCGTAGCGATGGTAATTTGTCAGAGGAGGTGGCCAGGCTCCACCACAAGCTGGTGGCGGTGCTGGGAGAGGCCGTGTTGGTGCACAGGTTATTGCACCGGTGGTTTCTATCTCTGCAAAATCATTTGGGTGGGGAAAGAAGCAGGAGGAAAAGGAGAAGGGGCAGGGGAGCATCTCTGCAGGCTGCCATGCTCCGCATCCCCACACAGGGGGTCCCAGCAGTGCTGGTGAACCAGTGCCGCAGCTCCCCAGAGGCCCTTTAAGGTCTCAGCTCCGCGCCCAGGGAAGTGAATCCCTGTTTGGCTTTGGCAGGAGGTTGGTCTCCGCAGCTTTATCTTGAGTTTGCTGCTATGGACTTTGTACCCCTGGGTGGTGGCGGCGGGTCCCCCCTCCTCCCCCCCCCAGCTCCCCAGCCCGAGCTGCAGAGCGGCTGCTGCCTGCGCTCCCCATGCTCCCCCATCCCTCTGCACGGTGGAAAGATTAATGGGCAAAGTGCTCGTTAGGAGACCAGCCGGCCACCACAATTCAGACTCGACAGATGGATCACTCAGGGCTTTCCGAGGTGGGACCTCTCCAACAAAGCCACCACCCTGCAAATGCCACAAGGTCCCCCACGGTGCTGGGCGAGCATGCGTGAGTGTGATGTGAGTGTGATGGGCAGGATGGTGGCCCGACAGGCTTCCCTGCTGCCAAAGGACCGCGGGGTGCAGCCAGCAGCATCCCCACAGCAAGGGCTGCGGAGGCACGGCTTGGTGACCCGGCGCTGGAGCAGACCAGGAGCGCTCACACGTCACATCCGAAGAGTGGCAGCCCCTGTCACCCTTCCAAAGCCACCGCTGATGTCCAACAGCTCCACGCCTTACCAGCGCCGATGGGATTGTCATTGCAGAGCAACTACAATTGTCAAAATTGACTTGGTAAAAATTGTAATTGTAAAATTGGTAGCCCAGCCTAACCCTCCCTGTGGCCTCCTGTTGTCCTGCGTGTGGGGCAGCCCCCTGAGCCCTCCCATAGCCCCCCCAGTTGCATGGTCCCGGGTGGTAGGATTTAGCCCATCACACCAGCAGTGCCGGGGCTGAGCCAGGACCCTGTGCAGCCCGACCCCGGCGAGGTGCTGCAGGGGTGCAGCTGCCTGTGGGGCCCCAGCACCGAGCTGCCATTGCCTGTGCTGGTTTAGTGCCCCGATACTGGTGGAACTGGGGTAGGCGGCGTGTGTGTATGCTCTGAATGAGACGGCTGGGTGCAGAGCGCACTGGCCAGCACCCCAAATCCCCCTCCACTGACCCCCCCAGCACCCTCTCCTGCCTCAGAACCCCCAAATCCCCCTCTACTGACCCCCTGAGAGCATCTCCCTGCTCAAGACACTCCAAACCCTGCCTCCACTGACACCCCCTGCACCTCTCCTGCACCAGACACCCCAATCCCCCTCCACTGACACCCCTCCAACCTCCTGCCCCAGACCCCCCCAATCCTCTCCCCACTGATCCCCCCAGCATTCCTTCCTGCCCCGGACCCCCCCAATGCACCTCCACTGACACCCCCCCCAACCTACTGCCTCAGATCCCCCCAATCCCCCCCCCACTGACCCCCCCAGCATTCCCTCCTGCCCCGGACCCCCCCCAATCCCCCCTCCACGGACACCCCCCGCAACCTCCTGCCTCCCAGCCTCCCCGCAGCCCCCAGCCCCGCCCCTCACCGTGACCACGCCCCATCCCTGACCCCGCCCCCGGGGCCGTGGCGCCGCGGAGCCAGCGCGCCCCCTGGCGGCCGAGCCCCTGCCTGGCCGGGTCCTCCCAGCCCGCGACGCTCTAGGCGGCGGCCGGTTGGACTCGCTGCTCCCGGCGGGCCCGGCCCGGGCTGGGGGGACGCGGCGCTGGCGGGGCTCGACCCGCACCCGGTCCCCGAGCCCCAGCCCGGACCCGCCGGGCCGGGCAGGGGCCGGGCCGGGCCGGGGGCCGGCTGGCAGCGGGGGCCCGGGTCTCAGCTCCCGGACGGCGGAGCCGGGCAGCGCCTCAGGTACCGACCCGCGCCGGGGCCTTCCCGCGGCACCTCGCTGGGGCCGCCCGCCTTGCCCCCGGCCTCCCTCCCGCCCCCTGTGCCCCCTCCCTGTTGTGTCCCCCGCTGTCCCCTCGTACCCCCTCCGCCCCCCCCAGCCACCCCCTTGCACCCTCTTCTCCGTCCCCCCCCCCCTCCCCGGGACTCGCCCCTTCCCCTTGTCACGTCCCCGTTCCCCCCCCACGGGCGGTGCAGGCCTCTTCCTTCTCCCTCCATCCCTCTCGCCATGCCAGCAGCCCCCCAGTGCCCCCTGCAGCCCCTCTCCTCCCTCCCAGGCTGGTGGGGGCCTGGGGGGGGCCATGCTGCTTGTCCTGGGGGGGTTGGTGTGGGGCCATATCCATTTCCACGCCAGGTGTCTGTGTGCGGGTCCCGGTGGTGCTGGGCTGCCCTGGGCCTGTGTGGGTGAAGTGGTCCTGGGGCTCGGGGAATGGCTTGGGGGGGGGCAAAGGAGTGAGGGGGGGTCTTCTGCAGGCTGGGGGGGGTGTCTGGATGGAGCTTCCTTGGGAGCAGAGCGAGCCAGGTGGTCCTGGGGCTCAGGGAATGGCTTGGAGGGGGGCAAAGGCTGAGGGGGGGTCTTCTGCAGGCTGGGGGGGTGTGTCTGGATGGAGCTTCCTTGGGAGCAGAGTGAGCCAGGTGGTCCTGGGGCTCAGGGAATGGTTTGGAGGGGGGCAAAGGCATGGGGGGTCTTCTGCAGGCTGGGGGGGTCCGGACGGAGCTTCCTTGGGAGGAGGGTGAGCCAGGTGGTCCTGGGGCTCAGGGAATGGCTTGGAGGGGGGCAAAGGCGTGAGGGGGGGTCTTCTGCAGGCTGGGGGGGTCCGGACGGAGCTTCCTTGGGAGGAGGGCGAGCCATCCAGCTGTGGAATCGGGAGAGGTGAGCTGCGCTCTGGAGCCAAGGAGGGCTGCCAAGGTTTCAGGATGATTCGGGTTTGGTTCCTGGGATGCTGCTCTTAGGGGGCACGTGTTGCGGCTCCTGGGGGAGCGTGTCGTACCCTCAGAGCGGTGGGTTCAGCTGGTTGAGGCTCTGAACTGGTAAACAGCCGCTGGAAAGGTGGGTGTCAAAACGGCTGGAGCCTTGCGAGTCTCAGTGTCTGCCTGAAAGGGATGCTGCTAAAATATTTAACAGCGAGGAGTTGTGGGAAGCACCGAGGGAGCGTTAGGGATCTAACAATGTGGGGTTTTTTTTCTTTTTTTTTTTTTTCTCAAGTTCTGACCATAATAACTGTTGAAGGTAGGCGAGGACACTTCAACCGACCCCCCTCGCAGGTTAGACAGGCACAGGTGGAGGGAGCACCAGAGGGGGAGAGAATAAAGAAGAAAGAGGGGGCAAAGGTAATGTTTTCTACAAGGTTGTTTTATTTTTACTGAGGGAATTGATGATTTGGGAGCAGGAGACAGTAGAAGACAAGGCCCCTAGTGACCAGATTAGATGAAGCGGAGGGGTATCTTTGCTAAATTATTGATCAAAGTCTGTAAGGTCAGTGGGGAGTATATCCGTACTGAGCCTAGAAAAACAAGTAGGATGGTTTGAGCGGGATGTGGTGTTGAAAAGGGAGTGTGTGGCGTTATTACTGTTAGAGGTGACGGGTATGTGCAGGAGGGCAGGTGGCACCTTGCTTGACTTGCGCCCGAGCTCCTTCAGCTTGCCCAAAAGGAAGCATTCCTCTTCTGGGGGACTTTGCAGGGTTAGGATGTGGTAAGGAATTCTTCAGGGGTCAAAGCTAAGGCACGGGGTCGCAGTGGAAGGTGATTTAAGTTCTGTTCTGATGTAAAAAATGAAATGGGACCCCCTTGGGCAGCTCACCGCTCGCTCTTCCCCCTCCCTCCACACCGCTCTGCACCACGAGGGAGCCTGAGGGCAGCCGTGCAACGTGGTTTTGCACGGAGATGCAACTCTGTGATTCATTGTTTAATTTGGAGCGACTGTTGAGGCAGATTCTGGCATGGCAGAGTGAGAGGTTTCCAATAGCCTTTTCATTTTATTTAGTGCTCTAGTGCCAGGCTGGTTATCCGTATGGCTTTATTCTCTCACGCCTCGGATGGAGAGATTGTTAGCTGTTCTCGCCAAATAAAACATGGCTCCCTTTCTTGCTAGCTGCTGCTGAATCCCCTGCCCTGAGGTGGATGTCGAGTCCTTAAAGTTTGCATCAAAGATAGCAGTTATTTCTCACTACTAGTGCATGCAACTCACGCCTGCTTGATACTTGTGATTGCTGACTGTTGTCAGATAGTGGAGGTTTTGTGTTTTCTGGCGTTTGTTTCTGGCATTCATAGTCCAAAGTAGAACGAACAGCTGTTGTGTTCATTTGCTTTTAAGGCTGCTGGTTCTCTGACCCTTGAAGACCTTCCACTGAATGAAGGTGCCTTCACATTCCGAAGCAGCAGATGTGTGTGATTCCTCATACCCTCACCACCCTCACCATCCAGTATCACTGTTGCGTTTTATTTGCACTACAGTAGCTCTGATAACCCCCACTCCTCTGTAGGATCCCAAAGCCAAGAAATAAAGTATCCCTTAGGTTTAGGATTTTTTAGCTGTAGACTGTAATTTTGGTTTTGTTTTGTTGGTTGTTTTTGTTTTTTTTTTAGAAATCACAGGAGTGGTCTGTGCAGAATTATTTTCTATATTCGTAGAAATGCAGGTAGTTAATTTAACAAAAAAGTGCATCTGCCTTTGTTGTGATATTTGAAGCAAACTTCAGTCACAAACACCTCCCCCCTCCTTTTCAATGTTCTCTGTTTTTTTAATTTGTTGTGTTCTCCTTCTCAGGTGGAAGATGGGACCATTTCCCTTGTGTTTTAGGTGACTCTGAAACCTGCTTACCATGAAGTCCTGAAGGAGATAGAGGGACAGTAGTGGGAATTTCTTCCCACTCCTCCAAAAAATTCCAACAGTTGCCTAATGGTAAGAAAGCTGTTATTTTTAATTAGCCTTATATTGTATGATATCCATTAATTGAGGAACACATTGAAGAGTTTGAGATCCAAACCCACTGGGCCACGTGGAGGGGGATCAAGGAGGATGCAGACTGTAAATGCTGCATGTTTGGAGAGGGTGGGAGGAGTTGGTTTGAAAATATGATTGTCCTCTGTTTTGTGTCCTCTCCCCAGGGATTGCCTCTTATGCTGCCATCATGGGGAGCTGCTGCAGTTGTCTGTGCAGAGACAGCATCCCAGACAACCATCCCACCAAATTTAAGGTAAATATTGCTCCTTCATCCCTGTCAGAGAGTCTGTGACAGCACTGACTACTAGCAAAGCCCAGCATGGGTTGGACTCCGGTCGTGAAGGGAGAGAAAACCTCTGCTCTTGCAGAGAAGTCTTTCATTGATAAGATTTTCAACTATGCTACTGTTTCAGTTTGATTTTTTTTTTTTTTTCCTTTTCTTAAGCAACCTCTGCTGGAAACACGTTTGTATTTGCAGCAGAAATTGCCTCTGCACTGAGATTCAGCCTGAGCAAGGAAATGGGGAACTGGAGAGAAACCTTTTATTGCTCGGGGCTGTGTTCCAGTGTCTGTGCTGAGACACATCGGCTGAACTGCCAAGCACACAGTCTCCAGGGCTGCTGGCTTGGCGCCTTCTGCCAGCAATGAATTCATGCTCTCAGCTGAGAAAAAGGCATCTTAGTAAATGAAGGGGGAATCCACAGGGATTATCCACAGTATCT
Source organism: Falco naumanni (assembly GCF_017639655.2). Lineage (NCBI taxonomy): Eukaryota > Metazoa > Chordata > Aves > Falconiformes > Falconidae > Falco > Falco naumanni. Next base: position 3,433,473 of record NC_054070.1, read on the forward strand.
TCGTGGGTGGGCATTTTTTTTGTTTTTTTTTTAATACTGATGTGCTGAGTTTCCTGATGTAAGCTCTGTGGCCTCTGCAGGTGACGAACGTGGATGATGAAGGTAACGAGCTGGGATCTGGGATTATGGAGCTGACACAGACGGAGCTCATCTTGCACACTCACAAGCGAGATGCTGTCAGGTGGCCCTACCTCTGCCTGCGCCGCTATGGCTATGACTCCAACCTCTTCTCCTTTGAGAGCGGTCGTCGCTGCCAGACAGGGCAGGGTGAGTGTGGAGGTTCCTGGCGGAAGGAACGCCGAGGTTTCTGTTCCCAGGCAGCTGGAGTGCGCTGATGTTTGTGTCTTCCCATATTCCTGCATCTAATGAATCAACAGGTTCTTTTGCAGCCTCTGTTCCCCCAGAATACCGGAGTGTACATGCACGTACAGTTAATACTCCTGATTAAAACACTGATGAGAACGATGTCGTGGCTCAGGACCCAGGCATAAATCTAATGGTCTCATTTTGCTAGTGCATCGGGGCTCATGAGGTAATTGGCGAAGCAGGCTTGAGCGCTAGACAGGGCGTGTTTAATGTCAGAGAGGATGCTGGTTACGCTGTCAGCTCTGTGCTTCGGTACCAAGCGATGCACAGCTGTGGTAGGAAGGTTGCTGGACTTCTTTCCTTAGGAGCTAGAAAGTACTTTTTGCAAGACGGAAGCTTTGTTAGGCATGTTTTAACTCTGGGGGTAAAGCAAAAGAGCATCACCTGCGCCTCTTCCCTGGTCCCTCTTAGGGTTCGCTTATTCCGCAGAGCTGCCGAATGCGTGTCAGTAGCAACAGTTGTTTGAGCACATCTTGTTTTTCTGGGTGCATCCTCTCTGCCTCCATTAGAGCTGGTTCTTCTTAATGCTTTGCATTTTGTGTCTGGCAGCACTTTGTAACGTAGAGGGGAGTTTTACGTTGTACTGATTTTATGCATGGGGATGCTCTGCATAGAGGAGGGAAGTGAGTCACCCAGGAGTACATGCCAAGTCATCAGGAGTGCTGGGAATAGACTCCAGATTTATAATGGTGCCTGTTAGTTCCTTTACCAGTCTGTCTCTCTTGCTTTTAAAGAGCTGAACATTTTCTTGGCATCTGTATCCCCAGAGGGAAAAAAAAAAAAAAAAGTTCGTCTCCTCATTCTATTAATATGTTTGTAAACTCCTTCTTATCCAAAAGGCCTCTGCGTAACTGTTCAGTGTCTGTGTAAAACACTGCGCAAATCTGTAGTGCCGTATGCTCCTCTTTAATATTTATGTGAGTGGGGTTTTCCTTTCCTGGAGTCTTGTGCTTGTCAGTTGCCAGCGATGGGAATTGCTCGCCTTTGGTTTCTGTTTTGCCTTTTGCAGGATGCAAACCAGTGATTAAAATTCTGCCCTCTGTGCGTTTTGCTTTTGTTTAGGTCCAGATAGTGGTGATAAAGCAGAGCCGTTTGCTCTTCATGTATTACAGATTTTTTAGCAGACACGTACTTACTCATCAGTCTTAAAGCAGACAGAAATGAGAGGGATGGTGGTGTGTTTTGATGAGTTTTCTCCCTTCCTTGTAGGATTTCATTTGGAGGACTCCTTCCTGATGCTGCTCCCCACCTTATATAAGGCAGATACAGCTTTTTTTTTCTTCTTCTTCTTCTTCTTTGTTTTTTTGTTTGTTTTTTGTTTTTTATTTTTTTGCCAAAATTTTTAAAACCTTATTCTTTGGGGTAGCAGCCGTCGTTGCCATGCTGTTCTCGTTGCTATGGCTTTTGTGCGTGTGTGTGCGTGCCAGCTTGGGATTGGTTAGCTCTGCACACACCAGCTCTGGTTTGGGCTGCTTGTTTGGGGAGACACTGTTTAATTCCGTACATATTTTTTTTTAAAGATGACATTCTTGTCCCTCCCTTGCGTGCACACTCCACAGGGCCCAGTTCAGCTTTGAGAAGTCACTGGATAGGCTTTCCCCTGGCAGTGAGAATTGGACTGGGTGCCAAGTGAGTTAAAATAGAAGATTAGAGATTAAACGAGAGCAGTTAGCTTGTCCCTTTCACACCTCTTCTCTGTGTGGGATTGATCGTTGTAAGATAACTGGGATGCTCGCTGTTTTTCTTGTAATAATGCACCGTTTGGTCAGATGGGCGGTCATGGCATTGTATTTCTGTTGATGTAATAATCCACCAAATTGTTGGTTGTTTTCCTGTGGCTGTGGGTTGATTGCGTTAAACGCAGCAAAAGAAATCAGAATTGCCCATTTGTTTAGAGCCAGGAATTACATATACTCCTGTTAAAGCCGGATCGCTTTCTTGCTTTTCTGACCCTCCTCTTCCTTACTGTCCAGGGATTTTTGCCTTCAAGTGTTCCAGAGCAGAGGAGATCTTTAACCTGCTTCAGGACCTGATGCAGTGTAACAGTATCAACGTAGTGGAAGAGCCTGTTGTCATCACCAGGAACAGTCACCCCACGGAGCGGGAGCTCTCCCGGAGCCCCCAGGCACCCAACAGTAAGGCTCCTTCAGTGACCGGGGAGAAGAGGAGGGAGCACGTGGCTGACGTCTGCAGTTGCTTACGTGAAACTGCCCTTTGCAGCCCGTGGATCTCTCCCTTGTGCTGCCTCGCTGCTGACCCGTATCTTTATGTCCATATGTACCCCTTGCAGCATGTTTATTTTAAGGCCCCGCCTGTCTGCGAAGTGGTATTTTGTTTCCAAGGAAACAGCAACAAAAAGCCATTCAAATAGTCAGCCGGGTTGTCATCCTTCAGTTGGTTTTCATCTGCCCGCTGCCAAGTGGCCTTTTTTAAATAACACCTACAAGGATGAGGTGGTTCCTAGAGGAAACCGCATCTGGAAGGATTCAATTTGCTCAATTCCTGCCTCCGTTAGGAGCGATTTAAAGATTTAAACAAGAGGGCCTAGCCCTTGCATGTGTACTAGGTCCTTCATCATAGGGATCTTCCCCAGACAGGCTGGTTGTGACTTACAGGGTGCAGTTAAGAGGCTAGCTCACTGTGAGAGTGAAGTCAACTCTATCTTGTGCCAAACGATGCTCTAATGCTTACCCGTCCTGATTCTCTCCCAGGTCTGGGGTACACCGTTCCAGGATTTCCCAACGGATTTCCCAGCTTCCCTGGAGAAACGCTATCATACTCCGCAGCCCGCCACCCCTCCGTGAGCAGCCTGAGGCATTCCTCTGTGGGTGAAGACTCTACTCATGCCCTTATTGGGCCTGATGAGCAGGTAAACCTGGATGTCCTAAATTCTGCTGTTTGCAAGCAGTGAACGAGCAGCTTGTTTTGCCTCACAGTCCTGTGCAATTCTGCGTTTCTCTTACTCAGCAAAGTTCAGGGGATCCTCATACCTTGTCATCCTTTTTTTCTCTTTTGCTTCATTTTGCCATTGGAGACTCCTCTGTGACACTTCACTGGAACAGGCATTCTATCAAGGCTGGCTTGAGTTGGCTTCCTTAAACCACTGGTATTTGTGTGGCAGTTATTTAACAGCAGCACTCGGCTTTTGTGAGCCCAAGTCATACTGCCCTGTCTGTCAGCTGTTGCTGCGACCCCTAAACTGATGTGCAGATGCATACCCAAGGTCAGACTCTTTTTATTTTTGATTCTCAGCTCTTTGTTCTCAGTTTGAGAATTTAAGATTTTCCCCTACAAAATCCAGCTTGTCTCAACCATTATCAGAGAAGGCTAGGTAGGTGTGAGTGCTGCCATAACACCAGTGTAAGCCACTCAAGGAAATATTTTGCAAGTGGCTTTGCTTTTAGTTCTGTTGCCATATGCATTGAGTGTGGAAGAGATGATGTGTATCTTCTGCCGTTGGACTCCTTGTGGTCTCTCCTTCAGCCCACAAATCCAGGAATGGCTTTTGTGTTCTGCTTCCCAAAACCTTTTCAACTTCTGAAATTCTTTCGTCTCCTCCTGCTTCTTCAGCCACCGGAAAATTTTCCATTCCTGTTGGTTTCTCAGCTGCTGACAGCTGCTTTGCTCTTGTCTCGTCTCTTTTCCTTTCACTGTCCCTCTGCTTCTCTCCTTGCAGTCCCACACCTACGTCAACACGGCCAATGGTGATCAGGAGCTGAGGGGCCAACACTGTATGCACTCCTTGCCTGAAGTCCACCCTCCTTTCCCCCCTAGGAACCGCAGCTGCTCCCTTGAAGACCGCAATCCCCAGGTCTTTCTGCAGCCAGGGGAGGTTAAGTTTGTGTTGGGTCCCACATCCAACTTCAGGCGCGTCTGTCAGCCCCACCGGGAGTGCAGGACGCACTTCTGCCCCCCCAACAACAACAACAACGAGTGCGAGGAGGAGTGCCCTTCGCCCCAGTGCACCTACGAGAACGTCAATGGCTTGCTGCCCCCCAGCACCTCCTCTCTCTGCCGAAGCGGGCGCTTGAAACTCACCCGGGAGGACGCGGGCTTACCCGGCTGCTCCCATCGCAGGACGGCGTTGCTGCACTATGAGAACTTGCCGTCGCTGCCGCCGGTGTGGGAGTGCCAGCCGCTCCGGCAGGGCGAGGAGGACGTGGGCGCTGGGGACATGCTGACGCCTTCCCCCAGTGGCTACTCCGAGACCGGTGAAGAAGTTCCCCTGCAGAACTACGTGAACTCAGAGAACACCGCGCTGCACGGGGGCAGCAGCCAGCGGCGCAGCGGCTTTCTGCCAAAGCCTCGTCGCAGCTGCGTGCCCAGCGTCTTCAGCTTCGACTTCCCCCGGCCCTGTCCCGAGCAGCCACGGCAACTCAACTACATCCAGGTGGAACTGGAGGCTGAGCCGTGCAAGGGACATCAGAACACACCGGTCCCCCGTGTCCCACCTCCTGCCACCCATGAAGCCCGCCGGACGGACTCCTATGCGGTCATTGACCTAAAAAAGACAGCGGCCATGTCCAGTTTGCAAAGGGCCCTGCCGAGAGATGATGGGACTTCACGGAAAACTCGACATAACAGCACTGACCTGCCTCTGTAAGGGGGAACGCCAAGTGCAAGCACTGTGTCGTGGCTTTGGTGCCTGCCCTCCAGTCCGTTGCCCGGTGTGACTTCCATTCGCCATTGCCTTCTGCTTCCCTGTTTGCCCCATTACCTGGTGTCACGGGATGGCTCCTACAGCTGATGTTGAGGCTAATCTGTCTGTCCATCTTCCCCTCGCCGTCTCTCTTGTGTAGTCAATTTGGAACGCCTTTTGGGATATTTCACCACACCGTTTGAAGGTTAAATCTCTGGCAAGAGGGGCAGGAGGTGCCAGCGATAGTTCCGGCACTGTGTGAATACAGCCTTGAATCGGGTTAGCTCACCTGATTGCCCAGCAGCTCCGTGAGCGGTGCCAGCAGCCTGGCTGCAGTGGAAAGGCAGCAGCATGGTGGAGGCGTGTTTCCAAAAGCGAGTTGCTTTAGGAGCTCCACTGCAAATCAAGCCCGTTTCCCGTAGATTTCATGCCTTGCGGCTCCAGGCCAGCTCTGCAGCCGGGCCACTCCAAAGTCAGGTTTTGCCTTGTGGTTTCGCTGGTCCCTGGTGACGTGGGAGCTCATGCTGCGGTCTTTCCCTCCACCCCCAACTCGCTCCTTTCTGCCCTCTGCACTGTTACCTATTCTCTTGAAGCTTGTAGAATCTTTTTATACTTCTGTCCCTTTCTCAGATCGAATTTAAATTGGGCAGCTCTAGGAATTGATAGAGGAGGGCAGACAGTCGTGGGCACAGACACTGTGATCACATAAACCTGATTTCCTAAAGAAGAGTCCCTGCTTTAAAAGAGGAGGGGAAGACCGCAACTATGAGAGAGATTTGAGGTTTGGTGTAGAAAATTTCAATTGTACCGTACCCTGTTTTGGTTTTTAAGGGTTCTTTTTGGTGGCTGTTCAGAACTGTTGTTGATTGATTTATTTATTTACTTATTTATTAAATGTTCTTTTGCATCCCAGTGGTAATTGCCAAGACCGGTGCCAATATGGAATGTGTACTTGCTGTGGCTCACTCCTGTCTGGGGGACAGAGCTTGGAAGAGGTTGGTGGCTTTGCTGAGCTGCACTTGGGCAAAAAGAGGAGCTCTGAATCCAAAAATTTTTAACTGGGATTGACTGTCACAGAGTGGGTGGGAAATGGTATTGGAGGTGTGGGAGTGCGAGCAGAGCTGCCAGGCAGCTGAGCTTGGAGTTGTATCAAAGTCGTTGCCTACACCCACGTGCCTGGTTGGGTCCATGAGAAATATTTGATCAGTGTTTTGAGTGAATGTGCAGTTTGTTTCCTACAACTGTGGACTTGGAAGGGCTAAATTTCGGCTCTCGGGGAAATTTGTGGCCTTTGATGTGGATTTTTCTCTTGATACCAGGGCTGAGTCTAAGCTGGGCTGTCAGGCTTCTGTGTGAGGTACTGTGTAGGGTCTCTGCTCCTTCCCCATCGCGGGATGTTCCACCACCCCTCTCTGCTGCAGCTTAATCCCTCCCTGGATTACTCTTTGCCATTATAAGCTGCTGCAATGAGACAGAAGTACTCTGGGTTAGTCTGGAGCGCTACCTTTCTGCTGTCTGTATTCTTCACCGTCCTCTCAGGGATAGGAGGTGAGAGATCCAGTGCTCTGCGAGGTGTCCTGCTGCCAGAAACGTTGCCAAACCTTGCTGTGTTCTCCCTGTCCCTGATGTATGTCGAAGTCAGTGAGCCTCTGGTGTGAAAGAGGAGAGGAGCTGATCATCACCTGGCTGCAACCTGCTTCTGAGGTCCAGAAACTTGATTTCCAGATTTTTGAAGTTCAGCCTTTTTTGGTTGTGGTGCTGTCATGTCATATTGCAATGTGACCCTTCTGGGAGCGAGGACATGTGCCGTGCAGTTCATAAAAAGTGATCAAAAGTGTGAGTAATGCCATGCTTGTGTTGGCAGAACATGGATTTCTTGGCTTGCTGTTGCACTATAAATTCAAGGTGCACCACGTGCTTAAGTTCACTGGGTTTTTTTTCTGTTGTTGTGTCTTGTGGGTTTTTTTTGGAAGTCCTTGTGCTTGTCTTCCATTCTTTTCTCCACCCTAGCCCTTGTGTGATCTATAACCGAAAAGAAGCCCAAGTAATATATTTTTATACGTATACCAAATAATTTTATTTGAAGGGGGAGGGGAGGGGAAGACAAGTAATGTATCCCCCTAAATCTAACTTTCATTTAGGGAAGTGAGAGAAGAAATTGTTTATATATCTATCTATATATATAAAGTTAAGTGCGTTAGACTTTAAATAAACTATCTAAATAAAGAGTTTATCTGAGCTCTATGTGTCACCCTCTGGGATAGCACAGCAACTCCCACATGCCAGCACAGGGCAATGCCCCCACAGGAACCTGCCTTGCCCCTGCCTGAGCTGAGAAATGCGAAATACATATTCTCCTTTTCCCCCCAGAAAGGGAAAAAAGGATGAAATGTTTTACGTTTACACAGAGGAAGAGGTGAGGGCCCTTTCCCACCCGCACAGGAGGTTTGCAGGTTGGTGAAATGCAAGGGAAGATGCTGCTGGGTGGCAGCTTGTGTCTTGGGAGAAAGCGGCTGAAGCCCGGGGCTGCTGCTTGGGTGCTCCCCGTGGCCACCAGCCTGGCTGCTGGTCTCTGACGGGTGGGATGAGGCTGCTGGGAGGGTCTGCAGGCGTTGTGAGCTCCGGGGATCAGGGAAAGCACAGCGGTGCTGGTGCTTCCTTGGAAAGGCTGGGCTCCCCTCGAGCTCCGGCCGCAATCCCATTTAGGTGGCTCTAAATGGGCTTTGCTTTGGGGAAAGCTGCCTTTGACCTTGTGAACTGCTGACTCTCACGTCCTCCAGACAAACCGGGCTGTCTGATTTGTGCCTCCCTCTCCTCTTCAATGGATCTGATGCTCCCCTACCTCCCGAGGATGCTGAAAGCAGCAGGGATAAGGAGACCACCGTGCAATCGCTGTGTACTCCGACAGCAAACACATTACCGCTGTTCCCTGATGACATTCTTTATCCTGTTCATAGTGGAGGATGCTGCACCTGTTTGGAGAAGGAGAAGAATTTCCTTGAACTTAAAGATGAGAAAATATAGGCTGCACCATGATCTGGCGGGTGCCTTGCCGTGCCGTCCTCTGCTTTTACATCCCATTGTGTTCTCTGTGGGGGCCACGGGTCGGGGAGCAGCCCTGCTGGCTCAGCAGGCTTCGCTCGGGTGGGATCGCAAGCTCCCCAGAAAGCTTTGGGAATGAAAAGCCGGTCACAGCTCATTGTTTGCAGTGAGTTTGTTTAATGTTTAAGCAATTAAATGGGAAATGCCATGCAGGCAGGCAGGAAACCAGTTGTCGTTTACAGCTTTCAGGGTGCACGTCAGCTTCACCTCCCAGTGATTTTCTTGCTTTTTTGGCTTTTCTGGAAAACTTTGCAAGAGCAATGTCCGCATTAAGTAGCCAGGATATGTTGAGAACTTCTTAGTATTCAGTTTTTCAGGTGGTGTGGAAGTGCAAGGAAAGACCGGAGTGGTGGTTGAACACCGAGGCTGTAGTTCTTGGAGCACCTGAGCTGGAATGTCACTGTGTCGGATTTCTCCCAGTGCTACAGTGCTCACCAGTGTCGCAGCTTCCTCTAGTGGCCACGCTTGAGATGGTTGCAGCGGAGAAACCAGTATGGGGTTGAAAGGCGAGGAGGACAGCTGGGTTGGGGCTTTCTCATTCCTTCAGTTCTTCGATTCGGGTGATGGGCAGGAGGGGTCCCTTCCCGTAACTCTCTGGAGTCTTACCTTGTTCCTGGTTTCTTCTCTTTGAAGATTCTGTTTATGCAATATGTTGTATCTTTATGGCACCTTGTAAAGATGGGTCTTACAGATTTTGCTTTGGGCCTTAGGTGCAAGTCCGTTGGACTTTTCCAGCGGTTGCATACTAATATGTGCGTGTGTGCATGCTTGGATGGGAAACTAAACGAGGGCTACTCGATGATTCCTCCTGTCCCTTCAACCCTGGAACAGCCCCCACAGTAAAGACCACCTCCACACCGCAGCATACCTCACACTTTGTGGCTGCGTCCATAAATCCAGTTTGGAGTTTGAGGGATTCATCCAGGGCTCTGTGCATCCAGCTGGTGCTACACGGGTGACTAGGAGGAAACGAATGAGCCCGCGGACGTCTGACACCTGCTCTGGAGTTAGTCCCTAAGCGGAGTAGAAGCGGTGACATCTCTTACTCCCTCAAGCTCGATTCTGCCAGCCGGATGGTTCGCCTCGACGTTTTGTCTGTGAATTGGTAACTTGGAAAAAGGAGCTATGTTCAGTCAATTATCATGTTTGCTGAGACGCTGTTTGGTTCTGAAAAAAAAGGGTTTAGGCAGCAAAATGAAGCCAGCCTGGGTAAGGGCTAAGACCCGGCAGCAGGAGCGTGGCTCTTGGTTTACGTACTTTGCGGCGGAGCGGGGTCGTGGAGTCCCCGCTGGGGGCTGTGTGACATCTTTGCTGGTCCCCTTCCTCTGCCTGTGAGGTCGAAGTCCAAGGGGTGGCTTGGTAAGCAGCCGTGTGCTATGCAGAGAGAATTTGACCGTCTTAACCTTTTAAAGTGGCTCTTGTTTGACTTTTGAGTTAATCAATCGGACAACTTCCCCTGGTACTTCTTCCCCTGGTATTTCTTCCCTGGTGAATGCGTAAATGGATGTTTTACCCTTCCCTTTCCTGAGAACCTGTCGGGAGAAATACAGCTTCTCCTGGCACTCGGTTGTCTTTTTATTGTGGGAGAATTTTGGGATTTGTTTTTGCTTTTAACCTATTTTCTGTGCCTGCTTTTCCTCCAGGGAAGGAGGATGGAATGTCTGTGAGCTGTACCTGCCTTATGGGGAGAGGATGGCAAAGGAGAGACTGGATTTTGAAGGTTAAAGGATCAGTATTTCTGCAAAGAGACTCAAATGTGTTAGTTATTACGGAAGTATTGTTATTTTTATTACCTAAGCCATGCTGTTTACTGGGAGAAAAACCAAACCAGAGCCTGGTATTACAGCCGTCTGTTCTCTCAGCCATTTTCTCCCAAAGTCTTTCCTCTCTCCCTCCCTTTGATGCTGCTTAGCCCTCTCGGGTGGTATCTTGACTGTGAAGTGTCATTAAGGAATGATCATTAATGAACGCATTGCCTAAATTCAGCTTCTGGGAGGGCTGCCATCGGGCTTTCTGGGAAGTTTGTCTTTCCCCCAAACTTGGCTCGTCTTGAAATGCCGTGCACAGGTAGAAGAACAGGTTTAGATTCCTGTTACCGAACAGGACGGGAGGTGAATACATTAGTGGAAATCTGGAGAGCTTTGAAGTTGGCAATTACAGGCCAGGGTATGGAAAAGGCTAATTGTGAAGAAGGAATCTAATTTATTTTTCTTCCATAAGTCAATGTGAATTTACAGTTGAAAGGCCCAGATGCATCTGTGTTATTTCAAGCTCTCCCATGCGATTCTCCTTGTTGTTACTCGTACCGGTGTCTTTGATACAAAACATTTTGGATACGGCAGAAAAACAAAGGTGCTTCGGGGCTCTGGCCACCGGGGATTCAGGTTGCTCTGACCAGAGGGGTTGATCTTGCTGTGTAATTGCTTCTTCAGGTTATTTCTGTGGATATCCAGTCAGTCCCTCTTCTTTATAGCTCAGCCGGGTGTAACCTTAGAGGTGAAGAACAAGAGCAGCGCGATGGGACCTGAGGAGTGCTCATGTCTTACGTTAACGTGCACTACGAATGTATACAGAATAAATGGGATATGACAATTAGCCGGTGGTCCTGTCTTCTGTGTGTGGTGCAGAGAAACGATGGTCACATTTAAAAGTGAACTTTACCTTTCATTTAAAATCGAAAGCCTGGCCAAAATTCACCCACAATTCAAGCGGGACTTCTTGCAACCTTTGGTTTTTTTAGGTCTCCCTGAGGGAATAATGTCTTATGTCCTTATGTGTTCTACCTGGTGCTGTCTTCCACCTGCAGTAGGCTTAAAAATTAAATGACGAGAAACGTGTATGCAGAGACAGAAACCTTTCCCTCTCTGTTGGCTGGTGACCCCAGGGATATCTTTGCAGGACAATTCCACGTGCTGCTTGTTCCAGCTGGAGGCTGAACTCACAGGAATGTTTGGGTGAGGTTCTCTGGCCCATGTCATACAGGAGCTGAGGCTCTGAAGCCACGGGCTCTTTCATGGTGTCTCTCTTCGGGGCAGAGCCATCGCTGGTGGTTGGTCATGAGGGGGTAGATCATTTCCACGGAGCTGAGCGTCACGAGGGAATCGTGAAGTCGCCTTGGAAATCGATGTGCCGTGAATGTCGGTTGAACAAAGTAAGAATATTCGTGGTCTCTGGCATCCCTGCCCTCTAAGATGTTCTGTTCCCACCATGGGTAATTTAAGCTAGTGGCTTGAGATGGTGGAATTTGAGGGCTGGTGGGAATGAGGTGCTTTTTCCAATGTTGAACAAGATTTGGCTTTGCTCTCCCTGGCTGTGCCGATCTGCTGTAGGCACAGAGCCTTTCTGTGGGTTCTCTGCCACCGCTCTGCAAAGAGTTAATTGGCTTTTTTCCAAAAATGAGAACTAATCGTGTGGTTACATGCACAGTTTCATTCCTTGGCTTAGAAAATTCCTCCCAAAAACACTTCCCCAACAGCAACCGACTTCGGAACAGCTACTAGGGCCATCCTGTGCCTTCCGAAGTGAGCGTGCCGTCGCGTGCGGTGGCTGTCCAACCCAAACCCATCTGTTTCTTTGCTTCAGAATCGTTCCGTGACTTTCTAAAATGCAAGAACTGGAAAGGAAACGGAGGTAACACAACTGCTGATAACCCCATGTTATGGTGTCCACCCCAGGAAAACACGATGAATTTAATTTCTCTTTTTAGGAAGACTTGGATGGGGCTCTCAGAAAGAAATTGGATCATGTAGTGATAGGACAAGGGGAAATGGCTTTAAATTGAAAGATGGTAGATTTAGATTAGATATTAGGATGAAATCCTTTACTGTGAAGGTGGTGAGGCACAGGGTGCCCAGAGCAGCTGTGGGTGCCCCATCCCTGGAAATGTTCAAGGCCAGGTTGGACGGGGCTGGGAGCAACCTGGGCTGGTGGCAGGTGTCCCTGCCCGTGGCAGGGGGGGTGGGACCAGATGATCTTTAAGGTCCTTTCCAACCCAAAATGTTCTATGATTCTATGAAAATTGCCTGAAAATAGCATGGCATTTGCCACTGGTGTTTGACTTGGAGTTTTCAGGATAGTCATCAGCGTCGTGGGAAAATCTCTTGTGATGAGCGCGTTTCTAACGCCTGAGTGGATGCTGATGCAGGAAGGTGGGGACCGTTCTGGGGTGTATTCAGGAGGCGGTGCAGAGCTCCAGGATCAGCTTGGGGCCTGGGGCTGAGCAGGGGGGGGACCGGAGGGTCTCTTCAGAAACTGCCTGCAAGAGAAAATCATTCCGAAGCGGCTGATCCTCGCCCTGCTTTGGGAAGTTAAATGTTAGACCTGGAGCTGAATGGTTTATTTCAGGAGCTGGTTTTAGGGTTGCTTGGGAAAAGAGGGATATTAATTTTGATGCGGGATGGAAGCTGCTCATCTATAACTTCTGTTTTGGAAATAAAACACTAAAACCATCCCGTGAAGCACTGAGTAAAGGGTACGTGTGCGCTTGTGTGTAGATCATAAACACAGCTGCTTTGGACACATGCATGCTTCCACCAACAGCTTTTCTTGGTCGTAGAACCCAAGCAGAGAGCAGTTGTGTGCCAGGCAATATGTCTAATGCTATTTTAAATTAACTGTGTCAAGCGAGACTGTATAAATGCTCAAGGGGGAGCATTAACTCAGATGGGATTTGGCACCTTCAGGAAGGGTTTTAGCTGACAAAGTGCCTAAGAAAACAACAGGTTTTAATGACCAGGAGAAGCTCCTGTGCATCCCATATTCATATTTATTAAGTTCTATGCTATTGTTTGTTGAGGTAAATAGCAATAGCTTGTGTCTGGGGCAGAGGCGCAGGAACTGGGGAGGTAAATTGTCCTGGAGGTGGGACCAGTCGCTTCTTTGTGTTTTTGTCATGGGTAAAGCAGAACCTAGAGCAGACCAGGAAATTCAGGGTGGTGGCAATGTCTTTGGAAAGGTTTCTGTCCCCCGGTGGCTCTGGGAGTGGTGTCTGCAGGCAGGAGAGATCTTTGGGTCTTGGGGCGGGGGGGCTGGATCCCACTTTAGAGCCCGTTTCTAATCCTGCAAAGTGCTCTGTTGGGAGCTGCTGGCTTTGTGGAGAGGGTGCCCACCTCTGCAGCGGCTGCTGGTTTTATAGGATTTGTTGGATCACGTTGAAAGTGCTTAATCCCTCTGGCTGGCCAGGACAGCTGCTGCTCACGGCTCATCGTGTTTTGCCCTGCCCTCCCGGGAAAGGCGGTGGAGTTGGCCATGGGACGCAAAGGGGATCCCTACTCAGCTGGGAGAGCTGGGATTCCCTGGGCTGGAGCTGTTTGCAGATGGGCTGGGCCGTTGCACCAACACAGGAAAAAACCCAAAAGCAAAGAAAGAGAAGTGCCCGGAGCTTGGCCCCGAGGAGAAGTCCTGCCTTGGGGCGGCGTGGGTACGTGCTGTTGGCCGAGTCCTGCTCCGTGTGGGGACACGGGATCCGTGATGTTGGAAACTGTAATTCCTTGAGTCCCGTTAGACTAAACGCCTCTGCAAACAAGCGCTGTCTAACTTGGGGTCAAGAAGTGCCACAAGTAGAATGTGTTTGTGTGCTGTAGAGGGCACCTTATTCCTTTGTCTTTTGGCAAGGCTGAGTCCCCGTGGGGACCGGCAGATAACAGTCGGTATATTGACGTTTTGATAACTGCTCTTTGCTTTCAGCCAGAATTTGCTTTTTATCCAATCTTAATAAGTTGATCTTTCTATCAATCCTGCTAGCAAACAAGATAATTGCTTTATTATAGTCTCAATATCCAGCAAAGGACACACACTCCCCGGTGCTCCCGAGGGAATGGAATCTGTGCAGCGCGTTGACATGGGATGAGCGCAGCGATAGCGACGCTGGGCTATCAGGAGATGACGGGGAACGCGATTTCCCCTCTGGTGAAGAGCCAGGCTGCTCAGATTTGGGGATGCAAAGCAGTGCCAGAGGAAGCTCAGAAAATATTTAGGTTATAACTGGAAACATTTTGGCCCATTTGCTAGAAAATATTTATGTTATCACCAAACAATGTTTTGGTCTGTTTCCTAGAAAATATTTAGGTTATGACCAAAAACATTTGGGTCCATTTCTTAGAAAATATTTGGGTTATAACCCAAAACGTTTTGGCCTGTTTGGGTGTTTGTTGGCAGTTTGGGAGGTCTGTGTTTGTGGTTCTTTCTTCCCCACCCACCCACCCCCCTCCAAAAAAAAAGCAAACAAGGAATTTCTTGACTTTCTGGGCTGGTGTGAGGACCCGGTGAGGGGGTTAAACCTCCCCCATGCAGGGAGGCACAGCACCTGCCTTCTAACGCAGGATGGAAGGGGAATCGGTTGCTCCACAAAATAAAATAAATAATTTAAAAAGGAAAAATAGGTGATTTCTGTCCAAAAGAGTAAGAAAGCAGAAGCAGGAGTGAGGTGTGCGACATATGGAAACGAGCTGTACCTGGAAGATTGGATAATGAAGGACTGGGAGGCTGATGGAGAAGTGGAGGAGGACAGAGCAGAAGGCGGACCAGCACTGGCAACCACCTAAGGGGAAAACAAGAGAAGAAACTTTCCAGGCTCAGCAAACCCCTGGGACAAGCAGCTGGCCCGGCTCTGTGCGCCGTGCTCTGGAAAAGCCCCAGCGCCAGCAGCCATCCCTCCTCCACGCCAGAAGGTCCCCACGGGTGGGTGGCTGAGACTGCAGCCAAAAGTCCGATGTGTTTCCATCCTACACCAAGAACCACGAGCACCATTTTTTTTTTTTTTTTTTTGGGGGGGGGGGGAGGGGGGAAATGGTTTAAACAGGTTTCACCAAACACAGATAACGCCCCACCGCCACGATGTTTGGGTCACTCTTCTCTTTGCTGCGCTAAGAGCTGGTCTCTTATCGGATGATAACAATTTGTTCTTGCCGTCAAAGGTGTGTGTTGCTCTATTCTCACCGAAGCGCCTCGCTAAGGACACAAACTCCTCCAAATCCCCGTGGCCCAAAATACAAAGAAGCTGGGGGTGCGCCTGGTGGTAATGGAAAATGGAGGTCAGCAGATAAGGGAGGGGGTGTCGCTGCTTCCCAGTATAAAACCAGGGAGGCTGGGCAGCTTGGTTCGCTGCTGTGGTCTCTGAGAGGGTGTCCGAGGACCAGCAGACAACTCCGGCACCATGAAGTGGCTCATCCTGGCTCTCGTGTGCCTCCAGCTCTCGGAGGGGTTGGTGAGGTGGGTGTCCTGCGGCAGAACGAGTGGGGAGAGGGGAGATGGCAGAGCCCGGCTGCAGTCGTAAGCTGCACGGGCTGCACTGCATCCCCAGGGATGCTCAGCATCCTAACCGGGTGTGAGCTGGCCTCCTGCACCACCACAGATCGCAGTGGTCCTGGTCCAGGCTGCATCCCGTGCTGGGAGGGCAGCCCCTGGGGGTGCACAAGGCAGATGAGGGGAGGGCAGTCGTCATGGCAGGGTTCAAAGGAGCTCAGAGAACTGACTGTTTGAAAATGCCCAAATCTCCTGATTTCCCGCTGTGTTTTGGTGGGGTGTTTTTTTTCTTTTTGCTCTCTGCAGAATCAAACTGAAGAAAGCCAAGTCTATACGTGAGAAGATGAGGGAGGCTGGAGTGCTGGATGAATACCTGAAGAAGATCAAATATGATCCAGCTAAGAAATACCTCTTCAGTAAGGACTATGTCGTGTATGAGCCGATGACCAGCCACCTGGATGTGAGTACCGCAGGTTCCCTGTCCCTGCCTGTCCGTACACCGCGCTCCCTCCTCCTTCCTCCATCCCCGCTGCCAGAGCGATCTGCTCATCCCTGAGCCTCCAGGAGTGAGAGGCTGCTTTATTCCCCACTCTTTTTTAAGCTTCTACTTTAGACTTTGGTAAAGTTTTTCCCCCAGCCGTGAAAAGCGATGCTTTTCTGTACGTAACAAAAGACAGGACAAAATAAATATTTAATATGACATCTTTGGGGAGAAAAAGTGAGAGTTCAGTCCATTCCTGGCAACTTTATGATTTGGAGGAGTGAGCCTGGTGTTCCCCACCGCCCTGCAAAGCACTGGGATGCCACCGCAGGACTGGCAGGCAAAAGCCTGGTCTGTCCCTGACCCTGTGGCCATCTCTTGTCTGCAGTCCTCCTACTTCGGGGAGATCAGCATCGGGACCCCCCCCCCAAAACTTCATGGTGCTCTTCGACACCGGCTCCTCCAACCTGTGGGTGCCCTCCGTCTACTGCCAGTCGCAGGCGTGCAGTGAGTACCGCAACCCTGGTATCGCAACCACGCAGCCCAGAGCTCCCCCAGCAGCACAGCCTGGCTGGGGAAATCAGGGTACCAGATCAAAAATGATCCCAGCACGCCCCTCTGGGATTGCTGCTTACCGGTACCAGCTGGTGCCTTCCTTGGGAAACACGGAGCCCTCTGCCCTTCCGTGCCTGGCTGATGGAAGTGGCCAAATCCCTACAGCTGTGGGTGTCCCCAGAGCGCAGAAATCTTGGTGGTTGTGCCTGACTTTCCGTGGCCGGGTGGAGGGAAGAGCAAAGCTAGGAATCGCGGAGCTGATGTCCTGCTGCCTGGCAGAGCTCATCTGATGGAGCTGGCTGCCAGCGGGAGAGCGATGGGGATGTAACTGCCCATGGCTTTGCTCACGCTGGGTGGCTGATGGGGTGGTGATCACACCAGCTGTTCCCTGGAGAGGGATGCAGGCAAAACTGGGATGCAAACCCTGCCTTAGGGATAACCTCCAGGCAGAGGAGCAGCCTGTTCTGTTCTTCAGGACTTGCTCCCTGTCGGGGATGCCGCTTTGCCAGGCGTTATCCTGGCAGAGCGACCAGCGGTGGAAGCCCGCCGCAGCCAGGCGAGCGTGTGCCAGCAGCTTTGCCCTCCTCTCTCACACAGCCAACCACGCGTTATTCCAGCCCAGTGACTCCTCCACCTTCGTCAACAACGGCCAGTCCTTCACCCTTTCCTACGGCAGCGGCTCGCTCTCAGTGGTGCTGGGCTATGACACAGTGACAGTGAGTGCATCCCACACCGTCCTCGTCTTCCTGGGTGCTGTGTCCCCAGCACCAGCTGGCTGCCCCGATGGCAGGAGCTTGGGGGACAGCCTGAGGGCAGATCTCACGTCTCACGTAGCCAAGGCTTTGGCAAACCAGGGCCTGAGATGGGCAGAACCAACATAAAGTTGTTATTGCCACCATCAGTTTCCCAGCTGGGGTTTTACTTTGTTTTAATGCAATTCCTGCTAATTTTCCCAGCTGCCTGGTGATGTTTTCACCAGCTATGACCTTGCAGTGTGCTCTTTGGGCCGTCAGAGCATCAGTTGTCCCATCCAACGGCTGCTCGGGTTTGCCCAAGCAGGCAGCCTGACCTGGCGTCCCTGTCCCCTGCAGGTCCAGAGCATCGTGGTCACCAACCAGGAGTTTGGGCTCAGCGAGAGCGAGCCAACCCAGCCTTTCTACTACGCCGATTTTGATGGGATCATGGGAATGGCCTACCCTTCGCTGGCAGTGGGAGGGACACCCACTGTGCTGCAGGGCATGCTGCAGCAGAACCAGCTCACCGAGCCCATCTTCAGCTTCTATTTCTCTCGGTAAAGCTCTGCTGGGGCCCCTCTGCACGTCCTATGTGCACCGGTGTCCCTCTGCCCGTCCCCACGCAGGTTCCTGGTGAATTGGTCCCTGGCTAGCCCATGCCTATCGCACCAATTTACCAATCTGCTGTTTTGAATCTGTGTTTTTTGCAGCCAACCCACCTACAACTATGGGGGAGAGCTGGTTCTCGGAGGAGTTGACACCGAGTTATTCAATGGGGACATTATGTGGGCACCGGTGACCCAGGAGCTTTACTGGCAGGTCGCAATTGATGAGTGAGTTGTGTTTGTACCTGATGGGCATGGTCCACCCGGGCAGGTGTGGGCTCCAGGCAGGGGTTAGCACTGTATTTCAGAGCATCCCAGACTTACAGATCCAGCCAAGACAGGATTAGGTGCCAGTGGGTGCTTCAAGTAATGTCCTTCTCCCGGTTTTCCCAGGTTTGCTATTGGGCAGTCAGCAACCGGCTGGTGCAGCGAGGGCTGCCAGGCTATCGTGGACACGGGGACGTTCCTGCTGACGGTGCCCCAGAATTACATGGAGATCTTCGTTGAGTCCCTGGGCGCCCAGCAGACCAGTGAGGGGGTAAGTGCAGGGGATGCTTTGGAGATGCGCGGGGAGCAGTGGGGAGGCTTGCACATGAGCCAGAAGCTGTGGGCTTGACCAGGTCCCACAAAACTCATGTGGTACCTACAGAACGCGGTACGGCAGGCATGTCGGGGAAGGACGGAGCAGCACGGCACTGCCAGGGGATAAAGTGTGTGTTACCCCCACATACGGGGGTCCCTCTCCTCTCACAGCGGGTGCTGTTCCAGCCATAACCTCCTCTCCACCCTCTCTCCGCAGTACGCAGTTGACTGCAATGAGGTGCAGAACATGCCCGCCATCACCTTCGTCATCAACGGAGCTCAGCTCCCACTCTACCCCTCTGCCTATGTCATGAACGTACGTATTAGCTGAGCAGCTTCATCCTGCCGAGCCCTTGGGGGCCTGGGAAGGACCCGGTGCTCCCTGACAGTGATGCTCTCCCCCCCCGCAGCCCAGCTGGCGGGGTCCTGGTGCTTGTTGGAGGCTCTGACTCCCTGTTATTTCCCCTTTACAGAACAACGGGTACTGCACTCTTGGGATTGAGGTCACCTACCTGCCTTCCCAGAACGGGCAGCCGCTCTGGATCTTGGGTGACGTCTTCCTCAAGGAGTATTACACTGTCTTTGACATGGCTAACAACCGCATTGGCTTCGCCCAGTCGGCGTAGAGGAAAAAACCCAGCAAAATCCAGCCCCTCTCCAGGCCAAACGCACCTTAGGCAGCATTGCTGGAGCGCTACTGGGTTCCTGTAGCCTAAAGGAACATATGTTCCTTTATGTGCCTGCATGGCTCCCTGTCCTTCCAGGATTTCTGTCTAAGTGTGCCCTCACGGTCTCCCGTTACAAATAAACAGCAACATCCCAAATTGTCTGTGACCTGAGTTTGTTGAGTGATGACTGAGCGCGGAGCGGTGGGTTGCATCTCTCAGATGCTCTTTCTCCAGCAAGCTGAGCACCGTGATGAACTCCTAGGCAGATTTCTGCAGAGGCAGCATGGGGAAAGCGGTGGGGAGGCTGTCCCTGGGCTGCTTCAAATCCAAAGCCAAAGTATTTATGTTTTTTGCAAAGGGGTATGACATGCTGTCAACTCCTAACAGCTGTGGGACTGAGTCTCAGCCTTTATCTGTCGTGAATTTTTGACCTTAGGGGTGGCTCTGGCAAGCGCAGTGGGCTCCGAGCTGCAGCTCAGCTCACAGCCTGACGGGGTGCAGGGGCAGGAGCTGCTGGTCCTTCTCCACGCTGGTGCTGGGGTAGCTCCTGCAGAAGGTGCAGCCCACCTTCCGAGCCCTTAGGTACACAGACATCCCACCGCCCAGCCCCGTCCCCTCGGCGAGGCTCGTGCGATTCAGCCAGGGGCTGCAGACTCTGTGCCTTGGAAAGCAGGGTCCCCCAAATCCCAGCGGGGGGCTGCTGGGGTGGGCTGAGCCTGGCTGGAGGCGAGGTGCCCACCAAAGCGGCTCTGTCGCTCCTCTCCTGGGTGCACAGGGGAGAGAAACGATCACGAAAGGCTCGTGGGTTGAGATAAGGACAGGGAGAGAGATCAGTCACCCGTTACTGTCGTGGGCAAAACAGACTCGACTTGGGGAAATTAGTTTATTACCAATCAAATCAGAGTAGGATAATGAGAAATAAAACCAAGCTTAAAGCACCTTCCCCCTACCCCTCCCGTCCCCCCGGGCTCAACTTCACCCCTGATTTCTCTCCCCGCTCCCTGCAGCGGATGGGGATGGGGCTGCGGTCAGTTCACAGCCCTCCTCCAGCGTGAGCCCTTCTGCAGTTCTTCACGACCCGCTCCAGCGTGGGTCCCCCCCGCGGGCACAGCCCCCCAGGCACAGCCGGCCCCAGCGGGGGTCCCTGGGGGGTCCCCAGCCCTGCCCCAGCCTGGGCTCCCCTCCACGGGGCCACAGGTCCTGCCAGGGGCTGCTCCAGCATGGGCTGCCCATGGGTCACAGCCCCCTCTGGGCATCCCCCTGCCCAGGCGTGGGCTGCCTGTGGGTCACAGCCCCCTGCGGGCATCCCCCTGCCCAGCATGGGGTCCTCTCTGAACTGGGGGGGGGGGGGGATCTTCTCCCCCGTGGACCTCCATGGGTGCAGGGAGACAGCCTGCCTCATCACCGTCTTCATCATGGGCTGCTGGGGAACCTCTGCTGGGGCGCCTGGAGCCCCCCCTGCGCCGCCCCGGGGGGCTGCAGGGCTGCTGCTCTCACTCAGTCTCACTCCTCTCTCCAGCTGCGGTTGCTCAGGGCTTTTTCCCTCTTCTCAAACACGTTATCCCCGAGGCGCTGCCACTGGCACTGATGGGCTCAGCCTTGGCCAGTGGCGGGTCCAGCTGGTAGCTGGCTGGCACAGGCTCCCTTGGGCATGGCGGAAGCTTCTAGCAGCTTCTCACAGAAGCCCCCCTCCCCCGCCATTACCAAAACCTGCCACAAAACCGCAATACAGCCACTTGTCCTCAGTGGGGGGACAAGCCCAGAACGAGGGTCTGACCCCTGCAAGGGTTTTGCTTTGCAGGTGACAAGCACCATACACCCGGCTGCGGTGCAGGGGGGCAGGACACAAAGAAAAGGTCACTGGGCTTGGTCTTAAACACCGACCACAGCCCCGGGGAGAGGAGTTCCCCCAGGGATTCCACAAAAAGCTGGTTCTGCTCTGTGCCATCAGGTCTAACAGTGCTGTGTGGGTCCCTAGCGGGATGGGACGGCTTCATCCTCCCCCAGCTGCTGCTACATCACTCCAGGGGGATGCTCACCAGCACCTACTCAAGCAAATACAGAGCGAGCCGGTGGCGGTGGACATTGCTTTGCTTGCAGTTTGTGCTGACCTTGGAGTGATGCAGGGACACACCATCCTGTCTCTTGCTGCTGCTGGTGCTTGCAGGGCTGAACCAATCGCTCCAGCCAGGTGAGGATAAAGCTGTGGGGCTGGTCAGTCTTGCTGGGCATTGGGAAACCTCAGCAGGGTGCATCTGGGAAGGCACCGATCTTCCTTGCAGCTGAAAAGGTTTAACAAAGTCCTGTCGTTACGTCAAAGTGGGAATATGAGGCCAGATTAGCTTAACCCTGACATCCAAATGACCCCTAAATCCTGAAACGGGGCTATTCAGTCAGGTAAAACAACAGCCAGAGTATTGGGAGTCATGGTCTGTGGCCGAAGGGGACAGGGAACACCCTGGCCGGGGGAGGCTCAGGTGACACCACTCTTTCCTGGAATCCGAACTCATTTCTTAGAAGCTCTTTATCCTTGGAGCTCATTATCAGATGTATTAATAGCTCTGTCATTTCACCGGAGAAAGGACACAAACTCCTCTGTGCTTTGTGTCAAAATATTGACACAGGCCGAGCGCAGCAAGACGGAGATTAGATGGGTGCGGATAGCAGCGAAGGGCACTCCCCTCCTGCGACATGGGAGGTTTCCCAGAGCTGAAGCTCTGGCAGCCACGGTGGCAGGAGGGGACAGGTGAAGGCTGGCCATGTCCCTGCTGGTCTTTGCTCTTGCCTTCGTTCCCTGCAGGATCTGTCCAAGCGAAGGCAGATCCATCAAGATGCCGTGGAGGAGGAAGGGGTGCTGGGGGCTTTCCTGAGCCGCCACAGGCTCGAAGCACCGGTCCAGTGCCGGCAGCTGGGATGGAAGGAGCAAGGCTCCGAGGGGACCCATCCCCACCGCTGGCAGGGACCGGGGAGGCTGCAAGTGCCCTGCAGCAAAGGGCAGCGGGGCTGCTCCTGCCCGACCTTGCACACCAGCGTCATAAATTTCCATTTGCCATAAAGGGTGTGTTTTGCTTTTGCTTTATGGAAAGATCAAGCTGGTGCTGAAGGCGAGAGGAAATCACTTCTTGCCAACAACAGAATTTTGCTTTTTATCAGATATCCCGTGTTTGGTCTCGGTATCAGAGGTACTGGCTGGTGTGTTGGCGCCTGAGCAGCCGGGTAAGGAGGCACAATCAAGGCGGTTGCGGCGATAAAGGCGCTGCAAGCGTTGGTGCTGGCTGGGCGCAGCGATAGAGGAAAGCGGTGTCTTGAGCACAACTCCCGGCTATATATACCCTGCCCCGGCCGAGGCGGTGCAGGAGCTGCCATGGAGCCACTGGCACCCAGAGCCATGCGGTGGCTGGTGCTGGCCCTGCTTTGCTTCCAGCTCGGAGCTGGGGTGGTGAGGTGAGCCCTGGGGCTGGGCTGGGTGCGAGGGTGCAGGCTGGCCCTCAGCACGCGGAGGTGCAGGCGTGGATGGGGCCACCCAGCATCTCTCACCGCCATCTCCATCCCACGCAGGATCCCCCTGAGGAAAGGCAAGTCCATGAGGGAGCTGATGAGGGACAAGGGGGTGCCGGAGGGTTTCCTGAAGAACCTCAAAGGCGACCCCGGTAGGAAATACCAGTTCAGTAATGCTGTGACTTACGAAGCGCTAACGAACTACCTGCATGTAAGTAGTAAAGCTTTTCCTTCCTCCTCTGGGTCGCCCAGCCCTGGTTTTTGGGGATGCTCCCCCTCTTCTCCCGCCTGCCCGCAGGAAGCTCCGCAGCGGGCGGCTCTGCTCCATCCCCACTCCCAAGCCCAGGGGCTGCGCTGGGCATGGGCAGGATCTGTGCTTCGTAGCCTGGCTCCGAGGGCTGGGTGATGCTGGGAGACAAAGGCAGGAGGCAGCACGGCTTATCCTGAATTGATTTCCCTTCGCAGAAAGAGTGGAGTGGGATGGCTATAGGGCAGGGCTGCCCTTGCCAGCCTGACTTTGTTGTATCATAGGCAAATCGTTGCCCCGTTCCGTGCTTTAGCCACCCTGGGTGCACTCAAGGACTATGAGCCCTTCCTACGACCCCTGGGCAGTTTGGGTTTCTCAGCTAGCAGAGGGCAGAGGGCTGAAAACTCTCATTCAAAGAAACAGGCAGAAACAGACCGACACCCCCCACCCCACCCCCCTGCTCTTGTTCACAGTCCTTCTACTTTGGGGAGATCAGCATCGGGACCCCCCCGCAAAATTTCCTGGTAATCTTTGACACCGGCTCTGCCAACCTGTGGGTGCCCTCCACCTACTGCCAGGATCCAGCCTGTGGTGAGCATCCCTCGGGGGACGCGGCAGAGCCGGGGGGTCAGGGCTCCCCACCCTTTGGTGCACTCAGACATCCCTTGCGTGCTGGGGATGGAGCTGTGACAGGGAAATCGGGGACAGCCGGTGGGGTTTGGTGTTTGCTCTGCCCGGTGACACCGGCGGGGCTGGTTTGGGACAGCCCCTTCCCTGTAAAGCTCCTTGCTGGGGATTTCTGCCTGTGTGGGGACCGGGATGCTGAACCCAGGGCAGGATGTGACCTGGGGGCTGTGACGGCTCCCTGCAGTGAATCATAACAGGTTCAACAGCGGCATGTCGTCCACCTTCTCGAGCATCGACGTGACCTACACCCTGCGCTACGGGTTTGGTGACGTGGCGGTGGCGCTCGGGTACGACACCGTGACAGTAAGTGACGTGTTGCATCGGTGTGTTGCTGTAACGGGGGTAAGAAGGGACGGTGGTGGTGATCAGCCCAATCTCTGTAAAAATTTACGGCGCAGCTGCAAGTACCTTCTTGTTTTGGCTGTTAGTGCCTGGATCTCCCATGCAGAGCTGATGGCGTGTCTGCATAAACTCACTCAGAGACCGCAAACTGACTCTGGCTGAATCCCCTGGGATTTTCATCGCTGCTTTGGGCTAAGGGGTGACAAAATATCTTTGGCCATGTTTGTTTTTTACACTGATGGCTGAGCTTTGTCATTATGGGCCAGAAGAAATGTTCTGTTGCGAGACTCGCATGCAATGGAAGTGCGATTTTAAATCAATTTAACGGAGGCAAAACGCTTTTTTGTAGCTGGTTTTACAAAATAATAATGGTGATGGCACGAAGACTATGAGCCAGGCTGCTCCCGATTCCATCTGGGGAAGAGCTCAGCACCTCTCAGTGCAGACTTACCTTTGTGACCTGCCTGGCCACCCCTGCCTCTCCCCAGAAACTCCCTGGTGGGATGCTGCTGTCAAGGGGGATGTCCCAAATCATCTCCCAGCATCTTTCCTCTCCCTCCAGATCCAGAACATTGTCATCAGGAACCAGGAGTTTGGCCTGAGCCTGGATGAGCCCAGCAGTCCCTTTTACTACCTGGACTTCGATGGGATTTTGGGCATGTCTTACCCAGGCGTTGGCATCAGTGGTTACAACACGCTGTTGCAGAACATGATGCAGCAGAACCAGCTCGAAGAACCCATCTTCAGCTTTTATTTCTCACGGTAGGACCTCTGACGGCAGGTCTCCCTCTTGCATAGAGCCAGCCTGGATCCCACCCTTTCTCCCACTCTCCATCCACGTGTTCTCCCCACACACCGCTTGCCACTGGGCAGCCTGCCTGATTCAGGGTTTAATTTTGTGTCTTTCCAGCAACCCGACGTATGAGTACGGTGGGGAAGTCGTCCTCGGAGGGATTGCCTCGCAGCTGTACACTGGGGAGATTTTATGGACTCCTGTGATCCAGGAACTCTACTGGAAGATCGGCATTGAGGAGTGAGCGCTGCACGATGGCTTGGAGCAGATCTTGGAGGCACGGGAGCCTTTTCTGATGCTTTTTCTGCTGCTGTCTCCAGGTTCTCCATTGGGCAGTCGGGCACGGGCTGGTGCAGCCAAGGCTGCCATGGCATTGTGGACACCGGGACGTTCCTGCTGACCATCCCAGCACAATTCATGTCAGAATTCCTGCAGGCATTGGGTGCAGAGGAGAATGACTACGGGGTAGGTGGGAAGGTTGCCCTGTGCCCATGAGGGGCTGATGCCATGGGATGAGGATGTGTCTGGGTGGTGATGCTGAGCTGTGGAGGGCTCCTGGCATCTCTGGAGCAAAACTGCAGAGCTCTATCTCCCCTTGCAATGGGAATTCTTCCAAATATGTTAAACCCACATCAGCACAGCCCCGCCGAAGTCAGAGCTGTGCTGATCCTTAGGGAGCATGGCTGGGGTTACAGCCAGAGGAAGGACAGTGCCCAGCCCAGGGGGTCCTGACCCCTCTGCCCCTCTTTGCTTCTTTTGCAGTACGTCGTTGACTGCAACAGCGTCCCGAGCATGCCCACCCTCTACTTCGGCATCAGCGGAACCCAGTTGTCGCTGCCACCCTCTATCTATGTCTTAAACGTAGGTGTGATTTTATCATTCCCAACCTCGTAGGGCAGTTTTGCTCAGGAGAAAGTCGGGAGTTTCTTTTCAAACGCAGAAGCTTCCAGCAGCCCGAGTGCCGTATTTCCCAGCACCTAATTTCACGGTGCTTTTGCGTGCCTGTATGTGACTGTAAGGGGGATCTAATCCTGCTCCAGGCCAAAGCAGCCGTGAAGGCATGGGAAACACAAATCTCCTGTGCTCCTCACTGGCACTGAAACGTGTTCCTTTTCCCCCGGCAGAACGACGGCATCTGCACCGTTGCAGTCGAGAGCACATACGTGCCCTCTACCAACGGCCAGCCGCTCTGGATCCTGGGCAACATCTTCCTCCGGCAGTATTACTCCATCTTCGACTTGGCAAACAACCAAGTTGGCTTTGCCCTGTCAGCCTAGGGATGCTGAGCATCGCCCGTGGGATAATTTGTCCCTGCAAGACTTTATTCTCCCTTGCATCTGTGTACAGTGATGAGTAGGCTCCAAATCTCCTGAAGTGAATAAAAAGGCTACGGATGTAACCGCCTTGTGTCTCATCGGGCTGCGGCTGAGCAGGATCTGGCACAGCTCTTCCTAATAAAACAACAAAATCTGAGTTCATGCTCAAGGTTTCCAAGGGCTGACTGGGCTTTCCGGTGAGTGCGGAGCCTTTCGATTGGCAGCAATGACAAATTTGGGGTCACCCTTTTGATTGGAACCCGGATCCCTGCTGGAGCTGGCTGGGAAAGCAGGATGACCAGGAGAAATTCAGGCTGCACCATGTGCTCAGCCGCAGCTCGGGGGACGCCAGGGCTGAACTGGTGCAGTAGCTGGAGGCTTCAGGAACCAGTTCAGAGCAGGATGAGCCGCGCCAAGGAGCTGCGTGTGAACAGCTCCCAGTTCATTAGGTCTGGGGGAATTGCCCACACGTATTTGCAAATAAATGAGGGATTAAAAAGTGTCAGGCGAGGACACTCAAGCTGAAGAACCCCTCCCTGGTTTTGTTCTTGAGGGATAAATCTCTCCATTGCTGCAGCCCAGAAGGATGGGTGATGAGAAGAAGTGGGGGGGGGGGACGGGACACAGACGGACGGACATGCCTGGGTTGCAGATGTGACCAGTTCGAGGTGCCTGGATCCCCCCCAAGAGGAGATGCAGCGTCAGACGGATGGGGCCAGCACCAAGTGCCTGAGCCAGCGCCGAGGCTGGTCCTCGAGGTGCAGCACGGGGAGATGCACGGGAGCTGCGGCACCCAAGGGCCCCATCGCTGGTTGCCTGACACCCACCTCCCAGTCAGATGACAGTCACCCCACTGGGGCATGTGACCGCCCGTGAAATCTGCTGTTTCCAGCCAAATCTGCCACGGCGGGTCCCGTGGAGCTCCCAGCCACGGAGAGGGAAGCACCGTCCTGCTGCCACCCCGGCAGCCCGTGGCAGGGTCATGCCGTGCACTGGGGGACTCGAGGTGCAGCGGGATGTGCTGGTCCCCACCGCTCCCCCCTGCTACAGCGTCCCCCGCAAGGGGCTGCATGACCACGGTGCAGGGAGTGGTAAAACCCTGGTGCGAGGGGCTTGCACGACCCCAGTGCAAGGAGCTGCATGACTGTGGTGCAAGGAGCTGTGTGAGGGTGCAAAGGGCCGTATGATGCCAGTGCAAGGAGTGGTAAAACCCCAGTGCAAGGGGCTGTGTGACCCTGGTGCAAGGAACTGCATGATCCTGGTGCAAGGGGTTGTGTGACCCCAGTGCAAGGAGTGGTAAAACCCTGGTG
The DNA here is from genome assembly GCF_017639655.2 of Falco naumanni. NCBI lineage: Eukaryota > Metazoa > Chordata > Aves > Falconiformes > Falconidae > Falco > Falco naumanni. Next base: position 3,460,640 of record NC_054070.1, read on the forward strand.
CAAGGGGTTGCATGACCCTGGTGCAAGGAGCTGTGTCATCCCAGTGCAAGGAGTGGTGAAACCCTGGTGCAAGGGGCTGCGTGACCCTGATGCAAGGAACTGCATGATCCTGGTGCAAGGGGCTGCATGACCATGTTGCAAGGAGTGATAAAACCCCCGTGCAAGGGGCTGCGTGACCCAGTGCAAGGAGCTGCATGACTGTGGTGCAAGGAGCTGTGTCATCCCAGTGCAAGGAGTGGTGAAACCCTGGTGCAAGGGGCTGCCAGTGCAAGGAGCGGTGTGATCAGGTTGCAAGGGGCTGCGTGACCCCAGTGCAAGGAGTGGTAAAACCCTGGTGCAAGCAGCTATGCGACGCTGGTGCAAGGGGCCGCATGATCCCAGTGCAAGAGGCTATGCGACCGCAGTGCAAAGGGCTACACGACCCTGGTGCAAGGAGCGGTAAAACTGGTAGAACTCTGGTGCAAGGAGCTGCACGATCCCGGTGCAAGGGGCTGCGTGACCCCAGCACGGCCCTGCCCTCGCCCCCTGCCCCGGCACCCACCTCCTGGCCCGCTGGGGGGGGCGGGAGGCCCCGTTGTTGGGAGGGAGCCACTCACCCATCCCCCCACCCCACGCAGTCCCCGTCCGCCCCCCCCGCTGCTGCGGCCCGGGCGGGGACTACAGCTCCCGGCAGGCACGGGGAGCGCGGCCCCGCTCCGGACTACAGCTCCCGGCGTGCTGCGGCACCGAGCGGGCCGCGCCGTGTCGTGCCGCGCCGTGCCGTGCCGTGTTGTGCCGAGGCGGGCCGGGCCGGGCGGGCAGTGCTGCCCTCCCTCGGCGCGGGTGCAGCGGGGCCGAACCGAGCCGAGCCGGGCCGAGCGGAACCGAACCGAGCCGAGCGGAGCCGAGCCGGGCCGAGCGGAGCCGAACCGAGCCGAGCGGAGCCGAGCCGGGCCGAGCGGAGCCGAACCGAGCCGAACCGAGGCACTTCGTTTCCTTCGCCGTTCCGCTCGCCCCCGCAGCCGCCCGGTGAGTGCAGCGGGGCGGGGGGGACCGGCCGTGCAGCGGGACCCCTCGGGTCGGAGCACGGTTTTGGGGGGGAGGGGGCGGATGTCGGGGTGTCCCCCTGGCCCATCCCGCGGTGCTTCGAACTCGGGTTGTTTCTGGGTTTTTTCCGCCTTTCCTGTAAATAATAACGCCCCCCCCCCCCGCCTCCCCCGGCCGCCCCCGGCAGCGGCCCCCGCTTACAGGAGGCTCCAGCCGGGCCGTGGCTGTGGCTGCACCCCTGTGACTCCCGGGGGGACGGGGGTCGGGGGTCTCCGGGTGCCCCCTCCGAAAGGCCGAGGGTCCCAGGGGCTGCCAGCCCCTCCGGCAGCCGAAGGTGACTTGCCTGGGTCGCCTTTACCAGCGCCCCCCCCACCCCCGGCCCCCGCAGCGTTTACCCCACGCGTGGGGAAACTGAGGCACGGATGCTCCAGCCCTCGCTGCTGACAGCGCTGGGTTTGCTGGGGGGTTTCCGTGCCCCCCCCCCCCCCCCCCGCCCCATCCCCCGGGACAGGCTGCAAATTCCTCCCGGCCTGGGGAGCAGGAGAGTGCGGCCCCCCCGGGAGCTGGCGGCCCCCCAACCCTGCTGCTTTTGGGGTCTGCAAAAGGCTGGGAGGGGGTGGGGGTACCCCGTGTCACCCAGCTTTTAGGGGATCACCAAGAGTAGCTCCCCCCCCCCCCCCCAGCTTGCAACCAGCAGGAGTTTGAGGGGGGTGTAGGAGGGGGCTGCACTTCACCTACAGCCGCTGATTAATTATATTCGTGAATTAATTGCAAAGCAAAAGAAATCGCAAAAGGAAAGATTACGACAGCCCTCACGCTCATGCCTTCTAAAGCCTCAGTGAGTCAGATGATGGGGAAATTTACTTAAAAAAAAAAAAAAAAAAGGAAAATGAGAGAAAATATGGTGGTTATTGTGCTCTTTTAAGATAAATAAATAAGCCTGTGCAAGTCCGGGGACGAGCAGGACCCATTCCCAGGAATCGCAGCGCTTCTGCGTGTTCCCAGCCCTTGGGGTACTGGGGGGGGGGAGGCGGGGGGATTTTGTGCTTTTTTATATATAACAGCAGAGAGCGAAAGTGTGGAGTTTGGGGGATTTTTTTTGTTTTTATTCCCCCCCCCGTTTAGTTTCCCCTGCCATGTTTGCTTGGCTTCATGCACGGCTGCTCCTCCGGCCGGAGGAGGGAGCGGGGCTGGCGGCGGCTGAGCCTGCGCTTACCTGCTGCTGGGGGATCCAGTGGGAAAAAAACCCTGGATCGGTGGGCTTTTGGGAATTGGGCTGCTGGAGTTGAGAAACTACCAGATTTAGGCTCTAGGGGTGGGTGACGATGGCCGGGGGTGGGCGGCTGCACGTGCTGACCCCGCGGCGTGCGGAGGGATGCTGGGTTTGTTTTCCGAGGGATGCTGGGTTTGTTTTCCGAGGGATGCTGGGTTTATTTTCCGAGGGATGCTGGCTTTGCCTCCCGAGGGATGCTGGCTTTGCCTCCCGCCCTTATCAGTAGGAAACCGCTCCGGGGTGGGGCTGGCTGCCATGGGGCGACTCCAGCATCCGGGTGTTTGGGCTGGAGGTTGTGATTCCAGCCAGGTCTTTATTTCTTTTTCCATGCTCCACGGCGCCGAGTTTACGGCACGTGTGTGTTCCCGGTCTCCTGCCCTGCCATCGCCTTTGCCGTGACCAGGTTTCCCTGTTTGCTGGGTTTCGGCCGTGCTGTGGGGAAAGGGAAGAGCCCTGCGTGTGCAGCGACAAAGTGATGAATCATCGGAGCAGGGGGGACATTTCCAGGGCTGAGGGTGGGGTGGCCCTGGAGCCCAAGCGGCACAGCCCTGCGGGGAAAGAAACAGCCGCTGCAGGGAAATGGGGCTGGGGAGGCCATGCGGGGGGTTCCCCGCCCCCCCCCCCCCCCCAAAGCACGTGTTGTGGTGGTAGAAATTCCCTTCTGACTCCCCGTGGCTCTCCCCGTGTTGTGGGGTGCTGCAGGTGGGGCTGGGGTCTTGATGTAGCGATGGCGCAGGGGGATTTCAGCCTTGGATTGCTGTTTCTCCCTCCTTTCTGGGGGGTGCGGAGGGATGGTGGGGGGTGGTGGAGTTCTCCCAGTGCCCATCCCCATCACCTCTGGGCTCCGTCCCTGGGGACAGCTGGTTTAGGGTTTTTTTTTGGGGGGGACCTCAAGCCGCCCTCACCGAAAGGGAGCTATTTCATCCTGCCCTGCGTGGGGTTACCCTGCTCCCCGCTTGAAGAGGAACCGGGCTGGGGGGGTGGGTAGGAGGGGAGCGACTTACCGGGGTTGACTGAGCACAGCGGTGTCCCTGGTGTGGGTGCTGCAGCCCGGCAGTGGCACCGCGCCGCTGGCACGTCCCTGGGGCAGCACCCTGGTGGCATCCAGTGACTGGACCCTGTGCTGGTGTTGACCCGTGGTGGCCATTTCATGACAGCTTCCCTGACCCTCTGTTTGCTGTGGGAGATTTACAAGGCTTTTCCCAGCCGCGGGAGCCAGCGCTGGCTGTTTTATAGACCCATAAAAGAGCAGAGGCTGCTTGGAGGTGCAACACGTGCCTGCCGCTGCGCTGTGCCATGCTGGCTCCAGCCCCACGGGCATCCCGTGGTGGCCTTTCTGCGGTGGCATCACCTCCATGAGCCCAGGCGAGGCAGCAGCTCGGTGAGCCGGTGTGCGGTCCTGGTGATCACCGGTCCCCAAGCCGGTGATTCCCAGGATGAGTGTGGTTTTGTCACCCTCGCAGCTGAAGCAGGGGAAGGTGCTGGCGGTGTAACGCTTCGAGGGATGAAAAGGATGATTTCTTTGTGAACACACAGGAAATAAGTGCTCATCCTTTTTCCCCCCCCCCCCCTATTTTTCCCCCCACTGGTGCATCTAGGAGCCGCGATGTTTCCCCCGGATTCATTGCAGGGTTGGTGCCTGGCACTTGGGTTTCACTCAGGGTGGGTTTGCGGATTTGCATGCACGTAGGGTCCCACGACGTGGTCAGCCCAGGGATGCAGGAGGCTTGAGTCCTGTGCTCTAGGATGAGCTCCAGTTCCTGCTCCTTGCCTTCCAGGAGTTGGCTGGAGATGGAGGTGGCACATTGCTGAGAAAAATGGGAACGATGGGCACGATCCCGGCACTGATACTGGCCCCAGTCCTGTCCAGCGGATGCTGACAGCATCTGTGGAGAAGCCTTCCCTTCTCCAAGCATCTTCCCCCTCACTTTCTGCTGAACAAACAGGCAGCGGAGTAAAGCTATAAATATTAAATTGCAAAAAAAAAAAAAAAGAAGAAAAAAAAAAAAAGAGGGAAGAAACCACACAATTTCCCTGCAGGCAGAGGAAAAATGAGCCCTGAGTGACAGAGGTGAGCAGGGCTGCACAGTGCCTGCCTGGAAGCAGCTTGGCATGCTGGGGGGAGGGGGGGGGGGTATCCAGCCCAGGAGGATGGTGTGGGGCCAGATCCTGGCTGCCGGGAGCTCGTGTTGTGCCGTAGGTCTGTTGGATGGAGGGAGAGCCCAGCAGCCCCCAGGGGAATGGGCGATGCTCCGTGTCTGGAGGTGCAGTGTGTGGGTCGGGAGGCATTTTGGGGAGGTAGGTGCTATGGGGCTGGGAGCAGGAGAAGGGGGACAAGCACCCCAGTGTGGCCCAGGGGATTTGCAGCGGGTGGTGTGTGGGTTCGCCCGGACGAGGTTGCCTGGGGAGGGTTCGAGGTCTTTCAGTGGTACATCCCAGCCCCACGGTGCCTACAGTCTTTGCAAGGAGGCTGTGGCATCTTAAAGGCTCCTCGAAGAGTTGCTCTCGGGATTTTGTCACCCTTCCTACAAGTGCATTCAACCCCAAACAAACTCCCCGCACCCTGCTGTCTGCTGAAATCCCCTCCTTTAATTAAATCAGTGCAACTTTCTTTCCAGATAAACCTGAAACGCCCAGGCAGCATCCTTCCTCCCTGCCGGTTACATCCCTCTCTTTCCTTCCCATACATGGTCTTATGTATATATATGTATATGTACACTACTAACGAAAGTGATTTACTTATATAAACACTTGCGAAGCCGAAGGTTTCCCATCACCCAGCCCTGGCTCAGTCCCTTCCCCTCGGCACAGCGTTATCCCGGGAGTCTCCTTCAGTTTTAAATTCTCCTTTCCGTGCACGGCTGCACCTCCAGCACAGTTAGTGCAGCTGCTGCGGTAGTGCCCGGGTGCCAAAATCAGCAGGGCTGGGGGGCATCCGACCTGGGCACCTTCAGACCCCCCCCCACCACATCGGGAGCAAGCAGAGGGGCTGAAGGGGGTCCACAGCACAGGGTCGGGGCTGGGACACCTCGGTGGCAATGGCTGGCAGTGAGCTTTGGGACGGGATGGGGAGTTTTTGGAGCCTTGGGGACAAGCGACGACAGCAGCTCTGGCTTTTTGCCAGGCTCTTTCCTTGAGATTTTGGGGGAATTGCGTGAGGAGGGGGCTGCAGCCAGGTCAGGCTGATGGAATGGGGGCTGCAGCCAGCTGGCGTGCAGGGAGCATTTTCCCTGCTCCCAGCTTGCAAACCCCCGGGAGGAGCGGAGGTTGGGTGCCAGCGGGCTCGGCGCTGGCTGCAGCTCCCGTCTTATCTGCAGCGGGGTGGGTGCCGTGCTCAGCCCTGGCCCCCCCGGCTGCTCCTCGGGGACAGCTCCAGGCTCGGAGCAGGTGAAGATCTCGCCTGGAGAAAGCCCAGCCTGGTGGGAAAGAACCTCTGGGCTCCTTCATGGTCAAACCGGTGTAACTCGTGCCAGGGAGGCGGCAGCACCCGTCGCGAGGACCCGACCCGGTTGCAGCGGCACGGTGCCAGGGCAGGGGCTGGATTGGCAGCGGGGGCTCCTGAGAACCGAGTTTGACCTTCACGGAGCAGGAAAGCACCGGGCTGAGCTGGGGGGCAAGGGGAGAGGAGAAACCTGTCCTCGGCGGGTAAGCGGCGATGGCTGGGTGCTCCCCCCCCAGGCATAAGAGGTGCTGCCGGGGCTGGGATGGCAGCGGGCTGAGCCCGGGGGCTGTTTGGGAGGACAAGTCACAGGCTGTCCCCAACTTGTTTATTCTTGGGGCTGGAGAACAGCTGTGGCTCCCATGGACGGGGCGGCTGCGGCGCTGGGGCTGCCGCCTGCGGTACAGTTACATGAAATCGGCCGCCTTAGAAGCCTCCTGGCTGGGTGCTGGGGACTCACGGGGTGTATTTATAAATATTACCTCCTTCCAGCAGCATGGGGCCGTGGTGGGAGGGAGGAGGGATGGGGAGGTGCTGGGAGTGCCTTTGGTGCGGGGAGGAGGGAGCACGGGGTGGCCACTGTCACCTTGCGCCTTCTGCTCATGGCAAGTGGCACCGTGACCTTGGGGCGTCTGAGGCTCAAGGGCTGGTTTTGCTGAGCGTCCCTACTTTCCGGGGTGGTTTCTAGGATTTTTGGGTATGTAGTGCCTCCAAATCCCAGCGCTGTGCTGTATGACATCTGCCCTGCCGTAAGCAAGCCGGGGGCCAAGGATGGGGCTGTCCTACCAGTTCCCCTTATTGTTCATTTATGCAGTTATTTAAAAAAAAAAAAAAAACACAACAAACAAATTAAACAACCAACACCCATGTTGCCCGGAGTCAGCCGGCGCTGGAGCAGGATGGGGTTCGCTCTTTGGCCAGGGGTTGCACGCAGAGCCCTGCTCCTGGCCGAAGCGAGCAGGACACGGCGTGGCGGCACGTCCCTCCCCGCCAGCGTGGCCGAGGCCCCTCCAAGGTCACCCCGCTCCTCTCCGCGCCTCCCCGCTGGAAGGCGGACACGGGACGGACACGATACGGGGCTGATTAATCACTCAGCCCGGGGTGGTGCTGGGCTGCAGCGGGTCCCCAGCCCCTGCGCTGCCGCTGCCTCATCCTCGCCCCAGGAACGTCCTTCTGCCTGTTAACACTTTTATTTTTAATTGCCGCTGTCGAGCGGGGAGCGGGAGGGGAGGGCAGGATCCTGTTGTCTCAGGCTGTTTGCGCTGGCGGGCTGTGAATTCCCCGGGCGGTCAGTCGGACAGTGATGTTTCAATCAGGGCTCCTGCGCCCTGCCAGCCGCTCTGCGGGAACCACAGAGGCAGGATCTGGCCCCACCGTGGTGGTGTCCCCCCCATCTCCCCCAGCCCTGCTCTGGGGACCCGGCTGGTGGGTGCCAGCCTCCACCTGCCATGCTCAGCCAGGGGGATGGCGTGCGTGGTGTCCCCCAGGTGTGCCACGCTGGGCAGAGGGGCTTTTTGGGGTGAGGGAGAGGCTTTTTGGGGTGAGGGAGAGGCTTTTTGGGGTGAGGGAGAGGCTTTTTGGGGTGAAGGAGAAGTGTCAGAGCAAGGCTGTGTATTATTAACCCCGTAACGGCTGCCACTCACAGGTGGGCACCTGTGGGTATACTGTGGCACCACCAGAACCAGGGGGCCTTTTTATGGACCCCATTTATTCTGCCCTGGGAGTGATGCTGTGACAAGGGACGCTCAGTCCTGGCTCTTGGTACCCAGGGAGTGATGCTTTTCCCTCCACTGGGTCCCTGACACCTACCTGGTGGGTCAAGCCTACCTGGGCAGTTTGGGGACCGCTTTAGCCGGGGTCCTGCTGCCTTACAAGACCTGCGTTAATGTTTTTACTGTGCTGGATACCTGGGCCACTTCCAGGGGCGGTATTTAACGCATGGAAGGGAAAACATTTGGCCTCTGACCCAAACGCCTGTTAACAATGTCGCGGTCCACGTTTCTGAGATGCCGGGGCTAAAAACAGTCCCAGTGACTCAGTCTCTCGCTGGCATTGTCAACTGACCCTGGCTTTCATTTGCCAAGTCCCTCCGCCTTCTCCTTCTCCCTTTCAGGGCTGCGTGCTTGCCGCACAGGGAAGGTGCCTCTGGATGGGGCTGGGGTGGCTCTGGCCATCCACCTGCCTGACCCATCTCTTGCCTGACCCGTCTCCTGCTGGGTGGGTGATGGGGAGGGCAATGTTCCTCTCTGGGGTTGGAAACGGGGCCATCCCCCCTCTTTTCCCACCACCCCGTCCTCATCCCAGAGGGGCGTAGGCTGGATGAGACCTCTGGAGCCTCTGGTCCAGCCCCAAGTGTGGCCAACGTTGGCGTTGGATCGGGGTCTCCAAGCATGGAGGTTGCTCCGCTACCAGGGTTTGGCCACCTTTATGGTGAGGAATCCCCTTCTAATACCCTGGGTTGGACCCTGTGCTGCTGCCCCTTTCTGGGGCTGCCGACCACAGCACTGCGCTCCTCCACGTGCCGATGAAGATGAAAGGACCCCGGCCTCCTTCCTGCTGGGTGCCAGCATTACCCGACCTCTGACACCACGGCTATGCTGACATGGCATAAATCATTCCCGCGGTGGCCTTGCCAAGTCAGGGCGAGTTCCCCAAGGGAGAAACTGTGGGGCTGGTCCCAGCTGCGCGGGAGTAGATGGTTGCTGGCCATGCTGCTGGCATGGTGGCACGGTGGCACAGCAGTGGCTTGCTGGCCTGGCCCAGGAAAGCTTCTCTAGGGGGGAAGCAGGGGAGCTTGATTGGCTCAGGGTGTGCAGGGAGGTGCTGTGGTGCCCTCACGGGACGCTGGCACCCCCAGCGTGGGTGCAAAGGGGATGCGGTGCAAAGATGCAGCGCAAAGCAGCTTCGCACAACAGGGCCGTGGGGGGTGTCCCCGGCATCGTGCCAGCTGCATGGGGTGTCACACAGGCATCCTTGTCATCCCTTTATCCTGGCTGGTGCTGGCCATCGCTGGCATCGCCGTCCTGGTGGGGACCAGCTGTGGGTGCTGGAGGGGACCACATGTGCTGCCCAGCGGGGCCAGATCTGGATGCGTGATGCTGGTGCTTAGTCTGCATCTGCTCGGGGCACACGGAGGGTGAGGGGTCCCTGTGCCAGGTCCCCTGGAGTCACAAGGGATGGCTTTTGCCCCTCAGTGTGTTTGCAGGCAGGGATGCCACTGCAGGAGGGGACACGATGGGGTCTGGCATCCCGGAGAGCCCAGCGGCGGTGGCTGTATCTATTTTTGCCGTGCTTTTTCTCAGCTCAGTTGCTAACTCCTGTGTTGCAGTGAGAAAAACAAACAGGTTTGGAGGTTTTTTGCAACTTCCCCCCCACCCCCCTGCACACCCCGTGTGGCTGCTACCACATTAAAAGCGGGGTCCTGAAAATGAGGAAACACGGGACCAGGGCTGGCCCCGGCAAGGAGCCCAGAGGAGCTGCAACCAACTGGCCCTGGCACCTGGACCCCCCCAGCCCTGCCATCCTGTGCGCAGGTAACCCCTGCCCTGTTGTCCCCCTTCTGCAGGGTGGCAGCAGAGCCTGTCCCTGTGCTGGGGACACCCACGGGGTGGCTTTGCGGGTGCCTGGCTGGGTGGCAGCTGGGTGCTGTCGGAGCAGATCTGGGTGCGGAGCAAACACCCGCCGTGCTCCCAGCTGCCGGGATCCAGCCACCCAGCGCCTGCCCGAAATGGTGGTGGGTGCTTCCCCCTGCCCGGGCTGGGGTGTGCCGGGCCCCCACGTCCCCATCGTGTCCCCCCCGCCCCGGCATTTGAGAATGACAAACGAGGAAGGAAGGCTCAGTGGGCGCTTGCTGGCGGTAGCAAGAAGCGGAGCTGCTCTCACTTCTTTCTTTTCCCTTTGCTTTTCGCTGCCCTCTTGGTTGTCAACGAAGCAGCCCAGAGTGGCGGGTGGGTGGGCGGCACGGCCCCCGCCCCAGCTCCCCTCCTTCCCCGGGGGTCCCCACTCCCGGCTGAAGCTGCCGATTGATTTTTCCGCTCATAAATGGTCACGATCGACCGGGAAATAAACGCGCGCGAGGGAGTGGGGCTGGGCAGGCGGCGCCGGGGTGCCCTGAGTTTGGGGGTTCTCAGCTCTGTCTCCAGGGCTCATCCCTCCTCTCTTCCCCTCCAGCTTTCCAAGGGCTGGGCAGGAGACGTGTTGCGTTCGTGGGGATGGGATGTGCCCGTATGTTGCAGGCAGGGCAGGCAGCGCGGGTGTCCCTTCCCGGTGGGCTGCCCAGGGAGGGTAACGCGAGCCCCCTGGATTTTGCAGGGGCTAAATCTGGAAAAAGCTAAATCAGCTTTTATTTCTAACCCACACCTGGGGTGGGGTGCTGCTCTGGGTGTTTTGTCCCTTTGGGGTGGCGCTGGGTGCCCCACGCCGGCTCTCCACAGCGGGTCCGTGGGCAGCCCAGCCCGGTGTGTAGCAGAGCAGCATCCAGTGTTACTCAAAAAAAAAGTCCCGGTGGCTGTCACAGCCTGGGTTGGGGTGATGGGGGACAGCTCGGGGCTGTGCAGAGTCCTGCAGGGATGAGCGAGGGTCAGGGCAGCTCTGGGTGCCACTGGGGATCCTCTGGCTGGAGCTACCCCTGAAGCGCTGCCCTGGCACGGAGGGAGCGTGTTGGGCTGTTGATGAAATAACACCCCCAGAGGAAAAGCAAGAAAGGTCCAGAAATAACCGTGTTGCTAAATAGCAGCAGAGATATTTTGAAGGGAGATTAATTCCCTGGCTCCAGCCCTGCACGTTGTCCCGGTGGTGGGTCTGGTGTGCGGTGGTGGAGCACAGCTGATGCCTGGCAGCCCCCAGGCGCTTGATGGAGCCCACCACTCTCCAGCACCCAGGAGGTTTTCCCTCGAAAAGCGGCTCTGGATTTTGGGTGCAACCCTGCAATGAAATGGGCTTAGCTTTTTCCTGCACCCCAAGAAGGTGGAGGCGGTGTCACGGCGTTTTCAGAGCACGGGCTGAGTTTCCTTTGGGAAATCTGCCCCTTTTCCCTGCATGCCTGGGTTGACCCAGGGCTGGTGCTTTGGGCTTCCCTGTGGAGCTAGGGTCAGGGTCAGCCCAGCTCCACGGCTTCTCCTGCTGATGGGCAGTGGTGGGCAGTGCGCCCTGTGCTCCGGGGCAAGGGGGTCGAGAGCCCACCTGGGCCATGGAAAAGCCGCCCTGTGTCCCCCCAGACAGGAAAGGTGGAGTTGGGGTGTGGAGAGGGGCCGAGGCTGTCCACCCGTTCCCTGCTTCCTCCTGCTTTCCCACCCCTCTTGTCCCTCTCCATCCCTTTCCTGTTGCTCCATCGCCCACCCGGGGCCTCCCACCACCTTCCTCCCTCTCCTCCCCTGCTCTTCCCTCCCCATGACTGATGGGGACGTTGCCTCAGCAGGTGCCCTGGCAGCACCCGCTGGGAAACCCAATGCCCAGGCATGCCCTGGCCTGCCGCGCTGCCCGCTCGGAGCCAGGCAGGCAGCTGCCCCTGCGCTGGGACGGACCCTCGCCGGCATCTCCAGGTGGGGACCAGGCTGGGGCTGCCTCTGGCACGGCGACGGCTCCAGCTCAGCGGGAGAGCCACCGGGCATGCATTTTCTGGGATGCCTTCCCAGGAATAACGGGCATCCTGGATGGAGCTGCCATCCTGCCTGCTTGATTTCTGTCCCGTCCCCCCCCCCCCGACCAGGGGATGGCAGGACGTGCGCCCCGGGGTGGGGTGCCTGTACCGTTATGTCGGCAGGGTCCCCATCCTTTCCCACTGCCGGCTGCCACCCTCCCGACGGGGCTGACTCAGAGCGAAAGCAGAAGCTGCTCAGTGTTTCAGGGGGCAGGAGGGAAGCCAAGCAGAACTAAGCAGGTTATTTTAAACCGGACCTAATTTTCCCCCTCTCCTTACTGGGCCCAGCTCTGACCACCCTTTCCCATCCTCGCCCTCGGCAGCTCCTCCTTTTGGGAGCTTCCCAGTGGAGAGGGCAGTGCTGGGGGGGTCCTGAAGCCAGGCAGGGTGGTGGGACTGGGGCTGATGGGGGTGTGTGGGTGCTGTGCCGTGCGTGGCTGTGCCTCAGCACGCTCTACTGGACACCCCCCTGCCCCCCTGTACCGGCTGCCCTTTCTGAGAAAAGCCTGGACTCCCCCAGCTCTGCAGCGGGGCAGCTCCGTCCTCACCCCTGACACCAGGTTTCCCCAGCCCCAGAGGTGCCAGCCTCTCCATCGTCCCCCACCTCCTTGCACCCATCCAGCCGGGGTGCCCGTGCCGCCACCCACGGGCTGTGCTCAGCTCACCGTGCTTTGCGGGGCGGTGGGTAGCTGCTTGCTTGTGAGCATAGGGTCTGGCTGCAAAGTTTCTTGTGCACAGCCTGAAATCTCTTTCCTGCTCTCCGCCAGGGCTGGAAGCCCCCCGAAAATGCCAGCCTTGCATGGCCCCCCGCCTCTCCCCCTCCCTGCCCTGGCCCTGCGGCGTGAGCTGGGTTTGCAAAGCATGGCCAGTCCTTCCACGCTGTGCTGGCTCATCCCATCTCACGGCTCTTGGAGGCTTTTCCTCTCAGCCTGCCCTTAATATTTGGGGTTATTACGTTCGCCGTCTGCATCAGCTGTGGTTTTACCCCCTTCAGTCTTGTTTTATCCGCTGCGGGCTGTCCCCAGCGTCGCTGTGTCTTTTTCCAGGGCTCTGCTCTTGTTCGTCTCAAACATCCCCCTGTGCGCTCCTCTAAGGCCATTTGTGACAGCCGTCTTAACGAAGCTCCGATTGATAACTGTCCCAGGCTCCTCGTCTCCCATCCCCCTTCAGACGGGCCACCATGTCTAATTAATTACCTTCCTCTTGCCGTTCAATAGCGGGCTCTTGATCCATGTAATCGTATTGCTGTCCATGCTGGCTTGATTTAATTTCCCCCTTAGGATATCGCGTGGCACCGTGTTTCAGATGCCTCACCAGAAACCCCGGTGTGTGTCGTATCCACCGCGGCCCCTTTGTCTGCAATTACACATTGTGTTTAAATAGCAAAACCCTCCAGATTTGTCTGGTTACGCTGCTGCAAAGCAAACCCTGGGTGTTTGGCTCCTGCCTGTTCCCCTGGCAGCGTTTGCTCTGGGTCCTGTGCTCCGCTTTCCCTCCCGCCCTGTGGATGCTGTGGTCCAGACCCCATCATCTCCTGCATCCCCATCCCCGCCTGGGAAACCAGCCTGGTGGAAAGCCATCGTGGTGCCCTGGGGAGCCCGGGTTGGGCAGCTCCCCCCACCCTGCCATCCTCTCTCCCCCCTCCACGGGCCGCCGTCCCCTTTGTACGGGGGAACAAGGGCTGGTCTGTGCGTGCGGGGGCCTCGCACGCCTCCCCCCGCGCTCGCGTGCCGGCCCCGCACAGAAGCTGCGTTGTTCGTCCCGCGCCGGAGCTGAGGTTTTGGGGCGGCCGTGCTGAGGGTTAGACCCTGCCTCCAGCTCCTGGCACCCACCAGCCTTTTCTTCCTGCTCTTCCCTTGCTTTCTCTTTCCCTTTCGCCCTGCTCCCAGGCTCTGTTTTTTCCCCCCATCCCTTCTTGCTTTGCTCTGGTGTTTCGGAAATCGGTGGCTCAAAGCCCATCGGTGGCTCCAGCTGAACCCGGCGGTACGTGAGTGCACACGCAGCCGTCTCCCCCGGGGTGCCCCGGTTGTCCCCAGGGAGAGCGGTGGCGTGGTGGGAAGCAGCGGCAGGGGGGCAGACCCGTCTGTCTGGTGTTGGGATGATCATCCTGGATTAGTTACCGGCTGCTACAGGTGCTCCGGGAGGTTTGCTCCCTCCTCGTGCCTCAGTTTCCCTGCTACAGAATAGGCTGATGTGCCGTGTCTTCCTCTCAGGGTCACCTCCGTGCCCGGTGGGCGCCCGTGTCCCACCCCCTCGCTGCACCATGGCGTCCCGCATCGGTCTGCGGATGGAGCTGATGAAGCAGCAAGCGCAGCAGGAGGCCGAGAGGGAGCGTGTGCAGCAGCAGATGATGATGAACTACATGCAGCAGCAGCGGATGCCGGTAGCCTCCACCCCGGCCATCAACACCCCCGTCCACTACCAGTCCCCACCGCCCGTGCCTGGAGAGGTCCTCAAGGTACAGCGCTGGGGGTGTCCCCCCGACCCCAGAGCTGAGGGGAGACCCTGCGGGGGTCCCTGAGGGTTTGTCTCCTTGCAGGTCCAGTCCTACCTGGAAAACCCCACCACGTACCACCTGCAGAAGTCGCGGGATAAGAAGGTTCAGGCTTATCTCTCTGAAACCTATGGGAACAAGTTTGCTGCCCACGTCAGCCCCGTCAGCCACTCGCCCAAGCCACCCCCCGCCGCGTCCCCCGGCGTCCGACCCAGCCACGTCATGTCCTCCTCGGCGGGCAACAGCGCGCCCAACAGCCCCATGGCCATGCTCAACATCAGCTCCAACCCCGAGCGGGAGGTGAGGGGATGCCACCGTGCTGCTGGCGGAGGCAACCGTGCTGGAAAGGGCAACGAAGCCCACTGGCACCTTGTGCTTTCCCTTTCAGTTCGATGAGGTCATCGATGACATCATGCGCCTGGATGATGTTTTAGGCTATATGAACCCCGAAGTCCACATGCCCAACACAGTGAGTCTTCTGATGCGTGTTAGAAAGAAATCAGACCCCGGGAGGGAGGGTGGCCTGGGGGTCCCACAGCTCCATGGTTGCAGGGATGGAGGTGGCACAGAGGGGACCTGTCCTGCCACATCCCTGCAGCGATGTCCGGGTGCCAGCCCAACCAGCCTCGTCCCTGGGAGGCAGCGAGATCTCCCTTTTGCAACTGCGAGAGCCAGTTCAGCTTCTTCTCATCTTTAACGACAGTTGGGAGCCCTTTTATAAAAAGCCAGAGAGACGGGAGAGGGGTGCTGGGAGGGACCGGGCGTCTGCTGCAGCGTGGGGGGATGCTGGTGCCAGGGGAGGTTTCCCAGCCAGAAGCTTCCTTGGAGCGACACCATCTCCCAGGTTGGATCCGTATGACAGCTTGTGCTTCCCAGTGGGATTCATCCTGCCGAGCCCTTCTCAGATGTGATTCATCTGCCCTATTTTAGATGTTGGCCGTGGGAGGGGATCAGCTGTGCCCTTTGAAGTCCTGTTTTCTTTGCGACTCTGATTATAGCTGGTTTAAGGGCCCGGGAAGGCAATTACACCCGCTTGGGCTGCGCACCCACATCCTGGAGGCCAGGCAGCTGGACTGGAACCCCGATCCCGCGGCCCCGGATGGAGCTAACCTGCCTGTCCCTCTGGTTTTCAGCTGCCGATGTCCAGCAGTCACATGAATGTCTATAGCGGGGACCCCCAAGTGACAGCCTCCCTCGTAGGTGTCACCAGCAGCTCCTGCCCTGCCGACCTCACCCAGAAGAGAGAGCTGACAGGTACGTCCCCAGCCCCAGAGCTGGCGGGGAGCTGGCAGTGACAGCGAGTGCCAAAACTGGCCAGGGTTGTCCTGTCCCCGTGGGTGGGGAGGGTGGCTCTGAGGGTGCTGGGGCGCACCGACACCAGCCCGGGATGCTCGTGGGGCGAGATGCAGCCGCGTCCCCTCTGGGTGACGTGGTGGGTCTCCGTTGCAGATGCTGAGAGCCGAGCCCTGGCGAAAGAGCGCCAGAAGAAAGACAATCACAACCTGAGTGAGTTCGGCGCCGGCTGCCCACGGGTGACCTGGCTTTCCCTCCCCGACCCCTGCAGCCCTTTCACTATCGCTGTTCATCCTCATTCTCCCTCCCTCTGAGCTGTGTCCCCCTTCCCATCCCACCTCACCCTCAGGAAATACCCCCTCAGCCCCCTGCCCTGGCTCCCTCTTTCCCGGCTCCGCAAAATGCCTGCGGTGCAGGAGGCACCCTGTTGTCCTCCTCGTTAGTGCTGGGGGAAGGTCGGACCTGCCGGGGTGATGGATGGGAGCAGGGTGCCAAAGAGTTGGTCCAGGAGGTTTCTCACCCCGAGCCCCCTGATGCCGGAGGGTCTGGCTGGGGCCTGGCAGTGGCTCCCAGCCCCGTGAGCTGGGAACAGCAGTGTGGCCAGTGGGAGCTGTGGGACACGGAGCCTCCTCACCACCAACCCTTTCTTCTCACCCCGCAGTTGAGAGACGGCGGAGGTTTAACATCAACGACCGCATCAAAGAGTTGGGGATGCTGATCCCCAAGGCCAATGACCTGTACGTATCGGTGGTTGCTGGGGGGCTGGGGTAGCTGTGCGTCTCGTGGCAGGCAATACTCGCAGAGGGGCTTTTTGGTGGAGTTGGGGTGAGGGGACACGTTGCTGGCATGCAGGTGGCAAATCTTTTTCCATCCTGCACGGCAGGGACGTGCGCTGGAACAAAGGGACAATCTTGAAGGCGTCTGTGGACTACATCAAGAGGATGCAGAAGGACTTGCAGAGGTCGCGAGACCTGGAGAATCACTCGCGCCGTCTGGAGATGACGAATAAGCAGCTGCTGCTCCGCATCCAGGTGAGCTTCCCTGTGCTCTCCTCTCCCTCCGCTCTGCTCCAGCCCCACGAGCAGCTCTCTCCTGCCTGCCGAGGGGACAGGCAGGGACTCTCCTCCCTCCTACGGCTGTCAAGTCACCAGGAACAAAGTCTTCAGACAAACCAGACGTCTGAGGCTCAGGTCACTGCAGTGAGTGTTGGTGAGCTTTGCATGGCTCATCATTTTGCATCCTTCACCTCTGCCGTGGGCTCCTTCCCTGTGAGCTTCCTGGCCCCTCTGTCCCTGCCACCTCCATGAAGGCCCCTGTGCCGTGTCCCCGTGCGCGATGTCCCCACCAAAGACCTCCTGTGCTGTCTTGGCAGGAGCTGGAGATGCAGGCGCGTGTCCACGGGCTGCCCACATCCTCGCCCTCGGGCGTCAACGTGGCCGAGCTGGCTCAGCAGGTGGTCAAGCAAGAAGCCAGCGGGGACGAGGGGACGCTGGAGCCACTGCTGCCACCCCTGGACCCCGAATCGCAGCCGCAGCCAGCGCTGCCTCCACCACCCCAGTCTCCCTACCACCAACTGGACTTTACCCACAGCCTGAGCTTCGACGACGGCTCCCGGGGCTTCCCGGACAGCCTGGAGCCTGGTCACAGTGCTTCCTTCCCATCCCTATCCAAGAAGGAGCTGGACTTGATGCTGATGCAGGACACCATGCTGCCCCTGGCCTCCGACCCCTTGTTCTCGGCCATGTCCCCGGAGGCTTCCAAGGCGAGCAGTCGCCGGAGCAGCTTCAGCATGGAGGATGCAGACATGCTGTGACGAGGAGCTGCTCTGGCGCTGGGAGCGAGGACTGGACCTTCGAGTTTGGTTAGTGAAGTTACAGGGCACTTACTCGCAGGAGGAGCCCGTCCTGCCACGCACTTGAATCTACGTAGGAGTACCTTTTCTCTATGCAACGGGGGTCTCGGATCAAGGCTCGCCGGGTACCGCCGTGTCTTTCGCAAGCTTTTTTTTTGCCAGGAGCTGGAGCGGACCTTCTTGGCTTGCTGTGGCGTTGGCCTGACTTGCAGATTCCCCAGCCTGGGAGTGTGAGCTCGGCTGCTTTGCCTTTCAGCGAAACCCTCCTGGACCAAACCCCTTCCCCAGAGCGGGCAGGAGCCTTCGAGGCCCTGGGAGGAGAGGAGAGGGACGATGCTCAGAGCTTTCTGTCTGGCTTTTTGCCTCCTTTCCATCTCGCTCCGGGAGCCCACGTCCCCAAGGAGTGTTCCCCAGCGGTGGCCTCTGAGCCCTGCAGATGCTTCACGGTGCCACATCCTTCATGGTTCCTCCTTCCTCGGAGCACCCGCTGCCTCGCTGGGTTGCAGGGCTGGAGGGAGGTGTTAATTGGAGCACGTTTAATTCACGGGGCACGGGGCGGGGGGGTGTTGTCCGAGTGAGCTGGCTATGAATTCAGGTTGACGTTGAAGGCTTCCAGAACAGCTGGGATGGGGTGTTTGATGCTCAGTCAACTCCTTGCTGTGACCCCCACCTTGTGGGGGGCCCCACCTTGGGGTTTGGCAGCACCCACCACCCCAAAACCTCTCCAGCCTCTGGACAGGGGGCTGTGTGGTGCTGGGCAGCCTTCAGCCTCCCTCGAGACATCCCCACAGAGGTGCCTCTGCCCCCTAACACCAAGCCCTGGTTCTTCAGGTGGAGGAACAATTAAGGGTTTTAACAGTTTTTTGGGGGGATACTTGTTGAAAGTAGATGTCCTGCCCCACATCTGGGCACGGAGGTCCAGGCTCTGCCTGGGACCAGGGAATGGTTTGTACCGATTGCCAAACCTGAGCTGCTGCTCTCTGCCTTTGGCTCGGCGGGTTTATTTCTCTTCTCAGTGTCACCAGCTTGTTCCCCAGCCAGGATGGCTTGGTGATGGGGGGCTGCTTTGGGCTCTGCATCATATTCTGCCTTCTCAGCCTGGCTGGTGGCGGGGAGGGGGCTGGGCAGGGGAGGAGGATGCTGTTCACAGGGAAAATACTGCACGAATTTCTTCAGGGAGAGGAGGAAAGGCTGGGGAGAGGAGACCCCTTTGCGGTCCTGCACTACAGCACAGCATCACCCCCCGAGCTGTGGATGGGTGGATCGATGGGTGCCCGTGCAGGGATAGTGGTCACTGGGTGCACTCCATCCTGGACCAGGGATGGGGGATGTCACGGGGTTGGGACCGTGAGGGGAAAGGTCAGCTAAGGAGGGGCAAGCTTGCTCTGTCATGGCTGGATTTGAGATTGAAAGGTGGGGGACAGCCCCGGTGCCCCCGGAGAAGTGCCTGTCAGACGTGAGGGTGTGGGGAAGTGCAGAAGATGGGGAGGATAAGGGGGAAGGGAAGAGGGAGGATGTGTTGGAGGCATCCTGGAGCGCTGGGACAGGGCAGGGTCTGGCTGCTGCCCTGCAGGGGTGCAGGGAAGGGAGCGGAGGGGGCATTGGCGTGCTGGGTGAGGGGCACTGGGCTGTGCGCTGGTGGGTTTGGGGCTGCTTCACCCTGCGTATTCACGGGAGGCCTTGGCATCCTTCGTGCACTGCCCTTGGTGCCTGCAAAGAGAATAATCCCCCCTGGCAGGGGGGCAGCACCCCATACGCTGTGCTGAGTGCCTATAGGTGATCTGTGGATGACTCCAGAGGGTCCGTGCAGGTGCTTCAGGGTGGGCATACAAAATCCCTCGTCGCTTGGGATTATTGTGGCTATAGGGTGGTCCTGCCGGGGCCCTCACTGGTGGTACACATGACTTGTGGGGCTGGCTGGGGGGCACACCGGCTCTGCACCCTGCTCCGGGCACCAGCGGGCAGAGGACCATCCGCTGCTCAGCATGAGATGTGTCTCCCCCGGCTGTGAGTAAACAGTTGTGGATTATTATCGTTTTTTTTTTTTTAATCTTTTGGGGTTTTTGTTTGTTTTATTTTTCTTTTCTTTTTTTAATGCACTGTGCTCTGATTAAAAAATTTTACTACTGTTTTATAAATAAATGTATAAAAGAATGAACTGGAATGGAAGAAGAATCATTAAAATATATTTATTTACAACATCCCAGAGTGTTGCAGCGTGGGCTGTTTCTTCTCATCTTGGAGGAGGGAGGGTCGTGATGCTTAAAGCACCAGAGATGCTTTCTCCCAGCGATGCCACGGCCGTGCCCAGAGGTAGGGCTGCAGCAGCATCCCTGTCTTGCAGGGGAGCTGCCCTGGATTTGGGGGGCTGTTTTTGTTTTTTTTTCTTTTTGCAGGAAAGCTTGGCTTGGTTAGGGGGGGGAGGCACCGCTGTTCCTTTCATTCAGCTGGTCCTGGGGTGGTTTGGGGTTTTCAGGGTCCCTCCAGAAGGGTGCCAGCCCTGCAGCTGGGTGCTTCAGGGAGGTCCGCAGCTCCTGGTGCTGAGCACAGCTGGGACTTGTGAGGTGCTGACCCATCTGCTGATTGCTTAATTGGAACCAGGCTTGGTCCCTTAATTAATAATAGTCACAAGGCCCCAGAGAGCAGAGCTGGGAGGAGCTGTGTCCCTGGAGCTGAGCATGGTGCCAGGAGTGGGGCAGGTTTTTGGTGGCCGTCCTGGTTGTGGGTGAGTGTGATGGTGGAGCTGTCTTAGGGGTGTTTATCCTAAACGTTGGGTGGTCTCTGGAGCTGGGGGGGGGCTTCCTGCCCCCTCCTCACTGCTGGAGCTGCCTTAGCATCACCCCTGGGTGCTCCAAAACCATGCTGGGGGTCCCTGGTACAGGCAGGCTTTGGTGCAGGGTATTTCCCACCTCCTGTTTGCAAACCTGCAGCAGGATGGGGACCCTCCTGCCCAGGGCAAGGGGGAAAATGTGCTTTTAAGTTCCTTCTGGGCTGAGCAGGGGGCTGAGCCCATGCCTGGCACAACTCATCCCGTGCCACACCAGCAGACCCTGCCTGTGGAGCCACGTGCCAGGATCCCGCTGCCCCTCGCTCCCCTCTGTGATGGTGCTAAACGCACACACAAGTTTTAAAAAAAAATAATAGAAAATCCACCTTAAAATAGACTTCCTAGGATGGAAAATCACAGGGGCTAATCTTGGAAACTTTATTAAAAGAAGGAGGGGGAAAAAAAAGAGTGCGACGAGGCTGGGGGGAGAGAAAGAATAAGTAGTTTCAGACACTTTAAAAAAAAAAAAATTCCCTGATTTGATTTATCTGGGGAGTGTGAACACTAAATAGAGAACAACGCCTGAAGTGTGAATTATTTCCTATATTAACACAGAGGAAAAACTGATAGCCTTTTCATGTCAAGAGAATAGCGCGGAGGGAGGGAGGGGGGAGAATGACATTGTTCAATCTCTGGGTTTGCTCACTCTTTATCAGGCTGAGATCAAAATTTATTCCCAGGATGAGGCCTGCGGCCTGGCTGAGGCCCTAGAGATTTTTAAGGGCCTAATTAAGAAAACAGGATGAAAATGGCGAAATAAGAGGGCAATTTACTTCTTGCAGAATAGGGAGATCAAATCAACTTATGAGCAATTAATGTGCACAAGGAGAGAATAAAGGGATGCCGGGATATGGTAGAGGGCCTCATTTTAATGACATGCTCTGGTGTTGGCATAGAGGATTACTCTGAAGGTCAGATGTAGATTGAAACGACCTTGCAGATTCTTAACCCTCCTTCCAATTAACAGAACCAACTCAGAAATGCAAAAGACCCTGGCTTGGAGCACTGTCATCCCTTTATGTTCAGAAGGGAGGGGGGAGAAAAAAAAAAATTATAAAGGAGAGAGAGGACGAAAGGGGGTTTCCTTGGCTTAAACAGCAGCTGCTAGAGACGGGAGCTGGGGCAGGCGGGGAAGAAGGGCTCTTAATTACAGTCTGTGAGCCACCCACGAAAAAAAAAAAAAAGAAAAATTTTAAAAAAAATATCGGTGTCAAGGCTCCAAGTGGGATATAAAAGGGAGGGAGTGCTGGCTGGGGCTGCGGCCGGGCTGTGCCTGCGGGGATGGCCGGGATGGATGGACAGAGCGGAGGGATGGGGACCGGGCAGCAAGTCACCCCGGCTGCTCCCGCAGCCCTTTGCCATGCCCCGGGGGGTTTGGGTGCTGCACTGGGGGGGCTCGCATCTGAACCCCCCAGCCCGTGCCCTCGGGTTGCTCGGCTGCTGTCACGCTGCTTGTGGCACTTTTCCCTGCTGTCCCACCCACGCTGCGGGTTTTCTCCCGGCGGAAGGTGCGGAGCGGTTGTCCCTGCGTGGACGGGGCGCCCGCGGGCTCCCGGAGGATTTGGGCTGGATCCCGGCGGATTTGGGCTGGATCCCGGCGGGAGCAGCGAGGCTGCACCGGGGCTGAGCAGCCACAAGAGAGAGCCAGACCGTTGCCGGAGAAGCCGGGGAGCCAGCCCAGCCTCCCCCGGCCGGGGATGCGCATCCCCGGCTGCCCCCCGGGCCGCCCCGCGCTGGCTGGGAGCTGCTCGTAGCACCGCGGCTGCTGTGGGCCCCAGCTTGGGGATGTAGGGATCACCCCGTCCAGCTCCCCGCCCCCCACCCGGTAGCTGATGCTGGAATGTGCTGGTCCCCGAGAGCTCCGAGCTGATGCCCTCCTCCAGCAAGAGCATCTCCTCCTGTGCTCTCAGCCTCTCACCAGGGCCGCTGCACCGTCCCCCTTGGTGAGCTGGCTCTGGTACACCCAGGAGGGTTAAAACCAAACCAGCTGACAGAGAAAGGTGCTGAGCAGGCCCTGTGCTCAGCACCCCCAACAAACCAGCCTGCTGAGTCTTTAACCTCCCTGTGCAGACAGTGCCGGTAAAAGCTGGGGGGAAGGATGAACCCCTGGAAGAGGCTGGGGGTGAACTGGACTGGAGAAGAGCAGAGGGGCTGCAGGCAGGGGCTGTGTGAGCACAGGGCAAACACCCACATCCAACCGGGACAGGATTGAAACCCTCTGACGCACAGCACCAGGAGGCTGAGCCACGGGTACCAGGCTCTCCAGGAGGATGCAACCACATCCCCTTGGGCTGCTCCATGCAGCAGGTCTTAGGGCTGGGCTTGGGTGTGTTGTTTTGTTGTTAGACTGGACCTGTCTGAAAGCAGAATGCTGCGTGAAGAGAGCTGTGACTTCCCCAGCACCATCCTTTAGGTACTGCTGCCTAGACATTTCTCCAGTCCCCTCAGAAATGCTGCTGGCAAGTTGTTTCTCGAGCCCCAGAGAATTTTCTGCAAAAGGTTTTCTTGGGGAGGGAAAAAAACTTCAATAAGACAGAAGATGGGCTTGATCCTGAAGCAAGAAGGAATGAGCAAAAGCCAGCCCAGCCCTCAGCAACTCTAGAGTGAGAAGCTCATTCAAATCCCTGGATACTGGAGCAGAAGCGCAGTGGAGAGGCAGCAAGAGGAGTGGGAGATGGCTCGAGGGACTTCCCCTGCTCCACTCCAAACCTTGGGCTCTGTGGGCCCGAAGCATCCCTGCCTGGCTCCGTGGCATCCCTGGCATGGGACCAACTGGACCTGCAATCTGGAAGCAATCCTCTGTCTCGGGCTCTTGCTGTGTTTTCCTTCCCCCTCCATCTCCTTTCATTTCCTTTCTGGCTCTTGCCGAGCTCCTTCTGTGGTTTGAGCACTTGAGCTACTCCTACTGCTCCTTCCCCACCTGAAGCCCTAATCCTCCACCTTGACGTCATCGGGGGTTGTTGTGGCAACGGTTGGGATGAGGTCAGGAGGAAGGGATGGCTTTTTCAGGTGGGGGAATAGGCAGCAAGGCTGCCTTGGCTTTGAGAAACCAAAGCAGCTCTTTGCAAGTAAATCTTTGCATGTACTAAAGAGGGAGAGACTGGAAAACCTCTGATGCCTGTCCAGAAATTGCTTCCAAAGAGAAGGGGCTAGGCTGGTCCCTGGGCGAGTCCCTGGCTCGGAAGGATTGCTCCCTGGATGTGTTTGGTCTGTTGTTTTTCCGTCAGCAGCTTTTTCAGGCTGCGGGGTTGGGGAGCCCTTTGGACCGTGCGTGGAGCCCTTGCAGGCAGTTTAACTGCTGTCAGGATTCCTGGTGCCTCGGCAGGAGCGGCCGTGTGCTGTAAAGCAGAGGGCCAGGAGAGCTGGGGCTGAAGGATAGTGGCTTGCTGGGTGTGGAGAGGGGTACAAATCTGCTGGAAAAAAGCCCTAGGAAGAGGAAAATGAGGTACAGGTAGCAAGCCCTCATGGAGAAGGACATGGAGACGGTTCATGCCTTAGTTTCCTTACCAGCCAGGTGAGGATGCAAAGACTGACACAGGGGAGGTGACCCGGCCCTTGCTGCTGAGCCCCTGTGGTGCAGGTGGCAGCTGGCACGGAGCAGTGGTGGCGGAGCAGCCCCTTCCCCACGGGATGCAAACTTGTGGAGCAAAACCCCAGGTTCTGGCTGGATGTGCATGGCCCCGCATGTCGGATCTGGCTGGGACAAGCCGGGGTGCTGGGAGAGGCTGAGTTCTGCTGCTGGGCGATGGGTAGAGCATCAGGAATTTGCACCCCCAAATCCCTGCTGGAGCCAAATGGCCCCACTCCACCGGCCCTGATGGGGCTGGGATTTCTGCCAGGGGGAGCTTTGGCCCAGAATACCCGAGAGACTTGACAGCAGCAGCCCAGCTGGATTTTCCATGCCTGACACTGAATTTACAGTGCCGGATGCTGGAACACTTGCTGGCCAGCTTGTCGTTCGAGCATCGTCTCGCTGAGATCAGAGCAGCAGAGCCCTGTCCCTGCAACCAGAAAAGGGGACAACGGGCACCTGGAATGGAAAGAGCAGTGGCTGCAGCAACAGAAACCCTGGGAGCAGTGGTCCTGGGGCCCGTGGAGGTGCTGGGACCCTGAGTGGGCCTGGCTGAGACAAGCAGTGCCCCATTTGTCTCAGAGTTTAGAAATCCTGTTGGAAATCCAGTCTTCTGGCACTTGCTGTGCCACACAGACACCCCAAAGAGGTTGCTGCGGACACGCTGGGACCCCTTCTCCCACCATGCTGCACCTCAGGGTGCTTGGCAATCTGCTTTCCCAAGGATGCTCCACCTGGGAGCCACCCTGCATCCTGGCCCTGGGATTTTCCTCCCAGCTGGAAGCTGGTGACCACCTTGGTGACCATCACTCCTCATCCCGAGCCCCTTCGGGGTCCCGCTGTGGGTCTGCCCATCTCTCAGGCCACCGTGGAGTCCTTTTGCCTCTTCCCCCCCCACACTCCAGAGCTGGTTTAATCAGCTCATAGTTTTCATTTCATGTCTTTCTCCCTCTCCTTTTTTGAGGGGGCAGTGAAATTTATACAATATTTAAGCAGCATAGTGGAGTCCTGGAAGATATTATTAATGTAAAAGGGACAGGCTGGAAATGCACTTGAACCTGGTTACAATTAGAGGGTGATTTTTCTAAAGGTCAATGAATTCAGATAATATCCACAGGGGGGAAAAGAAATTTAATACCTTTTTAGTGAATTAATTAATTATAATATTATATCGGCTTGGGGTTCTTTTCCAGAGTGATTAAGGGAACGATCTGTCTTCGGAGAGGCTGGGGGAAGTCAGCGAGCGAACGAAAGACTGACAGAGGGAAGGGAGAGGCGGGGGGGGGGGGGGGGGGGGGGGGAGCTGGGGAGAGTTTAATGTGAGAATAATGGAGCCTTTTCTTTCCTTTAAAAACTTACTGTATTTCGAGGCCACATGATCCCTGCCTGCTGGGTCCAGACCCTTTCCTTGCAGTCTCTCCAAAGGCCGTTGGAGGGATTATTTTGTCTTTTTACCTTTCCAAAGTGGCTTTGGATGCTTTAGCATCTCGAACGCTGGACACGGTGCAGGGGTGGCTGGACCCTCTGAAGCAATCCCATCCCTGGTGCCACCAGCGCCATCCACCAGGGCTGGCAAGGGGGTTCTGGCCAGATCTGTGCGTGGGGGCACAGGGTCCCCGGGAGCCACCAGGAGCCGTGGCCTTGGCACGATGCTGCTCCCAGCCCCAGGGAGCCCTGCGGCCCCAGCCCTCCGCGGTGTTGGTTTATCTGCAGCCTGAGCTGAGGCTGGAATTTACACTCTCTGCTAATCCAGCCAGCCCCAGAAATTAATTACAGTCTTGTACATTAAAAATTAACATAACCTTTCTGGATATATGTTCTTATAGCGCAGGAGTGGGCCAGAGTCCCTCAGCTGCCTATAATTGGAGCTGCTTTTCTTCTGATTCTCGCCCCCCCCGCCCACCCCCTTATTTTTTAAAGATGTGGACACTTGAACTCATTAATCATGGAGCCTGGTAACTGGTAAAATTTAAGAGGTTTGTAATTGTGTTTGGTCCTGGCAGAGTTTGCAGGGAAGGGGAGAGAGGAGGTGTCTCACAAAGGTTTAAGTAAGCACCCATGGGCTGGGGTGGGAGGGAAGGGGTGACCATGGCAACCCTCACCAGAGCATCTCCTGGCATGGGTAGGGTACCAAAAACCTGGCAGGGAGATTATCAGGGCTTGACTGCAGGGGAGGTGGGCTGAAAGGTCTGCAAAAGTTGCTCTACAACCCCCCTCCTGCCCTGTGCAGATAAAGTTCCGACAGCTACTTTTACTCAGAACAAAAGCAACTTTTTGTTGTGGGAGGCAATAGCCCGTTCCCACTCTTCAGCTGACCCATGGGCTGCAAACGTCCCAGCCCAGCAGGTCCAAGTGGCGTGGGTATGGAGCTGGGCAGCTGGGGGAGTGACTCGGGCTCTGGGGGCTGAGCTGAGCCCCCTGGGATCGAGTGCTCCCACAGCTCTTCTCGCCACTCGGCCGAGTGTAACGTATGGAGTGGCAGTAATGGGATTGCTTGAGACAGTTTGTATCTACCATTAATGTGCTTCTAAAGCAAAGTGTGCGTTGATGGCATGAAGAGCATCCTCGCGCAGGGATTTGCTCTTGCTGCAGCATCACATCCCTGAGCTTCTGTCCCTCCGGTCTCTGCTTTCCAGCCAGGGAGCTGGGGCTGGAGCCCTCTGCCCACCCTCCCCCTGGGTGGCTGGGGGACATCTCCCAGCAGAACCGGGCCAGGGCTGAGCTGTGTCAGTGATGCTGCTGTGTCAGGGATGTCTCCCGGGGAAGGGGATTTGGAAGGACCAAATTGGGATGCTGGGCTGTGCTGGTGGCTCAAAACTCAGGTCTGCTGTACGCTGTGCCCTGGCAGGATCCGGCACTGCCCCTCTTCTCCCACTCCTCCCGGGGAAGCGCTCGTCCCTCGGCAGGCTCCCTCCTCCTCCATCGCCTCCAATGGGGCAGAGCACTTGCCCGGCCTTTGGGCACATCTTCCCTTCCCTCCTTCCCCATCTTTCCTTAAAACCCCACCATCTTTTATCAAACCAGCCCTTTCATTTCTCTTTCCTCCCCCCTCCCACACCACCACCTCCCTCCCACCACCTCCCTCCCACCACCTCCACCTCCCTCAGCCAGCCAGCAACTGCTGGAGAGAGCCAGCTCTCTCCCATTGTGCTATCTTTGGGTCCTAAATTAAAATTTATGACATCTTGAAATGAGCAGTGAGGGTAATTTTGCTTCTGAGCGAAGATGCTAATGAGTCCCCTTAATGGCGTGAATAAGGAGTTGACGGGTCGTGTGTCACTTTGCGCAGACCGTGCTGGTGGTGTAATGGCCGCAGTAAGTGTCTGTAATTATACCCTGTCTCGCTGTATTTTGGCAGCCGTTGTGGGAGAGCAGGCGGCTCAGCCGCGTACAAGCCAGGGGGGAGAGAGAAGGAAAGGAGGGGGGAAAAATCCCAGCACCTCCTGTGCTTCCTCTGTGCTCCCTGGACTCCTCGTCCCTCCATCCGTGCGACTCCGGAGCGGTGGCTTTGCTGGGCTCCAGCTGGGAGGTGCGTTGGCTGTGGCTGCTTTGAGGCTGAGCTCCTCGTGTCTCCCATCTCCTTTTGTCCCTTTTAAAACAAGGTGATAAACCCACACGTCCCCCTCTGCCATGGCAGGGCTGGGGCTGCAGCAGCGTGCCCGGGGCGGATGGCAATGACCTGTTGGATCCGAGCATGTGGGACAGCCCTGCTGGCCTCGCCAGTCCCAAAAATGCGTGGCCCTGGCTCCGTCTGTAGAGCAGATGGGGGGGTCCCTGCCTCCCCATGGCCAGCACCAAGCCCCCCTCCCTCCCCATGGCTAACACCAAGCCCCCCTCCCTCCCCATGGCTAGCACCAAGCCCCCCCCAGCTATTTGACACTGATGCTGTCCTGGTCTCTGCTTCCTTCCCGGCTCGTTTCTTCTATGGGGTTACTCTGGGGGGGTCGCCCTGACCTTATTTCAGTCCCTTGGGAGTTTTTCTGCTGTTCTGTGTGGTCCTGAAAGCTTCTCACAGAGACACAATTAGTGCAGAGGCAAAAAATACACCCTTGTTCCTTCCCTGGGTGTAAAACCAACTGTTGTCACCTGGGCAGGGGAAATGGTCCATCTCCCAGTGATGCTCTGTCTCCCAGTGGTGCTCCGCTGGGCTGCAGCCTGGTCCCTTGGGCTGGCACAGGGATGCTGCCTCCACCAAACTGCACCGGGGGATGAAGCTGAGGGGGACGAGGCTTTCCCATCCTGACAGGAGCTGCTTGCTCAGCAACTGCTTTTTTGAGGAGGCCTTTTGCAGTCGAGCTCTGTGCACATATGTTTGGCACTCAGTGCCACGGCCTGAGCGAGGTTTTGCTCAGCTGCAGCGCTTCAAAAAGTGCAAACTGGTTTCCTGAGGGGTTTTTATCCGCTCACAGAGCTTATCCTGTGGACCACCTCGATCCCAGGCCTCCTTGAGACCATAAACCTCCCAATCCATGCTTGGGTTGTTCATTTCTTGGCAATACTCGCTCAGCAAAAGGTAGGATGGTTGGTGAAAATGCCAAAGCGCCAGCTGTTGGTGTGGCTGACGGGGCCGTTGGGTGGGCTGCAGGAGGGGGCTCCTGCTCGGATGCTCTCTGGGACTGGTCAGTGCCTGGTGTAACAACCTGGTCCCCATCTGAGCCAAGTTATGTGTTGCCACCGTGCCCAAAAGGAATAAGTGAGACCCAAAAGGAATTAGTGAGACCCAAAATGTGTGGCAACCAGCTTCCCGAGCTAGCCAGCCTTTAATTTGCCGGCACTGGCTTTGGAGGACTTGGCAAGCCCCAAGGTACGCGTGTGCTGGGGGGTAGATCTACACATGGAAAGTGCCCGGGGGGGAGGGCAGGGCTTTGCTGGAGCAGAACATGGCAAACAGCAGCTCCTGCTCCCGGCCAAGGTGGCCAGCGTGGAACAGCTCTCAGGAGCACATGGAAGTGGCTGGGGGTTTGGGAAGCTCTTTCCCCTCCCAGCCACAGTCATGCCACAGCTGAGTTTGCACCCTGCAAGCAGCACCACACCTTCAAGTTGAAAAATAGTGAGTGGCTGGCTCTTTGCCTTGCGTCTCTGGGCTTGGGAACCTTTGAGCTGCTTGCAGAGGATGATTTACAAACTGTGGAGCGTTTCCTTGGTTTGTTTGTGTAGGTGGGATTTTGTTTATGCGTCTCTTGAAGCCTTGAGAGCCCTCGACATATTTCTTCCTTTCCTCCTCCTGCCTCAGCCCACACCCTTCCTGATATTACAAATTCCCGGGCAGTCCCGAGTGCTGTGGGCAGGAGCCGGGAGCACTGCTGGTGGCCGTGGGACCCCTCACCCGGGCCAAGCAGGGGCCAAAAGAGGCTTTTCTCCGAGCTGTAGAGGTGCTGCTGGTGTGGCTGTTGTGTGATCACCCAGGCTCTCCCCATCCTTCCTCCACGTCTCCTCCTTGCTCTGCTGTCAACAGCCACTGCCTTTGGTCCCCGGGGCTTTGCTGGACCCTTTGCTGTCCCACCTTCGTGGTAGGGGGATGTGGAGCTTGGCAAAGCGGCACAGCCCCACCGAGCAGCACGGGTCCGAGGTGTCCCTCTGAGGATGCGCAGTGTGGTCCTGCTGCTCAACTGTTTTCCAGACTGGAAGGACACAGGTTTAGCTCCACGCAGCGACGTGCCCATAGGCAAGTCGTCGGCATCTTTGGAGACAGCAGGAATGATTATGGGAATAAAAGCATTTGAGTGCACAAAATATTACTGCTGTGGGTGTTGCATTTTTTTTTATTATTATTATTTTTTGCTCTTTTAAAAGAGCAACTTGAAGGCAAGGAAGCTGCCTGGGCACAGGCTTGGGCAATGCGGGGTTGTCCAGAGCTGCTCAGTGGTGGCCGATGCTGGAGCAAGCCCTGACAGCCCTGTGGTCACAGTACCAGGGTCCTCCAGGTGCTGGTACTGCTGCCTCCGTGCAGCATGACCTGGGCAAGGGGGGGCTCCATGCGCGTTGCAGCCCTGGGGATGCCGGTGGCCACCGGTAGCCCCATCCCGGTGGGAAGCAAAGCTTTGCCACGTCACCAGTGCCTGCAGAATCAATACAAGTGTCTGTTACAGAGACACAGGCGACAGCGTTTTAAAGGACAATATCAATAAACTCGGGAGAGATGTTAGCAGGCTCCGACGAGGGCTGGCAAGCAGGCGCTCCCTGCATCGGGGAGATCATGACCATTGAAATATTGAAGTACTTGCATATAAACTGCGCTTTCAAGTATTTTTGACAAGGGTACTAATTAAATCTTAATTGACACTGCACTAATTAGCTTCTTAATTACATGGAACCACATAATTAGCAGCACACTCTGTGCTAATTGTTAATTAGGAAAACCAGGCTTCCCCCTATCTCCCCCACCATCCCTCCCCTCCTGTTGTCACTTTTAACTAAAGAGCCTCTGGTGGGAGGAGGAGGAGGAAGAAGAGGTGGGAGAGGCTATGAAACCTGGTCTGGGGGGGTGGTTGTGCTCCCAGCACACGGCACTGGAATGGTGTGGGTGGGGGGACAGGGATGGGGTGCAGGCGCAACTTTGGGGGTGAGGGGTGCAGCGGGTGTGAGTGGGGAGCACTTGTTGGGGGTGTTAATGGTAACGTGTTGGTGATGCGGCACAACCCTCCTCCTCCTTGAGATGTCCCCATGAAGCCCCACAGCAGCCCCTTTCCTGCAGCTGGGACAAGCTGCTGTGGCACCGGGCAGCTGCCGAGGGTGCTGACCCCCTGTGCCAACAGGTCGCTTTCACCCTCTCCATCAGCTCACCCAATCGCCCCCTCCAGCCCCTGGTGTGCTGCTGCCCCTCCGTGGGGTCCCACAGGATGGGTGATGCAGGCCCTCTGCTCTGTGCTGGGTTGCGTGACCCCCTGCCCGTGGCCACGTGCTTAACATTCCCCAAAATGGAGGTTTTTTCCCCCTTTTAGTGAGTCTGTCCACTTGCTCCCTTTATTCCTTTGGTTTTTCTGGTTTTCTTGCTTTGCTCCATCTCTCCTGCAGACAGCAGGCAGTGGGAGCATCTCATGCCGGGGCAGCAAAGCTTTCCCTTAAATGGGTCTTCCTCAGCCCAAACCCGCTCCGGGTTTTCACTTGGCTGCTTGCTTTGTAGGAGTGAGGGTCCATCCTCCCCAAAACGGGATCGCCGGGGGGCTGCACGCACTTACCTGGCTGGGTGCTCCCGGGAACCACCGTGGCTTTGCTCCCAGGGTGGGTTTTCTCACCTTGACTGCCTGTGTGGGCAATGGGCATCACCAGGCTCAGGGCTTGGGGGGCAGCGTGGGTCTGTGCCAATGTCACCTTGGCACCGTGTTTAAGCTCAAGACCCGGGTTTGGTAGGGGAATTGCTCTGGGTCTGGTCATGCCACTGCTATGCGGGACCAGAGCTGCTACATCCCAGCCCCTGCAACAGCCCAGCTCCAGCAGCTGCTCCCCAAAACCCTTCCATCCCGCTGGGGATGGCAGCCACGGGGTGATGCCCCCCACCACGGCACACTGTGCCCAGCATCCACCACCTTCTCTGCATCCCCCCCCCCTCCAGCTGCTCCAACAACAGCATCACCACCCAGCCAGCCCACCAGTGCCCGTCCTGGCAGTGGGAGCCAAGTCAAAACTCCAAGGCCGCTGATTTGCAGGTCTCTCTCCACCTCTATTTTTTTTTTAATTTTTTTTTTTTTTTTTTACAGTGCAGTTTTCCAGGAAATATAAAAAATGGCCTAACAGCCGCTGTGGAGTTTGTCTTTCCCAAGAGCCTGAAGGAGCAGGATGCAGAGCGCGGTGCAGCTGGGAGACTGCAGCCCGCTGTTTATGGGGGAAGAGGTGGAGGGGAAAAGAAAATATCTGTATTTTCACAAGGGGGAAAAGAGGAGGAAAAGAGAAGGAAAAAAAAAAATGAAGAGGTGAGAAAATTGTTCGCATTTGACAAATCTTTCTAATTAGGGGCCAATTATGTCCTCAGATTCCTAATTGGGATTCCGGCAGGTTTTCAGGCTTGTAGGGTAATTACAGGCTCGTAATTCTATTAAGATGGAAATTTGGGAGAAATACCTTATCATAACATTTGGATTTTGCCATCTGTGTTGACGGGCTCCAGCTCGGGTGGGAAGGGGGTGCTCTCACTCCCGCGCTTGGAGCCCGATCCCCAGCTGGTGCCAGCCAGCATCGCTGTGGGCACAGCCTGGCTCCGGAGGATAAAATGGGTACAGGGGATGCTGAGCATCGCCTTGGTCCCTGGGGGCTTGCTGGGGTCCCTGGGGTGCTGGGAGGGTGGGTTTAAGTGGAGATTCCAGGAGCTGAGCTGGGACAGGAGGGCTGGATGCCCTGAATTCCATCCCTGGCCCATCTATGGGCACCGTTCTCATCTCCCATGGCAATTGCTCCTTGTCTTCCTCCTGACTGGGAGGAGGAAAGAGCTCCTTTAGCTTCCCATCAGCCCTGGTTTTCGTTCACACCAACCTTCACCTGGGTGCAAAAGAAAGGGGGAAAAAAAGAAACGGGTGTACAGTCCCTTTTGCAGCACCCAGAAAGCGTAAAGGGGCTCAGAGCATCCGTGAGTTGTAGGGGATGCGCTGGGAATGGGGCTGGCAGGGACGAGCCATGGGACAGAGGTAACCATGTGCTGGCACCTTGGGGTTTGGGTCAGCAGGCAAAATTAGGAGGGAGGGAGAAAACAAAACCTGGCCTTTGGGGAAGAGTGCTGTGGGGCCACCCAAATGCTTTGTTTACCCCCAGCTGAAGCATTTTGTGCTGATTGCGTTGGCTGTCATAAAGCAGGGTGAGCTTTACAGCCCATTCCCCTTTCGATGCATGGAGGAAAACCCCATTACTTAACAAAAACGAAACAAAAAAAAGAAAAAAAAAAGGCACTGATGTATTTTGTTTCAATAAATGCAATATTTTCCCCTTTTTTTCTGTGTTTTTCGCAGAAGCCGTTGGATGTGATGAGGTTGACAAGTGGCTAGAGCTGCAGCAGGAGCACCCCTCACTCTATAGGGGGTTAGTGGCCATGGAGGCACGGGGGGTGGGGGGCAGCTGCGTGGGTGCAGGTGCTCTGAGCAAACCACTGACATCCCTGCAAATCCTGCTTGGACACAATTTGTCCAGGGGAAATGCTCCTTCTCCCAAAATCTGGCTGTGCTTGTACTTGTCCCGTGCCTGCAGTGGGATGCTGGGATGCTCCTGTCCCCATTCCCGCTGCAGCCCCATCTGTGCAGCAACGTCCCCACGAGGGATGCTGTAATTTGGGGTTCCCTGGATCACTAATGCTAATATTTTTTTCCTCTTGGCTAATGAAACCAGCTGTGGGTAATTATTTTAATCTGCATTACTGGGCGGGAATGCAGCTTCTTCTGGATCTGCAAATTTATAATAACACTAAAAAAAAAAAAAAAAAAAAAAGAAGAAAACCCTCCTCTCTGTAAGAGTCTTGCTGCCTTTGATCTTTTGTGTGAGGGCTCTTATCGGGACGAGAGTAGGTTTACACGCTGGAAGATAGGGGAATAATACTCCACGGAGATAAGCTGCAGCCCTGGCTCTCCTTTGTGTGGCAAATTTGATAGTACTGGGAAAATGTTTACTGGGAGACTCTGGGAGAGAATTAGTCCCCAGCGCAGCTGAGAAAAATAATTGCTTTGCATGATAATTAAAGGATGGTGGGCTTGGCGTCGGCTCTGGCCCCGGGATGGGATGGAAGAGCATTAGTTTGCTGGGAAGCCTCTTGGCTTCACTGGTCCAGCCCATGGTGGACAGACAGGACTTGTTATTGCCATGGCCACCCCCCCCTCTCACAGGGACACGGCAAAACCCCCTTATGAATGGCCCGAGGTACCAGATATTTAAGCACTGAATTATTTTGGTGGGATGAGTGGAGAGATGGAAACTTCCATCAGGGGTTAGATGGAAGGCCCTGGGGTGTTTTTGTGGTTTTGGTGTTGTCTCTAACTTCAGCTCTCGGGTTGCATCAGGATCCAGAGCATCACGATGCAGCCACAGCGGCTCAGGAGCATCAGCTGGAGGGGACGGAGGAGACCTGCACAGGGGCGGCTGCGGGGAGAAGCCACACACAAAAAACCGGCTGGATTCCTGCCATTCCCTCCGAAAGGAGTTTCCCAACTCTTACAGGTGCCAGGAGGAATTTCCCAGCAGCTCTTTCAGCATCTCCAGATGTCCCTCTGCTGCTGGGCAAGGACACCATTCCCTCCGAGGGACACAGAGGCATCGGGGCCAGGCACCTCCGGGACTGGGGGTCACCCCGGATCAGCCCCCACCGCCTGCTGCCATGTAATCGGTTTCCTATTAATCTAGCTTTTTATTATTATTATTATTGTTATTATTATTAAACATCTCTCTTCTCCCAAATCATCTCGGAGCCGTGGCGAGGTCCCTGGTAATAGCTCCATAAATTTCAGCCATAAAAAGTAATGGAGGGAGACAAATGAGATAATTAGGAATAAATCTTGGCGAGGTCTCTATTCATCAACATCCCCCAGAACCGGCCAATATTCCAAATCATTAGCAAAGCCCGTAATTAACAAAGAGCCAAGGCTTCCAACGTTAATAAAGCTCGCTCAACTCTATATTATCAGGTAGCGGCTGACGAATCAGCCCTGTTAATATTATGGCCTTTGTTAAGGATCTTCTTTCTTTCTCTCTCTCTTTTTTTAAAGCTAAAAACCCTGTGTCATTTTTTTTTCCTCTTCTGCTAAATTTTAATTAGATTTTGCATGTGCATCTGTAGAGGGCAAGTGAGGGGACAAAGGGACAGGGTTTTATCTTTTATACTTGGGGAAACTGGCAAAAGAAGAACCTGATAGATATTTTTTTTAGCTTTTCCCTCGTCTTTCTTAGTACTTTTATTCATTATTCCATACTCTCCCGCAGGGAGAAGTCTTCGAGGCTGGTACCAACTAACAGCCAACTTTTATTTATCCCTCTGCTTTCCTTAGAGCCTTGGGATTTCTGGAATACATGTGCAGGCAGAAGGTGCCAGCTCAGCTCTGTGAACCTGCCGCCCCCGGCCCACGTTAGCCCGAGCATCTCTTGGCTCATCTGGGATAAAAGCAGGAAGGATTCGCCAAAGAGCAGAGCAAGCGCAATGATTCCCTGTTTCCCCTTCGTGGCTTAGAAATGATACTGTTTCTGGGGTTGCTGAAGAGTTTGTCTGTTCCTTGGGACACTCACCTACATGCCACCACAAGGTCAGCCCCCCCCATCCTCCACCCTGTCCCCTAGCAAGGCTGGCACTATATGTCCGGAAAACCTTGAAATAATATCTCTAGGTGTTATTTCTATATATATTTCTATATAATGCAGAATATTATATTTATTTCTATATTATTATCTATATTTCTATATAATGCAGAATAGATTTCTATACAATGCAGAATAGCTGCATTGCAGGGGGAGTACACACAGGCTTATGTCCCATCAGCATATTTAGTTTGGTGTTGTGGTTGTGCAAATGGGGATATCCCCAGCTCCGGCAGGGAAAAGGGAGAGGTCTGGAAAGATGGATAACCATGCTTTAGGTTTGCCCAGGTTGGGCTGGCAGCAATGTGGGCAGGGAAGCCAGTCAGCCCAGGTGCCTTTGCTGTGGTATTTCCCTCTGGAGCATTTAAGAGCAGATGAGGATGCAGGAGATGCTAATGGGGGCTGGCAGCTCCCACCCTCCCTCGAGATACTCGTTGCCACTGCCGAGCCCTGGCCCTCTGTGACGGCTGGTGCCACAGAGCTGGACAACCACGCTGTGCAGCAGTGTATGACAGGTTTCTGTTTGTTTTCCAGTTTCAGGGGCCAACCCTCTACTCCCACCAAGCTACTGGAGGGATCTCAGCCTGCTCTGCCCAGCAGCAAGCGCTGACCCCAGGGAGCCTACCCTTACCTCCAGACAGGACCACATCCACGATGATTCCTCGCCAGCCAGGGAGGCTGTGGATGCCCTTTTCTTCCTGAAGCCTCCTTCTCAGCTGCTGCGAGTCAAACACAGGGGGGTGAAACTGCTGCTATGGGCATCCCTTGGCATTGTGTGCAGGTACTGGTGCATGCTCTGCCATAGCCCCTGAGAAAGGGGAGAGCAAAGGCTCAGTGAGGGGCTTTGGCACCTCTGCGGAGCAGCTTCTCGCACCGTACGCGGCTGCCTCACCCTGTCTAAAAGCCATGCAGGAGGCAAGTCAGAAAACTTGGTCTGTGCCTCAGCAAACCCATCTCCATGGAGCAAAAAGTAGGACCCCCTCCACGCGGCTTCTGTCACCCATGTCCCGCTGGGGGGGAGACCCCCAAAGCTGTGCCAGCACCCAGCTAGCTGCCACAGGCGCAGAATACCCTGCTCCTAGGAGAAAAAGTGGTGAAATATTATGTGCAACTTTCCTTCATCTGTGCAAGGGGTTTTATTAAGTAAGAATTTATCATGGGGTTTTTTTGTACTTTGCGCAACACTATCGTGAAAGGGCATTTCATTATGTTTTGCCATGTGCAATTTTTATGATGCTATATTGAACCATCATCAATAACAACCTTTATTGAACATGAAATAGTTCAGACAATAAAAGACCTTTATTGAAAATAACTCAATGTAAACATAAAACCCAGGGGACATAAACCACAACCTGGAACAGCGCAAACTTTATGGGACATTACTGTGTGGATGTGTTCCACACACTCAGCGAACACCAAACAAAGTGACCCAAAGGGACAAAGGGGCACCAGGCAGGGATGATCACAGGTTGCACCGTGCTCTGCTTCATGCCTAGCAACTCCCTACGAGGCCACAGCTATTTGTGAGGCATCAACTGGGAGCAGAAGAGTTGTATTGTTGGTGCAATCATGGGCACCCAGGGTTGGTTGCGGTCCTCTCTGTTAGGGATGGGTAGCAGTACTCACCTCAGGAGGGGGGGGGTCCAGAGGGGCTTATGGCTGGTGCAGAGGTGCATGGACCCCAGATGCATTGCTGGGGGACTCAGCCAGCAGCAAGACTGCTCAAAAATTTTGAAGCAGAGAAATAGTCAAAGGGCTACCGAAGCGCTTGTGACCGC
This sequence comes from Falco naumanni, assembly GCF_017639655.2. Classification (NCBI taxonomy): domain Eukaryota; kingdom Metazoa; phylum Chordata; class Aves; order Falconiformes; family Falconidae; genus Falco; species Falco naumanni. Next base: position 3,497,093 of record NC_054070.1, read on the forward strand.
AACAGCTCCATTTACAATCAAGAAATACCGCGATGTAGATGCTCACCTCCCTCGCTTGCTTTCCATCCCCTGTGGGTGAATGCTTGCTCCTGACGAGGAGGCACAGGCTGGTCCTGCAGAGCGGCTGTGGGATGGGGATGCAGGGGTGGGGAGTGTCTCCTCCCAGCCGCCTGGGCACTGGGGTAACAGAGAGGTGCTGTGCCAGGTACTCTGCAGGGCCAGGATGCCAGCACTGGAATTTGCAATCCAAACAGGCTGGAGTGAAAAAGGCAGGGGAATTTTCATTCCCACCTGACACCTGAGCAGTGTGACACAAGAGCGAAGCCTCCTCTCTACTGTTCAGAGCTCTACCCACAAGGCCAGCCTTGCTCTGCACCCCAGAAAATAAGAATAGTGATGGCTGTAGCACGCACTGGGCTATCCTCGCTGGGGGATTGTAAAATGTCACGTACAAGTGAATCTTCTGAAGTGCAGCCACTGCTACAGGTGGCAGCAGCACGGTCACTGGGGGACTGCTTGGAATGCTGAGCTGGATGTTTGTGGGGACCTGGTGTGATCCTTCACACCATCCCAAATACCTATTGCATTGGAAGCAACCCTGGGATCAAGCTAGTTGGGCAAAACAGCCCATGGGCAGGGATGGGAGAAGCGCTTGGGGACACTCTGGCTTTTCCAAAATCTAGAAGTTTTCAGGGAAAAGCAGAGACAGCAACCACTGTAGGAACCCAGCTGCCACCAAGCCCCAGTGCAACCTCCGGAAAGCAATTTCTTTTATCTCAGATGCTACAGAGGAGCCCTAGGACTTGGAGAACAAAACCTAGCTGGGAAGGGAAAGACAGCATCAAGACTTTAGGGCAGAGAGCTACAGGCAGAAACAGGAAGATTCAACCCCAAAATAACAGAAGCAACTGCACCTTCAGCACAGCCCAGCAACCCCACACAAGGGGAGGGTGGTCTGATGGGCAGAGAAAATCAGCTTCCCCACCTTCCCATTGCCAGCCTGGGGTTGCCCCAACCACCTTCTCCTGCTTTTTTACCAGGGAAAAAGGGAGAGCACATGCTTACCTTGGCTGCTCCCCGCAAAGCCCACCCCACAAGAAAAGCCCTACCCTGCCCACAACCTTTTATAGCCCAGCCCCTCTGCAGGTGGTTCCCCATCACCGCCCAGTGATGGGGTGATGCCAGGTGATTCCCTACTGGGAGATTTCGTCTTTCATCTCCATCACCCACTGCTGATACCCAGCACCTGGCTGGTCCCTGGCCCCCAGCAAAACCCACCTCATAGCAAAGCAACCCAGAGGACCCCCCAGTTTGGTAGGGTGTCACGGCCACAGCTGAGACAGGGCAGATCTCCATGGGGTGGTCAGAGCCGACTGGCACTTTTGCTGCCAGCGCAGCCTCTGACATCCCTTTTAATTCTTCTTACACTGATTTCTTCCTTTTTTTTTTTTTTCTTGGTGCTTTTTGCCTAGAAACTGCTCCCGATGAAGTTGTGTCGAATTTTTGCTAATGCAATGGGTGTCTTTGGATGGCACTAAGAGGTGCAGGTGCTGAGCACGTCTGTAGTAAAAATAGTCTACTCGTGTCCCGATTTTCCACTCGAGGAGCAAACCAGGGCCTCGCAACTGGCAGGGAGACTGGGATGACTGGTCATCCCTTCACTAGAGGGCAGCATCATGCCAATAAAATTGCCTTAAAAATCTGCAGTTTTGGACTAGCCAGGTGGGAGCATCCAAAGAACTTCACACCTTGGGCAACCTGGCATTGCACCGGTGGGTACGGGGCAGGGCTGTGCTCCGGCACCTGCTGGGCTGCCCAAAAAAGCCAAACCACCGCCGCCGAGGGTGACCGGGTTGGGTGCAAGGGGCAGCCTCTGCTTTTGGGCTCGGCAGGGACCCAGGGAAACGTGCCTGGCTGGGGCTTGTGTGCCCCAGCTGCTCCGGGCTGCAAGAGCTGGTTGCTTGCAACATCTGGAAGCCATTTCTGAGCGGCTTCGCTGCCCGGCTGCCGTGGGGCAAGGGGAGAGCAAGGCGAGAGGCCTGGAGGAGGCTGAGCACAGCCGGGAAGGCAGGAAGCCCCCAGGATCTGCTTTATGGTGAGGAGATAAAAGGTGGCTGGAAGGCAGCACACACGGTTAATCATCACCAGCATGGCTGAGCCTCCTCTGTGTGTGTATATATATATATATGTATATGTATATATATATATATATAGGTCCTGGCCCAGCTGAGGGGCTGTGCGCTCAGCATGGTGTATGTTGTGAGAGTTCCCTCCGTGCTGCCAAAATCCTGAGCAAAATAACCAAGCCAGACACATTAGATGCATCTCTCCCCTCTGCAGCATGGGTACCAGAGCAGGCAGAGACACTACAGCACAGACACCCAGCAAAGATGAGGACTCGGTGCCCTTTCAAGAACCTTAAATGAAAAAAAAAAAAAAAAAAAATCATTGCCCATCACCAGGAACAGAATCAGGCAGGAACAAGCTTGGAAATCAATGGGGCTTGGGTAGAAATGGAGTTTGGACCTACTGGGAGCCACCAGCATCCCTCCAGCATCAGCAGTGCCAGCAAGTAATTAACACCAAATGGCAGCACAGGGGTTGGCTCCCGGATTACTGAGGGGGCTACTGAGCTCTGGCAATCGGGTAGGAGGTTCAGCTTTCCACGGGAAACCCAGCCCTAGCACAGGGTGTCCCGTCACCGAGGGGAAACCCACCCACAGGCAAAGGAAACCCAGAGCCGGCTCTCGGGATGCAGCCTGCAACAACCTAACACAGTTCGTACTACCTGGGGCGAGTATAGAAAGATATATACAAGCAAACGAATGCAGAAAACCATGTATATGTGTATATATATATGTAGGCATGTGTGTCTATGTAGATGCACTTGTGTATATATAGCTATATACGGCGCGACAGACTATATGGCACACTGTAGGGTCTGTCACACACACATATATATACACAGAGGAAATAGCAGCGCTGGGGTCACCTCCACATGCCACCGCCGCCTCTGTGCACGTGGGGGAAGCAGGGTGGGTGTGAGCAGAAGCCCGTATGAGGCGCAGCATGTAAATAGGAGTGAATTAATGCATGGGAGGTGAGTGTCTGTTCGCCCTGCCATGCACGTGTGTGCAACGTGTGCCAACTTTCCCTTCTTCGCGCGGACGAGCGCTTTGGTCTTAAAAGAAAAATGGTGCCACTTTTTTCACTCTATAACTCATGGGGGCTGTTCAGTGTGTTTCTGTGTGGGGTTAAAGGTAGGGCTGAATTTTCCTCCCAAAATATTCCTGTTAATGGCTTTCAAATGTTGGCATCCCTGGCGGGTGCATGCGCATGTGTGTGTGTGTTGGCTGCTGGCGCTGTCTCACACACAGCAAACTCCCCAGCTCCCAGATATTTAAGCTAACTCCATCTCCTCTCCAGTTTCAGCTGCATTTTTAAAGAAAACAACTCCCACCGACTGCAGCAGGAAATCACTATTTGGGTTTATGAGGCACCTCTTCCTGACGAGCTGCACGGAAAAGTCTCTGCTTGCTCTGCAAGGCAGGTATCCTGGTGCTGGCGGGGTGACTCGGTGCCTCAGCATTGCACACCAGCTCTTAGCACCATGCACCAGCCCTTGGCACCATGCACCAGCCCTTGGCACCGTGCACCAGCCCATGGCACCATGCACCAGCCCTCGGCATCATGCACCAGCTCTTAGCACCATGAACCAGCCCTCGGCACCATGTACCAGCTCTTAGCACCATGCACCAGCCCATGGCACCATGTACCAGCCCTTGGCACCATGCACCAGCCCTTGGCACCATGCACCAGCTCTTAGCACCATGCACCAGCCCATGGCACCATGTACCAGCCCTTGGCACCATGCACCAGCCCTTGGCACCATGCACCAGCTCTTAGCACCATGCACCAGCCCATGGCACCATGTACCAGCCCTTGGCACCATGCACCAGCCCATGGCACCATGCACCAGCTCTTAGCACCATGCACCAGCCCATGGCACCATGTACCAGCCCTTGGCACCATGCACCAGCCCTTGGCACCATGTACCAGCCCTTGGCACCATGCACCAGCCCTTGGCACCATGCACCAGCCCATGGCACCATGCACCAGCTCTTAGCACCATGCACCAGCCCATGGCACCATGTACCAGCCCTTGGCACCATGCACCAGCCCATGGCACCATGCACCAGCTCTTAGCACCATGCACCAGCCCTTGGCACCATGCACCAGCTCTTAGCACCATGCACCAGCCCATGGCACCATGTACCAGCCCTTAGCACCATGCACCAGCCCATGGCACCATGTACCAGCCCTTGGCACCATGCACCAGCCCTTGGCACCATGCACCAGCTCTTAGCACCATGCACCAGCCCATGGCACCATGTACCAGCCCTTAGCACCATGCACCAGCCCATGGCACCATGCACCAGCCCTTGGCACCATGCACCAGTCCATGGCACCATGCACCATCCCTCGGCATTGCATGGCCAAGGGGGACAAGGTGACACTTGAAAGCCACTCATGCAATGGCAGCAGCTTTTGCTAGCAGGAAAAAAGGATGTGCTTGAGCTGATGGGGTTTGTATCAGCTCCATAGATAAAATAAGGTGTATGTTAAGCTGTTGAAGGCAGAAGAAATGTTATTAAAACAAAAACAAAGTCACTCAATTATATTTGGGATGTTTTCTAGTTGAAGGCCCTGCTCTGCTCACACGGAGGACCCAAGCACCCAGCATAGGGCTCATAAACAGGAGCCCAGTGGCTGTAATTAGCCCTGGTGATGGTGGTGCCTGGGTGCACAGTGCTGCTGGGCCAGGATCCGGCCCTTCCATGCCCCATCCCAGGTGTGCCCGGAGCCGCTGTGCCTTCCCCAGGCAGCTGGACCACACACCAAGCCCACCATCAACCCCTCCAAAGCGGTTATTTCTCCCTCTTGTTTTCCTAACCTCTCCGATGCTGGAAAAATCATCTGCTCCCCACACAACCCAATCGACCTGCTCCTTCCCACCACCGGCTCAGCCCTGAGACCCGGCAGTGCCCGGGAGGCAGAGCCCCCTTCGGCTGGAGCACATGGAGGTGCTGAGCTCCAGGATGCACTTGGGCAAGGGAAAATACCTGTGGTGTGAGCCGGGGTCTGTGTGTCCGTCCAGCTCTCCTGCCGCTGAGCTTCCACCTGGTTTCTCTGCCTTTGCGTAGGACTGAAGGAGTTGCATTAAATTGAGTGGTGGTCCCTGGATGTACGTGCCTGTGAGTATAGATGTGTGTACAACCCCAGGGGCCACCAGTCCAGCTGTCCTGCGCATCCTGACTTTGTCCCTTGTGTCCCTCGGGGTCTCGGTGTTTCTGTGGGGGCAAACTGCCCTCTTTGCCCAGGTCTGTGGCAGCGCATGAGGGTGAGGGGCTTGCCGGGCTGCTCCGCTTCTCTCTGCTCCCCCCACCCCAGGCACTCAGGAGAGGGTTAACGCGAGTGTTTCTGCATTTTCCTTCTCCAACTTGGTAGCAAGGCAGAACGGGGGATATATGGGCTCCGCTTGGGTCCCAGCCTCCGAGGCTGGCTGGAGGAGCCGGTGCTTTCAGGCAGATTGCCGTTTGGCAGTGAAACCCCCCGGCATTTGCCAATTCTGCACTGCTTCAGCTATCGCCGAGCTCAGACAGCTTCTGCACCCCCCTTCCCCTGAGACACGATAACTTTCTGTGTAATCTCTGCTGGCGACAGCAGCACAGAGCTGTCCCACCCTGCTCCTGCCAAGCTCCTGCTGATGGAGCGAAGGAGCCGGGGGGCTGGGCTGGCAGGTCCCCATCATCAGGGAACGGGCAGCTCGCAGGCTGGCCCCGGCATGGGTGCATGCATGGCACGAGGACACCCCAAAGTGACAGCAGACACGGGCTCCCTGGCAGCCGGTGGCGTTTCCCCGGCCAACAAACCATTCCCTGCATCTCGCATGCGTGCAGGGCGTCCGTGCTGCGCAGTTGGCAGCCCGGGTAGTTTTTCCCCTCTTTTACAGCGTTGCCTTTTGTGCAGGAGGCTGAGAGGTATGAGACGGCTTGCAGGCACCTGGCTTGTGACCGTTGTGACATCCCACCTTAGTCCCAACCCTCTAGGATACAAGGGAGCCAAACTCAGCACTCGTGCCGGCACTGGGATTTATGGTGCAGCAGATGCTCACACTTCTGGCAGCTTCGGGATCAAAGAAGAAATCAGCTCAGACCAGATACCACCGAATGCCGAGGAGTGGGAAAAAGTGATGCTGCTGGCCCTGTGGCCTCAAGCTGGTTTTTGGGGAAGGGTGAAAGCGAGGAGAGGAGCTGGTGGACCTGAAATGTTAATTCCTTCCAGCTGTTGTCAGTCTGGCAGGTTCTCAAAGGAAGTTTAATAGACTGCAGTCGTCTCCCCTCGGCCCGTCCCCCCATCGCCGCGCTGCGCGGAGGCAGCTCAGCAGAACCTGGGATTACATGAACTGCTGGGTCTTCCAAAGACCAAAGTTTTACTTTTTTTTTCCCTTTGGCTCTGAAAGTGTTTTCTTTTGTGTGTGTGCACCCATGCGTGTGTGCAATGCCTTTCTTGCCCCGATCCCCCACCCCAACCCCAGCAAAACCTTCCCCTTGGATTGCAGTGAATTAGAAGGGACCGTGGGGGTTGCATGGAGCTGGGGCAGGAGCAGGAGTGGGAGCAGGAGCAGGAGGGGGGGGGACTGCATTGGCAGCGAGGAGGAGGAGGAGACAGCTTTGTGGGCCTCCTTGCTGGAGCGCGCCCCAGTCCGCCGTGTGAACTGGGAGGAAACAGGATGAAGAAAGTATTTGGAGTGGAAAATAAAACCTCTCTCTCGCTTTATTGATTGTGATTGCGGACAGAAATAGCTTGGGCTGTTGAAAGCGGTCCCCACCGAAGGAGCAGAGGTGCATCTGAGCTGCTCGAGCGCAGGGCTCATCCCCTACAACACCCTCCAGCCGTGGAGAACGGGGGAGCCCAGAAACCTCCTGGCGAAGGGGTGAGCCAGCCCCGAAGCAGAAGGGTTTCTCACCTGCCTGCTGCAGCTCCTGCGTATTTTCCAAGCCTCCCGTTGTACATCTTGCTGTACACCGGCTGCATCCCTAGACACGCTCAGCATGGGAGCCCGGCAGCACAGACGCAGCCTCAGGAACGCGCAGCCCTGGCAGTCTATTAGCAATTAGACAATAAGCTCCCATCATTAATACACCCAACCTCCCATCCATAATAAATCACCAGCAGAGAGTACCGAGTACCGGACAAGCAGCACCTTGCGATGATGCGCTGCCCATCCCGGGGAGGCGACGCGTGTCCCTCCTGGGGGGAACCCTGCCACTGAGCCGCTTTAAAAACCAGCAACAACAGAGCAATGCTAGTTGTTTGGTAAAATGGACTTTTTGATGAATTTTAGCCCATTTCACTGAATTGTTTCACTTAAAGACAGCAAATGAGGGGCCAGCCGGGCTGGGGAAAGAGGGCAGGCAAGCCCAGTGTGCCCAGTAAAGCCCTGCCTGCGGGGCCAGCCTCTGCATGGGCATCGTGCTACGGCTCCTGGCTCTGGGAGGACCATAAAAACCAAGCGCTGGCAGGAGAGTAATTAGTTAAAACGGACCACATCTGTTGTTAATTAATTCCCAGGCAGGAGGGTTTAACTCTTGCTTTCCCTGGTGGTTTGCAAGGTGGATGGCCAGCATCAGTTTGCATCCAGGAGAAGGTTTGAACTTTGCTTTTCAAGCCCTTTCCAGCGACTCGAGTTGCTCCGGTCTGCCATTCCCACATCCCAGAACCGTCCCTGTGATTTCCAGGAGTACCTGGGATGTGAGCAGAGCAGTCAGCACTGCTCAGGGCAGCGAATGTCCCTCAGGCTTGGGGTAGGGGCTGAAAAATGTCTGCCCTTGCCCCTTCCAACACCCAGCCCTGAACAACCAGCGGAGGAAGCCGGATCTCTGAGGGTGGGTTTGCAGCACATCACTGCAGGGTTGAGCTGTGCTTTTGGGTAGCTCTGCACTGGCAACTGCTATTTTATTTGCGTTTTTTTCGAAGGCAGCCATCATTAAAGTACATTCGTAGGCGTGAGTATCACATACATCCAGCAGTACATCACGCTGCACGAAAGAGCCCAGCTCTGCTCCCCACGTCCCCAGTCAGCCTTGCCCATGAGTTTCAAGCTGCGGTGGGTGGACAGGGGACCTGGACCCTTGGGGAGCAGCGTTAAAAGGAAATGTGATGCTGGAGCAAAGGTAGGGAGCAGGTGGGGGTGCAGCTGGGTGCGTGACACCCCCTTCCTATGCCCTAGGGACACAAGCACGTATGGCACGGCCAGCCCACCCAGCCCTCCTGTGCTGGGGGAATCTGTTCTCCATTAAGCAACTCCAGCAGCGCTCGTTACTGCGGCTGGTGGGGAGAGCAGCCCTGCCAGCTCCAAACCTCCCTAATTAGCACCACAAGTGAGGCCAGGCTGGGGAAGGCCAACGTGTCCATCCCTCCTTGCCAAGGATGCAAACTGTTTGGAGCCGAGCCTCAGCCAGAGCCCGTGGAAAAGCTCCCACCGACCCTGCAAGCGCCGGATGGGGCCCCAGTCCCATCCATCCCGGGGTGGGCAGCTATGTGCATCCCACCCCCCTGGCCCCCCGCTCTGGGGCTCAGCCCAGGCAGCCGTGCCAGAGGGCTATAAGCCCCAATGCACCACCCTGAGTCCTCCCTGCTGTGCATGGGGTGGAGGAAGGCTTCCTGCACCATCCCCTTCCCCTCCATGCACTTGCACCGCACTGGGCTCCCACCGCCTTTAGCTCACCACTAAAAATAGGTTTCATGGCTGAGCGGCTGCGCTGGAGGGCAGGCAGCCCAGATCCCAAACCAGCCTGTGTCACCGTGACCAACTGACCCATTTGGCCTCGATTTTTAAGTAATTTTTCCCTCCTCATTCAACTTCAGCCCAGCAGAAGCCTTGCTGGGATGGCTGAGCCCCCCAAGGGGCAGCGAGACTCCGGTGGGGAGCCGTGGTCCCTTACCTGCATGGCATGGCACGGCTGGTGGTCCCATGGCAGGGCTGGGAGGTGGCAACAGGAGCACCCAGGCCACCCAGATTCCAAGGGTTGCCAGCCTCCAAGGCCACCCAGATTCCAAGGGTGGCCAGCTGCCACTGCCTCACACCAACCCTGGGCAGCCACTGGCCACCCCAGCCCTGCAGCTGGGAATCTGCATCAGTTCCTTCCTCCTTTAGGGATGCTGTGCCCCTGGAGCAGATGAAGCAGCTCGGTTGTGCTGCAGGGCGGACCCCCCGGAGGAGCAGGGGATGGTGGGGCAGCAGGGCCAGGGTTTGTGCAGGGCAGGGAGCTGGCGCCAGGCTGCGGCACACCAGAACCTCGACCTGTTCCCCAGAGCAAAGGACAAAGAATCCTCCTGCACTTCCCCTCCCAGCACCAGGACCAAAGCAGGAGCACCCTGGGGCTGCCACTGAGCTGTCCCATGTCCCCAAGGCCAAAGGAGCATTGCAGCCTCTGTGCCAGCCCTGCCCCCCCCGCCCCGTGCCTGCAGCTGGGAGCAGGATGGGGTGCAGGTACAGGGATGGGGGACACGGTGTGGCTGTGAGCAGCTGTCCCCTGGGAGTGCCCTGCGGAGCACATGATGGGGCAGCCATCGGTCAGAAATGAAGAAAGACCTTTATTTACAGTTAACAAACGAAAAGGACAAAAAAATAAAATACCATGACACTTCCCCCCACTTCTCCCCAGCCCTCTGACGGGGTGTTTTTCACCCCCACCCAGCCTTGTCCCTGGGCTGGCAGGATGGGGCCAACAACTGCTGGGGGTCAATTGGCACCAAACAAGCCACCCTGCCCCACCACTCCCCTGGGACACACCGGGGTGGGTAACAGCTTGGCACAGCTCCGGGGTCTCCCCAAACCCCGGTTGCCCTGGCCCCCAGCCGCAACCCTGCTGCAGGGACCGGTGAAGGAGAAGATTCTTCCCAGCTGGTGAAACTGGGAAGGGTGCAGGCTGTGTGTATTGCACTCGGCTGCCGAACTCAGCACTGAGGAGGGGGGGGGGGGCTCCGCAGCCTGGCAGAAGGCTTTGGCATCTCCCGGTGTCCGGTGGGCTCTGGGCAGGGGGCAAGGCTCTGCGCTGCGCCCAGCCCTGGAGGTGTCCTGTGATGCTCTGTGCCACCCCATGTAAACCAGAGCGATGCACCTGGAGCCCTGTCCTGGGGCAGCACGGTGGCAGCAGGACAGGCTGTCCCCAAAGCTGGGACCCTGGGGCGGCGCCTGGGGGCTCTGCGGGATGCTCCTGCTCTCGGCTCAGGTGGCAGGAGGCTCCCGCGATCCTCAGCGAACCGGCCCGGTGCAGGGAAGAGGTAGAGCGTGAGGGGATGCTGGCTGCCCCCGGAGCCCCCGTGGCCCTACGGGTTCACCCCTCCCCAGGCAGGACCCAAGCCTGGCTCACCAGCTCCCAGGATGAGGTTCCAAAGGGGGATATCGCTCTCCTTCGCCAGGCTCCATTGTTCGGTGTTTCACGCCAGCTCAGGGACCGGCTGGACCCTCGGCCACTGTGGGAGAGCCTGGGGGGTCCCACTCCTGGTCCCCTCCCCCGTCAAGTGCGGCCCCTCAGGAGGAGAAGCAGAGCCCGCAGCACTCCATGCAGATCTCCAGGCAGTCGGCCGACTCGCAGCAGGCATCGATGATGCCGCAGTCCATGTCGCAGGGCAGGTCGCAGTCCGCGCACTCGCCCGAGTTGCAGCAGCAGCAGCAGATGCAGGAGTCCTCGGAGGTGCAGGAGCCGCAGGTGGCACAGTCCAGCACGATGTTGCAGAGGGTCAGGAACTCACAGAAGAGGCAGGAGAGGATGCAGTGGACACAGCAGTCTGTGGAGGAACAGAGAGTGGGCAGGGAGGATACATCTGGCCGGGGGAGACAGCAACCGGCGGATGGATGCTCAGCCCCGTAAAGGTGGGAATTCTCCCTCAGGAATTAATGGAAGGGATGGGAAGAGGGGCTGGGAGCCAGGCACGGCTCCAGCGGCCTCCCTCAACACCCAGGGCCGTGCCCAGCTGCCCAAGACATGCCCAGACCCCAAGAGAGACCCATTCTGGAGGACATGAGATGACCCCACTCAGCACCCCCCCTGCAGAAGGCTGCCACGAGGGGAGCTCAGCTGGTACCCAGGTCCGGGAGTCCAGGTGGGCTGGAAAGATGCTACATGACAGACCCCAAAAGGTGTGGGGCTGGAGGAGAGCTGGCACCCAGGTCCGGGGGGGGCCCCTTCCGGGCTCGAAGGATGCTACATGACAGACCCCAAGGGGTGTGGGGCTGGAGGAAAATGACTAGAAAGGGAGAGCCTGTACCTTCTTGTGCCTCGATAGGGATGTGGGAAGAAGCTGACTTGGAGCTGCCCTTGCTCTTCTTGCTGCTCTGGCTGTTGATGGAGTGGTGTGACTGCAGCTTTCGGTGAGGCTTCTGGGTGCTGGGGAGGGGGCGGAAGACCCCGTTCCCCGCCTCCCCGTTGGCACCGCCTGGATCCGGCCCCCGCCCAGCACCGTTCTGCAGCAGGTGGGTGCAGGGGCTGGGGGGCTGCGGGGCTGCTCGCACCTGGGGCTGGCCTGGGGGGGAGGAACAGCACGTTATCCCCCCAAGCCCACCCTGCAGTGCTCTGCTGGGGAAGAAACACATCCCAGGTTCCCTGCCACCGCATGGGAACTGCATCCCCAGCCTCGTGGCTGGGAAGACGTGATGCCAACGGATGCATGGTCCAAGAGGATGGAGAAGAAGAGATGGCCGGAGGGAAGGAGACGGAGGCTCCAGAGAGAGGAAGGGATGAAAAAAGAGCAAGAAACAATGTGAAGGACACGCTGCCAAAACCCAGTAGAGGACCTGGAGAAGGAGGTCTCCTGGGGTCCCGTTGCTGCCAGCACAGGCACAAGGGATGCAGCCACTGAGGCTGAGCAGAGGCACGGTGAGGCACGCTCGCCTTGGGCCAAGTGGGGAAGAGAAGAGCCTGTGGCTGCTTCCAGCTAAAAGTCACCCCGTGGATGGCCAAACCACCGTCCCATGAGCCCCGGGCACGGTGCTGCCAGACGGAGCTGCTGGCTGTCCCCATCGCTCTCCATACAGCCAGAGAGGATGAAGTGCCACCGAAGAGCTGGGCTGCTCATCTTCCCAGGCCACTTAATTAAAGGCCTCCCCAGCCTCTGGCTGAACTTCTCTGCAGGAGGAGGAAAATAACTATCTGCTCTGTCTGCGCCTCCCTCGCACGCTGCAGCCGTGTGAGAGGCCGGCAGCCCCGCGCCCTGCCGGGATGCTCCCGGAGCCAGCGCCATGGCTCAGCCCCTCGCTCCTGCTCAGCACCGCGTCCCCACGCTGCCGTCCTTCCCCCATGTCCGTGCGCTGGGGGAGAGGGCTGGGAACCCACCACAAGGGAGGGGGTTCAAGCGTCCATTCCCCTCCCCCCGGCAGCAACGCCGATCGAAGCCACAAATAAAATCCCGCCCGATGGTGCTTTGGCCAAATTTTGCTTTTCCTTTCCCGCGGCGGTAAACAAGGGATGATTCAGGCGAGAGGCTCGAGGGCAAAGGCACCTCCAGCCGCCGGGAACAGGAGCTGCTTTCTCTGGGCACGGGGGACCCACGGGGTGGAGGGGGCACAGACGGCCCCTGTCCTGCATCTGCCCTCGCCAGCGAAAAAAATAGATGGAGGTTAAAAAACCACAAGCACGTGGATCCAGCGTCCGGCTCTGCCAGACTGAGCCGGGCTCAGGCTGGGAATAAAGGTTCAACTGGGTGCGATGTTGCACCTTTGATACGTGCTGGGAAGAGAACTCAAAATAACTGGAGCTGGGCAGGCTGGAGGCAGGAGGGGTGGGAGAAGGGCAGAAAGAAGAAAGGAAAACAGGTCTTGGATAAAATGGGATGTGTGTCCCCCCTGGTTTTGGCTCCCCAAAAAAACCCTCCTGGGGTGTTGGCTTCCCATGCACCCTTCTCCAGTGCCCTGGACCTGCCACACTGAGGTGGCACCAAGTGGCACTGAGCCGGAGGGTGACCATGGTGCCCAGGGCTACCCAAGAGCCCAGGGACCCGCGCCGCAGCCTGGCTGGCCGTGTCTGACCCTGCAGCTTCGAGTCCTGGCTTTCTCCAAGGGTTTGCAGCAGCATGCAACGCGCTCGCTTTGGCATTCTCCATTTCACTGCATTCCTCAGATTAAACTGTTTGTAAATCAAAATCACGCTCCGGCTCCAGCGAGTGGCAGCGAAAGGCAGCCAGTAATCCCCCTCTCTAAGTCAGGAAAAATCGCTTCCATTTTTTAAGAGAGCTTTCAACTCACAGGAGCCCAAAGCTCTTCTAAAAGATAAATCTTGAACCCAAGGCTTAGGGGGAGCAGTGTGTAACACTCCATAGTAACACAAGTGTTGGGATGGGAGCAGGGGGCACCAGCCCACCCAATGGCCCCCACCGCATCTATCCACCAGCACCGGGGTGGGACACCAGGGCTCTGGGGGAAAGCGCCTGCCTTTGGCTTGTCAACGACTGAAAAACCTCCTGGATGTTCACTTTGTGTTTCACAGCCGCGACGATGCTCCCTAGACAGTGAAGTGACTTCTCACAGTTTACATGCTTATCATCTTTGGAAAGGGGACTACTTCTGGTTACACATATATTACAGCATTTTCAAAAATACAGCACTGCTCTTTAGCTGACGGTGAAAAGCACAAACAGCTGATCTTACCTCTCCCAGCGCTACAGCTGCTAGAACTTTTAAGTACTGAAGCAGTTCATAAGATAAATCAAATATTCCCCCATGGCAGCATCACAGGGGCTCGGCGGACTGATGCCCAGACGGCAACGGTCCTCACCCTGCTGTGACCCCCCGCGGCCATCAGCTCTGCCCAATCTTTCCCGAGCTGCTAACAGGGCTTGGACAAACTGGGACACTGCGGTTGCATGAGCGGAGTCTGCTGCTCTGGCCTGAAACTCAACACCCAGAGCCCCAAACCCGCAATCCCCATTTTGGTTGCTCCCCAAACTGCCAGAGGACAGATTTATTTAAGAACCATGGCAGGCTTTAACCAGCAGCGCCGCGCCTCGGGGTGGGGGGGGCTGATCCTGGCATCGCTGGCAAAGGACACAACCCTACACCCCTCAGCCGCTTGCTGCCCAGTTCCTCCTGACCCGATTGGCATGAAAATGCCACCATCACCCTCTTCACCTCCCATGGGGGGAGCCTACCTGTGCTCCCCAGGTACTGCTGAAGGGGGAAATTCGCCCCCCACAAGCCATGGTGACCCCCCGCCAACAGCCGCAGCGGGATGCACTGAGGAGCAGGCTGCCAAGCGAAGGATGCCAAAGGCAACGCTGCGCAGGGAGCTGAACCTCATTTCCCACGGAGGAGAGGGGAAGGAGGGGGGTTCCCAGCACCCAGCACCCAGGCGAGCCCAGATGCCGGTGGCCACGTTCCTCCCAGCCTCGGGGCCCACGGGGCAGCTGCCCCAGGGGGGTGGGCTGGGGAGGGGTCTGCGTGGGGCCGCGCCATGCAGGGTGCAGCAGGCTGCAGCGTGACTCAGAGGTGCAGAATGTCTGTGGGCAGCCAGCCCAGCTCCCAGATGCTTTTTGCAAGGGCTCGAGCTCTGCTCGAGGAAACGTGCGCTCTCCTCGCTCCACGTACACCGTCAGGAGCGCCCGGATCCTGCCGTCCCCTCCCCTTCCCACCCTGCCTGCCCGCTCTTCGAAGTTTGCAACCCCGTTCCCACCCTCCCTCTCCCCGCTGGGATGCATCCATCCACTTTACGCCCCTTGGAAGGGAAAGCTGCACGCTCGCATCCAACAAAAGGGGAACGGCTGTGTGCGTAAGGGGCAGCCCGGGAGCGAAACCCTCGGATCCAGGCTGGGGGCCAGGGAAGGATGGACGGCGTGACTCCAGGAGAGCCTGGCCCCCGCTCTCCTTCGTCTGCCAGCTCTGCTCTCCCGCCCCTGCAATGGGAAAGGGAGCAAGGGCACCCCAGCCCCCACCCCGGCATTTCTCATGGCGGGGGGACCGGCAGGTCTGCAGCAGCAGGAACGGGGAGGTGCTGCTGGCTCCACCACTGCCTCCAGCCAAACCAGATCCTCAGCGCAGCCAGCCCAGCCCGTCCCCTGCTCGTTCAGGCTTCGCACCAGCCTCACCCTTGCCCTGGATATGCCAAGGCAAGAGCTGTCCCAGCAGGAGGCATCTCCCTTTGCTCCAGCAAAGGGCTGCTGCACTCCCCTCCTGCGGCTGCAGCCACCGAGCCCATTCGGCTGGGGGCTCTTCTCTCTCCCGCTGTGGCTTTGGGGGATGCTCCATACCACAGCCAGCTACTTCCCACAGGGTCCGGACCCTCTTCCCACCATGGCATCCCAGCAGGACCCCAACAAGACCCAGAGCTCCTCCAGCTGCCCACCCTCCTCCGCCTCTGCCTCCGGCTGGTCCCAAGGATGAGGGCAGTGAGAGGCATCACGGCACTGCTGGATGCCGCCCTTCACTTTCCCCAGCTCCCAGTGACTCACGATCAGCTAAAACCTTTTGCTTTGATGTGGAGAAGAGCAGAGCAGGGAGGAGATGGCTTCCCACCACAGCTGCCTGCCTTTTTAATGAGCCCTGTTGACTGATTAGATGGCAGCAGCCCAAAGCACGGGCACCTGGAGGTGTCAGACCCTCAGGGGGAGAAACACTCACATGTCACAGCTTCGGGAGCGCCTGCAAGCTCGGCCCGGGGGCCTTTCGTCAGGACTTTTTGGGACTCATCATCTTCCAGGGGTTTCTCCTTCTTCAGGGCAGCGGGGCCAGCAGCGGGGCGGCTGGGCGGCCGGGGCTCTGTGGCCGGTGATGCTGGCGTCTGCCTGGGCGAAGGGCGCGAGGTCTCACCTGCCTCTGCAAGAGAAACGGGGTCGGAGCTGAGCACCCCGGGGTGCACGGCACTGTGGGCAGAGACCCCAGCCACCCAAACCCACCACAACTGCAGCGCGTCCCCAGCTGCTGCAACGGCACCGGTCGGTGCTTTGGGACTTTGATTTCAGGCAGGAGCCAAATCCAGCTGCGCCTGTTGCTCCTGCAGCCAGGAGCACGCAGCGGGGGGAAGAGCTGGAGCGCTGGCGAGGGATCTGGGGCTGCTCGGGATCAGCATCGGGGCTGCATCGCTCTGCAGCTGCTCACCCCAGTGCAATGCCAGCGGTTCGGCAGTACCCTCCCAAAAACCTTCCTGAGGTCCCACATTCCTGCTCTAAAAAGCCAGGGGATCTGGTTACACTCAGCAGTTCAAGCTGGATTTTTCATCTCCCCTTCCCATGAAAGGGCCACTGTCTTCCCTGCGGAAGCCGGCTACCACCTCCCCTCGTGTTCCCGGTTGCCCTGGGACAGGAGCATCCCCCTGCGGGACCCCCTGGGCAAGCAAAACCCAGAACAAGAGATGTGTTATGCCTGTGGGGATAAACCCCACCGCCACACACCCCCTGCAGAAACCCAGCGAGGAGAAGGTACAACCACCTCCCCCCGAGCCAGCGCTGGGGGCTGGGGGCTGTCACCCCCTCCCCACGGTGGGATGCTGGGGGGGGTGCTCGGTGCGATGCTGCACTCCCCCCACGAGCCCCCTCCTCGCCGCCCCATCCCTCTCCCCAGCACTCGGAATAGCAACCGCTTGCACAACAGGGGTTGGACCACACTTTTTATATAAAACTAAATTATAGCTTGGGCAAAGGGAGGGAGACCAAAGACCCATAATTTCCCTGGCTATAACAAGAGGTCCTACACGCAGGCAGGCAAGGGCGGGTGGGGGGAAGAGAGCCCTCGGACACTTCATTATACTCAATATAACAAGAGGTCCTACAAGCAGGAGCCGGGGAGGAAGGCAGGCAGACCTCACACGGATAATTATAGGGACTAAAACAAGAGGCCCTACAAGGGAGGCGGAGGGCCCCATCCACACCCCAGGGTCGGCAGGAGCCTGGCCATGCTGCAAAGGCATTGCAAAAAGCCCGGAGTGATGCTTGCTCAGCTCCCCGCTCCGCTCCGCCCAACGTGCTCATCCACCTGCCTCAGTTTCCCCGCGGGACCTCTCTGCCCTCCGCAGGATGCTGATCCAGCCGGGGGAATGGGAGCTCCTGTGGCGGGGTTTGCTGGGAAGGAAAACTCATCCCGATGCAGAGCCCTGCTTGCAGCTCTCCCCGGTGTGGCGACTGAGGCTCAACCAAGGGAAATCCAGCCGCTCTGGCTGAATTTTGCACAGCAATGTTACCTCCAAATGCCAAGCGGAATGGGAGTACACGAGCCCCAGAAAGAAGAAAACTTGTTCCCATGTCCCTGGAAAGCCCAGGGCAAAAAAGAGAGGAGAAGAAAGCAAGCTGTCATCTACCTATAGGTGTTTGCACATAGGCGTGGTGTACAGGTGAATAATAACCACAGGTTGCTGCATCCATGTCCTCTGTCATGTCCCAACCTGGACCAGCCTGAGTCAGACCTGCGGCGATTAGTCAGCACCTGATCTAAAGCCTTGCAAAGCCAGACATGAAAACCCCGATGGCTGAGGAGCTCTGGATGAAGCCCTGAGCCAGAGGCACCCGGTGCAGAGCATGAAGGGTGAAGCTCCCGCGTGGTCCCCGGGGATGGGATCTGAGCCGCTGGGCATCAGCGCAGCCGGAGAGCTGCTCCGGCTTCTGCCATCAGATGCCTGGAGTGCGCTCAGGGCTTAAAAACCAAGTCAAGACCAAAGTCTGGGGTTCCCCAGAGCAGTTCCATCACCGTCAGATCCCTTGCCCCGCTCTCACCCCCCAGGTCAGTGCTCCCCTCTGCAGGGAGCGATTCACACTGGTAAAAAGAGCTGGAAAATCAGGTGCTGCAGTGGGAGAAGGGCTGGCAGCTGCTGTGTGCACGGGCAGAGCTCCAGCCGGTCCCTGCTTCTGCCTTAGCCACCCTGCGCCGCCTCCATCATGTTCCTTGCCCCTCCGTGCCTGTTCCCAAGGGGCTGAGGACAAGGATGGTCTGTTTAGACCCCGAGCTCTGCGAGAAAGCAGCGGCGCCGGGCCGTGCGGATGGCAAGCGTGCTGGTCCACCGATGACTGAGACAAGGCTCGTTTTTGCCGTGTCCACTTCACACGTATAATTACCCTGCACAACAAGAGGTCTCACACACAACCACAGCGATGCAGGGAGGAAGATGGCAATTAAATTAACTCCCACTGGAACAAGCTGGCCAGAAGAGAGGCAAAAATAGACAGGAAAGACATCTGGGTAAGCTGGTCCTTCCCTGCCTTATACAGCCTGGCTTTCCTGTCGCTGCATGTCCATGGGGAGCACACGGATGGTGCTGGCCCCAGGCGCACGGCATCCCCTGGGAATGAGATGGAGAGGGGCTGTTTGCTCTCCTGGTCCTGATCTGGGGGTAGGGCTGGGGGCAGCCAGACACGTGTGGGCTCAGCACAAACCCCGCAGGCTTCTGCCCCACAGTGCCCTGCCTGCACCGCCGCTTTGCTGGGACTGGGCACTTCCCAGGCACCTCCCAACCCACCGGGAAACGCAGTGGGAATGCACAGGGAAATGCTCAAGCACTGGGCGTGCATGAGCACGGCAGCTTTCAAACAAGCCTGGCAAAATGCACCCAAAGGAGAGGCATCACCCCGATGGCACAGGGAGAGATGGACAGAGAGACCCCAGCACTGGCACAGCCGTTGGGATATGGGCTCGTCCTGCAGCTGCCTGGCTCCCCTTCCTCCTTTAAATGCCACCCCCCCTGACCCCTGTCCACAGGGGGGCTCACAGTGCTCTGTCTGGCACTGCCGGGCACCTCTCATGGACCAGGACGAGCTCTGCAGGGGTCCCGTGTAGATAATCCCCTGCCCCTCAGCTTCGTGCCCTCATCACACTTACAAACACTCGTTCTGGGGCACAAAACCCCTGAGAAAAGGGTTCCTGCTCCCCAAACCACAATAAGCTGAGCAGAGAGGGTGAGTGGGGAAAGAGGCTCCATCCCTTCATCCTTGGGGTCTGCCAGCGGGTCCCCTGGCAAGGCAAAGCCCCCCAGGGTCCCCTCTCCCTGTTGCCACCAGGGCACCCGACTGGCTTCTTCCCTCCACTGCTATTACCCCGCTGCTGCCAGAACAAGACCAGGCTCGTCCTAAACCTGTCAGGTTTAAAACCAACCACAAGCCCGGGCAAAACGTGGCCCAAACTCTAAGGAGAGCTGTCCCTCGGGATGGGACATCCATCCCCAAACCTGCCTGCACCCCCCCCCCCATCAGCTGCACCCCCAGCCCCTCCTGGCCAGGGTGAACGCTCATCATATGGTGGAGAAACAGCCCGGGATGAGAGTCCAGGTCTCTGCTCCCCATTCTGCACCACCTTTGGTAAAACACGAGGGAGAAATGAAGGGAACGCGGCACGGGGAGAGCGACTCACATGTTTTGTTTATCAGAACAGAGATAATAAAGCACTTAAAAATAATAAGCCAGGCTCCAATAAATCACAGCACTGCCGTAAGGTACGAAAGATTAGGAAAGCCGATAGACATGGAACTGCTTTCTTTGCCTCCTGATGACCAAGCCCGGGAGATGCACGGGGGTCATGTTTTCTGACTTTCTTCCCATCTACAAAGTCCAGACCCACCCGCTGTAAAAGCCCCAAGGCATCAGTAAGCTCCAAAGTCCACCAAGCGTCTCAGGAACTGAGAAAAACGGAGGGAGGAGAGGAAAAACGTAAAGAAGCTGGAAGGTTTCGTTGGCTTCGAGTATCTTACAATACTCCTGCAAAGTCCAACGTTCCAAACGGTCCCCCCGAAGCACCAGCTGCGGGAAGGACCCGCTTTGCACCGCCAGTGCCTGCAGGAGCTTCTGGGGAAGCCACGGGCTGTTCTGATTAGGGGAACAATTATTTGTGCTTTGGCCGGGAGGCACACTTAATTCCTGATGAGCTTGCAGGACCGAGCTAGCCCATCCCCGCAGCGCTGGACAAACAAAAGGAAAGAGCAGCACGTCAGCAGCTGGTGAGAGCGCTTGGCTGCACGGAGCCGGGATGGGGTAGAGCATCTCCGGCAGCACACACATGAGCCACACCACAAGCAGCACGGCCACAGCACCTCACGGCTCACGGGGACCTGTGGGTTTCCTTCCCAGCAGCTGGTTGTGGTGCCCAGACCCCCAGCTGGGAAGGCACAGAGGATGTGGGAAGATGCAAAACTGGAGCCATGCTCTTGGGTCAAAGCCACCCAGGTTGTCCCACGGCTCCTGCTCAGCTTTCCTGAGCTGTAGCTTAATTCAGCAGATGATCCATCTGGCTGCTTGGGATCTCTGATTTATCCGCCACTCTTCCACCCCAGTGCCTTTGGCTCAAATGGAAGAAATCTGGTGGCAGGAGAGGGATGGACACCTCACCTGCGTGACCACGTGCCCATCACCGCTGCCCCACACTGACGGGCAGCACGGGAGAGGAAAATGCCTCCAACACAAGCAGCTACAGACAGGCTTGGACTGGCGAGCTCCGAAGCGAGTCCCACCTCTTTGGCAGGCGGCGTGCTTGCATTAGGGGCTGTCAACCCGCTGCAAAGGGTAGAAGGGTCTTGACACGTCTGGACCCACACCTGAGCTCTTCTGGACCTGGAGAGCATCCAAACCGAACGCCGTGGGTCGCGACTCCTGCCGATGTGGAGATGCTCAGGAGAGCCCCCCATCCCCCCCCTTCCCTCTCCCTTTAATCCCTCAGGAATGGCTGGTCAGGGACGAGATAATGTTGGATGGAGACACAAACAGTGACAAGTCTAGCGAGGCATTTGCCATTAACAACACACTACCTTGCAGCAATATTTAGTTTGGGAGCTTTCTAATCTGTTTTATGCAGATAAAACGAGTGTGTAATCTCTCTTGGTTTGCCCGTACACGCTGCCTGGCCCAATCAGGTGTCTGTCTGACCTATTCAAGGGATATTTTAGAGCTTGATTAAGTGGTTTCAAGTGCAGAAGAGACGGCACTGAAGCAAATCCTTCCAATCCCATGAGCCAGGCTGGAGGAGAGGAAAGCGAAATTCTAGTTTGAAAGTTTGCTCAACTGGGAAAAGTCCAAACGGCTTATTTACATTCAGTCTGAAATTAATGCACTAAAGCATTTTCAGATTCTATGATATTCAGGGAAAGGAAAAGGAGGGCGGGAGGGGAATGAGGAGAAATGCCCAGAGCTCCCAGCACGCCCGGGACACATCCAGCACAGCTTTGCTTCCCTTGGCTCAGTGTCTCTGTTCACCTGGGCAATGCTTTGGATAAACAGGTCAGTTCTGGGACAATGAGGAATCTGGTCCAAAAAATATTGGTTTCTATGAAAAGTTACTTCCTAAATGCAAAAAAGCAAAACAAAGCAAAAAAAACCCACAAAACCCCAAATAGCTTGCCAGCCTGGGAGTTGTTATTATTTGTTATTTATAGCCATTGGGTGGGTAGGAAGCGAGGAATTTCAGGCTGGCCAGACAGGCCAGGACCAGCATCTATCCAGTCCACCCGTGTCCGACCTCGGCCGAAAGCTCGGCCGATGACAAAACCCTGGCGATGACAAAGCCCCGATTCCAGGTGTGGGGCACAAGGTGTCCCTACAAATTCTGTCACCCAAAGGTCCTCACTGAGACCCGACTGGCTCCTGCAAAGGAGGCACAAACCAGCCCTCATGGAAGAGCTGCTCCTACCCGAGAGCGAGGACAGTAGGGTGGTGGGAATAGCCCTCCAGAAGGGGTTTCAGGGAAGATAAGAAATAAAATCACTGCCATGCCCCTCTGTTACAGCAGCAACGGTGAGGACCTATTCTTTATGCCGTAAGAATATATTTAACATAAATGTATTAAGGCAGCACTCAGGACAGCAGCTGCAGGTGCGAGGGAAGCCGTGATCTCTAAGCCTAAGCTGGAGACAAGGGACCAACTTGCCCCAGGAACACAAACCAGACCCAGCAGAGCCAGGTTTCCGCCTCCCAGCTGCCCGGCCAGCCCATCTCCCAGCATCACACCCCGGCTCTGCCAAGTCAAAGCGCCTGTAACATCCCAAACGCACCGTGGGGCCAAGAAGTGGAGAAAAATGATGGGGAAAAGCAAAGGGTCAAAGATCCAGCCTGGGGTTGAGTCAACTTCCATTGACTTAGAGGAGCACGGTGCAGGCTAACCCCCCGCGCCCTGGTCACCAGAACGATGCAAAACCCTCCGTGCCATGGGAGCCTGGAATGGAGGAAGGATGCAGGAGATCCTGTGACATCCCAGGTGTCCTTAAGGACAAGCAATTATCCTTGAAGCCTGGAAAGTGGCTAATGCGATGCCTATCAGATCCAGGCAGATTCTGGGAATTACAGAGCAAGGAGCCACACCGCTGTGCTGGGGAAAATTATGGAGAGTCTAATTAAGGACCATGCCAGTACAGTAATTGCGTAACCTTACAGGGTTAAACCAGTACAGGTTCTGCCAGGGAAAATTTGTGTCTCTCTAACGTGCTAAGAGTCCTTAAAAAAAGTTAATTGAAGAGCAGATAAATGTGAGCTGGTGGACATCATTATTAACAAGAATAATAATTTGCACTTATGCAGCACCTTTCATCCTGAGATCTACCCAGCGCAGGGCCCATCACACATTACCCATATATATTTAACATTCACACAACTGCAGCTCTAAGCCTTTGTGAGATGGAATCTTATCACTGCTCGACCCAGCAGGGAAACTGAGGCACGTAAAAGGGATTTGCCCAAAGCAACATCCTACGGTGATGGAGCCTAAAAGCTTACAGCCCTGGTGCTCAGCTTGCCGCCGGCGTGCGTGCTCACCGGGCTGGGGTTTCTTTCTAAGCACAGACCCCAAAGTAGCTTTGGAGGAGCTGCAGGGTGGTCCGAAGGGGGCTGGGCACCGCTTGCAGGGCAGCAGCGTGCCTGCTCGCTGGAGGAAGGTGGCGAGGCTGGCCGAGGATGAAGCCATCCGGGTGGAGCGAGTCGCTGCTCCTGGAGCCAGCCAGGGGACCCGCTTCTTCCCGGTGAGAAGGCACAGCCACCGTGGGGAACACCGGCAGCTCAGCCCCAGCCCATCACCGAAAGTAGCCAAACTGGGTCAGCACCATCCTGCTCCGGGCATGGCTGCTCGTGCCGGGGACAGGAGCTGGTGCTGGAGCCTCCTGCGCGCCCAGGGGGAGCATCCCAAGAGAGGATGGGAGCGGGGTGGAAGCGCTTCCCAAAGGTACTGCCTGCTCCTCGTCCTGTGGCAGAGCCAGGAATCCATCAGCGGAGCCAGCGGGGGAACTTGCCCCCCCAGGTCAAACACGGAGCGCAAGGAGGCTGCCAAAGCCCAGCTGAAGACCTGAGCCGGCATGAGTGTGGTTGCAGCAGGCAAAGCCTGAAGATTGGGATTTGGAGCCAAAAAAATCCCAATACCCATCCTTGCTACAATGCAATAGCTCATTCCCACCAGTACAACCCCAGCGTGACACCCTGGGGGGAACAAGGGAAGGGGCTGCCAGCACCAGCAGGGACCCAGGCTCCATCCTGCCCCAAATCCCGCTGCCCCGGGAGGCTGCCAGTGCCCATCCCGCAGGAGGCTGCCCAGGGCATGGCCCCAGCAAGGCAGAGCTCTGGGAAATATCAGAAAAACTACAGCAAACGCCCAGCGGACAGCTTGGATTTCTGCAACTAATAGACTCGAGCAGGCGCTTTCCAAGGAAATTCAATAAGGAGCTGGAGAGGGAGCGGGACGCTGGGGCGGCAAGCGGCACAGCCCCGAAGGGCCTGCTTTGTTTTGCTCAAATCCAGAAACATTTGAAAAAAGCCAGCAATCTGCCTTTTTTTTTTTTCAGTCTTTTGGAGTTTTGTTGTTGTTCAAAGAAAAGAAAAAAAAATGAAGCGTTTTCATGAGCAGATTCATGAGAAACTCTGAAAAAAAAAACCAACACCCCAAAGTTAATCTTTTGGTGCAAAAAGTCTTTATCAGGGATAAAAAGAATATTTTTTTTTCTTTCAGGGCTTTTTATTTTGCCTCCTTTGCACTGACAGGATGTCTGCATGCAAATCTGCAACCAGTTGCATTTAAGTCAGTGCTAAGACAGGCAAAAACTTCTTTATTTTGACCTTGGAGGGAGTTGCCTTTGCTTCTGCCTCCCTCCCGGGGTAGGACAGAGCCCCAGTAACGGGTACCCAAGTGATGGCATCAACTCCTGCCCAGCCTCCCCTGCCCCACGGTGCTCAGAGCACCCGTGGGTGCTCAGGACCCCGAGCAGGGTGGCAGCATCCTTGTGCAGGCAGCTGGACTCAGGCATTTCGGGCAGAGCTGTAACACAAAACAGCTACAACAGCTTTCCACCTCCTGTTACACCTCGGGGCAAACTCCTTGGGAACAGGCAGAAAGAATTAGAAGGAAAAAAGTGCGTGTGAGCATCCCATCCCTGCCCAGCTCCAGCAAAGAGCCACATTGCTGCGGGCCACGCACGGATGAGGGGACATGGAGGGGGGACCCGGCGGTGGCCCCACGCAGCAGATGTCCTGCTGGGAAGGGAAGGAAGGGAGGTGGGAGCAAGCAGAGGCAAACCTGAAGGAAAGGTTTTTCTTCTGGAGATGGATTTGCCTCAAGCACCTCTGCCTCCCATAAGGGAAGCCCCTCTCCCGCTGTCCCTGCTCTCCCTCCTCTTCCTCCCCATGAAGTAAAACGACAAAAATAATCTCAGCAGCCAAAGGGCTTTCTTGTTTTTCTCCTGTTTTCTGTTAATTCCGTTAAAATAAATAATTATAGCCCACATATCCCACACAGGCAGACCACTGCCTCTTCTCCCCCAGGCTCCTCTGCAAACTACCTCTGGCTATCCCAAGGGTTTGGGTTCCACCAGGTCCATCTCCAAGAGATGCCAAGGAACAAACTCTGGGAAACGGGCTTCGTCTCAGGCTGGCAAACAGGACCAAGCAATGGCGATGCCAACCCACAACGCACTAACTTGGGCCAAACAACTCCGGTGCCTCAGTTTCCCCAATTTATTCCGCAGGCTTGGTGTTACCAGATTAGCTGGTCTAATTTGCAAAGCATCGGAAAGGGAGTTGAGCAAAAAATTCCCAGGCTCCGTGGTGCGTGACAGAGCCCCTGGACGCTGCCCAAGCGGTAACGGCCCTGCACCCAAACGTCACGAGGCCAAACAAGCATGAAAAGCACATCAGGCCCCCTCCATTCATCGCTCACCAAAAAAACAAAAAAAAAGACGAGACAGACCGAAGTGATGTGAGCAAGAATCCAACGCTCCAGACATGCAACCGGAAAGCTGCTCCCTGCAAGAGGGCAGGGATATTCTCTTGGCGTGAAATTCAGTCCCTGGAGCCTGGCCAGATGGAAAGTGAGTGTCCTGGAGACCCCCTTGCCACCCCACCCCACCCCCAAACCTAGAAAGGGAGGTCTCAAGGAGGCAAAGCTGGTCCAGCTTTGCTCAGGTTCACCCCATCCAGCCCGTGCCCCCCTCCAAGGAGGAGCTGGGGCAGAGGAGGTGGGTTAGGGGCTGGTTTGGGATGCACCTCGGCTGGGTCCCACCGCTCCTGCTCAGCACACCAGTACAACCAGGAGGATGAATCCTGCTCTACCTACACACCACTCCGGCACAGCCAGCGGCCGGGAATGTGGAAAAGCTGCGCGGCCATTTTTTCAGACACATTTAACAGATTGCTAAACTACTTTTTTAAAATAACCCACACTTGACCTTACAGTAGCTAGTGACCTTATAGTAGCTAGTAGCTAGCTCCTCTTAACCCGGGCTGGTGGCAAGCTCCCGTGCAAAAGCTTTTTTGCACTAGGTCCGTGCATGAACAATTCACCGTTTCCCACCTGGAGAGGGAAGGGAATGGAAGGAAATCCAGAGAAACGAGCTCCGCAGAGCCCCTGCAGCTGCCTCGGCCCCGGGACGCGGCTGCAGCACAAAGCAGTGCGAGTTCAGCTGGGAAGCGGAGCCCGCGGCATCCAGCTGGAAAAGCAGGGGGAAGAGAACAAGAGGATGTATTCTCCGAAACTTGGGCCCAGCCACGCTCCGGGCCAAAGCCAACAAGGGGAGAGATCCAGCAGTGCTGAGCTCGGTTCCTGTGCATCCCCATGCCCGGTGCTCCTGCCCGCTCAGCTTGCGGAGCACGCAGGGGTCTGGTCCCGGGATGGATTTGGCCCCTTTTGTGCCTGGCCTGACAGCATGAACAACGAGGTGTTTCACCTCTCGCCATCAGCTTCCTGCTCCGGCATTATTTTTTTTTCCCCCTCTCACACATCAGGACTTTTAATAACAGTTTCCACACCTGAACCTTGGTGGGGACCTGGACCGACCACCGTGGGACACCAGTGCAGGTCCTAACGCCCCAGGCAGAGCCACCACACCGCCCCGCCAGCCGAGGGGCTCAGCCCCATGGAAAAAGTGAGGATTCCCCAAACTTTTCCATCCACTCCTCCATGGCCTCATCCTGCCGCCCCCCCAGCATCCTGCTGCGAGAACCCCACAAGCTGCTGCGGGGTGGGGACCCCCAGACCCCCCAGGTTGCAGAACAGCCCCCAGCCCCTCAAACCAGCCCCGGGGTTGGGGGGGGGGGGGGGTTTAACCCCTTCAGCTCTGGCTGGCCCCACGCCCCGGCGGCTGCCCTGTGCGCTTGGCTGAGTTACACAAACTGCTGCGAAGTTTGTGCAGCGAAGCTCGGCTGCATCTGCTCCGCTCACATCGCACCCAGCACATGCACAGGGACCCCCCTCGCACCACTGTACAGCACCGTGCACACGCACACACATGCTCAAGCCTTCCTGGACACGCAGCCCCCCCGCCAGCCACACACACACTCCACTATACACCACCCCACGCCCCCCCCCCCAAACCGTGCTTACATGCAGCCCCTCGGCACCCACAACCCCACCCCCCCATTCCATGCACACGCACCGTCACCAGCGATGCACCCCCCTGCGGGGCACCCCACAGCTGTGCACCCACCCCCCACCCCCAGTTGCCCACCACAAGCCATGCACCCCCCCGACGCCAAGTCCTGCACCCCCAAGCCGTGAGCCCACCCCCTCCAAGCCGTGCATCCCCCACCCCAAGTCGTACACCCCCTGAGCCCACCTCCCCACAGCCGTGCGCCCCCAAGCCGTGTGCTCACCCCCCCGAGCTGTGCACCCCCCACCCCAACTGTGCACCCCCGAGCCGTGCTCCCACCCCCCCCGGCGCCGTGCACTCCCAGCTGTGCAGCCCCTCACCCCAACCACGTACCCCCGAGCTGTGCGCACCCCCCCAGCCGTGCACCCACACCACTCAAGCTGCGCACCCCCCCCGCCGTGCACCCCCTACCCCACCCATGCCCCCTCCAAGCCGTGCACCCCTTTCCCAGCTGCGCCCCCCAAGCTGTGCAACTCCCCCATACAGGCACCCCCAGCCGCGCCGCCCCCCATATACAGCCCCCCCATACACACACCCCCAGCCGCGCCCCCCATACACCTCCCCCAAACCGAGCACCCCCAGCCACGCACCCCCCCATATACACCCCCAGCCGCGGACCCCCAGCCGTGGCCCCCATATACACTCCTCCAGCCCCCCCATATACACCCCCCCAGCCGCGTACCCCCAGCCACGCACCCCCCCATATACACCCCCAGCCGCGGACCCCCAGCCGCGCCCCCCATATACACTCCTCCAGCCCCCCCATATACACCCCCCCAGCCGCGTACCCCCAGCCACGCACCCCCCCATATACACCCCCCAGCCGCGCACCCCCAGCCGCGCCCCCCATATACACCCCCCCAGCCGCGCACCCCCAGCCGTGCCCCCCCCCTTACACACCCCCCCAGCCGCCCCCCCCCCTCCCAGCCCCGCGCTCCCCCTCTGCAGCCCCCCGGTACCTGGCGGCGGGGCCGGCTCGGCGCGGCGGGGCTCCGGGCGGCTGGGCCGGTGGCTGCCGGGCTGGGACATCGGGGGGCTGCGGCGGGGACGGCGGGGGACGGCGGGGGGCGGCGGGGACCACGGGCTCACTGCCGGCCCCGCCGCGCTCACCTGGGGCCCCGGGGCCGCCGCGCCTCGGCTCAGCCCCCGCGCCCGCCCCCGCCGCGCGTACCCCGGCCCCGCCACCCGGAACGGGCCGCTCGGGGGCGCGGGGCTGGGCTTCGGCCGCTTTTTTTTTTTTTTTTTGCTTCCCAATTCCTTAAAAAAACAAGATTTTTTTGAAGAAAAAAAAAAAGCCAAGCTGCGAGAACAAACAAACAAGCAGCCGCGGCCGCAGCGCTCCGCGGAGCGCCGGGGTGGGGGGTGGGGTGGGGGGTTGGTAAAGTTTCGTTTGGGGGCTGGAGCAGAGCCGGGGAGGGGAGAGGCGCAGGGCAGGCAGAGGTTGCTTGGCTCCCAGGGCCAGCCTCGAATTTCTCAGCTTTGCTGCGCTGTCGGCTCGGTGTTGCGCCCCCCCCCCCAAAAAAAAAAACCAAAACCAACCACCCCAAAACTGAAGGAGGGGGGTCGTGGGGATTAGTGGGTTTGGGAAACTCCCACCGCCCAGCCTTGCTCGGGACCCCCGGGTGGGTGCTCCAGCCTGTCCGCTCTGCGCCCAGAAACAAGGAGGTGCTTTTGTTCCCAACTGCTGGTGCACCCCAGGGAAACCCTCTGCCCCCGCCTCGCCCCTCCCTGCCTCAGTTTCCCCAACTGGTAAATGAGGTTCGGCTCCTTCGGGGCGACGCCTGGAGGTGCTGGGCTGGGACCCAGGTTCCGAGCGGTAGCAGCACCCCCCAAGCAGGCCAGCCCAGGCTCCGCTGGCTTCGCTCCGGCGCTGTGTCCCTGCCGGATCCCCACGAGGATTCATCCTCGTGCAGAGCCTCATGTAGAACCCGGTGGGACATTTTTCAAAGTTGTTGGTTTTGTGTTTTTTGTTTTTTTTTTAACCACGCCGCCGTGTTTTCCTCCCGCATTTCAACAGCCCAGCCTCGCCGAGCCTGCAGAGAGGCTGCAATCGCAACCCGGGCTCGGCTGGAGCCACGATGCTGCCAGCAGGAGCCTGGCTCTGGCCCAGCTGGCAGCATGGGGGGCTGCCCCCCCCTGCCCTCCCCTGTAGCGTAGGGCTGGGGTCACCACCAGCCGCCACTTCCCTCGGTCACCGCTTCCCAGACACGCCGGGGGTCTGGGTGATGGCACAATTTTACCATCTCGAGATGCGGCTCCCAGTTCCCAGAGCAGCGCTGAGCCCATGGGACAGCCCCGGCTGGCTCCCCGCATCCCGCTGCTTTCCCGCCTGGTGATGCTGTAATCCTGCTGCCATCGGGGCTGTCCCCTGCGCTGTGGTGTGGCATTTAAAGTGGCGAGGGAGAAGGGGAAAGCGCTGAGACATCACCGCTGTGGCCACATGTAAGGGAACAAGTTGAGAAGGGGGGAAATGAGGCAGCCTGGGGGGTGAAGTGGGACTGGGGGGACCCAGCATGCTCAGGATCTTGCTGAAAGCTCCAGCCTGAAGCCAGGGAGATGGAGAGGATTGTCCAAGACCTCCAAAAAGGGTCTGTTTTAAAGCCAACTTGTCACTGGCTTGCGAGTATTCCTGCCTGCACCCGACAGTGGCCCTAAGATCCTGCTGCTGGAGCTGCATCCTCCTGAGAGCCAGCCAGCACCATCCTGCCCACCCTGCTGTGTTGGGTGCTGCACATCCCAGTCCCTGCTTGGCAGGTTGGAAAAATAGGGACACTGACACCACCGGAGCCCCATGTGCTCCCTGCCTGGGCAGTGGTGAGTGCATGGGGAGCAGGATGAGGAGCAGGATGGGGTGCAGGATGGGGAGCAGGATGGGGTCCAGCACCATGTGGGGCCATGCACCCTCCTTCCCAGCTGCAATGAGCCTTTCTCTGTGTGTCGTTGTTAATGTGGGTGAAGCATCAACTGAGGCTGTGACGCCCTGTCCCCAGGGAGGCCACTGCAGCACAGGTCACCCCCCCAGGAGCCATTGGCTGGACCATTTCCCTCACCTGACACCGCCCCAGCAGGACCCAGCCAGCTTTCCACAAGGCTTCATTAAAGCAGCATCCAAGCGCAGAGCCGGCCGAGCCGGTGACGGCGAGCGGGGCAGCGGGGTGTGCCGGCATGGCCGGCCTCTGAGGCAGTGCCTGTGAGTCACACCGGGAACACGCCAGCCCCACGCACTGCCGCCCCACATTCCTCCCTGTTTACCTGCTCAGACACCCGTGAGCCCGGCCGCACTGGGGCAGACACACCCTCGCTCCTCCTGGGCAGCCCCGTGGTGGACAAAGGTGCTCGATGCAAGGATGGCCCAGCAACCTTGGGATGCCTTGGACCTGGGGAAGGAGGAGGGCGGCTGCCTGGGTGGGTGATGCTCTGCCTGGGTGGGTGATGCTCTGCCTGGGGGAGGATGGAACCAGGAACCCGGGTGCCACGTGCTCGGCTCAGGCCATGAGGCTGCACAGCCAGCTGGGGATTAGCAGCGTTTTTACTCTGTGCTGACAGCTTGGCCTGATAACCCCCTCAAAAAAAAAAAAAAATTTAGTACTTGGGAAGCTGAGTCACAACTTCGGTGGCCCTAGCTCTGCCCCCCTGCGCAGCTCTGGCTTTGGAGGGGGAAAGGGGCTCCTGGGGCTGGCAGAGACCCGGGCACGGTGGGAGCCATGCCACGCAGGAAAGTGCTTTGCAGGGGTTTTGGGGCTGGAGAGCAGCACTTTACCCACAGCAACGCTGGGACCGTAGTGCTGCCTGCCCCGTGGGCCATCCCACCCAGTCTCCCGTGCCCTGAGCGGGGACACCCTCGGCTTCAGAGGCACAGCACCGCTCCCCCTCCAAACGCGGGCACTTGCTGTCCTCCTGCCACCTCCTTGCTGCCTCCTCCCATGGGGGTTTCTCTCCTGCTGCATCCCATGTTCATTCAGAAGCAGGAGGAGAAATGTGGCAAGCCCAAATTTCTTTCTTTTTTTCAGCCTTCCCCGACCTCTCCTTAGCGTGCTGCGTCGCAGGGACAGTTCAGGCACGTCACCGGCAGCATCGGTCACCAGCAGCATCTGGCAGGGCAAGCGGCTCAGCGGGCCCCGCCGCCGCTCTCCCGTGAAGGGCCTTGGAAAAAACCATGCTGCTGCTTTGCATCGCTGGTGCCCAACAGCAACAAACCAGCCTCTGACCCCCTCCCTCGCTGTGGGGCTGCTGGTCCCTGGGCATGGTGGTCCCATGAGGGCTCCAAGCCCTGTCCCTGTACTGGAAAGCTCCAGGGATGGAGGTGGGCAGGAAGGTGTGAATGAGGTCTGTCATGGGGGGGTTACAATTTGCTCGGTGATGCTCAGCACCCAGCACGCTAACAGGAGCCTTTCGCACAAAAAACAAGTATTTCCCCCCTCCACCAAAGCATTGTCCCCTCTAAAAACCTGCCCTTGAGCAGTTTTAGCAGGGTTCTGGGGTAGGCAGGCGAGAAGCTGGGGGCGCCCTGCAGCGTACAAATGAATCCTGCGGTTGATTACACCTGGATTAATGCCACGATACACCCAGGACTGCTGCACCCCAAGGAACGCTGCGGGAGCCGGCTGTATTTTGGAAAACAAGGCCATTTCTGTAGGTGTGTGACTGCACTGACCCACATTCACAAGCCCTGGCACCAGCCACCGCTCCGAGCTCCTTCGCCGCCAAAGTAAATCCACCCGAGTCCTCCCAGCTCCCGGGCTCCTCGTGGGGATCAGCATCTGCACCCCATCACCCCTGACTCTGTTGCTCCCCCTTTACCCCACAGCCCCCCATCAACCTGGGCTGGGGGGTGCCACAGAAGGATGGGGGAGGGGGAGCGCAGAGACTGAAACCTCCCTGACCTTCCCCGGCGAGGATTTAGCATTAAAGCCTCGACTTTGTAGTTCAAAGAGTATTTTGCAACATTCCCGGCATCCGTCCCTCGGCGAACCCTTTTGCAGTTTCGAAAGAAAAATAAATAAATAAGAGAAAACGCCTGCAATCCGAAAACAAAACAAAGCAAAAATTATTAAAAAAAAAAACAAACACACCAAGACACACACCACCACCCCCCCCCCCAAAAATAAACCCCAACCACAGCATGCGGTTAACCTGCCATGAATGGGACTGTAGATTTCGGCTGTGTCTCAGCACAGAGCCGGGCTGTGCAGGCTGAGCGGTGTTTGCTTAGGGTCCAAGCCATAACCCCCTGATCTGTCGAGCATCATTACCAGTCGCTGCCCGCACACAAAATCTCTAAACAAAATAACCTTCTCAAACCCTTCTGGGCGAAGCAGACGGGGGGGGGGGGGGGGGGGGGGGGCGGTGGAGAGGCTGGGTTCGCAGTGAATGACCCCACTGTTTTAGATTTTCTGCTAAAAGATTTTGATGAGTCACGAGCTATTTCTGTAAATAATAAAAGAGAAAAAAAAAAAAGGAAACGGACATTTAAAAAAAAAAAAAAAGGGCCCCCATGAACATTCATCTTTTGAAGATGGAAAAATTAAAGGTTTCCCCCCCCTCCCCTCTGTGCCACGCTCTGTCCCCGGGGGGGCTGTGTGCAAGGATTGCTATGGGGGGGCCCAAGGCACGTGAGCAGCTGCAGGAGCATCACGCAGGACCAGCCCCACCACTGCCACCCACCACGGCTGCCCCCCCGGGTGACTGCTGGGACCATGGCTTGGGGGGCTTCTGGCCAGAAGCCCCCCAAGCCATGGTCCCAGCAGTCACCCGGGCGGGCAGCTGTGGTGGGTGGCAGTGGTGGCTTCTGGCCCGCCAGTGCTGGGGGGGTGAGTGGGACAGGTCCCAGCCAGGTGGGGGGCTGAGCACCACTGTGGCCTTTTGCAAGGAAGGAAATGGAGGCGCGAGGCCGCGCAGTGCTGAGGATGCGGGTGCACGCGGGGGTGGAGAGGGAACACTCAGCAGCACCATCCCTGCACGGGGCCGGTGACAGCGTTTCTCACCGCTGCTGCGTTGGGGCTGACGCTGAGCTTGGGTCAGCAAAGCAGATTTGGCTTTGGGGTGGGGGCGACCACCTGCCCTGGCTGGAGCTGCTCTGGGGCTCTCCATCACCCCCGGAGCACCGCAGGTGGCCAGATCCTGCTGTGGGAAGGGATGTGCTGTGCTCACACTTGCCAGCAAGGTCCCCTTTGTCCTCTCCTCCCCGTTCTGTGCTGGGGGACCTGCAGGCTTGGGGTCAGTGTTCCAGGTTTTCGGCACAGATGGGTATGAGCCGAGGCTTTCCAAGAGGCTGGGGTGGCAAACGCAGGCGCTTACCCCCAGCCAGTGTCTGCTCCCCCTCTCCCTGGTCTTTTCCTTCCCACCTACTAAAGCCACGTTATTCTATTCTATTCTATTCCATTCTATTCCTTTCTATTCTATTCTATTCCATTCTATTCCATTCTATTCTATTCTATTCTATTCTATTCTATTCCTTTCTATTCTATTCCATTCCATTCTATTCTATTCTATTCCATTCTATTCCATTCCATTCCATTCTATTCCATTCCATTCTATTCCATTCTATTCCATTCCATTCCATTCTATTCCATTCTATTCTATTCCATTCTATTTCATTCTACTCTATTCTATTCTATTCTATTCTATTCTATTCTATTCTATTCTATTCCTTTCTATTCCTTTCTATTCTGTTCTGTTCTATTCTATTCTATTCTATTCTACTCTAGTCTACTCTAGTCTATTCTATGCTGTTCTATTCTATTTCTATTCTATTCTGTTTCTATTCCATTCTATTCCATTCCATTCCATTCAATTCCATTCTATTCTATTCTATTCCATTCCATTCCTTTCTATTCCGGTCTGGTCTGTTCTATTCTATTCCACTCTATTCTATTCTATTCTATTCTATTCTACTCTATTCCTTTCTATCATATCATCATATCATATCATATCATATCATATCATATCATATCATATCATATCATATCATATCATATCCTCTAACTAAAGCAGTTATTCTTCCCACTGCTTTTTGAGATCCCCTGTGCAGGGGGCTCGCAGCCCCATCACAGCTTGCGCTTTGCTCCGCACACGATACAATGCTGATATTAAATCAGCCACCATCTCTTTGCAGGGAATACACCACTGAGCGGCAAAAGAAGAAGAAATCAGCTGCATGCAAAGTATATTCAAGGGCTATTCGTACAGCAACTTGTCTGTACCCGCCCAGGAAGGGGGGAGCTGGGACCCCCAGGTGCTGCCTCTCCTGCAGCAGCCTCCAGCCCCACAACGAAACCGGAGAAGTGAAATGGGTGCAGAAGGGAAACTGAAGCAGGGAGCAAACACGCCTGCAGCCCATGGGTGGGCAGCTGTTGTGGAGCCAACGTGCTGGTTTTGAACCCAACATGCTCTTTTGGGACCCCTCCTCAGCCCTGATCCTGGGGGGGACACACAGCCACATGGACCAGAGACCCCCGGAGACATCAGCGGCTCAGGGAGGGGAACAGATCTCAGAGCAAGAACACTATGGCCACATCCCTTCCCGGCCCTTCGTGTTGCAATTCCTTCATGCTCATTTAAAAAAAACCCACCAAACAACCAAAAGCACTCCTTTTTTTTTTTTTTTTTTTTTTTCCCTTTCTTTTTAACTATTTAAAAGCCATGGTGGCTGCGTGCATCCGAGCCAGCCACTTGCCCCTGGTCGGGGGCTCAGTCCCCAGCAGCAAACCCTGCGTTGTGCTTCAGGGGTGGGCAAAACTCCCATGGATTTGGGGCAAAGCTTCGAGCTAGCTGCAGGGAAGGGTGATATCCTCATGGATGTAAGCTCTGGAGCACCCAGGAGGGAAGAAGAGGAGAGGGATGGGTGCCTCCTGCTCCAGTTTTCTGGGTGGGTGGTGCTGCTCCGCGCCCAGGAGCTGAGGGAGGGGGTGGCTGGTCCCAGTCTGTTCCCCCCTCCACATACTGGTTTAGCAATCAAACCAAGAAAGCTTTCATGTCCATAGCAGGGGAAAAAAAGGAAAAAAAGTTTCTAGTTTAAAAGTTAAAAGCTCTTTCTCCAAGTGTTAAATCAATCAAAGCCACATGTTCCCCCAAATGATGGACAGCCTGCGCCCCGCCGCGAGCCCCCGCACCCTCCCCGTGGGAGCTGGGGACCTGCTGGATAACGGGACACTCTCCCCATGGCTTGTGCACCCATGGGTGCTGGCTCAGCCCCCCCGGGCGGGCAGTGGGGCACGTTCAGTGCACCCCAGGAAGCCACCGGCGAGCTGGCTGCGGTTCAAAGAGCCCTGGAAAAGGGCCACTGGAAAAAAGATTAAGCAAATTTGGCTGAGCCAGAGCAGCGGAGGGAAAGGGGATATAACAGTCTATTAATATTGGCAGGGTCTAGACACAGATGGGAGCCAGCCATCTCACTGGGCTGCGAGGCGGCTGGGGGCTGCAGTGGCGGCCGAAATCTGCTCCCTGCCCTGTCCCATCCTCATCCCTGTCCCCTTTGCTGCTGCAGCCCTGGCTGGCAATCAGAGCGAGGATATTCAGAAAAAAAAAAAAAAAGAAAAAAAGAAAAAAAAGAAAAAAAAAAAAAAAAAAAGAAAAAAAAAAAAAAAAGCAATGGCCAAAAGGCCATTTGCCATTCTTATAGCAAAGCCCAGGTGCCCCGGGAAGTCGTGTCCCCGAGGCGATGGCCAAACTCTCACTTTTTTTGTTTTTAAGGGGCAGATATTGAGGCTGCAAACCTGGCCCTGCTTTTGGAGCCTTGATGTGCCTGGAGGGTTTCTGGATAAACCTCCAGCCCTCTGGCTGCAGAAGCCTCTGAAGAACATGGCTGGGCATGTGTTAAATGTGCTGTGGAGGGGCTACACTGCAGAACTGGTCTTAAAAAAAAAATGAAAAAAAGAGATCGGAGCAAAAATTCCCTAAGAGCAGTGGCAAAAACTCTCTTCCCTACTCATCATTAACTTCTTATCAATTCTCAATATAACTTCTAAAATAACTACTAATTGTTATTTTTCATTCATAAGGGAGATCTCCTGCTGTGGTAACTCCAGCAACTCACCTTCACCCCAGCCTTTAAGGAAAACCTTTCCCATCTCAGCAGCGTGAAGCAAGGGCTGTTTGGTGAGGAAGATGAGGGACACTCTTGTTTGAGCTGCTGTTGCATTTTTCCAGGAGCCGCTGCCACCTCATCCCATCCCATCCCATCCCATCCCATCCCATCCCATCCCATCCCATCCCATCCCATCCCATCCCATCCCATCCCATCCCATCCCATCCCATCCCATCCCATCCCATCCCATCCCATCTGCAGGAGTGCACCAGCACAAAGCTGGGTGTTGTGGGGGGCTGGCAGGGCTCTGTCCTGCCATCGAGACATCCATGGAAATTCAGGCACTTCCCAGGTATCTGGGATACAGGGACCAAAATTACCAGGGCTGCTGTAGCCCCCCAGCTATCTCGACACTGACAGAGCACAGCAAGTCACTCCTCTCCCCTCTGATGCTTGGCTGACCATCATCCCTCGCTGCTGAAGAGCCTACAAGGATTAAAAAACGCAGATTATTTTTTATCAATAACAACAAAGCAGCCGGCACAGCAGCATGATAGGTAATTTATTTTATTGCATTTTATAATGCCATTGTCCATACAGATTACATGCAGCTAGATCTACTGTACAAGGGTTTACCGTCTGCCAAAGCAGACACACGGAAGTTCAGAGTACAAATACACAGCAATGCTATTTCCTTTTATACAGCACGAGGGATGTGGCAGCGAAGGCGGCGGCGGGAGAGAAAGGGTCACTTTATACACATCCTCCCTCCCCTCCACCCTCCGGCCCCCTCTTGGAACTCATCCCACCTCATCCCACCTCCCCAGCATCACCTTCCCGCCCAGCGCCAAAGAGGATGGGGGGGGGGGAAAGGACAAGGTTGTGGCAGGGCTGGCACTTGCCTGGAGCAGCCAGGGGACAGGGATGCTCCCAGCCTGGGTACCCACCTGGGTTCCCCCCGGGCCATCACCTGGGAGCGGAGGGTCCCTGAGCCCCTGGCTCTGGCCTGTCCCTACCTTCCCCAGTGCTTCCAGGACAAAAACCTAGATCCAGGGAGAGCCTCCCGGGCGGTGGGGCTGGCCAGGCGTGTAAACAAAGCAAAGAAACCCTTTGGTTTAACGCAGGTTCGGCTGCTGCTCTCCCTTCGCCTCCGCTGGCCTCCCCAGCAGCTCCCAGTGCTCCCAGCACCCCTTCCCTTTGAGCACTGGTTTCTGATCCTCCCCAGCTCTACCTATTCTAGCTATTCGGGGAGAGGGGATCATTGAGGGGAATAAAAAAAAAAAAAAAAAAAAAGAAAAACATGGAAAAATGAGTAATTCCTTCAGTGGGAGATACCCAGAAAAATGCCTTTACTTACAGAGAGGTGCCCACGCCTTCCCCTCACAGAACTGCCCCAGGGCAGAAAGAAACAAGAAATAAAAAATAATAAAAAACCAAAAAAACAACCAGAAAAAACCCAAAAAGAACAATTTGTGTTGGTAGGTTTAAACCCAGTATATATATATCTCAATATATACAGACATACAATTCTGCCACACATCGCGTTTGGTCCTTTATCCTTCCTTCTCTCCCTTCCCCCCCGCCCCCGCCTCCGGCGTGTTTGAGGTAAATCCCGCAGAATTTCGTAACATTCAAACCAGCAAAAAATAAACCAGAGGGGCGAGAGGGGCAGGCACAGGCAAGGCTGGGAGAGGACACAGTACCTGGGTTCGGATGGGACCCTGCAGAGGCAGCCGGGCCGGGCAGGGGGTAAGAGAATGAATTAAATTTACCCCTGAGTATCAAACCGGGCGCGTTTCCCGTGAAAACACCCACCAGGATTCCCGTTTCAGCAAGAGCCAGGGAAGAGGCATCACCTGGAGCCACAGGACTTTCCAAACCTGTGCATTTGTTTAAAGAAAAAAAAAAAACTCCTTTATATTTATATATTTATTTATATATATATATAATATATATAGAGAGTGCTCTTCGGAGCCAGGCTGGCGGCTAAAGACCTATAGGAATATACAGCGCGGAGGGGAAGGCGCCAGGTTGTCCTCGTGGGGGGTGGGGGTGATGGCATGATGGCGTACAGGGGTTTTGGCTGGACCCCTGGGGATCTGGAGGCATGCGGCTTACCCTGGCCCTGGGAAGCATTTCGGGGATGTCTGTACCTCTGGAAAAGCTTAAAAAAAAAAAAAAAAAAAAAAATACATCACACCCCCTGCCCCGAGCAGGAACTGCAGCAGGCGCTGGAGGGCTTGCCAATGCCAGGGCACTTCGTGCCTGGACCACCCTGGATTTTGCTGGCCCATATGTGGAACCAGGGGGTTGCAGAGCTGCTAAAAACCGGAATTTGAAGAGCACGAGGAAGGCAAAGGAAAAGGACCCAGGAAAAGCAAACGAAGGGGAGCAGCTACTGAAACACCCCCCTGAAACAGCGAGGGGGGGGTCTGAACCCAGGCAGAGCTCGTGGCCCTGTGGATGGGGGGAAGGACCCCCACGCAGAATAACTCCCGCAGTGGGGGGCAGCTGGGGCCAGCAGCACCCACCGCCCGCAGCCCTCCCCGCACCCATGCAATAGTGATGAATGCACCAGGCTGCAAAACCTCCCCCTCCTGAGGAAAAAACAAATTAAATCAGTATGAGGCCAGGTTATTCCGTCCTCAGGGACACTGGGCTGTCACAGACACGTTGGAGCAGCACGGGGATGACACCGGGTGCTGGCACTGCCCTAAGAGCCACAGTTGCCTCCCCCACCCCCCACCCCCGGCTGGGGAGATGCAAACCAAAAACCCAAAAGCCTGGAGGGAGGCAGGCGATCCCCTGCCAAGGGTGAACCGTGGTGGAGCAGCAGCGGAGGGGGTCCAAGGGCTGCACCCCAACATCCAGCCCCTCCATCCCTCCCTGGTCCTTCATACAAGTGAAGTAGCGACGTGTAATGCCAGCCTCCCTCCAGCAACACCCGCCCGCGGCAGCTGTAAACTTGTTTTAAATAATAACTTAAGATCAAAAAAACAGAAAAAAAAAATGAAAAAAAGAAAAGAAAGGGAAAAAAAAATTAAAAAAATGAGAGAGAAAAAAAAAAAGAAAAAAGAAGAAAAAAGAAAAACAAATCATGGAAAAATATGGGAAAATACGCAGCGCCTCTGGCCTTGCGGCTCCTTTGGAGATACATGGGGGGCCAGGGCTGCACCCACACTGCAAGAGAGGGGGGTCGGTCCGCGCCCCCCAGCCCCAGCAGGGTCTTTGGTGTCCGGCGGAGCCAGCAGCGGCAGGGATGAGCCGGGAGAGGCCGGAGGGCTTGGGGAAGGGGCTGGCAAACCTCCTGGCCAGGGTGTTTTGGCAGCAGCGAGGGAGCGAGCGAGGCTGCGGCGTGGAGAGAAACACGGGTCGAGTGGAGACACCTAGCGAAGGCCGGCACGGCACGGCACGGCACGGCACGGCACGGCACGGCACGGCACGGCACGGCACGGCCAGCACCCACGCAACTGCACGGGCACCCACGCCAGGGGCTGGCCAGGGTGGGTTTTGCAGGATTTTCAGGGTTTTTCAGAAGGTTCAAGGGCGCCTCTACAACACCCGCCGGGGGATGCTGCTGACCCCCATCAACAGCCCCCCCCCCGGGCTGTGCCTCCCCCCGGGTGGCTGCTGCTTCCCGAGGGGCTCGGCATCCCCTGGATGGTGCCAGGGTGGCACTGGGAACAAGGCTGGGGGGGGGGGCGCTCAGCCTCACCGATGGCTGCAGAGGGGAGCCGGGGCCAGCCCCCCGCCATCTCTGCAGCCACCTGGGTACCCAGGATGGACCAGGCAGCAAAGAAGATGATCTGAGGTACGGGCTTGCCCCAGGGACACATGCCACAGGGCCAAGAGCCCCTCTGCGATGTCACAGAGGTGATGGATGCATGGGGACACACGAGCACACATCCCCCTGACCCACAGCTGTGTGTTGCATTTAAACCCAAACCACAGCTCCCGGCGTGCCGGCGCCAGGACCCCGCACGGGGCTGGGGGCCACGTGCTGGAGCAGCGATGCAGCCCCCACCGCCGAAGTCTCAACCCAGGGTACCAGGGACAGGGAGGGATGGAGCAGCGCTCGGCGTCGCTTCGGGAGAGCCCAGAGCTGGGCTCGAAAACGGGAGCAGCTCCACATCCATCACGGCAAATCCCCCAAGACCCTGCTGCATGCCAGGACAGCCAGTGCCAGCCCGGCCGTGCTGGGGAAGGTGCTGGTCCCCGAGAAAGGTGCTGGTCCCTGAGGCCAGCGCAGGGCACCGAGGTGGCCGCAGCTGCCTGCCGGGAGGAGCCTGGCGCTGGGTACCCACATCACCACCACAGAAAGAAAGAGCAGTGAGAAGAGGGGTGTTTGGTTGTGTTGTTCTCGTTATTATTAATTTTTTTTTTTTTTTTGGCATTATTACCATCTGTTCACCTGAACTACGGACCTTCTGTCTCTAGAAATCTTTTGGTATCTTCCCATCTGGACGCACACGCACACAAAAGGATAACAAAAAGAGACGATGAAAGCGGGAGCGCCGGTGGCAGCAGGCTCGGCACACCGGCCACAGCCAGGTTTGCCCACCACCGGCTTTCACCGGGGGCCACGGCCAGGTTTGCCCACCACTGGTTTTCACCGGGGGCGGCTTTGCTGCCAGCGGCATGGCTGGGAGGCAGCTCAGCGCCGGGCTCTGCCCATGCCAGCCCCTCCGGAGGAGGCTCGGCGGTGGCGGGTGCTGCATCCCTGCGCCACTGCCCATCCTCGGAGTCCCTGCCCCGGCTTGGCAGGAGGAACTGGGTGCGCAAGGGGACGGGAGACGTTCCCCAATGGCAAGGTCGGGCCACTGGCCGTCCCTGCACGGGCTGGGAGAGGTGTCACCTGCTGCAGCCGGTGTCGAGAAGGAAGCAGGGAGCCGTGTCCTCGCTGCCCGGCGCTGGTGGCTGGCTGGGGATGGTCATCACCGCTGGGTGCCACCAGCCCCCCCACCAGTGGGGACAGGGGCCAACCCAGGGCGGCTGCTCTGCTCGCCGGGCAGTTTAGCAACCTGCCAGAGGTGACAAGGCAAAGGGGACACGGTCCCACCGACGTGCTGGTCCTCATCCTTCCCCGGCCACGAGCCAATGCTGCAAGCCCGACATCCAGACCACGGCAGGGGACTCGCCCCCGTTTCTGCCGTTTCTTCCCCCAAGGCCGGGTGGAGGCAGCACGTGGGCAGGGTCCACGGTCCCTCCTAGTGCAAAACCCACTGGGAGACGGAGAGATGACAGCGGGTTCCTGCCACGGCCTTCCCTCCCCAGGGTGGTCACTGGTGGAGGCTTGAGCATCACCGGGCAGAACACCGGAGGGGAAAAGGGGACGGAGGTGCCTTCCCTGTGCCCACCGTGCCCGGGGAAGGAAAAAGGGACCATTTCGGACAGAAACAACCTACCATCCTCGTTCACCAGTCACTAATCAAGGGAGGAGGGGAGAAAAAGTCCAGCTCTTGGGTTTTTGCTTCTCGTGTCATGGGATGTCCCCTGCGGCAGGGGTCGGTCAGTCACCGGGTCTGCAGCATGGGGCGGTGGGGAGCGTGAGGGACGAGCCATCAGCGACAGGTTGTTGCACCAAGGAAACCCTTTTGCTTTGTGGAAGTGCCTTTAAAAAACAGGTTAACGCCGAAGGTCACCTTGGGGAGGTGGGAGCCGTCGCTTGGTCTCCAGTCGGGAGGGTGGAAAGGGTTTGCCCCTCGGTGGGGAGGAGGAAGGGGTCCTTAGGACAAGTCTTCCACCGGCAGCTCCTCCTCCAGGTCCCTGTCGTCAGGAATCGTCACATTCTGGTTGGTGGTGGCCATCAGCGAGACAGGTCTGCTGTCATCTTCTGCCTCAGCTGGTTCCTCCTTCACGTGCACTGGATGGCTGCGAGGAGGGAAGCCTTCAGCCTCGGGGAGCTGGTCCCACTCGCCACAACCCCACGAAACTCCTGGTCCAACCCCTGCTCCTCATGCTGAGGGGGGAAGGAGCCATGGGAGGCAACAAGCAGCTCTGGGTGCCCACGTGCCACCGTCCCTTAGCTCCAAAGCCTCCGCAGCCCAGTGACCCCCACCAGCCCCGTCCCTCACCCCCTCACCCTCGGCCGGGCTGACCTGTACTGCTGCGGGGACAGGCGCGGGCTGTTGCTGCCGTTGCTGTTGACCTGCTCCACGGTGCTGCTCACATCGTCGTGGCCCACGTGCAGCATGCCGCTGGCGGAGCTGGTGTTGATCATGGTGGGGCTGTTCAGCAGCGGGAAGCTGCTCTCCGCCAGCGCTGCCTGCAACAGAAAGCGGCAGCGGCTTGAGGCGTGGAGGATGTGAGACCGTGACGGAAAACAGGACTACGGAGGGGTGATGGTTCAGTGCTCCCCGCATCCCTGCCGGGGACGAGACTGGGTCCTTACCTGGTAACTTGCATTAAGTGCTCCGTAACCGAGTCCTGAAATCATGTTTTTGACTAAAGTCGGACTCCTGCAGAAAAAGCAGAACAATGCCCGGCTGAGCGCTCCCGGCGCGGCGACCAGGGCGCTGGCAGCAGGGGCAGGTGGGAGCGCGGGTGCTGGGCTGACCCCCATGGGAAAGAAGGACCCACCCTGTCATCTTTGGTGGCCTTCGCTTTTGGTACTCGTGCTCATCGACGGTCCAGACGGCTCCCTTGACGTTCTCCACGCGCACAAAGCACTTGTGCAGGCTCAGGTTGTGGCGGACGGCATTCTGCAGGCAGAGCGGGCAGGAGAGCTCAGTGGCACGGCCCCTCACCCCGCCGCCCGGAGCCCTCCTCTTCCTCGCCATTCTCCTCCTCGCCCAGCCCCTGCAGGTCCCCACATCGCCTGGCTGTCCTGGCCACGCTCCGAGTGTCTACAGCCAAACGCTCTGCAAAGCCACCCACGGGTGCTGCGAACACCCGCTCGCCCCGTCGGCACCGGGAGGGTTTAGGAGTTGAGCCCCGGAGCTGCACGTCGGACACGACTCCGTTTCACGGACCTTGGCCAGGTGCCGAGGAAGATGGGGACAGCGTGGGACAAGGAACAAGTCACACCAGCAAGAACCCAGGAGCTGAGCCACCCTCTCCACTGCAGCTCACTCAGGGAAGCTCGGCAAAGCCAGCTAATCTTTTTCGCTCTTTTTCTTTCCCCCCACCCTCCCTTTTTGGTCCTTTCCCTCCCTTTCTTCTTTACATCGACCATCTTTACATTT
Organism: Falco naumanni; assembly: GCF_017639655.2. Lineage (NCBI taxonomy): Eukaryota > Metazoa > Chordata > Aves > Falconiformes > Falconidae > Falco > Falco naumanni. Next base: position 3,540,163 of record NC_054070.1, read on the forward strand.
CTAAATGTAAAATAAAGAGACACACACGTAGGCAGACAGCACAGCCCCGAGAGATACCAGCTCCCTTTTCCCCTTCCAACTCCCTGCCATTTGCTACTGCCCCTATTTCATTACCAATTTTAATTTGCCTCTAATTAAATCCTGTGTATTTTTCCGACTCACTTGCTAATCCATGAGGGAGGCAGGAGGCTGGAGTGGAATCTCTCCGAGCTATAATTACAAAGGGCCTAATCACGCCGGGGCTCTGCCTTTGAATAAATTTCCTTGCATTAAGGTTCTCAGATTCTCTGCCTTGCAAATGAGAATGACCCCAATTTCAGGAAGTTGGCCTCGGAGGTTTTTTTTTTTTCTTTTTTTTTTTTTTTATTTCGAGTCCTGATTCGTGATGAGAGACTAATTCGTTACGCTAAAACATTAACAGCAATTTAAAAGGTCGAACGGGGGCTGTATAAACAAAGAAGCTGGCCAACACAACAAGGCAAAAGGAGACACAAGGACTGAACCCCCCCACCCTGGAAAGTGTGAAGAGTTCCCAGAAACTCATCGAATTGCACCGTTGCCTCCTTCTTTTTAATTTAAGGACAAAAATAAACAAAGCTGGGCTCCTTCCCTGGTTATCCATCCATCCATCCATCCATCCATCCATCCATCCATCCATCCATCCATCCATCCATCCATCATCTGTCCATCCATTCATCCATCCTCTGGTCACTGCCCTGTGCCCACTGCTCACCGGCCACCCCAGTGTGCCCAGTGCTGCCGCAATGGCCCCAGTGGGAGCCGGGTGGCGGTGGTCCTGGGGACAGAGATTTGGGCAGTCAAGTGCTGTTTGATGTGATTTTTTGGAGGGAACCCCTGAGTCACACTAGGAACCAGCCCAGCTCCTCGTGCGATGCTGGGTGCGGTGCAGAGCCAGGTCCCTGGGTCCCAGCTCGGTGCCGTCGCCGCTCGCACCCAAGGGGATACGCTCCATTTGAGACATGCCCTGCCCCAGGGGCCTCAGCACCTCTCATCCTCAAACCCCGTGCTGGCATCACCCAGAGAGGAGGGTCGGGCTGAACTCAGCACCACGCGGACACCCTGGAGAGCTGGTAATCCAAGGGGGACCCCAGACATCACTGTGCTCCTGGACCAGCATGGGAGCAGGATGAGCCGCGGCTCTGTCCTTGCACCGTCTCTGCGAATACCCTGCACCCTGCCCGCAACCAGGGGTCTGAGGTCTGGCCGGGGCTGGGTCCTGCTGCTGCCCTTGAGCCCCTTCCCCTGGCGAGCAAACACAGGACTTCCTCCCCTCGCTGGGGCCGGATCCTGCCTGCGCTCCCCTTCCTCCTTCCTGTGCACGCAGGGGACTCCTCGTCCAAACAAAGCCCTGATTAAAGGCAAGAAGCGTGGCAAAGCCGAAACCTTTCCTGCACGTGGAGGCGCAGCCGCAGCCCAGCAGTGCCCATGTCCCCCCTCTCCCTCCGGTGACACCCCCCTGCGTCGAGGCACTGGCGGGTATGTGTTTGCAAAAGCCAAAATGGAAATAAAATAAATCCTGGCACTGGACAGGATGCGATTCAGCATCACCAGAGCCTGGGATGCCCTGTTGCCTGTGCTGGGCGTCAGGCAGGGTGCTGGCCCCAGGACATGGAGGAGGTGCCAGGCGAGACCCCCGCCACGGGAATCCTCCCACCTCGTGTCGGGATGGGTCCCCTGCCTCATCCTAACGTGGCTGTTGTATTTCAGCCGAGTATTTGTTCAGTGCCAGACTTGGCTGCTCTGTTTGCTTCTCATCTTTGTCTTTTCTAATGATGTTTGCTTTACACCCCTGGCCCTGCCCCCCGTGCCGTGCCGTGCTGGGGGTCCCCCTGTGGGCCCCCACATCACGCCGGGGCTCTGCCCCGCTGTGGGGATGGGGTACCCGCCTTGGCCCCCAGCACCCGTGCCCCATCCCACGGGGAAGCTGCAGCAGCAGATGAGGGAGAAGCTGCAGCAGCAACGGTGGCTTTCTGAAGGGTGGAAATACATTATTTTTTCCTGTGTATCCCGCTCCTTCAAAAGAAGCCTGGCCTTGGACACTGGAATTTGGGAAGGGAATCATCCCCCCCTGGTAGCTCTTTTTAATCCCCTGCCATCCCTTCTGGTGGTGGAATGGGAAAAAATAAAGAGCAGCAAGAAGGGAACCATGCCCTTGTCCAAGACATCAGCTCTGCCCTTGGATAACACGGGGTGCGAGGAAGCTGCAAAGCAAAAAACCCAAAATATTTACTCCTTTCAGCCAGTAAAAAGGCAAGAAAAAGGCATTTTCACCTGCTGCTGTCTCATTCCACAGATGGGAAAACTGTAAAAAACGGGTAAAGTGCTGCCCTGGGGACAGCCCCTGCTCTGCCCTGACCGGCGAGACACCGTCCTGGGAGCAGGGACGGCCACCGCGGGCTCTGCCCCAGCGCTCCCCATCACTGCCCACACTGTCCCCGCAGCCGGGGGTGTCCCCAGGTCGCGACAGCAGCGGCAGCGACCAGCGATGGATGCTCCCCACGATGCTCCCCGGCTTGCAGTGCTGCGCGCGTGCCGTGAGGGGGACTCCAGCCTGACGCAGGGACACGGCCAGGACCAGAAATGGCCCAGGCACCTGGGACCCCTCCAGCCCCGCTCCTTCCCACTGCCACCCTCCCTGCTGGGGTGTGGGGATGCTCAGGGTGGGCTGTGCCCAAGCCAGGGGCCACCCATAGCGCTTTGGAGCCCAAACACCCGTTAGTTCGCTGTTGGAATCTGCAGCAGCAACACACGGGGGCCCTGGGCTCCAGGAGAACCGATTCCTCCTTTAACCCTTTCAAAATGCACCGTCTCGCTTGCGCCTCGTTTATTCTAATTTTTTTTAAGTGTAACTTTCCCTCTGCCCCTTTATTTCTTGCTGCCCTAAGCAGGAGGATGCTGCGTCTCAGTAAACGCACGCAGCAGGAAACAAGAAATAAATCTTCCCCCGTCAGGGCAGTAACTGCTCCTTCTCACAACCACCCCATTCCTCCACAACACGTTTTCTCAGTTCTCCAGTTCTAAATAACCAAGGGGGGAGCAGCCCCAGCACCTGCGCGCTGCCCCAGAACTGATGCCCATCAGCCTAGTCCTGACAAACGGCTGCTCAGCACCAAAAACTGCGAGGACCTGCCCGTACAGCAACAAGCACCGAGCAGGGGAGCACCACGGGTGCTTCTGCGTGCCAGCGGTCCCCCCAGCCATCCCCACTCTCCCTCCATCCCCATGGACCATCCCCACTCTCCCTCCATCCCCATGGACCATCCCCACTCTCCCTCCATCCCCATGGACCATCCCCACTCTCCCTCCATCCCCATGGACCATCACCACTCTCCCTCCATACCCATGGACCATCACCACTCTCCCTCCATCCCCATGGACCATCACCACTCTCCCTCCATACCCATGGACCATCACCACTCTCCCTCCATACCCATGGACCAGCATCTGCACCCCACTGCGCCTCGCTGCCCTGCGTTACCGTTACCCTGATCTGCTGTTTCGAGGGTCTCTCGCTTTTATCTGCCCTTCTCTCACAGTGGGCAGCTCTGCTTCAGCCCCAGCTCCGCAAAAAGCCCCAGCTTTCTACAGTGCAGCCCTCTGCTGTATCCTGCTGCATGGATGATGTGCTCCCAGAGACCAGGGATATGTTTTGGGGGGAGAAATGTGAGATTTGTCCACAAAATCACTTTCCTTCATCACCTCAGAGCTGTGCAATAAACCAGTCCTTTACCACAGGTGCCCATTTAAGCTGGAGCATCCCCCGTGGCAGGTAGCTCTGGGTGGGATGGGATGAGCCTTTGCGGGGAGAAATGTGGGATTTATCCACAAAATCAGTTTTCCTGCACCATCTCAGAGCTGTGCCATAAACTGGTCCTTTACCACAGGTGCCCATTTAAGCTGGAGCATCCCCCATGGCAGGCAGCTCTGGCTGGGACAGGGCGAGCCCTGGGTGGGATTGGGTGAGCCCTGGGTGGGATGGGGTGAGCCCCCCGGCGCTGAGCAGAGCTGCTCTCACCTTCCAGGTGGCCGTGTTCCTTCGGAAGTAGGCGAACATCCGCGTGAACCAGTTATAGATTTCGTTCAACGTTAGCTGCCTGTCGGGGGTCTCCAGGATGGCCTGGGAAACCAGAGAGGGGACAAGAGCATCACTCGTGATGCCCTGGTGGGGCTTGACACCCATCCCGTAGGGAGGCACCGGGGGGAGACATGGGGGTTCAGCGCGTGCAGGGGCTCCCCCAGGACTGAGATAAATGGGGGAGAGCGGGGCTTTGCCCAAGGTGCCCCACAGGCAGGTCTCGGGGTGCAGAGCTGAAGCCCACAGCGCGGGGAGCCACTCACCTGCCGAATGAGCGAGGCGTACGTGAAGGGCGGCCGGACATCTGCGTTTTTGTAAAACTCGTGATTCTGTGCAAGTTCTGGAGAGGGGATAAGAAATTTGGGGGTGGGGGGGTGAAGGGATCAGCTTGGGGACCTGGGAACCGCGTGCTGGAGGGTGCTGAGCCCCATCCCAATGCTCACCTGAAGATATTGGGGTGCAGAACTTCTCCGAGTTTCTCCTGCGGATGGGCCCCACGTTGTGTAAAGTGGAAGAGCTGATGACGGAGGGGCCCTGCCGCAGGGGGGTGATGGGCGCCGTGGCGGAGGTGGGGGGATGAGGTAAGCCGTCGGGGAACGTGTCGGAAGTGCTCTTGGAGAGGGTGGCACTGGAGACCAGGTTCAGCTGCACGGACAGGCGGGAGGGAGGACGGGTGGTTGGGCACCGGCACGGGGAAGGATGGGTGGGGAGAGCCCCCCGGCACACCGGCAGCTCGGCACAGAAAAGCAGGCAGCAAAGGCATGCAACCACGGGATGGGGATGCAACCATGGGATGGGGATGCAACCACGGGATGGGGATGCAACCACGGGATGGGATGCAGCTGCAGAAGAGGTTGCAGCCACGGGATGGGGATGCAACCACGGGATGGGATGCAGCTGCAGGAGAGGTTGCAACCACGGGATGGGGATGCAACCACGGGATGGGATGCGTCTGCAGGAGAGGTTGCAACCACAGGATGGGGATGCAACCACGGGATGGGATGCAGCTGCAGGAGAGGTTGCAACCACAGGATGGGGATGCAACCACAGGATGGGATACGACTGCAGGAGAGGTTGCAACCACGGGATGGGGATGCAACCACGGGATGGGATGCGTCTGCAGGAGAGGTTGCAGCCACGGGATGGGGATGCAACCACGGGATGGGATGCAGCTGCAGAAGAGGTTGCAGCCACGGGATGGGGATGCAACCACGGGATGGGATGCAGCTGCAGGAGAGGTTGCAACCACGGGATGGGATGCGTCTGCAGGAGAGGTTGCAACCACAGGATGGGGATGCAACCATGGGATGGGATGCAGCTGCAGGAGAGGTTGCAACCACAGGATGGGGATGCAACCACAGGATGGGATGCAGCTGCAGGAGAGGTTGCAACCACGGGATGGGGATGCAACCACGGGATGGGATGCGTCTGCAGGAGAGGTTGCAGCCACGGGATGGGGATGCAACCACGGGATGGGATGCAGCTGCAGGAGAGGTTGCAACCATGGGATGGGATGCGACTGCAGGAGAGGTTGCAACCACGGGATGGGATGCGACTGCAGGAGAGGTTGCAACCACAGGATGGGGATGCAACCACGGGATGGGATGCGACTGCAGGAGAGGTTGCAGCCACGGGATGGGATGGGATTGGGATACAACCATTACATGTCCAAACTGGCAGAACAGCACAACATTCTGACGCAGGTTGCATTTCACTCCTGCTTGATGCCTTGCACCAGCACAAGGGACCAGACTACGTGTGCCGGAGCACGGTCAAGGCATGGCCACCCCAAGAAGCCCGTCCAGCTGGGCCATGCAGGGCTGTGGTGACCGTGCACAGGACAGGGAGGGGATGGCAGCCAGCGACTGCGGGGATGTACAAGGGCAGGAGGGGGACGCACGCTTACAGGTTGGCTGAAAGGCTTTGGCTCTGAAGGTCTCATGTGAAGATGGGCCATCATTGCTTGGAGACGCTCACTTTCCTTTGCCAGCTGCAGGAGGCAAGAAGCAGAAGGGAGATGGTCAGGCCGTGCCAGCAGCCACTGCAGAGGTGCCCCCAGCCCTGGCTCTGGGCAGGCAGCATCCTCCAGCATCCCCACAGGAGCCACCTCCTGCCTGACGCTGAGCCCTCCCAAGAGCACCAGTGGGGCCACGGCTCTGTGGCAGGCTGTGGCATGCATTGTGGGGGGCACAGGGGCTACTGCTGCTCCAGCTCCATGTGTGCAGTCAGGTGGAAAATGTAGGATGAAATGGAGTCGTTTCCCGTGCCTTCTGGCTGCCATCCAACAGCACGGCCCCGTCCCAGCCACCCACCGCAGCCTCACCCTCCTGCCCAGGTGCTCTTGTCCCTGTCCCCTTCGCCCTCCTCCAGCCTCTGCTGCCTCCCGCTCACCAGCAGCTCCCTGTCCGTCCACCCATCCCTCCGTCCGTCCATCCACCCATCCCTCCGTCCGTCCATCCACCCATCCCTGCGTCCGTCCATCCACCCATCCCTGCGTCCGTCCATCCACCCATCCCTCCGTCCGTCCATCCACCCATCCCTCCGTCCGTCCATCCATCCACCCGGACGTACAACATCGCTTTAATTGCGCGCTCTCGCCTGTTTACTCCCCCGAGTGCGGAGAAGGGTGAAATATTCACTGTGGCACCAGGAGAGATTTTGAGCCCGGCGGAGGCGATGGGATCTGACACCCTCTCTCTCCCCGTCACCTCCCCTTTCCACCGTGACCCCTCAAGCTCAGGGCTCGGCCACATCCCCACGTGCTGCCAGCTCCCTGCCAGCCAAGCCCCCTCCCCAGGCAGGCTCTGGAGCCGGGAGTCAGGCGAGGAAGGAGTTAAAGGCAGGAGCCAGAGTAGAGTTTGCTGCAAGTTTGGAGCAGCTCAGATGCTTTCGTGCTGTCGTGGTGCTCATTAGAGCTGACAGGTCTCCCCTCGTGATGCAGGCGCTCTCCGCTGGCACAGCGGGAGCTCCGCGCTGAAAACTTTATAATTGGTAGCTCCGGTGGCAGGTTCTCCTCTCTGCACATGCAGCTTTCTGCTCGCCCTTCAGCTTTTTTTTCTTCCCCTTCCTTTCCCTCCCCTCTTCAAGCCCCAGTAATTGCTTTCAACCTCTCCCTTTAGCTGGGGCTGGGGAGCAGGATGCGCTCGCACGCCTTCGCCCAGGCGGCTTCGCAGCCTCCCCACCCGGGAAGGTTTTGCTGCATCCCCCCCCCCCGCCTCCACCACTCACCCCCCCGCCTCCACAGCCCCCATTATCGTAACTCTGGGCAGAGGCTCCCAAGGCTGCTGTCCCCCCCCGGGGCTGGTGGCCCCCGTGGTGACACCCACTGCCCCACATGGCGATGGGCACAAACCGCCTTGAGCTGCTGCCAGCCCCCGCCACACACCCGGGCACTGTCATGCCGTGGGGGGCTCGGTGAGCAACCCTCCGACAGAGACCACTGCCCTGTCTCAATTTCCTCCTCAACCACTTTTAAGTCCCAAGATGACAACCCTCGGCTTCCTCCCATTCCTCCCCCACCCCCACCCCTTTTCGATTAACCGAATTACGCACGACACATCGGGGAGTCGGAGACGCTGGGAAAGGCACTATTTAAAGAACTGGCTTTCCAAAAATAGCACCCCGAAGTTGGGCTCCAAAGACCGTGTTCAGCCACCAAAATAAGTGGCCTGATTTCCCAGGCACCCAGCAGCCCCGTGGCTCTCACTGCAGTGGCACGGCTGGGCACAAGGGCAGGGGCACAGCTCGTGTCTAGGGGCACGTACCCCCCCAGGCAGCATGTGTCTTCCAGGTCTGTGGCATCCCCTTGTACCCACAGTGACACTTTGGGCAGAAGGGATGACTTATCCCTTCTAAGTGTGCAGGGATGCTGTTGTCAGAAGGGGAATCAGTTGGAGGGTCCCCCAGGCCTTGATCTCCATCAGGATGTGGCCCAGGGCCAGCACCCCTATTTGGGAAGGATGCTTAAAATGAGCCCCGGGGGTGGCTGGTTATCTCACTACCGTCCCCAACCTTGCTAACCCCCTTTTGCAGAGAGCAGCCAAGACACGGCGTGCAGAGTTGGAAAGGAAACAGCTTTTTAAACCTGCGTTCTTGGGGGCTGGGGTGGTACCCACCTGTATTTCCAGCTGCTGTACCACTTGCATCTGAACCCGACACTGGGCCGTGCTTCGGTCATCAAGTGCATGTTCTGTATTGAGGTGTCTGGGGAGGAGAACACGGGCGTTTACGCCTGGACGTGCCCAAAATGTGGCCCCTCCACCTGGGCCACACCTGGGATCAGCCCTGACCTGCAAACCGTCTGTACCGCAGCAACGCCCAAGGATGCCCGTGAGGCGCTGCCTGTGCCTGGCTCTGGTGTCCCCCGTGCCGGGGATGCTCTGGCACTGCTGCCCACAGCGCGACGAGCAGAAGGGAGACTGAGGCACGAAGGCACCAAGCAAACTGGGCTGGAGGGTGGCTGTAGACAACCAGCCCTGCCCGTGGCAGCGCTGGGGCAGCCCTGCAGTGCTTATGGCCACCCACGGGTTGATGGAAAGTCCTGGAGAAGGCTGCTGGCAGCAGGTGCCCAGGAGGACCTGAGGAGCAGGTTTCCAGGACAAAGGTGGCATTATGGAGGTTTACTTACACCCTCTAAGGAAACCCCTGAAGGCAAAAGGTGACGTTTCCAGGGTGCTCCTCATTCTACCGCTTTCATGCCTGATGTTTATACGGCTACTTTATGTTTATAAAGCACGAGGCCGTTTGGTCCTTCCTGCCCCCCCTCCCTCATGGGGAAGGGAAGGGCTCCTGGCAGAGGCAAGCAGTCGATGATGGGGACGCCACTTGCCACAGAGCCAGGGACATCACCTTCTGGGGGTCCCTGCCCCCAGACCCAGCAAAGCAGCAGCTTGGGGACACATCCAGCACCAGAGATGTCACATAGCCAGGCCACTTTCTTGCTGGGGTGGGTGCAAACCCAGGGGTTCCTCACTGGAGGAGTGGGACAGGTTGGAGGGGGAGGTGCTGGGCAGCAGGGCAAACTGTACCAGGGCCACCCCAGGAACACCCCAAAAGGTGGCATCTGACACTGGGAAACACACAGGTGTCCCAGGGTTGTGGGCCAATGCTCTCCAGGACCGAGGCTGGGATATTTCTGCTGGGACATCCCAGGAGAAGGTGCCCCAGGACTATCTACCCTCAGTCCAGAGGCAGAAGACAGCAGGAGTCTCACCCGGCTCTTTGCGAGACTTCCAGCCCCAACTTGCAAAAACAAGTTAGGTAACTGGGACCGGCTGCCAAGCCTGTACGTGAGCAAACCCCACCGGTGTCCCAACCCCACTCCACAGGGCTGCAGCTGGACCGAGCCATCCGCTCCTCTCCCCACGCAGCACACCGAGGGCACAGCTGTTTCCCCAGGGAAAAAGCTATCGAGAGCCAAAGCTGTGCTGGCCGGGAACAGATACGCCTCCCCCCTGACCCTCACAGGTTTTTTATAAACCGCTGCTCAAAGGATCTGCTGCCCCTTTCCACCCCCACTGCTGAGGCTTTCCGAGCTACTCCATGGAGGTGATGCTCAGAGGAGGCTTGAAGCTGGTGCCCGGACTCCAAGCAAGGTCCCTGCCGCAGGTGGGCTCAGCCCTTGGGAGCTGGAGGTCTTCGTTCCATCCATCCCTCACCCCGACATATGCTCATGTTGGCGGAGAGGGGACAGAAACACCTCACTAGTGCTGCGGGCGAGGCTGCCCCTCGGGGAGCTTGCTCCTGCAAGCACCAGGTCTGCCTGGGGGGGCAGGCAGGTGGGACGGGGGAGTGCAAGGACCCTAGAGCCCCGGCTGGCACAGCAAGGCTCTCTTGGCACCGCAGCCTAGCCCTGGCCAACCCCAGCTCCAGCTTCCAAAGTGGAGCTTGCTCATCTGCCCCGTGCCGTGTACACATGCCCCAGAGGTGGGAGGAGATGCCTCATCATTCACCACCCGCTCCATCGCCACCGGGCAGGGCTCCCCCAGCATCCCCAGGCTGCCTTCGCACCTCCTCATCCTCCTTTGCAAGGCCTCCGCCCGGCTCCTTCCCTACCAACAAGGAGGCTGGTGTGGTCCAAGGGATGCTCCCAGTGGAGCCGGCCCTGGGTGCGTGGCAGCGGACAGGACAGGTCTGTAAAACCCCCAGATCTCCCCGACGGAGAGCAAAGCACGCGTCGGTGCGTCTCGGCCACCGCGCTGAGCAGACAGCCGGAGAGGCGGCGGGGGGGGGGGGGGGTGGGGGGGTGGGGGAGGTTGGAAGGAGCAAGCAAGCCCGTCAGTTCCTTCTGATGTCTTTGCTAAAAATCCCGGCTACAAAGAGATCTAATTGCAAATGAACTAATTAAGTAAACCTCTGACGAAGCGTGAAAACAATTTGTTTGACCCTGACGCTAGCAGAGGGCTCTTCGACAGCGGAGTTAATCAGTCAGCGCCGGAGCCCACAAGCAGTGTCAGCGGGTGCCGCGCTGCCATCTGCTCCCTCCCCTCCCCTCACCCCCCAGGAGGGGAGCTGCAGACCCCTCGCCTGCTGCCTGGGCCTGCCCAGTTCTCCTCCAGCAGCAAACCCTGCTGGGTTTTTGCCTTTTGCACGGGGCCCCCCTATCTCTGGGCAGACAGATTTTGGGGGGTCCGGACCTATTTCTGGGGTCTCCCCCTCCAGCAGCACCATGCTGTTCCACCCTGAGCGCCTGGGCTCTCCCCTCCTCCAGGAAAACCTCCCCCCAAAGTCACTTACTTGACAAACTGTCCCAGGTCCTCACAGAGGGTTTCGCAGCCGGGCCACTTGCACTCTCCGTGGCCGTACAGTGGGTGGGAGCCGGGGGTCTCTTCGTGGGAAGAGCTGCAGAAGAGGGAAAGGGACCATCAGACGGGGCAGCTGTGATGCTCCAGCGTTCCCGTGCATGGGACCAGCCCTCGGGGACCCACGGGACACCCCGCAGCGGTGGCTCCCAGTCCTCCATGGGCACAGCAAAACAGGAGTAGGATTGTTTTGGGGGCGGGCAGAAACCCCCCGACCCTCCCAACCCTGCCGCCAGCCCTGCGGGTGATGGATCCCAGCCCCTTCCACCTCTCCAGGGGTAAAACCCAAACGCCAGGGCTGTACCTGTCCCTTCTCGGCGTGTGCATGGTGCTCTGTCCATTGGGCAGAGGGTGATGGGAAATGGGAGGCGAGACCTTGGCGGCCGAAAACGAGGTAGAGTTGGAGGTGTTGGTGGTGAGGTCGAGACCTTCTTGCTTAATGCTGTCCTCGACAGGCTGGGTGGCCGTGACCTCCTTCCAGAGCTGCTGGAGGTCCGAGGGGCACACAGCTACGGCGCAGGGAGAAAGCACCCGCTGTCAGCGGGGAGGAGCAGCACCCACTGGCACCCGTGCACCGGGCTGGCTCGGGACCCCTCGGATTCCCCCCTCTACCGGCACAGCTTGGCTCCCCAAAGCTCGGGCAGCCCAGCATGGACCGTGCACCACCAAATAAATCATCGCCTGAAGCTGGGCAGAGCCCCCTGTGCCGGCAGCTGTGACGGGAGGCTGCACAGCACCCTCGGGAAGCCCAAAACGAGGTGCCCGCAGCACCCACGGAGCCCTGCAGAGCTGTGACCAGAGGAAAGGAGACCCCGGCCCCCCACACCCTGGCACCCCTCGGCAAGAGGAAGCTGGGGACCCAATCCTGCACCCAGCCCTGCTCAAACACTCCCAAAGCTGCTCCGGCCATGAATACAACCAGATCCCAAACTTTAAATGGGTACATTAGGAAAAGCAACGCCCCAGCCCCCTCCCCAGCCCTCCGTCACTCGGAGCAGGGAGAAGCTGCAGCCACGGGGACTCCCCCCAACGCTCTGCCTGGGCGGGGGTCCTTACCTTGGGGCAGGGTCTGCAGGGGCACGGTGCCCTGCCCCGGTGGGAGGCTCACCAGCCCCTGGCGCTGCAGGTTTAACAGGTGCTGCTGCTGGAGCTGCTGCATCTGCAGGAGCTGCTGCTGGAAGGCCAGCTGCTTGTTCCCTAACGGCTGCCAGGAGACAAAAGGGAGAAATCAAAGCGTGTTATTTCCAGCCTTGCAGCAGAAGCCTCGCAGGGGCCCGGCGGCGGCCGTGAGGGATGCCCGCAGCCGTGGTACCGCGGCCCTGTGTGCCTCCATCCTGCTGCTGGGCGCTGAGCCTGCTCAGCTGGTGGCTGAGCCGGACGGAGGCTTTGATCTGTCGGAAGAGGAGGAGAAGAAAAGGAAAGGGGAAGGGAAAAATAAAGCACCGAGAAGAGAGGGAGTGAGCAGAGCTGGGGTCTTGCTCAGAGCAGAGACCCGGCTCTGCCTGCGAGGTGGGCGAACCCGCAAACGCAAGCTGTGGGGTCCCACAGGGGAAGGCTCAGCCGCAGGGTGAGCTCCCACAGGCACCCAGCATCACCCAAAGGGGGCTCCCAGCACCCAAAAGGCACCCTGGCTGCACAGGACCCTCCTTGAAGCAGGGAAATGGTCCCTATTTGCCAAAAATGACCATTACAAGCCCCTTCTTGACACAGGGGGCAGAAAACAACTGTCCGCAGGGGAGCTGGTGCCCTGTGCCAGGATGGGTGCCCCCACCGTGGCCAGGAGCACCCCCCAGGTAGGCAACTCTCCCACCCACCCCCAGGAGCCGGCTGTGCTCTGACCAACCCAGCCAAACCAACCCAGCCAAGCCCTAAACTAGTTAGGCAGGACGGGTCCCTGGGGAGGCACCAAGAAATCCATGAGAATTAACTGAAGGGGAGAGAATTCAATTAGGGATGGGGACAGGCAGCTGCTAATCCGAGCCGGCCACGAAAGGGGAGCTGCCCTGGGCCTGCCCGGCCTCATTAGCGGGGCAGGCGTCTCCGTAACCCCTTGAACCCCTCGAACCCCTCTGTGCAGACATTGTTTGCAGGTTGCACGGAGCCGGGCTGCAGGCAGCCTGAGCCGGCTGTGCCGCGCCACCCAGCCCCAGCAGCAGCCCAGCCCCTCCACGGCAGCTCCGTCATCCTCGGCGAGAGAAGCATCGGGACCCCTCTCGGCACAGCAAGCCCCCTCCTCGGCGGAGCACGGCCAAGGCGCTTTGCAACCCCAAAAAGAAGTATTCCCACAGCCATGTTCTTACTGATGAGCGCAAGAGCTTTGCAAAAGGAAATATCCCTTTATCTTCTGGCTGGGTCTGAGCATCGTGGGGACTCAGGCTCCTGCTGCGCTGGGGACTTCAGGGACCTGGCACAGCCGCACCTCCCTTGCTCGATGATCCCCGAGGCTGCATCCCGCTCTCTGCTCAGCAGGGAACAGCAGATGCTCTCCACGGCAAACCCAGTTCGGAACCAGCGCACGCTGCTGTACCCGAAAGCACCCCTGGGATACAGGTGGTCCCCTAGAGATGCTTGGCCCCGGCTTTGTGAAATGAAGGGCGAGGATAGGGCTCCAGGCATGGTCCTGCAAATCCTCCACAGTCTGCAATGTCAGGCACGACTGTGAGTCCCGTCTAGGTCACTGAAAGAGTTTAAGTCTGGTTTCTCAGCCTCAGAGGGATGTGCAGACTCTTCCCTGTCCTGTCCACCTCTTGGCCATGGCAGGATTGACCCCCAGCGTCAGGTCCAGACCCTCTCTGGCTTTGCCTCAGTCCTGCACCTCTGATGCTTGAAGAGAACAGCACAAATCGAAGCGATTTCTGCTCAGTGAAGAGAAATCTGTGCTTGCCCTGGCTCCTGAGCAAGGTGCTGAGCCAGGAGGGACCTGGCCATGGACCATGAGCCAGGCCATGGACCGCAGGATCATGATGGAGGAAAAAAACCCCAAGGACAAGGCTGCGCACCCGGGGGCCTTAACAGAGGCAGCATCGTCCCTGTCCCCTCCCTGTCCCCTGCGAGGGGAAGCTCTGCCACCACGTGGGATGGACTTGTGTGCCCTCGCCTGCGTTAGAACAGCAGCTGGGACGGGTTGGGATGGGACTGGGATGGGATTGGGATGGGATGGGCGGCTTCTCCTCCTCTTCCTGTCTCTGCTGCTGCCCTCCCCAGGGACCCCAGGGCAAGCCCTGGCTCCGCATGAACACAGCCTCATTCATGCCACTTCCAGGCTGCAGGGCAGGAGGAAACTGGAGTGAATGAAGTCACGAGGACATGAGGATCCCTGGGGCACGAGGATCCCCGGGGCACGTCGCCTGCACCTCGTAGCCCAGCTGGGCTCTCCTGACCTGGCCTCACCGGCGCTGCGGCCGGTGGAGTCAGACCCCCCCCTGCCCCACGGGACTGGGCAGCCCTGACCCATGCACGGCTCTGGCAGGGACGATGCTGTCCACATTGAACCCGCACCTTCCCGTGCTTCGAATCCACATCTGCATCCTTCCAGCTTCACCAGACCACCAACGTAAGGACCAGCCCTGGGAATACAAGTCCTGGTGCCTGGCGGATGCACAAATGCCTGTGCTGAGCCAGAACAAGGATCACTTCTCCCTGGGGAAGCCAACCTGCCAGTCCCCAGGGAGCAACTGCTGCACTGCGGAGCCAACAAACTGCACGGGCTCAAACCCACCCAGCGTGATGGGTGAGGATGCGCACCCACGTGCACACCCACCCACCAGCACCCATCAGCCCGGGGTCTTGCAGTCAAGTCTGCCCTGGAGAAGGCAGGGCGGCCAGAGCCTGACTTTCAGCCCCAACCTTACAGAAAACCTCTTCCCTGCCATCGCTCCGTGCGTTTCGCTCGGCTCCTCTCCCCTCACCAAGCCCCAACCTGGCAAACGCTGGCTGAGCCCCTCCCGGAGGGGACCCCCCAGCACTCCTCGGAGAAGCTTGCTCTGTGTTAGGGTCAGATCCTGCCCCCCCCCTCCAGTCCTGCCTCCCATCCCAGCGCAGGGGCTCGGGGTCCAGAGCTGCGCCTGTGCTCGGCGTACATTAGACGCAGATGACTGGATGCAGCTACTGGGGTAAGAGCCGCCGTCACTTTGATTTATGAGCACATCAGGAGGAGTTTCGGCGTGACACGCGGGACTGACAGGAGCAGTTCATTAAGCTGACACCGAGGTTAGGCAGCAGGCAACCCCCCCCCCGCGCCAGCCCCCTCCTCTGCCCCAACAGACTCGGGAGAGGGACAACCCACGTCCCCCCCCAGCAGCTTTAGGGGGACAGGGAGATCCACTGGCCTCGCCCCCAGGGGATACTGGGGTCTCTGCACCCGGACGCTGCTTGCAGGAGGGGGGCTTGGAGAGGCAAAGCAGCCAGGGAAAGAGTGGGATGGCAGCCACTGGCTTCGCTGCCTCTTGCCACGAGGGCGAGGGGCTGCCCAGAGCCGTCCCAGCCCTGCGCCGCAGGTCCTTGCTCCCCCCGTGCCCAGGCTGCTGCCGGGGGCCGGCGGTTCGCCCTTACACCCTAGCACAGGAAAAGGCTCCAGGAAGGGCTGGGAGCTGCTGCAGCTCAGCCCCATCCCGGCAAGACGCGTGGATGCACGGATCGGCCGTCTTCCTCAGCCCCTTCCTCGCACCCCCCGCCGCCACGCAGCTCCTTGCAGACCACGGACACAAAGCATCCCCCCCGCATCCTCTGGGACAGGATGCTGCCGACAGGCGCTTCCGACACGTTTCCATCCTCCGCGCTCCCTCTGTTCCTGTTCTCCCCTTCCCCGCACCCGCCAGGGGACCTCCAGCCACGCCGCTCCTCCTGGGGAGATCTGAGACGCTCCTCCATGGGATGCTGCTACCTGCTCCCGGCACCTTCCTCGGCGCGGTGGCGGTGGTGGTGGCGGCACAAAGCCTTTCCCACCTGCTGATCCTCCTCCGCGCTCGCAGACGAGCCGCTGACTTAACAATTACACCGAGGCGAGTCCTTGAAATCAAGCAGAGGGAAAGCAGAAGGCGCTCGGTTTACAAACCTTGCAGCGGGGCCGTAATTAAATACCGCTGTGGATTTCCATGAAGGAGCCGACGTTGGCCAAGAGCGGCTCTGCAGCGGCATCCCAGACACGCCAGCTATTCCCTGCGCCGTCGGGGGAAGCAACGGCACCGCCGCTGCCGGCAGGCACACGCCGCTGCCGAACGCATGCTTTATTAATAGCAGCTGCCCAAATTCACGGAATGAAGCTGACCCCACAAAGCCCGGCTAGGGGTTTGGGGAGTGGAAACACTACGATATCCATTCGTGGGGAACCCCTGGCTGGTTTTCCCAGCCATGGGGTGGTGATGCTGCCAGGAGCTGGACACACACCCCTATAGCAGCATCTAATGCCTCTTCCCCCCTGCCAGCCACTCAAGACTTTCTTAGCTGATAAATTTCTCGTCTCCTCTGTACCATTTAATTAAAAGTTAACATGCGCTTTTTGAAACCAGGAGCCCACTAAGCAAGCCCTTTGTTAGAGCTTAATTATATCCCCGTTCGTTGCTGCAATATAACATCACCACGGCCAAGAGGAAAGCCCTTGAGGAAGCTCAGATTTATGCCTCCCCCGTTCCTGGAGCACCAGCAGCTACTCCAGCTCCTGCAGATGGCTCTGATAAAGCCTGACCCCACGCACGCCGCGTAAATACGCCGACAGCCCGCAATGAAAGCCTGGGTCAAAGTCTATTGAAAGCTTGAGTGGGTGCTGGTGTGACCCCGAGCATTCCTGTTCCCCCAGCACCGGCACGTCCTTTGCCATCAAGCCCCCACCCCAATACGTAGCCCGGGCTTATATGCTTTCTTCCCCAAAAGCAAGCTGAATTTTTTAAGTGCTGAGAACCGGTGAGTGCAAATCAACGTGCTGGATTCCACGAGCGGGGATTGCAATGAATGGCCCCAGCACCCATTTCCCTGCTTGCTACTGATGCTCAGCCGGGGACAGGGACCCAATGGCTCAGCTCCATGTCCGTCTGGTGCTGGGAGCCCAAGGAAGGATGCCCGAGGGAGAGGGCAGTGATGCCAGGCATACAACAGCACATGCAACGCAAAATACCCCCCAATGGTACCAAGTGCACCGATCTAGGAAGAGAAAAGGGCAAAAACACGTAAGAAAAAGGAAGGGAGCAGTGCTATCTGCCCACTGCCCGTCAGGGTCAACCCCCAGCATCCGTGCAACCGGCACATCCCCAAACCCGAGCATTGCTGATAAAGCTACGACGCCTCGGAGTGCATGACTCCGAAAAAGGGCAGCAGAACCTGTTGTGTAAAGGGAGTTACACAAGACTGACGCAATCACACCAGCATAAACAATTCTCCCTCAGCCAACCACCTCCCCAGCAAAGGGCCCATCACTGCCAACCTGGTCACGGGGGTGCTGACAGCATCCCCTACCTGAGCATCTCTCACTGGAAAAGCCCTTTGCCAGCATCACGGCTATTTCATGCAGTGCTTAGGTTTTGTGGAACCACCTTTCCTGGCAGGAAAAGCCTTGGTTTGGGCTCCCACCTGACCAGCCCTGCCTGCCTACTGGCCAGGGTGCTGCCATGCCAGCTCAACCAGGACTGGGCTGCCCGAGCCGTGCTGAGAGCCTGGCAGGGTCAGCGCATCAGGCAAGGGCTGAGCCCAGCCTCACCTGCCCCCCTCCCACCAGGAGGATTTGGGGACCCCTTGCTCTGTGCTGGGGGGGCAGTGACCCACCCCTCCTGCTGAGGGTCCAGCGGCTTCGCCAGAGCTGCCAGCCCGCACCCACTGACTTCACCGCTCCTCACACCCACCCCGGAGTTTCTAGATACACGGACAAGGATGCGGTGCCAAGAACGATGTAGCTGGGTGCATGCGCCAGATCGCGGCTAGGGAGGAGGAGGAGGAACTCCCAGCACCCGGACCGGCCACCCTGGCACCCCCCAGGAGCAGGACACCCCGTGTCCATCCCTGCCAGCTCCTAGCCGGCTGCCCTGGGTGCTGGGATCCACACACACCTTGTTTTGTGCTGGTCCCCCTTTTATTTGCTGCCAGATCTGATGGCCCAGAACCCATCTGCATGAGCTCACCTCTTTGGGTTGCTGCTTTCCGGCTTGCTGCTGTGTCAATAGCTGCAGGTGAAGCTGCTCCTGTTGCTTCTTGTAGTATTCCTGCAACTGGGAGGGAGGGAGGGACGGGAGGGGAGAGAGCAGCCTAGATTAGCAGCAGAAACACCTCGTTTGCATCTCCCTGCCTGGCGCTACCCCGTGCCCAGCGCTGGGCTTTGCCACAGCCATGCCAGCTCCTGGCACCGCGCCGTCAGGGCAGGCTCTTGGCTGCGGGTGAAGAGGAAAAGCACCCGCCGAAGGAGTCATGGCTGCAGAAGAAACCTTGAGCACACGCTCCTAAGGGCTCTGGATCTTCACAGCAAGCGAAAGCCCCAAACACCCCCGATGCCAAACCTGCTGCTCGTCTTAATGCCAGCCGGCTGCCCTGGCTTTCTGCCACCGGCTGGTCCAGGTCCGCCTTGCCCGGCCCCGGGGAGGAGAGCCACAACCCCCCCCCCCCCCCCCCCCCCCCAGCTCACTAAATTCTCTCTATCCTGGGGATTTTGTGGCTGTGCTGAGGGGGGATTTTGTTTGATGTGAAGATCTGGAACGCCAGGAGATGGGTGAACCCCTTTAAAGAAGCGAGCCCAGGCGCTCTGGCACATAATGCGACGTTTCAGCGGTGCAGAAACCCCACTTTCAGTACGGTGGGACCCCAAAACACCCCTGGGAAGTATTGTGAGAGCCGGTGGGCTCCCAGTTGGGAAGGGGCAAGGATCAGCCACAGCTCCTGGTCTGACCGGTGCAACCGTGTGAGCACCAGGGGCTCAGACCTGCATCCCCCCATCACGAGCACCATGGACAAGTGCAGGCAACCCAGCTTCTCACCGGAGGAGCCCTTTGGTGGGCCAGTAAAAGACAGAAAAACACCCCCAGCACCACCATGAGCCACTGGAGAGGGTCCCTGCCTGCAGGAGCCAGCCCCACGACCTGCTGGAGTTGATGCCAGCTCTCGCCCCGGCCCCTAAAATAAACTGTCGGTGATGGATTTGCTGCGCAGGAGGGGAGCAGAGGCACGGGGAGGTCAGCGAGACCCAGCAGCCCCCTCCCACCCAGCCCGTACCCCCGCACAGGGGCAACGGCAGCGGCTCAGGAATGCCCCTTTGGATGCCGGGAAGCCTTTATCAGCTCGGGGCTGACAGCGCTGACAGCAGCAACTTTGCTTTTTCTGTCGGCAAACAGGTTTGGAAAGCCTGGGTGTTTACCCGCAAGCCAGTCAAAGCCAGGTCTCTGCAGCATGGTCGAGCGCGGCTGCAGGAACATTGGGTCAGGGGTGAGAGGTGTGATGTTTGGTTTTCTTCTGGTGGAGAATGCGAGCTATTCCGGCCTGGGTTGTTTAATTTGCAGTCAAACGTGTTTCTTTATCCGGCTCCAAAGAGGCTTGTGGAAGGACCCACCCAGGGTAGTGTTTACCCTTTGTTCTTTCCCTGGGGCCAATCTTGAATCCTTATCAGCCTGTTTGGAGTAAACAGGTACGGAGGCAGGAGGAAGGGCGTGGAGGATGCTTGTGGCATTTCTCCTTCTCTCCCTCCCGCAGGCAGGAGATGTTTACCCAAGCAGACCTGTTTTGTTTTGGAGTTGAGGTTTGTTTTTTTCTCTTCTCCTCCTTTTTCTTCCCTTCCCATTCATTTTACATTTGACAGAGCGCTCCGGAAAAGCCGAGTGGGGCCGTGAGAAACAAACCCATGCACTCAGGTCTGGAGCCGGACCCAGGCTCCCGCCCCAAAGCCCTGGCCATGGGGGTTCCATGTGGGGTCGGTGGAGCCAGGATCATCCACCCTGTCCCCAGCTGTCCCCAAGAGCTGGGCAGCCCCAAGCCTGCACTGTTAGCACCTGCGGCTCTTTTCGTCCCTTGGTGCTGGACACACTGGGAATCCCCGAGGAAATATGTGGGGAACGCAGGAGCCCCGGGAGGAAAGGACCAATTTGTCTGCCCTCAGTAAGCTCCAGCATCCACGGACACCTGTGAGAAATGGCTCGGCCAGATCCAGCCCACGCACAGCCAGCCCAGCACCGGCGTTACCTGTTGCAGCATTATCGCCTGCTGCTGCTGCAGGAGGGCCTGGAGCTGGGGCGGCGAGAGGATCTGCTGCATTTGCTGTGGGGTGATCATCTGCGGGGACATCATGGCCACGGACACGGGGACCTGCGGAGAGCGAGGACACGTCACCACTCCCAATTCCAGCCCTGGAAAACCCTTCCCAAATACCAACAGCCTGCGAGTGCCCCCCACCCCCAGGCTCTCCCGGGGCATCCTCCGTGTCCCCCCCATCCCTGCATCACCTTGGGGGGAAGCCCTTGGCCACCAGTCTGTCCTGGCATGCCAAAGCCAGCACTGGGAACGTGGCGATGGCAGGGAGATGCCCTGTGGTGCAGCTGGCACCAGGGTGAAGCTTCCTACGCCACCAGCTGCCCCCCCCCCCCCCCCATGAGGGCAGGATGCTCTCTGCCCGCAGGGTCTTCTTTTAACGAAATTTAGCCGGGGGAATCAGGCAGCAAGAGGAGGCAGCAGCACATGGGCAGTCAGCTCCAAACCACAGCTCCCTCCCCTCCTGCGAGCACGGGAAAGGCGCCGGGCACCGCTCCCTTCCTTGGGGTCCCGGAGGATGCAGGGAGGAGGGAAACGCCAAGGGAAGTGGGGAAGATACCGATCACCCAAATAATTTTGCAAAGCAGCGCACGGAGGAAGAGGTTACCAGGTTTTCCACAGACACATCAAAGCTTTACCTCCAGTTGACACCAGTAACTCACCTAATTACCGTGCCAAGTGGAGGGAGGGCTAAGAAAACCTGCCAACCCCCTGCCTTTGGTTATCATAACATGGGTCCACACCCCCGCGGCAAAGCGCCGGAGAAGGTGTTGGTGATGGAACCCAGCTCCGCTGGTTCTCCCAGGTGGAGCGACGCTGCCTTCCCAACCACAGCCGTCCAGTGCTGCCCGGTCCCAGCCCTCCGCTGATCCCACCAGCCCAAAGCCCATCCCAAGGCTCTGGGCAGGGTTAGGGCTCTGCTGTAATCCAATAACCCTTCCCAGATGCTCCCTTTTCCTAGGAAAGCAGATGGCTGCTGCTGGCCGGGAGCAGGAGAGCGGGTGAGCCAGCAGCAGCCTTGGGGTCTTTGAGGGGACCCCAGGAGGAGGCGACTCCTCGGCACGTGGGATGCGGCAGAGCCCCACCAGGCTGCCGGCACAAGCCAAGGACCCCGGTTTGATCCAAAGTAGATGACTTCTCACGCCAGGGTCTCAGGAGCTCACAGACCAAGTGACAGAGAAACAAAGCAACCGGCTTCAGATCACCCAGACAACTCTAAATGAGAGCCCAGGACCCGCCAGTCCCTCCTGCTCAGGACCCCAGCGATGCCCAGACTCCCCAGTCTGGACCTGCTGCCCACCCTGGGGGCTGCCTCCCCTCTCCAGCCATCCCAGTGGGACACAGAGTGGGGCTGGGACCCCGGGGGCAGCCCCACGCAGTCCCGTCCCGTCCCCCCTCCCCGTCCGTGGTGGGCAGCAGGCCGGGCTGGAGCACGCTGACCTTCAAGGGAGATTGCGAAGGCTTATCTATTTACTCAGGCATTTTGCTGGAGGGAGGCGTTGCAAGTGGGCTGAGTTTCATTTGTCACCGGCAATTCCCCCCCCCCCCCCCCAGCCGCCTTCGTGTCAGAGTTATTAATTAATTGCTGCGTGCTCACACCCAAGGGCTGGGGCGCCTCCGACTGCCCTGGCTCGGCTGGCGGTGGAGGGCTCGGGATGCAGGAGCATCCCCAGCAATGAGCTGCAATGCCCTGCGAGGGCTCTGGCACCTGTGGGAGAGCTGGGAGAACCCCCAGCATCCCCCCCCCCCCCCCCCCCGCCAGCACCAGGGAAGAGCTGCTGTTTCGGCAGACAGGTGCTGGCAGCCAGCTGTGCAAAGCCCTCGGTGAACATCTGGGAAGGAGGGAAGCTCGCGAGGACGGCAAGACGAGTGCGAGCAGGGTGCGCGCCCGCTCGCTGGGAGCTAAGCATCCTGCTAATTTCCCTTTGCCAATTCATCAGCTGGCAACGTGCTTGGAATGAGAGCCCCTAATTAATTGCTCATCCGCATCCCCCATCCGGGCGGCCTCCCCGCCCCCACCGCCGCTGTGCGGCCTCTCGTACACGTTTGCTGGCATTTTCAAATCGGAGGCATCCTAATTACCGGAGAGTTATAACACCTTCCATTTCTCGCCCAGCGGACTGACACCCTGTCAAGAGCAAAGAGAATTGCCAGAGGTTTTGACAACACTAATTGCCCCTATAATCTAAAAACACAAAGGAGAGGCGATTAGTCGAGAGGGCCCCAGCTCTCGATCCGACACGAGGTTTTCACAATGTTACAAGAAAACAAAAGTGACGCTTTTTAGAGTTTGATGGCTGCTAACAAAAGCAGAATTATATTTTCATACAACCTTTGTCTGCATTAAACGGCTTTTTCTTCCGTGCTGGGATGCAGAGCTGACACGGGGAAATGGCGTCGGCTTCGCCAGGGGGTGAGGTGCAAACGGGGCAAACTGGTGCTGGCTCCTGCAAGGAGCATCCAGGCTCCACCACCTTCCCGAGCCCTGACAGATGCCGAAGCCACAGGAATAATTCCCCCCCCCCAGCGTGCAAAACATCCCCCTGCTGGCTAAGGTTTCCAGGGAGGGCAGGAACTTTTGTTCGCAAAAGGAGAAATTCCCGTTTACAGGAAGTTTTGCTCTCACCGTGGCCATCCATCACCTGCCGGTGCTGGGAGCCTGGACCTCAGCGCAGGGCAGCAAACCGTGGTGCTGCACTTTTCTGCCCCGAGCTCCGGTGCCAGCCCCCCGTTGGGGACGGTGACAGCT
Organism: Falco naumanni; assembly: GCF_017639655.2. Classification (NCBI taxonomy): domain Eukaryota; kingdom Metazoa; phylum Chordata; class Aves; order Falconiformes; family Falconidae; genus Falco; species Falco naumanni. Next base: position 3,563,021 of record NC_054070.1, read on the forward strand.
GCTGCCCCAGCAAAACGAGATGGGGACGGCAACGTCCACCCCTGGTCTGGCTGAGAGCCCCACTGGGGTCTGATCTGCTAACGGGGAGGGGGACAGCACAGTGCAGCCCCTTCACCTGCAGCCCGGTGACCGCCGGCGTGTAAGCTTCCCGGTGGCAGGGGATGAGGCCAGCCCGGCACCTCTGGATAACGGGGGTCTTATGGCAACAGCTGCCTAAAAGCTGGGATCCAGGCGGTCACAGCAGCCAGTGACACAAGCGAGAGCCAGCGGGCGCCGAGCAGAGGGGCGCAGGGTGTCTGGGGTGTGCCCAGCTGCCTCCTCTCCATCCCACCCTCCCCGGGCACCGGAGTGGCCGGGGACCATCCTCGCCCACAGCAGTTGCACCGCACCCAGCGTCCCTCGGGATGCAGGTCCCCGCAGGCAGCCCCGCAGCAGCGGCTGGTCCCCAGCCGCCGTGTCACGAGCTGGCATCTGCCAGACACCGAGTCAGGAAGGGTTTGACTCACTCCTTGGCCGGCTGCCACGCCGCAAAACTGCTTACTAACAGCTCCGGCTGCCTCCCAGAAAGCCCCGGCGCTGCGGCTCCGAGCGGCGAGCGGGATCTCGAGGGGGTGGTTTTCCAGGCGGTCCTGGTTGTAATCCCTCCGTGCCAGAGGATGAGGTGGATGCAGATCATCAGGCAGCGGGTGGAAAATGAGACAGGTATTACAGAGGAAACTCGGCGCTCAGCGTTAAGCGTGGAGCAACTCCTGCCAAAGCCGGCGGAACGAAACAGGATTTGGCCGGGTGTAACGCAGCAGGATGGGGGAATGATGCTTTTATTTAAATTTTTCTGAGAATACTTTTTTTTTTTTTTTTACGGGAAGCAGATTGCAACTCCCAGCCACGAGGCAGAGCGGGGAAAGCCACAGCCCGACGGCCGGTGTTGGCTCTCAGCGCTGCGGGGCTGCCATCAGAGGGACAGCCGCCCTCCTGACCCCTGGGACAGCTGGCTTGGCACAGCACAAAGAGCCGGGACATCCCCCATCAGCCCGGGGGTGTGTGAGCAAGCCTGCGGTTTGCTCAGCCTCCAAGCATCCCTGCACCGACCTTCACCTCCCAGCCGCGCCGTCACCCACGTCGGGAGGCTGCCGCAGAAGCCACCGTGTCCCCGGGGAGCCGGGGGCAGCACGCCACCCCCGCTACGGGAAAGAGCATCTCCAGGTCCACACCTAAAACCACACATCCAAGCTCCCACGCCAGGGCAGGCACAGCCCAGACCTTGTCCCCTCAGTCCCTGCGGACCCGGGGTGGGGGGCTCTGGGGATGAGCAACCCACTCCCTGTGGTGGGTGCACACCAGCTACCTGGGGTGTTCGGTGCTCCCCACCGAGCCCACAGCACTGCACATCCTGGTCTCTGATCTAATCTCAGGTTTTAACTCCCAATTAGAAACAACAGCAAACCTGTTTGTGCCGTTTCATTTTTTTGTTTGTTGTTGTTATTTTTTTTTTAAAAACACCTTTTTCAAATCCAAAACCAACAGAAACAAACCAAAGAGGTCGGCGAGGGAGGCTGGGAGCCGGGAACAGAAGTGGGGAAACAACCACCACCAAGAGCAGCTTGAAGTCTGCTGTTTGTGGGGGCAGGGGATGAGCAACACCCCCCTCCAGAGCACCCACTTCTCGCTGCCAGAGCTGGAGAAGAGCAAACCTCTCACTCCGAGCCCAGCCAAAGCACGCAGGCACATCCACACATCCCCTCCTGCGCGCAGCATCCCCGGGCGAGCTGCGAGATTCAGCTGGCTCAGACCATCTGCAAGAGCTTCCAGCGCCTGGGGCCAGGCAGTGATGCTGCTCGCGTCGCCGCCGTCACCCCAGCCATCCTTTCTGTACCCTGACGGATGGCACAGGGCCACCCAAACACTTCTCCACCCTGCCTCTGCTCGCACTGCGCTGCGTCTAGACCCTACCAAGGTGGGACAGAGACCCAAATCTACCCAGGGTCAGAGGAGAAAGCAAACCCAGGTCTGCAAAGGAGCTCCAGCTCCATGTGCCAGGCTGGAGTCTGAGGCTGCAGGGTCACCTGACGGACACTTTGAACAGCCCTAGCACCAAAGGATTAATTGCCTTGGGGCGACAGGAGGAGGGCAGCAGAGCATGGCGAGCAGGTGAGGGGGCACCACTGTAGCTGCATGGAGAACCACCAGCCTCTGATGCTCAGCTGCACGCGACGGAAAGGAAGAATCAATCCCCTGCGTGTTCAACCCAACATGCATCCTCGTTAGCGCGGCGTGCCCCACCGGGGGGGCACTAATCGCACGTAGCTGGGCTGTGAGCCACTGGAAGTTGAAAGGGAGCTGGCTGGGGGATGCTGGTGGTGACGGTGCACCGGAGCCTTGCAGCCTGGCAGCCCCTTCCTTGGCTCGCAGTGAGCTGCTGCCCCCGAGCATCACCCAGGCAGGGTCCCCGGGGGGCCACCTCTCCTCCAAGGGCACGTCATGCTGATGAATCCACAGGGACTGAAGCAACTCCTTTGCTCCCCTGTTAATCCAAACTGCTGCTGCTGCGGTCACAGCATCAGGGACAGCGGAGCGGGATGGAGGGGGTGGCAGGGGCTCCGGGCTGGCACAGCCAGGGGCTCCGGGGAGGAGGAGGGGGAGCAGGGATGAATGGCACTGCTGCAAGTTCAAATGGAAAAATCTAGTGCTGTGCGAGCCGAGACGGACGGGCTGCTGTATTTTTTCCTGGAGAGGGAACGCAGAAGGGCTGGTATTGATCTGTCTTCATTACCCATTTCACTCAAGTTTCAAATCAACAAAATACACTTTTCCGCTCTGCTGCCCTCCCTGCTGCAGCAGACAAAAGAAAAGCAATTTCCCGCAGTTTGCTCCAAACTCCTCTCCCCTTCCTCAGCGCCCTTCAGCCCCTCTCCCATTTCAGAGGCTCTTTAACCTCAGCAAGTTGCTCCTGTCGGAGGCTGGGAGACCCCTGGCTCCAGGGGCCAAGCTGGGGAAGGGACCCCAAAGAGGGCACTCTGTGATTCAGTGGTGCCTCCGAGCCAGAAACACCCCAGCACCGAAAACACGGGGCGCTGCCTTTCCAAACGTGCTCCAGCACCTCGTACCATGGGCTTTTACCAGACACCGGCAGCATCTCCCCGTGCCAACAAGATCCCGGGGAGGGGGGAACCACTGCTCCCACCCAGCCTTGCACAAGAGCAGAGCACCCTGCGGACCAGCTGCAGCAAAACTCCTCAAATGCAACACTTTGTCGGCATCTGCCAAGTTTCTAAGAGTTTTCAAGTTGCAAAGAAATAAAACCATTTTAAAATGTTTCAGGGGGTGGGTTGTTTTGGCAGTTTTTTTAGATGCAGCTGTACTTTTGAGTGTCAGCTGTGAGGCTTTCCACACATACCTCCAGGCATCTGGGGCGAGAGAGGGTTCATACTCCAAAAAAAAAAAAAAAAAAAGAAAAAAAAAGAAAAAGAAAAAGCCAACCCGAGATCCCTTTTAAGCCCAGCAACTCCTTGTTTTTAAGAGCATGCTGCTGCCGACTGACATTAATATTCCCGCTGACTTGGTGCCCCATAATCGTTCCGTCCCCATCAGCAAGGTGGCAGGGGGTGCTCGCTGCAAGCGCAAGGGCATGGTGATGGTGAGCACGGGGAATCCGCAGCGGTGCTGGGTGCTGGCTCCTGCTCTCTCTGCCCGACGCTGCGAACCCTCCTGCTCGCTTCATCCAAAATACCCACGCGATGTGGAAACCCAGCCCCCCAGCTGTGGGGTCTGCGGGGCAGCAAAGCCCGCGGGGGCCCCGGTTGGCACACCCAGGGCACCCCGGTCCCCAAATGCTGCAGTGAACCCCCCAGTCCTGCCATGCTCCCTGCTCCCTGCCCAGCCAGGGGCTGCGGCACTGGGATCCAGCCTTCCTCCTCCTCCTCCCGCCGTCCTGGCCAGTCTCACCCACACCACTCTGCCGTTAGATAAACTTCCTTTCAAAGGAGTCTGCTTAATCCTCTATCTCCCCTCGGTCAGATCCCGCTCCAGCTGCCGGCCCGGCCGGAGGGGGAGGAAGAGGCCGGTCGCTGCTGAGTTATGAGCTATTTCTGACTCACGTCTACAACTTTCACAAGTCCTTTTGCAACACCAACAGGGAGGAGGGGAGAGGAAGGCAGATCCAGCTCACTCTGGCAAAGCCGCTGGCCAGATGGGCAGGGAGGGGAGGCGAGGGGAAGCTGGGGAGAAGGGGAGAACGGGATGCTAAGCGAGCGGAGAAGGGGAGAACTGGATGCTAAGCAAGCAGAGAAGGGGAGAACGGGATGCTAAGCAAGCGGAGAAGGGGAGAACGGGATGCTAAGCAAGCGGAGAAGGGGAGAACGGGATGCTAAGCGAGCAGAGAAGGGGAGAACGGGATGCTAAGCGAGCAGAGAAGGGGAGAACGGGATGCTAAGCGAGCAGAGAAGGGGAGAACAGGATGCTAAGCGAGTGGAGAAGGGGAGAACTGGATGCTAAGCGAGCGGAGAAGGGGAGAACGGGATGCTAAGTGAGCGGAGAAGGGGAGAACGGGATGCTAAGCGAGCGGAGAAGGGGAGAACGGGATGCTAAGCGAGCGGAGAAGGGGAGAACGGGATGCTAAGCGAGCGGAGAAGGGGAGAACGGGATGCTAAGCGAGCGGAGAAGGGGAGAACGGGATGCTAAGCGAGCGGAGAAGGGGAGAACTGGATGCTAAGCGAGCGGAGAAGGGGAGAACGGGATGCTAAGCGAGCGGCGAGCCAGCGAAGCACGCGTGCATCGCAGCTGAGGGACAGGCAGAGGAAGAAGTGCAGGCAGGAGTGCAGGCAGGAGCTCCGCAGGGACACGCACCCACGGAGGGGAGCGAGGCGCCGGTTACCGGAATCTGACTTCACCCTCGCTGCCTTTGTCCTTTGCAGACATTTTCCATGCAGTGACTGCATTTCCTTCCTGCAAGCACCGCTGGAAAAAGCCGCCTGTTTGTGCCGCAGAAGCCCTGACTAATTCCTGCTTCTCATACCCAGCTGCCGCTTCCCAACTCGGAGGGGCTCCAGGCTCCCCCGGCCCCTGCCAGCCCACCCTGGGACTGGCAGCACTGGGACTGGGACCTGCTGGTGCCACTCGCTGCCAGCTGAGGTTCAGCCATGCCCTGGCTCGCCAAGCCGGGAGAGGAGCCGGGAATTGCCCATCCCAGCCCTGGCTCTCGCCGCCCTCCCGCTGCCGTGCTGGCTCAGCCTGGCATAGGCAGGACCTCCAGCTCTGAGAGCGTTTGTGCTAATTACTTTCCTTTGTTAATTAAACCCACGTGGCTCTAATAAGGTAACCTGCTGTTCTCCGATAAATTTAATTAGCCTGAAGGGACGGCCCCTCCGCACAGCTATTTAAATTGTCACTTCCCATCGCTTGGGCTTTGCTTCTTTCTGCCTCCCCCTCTCTCCAGGATCACACCCTCTTCTGCCCCTTTCCTTCCCAGTTTTTGCCCCTTTCCTTTGGCAGAGGAGGGCAGCAGGGGAGAACAGGGGAGATCCTCAATCTCCTATGGGAACAGGATGCCACCCGAGGGTGCTGCGCCCACCCAAAGCCCCCTTTTCCTGCCAGTGCCACAAAGACCCCATCCCAGATGGGCCCGTGTCCCATGCCAGTGGCTGTCCCACACCAGAGGACTTGCCTTGGCTCCAGCCCCAAAGGACTGTCCCTTGTCCAGACCTTGCACCCTGCTCACAGCACCTGGCATCAATCCTGGGGTGCCCCGATCCTGGGAAACTCTGCACCTCCCCATCGGAAACGCTGTCCCAACGTATGGTGGCACACGGTGACCTTCTCTCCCCGGTCCTTACCCTGCCTGGAGCCAGCCCTTCCCTTGCATCGCCCTTTCCCACCATCAGCACACGCTGGGGACCAACCCCCCACCCCCCAAAAAAATAACCCTAAGAAATTTCTGGAGGTTTACAGGGGATTTCCCTCTTCGAGGGCTCCTGGTGTGCTCTAGCCACCCCAGAGATGGGGACGATGGGTGTCTGCACGTGCGCTTGCCCACAGCGTTAAGTTTGCAGCCGAGCCCTTCCTGAATAGGGAGGGATGGGGGGACACAGACGTCCTGGGGGCTCACCTGCACCGCTGGCTGCTTGCCCTCATTGCTGCTGGGGGAGCTCAGCCCCGTGGCCTGCTGCAGCAGGAACTGGCGTGCCACCTGGAGAGCCTGCAAAAGAGACACAGCGGGGTGGGCAGGAGGAAGGACGCCTTCTTCCTCCTCCCTCCTCCGGGCACGCTCCCCCTCCAGGTCCCCAGAGCAGCGCCCAGACGCGGGGCCGGCCGGACTGGTTCTCCGCAGGTTTGATTCATGGGGTGCAAGTGATGCACGAGGAGGGCACGACCCCCCCGACGCTCCCTCCTGCCATACCAGTACGACCAGTATATCCCAACTGCTGTCCCTACCCTGTGGAGCCACAGAAGGCCATGGGGACAATCCGATCCTCTTCCAAAAACCCCCTGCCCCGTCTTCAGCGAGTCACCAGGTCCCGCATCCTTGTGCCTCCGGCAGATTCTCACGCGCATCATCCGCAGCCTCCCCAAGTCCCAGCCCCGGCACAACCAGCACCTGATGGATTTATCCCACCCTTGCAGAGCCACCACTACCTTCCCGCTGCAGCTGACAACCTGTGTGTCAAAAGCGACTGTATATAGTTAATTTTACATCTGACTGTCAGGCTGGAGCAGCAAAAAGTCCCAGTCACCGCCCAGATTCGGGTCGGGCCGAGTGCAGGATTACACCCTGAATTAATAATCCACGAACACATCCACACGGAGTTTATGGTGACGCAGGAGTTTTCAGCAACTCGCACAAGTGACCAAGACAAAACCTGCTTATTTTTACGGGTGTTTGCCTAGAAAGAGCTACAGGTTTCCTTAACTTGTTTGCAGGGATGAAGGTGTCTCATTAGGGAGTTGCCCAACAGGCAAAAGAGGGAGAAGTCAATGTAAATCGATAAAAAACACTTGTGGAAACACACGCCGGCACAAACAACCATGAGCGAGCCACGCACGGCAGCGCTGGCAGTCGAAGAAAGTAGGTGAAATTAAGGAAAATCCTGCGAAGAGACAAGGAGGAGAGAGGAGTAAGTGCGAACCGGCAGAAGTCACAGGTGAGCACGGCCGAGGGTGAGCACCAGCGTGTGCCAGCCGGGAAAAGGCGCTTCATTCAGGAGCTGAGCACCGGGAGAGGGAATAAAGCTCTAAGGAAAACAACCCGGTGGTACCCGCTGCTGCTCCCAGACCTGCTTCCTCATACGCTCCTTATTTTTGCTTTTAAAGAAATTTTTTTTTTTCTTTTTCTTTTTTTTTTTTTGGGGGGGTGGGTGTCCGTTTCTGAACAACCAAGGCATTGTAGCCCTGCCTGCAGGACAGGTTTGCATTAGAGCCCGGCACAGGGTCAGAGCCCGGCTCGGCGGTGCCACACGGGTTCCCCCGGCTGTCATCGCCCCGGCCGTAAATCACCGTCCCGGCTTCCAGCAGGCAGCTGTGCCCCCCCGAGAAAGGGCTGCTTGTTAATTCTCTGTGTTTCCAGCTATAAAGAAGAAAGCCCCCAGCCCGTGCACCGCCTCTCCGTCCCTCCCTGCCAAAATCCACGTGCAACCCGGCGCAGCACTGCCCGTGGCTCCGCTCGCCTGTTTACTTCACCTCTAACTAAACCAAGGAGCACCCACCGCACCCTTCAATGGAGCGCCCATACAGACCCACTACCTGCATTTCAGGCCCCCTTTCACACCCCTCTGCTAGAGGTTGCTTGGGAAGAGGGTACACAACAGATGTAAAGCAAAGGATGTCCGAGTTGTGCCATATATTTTTTTTTTTTTTGGTTCGTGGATAAATCCATCCGACCCACTCCTTGCACATGGACATGCGCAATGAGACGTAATTTTAAAGTTGCTGCTGAACCTGGAAGCTGCGAGCAGAGGGTTTCGCAGATGCAGCCTTACTTATTTTATTAAAACCCATCACAATTTCAGCGCAAGGGACCCAAACCCAACAACTGTGCTCCAGACGCGGTGCAGGGCACCCCCTGCCCTGCCTGGCTGTGTTTGTCTCCACGTGTATGAACCAAATAGCCTCGAGAAAGCCAAAAGCCCAGGAGTTTCAAAAGCAGACAGGATCCTAACGTCACGCTCCTACCATGAGCTGCACCCCAGGGTGCACCCAGGAGCCCGGCGTGCCCAGCGTGGGCGCAGCCAGAGCTGCCCCGTGCCCACCGCCTCTTCCCGGGCATCCCTGGCCGGCTGCTGGGAATGAACAAAAACCCCACGCCCACAAACTTGCAAACTCACTTTATCCAAATGATTAAAAACATAAAATCCTTGAGGACAAACATGGCAATTTGCTGCCGGGAATGGCACGAGCCCGCGGTCCAACTCCCGGCGCCGATGCAGCCTCAGCGCAAGGCACGTTTCTCCACGGGCATGTTATTTCCCTGTTATTAACAGTAATAGATGTGCATCGGTAATGTGAACACAAAAACCATGTGACAGTTATGACAGCTCAAGGTCTGATATTTTAATTACTTTTTGAAATGAAAACAGTAATTCCCGTTAAAAGCCAAGGGTGGAGGAATTCAATCGACGGCTGCTCAGCACCAGCACGCAGCAGGGCTGGCAGGTCCAAGGCACCTACCCAAGGATGGGTGCTGGACCACTGGCTGCATCCCGTGCGTATACCAGCTGCCTCAGCTTTATCTATTTTTCTGGGTGTCCTTTTGACAGAGGTTTGTATGGATCTGCTTTCTCCACCCCGTGTTTGTAAGCACCGTCTCAGAGGTGATCGGTGAGGTAAATCCCTGCCCCAGCCCAACAAAAATCAGCGCAGCAGGTATGGAAAATGCAACAAAGAGAGGAAAACAGAAGAGACGTAACGCCAGCACTCAGGAAAAGTGCTAGGCAGGACTTCTCCCAGAATCTCTCTTTCTAAACCCAAATCCTGGCTGGCCTGTGGGTGCCACCGAGCCCCCAGCACCCGGCTGGCTCAGCCCTGCCGCTGGCTGCCCACCCCGCGCCGCCTCTCAGGGGGGAATTTAATTCACTCCCTGCTGGCTCTCTCACTTTGTTGTGCTCTGAAGCACGAAATTACAAGATTTACAGGGGAAAAAAAAAAAATATGACATGGCCTTACAATTGCACACAGGGGCCTCTCTGCCAGTGTCCCAGAGCTGCCCCCTCCCTCCTTCCCCACCACTTGGCAGCGATTTCTCCACTTCAGCCCAAGTTCAGCTCAGCCTGCAAACGAAGGATGCTTTGGCTGGCAGCACCTGGCTCCGCAAACCTGTTGCACAGCTGGAGGAGCCCTGAGAACTGGATGTTGGGATGCAGAGCCCTGTATTACCTGCATCTGCTACCCCCAGGGCAGAAGGACCAGCCCAGCTGCCCGTGGGATAAAGCCTTTCCCATGGGATGAGTGAGGAAGGTGCTGCCCACAACTTCTTAGAGCTGAGGAGATGTGAAAGCAGAAGGAAAAAGCCTCCCCTGAAGGAGCGGATGGGCTTCCACCTCCTGGCTCTGTGAACCAGAGGAAAACTGATTTCTTTTAAAAATTGTATCCTGCTGCATGGTGTTATTCAAGAGTCATTAGCACGTTACCCGTAATTAGGAACGAATGGGTTGTGTCAAATTCATCATGCTCCTGGATGGCTCCCTTTGATCAGCAAATTATCCCATAAAAAAAGTTCGCGGTGGCTCAGACACTTTTACATCAGGAGCTGATGCTGTGTGGCTCTGCCCTCCTCAAGAGCAGCAGCAGCAGCATGGTGCTGGGCTGAGGAAGAGGAGGGTGACCCCGACTTTGCCGGGGGTGGCCCATAGCCACGGGCACGTAACACACCAGATTTTGGCAGGGAGAGATGAGAGAGATGCTGGAAGGTACGTGTTGGGATGGGGAAGGGGGTCTATAAATAAACCGTGCCTGGGATGAATCCCACTCCCTGCCAGGACCAGCTCCGAGCTGCTCCCGTGGCAGCTGAGGTTTCTCCACCATGGAAAGGGGCTCTGGGGGTACCCAGCCCACGGGGATGCTCGTCTCTCCCTGGAGACACCAAATCCCTCCAGTCTGCTGGATAAACTGAAGCTGGATCCTCCCTGACTTCAGGCAAAAGCACCTCATGTCATGCTCCAGCAGGGAAGCAGCCCGTTATCCCGGCTTCCACCCAACGTACCTGGGGATTATCAGTAATTCCTCCCCCAACGGCTCATGCTGGGGCCAGTGGGACTCCACACCTCCAGCCCGTACATGCTGGAGGCTCCCCAGGGCGGCAGGAGGGCCAGCTTTCGGCTGCCTTCCCACAGCAAACACCACAAACTCCCCCTTCTCCCACGGGAACACCAGGTCCCAGCTGGCCGCAGCAATGGAAGAGCCGGGGGAGAGGAGACGGCGACCCCCATCCCGTTCAGGGTGGCTGACACACACTTCAGCCCCTACCTTCACCCCTCATCCCTGCTTTTTTCTCCCCAAAACTTGCCTGGGCTGAGCCTCTCCGAGGCTTCCCGCTGCCTGGTCAAATTGGGAAGAAATAGGTCAAGAGGTTCAAAACAGTTTGGCGAGGATGGAGACGTGGATGGCTCTTGCCAAAAGCACAAGCCCCAACTCCACCATCACCACCCGTGTCCCCCCCCTCCAAAAAAAAAAAAAAAAAAAAAAAAAAAAAGGAAAAATCAAACAGCGCAATGGAAAATCTTGCCCAGGGTCTTTTTAAACTACCTTATTCTACCAGGTATTTCATTTTACGAGGGTGTAGTTTTTAATTACACCCAGCGGTGCCCGGACGCTCCAGCTGCCGGAGCCAAAAGCAGCGTGCCGGCTGCCTGCCGCGCAGGGGGGAGCGGGTTTGCCCGGCCTGCGATGGGAACCGCTGCCCGAAAATAGCCGAGGGATTTTCCACCTGGATGGGATCAAAGTTGTGCATGGGGTTTTAACCTCCGATGAGTGAAAAGCCACCCTAAAAATTTATCTTCAACCAAGAATTTTGCAAGGAAGGGCGCAGGAAGAACATCTATAAAGGGAGTCTTGTATCTTCCCTTCTCCCTCCTTTCCTTTTGGAGGGTAGAAATTGGGAAGGGATGAAAAAAACGTGTTTTTTTTTTTTTAAAAAAAGTAAAATTCTTACACTAACCTCATAAAAATGACATCGCCACATTCCAGAATTAGAGCCATTAAAACAACACACACACACGGATATTTTTAGATGGATATTAACGGTAAATGATGCCATATTGAGAAGCACTTCCACCCAGCCCAGCCCTGGTCTTGCTTAACCAGAACCAAATGGCTCAAAGAGATCAAAATTAACAAAAATGACACAATTCTTCACAGGGGAGGGGGAGGGGGGGGGGGAAGTCCTTTTTACAAGCCGGCTCTGTGCCTCTCGCTCAGCCCCAGCTGTTCTCCCTTTCGCTGCACACGCTAATGCTCCTGGACTTTATTCCTCCGCTCTTGACTCCTCAATCCTGGCAGGCGAGGGGTTAAACCCATTTCCACTAATGAAGAACACAAGGAACAAGCTCCCGACAATCCCACCCCATGGAGGAAAAAAAATTATTTAAAAAAAAAAAAAAAAAAAAAAAGGGGGGGAGTGGGGGTGGGGGGAAGGAGAGGAAAACCCCTCCTGCATTTGTACTCAGAAAAATATGAAATATAAATCAAGGAACCTAACAGAGATGAGTTTCACTTAAGTGCTCTGGTCTCGTTTTTATCTTAAATACCCTAATAATAGCGGATTACACAATATATTTGAGATGTGATCACATGTTTTATGGAATGGTATCTTTCCTATGGCAGAGAAGTGCCTCTCCTCCCCCCTCCACACCCTTCTTTAACTACCAAAAAAGTCTCATTTGCTGCTTCTTTTTCAAAAAAAAAAAAGTCTTATTTTTGTTTAATAACTTAACATTTCTTGGACATGTGTCTGCAATAAACTGCAAATTTTTTTTTCAATTTTTTTTTTTTCGTCATAAAAAACCACCAAACAACGCTAGAGCAGCTGGATTTTCCAGATGGCTCCTTTTCCATGGAATTGCAAGTTGGAAAAAGCTACCGTGGGGCCACCGGGCTCGGGGACTTTCCCCATGACATCCCTGCTCCAAGCACCTCCGCGCTTTCACCCTGCCACCCCCTGCACCCCCAAGCTGCAACGACCCCCGAGACCCTGTCACTCCACACCCCACAGCTCCAACCCCCAGCTCTGGGGTAAGACTTGGAGACCCGGAATTCTTCGCAGGAATTCAAGGAAACCCTGGAGGAACCCAAACCATCGGAGAGCAGCGCCCGCTCGGCACCCAGCCCTGTGCGATGCCCACCCGGGGGTCTCCCCGCACCCCCGTTCCCGTGGGGTGCAGCCCTGCACCCCGACAGCCAAACTGGAGCATCCCCCCATCCTCCTCCCGCCGCCGGGATGGGACACCCCATCACCCCACCGCCCCCGTTTCCTGCCCAGTTTTCCTCCGCTGAGGATTACCGGGGAGGAGGGCTGGCGTGGCAGGGGGCGAGGGGCTGGCCCCCGCGTTAAAAACTCATTAATGCGCAAAGGCGGCGGGGCCCTTTGGAGCCCCGTTAGAGGATGTCAGCGCACTGGAGGTCTCGCCACGTTCCCACAGCAACGGTGGTGGGAGACCCCGGCCGGCGGGCAGCCCTCCCATGCCCCCGGCCGACCTCTCCCCTCCGCCAACCCCGGCACAATGCAGGCGCGCGCTATTCAAGCTTTTCAGCCCAATCCCGCCATTGAAATCCAAGGATTTAACCTGCACACCATCCCCTGGGCTGGGGGGGAGAGGGAAAGAGGGAGGGAAAGGAGGGGGATGCCCTTTCCCCACCCCATTCCACTCTCCCTCCGGATTCTCCGGACCATGGGATGCTCCGCATGGATCGGGGTGGGCAGGTGGACCAGGCACAGCCGAGGATGCGACAGAGAGCCGTGCTCCGCGCTGGAGCAGAGCCGGCGCCGTGGCTGGCAGCCCCCATCTCGGCAAAGCCGGGCTGGTGCAATCAAACACCCATGTCCCCTTGCTCTGGGGACCCCCCCAGCAGCCACAGAACAGCCCTGGGGGGGTCCCCAAGCACCCTCCCATACACACACCTCCCCTCAAGCTCCCACCCAGGGTACTCCCCTCCAGACAGCATCCTCAGAGAAGAGCTTTAACCTGAGAAGTCCCTGCCAACAAGCCCCAGGGCTGTCCGGGTTCACCCTTTCAAAAGGCTGGAAGCAGAGAGACGGCCCCCCAGAAGGCCAAAACCAGCTCGTTTTGCCAAAAACTGCAAAACCAGGCAAAAACGAGAGGGCACAGCACGTGTCCCCCCCAGTGAGCTGCATCACCCAGGCAAACCCCAATGGACGCGGAGTTTTAATCCACCGACGGCCCTTCCAACCCAGGCTGGGTGGGTTTCCACCCCTCCAGGCTTCCTAAAATGTCTTGGGGATTCATACTGGTTAAATCAGGATGGAGTGCTGACATTCTGGGAGCTGCAGCGGAGCCGGGACGGAGGAGCTGTCAGACGGGAATAGCCTAGTGGTCCAAGAGCCTGCCTGTGACAAGGGGCGAACGCTGGATGCTCCCGAGGATGGTGTAAAGCCTTCATAAAGCACCTAATTGTGCAAAACTCTCTATATGGGGACATTTATTCCTGACCCCAGCTGGTGCTCAGCCTGCTCCCTGAAGCATGAAGATTGATAGTCCTCGGGATGGTTTCTTTCCCCCCCCACACCCCCCCCCACCCCCAAAGTGCTGTCATTGCAGATGTCATTTGTTTTTGGAAGTTTACCAAATCCTCTGCCTTAATAATTCCACGTGCCGGCGAGTTTCCCAGCGTAATTACACCGGGAATCCGAAAGAAGAAATGCAAAAGGGTGAAAATAAACGTGGGCTGTGCTTTGGGCAGGGCAGGATTTACCGGGTGAGCAGCATCCACAGGGACGAGCCTGCAGCAGCAGCGCTCCGCATTGCCCAAACCCCCCCCCCCCCCCTTTTTTTTTTTTTTTCTTTTTTTCTTTTTTTCCCCCCCCTTTCTTTTCTGGAGGAAATAACCCCATTTCATCACAACCCTCCAACTCGCACTGTTTTGGCTGGGCAGGAATGAGCATCTCCTTCCCACCCCTGGCTCCAGCTGCCGCGTGCGGTGAAATTCGGGGCTGGGGAGGGGAGCGAGCGACGGCTCCTTCGGCAGGGGTGACTCGCAGCGGCATTACACGCATGATTAGCCTTCAGATCAGGGGAACAGGGGCTTAACTGCGTGAGAAACGGCTGTTATTCAGGTAATGGATTTACAGCACTCACTACTAAAGTATCAGACACAGCAATTTTTTACAGCTTTCACGCTGGAATTTATGGCTCAGGGAGGCGATCTCCATACGAGGCAGGGATCATTGCCTTATTTAGTATCCGAGAAGGAAAATTTATGTTTTTGCCAAAGTTTGTTTTGAAAGGTAACCTGCAGGCATGCACACACATCCCACCCCCACCCCTCCCCACAGCCGCCTGGGCGGGCACAGTGCAAGGGGAGGCGTGTGCCACGCAGCTCCCCAAGGTGCACACACGTGTGCTCAAGGGCAGAGCTGTTGCACGCACTTGTGGCGGTCACACGTGTTTCTGGCCACGCGTGTGAGGCTCGTGCTTCAGCTCAAGGCACCGGGAGCACCAGAGAAGGGGCGAGCACCCACCTGGATAACCAAACACAGACCCAGAGAAAACCTGCTCCTTATTTTATAGCCAGCAGGTCTGCACGCTGCTCTCTCAGCCCTCCTCCTTTTCCAGCACCATTTTCCTTGTACCGATGGGGAACCGAGCAGGCAGACCCCACCAGCACAGGCAGGACCTCCCACCAAAACGCAGCCCCCCCCCCCCCGGGGCAGCAGGCACCAGCCCACCAGCTGCACGGATGGGTGGACTCCGTCTCCCGAGGGATGCGCACCCCAAAACACAGGCACCTGCACCCCAGCTCCAACAGGGATGACCAAGCCTGGTGCAACCCACCTCCCGGCCCAGCCCTGGGGATGAAGGGAGGGTAAAATCCGGTGGTGCCCCCCCCCCAAATCCTTGAAGGACCCAGCCCCGCGTTGCCTTGCGTAGGGTGGAAGCGGGGCGTCCCTCCTACCTGCTGCTGCTGGAAGTGCAGGAGCTCCACGGGGCTCATCTCGCCGTTGGTCTCCCCGCTCGCAGCTCCTTCGCGCCCGCCGCCCCCTCCGCCGCCGCCTGCGCCGCCCCCGCCGCCATCGGGCTGGTTGCTGAGGCTGCTGACCCCGTTTTGGCTGGAGGGAGTGGACCGTATCGTCTCCGAGGCAGATTCAACCATCATGACTTGCTAGCAGGACCTGAGGAGGAGGAGAGAACAGAGGCTGAGAAGACAGTCTGAACCCCCCGGCTGGCCATCCCCCAGCCTCGCCGTGCCCTGCCTCCGATCCCCGCAAGGTCTGGTGGCAAGATGCAGGGATGGGATGTCAAACCCCGGCCAGTTTTACCTGCGTCCAATTTATTCCAAAAAAATAAATGTGCAGCAGCAGCAGAAGCTGCCATGAATGTGCTGCCAGCCCTATAAAGCACTGGGGCAAAGCAAGTCCAAGCTGTCCCTTAGGAAAACACCACATTTTCAGCTTGCTCCCAGCCTCGTACAAGACATAAACCCCCAGGAATCCGGGCGTTTTTCAGAGAATTCCAAAATATTTCATTTTGAGACGGCGGAGACGGCAAAGCTGAAGCTTCAGCGAGGCTACACACCAAGCACGTGGAGCCTGTGCCACGCATTTCACCACGAAAATCTCGACAAAGTTGTCACGTTTCCACAAAGCGCTTCAACTCCCAACAAACCAGCCCTTCCCAGCAGGAAAAAAACACCCAGCAGAAAGTTTGCCACCTGGCGAAGGAAGCCCAAAGGTACCGCGGAGCTGGGATGCAACGAAACGAGAGCAGGGTAGCACTCCCGAAAACATCGGTCGGAAAATCCTCCCGGATGCTGCCGTGCATCCCGCCCTCCTGCTGTGCCCCTCGGATCCCCTCCAAGGACCAAGCTGGGCGCTTCGCCCTCCACCACGAAGCGCAGGGGCGACAACACCCACCGCATTCCCAGCCCCGCATGAGCCCCAGCTCTTGCACTTCTCCTCCTGCAACCACAGGTTTCTCTCTCACCAGGCAACAGCGCGATGCTTTACCCCCATGGATGGGTTTTATCCCTGGAAACTCATCCCGTGACACCCGGGCAGAATGCCCGAAGCTCCCGGCTCTTCCCCGGCTGCAGGGCTCTCCGTGGCAAGGGAGCCTGCGGCAATGCCGGGAGCCGAGCCGTGGGATGCGGGCAGCTCAGGGCATCCATCCGCAGCTCTGCTCAGCAAATCCAGGCTCCTGAGCCACGGAGCCGAGCTGGGGGAAACCACCGGGCTAGTCACAGGCTGCAAAAGCCGCCTGCACCCCAACACGCAGCCGGGTGCTGGGTGCTAAGTGCATCCCTTCCCCCCCCTGCTCTTAAATGCTGTATAAATTAAGGCAAAGGGGCTACGGAGGTGGGACATGACCCCCAGGAGTTACAGGGCTTGGCTTCGAAGAGTCTTGGCTCGTCTGGGTGTGATTAGCGGGCAGGTTGTTAGCTATGAACCCGAGGGTTCCCTTTTCTAGGAGAAACTCCTGGATCTGGGCTGGCACTAGAGGAAAACGCCACGGCCGCATCCAGCATCAAACCCTGCAGCCCTGCCACAGGCACGGGAGCCCCGCTGGAGCCCGAGGGCTCTCCCTCTCCTTCCCAACACACGCTTTGCTCCGTGGAAAAGCAGAGGACGCAGTTTTCCCTCCTTCAGTCCCACTCCTTCCCCACTGGTGGGTGCCGGAGCGGGATTCAGCATCCACCCACCGTCGCTCGCAGCCGGCCGGCGAGTTTGAAACAGGAGGGGAATAAAGAAAGAGGGATTGGGGAGAAGAAATACTGTTTCTCCCTTTTTCTTCTCTTTTTTTTTTTTCCTCATCTCCCCCTGCCCCAGCCCCAAAAGACAGAAAGACAAACCGTGAACAACATAATTGCTGAAATGTGGCGTGTAATAATAGCTATTCAGAAGCTGATCATTCATATTAAACAGGGTGAAGCAAGCTTCTCATTTGCATGTTTGAGATTATATGCATTTCAAAAGTCATTTCCGCAGGGTATATGACTGACATTAATTCCCATGTGGAGCTGCCGGCTCCCTCCCGCCGTCCCGGTGCTACCAAACCTGGGCAGGGTGACACACCGGTGGCTGTGGGAGAGTTCAAGGTTAACGGGATTACCGGGCTTTGGTTTTGTTTGAAGCACAGGAGCTGGGATGCCGGGGCGAGAGCATGGCACGCTCCCAGCAGCTTCCCCCAGGAAGGATCGGGAAAGGCTGGGATGCTCACCTACGGATGCTGCGTTAGGAGCAAAAAAAGCTGGAAGACAGAAAACACCTTTTGCCCTCGAAAAGGACGTTTGCTCCTTTCCCCTCCCAAACGCCAAATAAGAGCCTGCAGGAATATTAAATTATTGCTGTTTCTTTTCTCATTTTCCTTCCAAAATCTGCTGCCTGCTCCGTGTTTCAACCAGGCAAGTGGCCCCACGGGGAAAGCCGGGCTCTGCCCGTGTCCGGCAGTCACAAGGCATCACCATGGCCAGAAACTCGGCAGGACTCAAAAAGGGATTTGACTTTTATACGGAGAACAAGAATATCCAGAGTTACAACAGGAAGTATTAAAAAAGGAAAAAAAAAAAAAAAAGTTTTTGGAAAGGATATAAAACTTTCCTGGCTTCGGGGCATAAATTGAAGCTTAACTATTGGGAATTAGGAGGAAATTTCTGCTGGTGGAGGAGCTGTAACCGTGGGCTTGCTCTGTCATCCCCGGTCCCTGCCAGAGGCGGGATGCTGGAGCCGATGAACCGGCGCTGGGGTCCAGCCGGGTGATTCCCGAAGCCCGGGACACCAGGCCAGTTGGGTTCCCTCTCCAAGTCTAGTAAAACTCAACTTCCCGTTCACAAACCCTACTGGGATGCTGGTGCGTCTGGGTTCCCAACACTGCAAGGGAAGTAATAAAAGAAAGTAATAATAATAATGAAAATATTTCCATTCATATAAAAGTTTTACAAAACCTTAAAGAAAAAAAAAAAAAATGAAGCCAGTGTCTGCAATGTTATGAAGTTGATTTAAATTAGGAACGAGCATTTTTCCAGCCAGGACTGATCCCGGACGATTGAAGCCGTGTTGGGAAGAGCAAAACCCGGCTGCAGGACCGGCTGCGAGCGCCGAAGCACACGTGCATCCCCGCACACAGACGGGAAGGCTCTGCAGCATCCCAGCTCCTGCTTTTCATCTCTTTTACTTCAAACGCAACCAATATTTTAGGGATTCTCCACACACTGCTATCCAGAGGGTCTAATCAGGATCAGACCTTCCCCCAGGCAGAAAGGCAGGGACCCTGTCCAGACAGTCATCACCGAAGATACAACACCCAGATAAAGTAGAAAAGGATGGTTTTACTTAAAAGGGGAGGGGAGGAGACCCCTCTTAATGGCAAGGAGCACCAGAAGCTGCGCAAATGGATTGCTAATTACCATTTCAGACTCAAAATCACTTCACTGAATAAGCACTCTGCCTCTTTATTATTTTTTTTCCCCCTCCTTTTACTTAAACACGCACCTTTCGCAGGACAAAGAAAAGGAAACAGAGAATTACGACTGGAGTAAAGAATCCCCCTGCCTTTAGCAGTACCATATGGCAATGAGAGTATATTAATTACCGTTGATTTTTAATTAACAATTGCTTCATCTGAGCAGTAACATTTCCTTGACATCCCCTGACTTGCTGCTAACCTGTAAAGTGCACGCGCCATGCCAAGTCATCAATTCAATTTTATTGACATTCCCCCCCACCCCACCCTGCAAACAGGCACGATACCAGGGTTTTCCAATTAACACCTCCACACTCTCTAATTAGCACAATTAACAGACTGATGGATGCCCAGAGCTTCCCTGCAAGGGAGGGTACAGATCAGCTGGCCGGGCTGTTGGACACGGAGCTGTGTGTGTGCCCAACACGCGTGTGCCACGCTGCCTGGGATCTCATGGGAGCATCACGTGTGCACCACGCTCCCGGGGTCCCACGGGAGCACCACATGTGTGCATGCCACGGAGCCCAGCATCCCCACGGATCCCCGCATCCCCACCAGACAGAGGAGGCTCAACGCGGAGACGAGCGAGCCAGCGGACTCAAAGCAAAGATCTGCACCAAAGGACGTGGGGGCAGGAAGAGCTGAAGCATTAACAAAGTGATTTCTTCCCAAAAAGCTCCCAACAAATTTTGGGGCGCCCAGACCCAACCGAAGCGTGGCCACTTCTCCACTTGATTCAGCTCCACGGACGTGAAAATTAAACCGGCGCTTCTCAGCCCACGGGACCTGCAGGAACAGGTACAGCCAAGACCACGAGCTCCTCAGAAACAACTGCCTCAACACTTATTTTAGCAGCTTCTCCTATTTTTAAGTATCCTCAATACCGCAGCCATCAGGGGCTCTGTAACTTTGGGCTGCCCTTCGCGGGCTGCCGGCAAGACCAGGGCTGGTACGGCCCCAGCCCCGTGGCCAGCGGGTCCCCGTCCTCGAGCTGTCCCCATCCCCGCTCTGTCTCCCCAGATGCAAACCCAAAAAGCTCAAACCCACCACCTGGGAGGGATGAGGATGAACAGTGGGAAACACTGGTGGGAAAAGGCTCCTCGCCACGTCTCGGTGACCCCAGCACATTGCTGGTGCTGCACCGCATTTTGCAAGGGACGGCACAGGTGGTACCACACATTTACAAGCGGCCTGCTACCGTGATGCTCCGGAGGCTTTTTCCACCCTTTCTGCCACTTCCCAGCTCCAAAGCGGTTTTCCAGACCTTTCCTCCTTGCTCCAGCCTTGCCAGCACCCGGAATGGAGCAGGGGCTGCCCCACGGCACCGCGAGGGCTCTCGCTCCGGCACGCCAGCAGCCCCTTCGGCAGGTACCGGCAGCGACGGAGGAGCATGGACCAAGCAAATACTCGTTGCCAAGTCCTGCAGGATGCTCCTCGGCACGGATGGGAAGAGATGAGGATTCCGAGAGGCTCGATCCCAGGCACCGGATCTGCTCTGAGCTCTGGAAAGTTGAGCAACCTGCCCATCCGGATCCAGCACCGCCGAGGCTTTAGGAAGTGGCTCGCTAATCTTGAAAGGCTTTGGCTTAAAGAGAAGCAGCAGCCAGGATTGCTTGGAGAGTGGCTTTTTACCCTTTAATTAACACATAAACACATGGAAATGTGGAAAGGGGATTAAAATAAAAGTCTGGGGGAGCTGAAACGAATCTAGAGCATTACTGTAAATTAGAAGAGATTTAAGGAACCAAGGACTGGCTAAGCCCGGGCACCGCTTTAATGGGATCTCACCTCTGGGCACTTTCATCTCCCACTTTCATCTCGCTCCCAGCAACTTCTTTGGGAAGAACCAACCTCTGGGCGCTTGCCCTGGCTGACGGGCAGACCTTCATCCCCTGCCACTCTCCCCGCCTGCCCGCCCCGGTGCCATCGCTGCCCCGGTGACCGTCAGGCAGCGGAATCCAGCAAGAACGACCACAGGAAAGTTTTTCTCCCCAAAAAGGTGGGTCATCTCACTTGGAGAGCCGGAAGTGTGAGCATCGCTATCCGGGGAAGCCCCCGGGACCGTGCCACACCGGTCAGCGGGATGTGGCACAACTCCTGCTGAATCGTAGCAAGCCCACCTGCCTCCAAAACACGTCTCCCTCGGAGCATCCTTTGCTCTCCGGAGCTTGCACCCACCAGCTCTCCAGCAGCGAGGACACCCTGACCACAGCCGGGAGACCCTCCGCCCGGTGCCCACCGCAGCGAGCCATCCCGCAGGGGGATACGGGGCATCCCCGGAGACACCGACTGGCTGGCTGGCACGTCTCCCATTCCCTGCCAGGCTTCAAGGAAAATAAAATCCCATCCATGGCGGATGCGGGGCTGGCTGGACCAGTGCCGGGCAGCTCCGGTGCTGGGCACGTGCCGGGCGCTGGGGATGCTGCTCCATCCTGCGCTTCCCTTGCTGTGCTCTTGAAAAGATTAAAAAAAAAAAAAAAAAAAAAAAAGAGCCCCACTCCATCTCATTAAGAAAGTAAACACAAGAGCCGTCTAAGTGTCTAATTAAGCTTCTAATTAGTCCCTGCTTGTTACTAATGCAAATTAGATTATGCCGCTTAACTACAGCATGTCCACAACACCCTTGTTAATTGCGGCCTTTTGAAATTAAATTACTCCCTAATTAGCATATCAAAGCCATTGATTCGGAGCCAGGAAAGATGAGGGCAGGAGGAAGCCGAACGCCAAGTTTTGTTAATCAGGGACGTCTAATTAAATAGTGACGTGGTGCACGGGGGCTCCTGCCTCGCTGCTCAGGAGCCACATGTGTGGGCCCAGGGGGACCCCGAGTGGGGCAGGACCCTCGGTGGGTGCCAGCTGGGTGGGTGCCGGTGCCCTGCACCCAGCGTGAGTCACCACTGGCGTGCCGGAGCATCCCGGCAGGTTGGGATGCTGGCCGGTACCTGCATCCCGGTGGGTTGGGATGCTGGCCGGTACCTGCATCCCGGTGGGCTGGGATGCTGGCCGGTACCTGCATCCCGGTGGGCTGGGATGCTGGCCGGTACCTGCATCCCGGTGGGTTGGGATGCTGGCCGGTACCTGCATCCCGGTGGGCTGGGATGCTGGCCGGTACCTGCATCCCGGTGGGCTGGGATGCTGGCCCCAGTACCTGCATCCCGGCAGATGCATGCATGCGAGCGAGGCTTGGGGGCAAAGGCCAAGCTTCAGGAACCCCCCCCTGGAGCCAGGATCTGGCCCTGGCAGCAGGGAGGGAGGTTAAAGCACCCCCTGATTTCTCATTCCGCCAAAACACTTGCTTTCTTTCTGCCCAATACGTTCCAAATGGGAATTCAAAGGAAAAACACCCCGAAGCGCAGACACCACCCTGCAGCCCCCTATGCCATGGGGACAGAGCACCCCCAAAATCCTCAGCAACCAACACAGAGCACCCCCCAAGCGAGGACAGGCAGGGCTGGCAACAGGCAACGGCATTTCTCACCAGAGGACCCCAAATCCAGCTTGGCACAACATCCCCTCACCACGATGGGATGGAACAGCGCATGGCACAGGGGGGATGCGCACACTGGCACCAAATCACCCCTCGCCCAGGGCACCGGACCAGGGGGGCACGTGCCCTCAGCAGCCATGGGGAGCCCGTGAGGAAAACAACCCCCACCCCCGCATCCCACAGCACCGGTGGGGATCTGTTCGGAGAAAACACGAGCACCTCCCCAGCCCCAAGCTGGGATGCCCTGGGCACTCACTGGAGTTAGCACCAAACTCCCCCAAAACCCCCAGCCCCAAATTCACAACGGGACATAAATAACCAGGGAAGAGTGAATCTATAAGTAACCAGATAGATTCACCCCAAGGAGAGCACAAATGAAGCGAACGCCTATTTTTTTAACTTACTTCAATAACTTCCTGAATGACCCACTTCTTTAAATTTTATAACTTTTCCTCTCTTTTTTTTTTTTTTTTTTTTTGTCTAAAGAGGTGGGAAGGGAAAAAAAAAATAAAGGGATGAAGATTGGAAAAGTTTAATAGAGGGAGAAAAAGTCTATTAAAAAAAAAATGCAGGCAGCCTGTCTCCGGGGAAGAGTTGAAATATTGAAGAAAGGAAAATCGCTTCTCCGGCTGCCGAGACAGAGGAGGAGAATAGAGCGGCTTTAAGAGAAGGAGCTGTGCACTTTTAATTGAAAAGAGGGAGATTCAAATGAAATATCCAATATCCCCCGTTAAAGAAAGGAAGAAAGATGGACCCTGACCGCTTTACTATGCCGAGAAATTGCTAAAGCCCCAACTTTCTTTCTCTCCCCCTGCCTCAGAAGTTATAGGAAAGAGGGATGAGAGAAAGGAAGGGGAAAAAAAAAAAAAAAAAAGGGTCTTTCATACAAGAGGAACTCAAGGGAATGGGGGAGGAAGGCGGGAAGAGAGAGCAAGTTTTATTCATTTATTTTATTTTATGAGATGAGTAAAAATAATATATATTTTAAAAAAAGGCAGAGTTTTATAATGTCACTGTTTGGAAGCAGCAGCAGAAGGGAGAAGAGAGGGGGGGAAAGCAACTAAGAACAGAAGGGCCAGCTCCAACCACCCGCCGTACAAGCCTCTCTCCCAACGAGATTCAATTAATTGATAACAAGAGGCATCAAATTAATTTTTCAAGGATGTTAGATTTTGATGAAGGAAAAAATCTCTCTGATTTTAATCGGGGCGGTGTTTAAAAGGCATAAATGAATATCCCTTTCTAATCATCTGAGGCGCTGAGGAAGCACCAAGCGGTTAACGTGAAAATTCAAATCGTTTAATTAGGGGGGGCCGAGGGGAGGTGGCCGTGGTGGGGGAAGGGGACCTGGCTTTTTCTTTTTAAAGAGCTTTATGAAGAAATTATTTTGAAAATTATTTCTTTCAAGCATCTTTGCTCTCCTCCCCCTCCCCTGAAATGCACACACACACACTTGGAAAAACATCTCTCAGAGGTTCTTCTTTTGAATAGAGACCATTCCCCAGCACAATCTAATTAACAAAAATTATAATGAATAGGGTGGGGAAAAAATTCATAGGGAACAAAAAAAAAATAATATTCCAAACTACTAGGAAAAAAAAAAAAACCAAAACCAAACCCCAAAACACACACTGGGCAGGTGATTTCCCAACATGCACAACTTGCTGTCGAGAAAGCTCTGCACTTCCACATGGGATGAGGGGTTTCAAATACGGGGTATTTTCCACGCAAACACCTTCTTCCCCCCCCCCCCCGCAATCCTATTAAAATAATTAAAAACACCTCCCATCGCCAGTGTGGCATGGGATGCACCTGCAGCCAGAGCGGAGCCCCAGCCCAACGGCAGCGGCTGCAGGGGCATCACCGCAGAATACGGTGCACGCTGGCGCACGCACACGCGTGTGCACACACACTCGTGCAACCACACGCTCGTGCTCACTAAGTTGCTCCCCGGCATCGCTCCGCAGCCCGCTCCATCCCCACCAGCCGCCGGGACACAGCCGGCTTCACACCAGCGTTTTGGAGAGGCACCTCCAGCATCTCCCCGCAAACCCCGGCTCGGGTTTAAGCCTCTGCCCACACGCCTAGCTCACACCATTATTTTTATTATTATTTATTATTTTTTTAATTTATTTATTATTCTTGCCCCATCGGTGACACGCAGCCACGGTGTGCATCTCCCCCGGCCTTTCTGCTGCAGCATCCCCCAAGCCCAGCCGGGGCACACGCAACACCCCCCGCACACACAACACGCCTTGCACAGGCAACACGCCCTGCACATGCAGAATCACCTCCATCCCTCCCGCTCACCGAACGTGGTCCTGCGCTCGCGGGTGTCCCCATCGAGGCACCTGCCTACCAGGGCTCTTCCTCTGGGATAGAGCCACGAAGGACATCGCCCCCCACGAGCCGAGGAAGAGGAGGGCCATGGGGAAGCATCCTGACTTGCCAGAGGCACAGGACCACAGCCCTGGGAACGGCGAGCTCAGCGCCGGGTGGAGGAAGGCTCCCAGCAAGGGTGGAAGCTCTTCCACAAAAATAAAAATCAAGCCACGGGGGCTCCCCCCGCCCCATCCCTTCAGGGGAGGCTGCAAAGGGCAAGGGCAGAGCCAGGGTGGAAGAAAATGACCTGGAGCAGGTGAGGGACAAACTGGACCAGGGCGAGGAGCGATGGCAGGGCCACCGGCACGAGGGACCTGGCGCTGGGACACGAGCTGCCATATCAGACCCCCAAGCGAAATTTTCCAGCTGAGTTTGTGTGAAGTCAGACTGGACGTTGCTAAAAGTCTCTTCTGGCCTTTAAATAATCCAGAGGGGAGGAAAAAAAAAAAAAGTCATGGTGCCTATCGAGCAGGAGGGAGGAACTCGGACGCTGCAAGTTTTCCCAGACTCCGTCATGTATGTGCAAAAATTCATCCAGAAAACGCTCTATTTAATGCGCTCCCTGCTGCACACTGATGCTTTCCACGGCAAATCCCATTTCTATGCAGGAAGAGGCCTGGTCTCCATCCAGAAATTATGCTGCTCACGAGGAGGGAGAAGAAAAAAGGCAGTGGGGGGGAGAACTATCCTTGGGCATTTTCAAACTCCTGGTCTCAAGTCCATTTTTTTTGCGTCCAAATCAGAGGCAAGCATCACCCGAGGCCGGCTCAGTCTCGCAGCCACTGCCAGAGCCGGTCTCAGCAATTTCAAAAAAAAACCTTCCTGATTTTATTTCTGCACAGCTCGGCTCCATCTTGCACGGCCTCAACTTCTGGTCTGCCCGGGCGCCCAGCACCCCCCACGGCAGCCTCAGCACCATCCCGGAGCAAACGGCAGCCACGGCGAGCGACACGGCTGCCGACAGCCCTGACACCTCTGCTCAGAGCAGCGACTGGAAGAACACGAGCGATTTCTCCAGTGCTTTCTGAAAAGCTGGGATGCGGCGTGCTCAGCAGAGGCTGGGCTGTCCCAGGGTCTCACACCGGGAACGGTGATGGGTGGCCGCGAGGCCACACCACCCACGGAAGGGATCGGGAAGGTGCATTTCATGTTTTGGGTGCTGAGGAAGAGAGCAAGGCTGAGCGGAAAGGCATGGAGCATCCCGCCGGCCGGGGGAAGCGTTTCCCCATGCAGACCCTGTGCTGAAGCCAAAAGATCGCCAGGGTTCCCCGTGCTCCTTCTCTGTGTCACCTGGATAAGCCACGTTCAGCTGCCACGTCCTCTTCCCTGGGTGAGCATCCCCGCTCCAGCACCCTTCACTGGGGAATCCAGGAGGGTGACGCTTTGCCCAGCGCACCCACGGCCGCGAATGCATCCAGAGTTTCTCCCCTCTGTTCCCGGAGGGATGCCGGCACACCTCCACAGCTTCAGCATCCCTCTGGACTGCTGCCAGGCCGGTGACACAGGAAGGCGATCTGGTCCCACAGCACCACTTCGGTGTCACCCACAGCATTCCCAGGCGATGCCAATCCATCCAGGCTCTCACGCCCTGTGCATCCCGAGCTCAGCCCTTGCCAGACTGGGACACACAGCATCTTCCCAAATCTGGGCAGCGCATCCCTGCTTTACGGATTGGGACAGAGCTCTGGAAGGACAAAGTGAATTGAGGTGATCGGCACCTCCCGAATCCCTGCTCGTCCCAGGCAGTGGGTGATGCTTCCCTCCCGAGAACAGCCAGATCCCTGAATAAGCCCAGCTTTGGGATGAGATGACACCCAAGGGCAGCACGCCGGTGGCCACTGATGCTCCGGGCCAGATATGGCCATGGAAGCCACTGGCACAGGACAGAAGCACCGTGCAAATCCGGGGGATTATTACCATTAACGAGGTGTTAGATACATCCTTACTACAAAGCACACTTAAAAAAAAATAAGAGTTTTTTTCCTCCCTCCACCCTTCCTAAAAATAATCCTCATTCTTTAAAATATTAGTTTATGATTCACCAATTGCAAGCTGTGACACCCTGCACCTCGCCCGGGCCCGCAGCTCTCAGCTGCCAAATTCCAGGGGCCCCGTGAGCACCCATGGGTGCTGGGGCAGAGAACGGGGCTCAAGGTGGCCAGTGCCTGGCTGGCTCCTGATGTGCCCTCCCTGCCTGGGGAGGACTCGCCACCGGCTGCTGAGAACCACAACAAGGCACCCCAGCAGCAGCTCGGGCATCACAAACTCCTTGTTTTAATGGGAGACCGAGAAAACCCCAGCCCAGGGCACCACGTAGCTGCGGGCATGCGTGGGCTCTTGCAGGGGGTCGCAGGCGAGGGTGCCCACCTCGAGCTGGGTGCATGCAGAGGCGGCTTTGGCATGAGCCCCACAGCAGCAGCACCGTGGCTCCGGGCTCCCCGCCGGCACCGCTCCTCCGCAATCGGGTCACAACATCTTTCTGCATCTCCTGCTGAGACAGGGTCACAGCCAAGCCCTGTCCCCAAAGCACATGCCCCTGGGTGGGAAGCAAGCGCTCCATCATCACCAGCTGTAGGGCACGGTGCCACCGGGTCTGTCACCAGCCGCCCCAGGCAGGGCACCACCCCAGGGGATGTCCCCCTTCCTCCCCAGACCAAAAATCACCGCGACACCAGCACAAAGCATCAGGCAGGACACGAAGTGGACACAAGTCTCGGTCACCAGCTCCCTGAGGGACACGACCCACCTCCCTGTGCCGGCCACCCTGGTCCCACGCCCCCAGCCAGCCCCAGCACAGACCACGGCTCCTGCCCACTGCCAGGAATTTTAAAACATCAATTATTCTAACCCCCCCTGGCAAAATCCAGTGACCCCCTGCTCGCTCCCAGGGCAGTTCCTGGAGCGTTTGTATCTGCAACAGTGAGGACCAGCAGACACCTCTGCTACGGTCAGAAAGGACCGATCCTGTGATGACAGAGATGCTCATCCCCCCTGAGGGGTCTGTCCCTCTCCCAGACAGCCGGGCACGGCCGCCAGCTCCTCCTGCAGCAACCCAAATCTACGGCTGCAAATTCAGGTGGTCCCCACTGCAGCATCGCTGCGCCGGTACGGTGGGGACACAAGTGACCAGATGGCACCGACCTCCCCCAGAGCCAGCACCAACCCCCAAACGAGCTCCCTCACCTGTTTAAACCTCCCCTCGTTGTATCTCTAAATGGACTGGCCTCATCAGGGAGTATTTTAAACCCACCAGCTCTGCAACCTGGGGGAAAATTGCTCCGGCACTGCTTTTGCCAGCGATGCCGGTGTCGGCACCGGTGCGATCCCTGCGTGGTACGGGATAACCCGGTGTTCCATCTGTGGATGGGGCTGCTCCAACAGCCCTGACAGAGCAAGATTTGGAGATGTGGCTCCACTTCCCAAGGAAAAGGGCATTTATCCTGGGCTCGAGCCCACCAGCATCCAGGGAAAGGCTTCAAGGGATTTCAGAGCGGCCCCTAAGAGGCGGCTCTACCACGCTCGGTATAAATAAAATCCCGGTTCCAAGTGAGAAGGATGAATAACCCGAATGGAGCCGTGCCGATCCCAACCTGCCCGCTGCACCCGGAGGGTCCTGAGCGCCTTCAGGGCAGGCAGAGCCCAGCCCCAGGATCCATTCCCAGGATCTGTCCCATTAAAAGGGCCGGGCTGGTCCCACAGCACCGCAGACGCTGCCTGGGTGAGCGGAGGAGCTGGGAAACCCAGACCCGAAGTGCAGCACAGACCTTCCACCTGTTGCTTCGGCAAACGAGGGATGAAGAGGACCCGCTGTCACCCCATGAGCGTGGAGCTTGGCCAGAAATCCCTTCCTGGGGCTCCTCACCCCCACTGGCATAATTTTAGGATGTTTTCCTTTACTTGTTTCTCTTGGGAGTGCATTGACCGGGCATCCCCCTCCCCAACATGCACAACAAACCCCAAATCTGGGGAGATTTTCCCCGAGCCTGTGCAGATGCCTCCACAGGCTGGACGAGCCCCCAAAGAGCAGCCGGGGGGTGGCACCTGCTCGCGCACCCTGTACCCAACAGTGATGTCCCAGGCTCTGCAACCCCCACGTCCCTGCCCTGGTGGGCCCTGCACCCAGTGCACGTAAGGGACCCGCCGGCGTGCGGGAAGCAACCACCTTCCCCTGCCCTTTTCCCAGGAGGTGATGTGGAGCCCAGCTCCCTCCTTGATGGCACGGGGCACAGCGACTTTTGGCGTTTTTACCCCCATCCACTTGCAGCCAGGAAAGCGCTGAACCCAGCCAGGGCTGCACGGGTGCAGGATGTGGCCCCACGCACAGCCTGCCCGCTCCTCTCCTCCACCTGCACCCGCACGGGGCAGCGAGGGCTCTGCTGTCAGACCCAGACCCCCCTCTGCACCCTACAAACCCACCCCAGCGCTGGGGGGGTCAGAGGGACGGGAATGGGACCCGCTGCGGGGGCAGGAGCAAGGCACGAGCACTCAGGACCGCGGGCGCTGAGAGCCTGAGACAAATTGGGAGCGACGGGATGCACAGCAGCACCTTCCTCCTCCTCCTCCTGGCCCCACATGTACCTGCACAGCAGGGGACATACGCCCCTTTTGTTTTCCAAATCAGAAATCATGTTGATTTTGAGGTTTTAAATTTATAAGCAGCGAACATCTGTGCCAGGCAGAGCAGTTGCAGCCCGGCCCCCCGAACCCTGCTCCCAGCAGAGCCGAAGCCGAGCGCTGGGCACAGCGGCACCAGCAGGAGATGGGGAGGGGGAGACCCTCCCCATGCCCATAAACCAAACCACATCCCACCGCGATCCGGCCGCAGAAATGCGGGATGAAAGTGTCACCGCTCTGGTCAGGGAAGAGACTTCACCGCAGGGAAAGCAGGTGGGGGAGCAGAGGCAGAAAGAGCAAATAACTTTGGGAACAACAAAGCTGGAGACGGCACTTTAGAAAAGCACAGACTCGCCCCCCCCCCCCCCCCAAACCCACCTCAGCAAAATCGGCATTTTTTGCAGCTACGCCTGGCACAGCACATTTTCCAAATCCACATTTTCCAAATCCACATTTCCTGCCACAAAAGTTATGGGACACGCTCCCCCTGCACCTTTATTTTCTCTTCCATTTTTTCATAGGCCTGACGATGCCGTATTTATATTCCAGATCCGAATTACCCTGCACTTCGGGGAATTTCCCTCCTGCCGTCAGCTGCATCCAGGAGGGATGGGCTGGGGGACTTTGGACTCCGGAGGAAGGACCCAGCCCGCTGGGTGACGGCCACCCACCGGGAATCCCTCTCGGTGGCACAACACATCTCACCACCTCCTCCTGCCTCTCTCCCAGCTTGGAGCCGGGGCAGGGATGCGGGGCCACGGGATGCTCAGCAGCACTAGCCCCTCGCCGGCTGCATGGAGCGCCCCTGGGAGAAACAGGAGATGTCCAAAAAAATAAAAAAATTCGCAAGTTATTAAAGGCTGTTTTGGTTTTGTTCAAGGCACTGAGATTTCCACGCTGCTTCCACACTGTGCTTAAGAGCAGTGAGGTTTGGGGGGGCGCTTCTCCAGCAGCCAGCGCAGCCCTTGCCCCCGGTGCCACACAGCTCCCTGGCAAAGCAGCTGCCAGGGCACAGCCTGATAAGTGGCACCCAGAGGGGACACACCACCACGTGGGAAGCCCTAGGTCCCAGCAGAAGGTTTTTCCCTCCCCAGTACAAGGTCTCTGCCCACCACTCCTGCCCCAAAATCTGGTCCAGTTCAGGCAAAAACTCCCGATGCTGAACAAGAAACTTCATCCCTGCCAGGTATTTCTTGCCAGAAGTTGTCCCCTCAGCCCAGAGGGTGGCTCCTTCAACACTCTCGTGACCATCCCGAGCCTCAAAGGCTTTTGCCAACGCAGCAGTGGGGCACCTTCCCCCCCCCACCCCGGGAGGTGGCAAGATGTCCCTGGCCACCCCCAGCCATGCACCTCCTTCCCGTGGGAGCCGGGGGTGAAGCTGTGAGCTGAGGTGCCCCCGAAGCCCCACGTCCCCACAGGATTTGGGGACAGTCCCGCAGCCAGGAGCATCCTCCCAGCGGCACCCAGGACAACACGGCCAAAGCAGGACTGCCCATGACGGAAACCCCATCCCACAGGGGCAACCCCAGGGATGCGGCGTGATCCCGGCACACGACGGGTGCCTCGCAGCCGAGCCGTGAGCCCACCGCAGGCTCCAGCACACCAGCGAGCCGGCCCCTGGGCCAAGGAACGCTGGCAGAGGGTCACCGGGCAAGTGCAGTCCCACGAACGGGCCACACTGGACCACTTAGAGACAGCAAACTAAAGCGGAGGGGCCACCAAAAGGAGATGCTCCTGGGTAGATGGGATCCCAGCGCGTCCTTCGCTCCCAAGCACAAGTTCTGGCCTTCTATTTTGCATTAAGCAACCTACCTCGAGCCTCCCTCCGCTGCCCCTCTCTCCCAAGGCTGAAGGCATCTCTCACCAAGCCCATGACAGCTTCTCGTAGGTGGTCCCCGTCCCAATCTCCCCGCAGGCGAGCAAATACACGACAGTCCCCTGCTTGCAGATTCACAGTAAGCAGGCAAAAAGAAAAATCACTCACCTAAGAACCTACAGGTTGCGGAATAAAGCCGGACTCTGAGGCAGCAGCGAACAGCTGGAGGGTTTGGGGTCAGAGCTTCGGCAGCTCCTGGCCCCCCCAGGCGAGCCCGTGGGGTGATGCTCGGCTAGCCCTGCCCAAGCACATCCGAGGCGCTCGCTGCCCCCAACGGCACCGGTGATGTTTTATGCCTTTATTAGCCCTCAGCACAGTTAAATCCCACCAGATAAACCCCAGCTCCGCCAGTGACCTGGCAAAGGTGTGTTGAAATCGGTCGTTTCAACACCACCCGCTCCAGCCAAGCGGCTCATCCCGGCTGATCCCAGCCGCAGCCCCCCCGTTCGTTCAAACAGGGGCATCGGTTCCCCAGCAAAACCACTCCGGGGGACGGCATCTCCCGGAGGCTGGGAGCTGCCCAACAGCCCGCACAACGCACGCGGAGCACATACCCATCACATGGAGACCTTCCTCCTCCTCCTCCTCCTCCCTGGGGGGCTGTGGCTCCCCTGCTCCCAGTCAGCCTCACGGCCCAGCCCAGTGCTTCCCAGCTTTCCCAGCTCTGGCTGCCCAGTGCCAGCACCCAGCCGAAGCCGGTCACGTGGAGAAGGTTTGCCAATGAGGCACAATAAACAGCTTCCAAACCACCCGTGGGATTTCCTTCCCCCTCTAGCACCCTAAAAAGAAATTTTTTTTTTTTTTTTTGCACCTTTCCACGGTTTTGCAAGTAATCTTCCAAAGAAAAGTTTCAGCCTTTTCCTTCCGATAAACACACCCAGGAGCCGCCAGCAGAGTCGGGACCAGGTGAAATTTCCTCCCACAGCCACCCACCACTCCCTATTTTGCTAAAAAACCGGCATGTTTGTGCTGCTAATCCGGACCCGGCACGCAGGAGGAGGTTTCCGCCGGAACACGCCACAGACTTTTCGCCAACTTGCCAGGGCACGAGCGCCGGGCAGCAATACCACCTCACTTTACCCGAGAGTGGATTGCAAACACAGGCTTTTTTTTCTCTCCCTAATAAAAAAAAAAAAATTTTAAAAAAAAACAAACCAAAAAAAAAAACCCAGAAGAGAGGATCCCGACTCCCTGCGCCAAGTGCTTCGCGCGCGCCGGGCTCACTTGCCCAAGTATCCAGGTACCGTTACTGCCAGCCCCAAGCCCACGTCTGCGCTGCCGGCGCAAGGCATCGTAATCCCTTAATGACTTCCCTCCAGCTCCGTCCCCAGATCTAATCTCTCCTCCAGCAGGATCTTTATAAAATAATAACGTGGCGGACGGACGGGTTGCCTTTTCCTCCGCAGCATCGCGCTGCCGACCTCCGAAGGGAGCAGCTCTCCTCCGCCGCCGCTTCTGCCTCTTAATTCTTCCCTTTCCCTGATGCCGTTCCACTCGCAAACACCTTTTTGTCACGGGCAGTCTGATTACCAGCAACATGTTTTATCACAGGGGCTCGCCTCTGCGATTGCCAAAAGGGGTTTATATTAGGAAAAATTGGAAAAAAAATCCCAAACCCCAGCACAAACACAACCCTCGAGCGGTGTCTTCACTGTATTTTACACACTTGCAGCAGGGGAAAAAGAAAAAAATTAGGAAGTTTTTCAAGCTGCACCCGGCCCCATCTTGATCTACAAGTTATATTTGACTTTAAAAGGTGCAGCACCGCGAGCAGGGGGAGGGGGAAGGTTTTGTAAGATGATAAAATGGGTGCGAGCCCTTCCCCACACCGCTCGCCCATCAGCTGGCCGAGGAGGGAGCTGTAAGTGGCCGAAGCCCCCGCGGCTGCTTGGAGGGGCCAGCAGGGACCAGCCCGACAGGGTCACAAGCCACAGGGCAACTCACCGCAAACCTGACGGCACAGCCCCCCCCGTTTTATTGCCAAGTGTGCAGCTACCCCCTCGTCTCTCTCAGGTGCAGCGGGGGGCTCCCGAAGTGGCACACTGAGGATTTTTACACCTTCGGAGGCAAACGTATGGGTTTCCAAGCTTCAGGCGCATTTGTGGATTTATTTCCCCCCCTTTTCCCTTCCCTCTCCTGCTAACACAGCGCTTGACCCTCCGTGGGGAGGATGCCCACGGCACGACCCCGCCGGGGCAGTATCCCCCAGCCCCCCGTAACTCCTGCGGCCGCGCTGGAGGAAGGAGCTGGAAATCAAAGAGGACGGGACAGGAAATTTCAAGTTTCCACTTCCAGAAGTGGCAGGTGACGCCGAGGCAGCGGCAGGGTCATTCCGGGAGCCCCCGGTGCTGAGCGGAGGATAAAGCCAGGATGGCCCCCAGGGAGGAGGTGGGAGCCCCCCACACAGCCGGGGAGATGCTGGGGTGTGAGCAGTGGGGAGCATCCCCACCAGACCCGCACAAACCCGCCAGCCACAACCTGGGGCAGGGGGGGGTGGGTGTCTCCCACGCTTCGAAACCACCGTGGGCAAGGGGGACGAAGGGCGAAAACCACCCCAGTTCTCCCTTCCATAAATAAAGAGAATTCCTCCAAATTCCCGAACGCCACGCGAAGAGCCACAAACGCGTATTACTTTTAAACGAGCAAAAGAAAAGCCGGGGGGCTGCGGGCTCTCCCGCCTTCCTCCCGTTGGAAGAATGAGCCCCGTTCCCGGCCGGGGGCACAGCTCACCCCCCACCTTGTCGCTACAAAGGCGAACCCAGCGTTGCACCTCTGCTCCTCCGGCCTCGCTCCCCCCTTCCAGACCAACAAGAAAAGAGGAAAGAGGGGGGGGGGAAAGAAAAATAAAATAAAAGAAGAAACCCCCCTGAAAGCCAGAGCTTTGCCACCCCCCTTTCCCCCCAGCCCCACAGCGAGACACAAACATCAGCAGACTCAAAGCATCCCCCTCTCCAGCGGCGGAGAAGAAAAGCTCCCGGGCTCTCCGGGCAGCAACTTCACAACTGAGTGCACTCGCATTCCTGCCGGGTTATTAGGAGAGAAAGGGCGAGGGCCCGGAGTAGATATTTTAGTGTCACTTGATTTTATACATTGCACAGATTTATTTTATTTTTTTTTTTTCAACCCACCCTGCTCTTCCCTTCTCAAAGGAGGACGGAAAACCTACAGTCACCCGTCTACCAGAGAGGTGACTAGGGCTGGACACGGCGTTTACAATTTTTTACATTATTTTTCTTTTCCAAAGTATCAGCCCCCTCCCCGCCTCCCCCCAGCAGCAACTTTAATCTGTTTTATTTCATTTCGCTCTGTTTGCTCAGCCTCCTGCTCCCCCCCTCCAGCACAGTCCCAGCCCTCCCCTCGCTTTCTCCATCACCACCTCCTTCGGGGGGCACCTACCGCTCCCCCTGACCCCTCCGGGCAACGCAGGTTGAGGAGGGGGGGGTCCGTGCTCATCCCCTTCTCTCACATACACCACCCCCCCCCCCACTCCCCCTGACGAGTCCCAGCTTCGCACCAGCCAGTTTCTGGGCACGCTTTGGCTTTTATCACTGGAGCGATGCTCGACCCGGGTATCCCCATCCCCACGCCAAACACCCCAGCACAAGGAGCTGGGGCAGGATAGGTGGGGGGAGGAAACCCACAACAAAACGCCCACAACAACTAATACATACAAACTAAAAAAATAATAAAAAAATAGGGAGCATCTCAAACCAGTAGGTCCCGACCATTATTTTGAAGCAGAAGGGCTGGGGAAGGCTCTTCCCCGCCTCGACCCCAGCCCCAGCACCACAAAGGGCAGAAGAAAAGCAGGAGCCGGAGCCACCGAGGGCTCCGCAGCCCTGACAAAAGCTCCCCAGCTCAGCACAAGACATTCCGTCCCTTCTCCCTCACATATCCCCCCTTCCCAGTTTGATTTCAGTGACCTGGAGTGGGGGGAAAAAAGAAAGAAAAAAAGAAAAAAGGGGGGAAGGGGGTAATTCTCTCAGATCTGTTTTCTCCATCCACCCACTCCTGGGGTCTCGTTGGATTTTTTTTTTTTTTTTAATGGACTTGAAGGTGGGGTGGAAATTACAACCAAAAAAATAGATCGTAATAAATTAAGAGTTAGATTTCACAAGAGCCTGAGACTTCGCTACATTTAATTGCGAATACCGGGAGGCACGAAAGGGAACACAACACGTCTCTGCGAACACACAAGGACCAGGGTCACACCGCCTGCGCGAGACACATGTTGGCTTGATTTAACATCAAATGCCTGTTCCTCCAGCATAACATATTTCTCGTGTAAATTTTTAACACACAAGAAGAAATTTGTAAAAGTAAATCCTACTTCTGGTTTGGGTTAAAAACAACCCAACCTTTTCATACAGAAACTAATAACATTTTTATTGTATGCCCCACAGCTTTACAATGCTTGCGGAAAAGTGAGGTCTTAATCCGACGCTAAGTTGGTTCTGAGTGTGGTAAAAGGCAAATCCCTGGGAATCGCGGTCTCCCAGCCAGACCGATGGCGATGGAAGAGCTGCCCGAAGCCGACGAGCGATCCCGGGGAGGAATTCAGACACAAATTCCTCTAGGACTATATTAAGAGCAGCAAAAAAAAAAAAAAAAAAAAAATAAAATCCCTGCGCAAGTTTTCAAAGCGGGCGCTTCCCAACCACTACTCCGAGCAAAGTGGAGTTTGCAGATGCCTGTGAATTATTCCTGCTTTCTCCTACGCACATTTTTCATTTGTATTAAAAAGTGCACAGGAGGGGAAAGAGGGAGAGAGACAACCCTCCGCTTATATTTTTTTTTTTTCAAAAGGGGAAAGGAAAAGAAAAAAAAAAATCACTCCCAAATGGAAAAAGAAAAACCAATTACACTCCACTTGTTCTCTCCTATACACACCTTCGAAACGCGCCTGCCAACTCAAAACAGATTTCCTACCACCAAAAGAAATATTCCGAACAAATCTGCTGCTCAGGCAGCACTTTCTGAAGTGCCTTTTCTTTTTTAGCGGGAGAGAGGGGGAGAGGGGAGAAGAGACAGAGGCGCGTTTGTTTATCCCACAGCCGGGAGAGATGGATCAGGGAAGAATAGAAGGATCTGAACTTTGCCAGGGTTGGGAGAGCATCTCGCAACGAAGGCGGACACCAGGGTGGGAATGGGATGAAAGAGGCTGCTCCAGGCGACCCGCCGCCAGCCTCGCCAAACCGTGCGTGCCCGGGAATTTCTGAATTTCCAGAAGCCAAGTCCATCATCCCAACTCTTTCCAAGCACATGCTCAGCGCCGACAGCACGAGTAGCCGCTGCCCGGCGGGGTCCCAGCCAGCTCGCCGGGACCTCCCGCAGGCAGCCGGCATCGTGTCCAGTTATAAAGACCCCCCTAAATCCTTGGAAAAACCACCCCCACCCTCGCTCCCTGTTCCGACAAAGCCACACCGAAGCTCCTCAAACTTTGCAACCGGGTGGAACACAAGCACGGGTGAAACGCGGGGCAGCGCTGCACCGCGCAGCCGGTGCCCTCAACCCCCCCCCCCCCCCCCTTCGCCGGAGTCCAAACCTGCGGGAATTGCTCGGGAATATTCTCCAGCTCCATCCGAAGCCAGGCATTTGTCCTCCTCGCCCCTCACCTCGCCGGCCGGGTTGGGATGTGGGAGGCGGCGGATTCCCGGAGCGGTGGCCGGGCTGGCGGCAGGTTGACGGGAACGGCGGCTGCTCCCAGGAATTGCAAAACTTGGGGCTGGCTGATCCCCCCCCCAGGGAGGCAAATCCACGGGGGGGGGAGGGCTGGGGGGGACTGAGTTAAAATGCAACGGGACGGGGGATGGGGAGAAAAAAAAAAGGGGGGGGGGCGGAAACCCACCCAAGCCTCTCAAGCAGCCGGGATTAAAAGCAAACGGGAGAGAAAAGGAGGATGAGGGGGGAAATGGGATGGAACGACAAAGCGAGCCCCTGGGGCGGCCGGCGGGGCAGGGGCGGCCGGGTCCCCCCCCCCTACCCCCGGCTCAAAGCCGCCCGGCGCGAAGCCCCCCCGGGGGTGCGGGACCCCCAGGCGCCGCAGCAGCGGCAGCTCCGGCCCCGGCAGCGCGGCTCTCCCGGCGGCAGCGCAAGTTTCCCGGTGCTCGACCCCCCCGCCCCCTTCCCCCGAGGGGGCTGCCCCCCCTCCCCCCTTCCCTCCACCGGCCGCCGAAACGCCTCGGGGGGGCGGCTGAGACCCCCGCGCCCGCCGCCGGCGGGGCTGCCCCGGGGGCGCAGCGAGGACCCCCCCCCCCCCCTCCCCAAAACAACGGGACCCTCCGCCCCCCCCCCCCCCGCCTCCCCCAGCCCCCGGCCCCGCTCCCTTTGTCCGGCAACAAACTTCCGAGCGCGGGGGGACGGCGCCGCCGCGCTCCGCAGGAGGGGGGGGGGACACGCAGGGCGGCTCCCCCCGCCCCACACCTGCTGGCGGGGACCTGGGGGACACCCCCCCCACCCCGACACGACACCCCCCCCGCCACCACCAGGCGCGGCGGGGCGGGGGCACCGCGCACCCCCGTGGGGCCACCCGCGGGGCACGGACCCCCCCGGCCGCGCTCCGCTCTCACCCACCTGGTCGCGCCGAGCGCCGGGGTCCGCGGCGAGGCGAGGGGAGGGGGGGCGCCCCCCCCCAACACCCCCCACCCCCCCGCAGCCCGCCCACCAACCCACTCCACCCCCCCCAGCCCCCGCACCTTCCCCAAACTTCGACGGGGCGGCCGCGGCGGGGCTGCGAGCACTAGGAGCGGCGCGGCATGGCGGGGGGCTGCGGGCACCGGCGCCGCCGCCCCTGCCCCGCTGCGGCTCTGGGCGCGCCGGGCCGTGCAGCGCGGGCAGCCCGGGGCCGGGCCGGGGCCGTGCGCGCCGCGCTCAGGTCCGGCTCGGCGCGGCGGCGGCGCGGCGGCAGCGCGGGGGCCGCCCTACCATAGTTCCTCTAAAGCAGGTGCAGCCGCTTTCCCCGCCCGCACCACCCCCCCACCCCCCCGCTTTCTCCCTCCTCCCCCAACCGGCGGAGGGTGGGTGGGTGCGCGTGCCCCCCCCGCTCGCGCTTTTGAGGAGGGGGGAGATGCCCCCACCCCAGTGCGACGTGCCCCAGTCTCTGCCCCTCCGCGTTTTTCCTCATTAACGCCTGCGCTAATTGGTTTCTGCTGCTTTTGGTCCCCCCGCCTCCGAGCGCGGCGATGCCCCAGGGCTGGGTTGCGGCGGGGAAACTGAGGCAGGGGGCAGCGGGGAGCTGGGCGGTGCCGGGGGGGGCACACCTCGACCCACAGCGTGAACGGGGACACAGGCGCTGACCCCAAATTACAGCTGGAACAGTGAGGGGCTGAGCTTGTGACCCCCACAGCCCCCAGCCCGGCTCTGTCACACCCCAACATCCCGTCCCACCAGCACAGATCCGGTCCCCAGAGCCCCCAGGGGAGCAGAGTCCGTGCCAGGGTGCTGGACCCAAACCATCACCCAGGTGCTGGACCCAAACACCTTCTGGATGGAGGCTCCAAACCTCCGTGAGGATGCTGGACCCAAACCATTAGCCAGGCGCTGCACCCAAACCATCTCCTGGGTGCCAGATCTAAACGATTGCTCGGGTGCTGGACCCAAACAATCACCCAGGCACTGGGTGCAGGACCGAAACCACCACCTGGGTGCTGGACCCAAAGCATCTCCTGGGTGCTGGACCCAAACCATTAGCCAGGTGCTGCACCCAAACCATCTCCTGGGTGCCAGATCTAAACGATCGCTCGGGTGCTGGACCCAAACCATCGCTCAGGCACTGGGTGCAGGACCGAAACCACCACCTGGGTGCTGGACCCAAAGCATCTCCTGGGTGCTGGACCCAAACCATCACCCAGGCACTGGGTGCTGGACCCAAACCATCACCCAGGTGCTGGACCCAAAGCATCTCCTGGGTGCTGGACCCAAACCATCACCCAGGCACTGGGTGCTGGACCCAAACCATCACCCAGGTGCTGGACCCAAAGCATCACCCAGGTGCTGCACCCAAAGCATCTCCTGGGTGCTGGACCCAAAGCATTAGCCAGGTGCTGCACCCAAACCATCTCCTGGGTGCCAGATCTAAACGATTGCTCGGGTGCTGGACCCAAACCATCGCTCAGGCACTG
This sequence comes from Falco naumanni, assembly GCF_017639655.2. Taxonomy (NCBI): domain Eukaryota; kingdom Metazoa; phylum Chordata; class Aves; order Falconiformes; family Falconidae; genus Falco; species Falco naumanni. The sequence continues at coordinate 3,602,114 of NC_054070.1, forward strand.
GGTGCTGGACTGAAACCATCTCCTGGGTGCTGGACCCAAACCATCTTCTGGGTGCTGGACCCAAACCATTAGCCAGGTGCTGCATCCAAACCATCTCCTGGGTGCCAGATCTAAACGATTGCTCGGGTGCTGGACCCAAACCATCACCCAGGCACTGGGTGCTGGACTGAAACCATCACCTGAGTGTTGGACCCAAAGCATCTCCTGGGTGCTGGACCCAAACCACCACCTGGGTGCTGGACACAAAGCATCTCCTGGGTGCTGGACCCAAACCATTGCCCAGGCACTGGGTGCTGGACCCAAACCATCACCCAGGCGCTGGGTGCTGGACCCAAACCATCACCCAGGTGCTGGACCCAAAGCATCTCCTGGGTGCTGGACCCAAACCATCACCCAGGTGCTGCACACAAACGGGCACTGGGGCCACCACCAAGCAGGTCGGGGGAATGCAGCCAGCTGTGGAGGGGGGCTCGGGGCCCTGGCCTTGCCGCTGAGGCTGGCTCGGAGCAGCAGGTTGGGGGGTGCCATTCCCCCCACCCGCAGCCATCCATGTGGGTTGGGGGTGGATGGTCCAAATCTCGCAGAGAAGGAGTGAAACAAAGTTTTCCGCGACATGTCAAAGCCGGTATATTTCAACAGCACCAACGTGGGACCACTCTATGTTCTTCTTTTTTTACTTCAAAAGTAGCTTTTTTTGAAATTTCCATTTTATGGACAGATAAAATAGTTTTAAAAGGTGAAATTGGAATGAAAGGTATTTCAACCCACCTGGATTTTTTTCCCCCTATAATTTAATATTTTACAGGAAAGCTGTTGTTAAAAAAAAAATAATCTGTACTTGAATTGAAAGCCTGTAGCTGGGAATTTCTGTGGGGTGGAAAAGCTGGTTTCCCCCCCTCCCAGGCTACAAGCTCTGGTGGCCCCAGCATCAGTTTTGCCCCCCTGAAGATCATCCCTCAGAGGACGAGCAGGATGAGCAGGATGAGCTGTTTGGAGGCCTGGGATTTTCCGGAGGGCTCAGCTGGTTTTCAGGCAGCTCCCAGGCTCCAGAGGAGCGTTTGCTGCACACCCACTTCTGCAGAATCAGGTCCCGGTGGCAGGAGCCCAACTTTCTTGGAAGAGGCCCCCCAGGACCCGTTTCTCGGAAGTGCTTTGCACTGGTGCTGCGTACAAGGTGGGGGCTCTGCTTCCTGCCAGTGCGTTTTCTGGCGGGGAGGGACAGCTTTCCCCCCTCCCTTGCAATGAAAAGAACATGAAAAAACCTCCAGCCAGCCCCCTCCGTGCTCCCGGGCAGCTCCTCGGACCCACGGCCGTGGTGGCCGGGCTCTGCATCCCTCAGCATCACCCACGGGACGTCCTGCGGGAACTGGCCTGTCACCTCCCGGGACCCCGCAGCACCCTTGTTGGGGCATTTTCCCCTTGATTTTGCTATTAATTTGCTCAAAAGGGACATTTTAAAGAATCATAGAAAGTGGGGGGAGACACTCAACACTTCTCCATCCTTTCCGCGGTCCAGCTGGAGCAGTATGGGACACCCGGACCCGTTTCAGGGCTGGGTACCACAGGGCAAGAGGGGCAGCTTCGCTCCCCCCCAAGCTTGGACCAGATCCCTCCTGGCACATCACAAACCCACGGGGTGCTGCTGGCAGCTCGAGCCCAGGGCGATGTCTTTGCTCCCCACAAGCAGAGGGGCAGCCCCCCGCAGAAATTCGCTGCCCTCTCCTGCCCCACCATCATTCTGGGATGTAGCCTTGACCCACAGCAGCAAAACGGAGACACCGCAAGTTGCGGCCTGCCCCTGGCTCGGCCGAGACAATTCTCTTCAGGCATTTTTTTTGTGGGTTCAAGGAGTTTTATTTCCCTCCCAGATACACAAAAAAGCTGTTTTCTCCTTCCCCTCCCCAAGTTTACACCCTAATACCCAGTGTTCTGTCTTTATGAGTTATTCACCCAAATATCAGCCTATGAAAAACAGAATATTTTTTTTTTTTTAATCCCAAACTGGCACTTTTCCGAGTGAAAAATAGCTTTGAGTGACGAGCCTCGTCAAACCTGCGCTTGCCCTCTTTTCTCAACATAAGAATAGCCCCTTTGAAGACATCAAATAGCATCTGAGCGGGAAGGATTTGCACAAAAAGACACGGGCAGCCTTCCACCAAGGGGAGTTTGTGAATTGAGCGTGGCCCAAAGATCCCTCTTTGTTCATCTGTGTCAGCCAGGAAAAAAAACAAAACTAGGAGTGAGCAGGAATCTGGGTGAGGAGATGTGGCTTGACCAGGCTTCAGCCAGGGTTTTGTATGGCACCTTGCTCGGTGGGATTCGGTCCCCAAGGGACCACCTTGCCTCCGCCACAGCCGATGGCTGCAGGGACAGCGGGGATGCTGCAAAGGCGGCCGGGAGGTTCCTGGGAAGGTGACGACAGGAGAGACCATGGGAGATTGTGATACAGTGCTGAACTCCCCAAAGAGAGAGAGAGAGAGTGAAAAAAAAGGGAAAAACTTCCTTTTGTTCTGCAACAGGCAAAGCACCTTCAGGAGGGGATGGGGCAGCAGGATTTATAGCTCTTAGGTTAAACGTTTTGCATCATGTCTGGTTAGAAAGCACCGAGACACGCGGCTGTAGGACCAGGAGTTGGTGTGGGGCAAGTGGCGGCTCTCAGGAACATCCCACGTTCCACCTCTTCCAAGCTCACCCTCACTCCTATGCTTCTGCGATCGATCCCCAAACTCTTACCTGTGGGAAATCGCTTTTCCTGGAGAAGTTGTTTGGGGTTTTTTTCTCCTTCAGAAAGCGTCTGCTCTTCCAACCAGAATGCTGAAAACCTTTGAAAAGTGAAAAATTTCAACCGAAGGTTCTCGCTCCTGAGCTTGCCTGGGATGGAAGTGTTTCTCAGCTTGCTGTAAGGTTGACAGAAAGCTGAAATCTTCTGTGGAAAAGGTCAGTTTAGGTTTGTCCTAAGTCCTACTCAAGACAAAGCAGCTCTGAACCAGGCAGCACCCTCATCCTTCCAGGAGAGTCCTCTCCAAGCCGAAATCCAAAGCCACTTGCCACAGGTTATGGGTTGGCCATTTCTGCCAAATGGGTGGTGCAGAACATCTCATTTGTTTTCTAATTTTTGTTCTATGGGAAGGGTAACTTTGAAAGGAAAACCTGACTTTTTAAAAGATGCTTATATAAAAAAATCTGTATTTGATGATGCGAACAAGTCCCCTGAACCCTCCTCTGCTTCCTGCCTTGTCTCGGGTTCTCTCCCTCCCTCTTCCAAGGCAAAATAAAGAAAAAAACATATGGGATGAAGAAAAAGAAGACAATTGGGAATGGGAAAATAGGGATAATGAGGGAAGAAAGTTACTTTTTCCCTTCCAGAGTAGTGTTTTGAAGAGGGAGCTGTGCATTGACACAGCTAAGCCCCAAATTCCCATCCCTTCCAGGGTGGAAATTTCAATAGATGAGCAAAAAAGCTGTTTTTCCACCCAAATTCCACCAGCCACTTTCATGCAGTTCTTGCAGCACCCTGTGACACCGCGGTGCCAGGCAGCACCCTGAGCTCAGCCCCTGCACCCTCACCTCCCCCGGGGTCCGGGTATGAACCACCTCGGGGTTCATCTCAGCATCACGGCAGGATGCACAGACCCACGGTGAAGGGTGCAGGATCAGTCCCCAGGGCAAGCCCACAGCTCCAGCTGCTGCATCCGCAGCAGGCAGAGCTGGGGGTCCCAAGGAGACCCCCAGAGCCCCCGAGGGAGGGTGCTGGCGTGGCCACATGCCTTGCTCAGCCCATGCTCGCCGGCTGCTGAGCACCCGGAGGAATCCGGCTTTGCCCGGACGTGCTGGCAGGGCCGTGGCCACGCTGAGCTCTTGGACCCCACTCGCCTCTTGCGTAAGGCAAAGAAATGATGCACCGAGTTACTGTAAGTGATGAGAGGCTCCTGGCTCCCTTTTAAAGCGACAGGCTGCTGTCTGTCCGGGCTCTGGCATCGCTCCCCCCTGCTCTGCCAGCGTGTCCCCCATCACCCTTGGCCAGAAAACCCCTCGAAGTTTCCCGGGAGAGCAGCCCCCTGGGACGGGGGATCCCGACACCTGTCTGCAGAGCTGTCTGCAGAGCAGGGGCGTGAAGGGAAACGGGGTGCAGCAACCCAAGCACAGCCAGAGAGCCCAGGCAGGGGCTTTGAAGCCCCTCTGGCTTGCAGTTGTGCCGTGCCTCAGTTTCCCCTACTTGCACAGAGAGAGGAAGGTCAGAGAGAGCGGGCTCAGGGGGCTTTAGTGAGCTGAAGCGGCTGGTTAAAGGAGAGACAGCGGAGAGGCAAAACCACCAGCGCCTGCGTGTGCTGCTCCCACACGCAGCGGAGGGGACGTGGTGTGGGGGGCTCCAGGCAGTGACCCCTTTCCCCTCGTGCCTGCAAAGTCTCAGCGCCCGAGAGGAAGGAGCCCGTGAGCGGAGGGGCCGCAGATCCCCCTGCTGCAGGGTCCGTGGCACCCCCACGGAGCCGTACCCCCTGCTCGGGAGCTGCCGTGCCACGCCGTGCCATGCTGTGCCATGCCACGAGCAAACTGAGCCACAGGGACACAGGACACTTGGCTTCCCTCTCCCCACCAGCACACACCGAGGGTTTTTTGGTTGGGTTTTTTTCCCCCCGCTTTCCTCTCTTCTCTCTCTTTTTTTTTTTTTTTTATTTATCTGCTTTTCAAATAACATTACTCATCCAGAGCAGGACGTCTGCATGCACCACTCACCGTGTTTGTCTGCATTGTTTCCTTCGGGGAGATGCTTACCCGCACGTGGTGACTACTTGTCTGAGCCGTCACGGTGCCGAGCGGCGGGGATTACTCATGGTGTAAGGTTTGAGAAAGGAGGGGGGAGGCCAGATTCGGCGCTTTGTCTGCAGTTGTTCATTTCTTACTCTTTGATATTTTTTTCCCTCCTCTCTTTCTTCTTCTGCCAATGCTCTCTACCCTGGCTCTCCGAGCTCCCTCTTCCTTGCTCTTACACCGGGGCCGTAGCATCCCTGCGGGATATAAAATGGCCTTTGCTGCGCTGCCCCGTGGGTGCAAAGGGGTCCTGTGTCCCCTCGTACCCCACCAGGAGAACCAGTCCCTCACTTTGGGACCCCCCTGTTCCCACTCTGCCCATCGCCACCGCTCTGCCCGCTCCCATTTCTGTTCACACTTGGCCCAGCTTTGCCCCCTCTCTGTCACCACGTCCCCACTCGGTGCCCGGCTACGCGGCACCAGCTGCTCTGCCCAAGCTGATGCCCAAGACATCCCTCCGTTGCCTCCTCCCAGGAAGACCCAGAACGGGTGTGTAAATCCTCAGCCATCCTTAGGCATAACAGCCTGATAGAGGTGGGAAAAAAAACAACATTTCTGGAAAGCCCTGGATCCTTGCTCCAGCCCAGGGGCTCCCTGAAGGGTGCCTGCCAAGGGCTGATGTGTGAATTACCGTGTTTGTGATGCTGGGGCACAACCCGCTGTTTTAAGTGCGTGCTTGGGAAGACTCAACAGAAAAGCATTTGGGACACGGTCCTTCCCTTTCTCCATGCAAAACCGCGGCAGATCAATGAATATTTTAACAAAGAAATATTTCATTAAAAGAGTTGATTGCTTAATGAACTGTCCCTGTGAGCCATCAAAATGCAATGGTTTTTTTTTTTCCTCCCTTTAACGAAGGCGAAGATTCATATCACGAAGAACTGGCTTATCAAATTACCGTAATAGCCTGTGTAGACCAAGCTCATGGAGCGGTGCGGGGAGGCCGGGGGCTGCTTCACGCCCGGGATGCGACTCCATGGAGTCCACGGGTGTGTTTAGACCATTCCGAACAAGATGGGACCAGACCAGGGTCCCTGGGCACTACTGCAATATGATCCGTAAGTAACAGTGGTTGGGATGGTGTGAGGCAGGTCTGGTTTCCTTTGGGCTGCCAATATTTGAAGGGAAAGAAAGTTATCCACCTTTTTTTCCCCATCCCAAGAATCCCCCATCACCACGGATAAAGGGACAGCACCTGGTTCATTAAAACCCAGTTCTGATGTGTGGGTCCAGGAATTCAGCAAAGCTCTGCTGGATTTGCACCGGTGCTCCAGCCTCGTTTACCTGGCTCTCATCTTGGGTGACTCAAACAGAAAGGCATCCAAAAATATATTCGTCTCTCTCTTTATCGGCACTGTTTGCTTGCTTGTGTGCCCTGATGAAAACAGCTGAGTGCTTCCCATCGCTCCTGCTGCTTCCCCTGGGGCTGCCGGGCAGGACATCAGCTCATCTTCCTCGTGCCTTTTTCAAGTTTCCATTGCGTTGCCCTTTCAAAGTTTATTAATGAAAATATTCCTCTTTATTTCAGGTTTTGTAAGAGCTCTGTTTAGGGCAAGAGCCGCCGGAGCTGCTGCGTGGGGCAGCCGTGATGCTCACCAGGCTCCTGGGCCAGGCATGGCTGGCAGGAGAGGAGTCATTAGCGGACGGGAAATGAACAATAACCTGACAAGAAACGACCAATTTTCCATCAATTAGAGCGAAGCCTCTTTTTGTCTTTTCGTAAAATTAAGTTTTGCTGACTGGTGATTACTTTGGTCTGATGACAATTCATTAAAATTTACACGGGGAGGATGCTAACAACGTGGCTGGGAGGAAGAGGAGGAGAGGGGAAGATGGCAAAGCAGCCGGTCCTGGGGTTGCAATGCACTCGCATCGAAATGTGGGGTTAGGGGAAGGCTCTGGAGGTCAGGATCTGGCCTATTTAATGCTCCAGCAGCAGGACAGGACACCGAAGACGAGGGAAACAGCCCCCAAAAGCCGGGCAGCAGGAAGCCATCCCCTCTCGCCCTCCGGCGGGAGCACAAAAGCGCTTTGTTTGGGGCTGGAGTTCGGCTTCTGGCACTGCTTCCCACACCAAGGGCTCCGCCGCCGCCTCACTCTAACAATACTGCAGCATCCCCAGGTCCAACGCCAGCCCAGGATCCTGGCTGGGGCCACAGAGCAGCTCCCGTGAGCTTGGGGACAACAGGGACACGTGCCACGAGCCCTCGTGCAGCCCGTGCTGGTGCTCGCCGTGCCCTGGGGCCGGGTCCCCAGCCCCTGCAGAGGTGCCACGGGTGGGGACGGGATGGCAGCAGGGCACTGAATTCACCACGCACAGGACAGCAGTGGCAGGAGGGAGCTGCTCCTGCAAGACCAGACCGGGAAGAAGCCACCAGCACCTTGAGCAACCACCCAAACCAGGTGCCATCGAGGCCAAACTTCTGTTAAAGAGCAAGGGGAAAATACGCACCGAGTTTTGCATTTGCAGATGTGTGTGTGTACGCACACAGGCGCGGAAGCCTTTACAAATCAAGTCCCACCATGAATCGGAGCTGCCTTGGCCGCAGGATCAGGCCTCCTGCTCCCCCAGCTCATTCCAAAATCCAAAGACCTGAGTTTCCCAGGTGGCTGCTCCGTTCACACACACCTGAAAATCGGATGCATCTGTGCCTGAGCGGGCATCGCAGGGCCATAATCCCACAGGAGACCCCTTCAGCTATCCTTTGCGCTCTGGAAAACTTTCCTGGGCGAGCCTGACCCCAAACTTTCACATCTATTTACTTATTTGTGCAAGTTTCCCAAGGATTCCGAATCGGGCACTCATCTGCACTGGTTTTCTGCAGAAAGGAGCTGCTTCTGCAATCCTTTCCCAGGGAAAGGGGCAGGGATTAGATCATCCGATGGCGATTGTGAAAGCTAAGTGAGTATTTACTGTAAGAGGGCTTTGATTCAGCGAGGCGGCTGTTTAAGTGCTAAGTCAATGGGATGGGAGCATGTGCAGGGCTGAATCAGAGGCGCAGCCCAAGCCCTCCCTGCTCTCCCCCCTCCCTGAGCTCCCTTGGGACATACACCCAAATCCCAGTCCTGCAGGAAGGCTGCAATGGCCAGGTTTGAAGTATGCAAAGTTTTAGCAGGAAAAAAAGTCAGGTTCTCCCCAGGTTCTTTTTTTTTTTCCTTCCCAAAAATCACTGCAAGTTCAGAAAGGGTGAAATCTGCAGTTGGTTCAAACTGGATTTTCTAACTGCACCCAGTTGGGCATAATGGATAAATACAGGGATGATTTGCTCCATGCAATTTTTTGTCACTTTGTTTACAGCTTTATTGGGGAGGGGATTTCCACAAAAAGCCATAAAAACTGGGGTTTCCCATTGAAAAGCTTTTCATGTTCTTTCATGACCTTTGTTCAACAATGACCTAATTTCACTCAAACTCTGGCACAGACTATTCCTGAGGTGGGAGGAGAAGTGCCATTCAAAATTGGGTCAGTTTTCATTAAAAATGCTTCCGTTTACTAATAGTTTTTCATTTGTTGGAAGGACTCGGCACCGCTCAAAACGCCGCTCGGCGCAGAGGGGACGGCTGCCGTTCTCGACTTGAGAAATGGGTTAATCTTCATGGGAAATCACTTGTCACCGCTGCCGATGCTCAAGGACTTTCTGGCTCTTAGCTAAGACCTTTCTCCCCTGGAAGGCTCAGATGGACGCGGTGCCGCCGTGCTACGCAGTGCCTGCGGTGACTGCACCTTCCCCAGGGTCCTGGGTGCAAGGACCGGGGAGGGACGGGGGCTGCTCGAAGCTGGGCCGTGGTGGTTGTGCCCGTCTCACGTGTGTAACGTGCCCTTTGGTTCACATGCACGAGCTGCGCGTTGGCCAGGGAGCCTCCAGTTCCACCTTGCCCCGGGAAAGATGCAGGATGGAAAGACCCCGGGAAAGATGCAGGGTGGAAAGACAAAAGCAACTGGGAGGCTGAAACATCCCATACCCTGACCTAATTCAGAACCTAATCCAAAGCCTGCCCTAATCAGGGGGGATCTGAATCTTAAAGTCTGATCCCCCCCAGTAAAGCAAATGGGAAAACTGGGCAGGCGGGGGCCAGCTGCCGTGCATCTACACACGCTCCTCCCTGGGGCTCCCGGGGAGGGACCAGGGCTCTGGGTGTGGGAAAGGACCGTGGCCTCGGGTGTGGTCCCCAGGGAGGGGAGAGCTGCAAATCTTCACTTTTTGGAGCCGTTCAAGACGGGACAGGAGGGCAGATGCATGCTGCGAGCCGCAGAACCCACGGGCCCTGCGGTTAAACCCTGTGAGAGACGCAGGGAGGGCGAAAGCAAGCGATAAAACCGGCTAAAAACGATGGAGGTGGAGAAGGAAGCAAAGCACCCAGCTCTCAGCCCCGCTCTTGCTGCAGCTCCTCCAGTGTGCAAATTATGCAGCCATTTCACGGGACACTTAGGAGTCAATTTGCAAGGTGGCTCAGGGGGGAAATTGGGCACATAATTCCCCTGAACAATAACCGGGAGCAGCCTGCTTAATTGAACTCGGAGCCTGCACCTAGTTAGCGCTTGCCGAAGGGAGGATGCTGCGGGTGCCGGCGCCACGTGCCTGCATCCCGCTGGACCGCAGCGCGGGTGGCGATGCCACGAGGGGCGGCGGGGTGAGCAGCAGGCGAGGCCTGGCGTGTCACACGCCGGCTCGCACGCTCGCACGCGCGCTGTGCACCAGCGGGCTCCGGCAGCCCGGAGCACAGTGGCAGCAGGCTGTTCTCATTACAGCCCAATGAGGCTGTTTACTCACCCAGCTGGAGACAGTTAGAGAGTGATAAATAATGAAAGAGAAAACATGATTTTCCCCTCTGTGGTTTCTATTTGTGTAACCATATGTCACAGCTCAATACAGCAGCATTTTTTTCTGCTTTATTCAGGAAAGAGTTGATTTTTTCCATAGAGCGGCTATTTTTTTCCCAACTTTTTTTTTTTTTTTTTTTTTTTTTTTTGCTTGTGCAGTGACAAAAGTAATTCTGTTTGTTTGCCTGTGAAACTCACTCATATTCAGTCTCCTTAAAGTCTGGCTTGTCCCAATAACTGTGAAGGTTTGATAGGACTATTCTCAGCTTCTTTTCAAATACCTGTCACGGGGCTACAGGGAGAAGAAACAGCTGAAAACAGGCTGGCGAAGGAACACCACCCTGAGCCAGGTCTGCGAGAAGAGCTGAGCCTGCGTGTCTCGCAGGCTGCAACAACTTTGTACGGGAGGATAAAACCTTTGGAGTTTTCCCTGGCAAAGGAAAGGAGGGCTAGGTGAGCGATAACTGGGACATTTTTGCAAGCGAGGCGCTCTGAGCGCTTTGCAAGGGTGACAGAGCATCGCTCCTGCTGGTTTGCAGCTGGGGAAACTGAGGCACGATGTGTTGCAGAGGTTTCCTCCAGGCAGCGAACACGCAGCGGCAGAGCCAAGCACCCCGGGCACCCGCACCGATACGTTCCAGAGTGGCAGAAGCGAAGTTTTAACTGGGGGAGAAGGAGCTGGTGAGGGGAAGGAGGCGGCCTGGCAGGCAAAGGAGATCTCTGATGAGCACAGCTCCTTCCCCGAGGAAAAGCTCTTGCAGCGCCCTGCGCAGCCGGGGCTGGTGATGGGGAGAGCTCGGTGCGTGCACCCCGCTCTGCCCGCCCGCCGCGTGTGCCCTGGGGAGGGCAGGTCCCTGCAGGACCCCTCTCCCTCCCCGCCAGGTACCCCACATCTTCCTCCTGCAATTATCCCCCTGGCTTCCCCCAGCGCTGCATCTCGGCTGCCGGTGTCTCTTCTCCTGCCATGCCCCCGGAGCCGGCAGCCTGTTGTTCGGAGGTCTTGGCATGCTCTGCCGATGAGTTTCCCCTCGGAGCACTCTTGGCCAGGGGCGTGCAGTGTATTTTTTTGCCCTAGCAAGTTCTCCGGCTTCATAACATCCTCTTCCCGCAAGATACATCGTTTCGGGAGAGCAATTATCCAAGTGACCTCATCCATGTCTGCGGCATGAGGTCACCAACGTTCGGGGAGGTGCACACCTAGCCCAGGCCAAACGGGGTGTGCCGGGGAGCTCGGCTCATCCCCATCCCGCACTTGGGCTCTCTCCAGAGCCCAATCCCAACACCAAGGAAACAGGCAATTAATTGTGGTGTACATCCCAGAAGCCAAACCAGGTACCCGGGTGCAGATGCAGCAGTGGTTGGGTGGGTGTAAGAGCCCGAGTGGTGCCGATTCCCAACGTCCCTGCCCGATGCACCGCCCTGGGCTTTGGGGGAGCTGTGCCGGCGCTGAATGTGCCCCTTCATCCTGAAATCGCACCCAGTATCATATCTCCCTCACACAGACCTCCTGAAACAAGACCCACTGACCCATCGCTCCGCCTGCCTTCGGCGGGGTCCAGGTCCTGTTACGGAGTGTGTAATCGCGGCGTGTACACGATGTTAGCTATGATACCTAATCTCTACAACCAGAATCCCAAAGCCCTTCGCTGTGTTTGAATTACCGCAATTAAATTTAGCAAACACACCTCCTCATACAGCCGATTACTTTTGAAAACGTACGAAAACCATTTCTGCAGAGGTTTTGTGTGTAATAATCCCGGCGTGCCTGAAAGGGAGAGAATCATCCTCTGCTCCCCCAGCCCTGCACACGCACACACGTGCAATTGCGTGACACAGGCGTTTGCACGGCACTTTGCTTCGCTGGTTGCTGCGTGTGCTCTAGTGATACACGGCAGCAGCTGGTTTGGGGGGAGGCTGGCACGTCACCGGCTGCACCAGCATCCTCCAGGTCTCGGAGGTGAGGTCCCACCAGCCAGATTGTTGTCAAAACTGTGCTCAAATTCACCCAAACGCTGAAAAGTGACCCAGAATGGAGCCACCACAGTCCCAGAAAAAATACCCCAGCTCCATGCCTGAACTGTACGCTGAGTGTCTGAACACACGTCATATTGATGGAGTTGTCCTTTTTTAAAGTAATTTAACTGAGTAAAAATCAGTATTTTCTCAGTTCAGGTCACAGCGAGCTCTCATTGTGGGGCTTGAGCTGGAGATGGGGGGAAGACGGACCCCACTGGTCCCCCCAACCCCCTTCCTGCCCCAGCTATTTTTACAGCCTTCCACAAGCAGCCCAAACCCACTCCTCAGGCTTCCAGGTCCTGCTCCTCTCTCCCCGCAAGCATAAAAAAATAAGGGCTGGGAATTGGTTGCAGGTTAATTGGGGTTATTTCATATTAAAACCCCTTTGCCTCTGTAAACTGAACCTTTGCTGCGCAGCGCTGGTGGTTTCGACATGCCTTGTTACACCTCTCTTGGCGCAGAGGGGGCTTGTGCTCTGCAAAGGAGATGCAGATGCTTCCCCCAGCAGCTCCTGCAGCCCCAGGTGGCTTGTCCTGGCCAACGTGGGACGTGCCACCTCCTCACCTGCGTCACCTCCTGCTGCAGGTCACATCAGCCAGGAGATGATGACCCCAAATCCTCTTGCCTCCTGTTGAACACCGCTGCAGATGCTATCCTGGAGACCACCTAGATGGCATCTGGAAGGGGTCTGCAGCCCCTGGAGAAGATGTCCATCAGCTGGGAACTGGATCTAATGCAATTGCATGGGGACATCAAACCATCTCCCCCTGGGTAACGTTCCTACCGACAGATCTCACTTCTCCAGGCTTCCAGCCCCCACCTCCGCAGCTATGCCGGACGGCGGCCGTGCCAGGAAGCATAAAGGCTCTCCATGGCTTTTTCCACTCCTGGCTGTGCAAACACCCGGCCCCTGCTCCTGCCGGCTTCGTTTGCCTCCGCACCCCGCCTCCGCCTCCCCTTGCTCCCGCCGCCCGGCACCGCCTGGGTTAACGGGAGGCAGTTGGATGGAAAAGGCCCTTTTTTATTGTAACAGCAGATACGGAGAAGAAAAAGCGCTAGAATCATTTATCTGGCTCACAGTTTCGCTAATGCCCTCGGCTTTAGGCCAACGTGAGATATTATGAGGTAAATCGGCCAAGTCATGCTATACAAACATTTCAAAAAAGAAAGATATTTTCAGGCTCTTGCAGGAATCCAGCCCTCCCCCCGACCCGCGTCGGGTTACTGCAGGATTCGGCTGCGTTCGTAGCCCACTTTACGTTCATCTGCGGGTGTTCAAAAAACAGGAGAACTTGAACCGAAAGATAGCGCTGGGATTTGGCACGGGGCTCGCTCGGCGATGCAACAGCCTTGGCACCAGCCGGGCAGCTGGTGGAGCATCCCCAGGGCACCACAGCAGCCAGGCTCAGCCGTGTGCCCAAACCGGCCGGGATGCTCTGCCCGCGGGGAGCCGGGAAGAGCGGAGGGCAGGGCAGTGAGGGGAATTTCCCAGGGGAGAAAATGCCTGAATGGTCCTGGATAGACAGTTCTTGCCTCTTTACCACCCTGGCACTTGCTGTGTGGCACCGCAGCGCTCAAAGAGGAGCTGCTGGGCTGCTCCAAAGAGTCTCTGCTCAGTCGTGAGGGACCAACCCTCGTGCTGGTCTGTCCTGCCCTGGGGACCTCAGAGCCTCCAGCATCACGCACTGCCAACCCCAAAAGTAAAACTGTTCTTGCCTGGCTAATGGACATAGCTTAATAACGGATTTTAACTTCACAGGAACCATGTATGTTCAACAACGTATACATGGGTTTTATTGCTTACAATGTTTAAATGGATGAGCTCTTTGTTATTTATTAAAGGGCCATCGAAAACGTCTTTCCATTCTTGTTCCTGTGTCTTGAGCAGTTCATTAAAATGCCCACCTTTCCTGTCATAAACCCCACGTACGCAGGGTAATAAAATCCAAACATGTACTATTAAAGTCCCCACATATAGAATAAAAAAAAAAAACAACCCACCCACAGCCTATATTGCAAGTGCCCACATAAAACACAGTAAAAGCTTTATGCCGCTGCACCAACACCCGCTCAGATGCGTGTGCAGCAACGGCGATTAAAGTACGGAGAGAAGGTGCCAGTGCCTGGGGGTGTCCCAGCTGCCCCAGGGGGGTTTAGCAGGTGGACAGACCCTCCCCATAGGCATCAGCAGTGGGGCAGACCCTACCCTGACCCTGTAACTGAGCTTTGCCCCTCTTTTCCAGCTTGAGCATCCTAAAGACACCGCTCAGTTCCTTACTGCAATGCACAAGTTGAAGTTGGGGTATCCTGGGGGCTTACAACATCAGGGGTACTGGGGGCTGCCAGTCTCAGTCCCACCCCACCACTTCCCTGCTGGAAGCTGATGGGGGTGGGGAAGGGGCTGCAGAGCCTGAGGGTGGGTGTGAGAAATCCTCATCCCTCCCAAAGCCAAGGGGGATGCCTACTGGGGAGTTTGCAGTTCGGCTTGGCCAGTTTTTATTGAGGAAACCTGCGACTCGCAGTCATGGAACAATCTCAGCATTCCACCTGCACAGAGGCAGAGGTGTTTGGATCTGGGATTTGGTGCTGCCCAGGCTCTGGAGGTGCAGAGGCAGAAATCCCCCAAACGCTGCAGCAATCCAGACCCTGTGCTGTTGCTGCAGCTGGACATAGCTGAGCAAGAAGATTTCAGCCTAAAGACTTTTTCCCCCCCTCTTTTCCTTCCCCCATCTCGGAGGGTCAAAGGTGGGCTTCGCCCAGCTCTCTGCACCATCACCAGGAGCATCTGCTCCCAGCATCACACAAACAGGGGAGAGCTCATTGCACCTGTTCCTCTGCATGCAGGGCTGAGAGACCCCCTCCAGGGAGACCCCCTCGCTCTCCTGCAGTCTATCCCCACCCCAGCTAGGTCACGGGCTTGCTCACACCGAGGCTGGCTGCATGTGTGGGCTAGCAGAAAGGCAGACAGGCTCCTTCAGAGCCACTCTCCCGCAGCAGCCCCTGGCCCGGTGACGTGTCTATCACTGAGCATTTACAGCATCCGATCGATGGCGGGTTGGGCAAACTACTCCAGTGCATCATTATTTTAACAACCTGACAGCAAAATTGGTATATGCCATCCTGTGGTGATGGTTTCATTTTCCCCACTGGGCACTGGCACCGGCACCCTTTCCTTGCCCATCCTTTGCTTTTGGCAGCTCCCCCCTCCCCTCGAGATGGCCAGAGCCCACAGCCACCACACACCAGCCCCGAGCCCCCGTGCTGGAGCATCCACCAGCAAAGCATCACAACCCCGTCCCCCCTCTCCTGTGTCTTCCCCGGGGAACCCCGGCGCTTTGCTGGAGGGCACGGAGTGAATCATCCAGTAACACAGAAATCTCGGAGTCCTCTTTAGATGTCCCAGGAGGAGGCAGATCTGAGGGAAGGCAGCAGAGAAGACGCCTGCAGCAATGTCAGTGCTAGAACAGCCAAGCTGACAGGATTCAGAATGGGGATTAAGGTTGGGATCAGGGATGCGGGGAAAATGAAAAAAGACTCCGGCTTCCAGGCGCGCCTCTGCTGTGTTTGTCTTCTTGTTTGCTTGGGAGAGGGACGGGCTCCTGGCTGTAAAAGGCCCCCCAGTCGCCTTCCTGAAGGGGCTGGGGTACACCTCGGTGCTTCATACAGTGACATTTGTGAGGGCAGCGAGGATGCAGCAGGCACGTTCCTGGTGCAGCTGGACCAGCGGCAGCAGGGAGAGGCTGGGCAGACCCAACAGCATCCCGTGGGAGGATGCAATGAGCAGCACCGAGCAGCCGTGGGTACCTGGGGATTACTCACCTTTTCACAGGGGTTTCTAAAATTTCATCGTTTCGCTTCCTGATTAAACTTGTTCCCATTTCTATTCTCCACAAGCGCTTCTCAGCCAAGATGTCCCTGCCTTCCAGGCCGCGGAAGCAGGCACACCTGGGGTGGTGACAACTTTCTTACCAGCTGTAAATCCTTTTGCTCTAAGGTGGCATTTTGTTACGCATGGGAATGCCGAGCAGTCGCCTTTCCCCATGCTCCAGCCCTTGCTAAAAGCAGGACCGCGGGTCATGGGAACCTCAAGGAGAGCAGGAAAGGAAGAGGGAAAGCCAGGCGAGCCGTGGAGCTCATTTTGGTGCAGGCAACTGGGACCCACCGCAGGCAGGGAGCCCCTCACTGCCCACCCCTGCTCGCTTTCCACCACGTCACCGAGACCCAGCCACGTGCCACACTCAATGTCACAACTTTGCTCTGCTTCCCTCAGCCTGTCCCCAAGGTGTGTTTGCACCCTGGCAAGCAGAGCTGGAGGTCCACCTTCCCAAAGGCTGCCCCGAGGTCCTCCTGCCCCAGCTGCCGTCCTGCGAAAGGGCACGGAGCAGCCCCTGCCGCGTTTCCCCTGGGTGAGCTGGGGAAGAGAGGAGACAGCGCAAGTTTGATGCTAGGGAAAGGAAAACACCCTAAAATTGCATTTCCAAGAAGAAAAAGTCCCACCCGCTTCTGACCCAGGCGGAGCAGGCTGAGTGTCCCCGGCCGGGCTCAGCCCCCCAGCCCTCCCCACAGCTGAGCGATCCCAGGCGCTGGAGCAGGGTCCCCCTTCGCGCCCCCAGCTCTTATCTCTGGGGGAGGGAGGGGGCTGCAGGGTCCCTCCGTGCCGCGCAGCCGGAGGAGGTGGCAGGCCCCAAACACTCTCCAGAGCGCTGGCAGGGCTGCTTTAATCCGTGGGCTCTGCAACCATCCACATCCAGGCGATATTTTCAGTCAAAGCAAATCTGGACTCTCTTCCCTTCAGCCTATTTCTCTCCTTTCTTGCCTCCCCCCCCACCCCCCCCTCTGTTTCCTTCTCTCTTATCTCCACATAGACCATTAACTTTCCCCCCATCCTGCCCACCCTCCTCCCTCCCCTCCTTGGGGCTCCTTTGCAGCTTTTTGTCGTGGTTTACACCAACATCCCCGCACATACCCCTTGCTCGCACAGTGACTCAAGGATGCAGAGCCCCACGCAGCTGCTCGCGAGACACCCGTATAGTTTATAGACTCAAACATCCTTCTCCGCTTCACCATCCCAACTCTCATTTCGAAGCTCCCTCTTGTTTCCCTGTCAAGACACAAAACCCACCAAGTTTTTCCTTCACATTCCCCTTCTCCCCTCCCCTTGATTCACAGTATCCAACCCTCTGTTTTCAAGGGGTTTGGTTTTGTTCCCCCCCCCCCCCCCCCCCTTTTTCCTTCTTTCCTATCCCTCTCCCCCTTTTTTTTTTTTTAATTTAAGTTTTTCTTTTAACTTTCAAGGTCAACACGGACAGACAATGCCACCAGTGCCTGTTTGATATGTGAGCGCTATTGGCGTCCATTGCCACGGTTTCCGTGGTAACACAGTAACCATTAATTTTCAATTAAAGTAGACAAAAAGCCCGATGACAGCTCCAGGTCTGCTGAAGATGTCAAGAATCCGTATTAATATACAGCAAGAGAGCATAATTGTGTGTCCATCTTCCCGAGCAACGAAAATGGAGGGATAATTACCAGCTAGAAAGCCACTCTGTAATTTTGTTCTTACTGTCACCACAACCCTACATATTAGCATAAATTAAAAGCAGGGTTTATTGTTACCAAAGTGCATTGATATTTCCAGCCTATTTTCTTCCTTTTAACTGTTTGTTGTTGATGAGTGACTCCTGGACACATGGTGGGTGAGCCCACAGGAGCAATCGAGATGCCAGAAAGTAACGGATGAAGCCTTGCGATGCCACCCAGGTGGAAGGAAGGGAAGATCACAATGATGCATGGAGGTGGCAGAGAAAGCCCAGGTTGCTCTGTGATCCTCTTCCATCCTCTGGATCCACGATGAGCTCCCATCCCCAGCGTGGTCCATCCCAGCTCAGCCCCTCCACGGGGGATGCGGTGGGGGCTCTGCCACATGTCCCCATCGCCACCTCCTCAGGCTTCCCCCTGGAGCTGGAAGGGGTGTAAGTCCCGGATCGCTGCACACTTGGTGACAGCCACTGAATTCATGAATTTAAGTGAATGGAAAAAAGCGGGTTCCTTGTATCATATCCAGAGAAAGCTGTCCTTCAAAAGGAAATTTAGTGTAATTACCCTTAAGGGAGCGATCCTCACTCAGTCAGTCACAACACTGACCTGCCGCTAGGATCTGACAGGGAAATTACAGGCTGTGTACTCAACAAAAGGGGCTTCCTTCCTTCTTAGAGGAAAGATGAAATATCGAGGTTTGAAAAGAAAAGTGTTGGCTTCTGGGTTTTAAATCACTATCTCACACAGGGCTTTCCTTTGCACAGAAATTAAAAAGGGGGTGGAGGAGAACCAAAAGCCAGGGTGGGGACTGGGCGTTTTATGGGCTGGAAAAAGAACCAGGTAGCTCCAAATTCCCACTGAGCGGAGAAAGTGGTTTCTCAGGGTTTGCTTTTGTGAGACACAGTGAGACGATGGGCATGGCAAAGAGCAGAAGCGAGTTGGCCTTGTGAAGAGGTCTGCTGCGAGGGAGGCTGGCACATCTCCATCCCTCGGCAGGAGCAATGCCCTCGCGCCAAAGCCCAGCCAAGCCCTGGGCCCCTGCCCCAGCATCTGCCCTGGCAGCTCTTCACGCAGGACCCCCAGGCTGGGGCAGGGGGAGGCACAAACTCCCCCTCAGATGCTGTCACCAGTCCAAGCGAGGCCGGGCTTGGAGAAACCTCGGTGGTCCCCACTCGTACACAAGGAGGGACTAAAGCCCTCTCTGATCCATTGGCTCGCGTCTATAGGAAATCAGAGGGTAAATTCCCGGAGGACTGGGAAAGGCAATCATAACATCTATGATTAAAGGGGGTGGGGATTAGTCAGAATAAATTGATACTCAGAAAAATACACAAATAGATTATTAAGCAATCAATTTGTAAGGAGTTAGAAGATAATGGCGAGGAGATGGGTTTGTCTAGAATACTGCATCAAGGCAATTTCTTTCTTCGCCGAGGCAGCCAGCCTGGCTGAAACGAGGAGAGCAGCAGGCACAGCAGGCTGGCTGCAGGAAGGCTTTGGTGCAGCCTCCCCAATATTCTCATAAGTAAAGGTAACACGGTCTCACGATGAAATCACCATCCCAAAGGCACAGCTGGGTGGGAAACCATGCTAGGAGTTATCAGCAACCTGCTATCGAACCGAAAGGACTTCAAGGCTGGGGCAGGAGGCATAGTCTTCAGCTCAGGCTGGGTTTTTTGGTGGTGAGTTAAGCTGCACGCAGAGAGGACATGTATAATGTCTGTGAGAACACCCCAGAGAGGGGCTGCCACCTGGGGGGACAGGATTGGCGCTCAAAACCTTCTCAATAAAAAGAATGAATGACCTAATGAGCTGCAGCCAGGCCAAAGGGACAGGGAATAAGAAGCAGAAAACCGAACTATAACTTTTTCACGAAAGGCTGGCGAGGCAGCCGCGCAACGAGGAGTGAGATTTATATCTGATCACCAACTCAATACGAGCCAACAATCGCCTAGTGCAGCCAGGGTGAGGGAGCCGGCACGGGGGGATGCTGCGGGGGTCAGCCAGGTACCCAGCCCACGTCGCCTGGCAGGGGGGACATCGGCGAGCTAGAGGGAGTTCAAAGACGAGCAGAAAAGAAATGATAAGAGGTTTGGAAAACACAAGCCACAAGGAGAGATTGAGGGAGCTGGGTGTGTTTAGTCTAGCTTGGGGAAGGGCAAGGAGGGCCGATGATAACAGCCTTGCGGTATAAAAGGTTGCTGTGATGAGGACAGGGATCAACTGCTCTCCGCAACAGCACGGGAGGAGCAGAAAGGGGCTTCGCTTGCAGTTTTAGGACAGGGAAAACTTGGTACGAAGGTTCTGCAATATGGGCCAAGGAAGGTCACTATATTTTTCGTAACAAGACTTAAAAGAAGAGGCTAGTGGAAGGTGTCGATGCCGCCTGTGAGGAAGACCTGACCCTCTGAGCATCCCTGCCTTGCTGGGAACCACGGGCTCCAGACTGGCAGCGCAGTGCTGGGCGCCCACCCCAAGCTGCTCTTGAATGTTAATGTTTGCGATGGGACTAAAATGAAGATTTCCATAACAAACTTTGAGATGCTTCAATAGCCAGGCAATCCGAACAGGCAGCTCAGCGAGTAATGAGGGTAAATACAAAAAAAAATATTGCTGGTTTGGGCCAAACTGAAATATTTCAAAAGCAGGTCAGCTTCAGCAGCCTCCTCAGAGCAGAAATAAGGAAACAGGAGCAGGCTGAGAGCAGTTCAGAAATGGGGGAAGAGGGGTGTGTGCGGGGCAGTTTTGAACAGGTTTGTTTAGAGAACATTTAGTGCCTCTAACACTTAAAAATACGACAACAGTTTTAAAAGCTCAAAACAGGATCATCTGATTTTCTGTAAACAAAACCCTCAGTCAGTTGAAGGTTGGGGGTTTTCTTCCAAGCTTCAGTTCATGCTAATTTAAAAAAAAAAGTTTCTTTTCTAGTCATGGGTAGAGTTTTCTTTTTAAGTTGTAGGACTTGCACTGATTATGAACCTATATGATGCCTGCAAGAGCTTGGGGCCCCAACAGCTTGAACACTCAAAACACAGCAGGCTAGGAGAGCAGTTTA
Source organism: Falco naumanni (assembly GCF_017639655.2). NCBI lineage: Eukaryota > Metazoa > Chordata > Aves > Falconiformes > Falconidae > Falco > Falco naumanni. The sequence continues at coordinate 3,622,354 of NC_054070.1, forward strand.
TGTAATTTCTGGCTATAAAACATCACATGCAATTGGACTTGTTACCCAAGTCAAGACTCACCTTGCAGAGCAAATGCTCCTGTGATAGGCACACAAACCTCATCCATCACACAAGGGGTTACAGACCACAGTGCCAGCACACTGCCCTGGAGGGTGTAAACACCACTGCAAGGAGAGAAGCTCCATCCTTCCAGAGGAGCACAGCATTAAGACTGAGCCCCTTTTATTCAGGTGCCCCTGGGCTGCCCGTGGTGGAAGCTGCAAGCATTGGCTGGGTTTTAAAACACCCTGGGCCAAATCAGCCGGTGTAAATTGGTGCTACTCCACCAGCACCACTGTTCAGATGTTGATTTAAACCAGCTGAGCTCTTAGCTCCCAGGGTTTGCTTTCCACCTGACAGCTGGCCGTTTGCAGCATTTTCCCTTCACTTCTGATGTCCAGCAGGTATGCAGGACACCCTGATCCTGACTTCAGGATCTGTCCTAGAAGGGGCAGAAGGAGCACGGAGTGCACCTGGAAGATTTGTATGTGCTGTTGGGATCCCTCAGGATGAGGGAAGATGCTATAAGCGTTATTCACGTGCCCGGCTCAGCTGATGGATATTGCATACCCTCCCAGTCCAGGAAACAGGCCAAATTCTGCTTCTTGTTACACAAGGGTAAATCTAGAGCAAGTCCCTTCTGACTGCACCTCCTTCCCAGAGACAGGCTGCTAAGCATCCACGTTTTGTTTAGTTTAGGGGGGGAAAAAGCCATCCAGATGATTTACAGGGACAGGTCTGAAAGGGAAGGTGACAGAACCGGCTCGTCTCCAGGAAAGTCTCCAGCGCCTTCTTTGCTGGGGCGTTCTCCCGGCCAGGCGGGCGAGGGCAGACTGACCCCCCTGAACCTCTCCCATGCAGGAGGGGCCCCGGCGCAGGACCCCACAGGTGCTGAGCCGTGGTGCTCGGCGTGTGTGTGGCTAGGACGGACTGCTGGCAGCGCTGGCTCTCGGACCCGGCTGGAGACAGCCACGACTGAAAGCAAGAAGCGAGGCAGGCACCTCCCCAGCCTGGCACCTCTGGGGCTGCGCAAGAGCCCTCCGCCCCCTCGGTTCTGCCAGCACGGTCCCGTCCCTGGGACCACCGCGGTGGGGACGTGCCAGCGTGCTGCTAACCGCCTCTAGCCCCACGGCTCTGCAGCCAACGTCACTTGAAATCCAACACACCTTCATTCAACTCGCCTTCTGCCAAGCTGCCGAAAGGCCATTTCCAGCTGCGGCTGAAGGCGCAGAGCGGGGCTCGGGCGATGACTCTGAGCTCCCGAGTCAGCCCCAGGCTGCTGCACGGCCAAGGGCCATCTGGGCTGAGCTTTGCCCGTCTGCTTCCCCGGGCTGCGCGTCCTTCCTTCCTCCCCTTGCCTGCGTGGGGCTTGTTTAGCTTCCAGGCTGCTCAAGGCGGGGGGAATCCCTCACCAGACATTTATCTACCCGGTGCCTGGCACGGGGATCTCAGCCAGGACCTCTGCACCGCACAGCAATGCTGACTCTGCCCCAAACCCCCTCGCCCGCCCTCGCACACCTGCCTGGCTTTGTCCCCAGCTCCAGCCCAGGGTCCTGCGTGACCCCCAGCCCAGCCCCCCCCAGCTCTCCAAACACCCCAGTTCACGCAGCCGTAGCCACCAAAGGGTCAAAAAGATCCCAGCCCTCCTTTCCCCCCCCCTTGATATAAATACCAGCCTACCAGTCGACACAGAGTACATACATCTTAAACAAACACTTGGCCGGGCTGTTTATCTCCACAGCCTTTAAACAAACTCTTTCAAAGGTTTCTGCTGATATGAGAGATTTACAGAAAACCATTCGCCCTTCTTAAAAGCCTCTCAGTTTATGCTGCTATGGGTGAAACGAATAGTGTTTTAGCCTGGAGTTTTCTGTCTTCTGACCGCATGTTTATCCTAGGGGCCACTGCTGGCTTTGATACGAGAGCAGCACGGACACAAATCTTTACGAGGGAAAATATAAAATAAACGCAGAAACTTTGTATGTGCGTGCGGGTGCGCGCGCGCGGGTGCATGGCATGGGTGGAGGGGTCCAGGCAAGGAGTAAATGAAAAGTTTCGACCTTGTTAGTGTCATGCTCAGCTTCTCCGGGCCGTGGCTCCAGCATCCCACGTTGTTATCCCATGGCGTACATTATTCCCGTGAAATTTTTCATCCCAGCAATCGGTGTGGGTCTCTCTGAGATGAAGCATTTCTAGCAGCTCTCAGCAGCACCCGTGACAGACAGCTCAGCACCTCCACGGGGCACGCCGCCGTCACGCCGCCCGGTTCACAGAGCAGGTTTCATTAACCCACCGGCAAAAAACGAAAGACATCAGAGTTACTGCCAGAGCAGCGAGGGTGTCTGTACAGCCTGAAGCACTTTATATTGTCTCGGCGCGTTTTCAGCCCCATTTCACAGGTGGGGAACCTGAGGGAGAGGGAAATGATGTGCTCAAGGACACTTGGGAAGTAAACGGCAGGAATTGGACCTGAGTTTAAATACTAGATGGTCCTGCTTCGAGGAAGGCTGATCTGCTGCTTCTGACTCCAACGTGAAGAAATGGGAAAAGGCAGATTGAAAGTGCTTCTGGAGGAGCTGAACCATTTTAGTGGGAAGAGCATTTGCCCACAGTGCTTAGAAATCACACCTGGATTTTAACTGGGGCCTTTTGCATCTTGCCCATGGCTCTGCAGTGACGGCTCTGGGTTTCAACCAGCTCCAGAGCCCCTCACACGGGCTGTGAGGGTTTGTCAAGCTGGTCCGCGACGGGCAGAGCTGAGGCCTCCTGAGCCCTGGCAGCATCAGCCAGGGATCACCCCTGGAATGGTTTCGTGCCTGGGAGCCCCTGGTCCTCCCAACCCCTCTGCAAGCAGCAGAGCAGCCCACGCTACGCAGGGAGAAAAGCAGCACGTGGGGGCACAGGGCTGGCCCCGGGGTCCTGGGAAGGGCTGGCAGCATCGGAGCAGGAAGGCTGGATGCTGCAGGGCTGCTGGGAGGTGCCTGGGGAAGGGGGGAGCATCCCTGGCAGCCTGCGTGCTGGCTCCCAGCACCATGCCTGGGGCAGCTGGCAGGAGAAGGGGCATTTTCTGTCCCCACTTGTACCCATGTATATCCAGGAGAGCTGCTTCAGTGAGGCTTTTTCTGCAGGCTTTGGCTTTCTGCTGAAGCCCAGACTAATTTCACCAAAGCCATGGGTTTTCCTGGCACCCACAACAGTGTAATTAGGAGATTCTGGCACCGCTGTAATTACCACTCATTGGATGCAGCACAGGAGAGGATGCGGCGAGGCATGATCTGGGCTCCTGCCACGGCCCCAGGTATAGGGGGGACCTTGGCCAGCTGGCTTGGGTGTCCTGGATCACTGTCCATGTGCCAACAGCTACAGCACGGGGGCTGCTCCGAGGGGATTTTGCACAAGGTGCCTGTGCCCAGGGCAGTGCCGTCTGGCCGGCTGCACCATGCCCACGTGGAGCTGTCTCGACAGCCCTGCCACAATGCCCCTGTGTGCTGGGCAAACTCTGAATAAAGACAGTCCCTGCCCCAGAGACCCTGCAATCTAGCTGCAGGGTTCAATGTTCTTTCTCCTTTTTTTTTTTTCAAGCAGTTTATGTCATTTTCTCCAGTGTTTTCCAAGGAGATGACCGAGCCCTCAATTTGGTTCTGCTGCAACGTGCCGTGCAGAGGAGGAATCTGTTCCCTTGTTTCCAGCAGCTCAGGGCTTTGCAGCATTACGTGTCATTTCTTATTTACTGTCCTCCCTCGCTTATGACACACTCAGGTAGAGACCTGTTTGTTGTCAGTATGACACCCACGTTGGTAAACAAGGCAAGTTTACTCAGTCATCAATCAGGGAGTTATCGATAGCAGGCACTGCTTCCCAATGGCAAGAACAACCTCAGGGTGGGTGAGAGATCTAAGCCAGGCAGGTGATGCTCTGTCATCCAGTATCCTTGGGGTCTCTGCCACACAGAGGACGAGGGGCTGTTCTTGCACCACTGAAAATCAGCAACCTGCGCTGCAGGCGCCGCAGGGAGGAGGCTGCAATCAGGCCTGGGCTCCTAAAGGTTCTATTTTCTTTTATTGCTATATGAATATTTTTTTCTCCTCTGTGGCTCTCCAGCTCCCTGGATCTCCCAGCGTTTTAGCGGGCCGGAGGGAACAAAGCCACATGACGGGTTTCAGAGTAAACACTGGCTACGATGAAACTCCTGATACAATTGCAAAAGCTCTGGTCACCCAGCCACCCTTGGAGATATGACCTCACTACCGCAGCAGGCCAGGAAAGCAGAAGGCAAATAAAGAAAACCCCAAGAAATTTATCGGGGATAGCCATTACAGCATCATGGCACGGGTTTTCAGCCTATTTCAGAATAAGCTGGAGGCCTCACATGGGATTTGTGAATGCTGGCATTGATGGTACTGCTTTTCCATCCCTTCTCCGGCCCCTCAGCTCCAGGCAGGAGAAGCTCAGATGCTTCTGGGTCTCCCGTGAGCCCAAGGTCCGAGGCTGTTGGGGAGGGAGGAGGATGAAGAAGACAGTTCCCAGATGTCTCTCTGCACCACCACGCACACAGAGACACGGAGATAGGGTGGTTCGGGCTTCTAGGGGGATAAAAGGCGGTTTTGTATGCTCTGCATTTAGGAGAAACCCGGCAAAAGAGCAAAGGTCAGCAGAGAAATGCTGGTATTTATTTATACAGGAGAACTTTGTGAACAACATGTATTTGGGAGCCTTTCGAAACAACATAACTCACCCTACAGAGCTGCTAAACCAGTTTGGTAGCGACACTCCTGCACAGGCAGAGGCGCGGGCAGCGCGAGGGACACCCGGCAGCGCGTGTGCAAGGGCAGCGGGAAAAGCAGCCGTCAGGGGTTGTACAGCTCACCCCAAACCCCGGGGGCTCGGGGCAGCCCCCTCTTCACTGGGACCCCCCCCCCCCCCCCAGCCCTGTTTTGTGCCGGGGGAGCCCCGTTTCTCGGTGCTGGTTAACTTGAGCTGAGCAAAGGCCAAGCAACGTGGCCTGACGCTGGGGTGAGGGGCAGGATAAGCTTAGTTTTAGAAGGAAACCAAGGGAAAAAAGCAGAAAGCTGCTTTCCCAGAGGGGAAACCTCCAAGCGTTGCCCCCCGGGCTTTTCCGACCCTGGATTTATGGCATTTGCTTTAATGGGGCGGGTAGATGGGAATTCATGAGCTTTGGGATCTCCTCACAGAACCCTGACTGTGCCCAGTCCCCAGATCAGTAGCCACTTTTGAAAACTGGTGGCCATACCATGGAGCAGCACTTGTGCCATTGATGCAGGTCTGAAAGCAGAGCCTGGAATGGGTCCAGGTGGCGGGGGGGGCCCTCAGCCGACAGCAACCACCCTCCTCCTTCAGATGGAAACTTTCCCTTATTTTATCACTGTTTTACCCTTATTTTATCGCCCTTTTACTGCTTCGACGCAGCGCGCGGGGAATGCTGCAAAGCGCAGCTGGGCAAAGGGAGGGACACAAGATGCTGCAAACTTGGCTGCGCTGATGGTTCTGGAAGCTCGGAGGGAAGTCGGTCATTAAAAAAAGGGCTTTCTCTGAAGCCTCTCACTGCTTTGGTCCTCTCCGGCGCTGGTCCTGCAGGAGGATGGGATGTGCACCCATCCTGAGGGGTTTGCCCGGCAGCACTTTGGGGAGCAGGGCTCATTGCAGGCAGCTGGAGCTCGGTGCTGCCTGGGCATCGGCTCCTGCGCCAGCCCCGCTCTCTTTGCTGTTTGCCCTGGCTCCTGGGATGGCAAAACCACACCGGTGGGGGCTCGGCGTGTTTCTGGGCACTGTGGGAACAAACGAAAGCAGTAACGGCAGCGTGGTCAGTGATCTTTCCTGAACCGGGTCTATAAAAGCTCAGACTTGCCTTTCCTATCCTTTTTTTTTGGCGGGGAACCTGCCTGCCCAAGGAATGGCCAACACCCCAACATCTCAGCCACAGCCAGACCTTCAGAGGAAAAAAAAACATAAATGCAGGCAAAATCTTTGGCCAAAACATGGTGAGGCTGACTTGGAAGCGCTCCCACGGTGCCGCTTGGGATCAGTAGCTGAATTATTTTTTTTTTGCACACCCCTGCCCTCCCCATCAGCCTGCACGCCTCAATGGGCAGCTCAGCCCTGAACACATCCTTGCCCCTGTCGCACCGTCACCAGTGCCTCACGGCCGGCAAGGAGCAAGACCCCGTGGGCAACCTGTCCCCTGTGGGTAGTGACAAGGTGGCCGTGACGGTCCCCGCGTGGGGCAGCCACGGTGTGAGCGTGACAGAGCCCCGCTGCCGGCGAAATGTGGGTAGCACAGACGGGCCCTTGAGCATAGACCGAAGAGAAGACTTTTTGTTCACATGTGTTGGCTCAGCTCAAATAACTCATCGGGGACCCGAGCTGCAGGCTGGAAAGGGAAGAAACTCTCTCCAGATGAAAGGATGTCAGAAAATTGTATTTAGTCAACTGCGTGTGTGTGTTAGAAAGGGGCGGAGGGAGGAAGGGGCCGCGGAGGCTGTTACTGTGACTGACTTTCTGACTTCTTAACTTGTCAGCATATCCTAAAGTTAAAAATGCACATGCACACAGGACTGCAGCCAAAGAGGCTGTCTAGCCGCAAATCCAGATGTGGGGGCCACTGCGCAGCCAGCCAGCCCCGCTCTCCCTGAAACGACTTTCAGACTAAACAATTGTGACTTGGCTGTGAGAGGCAGCGCAATTCCAGATGCTGCTTTCCTTTCACGTTGTTTTAATTGGGCTGGCAGGCGCAAGGGCTCTTTCAGTGAGAGGAAAGCTTCCCCACGGGACCACAATGTTTTGGCAAAGCTCCCATGCTGCTACCTTAAGAGAGAGAGGGAGGGAAGGAGAGGGAGAGGAGGGGAGGCAGGGAGGTGATGGTGGGGAGAAAAATTGAGAGCGACTTTCCAAGGTGTTTACTGCTGCGAATGGCTGCCGCTTTGCATTTTTATCTGCTGAAATTCTCACCTTTTTTTTTTTTTTTTTTTTTTCTTTCTTTCTTTTTTTTTGGGTTCGGTTTGCTTAACATCACCTTGGGAAAACCCACAAAACGCACAGGACGTGGAACCATGCTGGGGAGCGGGGACTTGTCCCACTGCAGCCTGGGGTGTACCCGGTGGCACGGCCAGCCGGGTCCAGCTGTAATCCCAGGATAGCCCAGCTGTGCCGGGAAGGGGTTACCCAGGCTCTGTGCCTCGGCCAAGGGCAGCACCTGAGAGCCACAGTGGGCTCCTGCACTGCCCACCCTCATGCCTCATCCCATAGGGATGCTTCCCTATCCCTTCCCAGATGTCTGCAGGCACAACAGCCCTGGCACTGATCGGGGGAGCCAGCGGGTTTGCCCTTCACCTTGCACTGACAGAGTGGGAAGCAATAAGGGCTGTTAAAAGTTGCCGCAAATCTAGCCCTAAGTAATGTAGGTGCTGACATCCAGATCGTGCTCCAAGGGGGAAAAATCCCCATGTTTGGGTGGTGAACACCCTCATTTTGTCCTGCCCTAACTCCCCCAGCAGTGAACCCGTGCTAGATGGCATCAAGGGCTTAAATCAACCCATTTTGGTACTCCCCCGTACCATCCATGCTGCTCCCCTACTTAGCCCCCTTTGCCTGCCGAGCACCTAAGGGAGAGGGCTTCCCCCCGCGGGCAGCAGGGCTCTGCCTTCGCAGGGTTAAAGCAGCGTGGTCCTTCTGCCGTGGGGTGAGACCCCAAATGCTCTTTTAACTGCCTTGAAGTGGCGTGCCGGCCTCGCAGCCCGCTGCCAGCGGGTGAGTCAATAGCACAATTTTAGCCTGGGCCGGGCTCCTCTCCCAGAGCCAGGCTGAGCCAAGGGAGGCACAGCTGCCGCCGAGATGGGATTTTAAGGTGGACTCTGGAAAAAAACCTGGGAGCCCCATGGGGAGCACCGGAGGCAGGAGGGGAGCATGGAGCGGGAGTGCCATCCCCACTGGAGCAGCCGTAGTGGTGGGGTAACGCCGCTCTGGGCAGCACCCAGCCGCTTGCAGAACAGGCAGCATGGCAGAGATGCAAAAATACAGATTTGCTGTTTTTTGGGGGGGATGCTAAAACCCTGGGGAACACTGCCCGGCCATGGGGAAGGGGCTGGCAACCTCCTCCTCCCTTCGGCAGTGCCACCGGACGGCTGCCCCGTGGCCGTGCAGCTCCGCGGGCACGGTCCTCGCCACCTTCCCCTGGCTTGTTTTGCTTAAAATTGGGAGGTCTGAATTCCTGCTGGATGCTGGGTTTGAGATTCAGGAAAGGCTGGTCATCGGTCTCTCCATCCAGCGCTTCCAGGAGCGACAGGTACTTCCGATTCACGAAATGCGAGGCGGAAAAAAAAAAATGCTTCAGGGGTCGGGGGGGCTCTGACAACGCTAACAGAGCGAGGAACTGAAATTGCTGTCCCAAACCCAGCCTGGCTTCTGGGCCAAGTGAGCTGGGAATGTTAAAAAATAATCAGGAAGGTTTTCTAGACAGGAAAAAAAAAAAGTCCCAAACACATCCTTAGCCTGCGCCCTTACAAGTCCCTTAACTCTCCCCACCCGCTCCCCCCCTTCCCCAAATGGGGAGGGAAATAATGTGTTTTTTTGCTTTGGTTTGTTTGGGGGGGTTGTTTGTTTTGTTTGTTTTAAAACCTTGGCCTCATTAATTTCCAAAAAAAATTTCCCCCCAATAAAAGGAAAACATGGAAAGAAAAACAAACTATTAGAAAAGAGAGGAGGGAGGAAATGTTATTTAAAAGGTTACCAGACCACATCATTTTCCAATGATATTATATACTCCCTGCAGTATCCAAAATATATATGGGCCTTAGGCCAAGAATGTAAAAAAAAAGAAGAAGAAGAAGAAGAAAAAAAAGAAAAAAAAAAACACCCAGCGTAGACACAACATCTGGACAGAGGCTGAACAAAACCTCCATTTATCACACTTAATCCTGCAATGAAGCAGTCAACAGTTTACTTCTGTTTTGCTAATTTAGCTGCTTTCATGCTTCCAAAGTGGAAAAGCCAAAGTAAAAGCTTTGAATTAAGTGTCACTTTGTGAAGCTACTTCTCCTTTTTCTCTTTTTCAGAAAACTTTCTTCTCTGCTCCTTTTTTAATCCCATTCTTTTATTAATTCCACCTTCCCTACCCCCCCTCCTGCTTTTTCTTTTGCTTTTTTTTTTTTTTTTTTGGCTAGGATCAGTTAGAAAATCTAGTGGCACAGCCCACACGGACAAAGCCGGTGGCTGCTGGTACCCACAGATGTACAAGCAAACCCACCGAATCCTGCCCCGGTGCCCACCCCGTGGGGTTCGGTGCCCAGGAAGGGTACAGCGCCGGTGGGATTGATGGTGCTTCGGTTCCTCCAAAAGTCAGGGTCCCGGTTTAGCTGCCCAAATCCAGATGTGTGTGCCCCGAGCCAGCTCCCCAGGTTGGAAAAATGGGAGCCGTGCAGTTCGCATGGCCCAGGAGGTGTGTGGGCATAAACCTGCTCTCAGCTAGAAACCGCCTCGGAGCGGGTTTTCAATGGACAATTTGTTTTCTCCCATGCCAGTATGGGTGGCAAGGGCTTCTGGGGGTGAAATGTGCCTTTTACCCCAGGAATGGTTCAACTTTTCATTGAAAACCAAATCATACCAGGGCCAGGGCCCCCCTGCCCCTTCCAAAAAGGCAGTGGCCACCCTGGGAAAGTCAGAGACCAGGGACCGGGCGCATCCCCCAGCTCTCTTCCCACTGCCGCGTTTTGGGGTGGCTCTGAGACCAATTTCTCTTCTCCCCTGAAAAAAAGCTCACATTTTCGGTAGAGAAAACCCTCATTTCCTGACCTACTGTGGTGCAAATACGAGTACGTACATATGTCTGCCTGCTATCTTCCACACCCACCGCTCCTAGAATTAATTACAGAGGCAGATTTTGCTGTGCTCAGAGAAGAGACTCTTCCTTCCAATGAGCTATAAAGTACCCGACACCCTGTTTGGGGGGTTGGTGATGACAACAACCACCACAGCATTAACCACAGCACATCTCCATCCCCCCAGGGGTTACGAACCCCCGAGGATTCTTGTTCAGCTGCTTCAAAATGGATTTGTGAGCCCAAATTCAGGCTCTTGAGCTGGAAAAATTTTGCCCGCTCAAGCTGTGTTGCCCAAAGGGTGAGTGGTTTGGGGCTCTCGGAGCAGAGGTTGGTTTGTTTCATCCCAGCCTTTAAAGTTAAGGAGCAAAAGCCAGTTTCTGTCAAAAATTCAGCTGTTTCCATCACTGGAACAGCATTACACAGGGTGCAGCCGAGCCAGTGCCGGGCACGGCCTTTGCAAGAGAGAAGGAAGAAACATCCCTGTATCTCCAGCTGGATGAAGGTATTTGCACATATCTGGTAAACACAGTTATTTGTCTGCTTTTGTAGCTTCTTCAGATTATTTTTGTTGTGTCAAGAGCAAAAAATACAACAAATATCCATCCTCAGAGGCTTAATTAATATTTGTTAAGACCAAAATAACAGCCTACATCTCAGGAACTGCAGGGTGTCCTGCCTCTTTCGAGCTGAACATTATTAGGCAACGCTTCGTGCAGCACGGGGAATTAGGTTTATTTTGGGGGCTGTCTGGTTCTCTGCTATTGTTATACGTATGGTATTGCCATCATTTCCCTCGACTTGATGTGGTTTCATGTGTGTGTCAAAGGCTGGCTTGTCTCTATAGACACTACTTATTACTGTTTTATAAACTGGAAGAATAATGAACTAACTAACTAAGCGAGTGCTTTAAGATCTGCAAAGAAAAAGTCTTGTGTGGTGTGAAATGCAAAAATATTAATAGCTTATCCAGAGTAGCTTGCTGGTCCTGAATGACGGTATTCAGAAGTGACACATGCTGCATACCTTGTCTAACAGACACATCAATACAAGATTAGATAAGGAACAGCACATTTAGGCTGTCTAGAGCAGAAAAAAATGTACCTAGCTTTGAAAAACAGGAGTGGAAAATTGCCGGCACGCATGATATTGTTATGGCCTCCATCCCTGCTTCAATGGACTAATTTTATGAAAACACGCATCGGTCTGAAACTAAGCAACAAGTCACCCTTCCATGTCTGACTTAACAAGAACCATGGGATTTCCTGTGCCCTTTGGGGGCAGATGTGCCATACGCAGAGCTAGTGTCCGCAGATATTTAGCACTTAACACATAATAACGCGGGGCCCGTAATATTGATACGATGAATTTTGTCTGCCTGTAGGAGGGCGAAGCGATACAACTGAGCGAAGGGGGTTTGAAATGGGAGTTGCAAGTGGTAAAAGCCAAGCTTTTTCTTTTTGGAGGTGCCAGTTGCTGTTCACAGGGTGGCAGGCTGTGGGCTCCCTCCCATACGTGGAGTTTAGCCCTCACTTCTGATTTCTGGACCCAAAAGGGAGGTAAATCTGCCTGTGCTGGTCAGTGCGGCTTGGCTTCCCTTGGTGCGCGGTGTGATCATGCCACCAACATGTCACCCCCTGCATGCAACCCCCCAGGCTCCTGCCGCCTTCAGAGCACAGCAATGTACATCTGCTTTGGGTGCAAATGGTAAAAAATTGCTCAGAGGCCTCTGGGCTCCTGGAACAGCCCTCTTAAAACTCACAAAGCAATATTAAAGTGTCACAGAATGAGCCCTTATTTGTTGCTTTCTGGACCTGCCCATCAGCTTGAAGAACAGGCACTTCCCATTTTGCTCCATCCCAGCAAACTTTTGCAAGGCTTCGAGCGATTTCCCTGCAGGGATTTTTCCCATTTCTTTCCAGAAGCTTGTCTTAGATGGAAACAAGAGAGCCATACTGCTGTGCAAAAGTTGTTCCCTTACATATCCCGCCCAATTCTGCCGGCTATAGACGCTGAAGGATATTTTGATATAACTTAGCGAATGCATCTTAGCATCCTGCCACAAGCTTAGCCATTGTCAACTCCATCCATCCTAGCCAGCTGCTGATAATAAATAATCACATAATCTTTTCCTGCTTGCAAAGACAAGGTCTGCGCGCGTTTGCTGCCCAGGGCACGGCCGGACTGGGGACCCCCCAGCCCCGACTCGTGGAGGCCACGGCTGCGCCCGCGGTCCCTGAGGCTGTGCTGTCTCCCCGGCGTGACGTAACCACCGCCGCATTCCCACGGCTCTCCAGTGCACAGACAGACTATTTCAACCCTAGCATGTCGCTGCGGGGTCATCCGTTCATGTTTACTGTAGGGGAAGGAGGCCGCTGCAAACATTCCTCCTTGGTGCCTCACCCGGGCGGGAGCTCTCCCACCGCGTCGGGCAGTCCCGGTGCCCTGGGAAAGGCTGCCGGACGCGGAGCCGGCTCTGCCCGCCTCGCGCAGGTGCAGCCGGTGGGGAAAGGGCCCCCCTCTCAGAGGCCCTTTTGTTGCAATGAGGCTGGTGGCGTTCAGGATCAGACCCCTGAGCCTTCAGATGAAGGGCCTGACGATGCTGGTTCCTTCCTACGATGGAGCAGGCTGCATTTCCCCGGAGGCATGGCCATGCCAAGACCTCAGCCCCAATCCTTTTGCATCCTCACACTCAAGGTCTACTGCAACATCAGCACTAGGCAGGGAGTTATGGCCCCCAGCTCCATGCCCAAACCAGCGGGCAAATCCCCTCCTGGGGGCTTTCTCCCTGCTCGGTACCCCAGTGTGGTTAATAAATGATAGTCCAGTGAGCACTGTGAGCTGCAGCACCACTACCCAGCCGTTAGCATCTCTTCTCCAGGGTGACGAAGGCCCCCCTGAAGCTTTCTGGCAGGGAAACCCCCACACACCTGGCAGGAGCCACCCTCCATCCCCGCTGCCCCCCTGCCGTGCCGAGGAGGAGCTGCCGAGGGAGAGCAGGAGGTGGACAGGAGAGGTCAGCGGGGAGAGCAACCATCCCAGCTGTGCTCATTGGGAGCAAATTTGGCCCTAGCTGGGAGAGGAGCTCAGCCCCTGAGCCAGGCTGGGACCATGGCTCCTTGGGCTGGTGCAACCGGGATGCTGGGCTGACACTTGGTAACCCCCTGACACGGAGAACAAATAGCCCAGTTCCCAAATCCATCCATTCCCCTCCATGCACAGAAAGCATCAGCGCCCCAGAGACAGGGACTGTCAAATTTCACCAAAAAAAAAAAAAAAAAAATCCCTCTTCCTTCTCCTGTGCCGGGAGGAAAATTGCTTCCCCTCCTGCCCAGGCAGGACTCCTGGTGGGAGAGGGACCTCCGGAGCGTCCGGCTGCTGCATGGTTGGTATTTACAGAGGCAGCGCGGGGCTGCTGGGGCGAACGCTGTGCAAACAGGCTCCAGGAGGATCCCCCCGCCCTGGAGAGCCTATGGACTAATTGGAACAAAGGAAACCTTCCCAGAGGGGGAAAGGGGACAAAGAGCCGCCAAGTGCCTTTCCCAAGGCCACCTGTGGCAGGGATGGAGCTGGGGGGACATTTCCAGACCCAGTTGCTGGCGCTTCACGGTGGGCTCGGGGCCACCTTCCCCCCAGCAGCCTGGTGACACGGCGGGGAATTAGCAGCCCTTGGCTGAGCGAGGTCTGGCGAGATGTTGGGTGAGCAGAGGGCACAAACAGGGGGGAAACGGGGGGCGAGTTTCTCCATGTGCCTGTTTTTTCCCGGATCCCCCCCTTCCCCTGGCTGTGCTGTGCTAGTCCATGCAGACGCACCGCTCCGAACTTTCTGGCCTCTCTTATAAAACATCTCAGCTGGGGGAGATGCTGCTGAGCCCGGCTGCCAGCCCCCAGCCCAGCCTCATCCAGCAAAGCCCCCCACAAAGAGTCCGAGCAAGGCACCCCCCAGTTCCTGCTCCTTTGCCACCTTACACGTCCCCATGTATGCCGAGAAACCCCAGTTTTGCTGCTTTCTGCTAAGAAAAGTGAGGCTCTGGTTCAGACAGTTTTGTGGCATCAAACACTTCGGGCCAAAGGGGCAACTTGCAGCCAGAACATCTCCTCCACCGGCAAACGCCAGCCGGGGGTCCCTGGAGAAACACCTCCTTTACCCGGCCCAAGCCACCGGCTTCACCTCCGCATCTGCTGACGCCTTAGCGCAGCCTCTTTAAGGTTGTTGTCTCATGCAGTTTTCTTTTTTCATATTTAATATTAATAGTAATGACTGTGGCAGTAAGATAATAAGCTTCAGTCAGATTAGAAGGGGGTCAGCTCTTATCTGTGACTGTTGAAGACGCATGTCTTTCACCTGCTCCTTTAATATCCCCCATCTTTCATTCCTACCGCTGAGCCCCCTCCCACTGTCCTAGAACAAAAGGGGTATTATTGTCCGGGGTCTTTTCAGGCTGGAGCCAGGAAGACCTCCTCCTCCCCCAGCCGCTCCCCGAATGTGCAGCAGTTTGAAATGAGCCTTTTTCCTTCCCCGGCAGGAGATTAGCTCGGTTTGACAAGGCGGTGAACTTTAGGCAGGGTGAAATAGGGTCTCCTTGGGGAGTGGAGGCAGTTCAGCCCTGACTAATTCTGACAAAGAGAGGCACCAAAAAAAAAAAAAAAAATCTCTGCAAAAAAAAAAAAAAATTAAAATAAGAAAAACAACCGAGCTGGAGAGGAGGCAGGGAGGGGGAGGCTGGGGGGAAGGAGGGAGCGTGGAGGCCGCGGGGAGGAAGGAGGGATGGGAGGCCAGAGGGCACGTTCCGGAGCGGGGCTGGGCTGGAGCTCCTGGGTTTGCTTCCTTGGGTCTGGCTTGGAGGAGGGAATCGCCTCCCTGTGCCTCCCCGGCCACCCTGCCACCGCACGGATTCACCAGGATTCACCGGGATCCTGCTGCTCGGGGTTCACTTTCTCCTGAAATCCCTTTTCTTTATATTTGTAAAAGTTCTTTGGAAACCCTCTGAAATTAACACAGGCGAAGCGGTACCCAAGACTCGCAGCTTTTGTTTAAAATGCAAAAAGAAGCATCAAGCTGCTGTGGCCAAGGTAGATGGTTTAAACAAACAAACGAAAAACCCCACACCCCAAACCCCACAAAATGAAAATCAGGATTTGAATGGAAAGAAACCAAACTGATTTCATTTCAAAATGCTGTTTGTGCGTCAGAGGCCTGAGTTTGTGCAGAGACTTGTGATCGTGACGTGCCCAGGGTGGGGAGGGTGTGGATGGAGCCGGGGAGTGACGTAGGTAAGGGATTAAAGGAGAGAGGTTGGCAGAGGAGAAAGCAAAGTATCTCACGCTGCAGCATCTAGTCCAGGGGTGCCTTCCATCACAAACAGGCTTTAAAGTGATGCAGGAAAGGGTCGCAAGAACTGAAAGAAGGGAACGTACCCTGCAGGGTTTGGAAAGTGGTAAGGGCTGGCAGAAGACTGAGGTACTGTATGTCTCAAGGCTCAGGGCAGAGAAAAGGGAAGATTTTTCTGTGGCCTTACACTGGCACAGCGATGGTACCCTGTGCCAGTGGAGCCTCACATAGTGGTTCTTATAAATATGGATGGAGAATCAACTTGGAAATATCCTGGAGTGTTTTCCTTGGTCAGCAAGGCGTGGGGAAGGCACTGTGTTCATCTGCAGCTGAGAAACTTTGCCGTTTACCCAGGCTTTTAAGGTGCAAATGTTTGCAGATGAAAAGTTCTATGTCAGTCTTCCCCGGTCTGCATGTGGATACGCACAAATACTCCGTACGCGTCTATATGTGCACTCTTGCGCACATGTGCACGTACATCTGCCCTGACTAGGATAAGCAGGCACATGACACGAGGTCTTGGCACTCTGAAACCCCCCATCAAAGAGGGAAAGAGGAGGAAGGGGCTGTGTAGACAAGCTCGTGCGCAGGAGAGGTCTGATCCAGCAGCGGAGACCAGGACAGACCTCAGGTTCTGGGTTAACTCATCTCTCAAAGTGCCTTTTGAGCCCGACAGAAAAAGGACCCGAACACCAACTTGTCCCCAAACACACCAGCAAACTGTCACTCGGGATGTTCCAGTCTGAGCTCTGGGTTTGGATTCAGGACCTAGACAGCAAACCAGGGCTGCTGTCATCGGTTCTTGCCCGTGTCCTGGCCCATTTGTGCACTAAGGTGCTTTCCTTGGTCAGCACCAGCCCTCCTCCCAGCCTGCTGCCGGCTCCCTTCGCTGGCACCCACCTCCGGACCTGTAGCACCCGTGTGTCTCGCTGCTGCAGGCTGCAGGGGGAGGTAAGGACCCCCAGCAGTGCACCCCGGCAGGCATCACTCCTCCGCCCTTCCCTTTGCTCCCGGTGTCCCAGCCCCTGTCCTGCAGGGCACGCCGCATCGTGCAGGACATTTCCTGCCAGTGGCTCGGCAAACCCCTGAAATCTCCCCGTCCTGCCAGGAGATTCCTCCCTAATACTCATTAAGCCGCTTGCAAATCCCTGGCTGAACATGGCTGCACAAGTTTAATAAAGCAAAAGACAGATGCCATCAATCATGTGGGCCCGCCACACATCTGGGGGAAATCCAGGGCCATTACTCTCCTTTCTTCTCCCCACCTTCATGTCCCAGCAGTCGATACCCCCGGAGTTAACGCAGGACAGGTCTGCTCCCCTCCCTGGGCTTGCTGCACCCTCTCCGCTCCTCCACCCCCCGGCTCCTTTCCCTGCCACCACTCCCCATCACCTGAGCCCCAAACCCTGCACAAGTGCTAGAGGGGCTTTACACGTTGCATAAGCTGTTTTCCTCTGGGCAGTGGGATTTCCAACTTGCCGTCAAATTTTTGCTCTTTAAAATGACCAGGGAAATCCCCACGAAGGGACCTCGACGCCCCGTTTTGGTTGTGCAAAGCAAGACGGGGGCCAGAGGGAGAAGGAGAACGGGGGAAAGGCACAGGAGGCAGGGGAAGAGAGCAGAGGCTGGTGCTTTACCCTCGTACCTCCGCATCGCACGCTCCTTCCCATTTTCAGCATTGCCTCCTGCGTGGAAGCGGTGGGAGTGGGGAGGAAGGCGATCCCTTCAGCAGGGCTCAACACGTAGGTTTTTGGTTTGAATTCAGACGATGGCACCTATGCTCCCCATCTGGAACAAATCCACACCTTGACTCAACTGCTTCCATCAGGTGGGAGACAACATTTATTGAGCAGATGTTCACTTTGGAGGAGTCAGGACCTCGCTGGTGTGTCTGAGCAATGCACCGTCTGAGTATGCGCTTCATTTGGGAAACGTGGCTTGCTTTTAGCACAGCAACCCTCTGCTCTGCCTCAGAGACAGGTTCACTAAGAAGAGCTCCTATTTATTTGTTTTACAAGTTCCTGCCTTTCTAAAATCCTTATTTAAAAACACAATTTGCAGCTAACCAACTCATCACGGTGCAACGGAGCTCACCCTCACACCAGTCCTCCAACGGACTCTGGTTTCTTTCTGCGTTTTTGCAGCCCCGATGGTAAGGTGAGAGGCCGGTGAGAAAAGCTGATGGGTGGATTGATTGATTGATCTGCCCTGCTTTCTTTCTAGGCGATCAGAGATAACTTGTCATCTGAGGGTGACAAGGGTGCACGCCCTGTGAATGTTGCAGTGTTGGTGTGTGCACACGTGTGGATCTGGGGTTTGCAGGAGGCTTTGTCTCGGCGGTGGAGGATTAGTGAAGGGCCAGTGGTCACTTGGTTTTGGATCGGTACTCACAGCTGTGCTTATTTCCCTACATCTCCAGGTTGAGCTGGTGTCACCAGGAGGACACGGCCTCCTCGAGGTCTTTCCTATTTCCAAGTGTGGGTGGTAGCACAGTTTGGGCAAGGAAAAGCTGCCTGGGATGGAGAATAGCGCAGCAAAGGGGCATTTCAAGATCCTTATTAGCCTAAAATCAGGCCAAGCCACATGGTCAGGCAGACACAACTTCCAGAGAGCCTCGAGGCCACGACGAGGGTGGCAATTAGCACCGCAGGACAACGGACATGTCCCGCTTCTGCCTCAAACCTGCCGGAAAGCGAGGATTATACCTCTCCTCTCGCCTCATCCCTGGGCTGCGACGGGAAATTCCTGTCTATTTGCTTGGTGTTGAGACCACAGGGAAGCCAGGAAAATAGCCCAGCAGGAACCACTGCTTAACTAAAGCTATCTGTTAAATAAAGTGGTCTTTAAAGGTTTAGCGAGGCTCTTCCCCCACCAAGTCTCCAGGGCTCGTGCTGTCAGCCGTCCCCTGGGTGCCGGCAGCATTGCCTTGACTGGCAGCTCCAAGTGATAGACAAATAGATCTGGCAGGCAGGACGGCGCTTTGGCTCCCGCACAAAGTTCTGCCAACTGCCAAACACGCTTCTCATTTCTATTTTGCAAAAGCCTCGATGTGTATTTATTAAAAAAAAAACCAAAACCAAAAAAACCACCACCACACACAACAGAGGGATGGAAGGATTTGATGATCTGATCTTTTTATGCATGCCCGTGCTTATGAACGAGGATGTGTTATTGACTAACACAGCGTCATGGGACTGGAATAATGTGTGGGGTTTACTTCATTTTTGTCTCCATCAGCGACAGAGGGATCCAAACGTGTTAGAGCCGAACAGTTTAGTGCATCCAGCTGGGGTGTCAGGGCTCCCGGGTCCCTTTCCCAGATTGGGGAGGGTGAATCTGTGTGTGGATACAGGGCGTGCAAAAGCCAAACTCTTCCCTCAGCCCTGTGAATGGCTCAGGGTGGCAACTGGGACAAGCCACCCCAAGGTGTGCAGTGCTCTTTCCCCAGCAGTTGATGGGGAGGGTGGTAGCTGTTTCCCAACAGGCTGAGGTTGAAGTGGAAAACATTACCTAAAGGTATTGAGATGAGCAAAGGCCGGCTTCATGACATCCTTCAGCCCAGCACAGGGATTTATGATGGTTAGATGTGCTCGTGGCTTGTCCTCTCTTGTCCTCCTCGTGGTGACCCTTCCTCCCCACAGGCTTCCACCTCCCTCCTTTGGCTCAGACCACACCGACGAACCGGGTACGAGAGGATGCAGAGCAGAGAAGCCCCAGATGGCCCGTTTCATCCCCAGTGCTGCTCTCCACCGGCACAGGGAGGGAAGCGGCTGGGCCGGAGCCCGTAAAGAGCCCGGCTGATTCCAGCAGGAGCCGCACAGTCCGGCCGGGCTCCGGCGTGGGACACCCGCCAAGTCACACATGTGGGATAGATTAGCCACAGTGGCTTAGAGGGGCTTCTCTCGCTGCCACTCACCTATCCGCCCGTGTGGCAGAGGGGATGGCAGAAAGGTTTTCACAGCTGGAATAAATTGCAGGGAGGAGGAGGAGGAGGGGTTTGGGAGAGACAAAAAACAACATTGAACTCAAGATGGAAGAAAGACAGTATTAGCGGAGGTAATGGAGAAAATATGTGTGTGTGTGAGAGAGAGGGTATTTTATTTACAGTCTGTTTGTTTGGTGTTGCCCACACACGGTGAAAGCTGGGCAGTGGCTGGACTCCAAAATCCCAGCAGGCGCTTTGGCTTGGAGAGGTGAGGAGAAGTAGAAAGAGGGAAAAAGAAGGGAGGAGAGAAATACAGAAAAAAAGGAGAAAGAGATGGGATTAGGAAAGGAAACGATCGAGCAGCCCTTGTTTGGACAGTGAAGGCATTTAGTGGATGGGGTGATGGCAGATCGCAGGGACTGCGTCTGCCTCTGCTTGTGGTGGAGATGACCCGACAGGGAGATCCCTGGATGTTTGCTTGCCCACTCTGGCAAAATGTTGCAGTTGGTGCAGTCTTCCTCAAGGGATTTCAGTGCCCAAAAGCACTCTCCATCCTTCCAGAGCTGAGCCAGCCATGGTTCCTGGGCACAGGGTGCCTCACCCGCGCTGCTGCCTGGCACATGAGCAGAGGTCTGGGGGATGCTGCCGCAGCCCAGTAACACCAGGGTGCCCTGCAGCACCGTGAGCACTGCCGCAGGCATGCAGAGCCAATAGCCCAGCCCTCAGAGCTTGGGTTAGGGGCAGCCAGAGCTAAGCACCAACAAGAAAACTGGGTGCAAGCTTTGCCCTTCCCAGGAGATCCCTGGATCCAGCCACGGCTTCTCCCAGCACAGTGGAAGTTGCTTCTTCCCAAGTCCTCTCTATCTGCTCCCCATTGACGGTGGCACAAACTTTAAATTACTGGTCACTAGTCAAAGGGCTGGTAATTTACCCAGCCATCCCCTCTGAACTCGTTGCACTTCAGATGTGGAGAGCCACCCTGGGACTGCACCTCCCACCAGGACCCTCGACGTCTGCCTTGGCACAAGGGGAGGGCAGAGGGGGAGGGGAAGATGCATTTGGTGACAGTGGCATTGCTACCCAAGGAGCCCCAGCAGCCTTCACTGACCGCTCTGCGCATCCCTGGGGAAGGATAAGACAACGCAGAACTCCCCAGCGAAAGGTTTTATTCTTCACCCTCTCCCCCCGCCCCATCTCATGAAATATTGGAATTAATATAATAACACACCTTAATAATATTATCTCTTGTCGAGTCCATAAAAGTCCCCTCTTGCATTACGGCATTTGAGAGACTATTAAGTTTTAAGGCCACGAGACCTCCGTGAAGGAGAGAAGTCATTTCCATTTTTTTCTCTCTTTCGAGGGTGCTGGGGTTTATGGGGCAGTCAGCAACTGGGATCGACGGGGCTTCTGCATGGCAGCACTGGGGCCACCACACTCGCTGGGGAGGGCAGGGCCCAGGGCAGCAGTGGTGTGGGTCCTGGTACGTCCCCAAGGATGGGGTTTGCAATAATGCGGGCTGGAGTGGTTGATTTTTTTTATTTTTTGCACTTGGTTCTTCCCAAATCCCAGGCTCTCTTGCAGAGACAGGTGTTTAGGGGAAAACTAGGCAATGGCTTTGACACCCAACAGTGTGAGGATGTGGGATGAAAGAGGCAATGGGCTTGAGATCCCGTTGTGCATTTTTATCCCCCTACATGTCTAAGCATGCAAATATCCCAGCTGAGCGCAAAGTAACTGGACAACTGAAGCATCCCATCCCTTGCTCCAGAGCAGACCTGTTTGTTATTTATTCTGTATCTCTCCAGCAGTAGGGCGAGAAACGTGGTAAATATTTTCACTTCTATCCCACAGGAAAATAACTCACCTGTCCTGTCTGCCTGTGCTGGTTCTGAGCTCATGCAAGCGCAGAAATAACACCCTGGTCACCTGAACAGTCCTGCATGGGCTGGGCAAAGTGACCTTGTCCTTGGGGAGGCTTGGTGCACATGCACAGATTGCAGAGACAGGCGGAGCGGGGAGACTGCTTGGGTTTTTTTTGTTCCAAAACTCAGTCCAGAAGTGATCTGAGAATTCATTCCCCAAAATCCAGAGCTCGAGGGATGCTGGATGTCGGGTCACTGCTGCTGGCTAGGATCTGGGGGCTATTTGGCTCAAATCACTTACTGCCCAGCCAGGAGGTGCAGAGCTGGGGCTATTTGCAAGCAGGTACTTTGGCATGCTCATGGCCTCGCTGACAAGTGGATACCTCTGTTTATGCAGCCCAGAATTGCATTTGGATTTAGATTTAGCAAAGCACTTTGTCTCAAGTGCTTCTCGCTAAGCAGGGATGGACTTCATCCGACTCTCCGAGTTAAGCAGGTGCTTGTGCACGTCGCTGAATTGGAGGCACCGCAACTGTAGCGGCTACAGAGCAAACACAGCCACTCGCTGCCGAGTTTTCCTGAAGGCAGGATGGTGCCCTCCTGCCAGCACCAGGACACGAGTTGCCATCCAGGCAGGCTGGCAGTGCCCGCCAGCTCCCACCGTGGTGAGCAGGAGCCGGGCCGTTCTTGCAGCGGTGTGTGGCTGCAGGTGAGGGGAACGAAATGCAGCCCTGCGGCGTGATGGAGGTGAACGCTCCCCCTTTGAGGCAGGTCTTGCAAAAATGCAGAGGGTGGAAAATTCAGCATTTTGCATCAAAACGGGTGCAGTGACTGCACCCAGCACAGCCTGAGATGCCTTCTGCTAGAGCGAGCGGGCAAGCTACAGGGGGGGTGTTGTGCGCTCTCCCTTTCGTCTCTTCTCCCCCTCATTTGACAGTAAAACATCAACAGGATGAAAACACTAAGACCTGATGCTTGTGGAGGGCAGTGCAGAAGCTGTAGATGACAGTGGTGGTGACACAAAGGTGGTTTGTGTTACCTGGGGCAGCACCTCTTCAGTGAGAGGCACTCAGCCCATGTGTGCCAGGAGAGAAAGGGTTTTGCAGAATTTACGGTTAATCATGTGCTAGTGTTTGGGGGTTTCCTTCATGATTTTTATGCGTTGTAAGGATTTCACAAGTTGTCCCCAAAGAGAAGCAAGGGTTTGCAGCCCAAATTTGACGGTGCAGTGGGAAGACAGGAGGACCTTCACTGAAAGGCAAAGCGGATAAAAAACAAAGTGAGAGGCGCACATCAGTAATAATGGTCCCTCAGTGAGCGAAAGCAAGAGGAAAACCAAAGTGAATGATGAAAGGAAAGGACAATGTAAAAAATTCTTCCCTTTTAGCAGGAGTATCATACTGGTTTTAAGCAGCTGGTTAGATTCAGAGAACTATTTACTCCAGACTCCTGCCTCTGCTGAAGGCGACAGAGCTGTTTGTGATTTACCCCCCGGGTTAAGGAGCACCGATGCGCAGGATTCAACCTGCCGTTTCCCGGGCTGCTCCCCCAGCCTGCGCCACACAGGGAGCTCAGCGTCGGCACTGGCATCGCAGAGTTTCGGTTTTCTCGCTTCTGTTTGCTGTGCTGCCAAAGAAGGGGCTCATGAGAAATGTACGGGTTTTTCCTAAAGCATAATTTCACAATGATACGGCATTACAGATAAACCTCCACCTTCACTAAAAAAACAAATAAAACATCCTTCCGATTGCCAAGAAGAGTTTGACAATGTGACCACTGCAGGCTCAAAAAACCAGAAGGCCAATTAAAAAAAAAACCCTTTCACATTTATTATTATGTAAAATCTCATGCTCTTTAGGGCAATCTCATGATTATGAAGGGGTCAGGGGAACTGATTTATGATTAGAGAGCTCTTGGCATCGGCAATATTGTATATGTTTTAATTTTGAACCTTAATAATCCATCCAATATGCAGCACTTGATCATGACACTCATTTCTCACATATAATTTTCCAAGACTCTACACATCCACCTTCACCTTCTCTCTAACATATACACCCGCCTGCGCCGCACCGAGTAGCTGTTAAACCTGCTCCCTGCGCCAAAGTCAAACGCAATCCAACTTTTCCTTTTTGAATCAACCCTCCCCAAAAAAGCCCAGCAGGACACGGTGCCGATGCTATGCCGCACAGCCCCGGCGTGGCTGTGAGCAGCGTTTCACTCCCCTTTCAAGGACCAAAAAGAGCTGCTTTCTGCAGCAGTGCTAAAGCAGCCGGTGCTTCTCACCAAGTGGATGTTTCTACCTAGATGAAGGGAAAGCTGGGCGTTTGTCTGGATTATTTTTGGTGAATTCTGCTCCTGAAAGAGAAAAAGAAATCCCGATTTTCTAAAATCCTGTATTCGTAAAGATACGTTGCTTTTGCTTGCTAATGTTGGTCGTGAGATGCCTTGTGCCTTGCACAGAAGCATCAAATAAATACTGCCGAGAGAGTGTCTTGGGCCACGGTGCCTCAACATGAATCACATTAAGACTCGTGTCCACTGGGGTGAAAGAAGGGGAAATCAGGGCTGGTGGATTAATACCAGGCTGAGGAAGAGACCCCACTACCCTGGAAACTCTGGTCAGGGAGAACACACGAGGCTCTTGGCGTATAGCTGGACGGAGGCGGCTCGAGGTCTGTCCTGCTCTGATTTAACAGGATTCCCTTTCAAACAAACCCAAGACGCAACTTCCCTGCCCAGGATGCCCTCCTCGCCTCCACGGCCGTCTCCCCTCTCCTTCTCCCATTCGAGGTGTTTATTTAATTGTTTTCCCGACTCCTCAGTGGCAGCGCTTCCCTGCCATTAAACCCTGCCATCCGCGTTCTGACTGTGTAATTTAAAGCTATAGTTAAATTATGACTTCTCTGAACCTGTTGTGGCACTGACGCATAACCCTAATTAAATGATCGCATCCATTCTAAAGCCAGTCTTTTCTCCCCTCAAACGTTAATTACAACATAAGAGGCTTTAATGGCTCGCCTCACCTCCAGCTCCTCGAAAGAAAGGTCATGCGATTAATTTTCGTCATTAATCTTTTCCCAATGTGGACATTGTGCTGTCACTGGAGCCTATTAAACCCCCTTTGTCCCCCTCCCCTTCTTCTCCCTTCTCCCCCCTTCATTCCTCCCCCCAACCTCTAAGAGAATGAGAGAACAAAAATATTTAAGCTCCACTTTGCCTCTGGTGCTTTCTTGGGGTGAGCGGGGCTTGGGATGGCGGCGGTGGAAGATGTGCTGGGAAATGTCCCACATCCCACCATCGACCAGAGAGCGGGCTGAGGGTGCGGGGGCTGCTCTGCTGCCCAGGAGATAATTTGGGGGTGTCGGGGCCCCCCTTGAGAGCTGCACAGGGCCCTGGGGTGGCAACGTGAGGGCACGGCCACCTCCTTGGTGATGGAGGCTGCTGAGGCTTTGGTGGGGGCAACTGCCAGACAGACCTCCAGCTAGCAATACACGGAGGGTTTCAGGCAAGGGGGCACAGGGCAGTGGGAGGGATGCAAAGAGGCTGCGGAGCCCATCCATGCCCAGCCGAGGTGGGCCAGGTACTGGGAGCAGAGCTCAGCGCCGCGGCAGGGTCCCTGGTGCACTGCAGCTGCTGCGGGCGCTGCTGCTGGTGGGGCCTGTTTCAAGACCCTTTTTTTCTTCTTCTTCTCTTTTTTTTTTTTTTTTTTTTTTTTTTTTTCCAAAGGAAATGGGCGTTTTTCTAAACTCCACAAAATCGGTTTCAGTGACTTAATCCCTTGAACCTTGAAGCAGGTCTTACTTCAACGTGCACCAGGCAGGTCTTGCTTCTTGGAAGATGGGCAGGTGGGGGGCGGGAGGGGAGCGGAGCACACGTTTAGCTAATTTGCAGTATTGTTTCAGCTGAAACGAGGGTCTGAATAATTCCCTTTTATGCAGGGTGACGTAATCGGGGAACAAGTTGCTGCACGGTGGGGGCTGGCAACTCACATGGCACCGTTCGAAATGGCTGCTTTAGGCAAAAAAAAAAAAGCCCCAGGATCCGTTGTGCAGCCGAGTCCAAACAGCGCCGTGTCCCCGGACTCGCGGCATGCCCCAGTTTGGAGGGGCTGAGAGCGCTCCTGAAGGGTATGACCCACTTCCCAGTCCTCCCTCCAGCTTGCTGACATCCTTTCTTCCCATTCCCAAGGGCGACGACTCATGGGGGAAAATCCTGGAGTATTTTAATAAAGAGGAGACAGATGGTAGTCACCTCGCTGGGTAAATATGTTAGTGGGAAGTGGTCCAATACCGCGGTGATGAAAATAGAATAGGAGAGAGATGAGATTATCCTATTTTGACCAGGATCCTTCCTTCAGCGTACCGCTACATGGCTCCTTCACGCCCTCAAGGGTCTCTCTCCGGATTTAGACACCTCCCGGCGCACGTGCTGGATCCAAATCCCTCTCCCGGCAAAGGGCAGGGCGCTCGCAGCCCAGCCAGCTCGCCGCACCTCTCCGCCAGGCTGTGAGCTCCTCCTGCGCTCCGGGTTTGCCTGTGGCTGGTCCCCGTCTCATACTCCAGGCCTGGGGCGAGCCAGGCGAGGAAATCCAGGCATGCTTTAAGCAGGGGATTTGTTGATAGCAAGGGCAGGGTAAACAGCTCGGGGTGGGGCTGGCAAAATCCATCTCAATTTGGGAATTTGACCAGGCACTCCTTGGAAGGGCAGAGGCTCGGGTGCCGAGCCTGTCTGGGGTGTCTGTGGGATGCAGCCACATAAATAGAAATCTCTGCTCCTTGTGAGCCCTTTGGGCTTCTTCCCATGGGCATTAGAGATGGTGAAATTCCCAGAAATGGGTGGTGAGTAGTCTCGGGAATGAGCAGACACAGCCATACTCCCGGAGCCCCGTCACACAGAAACCCGCAGTGAGGGGACCTCGGTGCCTCCCACATGGTGAATTCAGCCGGTAAATACCTGATGTTGCGGGAAGGAGTTCAGCGTGTGGCTCTGGGGCTAAAATCAGCTCCATGAACTGCCAGAGGATCCTTTCCGCTGAAAGAAGCCTGGAAAGAGCCCATGTGGAAATGCAGAGAAATCAGGAAAGCATCTGGATGCACGGCCCGGGGCTTCGCCAGTGTCTCTGCACAGCCTGGGATGGACAATGGAGTTACAGGGGAAAGAGGGAACGGCAAGCGTGAAAGCAGCATCCCAAGCTGGTGCAAATGACTCCAGTTCTGCCGAGATCAACAGACCTGAGCTGATTTTCACTCACTGGGCCCTTCTCACCTTGAAGGATGCTAAATTGCTTGATAAGAGAACGGCAGCCAAAATATGATTCCTGCGCAAGCCTCAGACACTATAATAATAATTGATACATTTCCAACTACCACTTTATTTTTAGAAAATAAACAGCTGATGGATAAAAGCCTTCCCATAAGCTCCTGTGCACTAGAGCACAGGAACATTGCAGTGTGTGTCCATGCACCGGCGTTAAATTTCGGATCAACTACAGAATATAACTGTGGTCTCCATACAAAGAGGTGAAAAAAGGGATTTTTATCCCAAGACTAATTTTGGTTGCAGTTTCTTTCTGTGCATTTCTCTCACATGAGTGAGACAGGGAGCGAAAGGGCAGCTGGAGATGTGTCAGCAAGCACAAGTCCTCTTTCAAGACATGTTGCAGTCATGGACACGGCTGGTTAGGTGGTGGCCTGTGGACTGGTGTTGGTCCAACTGGACCTGAACTGGGTGACGTGGCTGTGATTTAGCTTGGCGAGTGCTCGCTCCATAAATACAGGTGGAGGCAGCTCCGGGCTCGGGAAAGGCTGGGCAATTTCTGGCTTGTTCAAGGGAAGTCTTTTTAGTCTCTGATGTAGGTGTGTTTCTTCTCCCCCTTAACCAGCCATCAAGGGGAAAAGCAAAATCCCTCAAAAGAGATTTGAGGCTGCAGATTTTTTTTCAGGAAATTAACAACTGAGTCACTGACAAAAGTTGGGATAAATTTCTTCATGGCTGGACAAAACTAGCCAGCTGAACCAAAGGGAGATATAACTGCAACAGGGTTAATAATGCTAGTATCAGCAGAGTAGAGGTGCTACGTTGGTGTGGGGGCTCTCTGTGCCAGCAACAGAAGCAGAAATCACTGCTCCCCCCCAATCTTTATGTTGCAAAATGACAGCCTGGAGACCCGTGCCCCTCTCTTTCTGCAGAGATAGGTTTGCCACTATAAAATCCACATCAGGATTTCTGACACCCCAGGTGCTGAGGCGATCCGGTACTTGCAGCTTAGATGATCATAATGGTTCTTCCTAGCTTTAAAAGCCAGTGACTAGGAAAATTCAGCTCTGAAGCCGGGTCTGGTTTCTAGCCCCTTGGAGGTAGCGCTGCAGAGCCCAACCCAGCTCAGCTGGGAGCGGTGGGACCCACGTGCAGGTCTGAGCCTCTCCGGACATCGAGGAACAACGATATATTTGCGCTCATCTCTAAACATTAACCAAAGTTAGGGGGATAAAGGCAGGCAGCAGGGCGACCTGGGTTTTATGTTGTGTTTTCTACCCCAAAAAAAACCCCTTGACCCAAACCACAGGCGGGAGCCGGCAGCGGGGCAGCGCGCACCAAGGCACACCAGAAGCAAAGCAAGCTGCTGAGACGGAGACCCTGGCTGGCAGCAGATGCCTGCCAAGGCTCCTGCCAAAACACTCTCGCACCGCAGACAATGGCAAAACCCCTCTCGCTTCACACCACCGGCTGCCAGGAGCCTGCCCTGGCTCGGACACCCTGCTTTTTTTTTTTTTTTTTCTCTTTGTCCCAAGGACATTGGGGACATCACGTCCGCAGTGCTCTGTGTAGCAGGATAATAATAATTAATAACCATTAGCAACAATAAGGATAATACCAGCGCCAGGCCGGACTGACTGTGCAGAAGAGACACTTTTTTTTTCCACTTTAATGAAAACAATGATTTGACTTTGAAGAAAGTGACTTTTTTTTTTTTAAGTGAAAGCTGAATCCGCTCCCCTGCCCCCCCGCACACTCCTTCTTCGCCCCCTCCCTCTTTTTTTTTTTTTTTTAACTCTCCTTTTTTCTTTTTCTTTTAATACTCTGCGTTCTATCATGCAAATCCCCTTTCAAATTATGAGAGTATTAGAGCCATCAGCGGTAATGTCACCGCCACAAAATGAGAGCAGGGACTTAAGCACCTAACGAACAATGAAATGTGCGAGCCCTGGGACAGGACAATTAAGAACTGGGCTTAGCCAGCCAGGGAAATTTATTGCTATCAAATCCATATTTCTATTTTCCCCCTGAACAGTAACCTATTTGAATATGATTAAAGGGTTTCATTAGAGCTGAGAGAAAGGCCCGTGTCCCGCCGTTCCCTGTGAGCTCACAAACACGCGCTCTGCAGACCGCGCTTTGGGGAGGAGGAGGATGGGGAAGGAGGGGAGGAAGGAGGGGAGACACGCGTGGGACGGATGTCCGGGGTCACTGGTTCCAGAGAGGGACGAGGGTGCTTGCTGGGAGCTGGACCACTGGCACGGGCCTTTCCAAGAGCAGCAGCGTCCAGAGATGGCTCTTGCTGCGCTGCTGGCATCCCTGAAGGTGCTCGAGCGGTGAGGGGAGCAGAGCTCGCGGGGGGCTGTGGTGCTGGGGGGAGAGGGAGGCGAGAAAGGAGCCACGGGGCAGGCAGGAGCCGGCACCCGCTGCCCACTGGAGGGGCCCGGCATCTTGGGGTGCTGATGAAAAATGGATACATCAGGGATTTCGGTGGGAGCCAGCAGGGTGACCCCCCATCCCCACACACCCGCTCAGTGCATCCTCGGTGGTACGGGCTGAGCCGTGCCCATTCTTGTGGGCACAGCACGTCACCGTCAGCTGGGTGTCTTGGGGACGAGGCACAGTGCAGACATGTCCGGGTGTGCGGACAGACACCCCCTCCTCCCTTCCCCACACTCAGGGTCTGTCTGAACAGTCGTTCAGGAGGTGAAGGAGAAGAGAATAAGGTTTGGCCAGACACAAATGAGCAGCGAGGAACACCTGAAACCCCAGACTATTTCACAGTTGTTTTCCTGTCCCTCAAAGGAGGCTATTTGTGTCCCGGGCAAACCCATATCACCATGCAAAACCCTAAATGCACAATCACAAGAGCTCTGCAGTCTAATCACCTACCCTGCCTTTTAGCTGGAGCCCAACTGTTATCATCAGCTCTGGAGTTTTCCATCACTTCAAAGCTTTAACACCCCTAATGTTCACTATTTTTGCCGTGAAGGATCCTGTCCTCTGCTATACTATTTATTTACTCACTATTTCCACACTACAGTATACTTATCACAAGAGCCAAGTCCCAGTTCACTAAATCTTTTTTCAACTGAACATTACTTTCTGGCATTTGCAAGCTCGATCGAGTCATTCATTTTCTGCAACGAATGCTTTTTGGTCTTGCTGTAGAGCCCATGTCACCCAAACGGACACGGGAGCTGGGATGGACAGAACTGAGACAGAGGGAGCAAAGGGGAAGGTGTACTGATTTCTTCAGCTTGGGAAAATAAAGTACAGCACTTTTTTTTTTTTTTTGGGGGGGGGGGGTTAGTGGGGGAGAAAGAAAGAAAGAAAGAGAAAGAGAAGCGAAAAAGAAAGAAAGAAAGAAAGAAAAAGAAAAAAAAAGAAAAAAGAAAGAAAAAGAAAGAGAAAGAAAGAAAGAAAGAAAGAAAAAGAAAGAGAAAGAAAGAAAGAAGGAAGGAAAGAAAGAAAGAAAGAAAGAAAGAAAAAGAAAAAAGAAAGAAAAAGAAAGAAAAAGAAAGAAAGAAAGAAAGAAAAAGAAAGAGAAAGAAAGAAAGAAGGAAGGAAAGAAAGAAAGAAAGAAAGAAAGAAAGAAAGAAAGAAAGAAAGAAAAGGAAGAAAGGAAGACTAGGTCTGTCCCCTTGTGTACCAGCTTGAATCATTCAATACATTTGCTCTCTGCCATTGACACTTTGCTTGTAATTCGTCCAGAAGGCAACAACAACACAAGGGTTTGTGATGCTGTTTTCCTGCTGTTATTTCTGGAAGAGTTTGGCCGATAAGAGTGCATTTCCCACCTTTCCAAGGCAGTTGATCCCCAAGTCACTGTTCTGCCAAGGCCCCCTGAAATCCCTGGCTGCCTCCTTCCCCTGTGCCTGGAGAACTGTCAATTTTAACACATAGTATTTAATTCCAGACTATTGAGTGATCTGAATTGCCAGCATCACTTTCCATCTGTTTCTATCATGTGCTTTTAAAAGAAGAGAGAGGATTTGAACTCAGATTTGAATTTCTCTCTCTCTGCCTCTTTTTTGAGCAAATGTGGATTAATTTCTCCCTGGTATTTCTCACCCAACCCCTCCTGCCTGTGCAAATCACAGCGGGTGTTTGGAGGCAGGGCTGGCATGGAGTGGATGACCCCATTCTCTTGTTTTGGATGTCCTGGGGGAGCCCTGATGGCAGCATGGGGCTGAGGATGACAAGCAGGGACACGTTCCCCTGTGCCTTCAGCCCATCCGGCCTCTGGGAGGACAATCCTGCCCTTACAAAGGTGCCGTTGTGCTGCTGTCACAGGGTCCCTCTCCTCTGACCCGGGCGCTGCATGTGCTGCAAGGCTGGAAACTGCAGGAAGATGCTGCGGATCTCTTGAACGAGAGATGGCTGCATGTTGCCCTGGGTGACCGCAGGGGACACGGCAGGCACCCAGACAGATCCAGGCTGCGGGCCTGTTGGGAGGCTTCTGCCTTTACTATGGGGTTGTTGTGAATAATCACTGATTTGGGAAAACATCAATATTCAGGGAAGCATTTAAGCACCTAGTTAAGTCCCATTAGAGTCAATGGGACTTATGGACATGCTTAAGTTAAGCATGCATTTATACACTTTCCTGAAAGGATGCCAATAATAATAATTAGCGTATCTCCTGGCAATTACAGAACCATAGGTTTTAAGGCCACAGAGAAACTCAATGTTTCTCTGGTGTGACCTTCTTGCTGTGTTGCGCAGCCCAGAGGATGCAGCACAGGATTTCCGACACGGGGCCCAACGTGAAACACACGTCGATGGCCCACAGCAGCGCCCGGGTCCCCGGCTGGTCCCAACACCTCACCTCCCCTTGCAAGAGCAGGACGCTCCTCTGTAATTATAGCTCCACAACAAGCTCACCCTGTGCCGTGCCGCACCGGCTGGCTGTCCCCGACGGGTGCCAGGCAGTGGGGAGGGCTGGCAGAGCCCGGTGTCCCCCCGGGACCCGCTGCCGATCACGCCCGCCGGCGTGCGAGGCAGCTTTGTTTCTCCGTCAGGTCGCCCCGCGCCGGGGCCCTCCTCCTGCTGCCTCCCCTGCCCACCCCCACCCCGGCGAGGCATCACAGCTCCTAACGAAACGGAACTGCTGCCAGATGAAATATATTACTATTAAATACTTAATTCTTCTAGTGAGCGGAGAGCAGCCAGTATGAATACGATTATTAAAGAAAATTACTTTGGCTGATCAGATATTTCTGCATACTAATTTCTGACCCTTCTTTCCTCTCTGCTTGCTTCTCATCCCTTAGAGACCAGGACAGATAAAATTCCATCACAAATAGCTGATTACTGGGGCTTGCATTAAAATCAAATTTTTTTCCTCTCGGCGCTAATGTCCTTGCCTAAAGTAGAGGCAGCAGCTGTCAAAAAAAAAAAAAAAAAAAAAAAGCCTAGAGATTGGTCTAGATCTGAATATCCCTGAACTTTGAGGCTGCTGGTGTTATCATCTGGATCCAAATGTTGAAGTTGCCTCTCTAACCAGCCGGGCTGGCAGGTTCTGAGCAGCAGGGCCAGCAGGAGGGGTGCCCGCAGCTTGTGGGCAGTGACGCACGGGGCGGCAGGGGGGTCAGTCCCTGCCGCCAGCCCCCCATAGCCCTTGCCCCTAACCTGCTCCTGCTCCAGCCCCACTTACGGGCTTGCTTCCCAGCCTGCTTCAGCCAACATGACCTGGTTGCCAGTGAGGAAGGTAGAGGCTAAACTGTGCTGGTAGGAGCAGGTGGATTGAACGGGGCAGGCAATAGGATGAGCACAGCCTTGATACTCCGTGTGGGCTTCAGCCCATGCAGCTTCACCCCCTGTCCCTGCTCTCCCATCCAGACGTAGGTCCTACACAAATACTCTCTCTCCCCATCGAGTCCAACCAACTTCCTTCAAGTTTCTGCATCTCCCACCCATCTCCCAGGCCATGGTCAACCTGTCACAGCATGAGGATGCCATTAGAAATCATTCGCTCCTGTCTCATCCCTTCCCCACCATCATTACCACCACCTCCCCCTGCTAACATACCCAACCTGGAAGCCTCCAATTTACCTGCTGTTAAATAAAGACACTTGTAAAGGTGTCACAGTGCTGAAGCCCTAATTATAGCCTGAGCATGTTAATTCCTGGCTCCAGCTCGGCAAGTGCTCGTCGCAATGGGGATCCTGTCTGCCCTCTTCCTCTCCCCCTGCCTTGGGGAAGCGCCTGTGGGAGCGGGAAGGGAGCTGGTGCCTGTGCGGGCGAGGGCGGTGGGGGGACCAAAGTTCAACTTAGTAACCTTCAGAGCTTGCAGGGAAGAAGCCCCTTTGGGAGGGGAAGCCCACGAGGTCTGAGTTTCACGTCTGACCCTGCTGGACTCATTACCAGGGATGTGTCCCTATGCTGGGCAAGGGAAAAGGGAAAATCCCTTTGCAAAGGTGGTGTGTCCTCCTTGGCTTCCCAGCTGCCCTAAAGCAAGGCGTGGGGCTGTGCGCACCAACCCTGGCTTTGGGCACCATCTGGGAGCCCCCCCCCCCCCATGTCTGCCAGGCACAGCAGGCCAGTGCTGCGGCGGCCCAGGGATGTGTGTGCACAAGGACAAGGAATGTTTGTTTTTCTTTATTGACTTTCTCCGAATAAACGCAGGGCAGGCAGAAAGGGGCTCCGGCGGCAGCTGTTTACCAAGTGTTTGTGATAAAAAGCCTTCTCCATAGGAACAGGTGGCAACGGGACTGTCCCCAGGAAGCGCTGAGGGGGCCTCCGCAGCCTGCCGCAGCTAGCTGTTTAGTGCAAAGGAAAAAAAAATAAATTATATGGCTCTGGGTGCAGCCAGGCACCAGGTTAAAGCTTGGGGGGTTCAGCCAAGTCAGGTACGTGGGCTGAATATTGCTGGGGACAAATGAGGGCTCAGAGGAACTGTGCCCAGAGGGAGAGAGCCCTGCTCAGCCACAGCCTCGTGCATCACCAGGGTGGAGGGATTCTCCCCTTTTGCATGCTTTCCCCTGCTAATGTTGCACAAGCACAACGAGTTCTCCTCTAACAGGCTTTCCCCTGGGTAAAGGGGTCGGTCCCAAAGCACAAATTCTTATTTACTTAAGCCTGAAGGCAGGGGAAAGGAATGGCCCTGGGGTTACTGCTGGGGTTTTGGTTCACAGCAGCACAGTTTGCTCCCTGTCCCGGGGGCAACACGCTCCTAGCTGGGACTCTGCACCTGTTAGAAGCCACGGCCCTTGCTCTCCTCCCAAAGGCACCCCAGCTGCACCCTGCCCTGGAAAACAGGGATGGGTGGCTCACAAATGCAGCTTTCCTTCCCCATGCCCCCCTGCCCCTGGCCGCGGTGTGTGCCGGCTCCCCTCCGCCCCAGCAGGGCGCCCAGCGCGTGACCTGGCTCTCCCAGATTTGTGCGGTCCCGTGAGCAGGAGCATCGGGTTGAGAGAATTCAGCAGCAGGTGGGTTCATGTCGCGTTCATGTGGCTGGTTTTGCGAGGCAGGATTTGGACTTCGGTGGGGCAGGCAGAGGGTTTGTGCTTCGCCGCTAACCGAAGGCTGGTTTTACAGGGAGCCAGATGCTGGGATGAGGTACCAGCACACAAATCCTAACAAGCTCAGCCGGCCGCTGGCACAAGAGGTTGAGGAAAGCTGATCCAGCCAGCTCTGTTGCAAAGTTAGCCCTGTCACTAACAACCCAGCAGGACTGATTTTCCTTCCTTGGATGCAGACACATCCATCCTCCTCCAAGGATCCCACCCAGTGCTGGCAGGAGCATCACACCATACCGGCAAGCCCCAAGCCCCAGCTCAGCACTGGCTGGACCTAGAAATCACTTTGCAGCAACTTGATGGCTAATCTCATCAGAGAAGCTTCATCTTCATCTACAACTATTAAAGGTGTACCTAAACTGCAACCGATGAGATTTAGGATGCCTGATGATGGTGTTACTTACAGATGCTGGCAGGTTTGTGTATCCGTGTGTTGGTTCAGGGTTTTTTTCCATCTTGCTGAATGCTTGTTCTCAAAAAGTCCTGAGCATGCACTGGTGTAAAAAAGTACTGCCTTTTATTGCTGTTGTGATAAGAGATACAGAGAGATGGGTTTCCACACCTTCTGCCTCTAAACCAATAAATATTTTATCTATTATTTCCTCTATTAGCTACTATACATAGGAATGTTGTTGTAACACCAGACCTACATTTGTTTTGGTGAGTTAGCAACAAAGAGGGATAGTGACAGAATCATGAAGGGGTGGGCAGGACACTGGGGAAAGGAATTGGGATAGAAGAAAAAATCCTGAATATCGGAGGAGAAGAAAACAGCAGAAAGTCTGGTTCTCTGAAGCAGTACTGGTATCTCTTTGCTGTGCCTGGGTTGGGTCCTACTGTAAAAGTAGAATTAAACAAGGGGAACAAATACTTAAATGAGCAGGGAGGAGGGATAGGAAGAGACATATAGAAGATACTGGCATCACTCAGGAAAAGATGACAAACTTTGGAGGCTGATGGACAGGGCACTTGGAAGAGGGGGAGAAGCCTCAGAGGCAAACAATCCTGACCTGGGAAATTTGTTCCAGCCCCTGGAGCTCTTTGCCACAAGGTCTCAAGAGCCTGGCAGGATTAAAACAGTTTGGACATTTATGTGGATAACAAGAATGTCCAATGGGGTGGAAATTATCCAGGAGGCTGGAAAGATGCTAATCCTCCCTCTTTCTCTCAAGCCTCTCTGCCTCGGTTCATCCCCCACAATTTTGTGTTTTGGGGGCACCCGTAGCACCGAGCACCCTGTCCTCCTGGTGTGAAGGGGAATCAGCTCCTGCTTCGCCCACCCCGGGGAGCCAATTTCACCTGAGGCCTGGAACATTAACTTTGACACTGAAAAGGGGATATTTTATTATCTGGTAATATTTCTACATCTCTTTAAAAATTTCCCCCTCGTGCACACCCTTCCCTACACCTGTGACAATTAACAGTGTTTCTTCTATTAACCCTTTGCAGCTTGCCTGGCTGCAGCTGGAGGGATGGTGCTTCTCCCACCTGGCACCATCTCACGACATTTAATTATCCTCCTTCCCATCACACCGCTCAGCTGCCACTTGCATTTTCACTGGCTGCAGCGGCGCATTCACCCAAACCCAGAAATGTAGCTTTGTGTTTGATGTACTTCAGTCATTCCTGACACCCAGGCTCCTGTCTGAACTTGAAATTGTCTAAACGGATCCCTTTTCTCTGATTTATTCCCTCTTTGGACCAAGCTGAAAAGAGGGGCCAAACCTGGAGAAAAAGGTTTCTAGAGGATGCAATGCTTTTTTTCTTTGGGCTGCGAGGGGAAAGGGTGAATTCCCAAACTCTTCTCTTCAGCAACTAAATCTAGTTGGGAAGTGCTATCATTTTGTGCTTGGGGGGGAAAAAAAAAAAGAAGACTAAAATAATAATAACAAATTGGCTTTCATTTTTGTGTGTTTTTGAGTGCATGAACATGAGAAACAGTCCCTGCAGAAAAAGACGCTTTGCCATTTAGGAAAGGAGACAGGGTTTATGTGTAGTTTTTGACAAACTGCTGAAAACCTGGAGATTTTGCTTATTGTTCTGACAGAAACTTCCACTAAACCTTAAAGACGCTTTCCACCGAGGGTGGAAGAGAGAAGAGAAAGGACAAAACCACATCACCGGGAAGAGGAGAATTGGATACCTGGTGGTACAGTCTGGATGAGCCCCGTGGCCACAGCCACCGTGGGGCTGCTAGCCCAGGCATGATGTGACCACAGCGGAGATTTTTCCCAGGGCCCCTTCCCCGTGCCTCCACGCTGACGGAGGTTTCAGCCTGTCACCTGCTTCCCTGCCAGGGAGCAGGACTGTTTTAACTTCTGCTGACACGGGCACGGAGCAGCCCCTCCCCATCCTTGATAACTCATGGCAGCAACACTTGCACAAATCTTTAATTGTTTAGTTTAAAGAATTGTGTTTTGACCGCAAGGGGATTTTGGCTGGAGCTCAAGAACTGATAATGATATTTTGCTGCCAAGACGTCTTCTTGGCTCTGCCTGTGCTAATGTTCACTTACAAGAAGCTCCAATTAACTGCATCAGCTCTCACAGAGTGAGAGCAAGTGAGAGAGATTATGTCTTTCTGTGAAAGAAAGAAAGAGAGAGAGCGAGAAAGCAAAAAAGAAAAAAAGGGGGAGAAAAGAGAGAAAAAGCAAAACCCAACAATCAACACAAACAGCCTCCAGGCAGCACTTGGCCCGCGGCAGGAGATGATTTCCAAGACATTGGTCCATGGAGTCTCGGCTCCTCTCCAGCCAGAGCTGCCTTCGGCCGGCAGCTTCGTCTCCCTTTGCAAGGCTGTTGCAAGGCGAAGGGCGATGCAAAGAACAACCCCCAGCAAGCCAGTCCCAGTGACACCAAGGGCAGTGGGGGCTGTGCCGTGGTGTCCTTTGGGGGCACCCTGGGAGTCTGGGGGTGCCTGACCAGGTGGGTGCCCATTGACCCCTTCCCATCCCCACTTTTTGTGGGTGATAGAAGCAAGGAGGTACAACTGAAGTGTGCCGGGGCTGCTCCTCACTGGCCCCGGCAGCCTCGGATGGGGCTGATCCATGGGGCACCACGGAGCCGCGACTTATCCCCCAGTGTGGGCACCGAGGTCCAGCTTAGCCCCCTCCTTTCTCAAGGCCAACACGGGGAGGCAAATGGCTGGGGAGATGCACGCTTCCCGGCTGCCACCTCTGAGCAGAGACCGAACAGACAAGGTGCAGCGGAGCTAAACGGCAGGGAGGTTTACAAAGAGCATCTTTCACAGGGAGGCGGGTGGGCGCAGCCCCCAGCCCCAGGCAGCCAGCCGGGCCGCAAAACGGGGCAGTTTTTAGCATCGCCCTTTGCCTTGCAGGTGTTGGGAGCTGCCTGCAAGGTTTGAACCCAAAGCCCCGAGGTTCGGAGGCTGCAGCAGTGCTCTGGACCAGCCGCCTCTCCCAGGGGACGCCTTACAGCTTGTTCGGGGGCTTTGGGAGATCCAACTGGGGGATTTCTCTCCGGAGCTGAGGCTGTGCCCCGGACTGCTCGGCAAGAGGGTCAGATCATGCCCTGCTGGCTCACGTTACACGAACCCGAAGACAGGAAGATTTAAGAGTGGAGATGCCACACAGTACAGTGTGTTGTTTGTCCGCCTTTGAAATAGGAGTTAGCGAGAGCGGGAGGGAGGAAGGGGGGCATCAGCCTGTTCCCCTGACTTACAGTTCCTTTCTGGCATTGAGAGGAATTGCATTGACTCTCTTTGCCTCTGTTGCTTCAGGTGCAGCTATGTTTTCTTACATGTTAATTTTTTCCTGTTTTATTATCCTGTCCCTCAGCCGCTACCAGAAACCCTCCGCCAGCTCAGGGAACGTTTCCTTCAGCCAGCAGCTGGGATGCATTTGGCCAGGGAGAGCCCTGCCACTGCTGCTGAGGGGGGTGGGTGCGCCCTGGGGTGCAGGGATGGGTGGCTCCTGCTACCACCAGCCCTGAAATGGAGCCGGGCAAAGCAGATCCCTTCCCAGAGGAGATCGGGGTTGGCCTTGACGTCAGGATCACCAGTGTGAATAGAGATTTCTCCTGAAGCCTGTGCATGTCTGACGTGAGAGCACCTCTCGGTGAGATGCCCTCTGCCCTGG
Source organism: Falco naumanni (assembly GCF_017639655.2). Classification (NCBI taxonomy): domain Eukaryota; kingdom Metazoa; phylum Chordata; class Aves; order Falconiformes; family Falconidae; genus Falco; species Falco naumanni. The sequence goes on from NC_054070.1 coordinate 3,660,224, forward strand.
GGACCTGTGCTAGCCACCACCTCACAGGCAGGATGGTGCCACCTTGAGAGGCTCCTTACACCCTCAGGTATTTGCCTTGTCAGCTGCTTTGGACTGTCAGAATGGGATGGAAATGGAGCTGTTCTTGGGGGCAGAGCTGGGAAGGATGGGTCAGGAGCGGGTCTGCTCAGGCCGTTCCTGCGTGCAGCCGCTGGCACATCTGGTACGCCACCATCCCCGAGACCTGCCATGACACCCCTCTCCCGGTCCCTTGGGTGCTCTGCATTGCCTTTGGAAAAAAGCCTCTCCCTATTCACTGACTACACGAGGAGCATAAGCAGATTAAAGTTGAGTGCTACGAATATCCCCCAGCGGGAAACTCCAAGCAATTTATCCCTTCCCTGCATGGCTCAGCTCCCCGGGAAGCAGAAGCCCTTTCCCTGCCCTCACCCTTTCCTGGCCCAGGTCAACGGCTCTGCGGGGCAGGGTCTCTCCCCCCTCACACAGCCACGCAGCACCCAGCTCTGCACTGGGCTGGGACCAGCTGGGGCAGCACAGGAAAGTGCCTCCAGCGTGTGCGATGGAAGAAGAGGGAGATTCAGCACAATTCCCAGACCCAGGTCTGGAGCCCCTCGAAGCACGGATGGAGCCACCATACACGGACCCAGCTGCGGGCAGGGATGGGGTGTGAGACAAATCTTCCATTTACATTTTAATTTCAATAAAATGGTTTTATTTTGTGTTTTATTACAGTGCTGGTGCAATAAAAGCAACCATTAGCCCCAGGGAGCCTCTCTTTGCATTACAAGGTTTCTCAATCAGAGTTTGGGCAGGACAGCCTCCTGGTTTATCACCAAACCTGCTTAGCGATCCACAAAAGAGAGGTCGCCTTGATGTAACCCAATGCATAAAGGCAACTCCGAGCCCTGAAATGCAACTTGGGCTCCTTTTTTAAAATAAACCACAAGGATAAACCTCCTGCAGGTAAGCACTGGGTGTTCCCTACTTATTACAGCTCCGTGCCCTCCCTTCAGCATTTAAAACCATGAGTCAGATCTAGTCCAAACCCAGAGACTGAGGTTTGTTTAAAGTACAAGTTGTTTATTCTGTGGGGTTTTTCTTTTTTTATTTTCTCCCTTTCAAAATGCAAAATGCCTGGGTGCACCTTTTTAAGCTTTCCTCTTTACTTTAATGGAAGATGCTCTCCTTCCAAGTCAATAAAGATACCCAGGACACAGATTAGCATTTGGCCCTCTGCTCGTCTGCTGGATTAATTTCAACTAAATTATAGGTAAAGAATGATTGATTATTGTGATGATTAAGAATTTATCCTCATATAATACCTTTCATCTGCAGAGGCACACCAGATATTACAGCAATATGTACAGGAAAAAATCATGTGTTGATCCGAATCACAAGCCATTGGGAAGGAGTACAGATATCCCGATCCTGCTTCAGAGAGGGCAAAATCAGGGACAGCGGACAAGGTGGTTTTACAGAGACTCAGCATCAAGGCAGCGATGACACGGGTACCACAGTCCCACCCAAGCCTTCGAATCAGTTTTGATGACATGAAAGTGTATAAAACCTCAGCTTGATCCCGCTCAGAGCTAAATTCAGCGATTCTTCCACGCTGCCCTTGCACACTCGTCTCTGCCTGGCTGGACCACACACCGACGCACACTCAGTCCACCCCTGCAGCCCCCACAAACACGAACATGCCAGTCAACCCAGCAACGGATCACGGTGGTTTTTTCTCCAGGCTTAGAGGTACAGGAGCAATTACTGTTGTTTTGGGTCCGAAACACTTGGGAGGTGCTGGGGGCCATGGTGCAGCCTTAGACGGACGGGTCAGTTCTGGTTTAGACCTCCTGAAAGTGTCAGTCCAGGCTGGGAGTCTGCTTGGACATCGCGCCCTTGTTCATCGGTCTTATCTTGTGTTTCCAACAGGCCCATATGTGGGTGCCAGCACAGACACTCGTACAAACGCGGGGCGTGAAGGCTCAACCCAGCGCAGTCAAAAGGGGTTTTACTGGGGAGTTCAGCAGAGTCAAATCTCCATTTGGGAGCCCCCCCCCCCCCCCCCCCCAGCACAGGATCAGCTGATCTCCTGGTCCTCACCCAAGTGAGCTTTCTGGCAGTCCCTGTCACGGAAGGAGCCCACATGTGGACAGCCCCGACAAGTCTCGGCTGTGCCTGCATCATTTCAATTCCTCCTCAGCATCTCTGCTGCCCACCTGGGGTCTGGCAGGGTTTGGCATGCTGCAGCCAGGCTTTGGGGGGATATGCCACCTTCCCCCCCGCTCCCGTTGCCATTCCTCCCCTTTCCAATGGTGATGGATTTATTTCCTTAGTGGGAAAGACAGCCGGTTTACAGTCGGGCTTTCACAAAAGCATGTGATAGCAGTGCAGTAGGACAGGAAGATCCCACCCGCGGGGCCAGGGCGCTCCCCGCAGCCCCCCAGCCGCCCCCCTCTCCATCCCGGGCCCACGGCCACCCCTTCCCCGGCCTCAGACAGTCCTCAAACAACAACTGTCTGCCTGCCCGGCTAATCCCTCACAGGTGACCTCAAGACAGCCGACGCCTCTCGCTAAACTCTCACATTCCTCCGCGCCGCGTTAACCCCTTCGGCACCGCGTCCCGGCCCCGGCGGCGGCGGCCGTGCTGGGGTCCCAACCGGGGGACCCTTCCCCACCCGCTCCCCTTCCCTGCAGAGCTGGGAGCTGCCCGATGCTGCCTGGATCATCCCCTTTCCAGAGGTCCCGGTCAGAGGTTAAAAGCCTAATGTATTATTATAAAGCCAAAAAGAAAAAGCCTCGCATTCTCCCCTATAAATCTTCCTAACAACCTCGGCACATGTGGGAGCCAGACGATGCCCCTGCCTCTCCCCCCGACTTCGCTCCCACACCCGCTCACCGTGCTCCAGCTCATCACCGCAGTGAGGGGCAGCCCTGGGACAGTGCCCGTGGGAGAGAGGGTCGGTCCCACCAGCACAGCGGGCAGGAGCAGCAGGCCAGGCTCTGCCCTGTGCCACCCTGGTCCTTCTCCCCCTGTCCCCAGCTCTCCCGACATCTGCTCCTTGCCCGTCACCCTGCAAGAGGGAAGGATGCTTTCACCTCTTTGGCCAGCAGTGGGTCTCCCTCCGTGTCCTCAGTGGGATGTCCCAGGCCAGGCAGGTCCCTTGGCACAGCCTTCTGATGTCCCAGCCCCAGGGCAATGGGACTGTGGGAGCTGCAAGGATGGGGATGACGAGGAAGTTTAGAGGGCTGAATGTTTTTGGGGTACCCATGGTGGGGGAAGCAGGGCAGCCATATCCCAGGGCTCCGTGGCACCGCATGGAGCAGCAGCCTGGTGCGCAGCCTCATGCCTGCCTGGACAGAGCTTCTGTCCCGGCTCGCAGCATCCCCAGAGCATCCAGCCCAGGTCCCTGTGCTCTCTGGGGGGACCGCAGCTCTTCCATCTCTGCTCCCTGCCACTCTGTGCTTTTATTTTATTTTTTTTTTCTCTTTAACTCAAGCAAGACTTCAGGAACCAAATTATTTCTAGTGTAAATAACCCGGCTTCAGCAGGTCCCTGCCGGTAACGCTGGACCACCGGCTGTTTGATCAATGGCAAGCATTTAATACCTGTGTGGAGATTTGCTACAGCATGACAACAGCTGTGGGGAACAAAGGCTCGGCTTTTCTCTTCTTCTCTTTTTTTTCTCTCTTTTTTTTTTTTTTTTTTTTTTTTCCCTAATATATACATATATTTTTTAGGAGCGATGCCAAAGTTTCCGGAGATCAAAGTGAAACCAGTGTCCAGAGATGATCGAGACAATAAAACGGAAGAAAGAAAAGAGAAAGGGGGGGAAGGCACGCGGCGGAGCGGGGAAGGCTGCGCGGGGAGCGGAGCTGCCGCCGGGGGCCGCACCGTGCCCTCTGCTGGCTGCGCCCGCCGGGCCCTGCCCGCCCCTGCCCGCCCCTGCCCGCCCCTGCCCGCCCCTGCCCGCAGCCCAGCTCACAGCCCCGCCCCCTGCCCGCAGCCCTGCCTGCCCCCTGCCCGCCCCCTGCCCACCCCTGCCCGCCCCTGCCCGCACCCTGCCCGCACCCCTGCCTACAGCCCCTGCCCGCCCCTGCCCGCCCCCTGCCCGCAGCCCTGCCTGCAGCCCCGCCCCCTGCCCTCACCTCTGCCTACAGCCCCTGCCCGCACCCTGCCCGCAGCCCTGCCTGCTGCTGCACTCCCCCTGCCCGCACCTCTGCCTACAGCCCCTGCCCACACCCTGCCTACAGCCCTGCCTACAGCCCCCTGCCTGCAGCCCTGCCTGCCCCTGCCTGCCCCCTGCCCGCAGCCCTGCCCGCAGCCCAGCTTACAGCCCCTGCTTACAGCCCCACCCCCTGCCCGCACCTCTGCCTACAGCCCCTGCCCGCCCCTGCCCGAAGCCCAGCTTACAGCCCCGCCCCCTGTCTGCAGCCCTGCCTGCCCCCTGCCCGCACCCCTGCCTACAGCCCCTGCCTGCCTGTGCCCATCCCTGCCTGCCCCTGCCTGCAGCCCTGCCTGTCCCTGCCTGTCCCTGCCCACAGCCCTGCCCGCAGCCCTGCCCGCAGCCCATCTTACAGCCCCGCCCCCTGCCCGCACCTCTGCCTACAGCCCCTGCCCGCACCCTGCCTACAGCCCCTGCCTACAGCCCCTGCCCGCACCCTGCCTGCACCCTGGCCTACAGCCCCTGCCTACACCCTGCCGGCAGCCCTGCCCACACCTCTGCGTACAGCCCCTGCCCACAGCCCTGCCTACAGTCCTGCCCTCCCCCTGCCTACAGCCCCTGCCTACAGCCCCTGCCCGCACCCTGCCTGCACCCTGGCCTACAGCCCCTGCCTACACCCTGCCCGCAGCCCTGCCCACACCCTGCCTGCCCCCTGCCCACACCCTGGCCTACAGCCCCTGCTTACAGCCACTGCCTACACCCTGCCTGCCCCCTGCCTGCAGCCCTGCCTGCAGCCGGGCCCTGGGCTCTAGGGGCAAAGGGCCGTGTGAGCCCTTGGCACCCAGCACGCTGCTCCGATAGGCAGTGGCAGGCGCCACGCAGCTGCCAGCAGGATACCCTGCCTGCGGTGAGACCCCCAGTGCAGTCTGAGGGGTACGAGGGGCTTCCCTTCTGGTCCTGACCTGTCCCTCACCTCCCCGGGAGGTGACTGCAAGGGCCACGACTCCTGCCCTGAGTACAGCTGTGCCCGGGGGGAAGGGGACAGAAACAGAGAGGGGACCCTGAGACTGCAGCCCCAGCCTCTCCCCTCCGATGCCAGCCCGGGGTCCGGCCCGTGCACGGCGTGATGTGCCGGGGCAGGGAGCGCGGTGGGAATGGGGCGAGGGGTGATGTCCAGAGCCCGGCAAGGCTGACCGCAGGCAGGGCAGGCAAGGAGCCTGGGAAGGTTGACCTTGCAGCTGGGGACAACCGCTGCTTTACATGCTGCTGCCGGGTTTGTACCCAAAACCCAACGAAGCTTCCCGTGGAGCAAAGCAGAGCAACGCTTCTTTCCCCTTCATGGGTAGGGTGGGGAACAAAACTGCCCCAAAAGTCAGCCCCGAAGCCCAGGGATCCCAGGAAGGATCCACGAATACAGCACGTGGCCCACGCCTGAGGAATGTCTCGGTTGGTTTCAATTAGCTGGGGGTTGTTTTTTCCCTTCCCTCGTTGCATCCTCCACATTTTCCCCCAGACTTCAAGCAAGCCTGAAACTCCAACCAAACAGAGGCCTATAAATCACGGCCATTTCCCAAGCTTTGCCTGTGAGCCAAGAGAACCCATTGATTTATTCTTATTTTTGAAGCAAAACAGTCCATGGGCCAACATTTGCTGGAAAGCCAGGATAGACCCGGACCAGAGCAAACTGCTGTCTCCCCCTTCTACACCTAAACTTCAAATCCAAGAGCCTGGCCCCTTATCCAGCTCAGGTCATGGCTTGGCGTCTCTAAAGAAGCCGGCAGAGTTGGCAAAGACCTGGAGAACAGACGGATCTTTCACTCGGCTTCTCCACCTCGCTGGGGCTTGGGGTAGACTCCTCCATCACCGCACCAAGGAGCAATTTGTATGTGTTGTCTTTGCCTTTGCAAGCCCTATGGAAACAGCCTCTCCTGAGTCAAATGGAGATGAGAGGAGCACTTCTTGTCACAGCTCAGCTCTCCTCTCCATCAGATCTGCCTTTAACTCCCCTGCTTTAAATGCCCAGGGTGGTGTGAAAGCGGCTTTCTCACCTGGACGTGCTGAGCCGGCTCTTTGCAAGAAGAAAGGCCCACAAACAAACAAAACAGCAGGATTTGTCTGTGAACAAACTGTGAACTGCGACGGAGTGTCTTTCAACCTCCAAATCCACCTAAGCACCGAGCGCCAGCTGCAGATCGATCGTGCTGATCAAAAAAAATGAATATTTGTTTCAAAGGCTCACCAGATATCCCCAAGACACTGGTTATTTGGTACCTTATTCTGTAAACATCCAAGGGTGGCTCACTCAACTTTCACGAGGTATTTGCTCTTGGCTCTCGGCTCTTCTTTCTTAAGGCTGTTAGCGAGCTTTGCCATCCAGCTCTTCTCTCGCTGCCTTTGGCTTAGCCGAGCTCAGCGGCTGCAGTGAAGCAGATATTTGGGTTGGGACAGAGGCTTGGTCCTGACTGCTTGATCTGGGCAGAAGCAGAACTTCACTCCTGGCCATTAGGAAAGCACAGCTCATGTTTTCCCCTACCTGAGGTAGCGAGCTTAAAAGTCATCAAGAAAAATCAGCGTTTACTTTCTGGGTTTCACATTGCTCCAGTTCATATTTTTGAGCTTTATCTCAGCCACAAGGACAAGAAAATATTTTTTTTATAAAAAAGGAAAGAGACAAGATTTTCACATAACCACACGATTCCTGAGGCTTTAAACATATCCAGATTCTGGGAGACTCACAATAAGAATCCTAATGATTGGTAAGACGTTGGGCTGCTTAGTTTGGCTGGTCAGTGGGGCCCAGAGCAGCAAAGAGCCCACACGGAAAGGTCTGAGTCCAGGTTTTATCCAAGGCACAGGACATGTTTGCAGCTGGGGCTTTGGTGTTGGCTTGTTTCTTGGAAGAGCCAAAAAAATCCCGATTGCAACAGCCTGTGTGGATGCCAGCAAGCTCTGGATTTGAGAAAGCAATCCACCAAGGTTTAGGTAAATTGTCTCAGTCCCTGCAAGGTTTTCCCTCCCAGCTCACTTGTGTTGCACCGAGCAGCCGTGCGGTGCCCAGCACACTGGGTCCCCAGAAAGCACGTCCCCAGCAGGTCAGGGTCTTGCCCAGGTGATCGGGCTCTGTGTCCCCAAGCTGGCCCTGGACTGCTCAAGGGTCCCCTGTAAGTGGGATTTTCACCTCCACAGACTCAAGCTGAGGCACATCTCCTTGCCCTTCCCCAGCCCGAGACACCCACCCTGACCAGCTGCTGCGAGACGGAGGTGATAGAGGGAAGCGATGCTGATGACCTGGTCACCATCACTGCCAGCTGCTGAGTCGCTGGCTGGTGCCAGCTTCGAGGGTCTGTGCATGACCCTCCCCTCCCGTCCCCGCAGCCACAGTGCCCGAGGGAGGACTGAAACCAAGGGCAAAAGGCTTATTGCCCGCTGAGCCTGGCGCTAGATCCATCGATATCAGTGTCTTGCCTTAGCCGATCTTGAGAGATAAGTGAATCCCCCGCGCCGTCTGACAGGCGGGTAGACATTAATAATTATGTACTATTTAAGGCTGATTGAAAATGAAGAGGTGGAGGTGTTGGGACAGATGTGGCAGTGCCAGATGGATTGTGATTAGATTAGCACCGTTCCATTTGACGGGATCTGAACCATGCTTTAATCATTTATTGTGAAAGCTCAGCTCCGGCACACGGGCGCACGTTGCCCTCCCTGTTGCTCTGCTCTTGCAACACTTGTTAGTTTGGATCGCCCTGCTACAAGTTGTCTTTACTTGAAACGTGTTGCGTTTATACCCCGATCCCTCCCCTCTGCCTCTCATCTCCTTGTTTGTACAAAGCCTCCTGCAATTGCCGAGCTGAGCCTGTTAGTCACTGCCGTCGTATAAACAACACAGGCGAGCAGTCATCTGCTTTGCCATGAAACGAGTCACGTAAGTGATGAGTGGGACCCTGACCAAAGAAGGGCCCAGCAGGCAAAGCTCAAAGCAGAGCTGGACGTGCTCCTGGAGCAGCGTTTTCACCGCCTCTGCTGCCTCTGCTTCTGGGCAGATTCAGAGCACGTGCGCCCCGCACCATCCCACCAGCACTTGGACTTGAGTGGGGAACCCACTCCTCTACAGCCCGTTTGCACCGAAAACACCAAGAAGTGCTTCTCCAGACCATGCCCTGGGACAGAAGCCATCGGCTGTGTTACAGAACAATGCAGCAGTCCAGGAGGACGAGGGAAAAATAAAATAAAATGCCAGTATCCACTTGAGATCCCTGGAGCAATAAAGGGAGGCAGAACAGGATTACCTGGGTAACTGGAAACTAGCTCAAGACCCTCACTGGCAGTGTCATGCAATTTTAATTATCATAAGTGGTCTGGATCTCAATGGATGGAAAAACTTATTATTGTTATTATTCCCTTCAAACGTGATAGGTTTTAGTTAAACACACATCCATATCTATTAATCATGCCACATTTAAGATGGAGCCAAAGTAATTAGCCAAGATTTAGACTGCAGGGATCACCTTAAAATAAAACATAATGCAGTTGCCTCCCTGTAGTCCTTATTCACCATTCATTTTTAGATTTTACTGTTCCCTGTATGTTAAATTTGGGGTATGCAGGCTGTAGGAACCTTTTGGATCCCAAAGTCCAGCTTCTTTGCATCCTGACAAGGATTTCTGGGTGGGTGGCTGTCTGATGCTGCTGTTCTGATCCAAATTTGCAGAGATGCAACAGAGGTGGTTGCATCTCAGTGGCAGTGGAAGAGGCTTCTGCATCTATGTGATGTTTGTGAAGCACGTCCAGATGAAAGGCAGACTAACTGTAAGCTATTATTATACTGTCTAATATAGTTTAATATGTGTGCACTACTTTCTATAGAGTGCAATACAATCAAAACCACATTACTTCTCCATGTGGGTAGTTTTCCTGCATTGACTTGTTTCCAAAACAGATGTGAATTCTTACCGAGGTCTCCCACCCCTCTCCTTAAAGAGGGTAAAATGCCATCTTTGCTTATGTGTGCAAAACCAAAAGGCTCATAGGAACACAAAACTGCCATTTCCAAGTAGGTCAGGGGCTTGTGTGGCCCAGTGTCCCACCCCGAACCTCAGCTGTTCCCACATGTTTCCAAAATGGGTACAAAGACGTCTCATAATGAGTGAGAATGGGATAATTCATCTAGCTGATCATCCTAACCTCAGCCCGTCCATGCTGGTACATGCCCCAAGGCACAGAGTTAGAGCTGGTTATTCTCTCTAATGCAACTTCAGAAGTTTTGGGTGGGTTTTGTTTTTTTTTTTTTTTTTTTTTTTTTTGGTAATGTCTTCTATTGCTTTCTAGACCTCTTCCTAGCCCTCGCCTCAAAACCTCAAAGTCTGTGCAGCTCTAGAAATGGCAAATAACCAGGATCCCCTACAGATCTACCCCTCATTTTCCAGAGTTTGGAGAGCACTCCTCTGCCGGTCCTGCCCTGAAACACTCAGGTTAAGCTAAAGAGGCTTCCCCTGAGGGTTCAGGGCTTGTGTCCTGGTTTGGGACATCTCTCATTACACTGTGGTTCTCGCAGTGTTCACGGATGGCTGCAAACCATCAACAGAAAGCATTACCAGAGCCTCCTGCCATGGGGTCTGTGCCAGCCCTGATGGGTCTCATGGTTTCATCGGGTTTCTCTGCTTCATTTCAGCTGTGTGAGAAACTAGTGCTGGAGCTGGGGAGGTGAGAGGCTGGGGGGGACCCAGCCTTGCCCCACTGTGGCTCAGCAGCATTTTTCACCACCACCGCCCAGGCCGTGTGCCCTGGGATCCAAGCGGGAGCGTGGGGTGCACCCAGCGGGGCAGCCTTCCAGGGCAACCCAGCCAAACCCCACGCACACCATCTATGGATGTCTCTGTTTCCACACAGCCGGCAAGGGGATTTCCATCAGGAAATGCCGAGTTCCCGTCTCAGGGACGCTCCCTTCTTCCACACTGGGTTGATATATGAGAGGTGAGGACCGGGCAGATCCCTGCGCAAGATTAGGGCATGGCAAGACCCAGGGTTGAGCAGCTGGTGTGAGCTAGGAGTCAGCAGCAGGGCAAGGAGAGGAGCTGGGCTCCGGCAAACATCCCGGGAGAAAGATGTCACAGAAGGAGGAGCTGGGACAACGGGAGCGGAAGATGTAGGCTGTCCTAGGAGGGGGCAAGGGGACAGCCAAGCCCCACATCTCCCCGGGCAGGGAGGGCTGGAGCCAGGGCAGCTCTCAGCGGCTGCACCTTGCAGCACTGCCCGCTCCCAGCCCACCTCCCCCTGCTCCGGCCGCCTTCCCACCGGCCCCAGCCCCTCGTGCTCCCCCCACACGCTGGCTGCCGGCCCAGCCTAGCGGCTGCAAGCAGTGGGTCTTGCCGCTTTACTCCTGTTTACAGAAATGGGAATTTGCATGATGAAAATAACCTGGGACGGATTTTGATTTTACTGCCCTTGGCAGAAGGCTTGGAAAAAACCGGTGCATAGTCAATTACTGGAATTTTTAAACACAAATAATATTTTATGTGATCAGCAGGCTGGCTCAGGGCCTGGGCACCGCGCTCCAACGGCACTTATGAAAGGAACAAGCCATCAATTGTGCTGCCGCGCACGGGAGCCTGTGGGCAGGTGCAGCCTGTGTTGACCTTAGCACACACAACCCTCTCGCTCGCTTAACCCGTGAGGTATGGGCCGGAGATTTGAGAGCCTCAGACCTGGCTCTTGCTGCCTTGCGCTGGCTGGAAATTTCTTTTCTCCCTCCCTTTTCCCACCAGATACCCAGAGAAGCATCGTCTCTAGGTAGACACGGAGCACGGGGATGCACGAAGCTGCAACGCTCATTCCTGGGGCTGGTGGTGCAGGGTGAGGTGGTGTCCATCACACCTGGGGCCATGCCTGTGGTACCTTCTGAACCTGTCGCTGGTGGGGAAGGGGTTAACCAAAGCAGGGGCCCCATGCATTTCCCCCAAATCCCCACCATCCTGGCAGGCTCCCCAAACCAACAGCCCTGGGACCTCATTCCCAGAAACGCTTGAGCCGGGAAGGCGGGTTCCGGGAAGGACCTGCACAAGCCACTGAAGCCGTAACGTGGTGCAGGAACCTCCCTGGCAGCCACAGACCCTCTTGGGACGTGTTACTGGGATCAAGGGAATTAGGGAAATTACACTCCCCTCGCTGTTAGGCAGCTGGGCCGAGGACAAGCAGCGAGGCAGCATCAGCAAGGCTAAGAGTTGTGTTTATCCACGGAGGTACTTATATGGTTTCTATCCCCAGAGAGGGAGAGTGAGTGAGATGACTTAGGGAGGCAGAATAATATTAATTCATTAATTTATCACAAATACTTTTTATTCTAAAGCACTGGGCAGTGAAAGGGCTTTAAATTTCCAGGACTACTGCCAGTTTCCTCCTTCTCTGCCATACTCGCTTTAAAACCTCGCCCCACGGGTCCCCTTGGCAAACTCGGCTGTGTGGTGCATTCAGCATTGCTGCTTTCTGCAGCTCTATTGTGAAACTGCCCTGGAGGACCAGAGCCCCGCGGCAGCCGGGGCTGTACGTGTAAGAGCTGCTGGCAGAGGCTGAAGGGTGCGATCCCTTGGCAAAGTGACCGCTTCTGACTTCAAACAGCTTCCGATAACAACTATGAGGATGAGGATGATGATAATTGCCTACCTGCTTTGTTCAGAGACAGGCTTTAAGACAGAAAAAAAGTGCTATTGTTGTTGTTCCAGGGCCAAGGGGAAGAAAAATTCCTTCCCTGTTTAAGGATCTCTAACACCTGGGTAGAGTTTCACTTCTCTCAGCTGCCTGCTTCAAGGTTTGATAGCTACTTCCTAATAACTCAGGGCTGGATCCAAAGCTCACTAAGTCACCCGGATTCTTTCCATTCATCTAACGCTGATCAGACCTTTCTTGGCTGATTCGAAATCATTTGACACCCTGAGTGTGTGCATACATGTAAGAGCGAGAGGCTGTTTTCAAGTGGCTTCTTGAATGACTTTTTCACGTGCACTTAGCCAGGGCCAAAATTGATTGCAAAAAAAGCTCCCCGTGAGTTTCCAAGTGTTGGTGGCATTGTGCAGGGGCCCTTGTGTTCACCTCTCCCAGCTGAAGACACGCACGAGTGCGTCCTGCCCGGCACACGGGCACCCCTTGCCTGTTCACAGCTCCTGCCTGCTCCCCGCCCTTGGGAAGCCTCTGCCATCGGCTGGCCGCGGTCGCTCCCGGCTGTGGAGAGGAGGAGGAGGCTCTCTGGCACGTCAGGCGGGCTGTGCAATGCGCTTGTGGCCTCCGTCCAGTAGATTTCAGCTGTGTGTTCTGGGCTGGTGCAGGTGAAAGCTGCTCGGACTGAGGAGGCGGCTTGCGGCTCTGCAGGAAGTGGTCAGGGTGACTAAGCTGGACGTTCTTCTGAGTCAGGGCCGGCCCGTGCACCCTGGCTGGGCCACAGCGACCGTGCAAGCCCTGTGCTCACTGCGGCTTTCTCCACCCCATCGGCACTCTGTGCTCACTGCGGCTTTCTCCACCCCATTGGCACTCACCCCAAGTGTCAGCTCCTGAAGGCTACTTGGATGGGATCTCTTGGAGGGCCGGCTACAGCTATTGCAGAAGCTGGAGAAGTGTCGCAGGAAGAGCTGTATGAACTCCCTGGCCTGGCCGAAACTGCGTTCCTCTGTGTCCCTCCAGCAAATTGTTATGCCTGGTTGCTACGAGCTGCTAAACAGATGCTGCAGTGCCCCCCAGCAAGGGCCGCATCTCATTAGGGGAAGAAATGAACCCTTTCAACAGTGGTCACAATCTGTAAAGGCTTTGGGATCTGTCCAGACCTTGGTGGTGGTCAGCAAGGGCTGACTCTGCATCCATAAAAGAGGCTTTGGGTCCCAGAAATTCCACACAAGGCAGTCTTTGAGGGAGTATAGCAACATCTGAGCTGAGATGGGAAAAACAGCTGGGAAGGAAGAAGGCTTAACGAGAGGACACAGATGTGCCTTGCCCACCCCAAGAAGAGTGTTGGCCAAAAGCGTGACCCCTGGAGTGGGCTTCTTCGCTTTCCAGTGTCCCAGCCTTGTTGGACTTGTCCACAGCACAACAGAAGTGACTAAGTTCCATGTATTGGCTGCCCTATGCTTGGACGAAAACAAGTGCAGTTAAGTCTGTGATCATTTATGTGCCCCGTACACCTGACGGGCATGCAAGGATTTGGGTCTGGGGGCAAAAAAAAGATAGCGAGATTTGTCTCCTGCATCACGTGGGTTTGACATGGGCAAATTTGTCTGTGGCACGTACAGTGGGTCTGCCACAGCAGTACCTGTGCCAGAACACAGCGTGATGGATACCGAAGTGCTGGCAGGTACCTGTGCCTCGCTGCCCGCTGCAGCCCCGCCGAGAACGGGGAACGAGGTGCCATCTCTGCATGCAGACTGACAAGCACGTCCCCCGTGCACAAGCGTGTGCGTGCCCAAGGGCTGCTCGTGCCTGCATGTGCGTGTGTGCAGAGCGTGTGAGATTCCATGTATAAACACGGCAGCAGGGAGAGCGCTTGCAGCCCCCAAACTTGGCATTCCCAGTGCAGCACAGTTGCAAGGTTAAGTAAATATCTGACTGCGAGCTGAGGAAATGAGTCAAAAAACATTGAGAAAGAAGAAACCCAGATCTCCGGAGAGACAAAGTCCATGCACAGTGTGTCCTTATTGTGACTGCGTGTTCCTAGCCTTCCTTCTCTCAACCAAGACTCCCTGACCTGCTTCTTTTCAAGCTGCCAGCAACTCCTCATGCCAAGGGGTCAAGCAGAAGAGAAAAGAAAGCCCGGCCAGCTCCCTGCCCACCTCTGCAACCAACCCATCAGGGTCCTGCTGCCTCTTGCATCCTTACACGCCATCCTCCATGCCTGGCTGTAAGGAGGGGGTTGCGTCTCTTCCCTGAACCGCACTTTCATCTGGAACATGTTGTGGCATGAGGAGTTCCCTGTTTTACCTGGGGAAATCCCAGAGCTAGGAAAACGTGCCCAGGTGATGACAACCCCCTCACGCTCTCTGACAACCGAATGGGAAGCTGGTGAGCACTATTTGAATGGCATCCAGGAAACGAGATGCAACGCCTCCAAGACATCTTGAAAAAGGCTGAGGATAAAACAAAAACAGCAATCACGCCTGATGGGAGAGGAATTGGATTCTGGCCTCCCCTCTGCTTCTCCCCTCCTCCCCCAGCCTTCTGGAGGACCAAGTTGAATGCAGCTGGCTTAGTTTGGCTAATTGGCTCTGTCAATCATGTGTCAATCAGGTTGGTTCACACAGCTGCTCCTGCCTGGGTGAGAGAAGTGTTGAATGACCAGCAGCTTCTGATGTGGTTTGGGGAAGGTGTTAAAGCTGATGAGTTTTTAGAGGGAAGCTGTGCTTGAGCTGGTCTCCAGCATTGCTTTGCTGTACAGTCCTAGACAATTTGGTGCCTCGGTTTCCCCTTTCCTGAGGGGACCAAAGCTGACTAGGGGGACCCCAGGGGGGCACCGCTGGCTACAAAACTAGAAACACAGGGCTGAAAAGCCTCCTGTTTGCCTGACAATGCAGATTTAAGGTTTCGTTCTTTGTTCCATGCAAGGTCCTGGGGTCACTGCCCTCTTCTCTGGCAATGTGTACTTAGAAATTAGGTACCAGACAGGAAGGAAAATCCCCCTTTCTCCTCTGGGCTGATGAGCAAAGGGTTAATCCGAGGAAGTTTTTGGGGAGGAGATGGCAAAGGTTGGCAGAGATCCCCCTTTTGTGTCACAGGAAGAAAGCAGTTAAGCCGGAGGTGCCACCTGGGAAGCAGAGACAGGTCTGAAGATGCTTTGCCAGTTACTTCACTGTATAAACAGCTTTTCCTTCCTGTCCCCCAACACTATCTCTCTGTGATACACTAATTATCCAAAGCATAAACCAGACAAAAAGGAAAGAAGAAAGGAAGAAAGAATGGATTCTGGTGCTGCTTTTCACCCTGTGTTGAGAGATCTGGCAGCAATGCCGGGAGGGGACAGATGCTGCTGCTCTGTTTGCCTGAAAACAAAGGAGAAGATTACACTTGGATTTCGAGTTTGTTTATGGAGACATCAAACCCTCTGCAATCTCGTCTGGCTTTCAAGTGGCAAGAGCCTCCGGCTCTGGGCTGTGGGGATGCAGCCCCCTTGCTGCAGGCCTGATGGGGAGCATGTGCCAGGTGGGTACCGGCCTGGGCAACGGTGGCACTGCCTCTGGCCACCCCCTGAGGACTGATGTCATGAGCTGGGCACTGCTTGCTGCCGGCGCTTTTTCAGTTTTCTCCTGCTTTCACAGGAGGGGAAACTGAGGCACGGTGTGATTCGGCACACACATCCAGAACAGCGGCTGGGGAAGAGATACATGTAGGTACCAGAGAGCAGGGAGCAGGAAGGTTCGTGGAACCTGCCAAAGGATGTCTAGGTTTTAATTTCTTGATGCCAGCAATTAAGGGATGGGCTGACGTTGCTGTGAAGGACCGTGTAGTGGAAATGCCACATTTGCTGGTGCTGGTCCAAAGCTGCCCCCAACCTGTACCAGTACTCGCTTGGCCCACGCACCAAATCCCTCTCCCCGAACTGCTGTCAGACCCCTGGGGAAAGCCCTGAACCTCCCCTTCCTTAAACCCATCCACTGGACATTATTCAGGGAGCTCTTGCAGGAGGGCCTGGCCCCAAGAGGCCCCTAAGGATCCCCTAAAGCACCTTGTGCAAAAATCCTGCCCTGCTCCCCAAACTGGAAGTGTGTGCACAAGCACTCGGGGAGGGCTGGCTGGGCTGGCACATCTCTCCTCCAGCACTCAAATACCCTCACTTCCCTCCTTTGGCTGCAGGCAGGGGAAACAGGCAGCTAGCTGCATCCAGATCTCCAGAAAAACTCTCTGATGCCTTAACCACCAACTCCAGCCAAACACATTTGGCGATGATGGAGTTAAAAGCTCTGGGCCGAGCAGTTTTTCTAGCCTGTGGCTTTCTTTCCCCCCCTCTCGCTCCCTGGTTTACAAAAAAACCACATTATCAAAAACCTGCCTGGAATCCTCTCAGCCAGTGACACAGAAAATTCACATTGCGGAGGCTGCCAGGGCGACAACAAATAGCAACAGTAAATACAGCTGCCTGGAGCTCCCCGGCTGGTGCCCTGCCCGCAGGCTGGGGATCAGGAAGGGCGTCACGCTCCAACATGACACGCACTGCCTCCAGATTTCTAGAGGACACTCTGCTTTCTTGTTGCCTCTCCTCTGGTCTCTGCTCAGGCGCCCGCAGCTCCCAGGCTTGTCCTTTGGAGGAGTCACAGAGCCGAGCCTCGTGTCCCCTGTCCCAGCAAGTGCAACCAGCTGGCTGGTTCCTTTTGAAGTACTTCATGTCCCTCCTTTTCTCTTTCATCCCTTTGCTTTCCATCTCTCCGGGGTTATTTTCCTTCCCCGAGCCTGTGTGAGCCTGAGACGGGTGCACTGCAGACCTCACCCTCTGCAAGCAGCCCCAGCAGCTGCCCAGCGGGATGTCCACCTGCGTGGGCACCGAGTAGTCCCCCAGGGCAGTCCCAGGGCATCACTGGTCACAGCAGCAGCAGGACGCACACATGTACGTCTTCATTGTGCAAACGCCCTGCACAGATGTGGTCCTTGGCAGACATGCTTGACCTTGGTGAGGCTCTGGGCAGGACCCCAGGGGCTGGGCAGGGACGTGCTTACAGAGAAATCACTGCCCAGGTCGTAGCTCAGCTATTGCGTTGCTCACCAGCTCGGTGCTGCATCCCTACCTGCTTTCTCCTCTGTGCATTATCACTGTCTTCCCCTTCCTCCTTTTTGCACATTCCCCTTTTCCTTCCCCCTCCAGCCATCACTCGGCACTTCACGCATCTGCCACACTCACATTAGCAACAGGTAACCAGGCCACGTCTGGCCTAAAGCTGGTAATGCTAAAGGCTATCTATTTTTTCCAGCATCATTTTCGTTCCAAGTCGCAGCAGCAGGTTCCCGGCCCCGCTCTGCATATCTGATGTTTATTTTAAGTCGGTTGCCGGGTGGAAGCTGTATCCCTGCAGTTCCTGTTCTTAATCTCTGCTTTTTTCTCCTCTTGCTTTCTCCCCCTTTGCCCCATTTACAAAGTTGAATTTGTCATCAGGGTCACCAAGGCGGCTGCAGGAGGAGGTACAGTGGGACTGCTGCCAGTGGGATACTGGCAGAGCCCCCAGGAGCAAAAGAAGAGGTGACGAGAGGACAGGGGCTTCAGAAGAGGGCTCCTGGCAGGTCTCAGCAAGCACTGGACTGGACTCCTGCTGCTTCCCACCTCCTCGGTGCAGCCTCAGCCCAGAAGATTGCTGAGATGGAGGGGCCTGTCTCAATGCCATCTTAATTGCTCATTTTTTTCCATGCTTTACACCTTGAAACTCACCCGTAGGAATGAACCCGACTCCACTTAAACCAGCACCACAAACTCCACCATTAAGTCAAAGCAATGAACAGAGAGGTCAAATTAAAAGCCAATTATATAAAAGATGGGAAAGCTTCCTCTTGGCTTAGCAGGAGGGCATGGAGCAAGCCTGGACATCCATTCATACAAATAACTGCTTCCACTGGGTGATTTTATACCGAACCACTAATTGCTGTGTTACGCAAAAGGGAATCCAGTGGGCAGCTGCACTGGTTCCCAGTGCTTGAGAGGGGCTGGTTGCTATTAATCACTTATATTACAGAAGCCCCAGGAAGATCCAGGGCAGCCCCTCTAAGCCACACTCTCTCCACCGTGAGACCCCACAACACAAGGGAGGGAGAGGCACAGCCAGGTGCCACCAAGGTCACAGCAGGGACATGGCATGGCAGGGACAGAAAGGCTGGGGTCTCCCACCTCCCACCTTGGGCTCTTGGCATTACACGTCTGCCTCCCAGTGCATCGCAGTGGGGAGAAGAAAAGAAGATGGAGAGGATGTAGACAACGGGCTGCCTGAGGGGTTTGGGAGGTGAGATTTATAAGGCTCTGTCTTGAAGAAGCTTCCCGGGAGGGGGAAAAAAAAAAGAAAAAAAACCTCCTTCAGGTGGCTGGAGATCTGTCTTGCTGGTGATAGCAGAGATCTTATCCTGCCAGTCTGCACAGAGGAGGGTCTCATCCCTCAGGGATGTTGCAGAGACCTTGGGAAGGTGCCCTTTGCTGCTAAAGGTGGCTTAATGCTGTGTCCCAGGTCCGGGCAAGGGGACTTCCCTTGCTTACGGGGAAGATCTCTCACAGGCCCTGCTTTCCTGCCGTGGACACTGCTGCTGATGCGGCTGCTGGTGCGCTGGGGAGAGGTGATGCTCTAAGGGGGACAACCCCAGGGTTACCCAATGCACAATCCTCCCACGGGAGGATCTACCGAACATCTTGTGTCTCCCAGGGTGCTCTGAGCCCTGCTCTCAAGGGTTTGTATGTCAGCAATTCCTCCTGAAAGCCGGGGACAGGGAGCAGAGGAAGCCCACGGGACGATGGGGAGGTGAGGGAAGGGCTGCTGCCCCAGCTCTCCCCACTCATTCCCTGGCTAAGTGAGGGCTGAGCACAGTGGAAGGAAGAAAGAGCAAAGCCAGGAAAACTCCTTCCCCATCATATTTACTGAACTGCTCTGAGTTATGACTGGAGGCCGAGATCTGGCTTCAGGCGATTGCCTAAATCATTTAGGAGCTGACAAGGTAGGGAGGGGGGAAAATGTTCTTGTAATTCTTCAGTCTGAGGTACATTAAGGAGCCATAAGCCATGTCGAGAGCTTGAATTACATTAGAGAGATTATCCTGTTACAGTTCATAATCCTGGATAATATACCATCCCGCAGCACACCTGCCAATGATAAATCTCGCCCCGTAATGGGGCAGTCGTGACCCTGGCGGTCCTGTAGCCCTCTTGGCATGGAGCGGTAGCACCATGCAGACAGATGGAGTCAGGAGGGAGAGCACGGAGGAATAACAGCCTGGCAGCGGTGTCTGCACCAAGGGAAATTCATAGCCGGGCGGCTCCTTACGGTTCACAGTGGGCTGCGATTCACCAAGCCATGGCAGGTCCTCGTTGGCCTCCAGACAGTGCAGGCATGGGGCAAGGGGGACCTATGGCAAAGGATGCTTGAGGTCACCTGTCTGCACAGGGAACCATATGGGGCCCCAGCAAGCGCGGTGGGCTCCGCTGATGGGGTTGAGGACATGCTCCATGCCAAAGCTCAAAGAACAATGTGGGGAGCCTGGCAGCTAGGGGGAGGGCAGCGCCCCGGGCCGGAGCAGGACATCTCTCTCAAAAGAGGGGATTTCTGGCACAAAGCATCACATGTCTTTCAGTGAGAAATGGGGAGGGATGGGGTTGAGACCCTTAGGGATGAAGGAGAAAATCAGCCTGAGGAAGCAGCCTGCCTTTTTGGAGCAGGGTACCACAAGGAGTTAAGCTGTCTCAGCCCCTCCAGTGGATCAGCAGGTGGGATTTGCAGCTTGGACATCCTAGGGGTGGTGGGGTCTCCTGGCAAGGTAGGGCACTGCCTCCAAGCCTTTAACCCTTTATGTCAGCGGCATTTGGCTGCCGGTAAAGGTGGATCTGTGCCAGAGGCCAGCTGCTGCAAAGTGCATCTTTGGGGCTTTCAGGCTGCAAGTCTGAGGGGTGGCAGGTACTGACAGGTCTCTGGGACTGGGACCTTCAACTGTGCTGCAAGGTGTTTGCCTTTCTCCAGCATGTATAACTCCCCTTCCCTTCCCTTCCCTTCCCTTCCCTTCCCTTCCCTTCCCTTCCCTTCCCTTCCCTTCCCTTCCCTTCCCTTCCCTTCCCTTCCCTTCCCTTCCCTTCCCTTCCCTTTTCCCTTCCCTTTTCCCTTCCCTTTTCCCTTCCCTTTTCCCTTCCCTTTTCCCTTCCCTTTTCCCTTCCCTTTTCCCTTCCCTTTTCCCTTCCCTTTTCCCTTCCCTTTTCCCTTCCCTTTTCCCTTCCCTTTTCCCTTCCCTTTTCCCTTCCCTTTTCCCTTCCCTTTTCCCTTCCCTTTTCCCTTCCCTTTTCCCTTCCCTTTTCCCTTCCCTTTTCCCTTCCCTTTTCCCTTCCCTTTTCCCTTCCCTTTTCCCTTCCCTTTTCCCTTCCCTTTTCCCTTCCCTTTTCCCTTCCCTTTTCCCTTCCCTTTTCCCTTCCCTTTTCCCTTCCCTTTTCCCTTCCCTTTTCCCTTCCCTTTTCCCTTCCCTTTTCCCTTCCCTTTTCCCTTCCCTTTTCCCTTCCCTTTTCCCTTCCCTTTTCCCTTCCCTTTTCCCTTCCCTTTCCCCTTCCCTTTCCCCTTCCCTTCCCTTCCCTTTCCCCTTCCCTTTTCCCTTCCCTTGCATTAGGAAAAAGCCCAAAGCCCAGTCCTCCCCTCTCTGTGCCATAATCCTGCCTGTAATCTCTTACAAGAGGCCCAGTGAGCTCCAGGCCGCCTCTGATCTCCTCCCTAACTCCTTCGTTTACACCCTTGACTGTTCAGTCTCAGTCATCCCCCAGCCCTGTGTCCCACTCCACCGGCTAACAAGCTCCTGTTGTTTGGGATCTCCTGTCCTCCAGCCCAGGATGTTTCTTTGCCGTTGAGACCATAAATCCCGCTGTCCCCTTGATGTGAACTGACCGTGCAAACATGACCAGGCAGCTCCTGCTTCTCTGCCAGGCAGCCTCTCCCTCCTCCAGCCCACATTCCCCCGCACTGGAAACTGCAGCTGATCCATTTAAATCTCCCAACAGATCCCAGGGGAAAACGTTCTGCCCCCGAGGCTGGCCTGGCTCCTGATTTTGCAGAGGGCTGCTCCTGTGACTGCATCAGTGCCCTGACTGCAGAGGGATGACACTGATTTACGCTAAACTCCCAGAAGGGAATAGGACGGTGTCCACCTGCTGCTCGATGTCTCCCCGTCTCCTCTTCCCTCCTGCCCTTCTCCAGACCCACTTTCTGCTCCCTGCGCCCTTGATCTTTTCTTTAAAAGCCATTCACTTCCAGGCTGCTCCCCTCTGATCTGTGATTAAGCAGCTTCCATGAATTACTGTCACCTCTACGCTGGCTGCCAGCCTCCAGCCAAGGTAAATCCCTCCTGCCCTCCCTTCCCAGGCACCCATCACCTGCACCGGCCCCAGCTCCAGCATCTGCACAGTGTAAAAAAAGAGCCCCTCTATCCTGCAGGGATTTGCAGTCTCCCCTATGGCCCTGGTCGATACTTGACAGAGCCTCTTCTCTCGGGCTTGTGTGTTTTGTTTAAGTGCTTGGAGATAAAGCCCTTTTATCACGTTAAGAGCTTGGTTGCCCTGGTTTCTTCCTCTGGCCTGAAGGCCATTCTTCTCCTCCCTCTTGTTTTTGACCTCAGGTTCAAGAGTGCTAGACCTCCCTGGTTTAGAGGAGACCTTGGCGGCAAGCGCGACAGCCAGTGTGGGAAAAGGCAGGGCAAGGGTGCGAGAGGGCTGCCAAAGGACCAGCTTGCTCAGAACAGTTTCCAAACCATTTAGGAAAGTGGGAAGGAAAGAAACGTAAGAGCAGAGCAGACTTCTGCACTTTTCCAAGCCTCCACTGCTCTCTCCCTTTTCTCTTTTTCTCTCTGTTGCTTCCTTTTATTTACACCTCCATCCTTTCTCACTCCTCCTCCCTTTCCCCTCCCCTCCTTTCCCTGGATGTGCCTCTCTTTCCCCCTTTTTCTCACCCTTGTTTTGCTTTCCTTCCCTCCTTCTTTCTCTCTCTCTCTCCCTTCCCCTGCGGCTTGCCAACTGCCAGCAGATGACATCTCCTTTCATGTTTGGGGCTGAGCAGAGGCTCTGAATGTTCGTTTGATTCCGTTAAGATAATAGCTGGTTCACTGTCAGACGCAGACTGATCAGTTAAAACCTTAATCACTGCCTGTCTACTCACATGGCACTTATTTTTTAAGAGATTAATCCCCTAAGCACTGCACCAGCATACATTCAAGCTCAAAGAAAAGGGTGGGTTTTTATTATTATTTGATGCGTTTACTGTTTCTTTTTTGCTCTTAAAAAAAAAAATATGCACACACACCCCCCCCTCATCTTTTTCGATCTGATGCTCAGAAGACATCTGACCTTTGCCACCTCAGCACAGTGTCTCTCCCCTCACGCCAGGCCCGCAAGGAGGCCGGGAACGCCAGCGGGAGATGGAGGTGGTGCTGCTCCTGCCTTGGGCTTTGAGAGCTGCTGGAAGATTTGCAGGACGGCATGGTGGGATGGGGATGAAGCCTGGTCAGGGCCTCGGGCAAGCTGGGCTCCATCCGTGCTTCCTCACTCAGTGACTATGCCTCCCTTCCCGGTTCAGATGCAGGAAACAGCTCCGGATAAATACACATCGCGGGGCAGCTCAAGCAAGAGGCCTCTGTGAGCGCATCAGATCTGACTGGGGAGGTTAGGTGTCCACCTCTGGCTAGGATTTAGGCAAAGCTGAGCGCCTGCCTGCCTTGAAGCAGCACTCACTCTCCAGGCAGGCTGTGCCGGTGCCCAGCCCTGGTGTGCCACCGCAGCGCTGGCTCTCCCAGCCACAAGGTAACCACAGCCCGAAACCTCCGCCACACCGGCACTTCCAGCGCCTAACCACCAAATACTAATCTAACAGCAAGCTTAAATCTCCTCCTGAGCTAGGATTTTAATTAACGGAGAACACCACATCCCCCTCAACCCATGCAGGAGGTGCAGTAGGTGCAGAGGAAGAAATGGGACTGTGATACAGAGCCCGGCTCCCTGTTTGCCCCAGGGCAGCAGCAATAAACTGCTCCTAGGCAGCATTTTGCATTCACAGAGTTCCAAGCCTTTTACAGAGGAGGCTGCCACCTTCACCTTCGAAGGGAAACAGGTGCTGGAAGCTCATCTGCCTCAAAACCACCCCGCAGGTGAGGGCAGAGCTGCCAGACCATGTTTCCCAAATCAGCGCACTGCAGCTGCCAAACAAAATGATGCTTCTCTCCCCCTGTGGGACTCAGCCCTGGAGCTGAGCTGGGCTGGGGAAGGGGGTGGCCAGCAAGGCAGGGGCTTTCTCTTACTCCTTCAGCATCACCAGAGAAGTGAGGCAATGTTTTCTGAGTGCTAAGGGCCTGTGAAAATTTCTCTGTACATTTGACTTGTGATCAAAGCAGGAAGAAAAGTAACATCCCCAGCCCAAGGTTTGCTTTAGCACTTGTAGAGAAAGTTCAAGAAAAGTAAATCTTTTATTTAACTCCTAGTGAACACTTTTCACACTCCCATTCCCTGTAAGGACCATGAGAAATGACTGATTTCTGTATCCATCCCACTACGGCCACCACACTCCCGAGTGCCCAGCATTTTGACCTGCCTCTCGCTTGAGGTCATGGCTTTATTTGCATGATGTACAGCACTAGGGACGTGGCAGCCCCGGCACACGCGAGGGGTCCCAGGGGTCAGTCTTCAGCTCAGAGGGTGCTGGTGGTCCCCATACTTTGACCAGCACAGCAAGAGCAGCTTGGCCATGTGATATTACGTTCTTCCTACAAAAGGGCTTATCTCTCTGACATGCTGGTGCTCGTGAACCTCTGGCAAGCTCTGCAAAATCTGCTCGTGTGACAAACCAGCTTCCAGAGAGGAACTTCTCAGCTTCTCCCTGTGAAATACAGCTGAGGTTTTGCAACCTCAGCCTGTGATCTGGCAGGACACTCAGCCCTGGAGCCTTCGTTTCCACGTCCTGCTCCTAACCCCACACCTGCAACTCCATCAAAGCGACAGCAGCAGTGTCACCAGCTCCTGGATAAAAGAGGTGGAATTGCTGGCAACAAATGATGACTCAGAATACGGTAAAATAAAATTGGAAGTATATCAGGAGAGGGTTTTGTCAGCTGCCTTTGGCGTTTCCTATTTAAAATGAAAATGTAGTGAGAGAACAGGCTCTGACTGTATTTTGGCAATTTTTGGTGAAGTAAAACAAAGCTGTCGAAAAGATCTATACTATATCTATACATCTATATATAGAAGCTGAGTTCACCTGCAGACCTTATTCTGCTTATTCCCCAAGATATTCTTGAGGTCGGGGTTCAGTGGAGTTGGAAAAAACATAAAGGAAAAAACCCATGGAAATTGAAATAAATTATACCCAGAATCACAGGGATAAACTTTAAAATAAGAAAGCTTACAGAGGAAAGGGATGCAAAATACCTTTCTGCAACGGATGAAACAGTCTCTAACTAATGGAGATTAGGAAAAAACTCTCCCAAAGGAGAGAACAAGGACTGGTTATCCCATAAATTAATAGAATCAATAGTGTCGCAGACCTCAGTCACGGGGTCCTGAATCATTGTGCTAAGTGCTGCAAGTGCGTGAGCACCCTCCTCTGAAGCAGCTGGGGCCGGCCACTACTGCAGATTGCACCACGGGCAGCCGGAGCCCAGATTTGAACTGACCATTCACATCTTTCAAAGCAATGCCAAAAAAAGGCCATAGTAGTGGATGAGTAAAAACACATGAATCTTTTCTGGGGGAAAGGGCGCTTAGCTCTAACTCAAGCCTGACTTGACTTTGATCTTGTATGTTAGACCTGGCAAGAAATTTCCAAGGCTGCGCACAAGTCTTCAGACACACGAGAAGCAATCACCGGCGTTCATTCAGGCCAGAAAGAGTCGCTGCCTCCTCTACCTACACAGAGAAGATTAGCTGGAGTTCACAGCGAATGCTCTTCTCCTACAGGTTTAAGTTAACACACCTGCTTGCAAAGCCACTTAATTATTTTTTTTTTTTTAACGTGGAACTAATTGCTATGCAGAAAGGTATGCTAAGCTACAGGTCCCAGATCTTCAGGTGGGTGTATTTCTGGGGCCACACTCCAGCTCAGCCCCACAGTAGGGTCTGGTGGGAGAACCATTTGCATTTCGGTCTCTGGCCTTAGATGTGTGGGAGGCCGGGCGGTTGCGTTAGTCTCTTCTTGACCCGCGGTCTACGAAAAGCTGGCTGCCTCGCAAACATAGTCACAAGGTTATTCAGAGCACTTGACTGCTTAATGACATTTTAATACACTATTTTATTACAGAACTCCAAGTAAGCTGCTTTATCGTAACAGTTACACTTTTGCCGAGAGATCTCTGCTCTTTCAGGCTAACACTGTTGCGCAGCTACAGTCTACAGAGATCCTTAATCTACCCTGGAAAGCGGATTAAACTTCCTCCCCTTTTATCAAACTGCAGAAGGATCCTCCTCTGCCTGACCCTAAAATAGATGGGCTGTGCACCACGCTCAGAATAAACAGCCTGATACGCTCCGCAAGAGCTGCTTGCTAACACTGAGCCCACGGGGGACTTTGGAGAGACACCTCATTAATAAAAAAGAAAAAAATCATATTCATCAAAAAAAAAGTTCATGGTCTAAACTCGCCAGAATGAGAGACAGCCAACTGCCCACACCTCCCTCTGCCCACCGTCCCTCAGCCAGAGGAAAAGCTGCAACAGGCTTCCCTTTATATTGCCAGCGCAGGACCATGTGAGCTCCAGCTCCCAAAGCCCCTCACAGCTGACTGCCAGCAGGGCATCGCTCCGTGCTTAGGAGAACTGAAACCCCACCGCTTTACCTGCAGCTCTGGCCTCTTCCATTCCTGATGATTTTTAAACCTCTCCTTTTATACAAACAGAGCCTTCCCCTCCATCCTTTGGAACGCGAACATTTAAAAAACCAATCTTATTAAACTTTTAAGATACCAAGGAAACAATTACCCAATTACTTTGTTGGTTATTTACTATTGTTGCTCTGGCTCTGCATGTTGCTTCACAGCCAGAGTTGAGCTTTGCACTTAAGGCTGATATTAATAAATAATAGCCATTAATTAACAATATGCCTCTTGCCACCTTAATTATATATATGCTCTCCGTTCCAGGGCCTTTACATGCCTCTGTGCTCACACCACTCCTGGGCAGGGTTACCAGCTCCCTTGTACAGAGGGGAAATTGCTGCACATGGAGCTTATAGCCAAGCTTCCCAGGGATATTTAAGAGTTTAACTCCCACTGAAACTGCAAATTGCTCCAAGGCTCCCAGCCTAAGAGACTTGCCCAAGCCTGTGGTGGATTTGGGAGCATAACAGCATTTCCCTCAGGTTCACACCCTAAATTCGAGATCCTCCCTTTGATATCTCAGGATTCCGAGACCGTTTAAAAAGCATTAATAAACAAACTCATGCAGAGAACAGGCCACCTCTGTCTCTCAAAGGGGCACCGATGCAAAGAGATGGATGAAGTAACTTGGACGAGACTGCATAAAGGTTTGCTGGAAGCTCTGAAATCTGAGCGCCTGTCTCCTTGTTCCCATCCCAGTGCCTTGACCTCCAGGACCATCTTTGCTCTCTCAGCAAATGAAAATAGGCAGGGTATGACAGATTGACCAGCCAAGCTTCCTGGAGGTATTTCCCACAGATTGTTGCTGAGACATACAATGAAAGCGATAAATATCCCAGTGGGAAATGTATGGCACCTCATCTCCCACTTGTGTTGCTGTGAAGAGCTGGGGATAAATTTTAAAAAGGCCTTTTCCCTCTTAGGGGATAAATCCTTCAGGACCAATCCTCTGGTGGGGAGCAGAGAACAACTGGAAAACCCTGTGACCCTGCCTGAAATCCTGGAGTCAACAAGTGGTCAAGCAGAGGTCAAGAGGCCAAAGTGGGGCCAAAAAGGATGCTTTCTGCCAGGCCCATCTGCTGGCAAACGGACAGCCATCACCCAAAAGGTGCAGCATGGATCAAGCTCCAGAACTCAACTGTTTCTTCCCCCAGACAGTAGCAATTATCATAATCAAGCAGTTGACTCCAATTACGCCTTCCTCTCATTACAGCCAAGGGGATGGACACAGCCACAGCAGCAAAGGGAAAGTTCGCAGCCGTGTCGCCTTTGCATATCTTAATCTAAAATGACAGGGTGTGACATGGGGGGCCGGTGACCCTGCCAGCCTTCAGCTGTTCGTGTGGCAACAATTTCCAGCACCAAATTACTCCCAGGCAGGGCTTGATTGGAGGTTCAAGGCAGCAGGAGAGAGAAGCCATTTAGGGGACTGAAACATTCTTCACAGCCCTATTTAAATACAATTTACATTCCAGGCTTTGCTGTTTGTGCATTGTTAATTGCACCTTGTACCTTAGTTTATTTTATAGTTGAAGGGATTTTTTCTTTGCTGTTGTTTTCAAAGGCATGCTTTCTTTTTCTTTTTTCTTTTCTCTTTTTTTTTTTTCTTTTTTTTTCCTAAGGGGCTGTTGTTCTCAGAATATAGTTATATTTCCTGGAAGGGAAAATAGATTAGTAGATTTAAAGGCCAGAAGGGACAAACAGATCATCTAGATGACCTCCTGTAGAAGACAGGCCAGGACATTTTACTCAGTAATTTCTGTATCTCGATTTGTCCAGACTTAACCCAATACCCTGCATTGACTAAAGTACCCCTTCCAGAAAGGCAGTCTCAATCCGAAGATGCCAAGAGTCAATGTGAATCACTGGTTCCTGGGGTAGCTGGTTCCAGTACATAATCATCCCTTACCTGGAGCAGCCACAGGCAGAGACTGGAACCGTTTCTGGGCCGGAGGGACAGCACAGACACTCGGATCCATCCTGTTTCCATGGTGTCATCTCACAGCTTCAGCTGAAATCTGGTACCCACTGTGTTTGGTTCTTGAGGGAGAGAGGAGAGCACCAACCCAGAAACACCCACCAGCAAAAACGGACAAGGCAGGCAAGTAAGAAGCGCCGTTTGATAAAGCCAATGCCCCAATAGACCAGCATTTTGCCTGCGCTGAGGTCAGAGGCTTTCAAATTCCAGTGCTTTTGATCTGAGATTGTATCAGACCTACGATGACTTGGCCACTCTTGGACAAACATATCGGTCTTTGTTTCCCACATGCCATGATGGTGGTTCCTCACTTTTTTCCAGACCACTCTCAAAAATTTACTGCCCGTTGTTTTCTGGGTGAGATTGGCGAGCCAGTGGAGGATGAGGTACATTGGTTAGAGCTTGGTAAATGGACAATGCATGGACCATTTTCATCATCTTACCACTGATTGAAGAGTTGGTGGTAGGAGAACAAAAAATAATTTAGTTAGATTTGGAAAAAAAAAATGCAAAAGACAGAATGATTCTGGTTTAAGTTGCCTCTTTTCATTCGGTTGAAATGGGGTTTATAAAAACTAAAACAAGAGCATCCACCCAGCTTTTTGCATTACTGAAATACGGTGTAGAGATCAGATTTACCCCATAGTCTTAAAGCCTGTGAACACTGGCAATAAACCCTCTCTTCTGGCTGGTGCCAAACAGCAGGTCAAATCCAGGCAACGCAGCTGCCTTTCCTACCTAAAATCCCGTATTTTTGCACTAATTATGCTTTGCTGCATGCTGCCACACATTGTGGAGGCTAAGAGAGAAGCCTCATTTTCTAACATTGCTTTAATACGTACTGTGTTAGTTGCCTTACAGGAGGTTAATTCAGTGATTACGAACAGAAAATCCTACGCAGCCGAGTTGTGGGGGTGCCGAGGTTCACCTCTTCTCAGATGTACTGTATGAAATGACCAAATGCTGATTTCTAACCTGGTGTTAATGCAAAGTAAAAAGTCTTCCAAGTCCCTTTTCCTTCGCTATGCGGAAAGGGTGAGCGCAGAAATGGAAAATGGATTTTGAATTTCCAGACTTGGGTGGAATTTCAAATCTCAGCTCTGCCTGCAAACCCCCCCCCCCCCCAAAACCCAAAATCGAAAACAACCCAAACAAAACATCTGTTGGGGGAGCACAGGGGTAGAATATTGCAGAACTTTGCACACTCTTTGCAGCTTGTTCCGCTGTTGGTTTTGAAAAGCCAATGGCTTTTGCAAGTGTATGAGATTGTGACCATGGGCTTTCCACCAGGTGAAGAGCCAACTTTTGATGCCTAGTAGCTGGAGCTGGGACCTATTTCTAGGTCTCAGGACGGTTTGCTTCAGCAAAGCTCTGAGAGCTTTGACTTAGCTACACAAGTCTGCAAACAAGGAGCTATCGTCCAGGTGGCAGCCAGGAGGAAGGCAAAACTGCCCAGTGAAATGTCCTGCCACATGGGAAAGGTTTGATTCTGCCCTGAATGACACCAAGCAGCACTGCCAGTTTGCAGCTATTTTGGCATTCTTTTCTTTGAGCCCCATCTGCTGGAGTCCCGTGATTTTATGACACATTTTATCTTTCACTCGTTTGTTCGTATTTAAAAAGCACATTTTTAGCCTTTGCAGTCAAGGACAGAAGCCGTAAGGCCCCAAAAATGAATGAAAGAAAAATGATCAAATCTAAGGAATTTCAGGATAGTCCCACGATTCCACAATTTTTGAATGCTTGTGGCCGGGAATATCTGGTGCTGCCATGGGTAAAAATAACCTCATGGGCCTGGTTCTCATTTACATGAAGGTCCCTTCACACCGGTCTGGCAAAGTTGGAAGCTGATGCAATATAAAAAGAGGTGTCGGTGTAAATGACAACTAAGCCCACTTGACCCCAGTGAGCCTACTCCTAATTTACTCCAGCTCTGGGGAGGTCTGAGTCAGACATCAGCTCAGTAAAACTTGACGGAGAGACAGACAAATGTACGCCGCAACCTGCTGCTGCTCCAGAGGCCTCCAAGCCAATTATTTTTGTGATCTCACTCCTCCCTTCCTTCTTCTTTCTCTCCCCCTTTTCCCATCACATGCTCGTTTCCAGCACACGCACGTCCTTCTGCAACAAAAAGCAGTGCCGCAGAGGAATGTGGAGGGTTTGAAAGCCCCCTGAGAGCAGGTAGATCCATCTGAGCGAGAGTGCCTGCCTCCTCCGAGTCAGGAGGGGAAGGCGGGAGGAGATCGGTTTACATAAGTACTTTGCCATATGAAGAAATAATTTAGTGGTATTAATAGAGGTTAAAGTTTCCCAGGAATCCAAAACAGGCCCCGCAGACACAGGTGGGTTCTTTCACTCACAGGGACGGGGAGAGTAACGTGACTCCCTCTGGCGAGGGGGAAACCGGAGGGCGATGGGGGGCAGAGGCTCTGCCGTGGCCGGCGGTGCGTGCGGAGGGTGCGGTGGGTCGCACTGCCTTGCCGGCTGATTTACGGTGGGGCATGATGGGCTGTGAGACAGGGGCTTTGCTGAGGGATGCGGTAACCACGCCGCTAACCCCTCCGCGCTGGCTGCCAGGGCAGGACAGGATTTTTGCCAGGGCAGGGGGTGCTGGCTATTTGGGAGGTAGGAGCCAAGTTCCAGATCAAACTCGTGATCGGGGATGCTGGCAACACACACACACACGTACACAAGCGTGAGCCAAGCACTGCCCAGCGCATCTGCCGTGGCCTGAGCACGCTCCCTGTGTGGGGCAGAAGGAGCACGTGGCCTTGCAGACACGTGCAAACAGGTACGTGCTGCTTCTTGGATGGAGCATGCACCAAACGTGCGCAGCAACGTGCGCGGAGTGTGTGTGCTGCGCAATTACCTGCACCACAAGTATCTGCCTTTTCAGAGCTCGGATGCCACAGACCAACCTGAAATCTTCTCCCACTTTGGCAGAATGCCCCAGCTGATGCCCGGCTACGATTCACCTCCAGTGCCTCCTGGAGAGCAGGACTTCATCCCGACTAAACGGATGAAATGGCAAGGAGCACGGAGGGGGCTACACTCGAGAGAGTAGCAAGCCTAAATCCCCCTTTGTTTAGATTAGGATCTGAGATAATGTTGCTGATTCTCAAACACGGAGCTTTTTACAGTCCAGGGAGTTTTATGCCACCCCAAAAATAATAATCTCTCAAAGCTCTAGGGATTACAGTGCTTTCACCCTATAAAACACATGGGAACAAGCTCCAGCCCACCCGATGTGGGATTGTGCTGCCTTGCACTGGTTTGGGATTTGGCCCACAGCCTCCAGATCACAGACTTTTCACAGAACACGTGGCTGCTGTTCTGCTCCGGAAGGGACTAACAAAGAAATAAGAATATTTGTTAATATTTTTTTTCCACCGAAAAGCAGTTAAACCTCCTAAGACACTTTTTCCAGACATCTAAATCCTTCAAAAATATTCTCTAGACTCCATAAAACTTACATTTTCCCTGGGTTCTCCCACGAGTTATTAAAAACCTGAAGTCCCCACCTTAAGAGCTTAGAGTTTGGTCATGATCAGCAAACCAACTATGTAGAATGGCACCTTCTTGTGTATTCAGAGA
Organism: Falco naumanni; assembly: GCF_017639655.2. NCBI lineage: Eukaryota > Metazoa > Chordata > Aves > Falconiformes > Falconidae > Falco > Falco naumanni. Next base: position 3,691,489 of record NC_054070.1, read on the forward strand.
CACATCTACTAACTTAGCGGGGAACAGCAGAGTGAACTGCAGGACCGGCACAGCCAAAGGAGAACAGCCAAGACACTAAAAAGGGAGAAGTGATTTTCTGGGTATCCAGGCTAAGACAGATTGAGGGATGCATTTTTGAGATGACAGAGGCTTGGCACTCTCTGAAAAAGCAGGGTTCTTTGACAGATACCCCAGCTTGGCACAACAATGTTCGTAGCTGTTGGAAAACAGCTGTTGTATTCTCACTGTTTACTCTTTTCTTGACAAACACCTGAAAGAGTCAGAATTTTAACGGCAGCATCTTTGGTCTCTTCCAAAGAGGTTCTTAAAAATCGAGATGTTTTTTCAAGGACCTCTCAAATGGAGGCTAGAAGAAAATCTCTGTATCCAGTCATCCATCCATTCATGCATCACCACAGCATCAGAGCGCTGCTGTTACCGGTACGGCACAAGGTAGAGCCTCTCCCTCCCAGCAGAGGTACCTGTACGGAGCCTTTGGGCGGCAGGTCGCTCACACCGAGCTGTGTTGGGCGCAAAGCCTCCCCTGTGCATCAGGACAAGCAAATGATGTGGCTCAAAAGACACCCGGCAGAGAGTCAGAAGAGGGTAGTTTTTTTTTTCCCAGAGCTGCTTTTCTAGACCAGAACCGTGCTCCAACACTGCTGGAATCAAACAGATTGTAATACCCTCCCCTGGTTCACTTAAACATCAGTTTGTCTGGGGCGTGAACTCTGCCAGCAGCAGCTCCTCCAAAGTGCTTAGCTCTTTCTTTCCTCCTTTTTTTTTTCTTTTTTTTTTTTCTTTTTTTTTTTTTTTCCTTTTTCAAAAAGCTTTCTCTTTTCCTCCCTGCTCTTACTTCGCTCCCTGTCTACCTCCCCGTAGCCTCCCAGAAGCACTGGCGTGTTTTTAACCCAGGCATGAAACAATCCCACAGCCACAGATTGTGATGTTTCAGATAACATACGGAGAATGTAAATCCTGTCAGCAAGTGCAACAGCCATAAAAGGCTAAAATGGATTCCTGCGGATTAGAAATAAAACACAGAAAGGGCCCTGTTCTCTCACTTTCCTCATCTCACAACCTCCTCCACCTCCCCTAGCCCTCCCTCTCCTCACTCCCCTTAAAAAATTGCCTGGAAATGCAAGGGGTGGTGTTTTTTTTTTTTTCTGGGTTTTTTTTTTTTTTTTTTCAGCAACTTAAAAGAAAAATAAAATACATTCCAGGAAAAGGACTGCTGCTAAGAAAACTAAAACCAGAAAATGCTTAAAGATGTTTTAATGACTTAAACACAGGGCTGGGATTGTGTCTAAAAGTTTCCACATTTAAAAGAAAAAAGCAAATTCAATATTAAATGTCCCCCACTACCACTGCTGCTGTATTTCTTTCTCGAACCATCTGATTTAAGCAGCATGTTATTAACACGGCCAGCGCGAACAGACACGAGCCTACATTTAAGCAAAGTTTACGCTTCTGTTCCAAACCAGAAAGGCACAACTGAAAAAACGCTCCTAAAAATAATGAAGGCCACGTGAGCGTGGGTCCAAGAGGCTGTTAACAAGCAGCTGACAAGTTTCTGCTCTAGGAATTAGACCCTCATTTAGAAGGAGATTAGCAGAAATCTTCTTTCTAATTACGGAACAAGCCCAGCAATCTCTCCGCTCCAAATTTGCTGTTCTGCTGGAGGCGTGCGGCCGGCTCAGCAGACAAAGAGCCTCCCTCCAGCCAGAGGTGTGGTTCAAGTGCTGCTTCAAAGCCTCGGGGTGAGGCGAGCAGGGTCAGTTCTCAGCTCCCTTCTGAAGCCAACCCATGTAATTTGTCACGACCGGTAGCTTGTGTTGTGGAGCGGCCTGACTGCTGATCTGGCATGAAGGGCTGAATCAAATCCTTTCACAGAGCAGACAGTGCGGTCCTTCTAGGTCACGGCAGAGGTTAGGGCAGGGCAGGGTGCTACAGCTGCCTGCAGTGTATTCGGCCTTTGGATATGTTCAAAGGGAGATGTGGGGAAAGCCCCATGCTAAAATGTTGCCTTGCGTGCAGGAGCAGGAGAGACCAAGCTCCTGTTAAAACCAGCAGCCGAGAAGTTAACATGCAGATACACCGTCTGAAATGCACAGCGTCAGGAGCGTTTTGTTTAACCGAGCAAAATCTAGAGTATTCTGGGCGGAATGTGAAAACTCCAGATTTGAGCTGCTGCTTTTAGACAAATAATCAGGCAGACGACAGGCTAAGTTTGCCTATGGAGCATCACCCGTCATAGACACACAGACACACACGTACAGACACGAGGTGTACCCACAGATACAGCTGCTCCCCAAAACAACCCAGTCCCTGTCAATGGTGGGGTAGGGAAGCTTTCGGTATTGCAGAGCAAAGACGTTACCAGGGTGGGAACTCTCAAAGGTCCCTGTGCCCTGCTCGGAGCCAAGTTTGCCACCCCTGCTCCCACCTCCCACCTCTACGCCCTCCCAGCCTTGCTTATCAGCCTGCATCGGCAGGTTGAGAGCCTGCTGAGAAGCCAGAACCGCCCAGAAGTGTTGGAGAGATGAACAAATCCTAGATGAGGGCTGGGACATGTTGACTGAGGCTGAAGACCCATCCAAAGGTGCACGTGTCCCACAGGATTTCCCAGAGAGGAAAGTGTGGGAATCAAGGGAGCTCCTCGCTGTTCATCGCAGTTCTCCAACCACTTACCCAGGGTCTGACCCTCTGTTTTCTTCCAGCATACGCAAATATTTTGGGGACAAGCCAACAGACTGAAATAAAAATCTGCCTGCATGCAAAAGGGTGGTTATATCTAGCTAGATCATATCATCATCATCATCATCATCATAATCAGATGGTGTAATAGAGCCCTCAGTGGGGCTACACCGATTTGCACCCACTGAAAACCTCCCTTCCTATATGCAGCCTGGCTGTGAAACCAGCTGCAACAGGGGCTGTTACAGAAAGAAAACAAAATGAGGTTAGTGTCTTTTTCCTGAAGTCAGACTTGATGGACCTAAGGCTCTTTTCACAGTTTGAGAGGTGGAGAACCCTCTCCTGCAGGGACCCTCTGGGAAAACAAACCTGTGTGGGACCAGGGGATCTACCAAACCTCAGCTGAAAGCAACCCCCCTGCTCTCCAACCCGTCTCCCCCGTTGCAGGAAGGACCTGCAGAGATGCAAACCCAAAACGACTCCTCAGCAGCTACTCTGACAACCTCTCTCCATCTTCATCCGAAAGCTCGTTTCTCTTTTCGAGTCAGCATTGCAGAGGGGTGGTTGTGTTTTTTTATTGTTATTTTATGGAGAACGTGCAAGCGTGTTTCAAACCCATTTCCATCCAAAAGAGTAGGAGGCCGTAGTCAGACTTCCCAGACCACAAAGACGCACAGCTCAATCTCTTTCCAGCCAGAGTTTCCATTGTATCCTTCCCAGATGGACTTTTAAAATGTGTGTGTGTGTGTCTGCGTGTGTTAGTATGTGTCAGTGTGTGCACAAACGTTGTGTGTTTTCGCTTCTCTTAAAAAACCAAGAAAGAACAGAAAAAAGGCAAGTGAGTAAGTGAGGCTTTTAGGAGGTTAATAAACTGACCTGTTGCCAAGTTGGATATGTGCGTGGAAGGGGGGAGCTGAGGGTTTTAATCCCCGTTTTTGATAAATAGAAGACATTCTAGTCATAATAAAACGTGTTTTACACTTGAGGGGAGGAATAAGGGGGAGAAAAAAGGAAAGTTTTGGCCAAGCACTGCAAGCTCCTGAGCCCAAACAATGAGGTTAAGAAACATAACTGTAACGCATTAGTAAATTGACAATGAAATTGCAGTTACTTCACTGGCTCTTTATTAAATAAACACAGCCTGAAATGGACCTGTCTGCCCCGGAGGTATTTGTATAGGGTTCATATTACTAACTCAACACTGCTGCTAACACACTCTCAGGCACTGCACACCCTGGAGTGCAAACACATTCCAGAGCAGACCCTGCAAGGTGGGGCCGACCTTGCTTTTCCCCTTGTCACTTTTTCCCTTTCGTGTGGACCCCGGATTTTATAGACACTGGCTGCTACCATGACATTTTATCCACAGTCACAGCTCCTTTCAGGACCCGTTGAGAGAACGGCGGGCGTGAATACACGTGCTAAGAGCACACTCGTGGACTAGCTCTCTCCTGCACCCTCCGTTTCTCTTCCTGCCCCCTCTTACCCCTGGGAAAAGGCCCTCCTTCCCCAGGACTCCTTCACGTCCTGCAGCTCATGGTGGCTGCTTGTCCAGAGCTCCAGCAGTTCTGCTCCTGATCAGCGATCAGCCCTCCCACCTATTCACACACACCCCCTCCCCCCCCAAAAATCGCACCCTGTGACAGCATCACATCAATAGCCATTTACCCCTTGCAGCTACAACCCCAGGCAGCAAACATCACCACTTCCCATTCACGGGCTGTTATAACTCTTCACACAAGGGGCTTTCAACAGCACAGCTCCATCCCTGTCCTTGTATATATTGATCTAATCAACAGTCTCGACACTTGCGCCTTGGCCTCACCTGCAACCATCCAACACTGCAGCTACAAGTGGCAATCGTAATCAACGACAAGAAGCTATTGCATTTGGAGATACGGCTGCGAGTCACATGCAAGGTGAAAAGCCACCTTGCAAAACCTTCACCTGTAGTTCTACCTCACCATTGAGACCTACCAGCCCAGCCAAATCCCAGTCCCGCTCACGCTGGCAAGCTCAGGTAATCCATCCACACACACACATGCACATGTTGGAGACAATAGGAACTTCAGCATGTTCAGCACCTTGCAAGGCCTTGAACAGCTGCCAATGTCCTTTGGAGATGCGCCAAGCCAGTTCATAAGATGTGAATGATAGAGATTCTCAGCAGCCCATGGGGTCTGTAGCAGGCTGTGCTACTGTTGGCTTGCATGGCCACGACACGCTTTTCCCCTTGTTCTAAGACATACCTCCTGTGGAGTCAGGTTTTCACAGTGAGGAATTCTATTCCTGCCTGCAAGTAGAGCGAAAGCGCTCTGCTCTTCTTTCACGTGGGACCAAAATAAAAAGAAGCAGTGGGTTAAGTATTTTCTTGCTCCCACTGTTGTCAAGGGCTTGATGGGGAAAACATCAGACTCTCACAAGGGTAAAACACAGAGATAGGACCAAATGATCTTGTGTAGAACAGGGAATTTATCTGTCGTTAATTCCGTCTAACTAGTCTCCACCTAGACTTGAAATTTTCCCAGCTACTCAAGGCTCACATTTTCAAACCTTCATGCAGAAGTCTGATGTGATAAGAAAGTGCACCAAAATCCGTTTTGTTTCTGCAGCAATTTCTTCAACACCTACACAAACCTGAGCCTTGGAACAAGCGCAAGGCCATCCAGCAGATGCTGAGCAGCCTCCATGCGTGCTCCTGCAGAGAGCAGCCAAAGTCAGGTGGATAAAGAGAAAGAAGGAAGAGGAGATGCAGCTACTGATGGGATTTTTAGTAATATGGAAGAAGAGATGGACATTTTGCAGACAAGCCTCACTGACACAGAAGGCAGCAGATTTAAAGGCCGCTGTAAAAACACAGTACAATAACATCACATGGCTTTACTAAATCTAAGTGCCAAAGACAAGGGCAGGGATGCTTTGCAGCGCACTTACAGATGGGATACTGATGACTTGGGCTCCTTCTCTGCGTCCCTTCCCCTTAAGTGCCAAACTGCATTAAAATCCATCAGGATCAAGCTCACGCTATTTTCTTAGTCATCCTGTTTTTTCCATATGAGTAAATGGTGTTGTTGGCACATCTAACTTTTGGAAGAGCTTACCAAAACGGGGGGAGAGGCAGCAAATTCTCAATTTGTTTGGGATCCTTAAAGCAAGACTGGATGTCTCTCCCTAAGAGACAACGCTCCAGCCCCACCAGAGACTGCCTGGACTGAGTAGGAGCAGTGGGTGGAAATCCCTGGCCAGCCCCATGCAGGAGGTTAGCCTAGCCGCTCCAAGGGATTCCGTCTGGCCTTGCAGCCGAACGTGAAATCGCAGAGATGTCTCCTGCCTTGCCAAGAGCAGTTTTAATTTTGTAAGGGAGTGAAAGGGAGAGCTTTCCACTCAGTTCTTTCATTCATATAGACTGGTGGAGTTTCAGCCTTTTTTTTTTTTTTTTTTTTTTTTTTTTTTTGTCCTCCCTCCCCGGCTTGTTGAAGCCTCCAAGTTTCCCTCTGGAAATTCCATCCTGGGATGGTTTTCTCTTTGAATTACCTTTTGCAGACTTCTCAGGTGCAAACCAAAGGCCTCCAGGGGCCAGGACTGAAAAGCTCTGCAAATTCAAGTGAATGTAAATATGAAGATGCCCTGTTCATAGATTTGAGCTGTCTTTCACAGGAGTTTTTTGGACAGGAGTCGGTCTTGGCTGTGGATGGGAGGAAAGGTCTCTCCGAGAAGATGGCTCTGTGCTATGGTGCTACTTGTTCACAGAGATACTGTTGAAATAAAAATTAAGAGAAAAGCAGTACCATATGTCCCCAAGGATTTTTTAAGGCATATGAATATTATTCAAAGGTCCTGAAAGTTTCACCTTCCTGCTCCTATCAACACAGCAACTGCCAGAGTTGGGGAGCTGGGGCCAGTAAGCTAAATATCCTTCCTCCAGAGGCATGATGTTTGGACTAGCTATAGCAAGTGGCAGTGACATGGCAACATCAGCCTCAGCTTTCTTGTTAGGTTACCTTACCTAAAGCAACATCCACCACTGGTGGCCAGCTTGTGAGCCTCCAGCAGTAAAACCAAGATTTGAAATAGTTTGCGCCAGTATCTCATCTTCTCCTTCCACAAATAGAAACATGGAGCACCTGGGTTCATTGCTCACCTTGATCATCTCCCGATCCTGGCAACATGCATAGCAGGTCCACAAGACATGGAGGCTAACCAGCTGTTTAAAGAGGTTCTAACCTTTTCCTAACTAAGATCTCATAACCTTTGTGGACTTACACTTTGTGGGTAAGTCATGAGAGAGAGACTGTAAGACAAACTTTACAGTGAATTACACCAGTCTCTTGGAGTTTCCCTCTTTCCCCATCCATCCAGGTGGTTTTACATGTCCTTTATTCCTCACAGAGGTTTGTCCCTGCTTTCAGAAAGCTCCCACCTTCCCCTTGCCCATTTTCTAGGCATTCACTTGACATCTGGTAAAGAGGGATATAAGCCACTCCGCAATGAAATCTTACCCTGCCTTTTTTTCCAGTCTGTCTGACAGAACAAGTCAGCTGTGGGCCTCACCAACAATTTTAAACAAAACCCCACAATCCAGCAGGTCAGGCCATTTTAGCATATGTACCTTTTATTTGTAGTGGACTGTTAATAATTAAGTGATGCCTTTCATACAGACATTTACAATAATTTAACCTTGCCCTTGCTGTGTAATTTATTCTTTGCAGAAGCCAATAAAAATAAAGGCCCCATATTTCGTCTCTCTCTCTCTCTCATTCTCTGTACATATATATAAATATATATACACACATATATCCAGAATAGTGTAATAGGTTTCACATATTGTTCCATAGGTATCATTAGAGTAACAGAGCCAAGTGTCTCAGTTCATATGACTCTCTTTATAGGTGCCTTATAATCCACATAAAATTGAGTTTATGTTTCCTCTCCATCCATGGATTCTAAAACAAGATGAGGAAGGGTTTTCCCTCTCTCTCTTTCTCTTTTCCAGTCCTCGCTGCACCTAATTCAAAATTTGCCGTTGTTGGTAAAGACCAATCTTTCAAGAGCCCAACCGTTACCAAACTGGACATCCCTTACAATCCATCTCTTGTAATGTCTTACCTTTGACCACAAGTATTAAGGACTCCAGGAAAAATGTCTGAACAATGGCTGTAGTAGACAAGTAGCAAATCGCCTGCCCGGGGAGGAAGACCCTTCCTAAGTTTGTGAGTCATTACTCCTGTGTCTAAAGCCACAGAACAGAGAGCCCAGCAGGTAAGTGGAATAGAAGCAAGGGAAGGGACTAAAACCAGAGACTTATTTCCTCTCCAAAAATAAGTGAGGAAAAAAGCACGGGGGGGGGGGGGGGGGGGGGGGGGGAAGAGCCAAAGCTAGTACTATTGGCTTCACTTCCACAGAAAGTCCTAAAGAGGCTACACTGAGAAACAAAAGAAAAATATTTTCCCCTAAAGAAACATTAGTAAAAACACATTTATTAAAGCACAAAAAAATTCCATAACACTTAAGAGACCTGATGCTCTGGAAAGTGCAGGCCTGACCGCTGTCTGTTAGCCAGCAAGGCTGAGAGGACACAGCCAGTGCCCACGCAGACTTGCTCCTCCAGCAAGGACGAGCTGGAGAGCCTGGTTTGCCTGTCTACCTGTTCCACATACAACCAGAGTGACCAGCACAGCACAGCTTGGACTGATCCAAGCAGCTATGGAAAGGGGCCTAGAACCTCAGCTGGACCGTTCCTATGCTCCCAAAGTAAAGACTAGCTTTGCTGTCCTTCCCGAGGTCTAACCTACTCTTAAAAAGCTCCTGTATTAGATATTCCACTTCCTTAAAGGCAACCGTGCCGTGCAATTAAGATGCTCAGGCTATGTCGGAGAGGCTGAGACACATCCAAGCACTATGGATCTCCCAGCACATGTGGCCAAGAACCTGTGGGTCACAGAGGGGACATGCTTCCCTTCTGCCATACGCCCATGGTAATGCTACAAAAAAATTTCCATTCAGTCCCAGCCACAGCTTTTTTCCTGTAGAGCAGCAGCTCCTAAGGGACAGGAAAGCACGTCCGTATTGTTATTGTTGTTATTATTCACCAGTGTGGCAGGGGGAGAAAGGGGCAGGGACAACACGGCTACTGGTCCCTGGTGCGTGGTCAGCTTGCGGAGCACGGCTGTTTGGTCCATATGAGGTGATGGAAAACTTTCCTTAGCGTCAGGTGTTGCAGCTGAGTGTGAGCTGCTCCAGTTACACTCTCGGCAAGTGTTATAAACACACAGGCACAATCTAAATATTTATGGCACATGAAATCTCCCGTCTGCTGTTCCTCAGCAGAGGGAGAAGAGAGAAGGGAGGGTGGGAGGGTGAATTAAGAGGTGATTATTGTGCAGGGCCTGTAAAATCAAAATATGGAATCAAGATGTTTTCAGTCCCCAGGAATGGTGACCACAAAGAGGAGCCAGGTGTCACCTCCCTGACGCTGACCTAAGAGGTTTGCCACAGACTGGGGTCAGCTGGCCCAAGCCATGGCTGGGAGAAAACACTCAACTTCCACCAGCCGAAGCGCTGCTATTTTGCACCAGATGGAAAACGTGGTCCTGGTTTCGTGGTCTCCCTTTTCCTCTCCAGTATCTCCTGAGGGACTGATTGCTTCAGCTTGTAAAACCTTTCTGGGGCAGTGAAGGAGGAGTAGAGCAGGCTGGGAAATTATTTCCCTGCCCTTGACAAAAATTATGATAGAATTTGTTTTCTTATTCTATTTTTGCTCAAATCTCTGGGGTTTTTGTTAAAGGCTTAAAAAAAAGGGAGGGGGGGGGGGAGGTGGGAAGACAAAAAGAGACCCAGACTGAGGAAGTTCAGTGTGTTTCTGGAACAATTGCCCATTGATCCAACCTGTAAAGCACGGAGTGTCTGAGGGTGATAGGATCATCTCGCCACAAAGGAGAAGCGGAGCTGCTTTAGGAGAAGCGCTCCGCTTAGCATAGCTTGGGAAGTTAGTACTGACTGAAAGGGCCTCACCAACAGAAATCCCACCGGCGCTGGTCTCTGGTGCTAGCAATTGCCGTTTCATCACCAAGGCAGGAACAGAGGACAAAGTTGTTTACGGGTACACACGTAAATTTGGTCGGGTACCTGAACAGCCCACCAGCAATCTCCTCCAGATCAACACAGAGGCCTGATGAGGAGAACAGATTGCAAATACAATTTCAGGACCGTAACATACCGCGATTCCCAAAGATGTATCTGCCCACAGACAGAAGACACGGAGGGCAAGAGCATTAGCCCCTTGCATAATGTAAATTCAACAGGGAATGCTGACCCATGACTGGCTTGAGCAGACAACCCCTGTGAAGACTGCTTGGAGAGCAGGCAGATGAGCTCTCAAGGTGCTTCCCAGACCCCTAGTTCAGATTTTGCACTATTACTAGAAGAAAAAGACAATACGGAGGGTAGCTCCCCTACCGCAGGGTGCTCTTTGTTTGCACTGGTGTTAAGACATCAACAATGTCAGATCCTGAATTGATGGTTCTGACTGAAGGCTTGGTGATGCCCAGCTGGAAATAAAGCAAGTCCTTCCTTCACGTGTTGGAGCTGCTGCTTGCCCGTGTTCCAATAACCCCATTGATTTCTACCAGGAAGAGTGACACCACGAGGAGTGATCGTTTTCTGGTTTCTGATGGCTTTGGTTTCTGGCCGCCAGAAAACGGAGAGAACCAGCACATGGGAATTTGTGTACTGCTCTGTTTTCAAAGGAGTGTGTTCAGTTAAGGTGGGGCCCCCCAAGTTATTTTTAGCTCAGTACAAATAACGGAGCAGAAGGCTTTGACGTTTTTCCTGAACGAGTCCCAGGACCAAATTAAAAAATCTAGGCGATTTAAGCTCCGATCAGGAATTTTTATAACCTTTCACCTTGATTTGTGCTGGCTTTGGTGAGTTTGAGCACAGGCCGGTGATAGCAGTGGGAGGATCAGCAGGAAGAAATGCACGGGGTACGGTTGAGGTGAGCTACGCCAATGGAGACCTCATTTTTATGTCCAAAATATGGGCTTTGTTCCTTCTCAGATCTGCTCTGCAAAGTTGCTGAGCAGTAACTCTTGACTTCAAGGAAGTACTCCAGTGCCTCAAAGGGCTGAGGGCTCGCTGTTGCCAAATTAGAGTAAACAAGCCAATTTCCACGTCCCTCGGAACTGCAAGCAGGCTGATAATCACTCGGGAGAAAGTTCAAGTGGAGCTGGGCCTCAGCAGTAACAAAGCCAGGGCACGTTCTAGTTGGCACACCCAGATGGATGTTTACACTCACACCCACAGAGGCGCCAACCCCAATCTCCTTCCATTGCAATGACAGGCCCGACTTTGCAGGGCTTCCAAAGGCGTAACACCTCCTGCCCTGCAGAGGAATTTTACTCCCAGAAGGCTGAGAAGGTTTTCCGTAGGAATCTGCCGTTGAGAAAGGCGCTGTTTTCAAATACGCAAAGTGAGACATCGTTTACTGCTCACGTTCCATAAGCCACACACCATCTCGGTCAAAAGCTGGAAGAAAGGTACTGGCTTGAGTGGACTTCTTACGGACTCACCAGGGTTGCTCATCAGCGAGACAAGGGGTAGCTTTCCAGTTCCTCTTATTATATATTTCCAGGGTCTCTCATTTAAACCTCTTCTATGCCTCTCTACCATCAACCCAGCGAAACAAAGTACCTTCCTCCAGGGACAGCTCAGCTGACTGCACAGCCAAAGGTAAAGCTACTGTGGACGTTAAGAAGCCTCCACGCTACCCCCCGTCTGAGCTCAAATCTCAAAAAAGCCCAAAATCTCCAGCTCAAACTAATAGACACATCTGCCAACAACTTCTTTTAATTTTTTGGAACGACTCTATAGATTATTTCATTGCCAAGAAAAAGAAGAGATATTTATGATGGTGACTGAAAAGCCTTGAAATTCCAAGTCAGATCCTCAGTGGTGTAAACTGGAGCTGCTCCAGTGAGTCAAGGGGACACTGCCAATTTACACAGGTTGAATCGGCTCTCTAGTTTTATCTGCCTGGCTCTCTAGCACACATGGACGCTTAAAGGTAGCTTATTGAGGTACTATATGAGTATCTGCCACTCTGTCCTCTGGAGTCATCCAGTTGGAAGAGAAATATAAGGGCGCAAATGCAGAAATAAACCCAGACATTTGTTCCTACCTTGAACTTGGAGGTAGCTGGTGTTGCAGCTTTGGCATGAAAGTGGGAATTGAAAGCTGGCCAGAGAGAGAACACCTGGTGACACAGTGCCAGGCAGTTTCCTTGAAGGCACTGGGTCTGTCCTATAAACCAGGCATGGGCAGGAATCTTTAGTTTGTGACAGAGCTGTGAGTATTAAAAACAGGTACCACAGGGAGGTGTTTCAGCACCAAAGCAATAGGAGCACGGGGGAGTTCTAGAGGTATAAAACACATGTGCTTAACATTCAGCAGGTGCTCAGGTATATATAAAGTGCGGCTCAATGGATTTCCTAACTTCCCTGTCCTGAGGTTCTTCATGAATACAGTTTCCCCAGGTGGGTCTCATTGAGAATCAGGGCCTTATTTAACATCAGGGAGGTTCTTTTGATCTGTTAAGTCTCCTGGTTTCCATTATAACCGAGACATCTTTTTGAGAAGGTTAAGGAAATGTGTATTAAATAATAATGGCCTTTATTCTTACTCTTCGGAATTAAAAAAAGAAGTATACAGTCAACAGAAAAATATAGGTACGCTATAGTAGCATGCAACTGAGGACCTTCCTGAAGGTCCAGAAGACTGTGGTATTAGCAAATACACACATCAGTAACTTTACTCATGGCAATAGTCTCCATTATCTTAAACTACTCACACTGGTAAAGTGACTCCATGATTGAAAGTGCTGCAGGATTGGGCCCAGTGTACTCAACAGCGCATTTTAAAAAATTTAAATGTATCTAATCCCTTAAAAAAAAAAAAAAAAAGTAAACCAATTGTGACCTCCTGGCATCCTGTGAATTTAATGGGGAGTTTTGTCTGCACAAGGAACGATTCCTTTGTTAGATCAGAACATGCTGAATTTAATCTCAGAATGAATTTTTATGGCCAAGACATAACCCACCCTTGAAAAGAAAGAGAGTTTATAATGGAAAGGCTGACACAATCTGAATTATAGAGCTATAAATGACAGCACTTTAATCATTCGATTAAAGTGACCAATCACTTCCAACAAAGAGGTGCTTGAGCCAAAGCTATTGTAGCAGGTGGAAGGATCCTCCATTGACTTCAGAGGTCTTTGGATCAGGCCCAGATAATTTATGGATTTCAACTATTTTATATTCATTTCAATCCTTATTCCCCTAAATATTTAAACACGTGTTAAATAGTTATTGTTTGTGCAACCTGGAACTAATCTCAAGTTTCAGACTAGGCCTGGGTGTAACTATTTTGCCAACTGGTACTCAGATGAGCTAGATTAAAAAGGCTCTTACTTGAATTTGGTATTATATTTTACTTAGCTTTTTGATTTACCCCGATTGATTTAATGCATTTGTCACCTTTTGTTAAAGCACATATTGACACTGCAGTGCAGTGGTTTTAATTGTGTGGGTTTAAAAACCCCGCAACTACCCTCTCCAGTTATTTGGGGTTTCATTTTCATTTTTTTTCATGTTTGGGGAAGAAGAAAAGACACAGGGAAGAAAAAAAAAAAGAGAAAATGGAAGGTTGAAAATGATTGGGTTTCAGGAAAAAAAATATTTTTGGCAATGAAATCAGGAAAAGAAGCAGGGGTTTTGAATAGTGAAGCTCACCAGCTAAGCCTGGGAAAAAAACTGAACTGAGCTCTGAAACTTTACCTTCCTTTAATTATACAGGTGACATTTCAGACATTTAGTCTGATTTTTTTGCATCTGCATATTGAAAACACGCTTTTAAAAATACTTTAAAAAATAGCTGCTACAGAACATTTATTTAGTGAAAAGTAAATCTTATAAAAATTCAATTGCAAAGTAGTTAAGGTATTTGAATTTTTTTTAAAGAAGAAGAATCCCAAGAAAGAAAGTATTTGATGGCTAATAATCTCATTTCAATATAATAGGACCTTTCTTTTGCAAAGAGCAAGACAGGTTAAAAGATATAATTATGACTTTGCAAACTCTCCCAAGTGCTACGAGATCATCTGACAGTTCTGATCCCGGGCTCAGCTCTCAAAGGGGAAAAGTCTTTGTCTAGTTAGAGAGTTAAAGAGACAGGATCCCTATTCCACCCTCTGCCTACATTGCAATTTAACTGTCAAAAAAATCCAAGCTGCAAAATTGTCTTATTCCAACACAGCGCAGGAAAAGAGAGAGAGGTTTGAAACTGACCTGTCAAAAGCACCCTGTTTAAAAATGTATAATATATTTTAAACATTTTTTTCCAGAGGTACTTAAAGGTTAAAGATGTGCCAAAGAAGTAGGATGGATTTTTTTTCCCCCCTTCACTAAAGCTTTTTAAAACAATTAAAATAAAAAAAAAATCATTTCAAAATTAGGGATCATCAGTGTAAAAAATCCCCTGAAGATCAAAAGGAACACATTAGAATCACATTAATTCCGATTTAAAAAAAAAAAAAAGGAGAATAAATCCCCTTTTTCAATGGAAAGAGAAACTTCGAGGACATTTTAATAGTGTTTTCATTGTCAGAATTTACAAGAAGGTGGAGCAGAGTGTCTGGAAGAGACGAAGACCGAGGCAAGCACTGAGCCATGAGGAAAGATAGAGGCTGCTGTCGACAGTCCGTCCTGGATATTCTTGGGCTGTTTAAAGCTTTGCTTTTTTTAATGTTTCAAAATAGTGAAAGAAGGAGGGGAAAATATTTTTCCCGAGTAACCAAACAAAAGAAGCCATTTCTTAAGGGGGGGTTTCCAAGGAGCCACAAACAAACAATTCCAAACCATTTTTTTACCAAATATAGATGGCAGACGGCTGGACACGACCAAAGGCTTTTACACAGTCCACCCGCTTGGCATCGTGCAGTACCACGAGCGCGTGACATTGCGCCAAAGCAGGTCCAATCTGTCAAGATTACAGCAGCAGTTCCCTCGCCCAGGAGCACTTCAACAGGATCAGGCCCCGAAGCGTGTCAGCAAACGCCAGCGGGAGCCCGGAGGCTGCAGGAAGGTCAGACTGGGATCTGTACACGAGCTGTGTGTTTATCTCTTAGAGCATGCGATGCATTCCCCTAAGCAGGGACCCAGGGGCCAAATTTCCCTATTATCCATCATACTGCAAATCGGGAGTGAGCCCTGCACAAATCAGGAGTCGGTTCCTCCGAGACAACAGTTCCCCCATCTGATAGAAACCAAGTGAGAGTGCGTTCAGGTCTGTTCATCCCGCCCCAGCAAACACTACAACAAATTGGAGCAACTGTGAGGACTCTCGCACGAGCAGCCTCTTTGTAGCCTTCATTTGCTGCAGGCGGGCTTGTCACCCAAGGAGCCGGTTGGGGTTTCCTCCCTCCTAATCAGCAAATTGTAACCTGCTCCTTCCCAGATGTGGCTCGACTAATGGTCCTGCCGTATGTCTGGCGGGGGCACAGGCCAAGCTGTTTCACACACGTGATTGCACGGAGAGCCGAGGGACAGGCAGAGCCGCGGGTGAGAGATTTGTAGCTTTTGGACAGAAAAGTTGCAAGATAATGTCCTTCCCTATCCCTCTTTGGCATTTTAGATCTTTCCCATAAATGAGTCCTCTCCCAGATGCTTAGGTCCCAAAGCCACCAAGAAAAATGGGACTCCCGTTTGGGCTCTGCCACTGGTCCTTCTAACCGAAGGCTGACAGGGAGGGCTACCAGACTCTCTTGTCCTCCAAGTCACAAGCTAAAATCTTTCTAGGACTGAGAGCCAAAGGACGCTACCTCAAGGAGTTCCCCAAGTCACAGGAGGAGATCAAAACAGCCCTAAGAGAATAGCACTTACAGACAGCCGGCATTGCATTGCCAGCAGGAGGGCCATGCCGCTGGGCTGATGCCATAAAGTGCTTTGAAACACACATTTATTTAGATTTATACAAACACCAGGGCCACAGGCTCCAGGCATCCTTGGCCTACCAAATAAATACACCCAAAACGTTATCAGGACAGTCCAAGATAACGTGGCACCGGCAAGATGAGTGGCATAAAAATCAACCTATCCCCCTCTACTCCCCCTGCCAAATTTCTTCCCTTTCCAGCCCTCTTCAACCTGTCATCTCCAGGTGGGTGAGAAAATAGATGAGCTTTGCGACAGCACTGAACATCACCGTCAGACACAAGGAATTTTGGAAGGGGGGTAAAGCAGCAGTTGTGTATTGGTACTTACCTTCAGTATTTTAATATAGATAAAGAAACTCTAGTAAATCAAACAAACAAAAAAGGGGATGGGGGACCCCATTAAAGCATCCTTGCAAGCTGATTTGCATACCTCCTGCTGCATTAGAAGGTATGTCAACACAGCCCTGTGTTTCCACAGGACCTGCAGGGTGACCAGGCTTTAAGCATTACTCGCTAAAAATTAAAGCCAAACTGGACTCCTGCCCTAGGAAACTCGCCAGGTTTCTGCTCTTAAAGGAACGATAAGCCTTTGGGATGCTGCTTTACTGATTGTGCAAAAATCAGGGTCAAGTCTGGGATAAGAGCTCCTTATTAAATAGCTTCAATCCTGCTTCCCTTAAATCTGGAGGGAAGTCTTCCTTGAAGAGCAGGACCAGAACCCTGGTGTGCTCCTGACAGCCCAGACGGATTATATTAGGGCAAAGGGCTCTGCAGAAAGTGTTCCTTTCATCATGTTGCTCATCAGATGACAAGAAAGCCTTCCTTAGCCTTTCTATTAAGCTCTCTGGACCCAAATTCTCATCAGTTTGCCTCAGTGTTTCAAGAGATGAGGTGGTGCTGAGGTTTTCCTGGTGCAACCAAGAGCAGGATCTAGGTCTCCCTGGGAAATATTGTATGCTAAAGCTGGCTGCCTCATGCCAGTGGAAAGCTGCCATGATTCTGCCCATGTACGAAGCAAAACTCATCTGCTTTGCATGTCTTCCTCTTAATCCAACCTGTCCTCCAGCTCATCTTTTCTAATTTGTGCTCAGTTGGGAAGGATTTGTGCCTTTGTGCCAGGGACAGTCTAGCTGCTTGCTTATAACAGCACCAAGAGGGCTGCAGGTGTCAAAAGGGAATCCCTGCAGTGAAAATCATGGACGTAGCTCTGAGGAGACATGGATAGTGGAGAGTAAGACGGTGCAAGTGTCACCTGGTGAGAAAACGGTAGAGTGTGGCGAAGAGCCATGGAGCACAGATTCAACATGTATTAAGGCTGTAGCTACACGCAAAAGGGGAGAAGTGAGCAGGTGTAACCCCGTGAAATTACCCAAGACCCATGCTTGGGTTTAGCATTTTCACCTCATCACTTCCCTTCCTTCCCGTCGCTGCAGAAACCACCCACATCTGAACATCCCCAACGACCTATGCCAGCCGGCACCCTCTTACTGGGCGATTCAAACCAAACGCCATGGTTAATACTAACAGCTTTGCCATTCCTCAAATAATGGAAATTTGCAAGTGGGTGCAGCTAGTGATGCTGGCTTTACACAGCAGAGCGTGACCCTACAGAAGCAGAGTACCTGTCCTCAGAGCAACGTCTCTCCATCAAACGATGATTTCAGCTGAGCTGCGAGCTGAGCTGCCTTCAGGCTGGGACAGGCTCAGGCGACGTCCCCACTCTGCAGTTGGTCCCCCCTCAGCGCACAGCACACGTTTCGGTTTGATTGATTTTGTAATTGCTCGTTTAATTGAACAGTTACAGCAACACTATCAGGAAAAGGTTTCAGGGCTGGGAAGGGAGGTGGGAGGGTGAGGGTGTGGAAGGGGAATTGGAGCTGGGGAAAGAGCAAAATGGGTTTTTCCCTTTCTCTTCAGATGAAAACAGAGAGAAGAAGAGGCAAGGAGATGAGTTCCCTTTAGCAGGCACCGAGGAGGAGGAAAGCCGAAAACAATAAATTACAAAAAGAGAAGAAGAAAATTACAAAGAGAAGAAGTGGGTTGAAAAGTGTGGCAGGGCCGGAGGGTCCCAGGGACTGCTTAGCCTCTAACTGACATCCCCTTCCTGCGAGCTGTGACTGCTGCTGGCATGAGGAAAAATGGGCCACAGAGAAGGAAAGCTGTGGGAGCTGGAAGGAGGCGAACAAGCAGGAGAAGGTGCCTGTGTGCCTAAATAAAAGGTGCATGAGCAACGTGGAGAGACAGGGAAAGATATACCTGTGTCAGAGAAACTGCAAAGAGCTGAGAGCGCATGAAACCCAAACGGATGTGTGCAGGGAAGTCCGCATTTCAAGCACAAGTAAGGGTGGTGTGTGTAACGTACCGTTGGATGAGAGGTAAACCTCCAGGGAATGGGAAAATGGACAGGCAGGTATACACGGAAAAGCTGGAATATGCGAGTGTGAAGGGAGGGTGCACATATATGAGAAAGAAGTGAGAAAAATAGCGAGAGAGATGGATGGACACCTCCACAAAAGGAGATGAGTGCAAGAGAAGTTGGGAGACACGCTGGCTGGGTTTATTAGCAAGCCTGCTATTTCTCGGGTATGCTCCGCCGTCACGCTGTGGTACGAGGTTGCCACTTCTTTGCGGATCTGGTGCCACACTGTTTTTCATGTCTGGAGCTGTGTGGGCACTACTTCCATGTCTCTCTGAACTTTCCGGAGCATTTTTACCTCCAGTCTGCATACACTGCCTAGGTGGGTTTCCCAAAGGGGTGAGCAGTCTCTAGCTCTTGGCACGGTGGGTGTTTACATTACTTTTCACAGCACGTTTGTCTATACCTGTCTGAAGGGGTGGGCACGGATACGTGTGTAAATCCACTGCACGCCCATCTGTGAGGTGGGCATAGCATGCACCTCTGCCTCTGCTTTCGCAGGTCCAGATGTGGCAGCATCACTGTGTGCCCCTCCGTGGTATGCGTGTGTCAAAGGAGCATGTGCTTGTTGGGTGTGTGTCAGGAAAAGGACAGGAGAATCCAGACAGGGTCAGGGGGGAAGGTGCACACAGAGGCCATGGTGCAGCTCCACAGCAAAGCAGATCAGGTTTCAGGAGAGCCTGGAGCTGGGGCTGGAGGGGGACAGGAGGTGGGCTTTGCTGCCTGCATTCCCTGGCAGGCAGCACAAGGCAGGTTTAAAGAATATCCTTCCATTTAGGAGTTTGTTTATTATTCTTAACTAAGCAGCTCAGACAGGCAAGCCGGCAGCGCCATATCCACGCTGACTTCCCAGGAAGGCAGGGAAGGGAGGGACAGGAAGGCAGATTTCCAGACTAGGGGACAAAGGCATTTATGTACCGCTGGGCTCGGGAAGGGGGCAAAGCCACTTTGCCAGCTATTTAGAGAGTGTGGAAGACACTCAGCTTTGGGATGTCAGAGTGGAGTCTGGGTGGGGTGCAACTGGAGTATGGCAAACAACATCATAGCTGACTTGCTGCTCCAAACCCCAGCAGCACCTTGGAGTTGGCTGCTCCTCTTACACTCGAGAGCTCAGACTTTTGTCTGAAATTCCTCACAACTAGGAGCAGAGACTCAGCTGCGTGTTTTCTAGGGTGGAGGGAGAAGTGATCTCTTTGTCTCCTCTTAAAATCCGTTTACTCCATCAGGACTCACAGGGTACCGGGGTATTTGTGGTAATAGAAATTCCCTCACCTTGCAAGGTCCAGGCGAGTCAACGCACACCTCCCAGCTCTGTGTTTTGGGCTGTCTGGCCCATCTAGCAAGTTTTCAGCTACTGGAGCAGTGACCAAGTACACAGTAACCTAGATAGAAAGGAGGGAAAATATTGGTGTGTCACGGGGACAGACCGCATAGGCCTGTGGGCTCCCCTGAAGCATAGGTGATGGAGAAGGGAAGAATTCTGCACATTTACACATGGAGTGAAATGCGTGGGAGTATTTTCCTGCATACTGCTTGTGCGTGCATGCCAGCTCAGCTAAACACTGTCCATATGTGCAAGGATACAACAGATGAGCATTTTTCAGCCAGCACCTTCCACATCTCTGGGCCCTAGTATGCAAAGGAGTGCTGCAAATCTAGGTGATGGGTCACACATCTGCAGCAGGTGAGCACACACCAAAGCGGCCCCAGGTATTGAACAGGGGGGTTAGCATCCTTGCGGCTCAGAGAGCAGGACTGCAAGGGAGGGACTATCTTTGCCGTTCGCTGAGTGCCCATGTGTGTGCTCACACTGTCATGAAAATGAGGTCAAAGAAGGTCATTCAGTTCAACAGTATAAATCAAGGAGGAAAGTGGAGTGGAAGCCTGTGAACACTCGGGAGATCTCACCAGTGGGGGGTGGCCGGGGGAGCGGAGGAAGGGCTAATGAGACCGAGAATGCCACACACGGGTGAAGCAGAAAATAACGGTGAACGAAAGCAGCCAAACGGTGGCAGCCCAAAGAGCAGGCAGGAAAGCCCAGCCTCGGGTCCTTTATCCTGCACTATAACCAACGCTTCGTGTTAACTCACAGGATTATTCTGCCAGAGCAGGCAGAAGGGCTCCACACCCTCCAGTCCCAACCTGCTGACAGGAAACCTTTCACTGGAAACTTGCTTGCATTCAGTGCAAAATGTCTCACTTCTGTTAGCAATTTGTTCCCCATCACAAGCATTCCTGGGGAAAATTTGGTGGGGGTAGGAAACGGGCCAGGAGGGCTGCACGCGGGGTGCTTCCACCTGGCGACCTGGTTAATAACACAATGGAGCAGACAGCCAGCCTTTCACCACCTCTCGCTCTCCTCCGTGTCCCTCATTCTGCCTTTCACCACTTCCCCCTCCATTTCTCTCCTTTCTCCTCCCCTTTGCCAGCCTCCTCGTTCCCCTTCTCCGCTTTCCCTCTTCTTTCATCCCTTTACTTTTCCGCTGCTATGTGCTCTTGGACCTCACGCTCACTCCCCTGTGTGCAGGCCTCCCAAACTCATCACACCTGCACCCCACCACGCTCTTGGGTATGGCAGAGCTCAGCACTTTCTCCCTGCGCTTGATCTGAGCCTCCAAAATGCTTTTTGTGATCGGTCTTTCCCCAGTACACTCTGGACAGAAGTCTCCCTCTTCCCTTCCCCCTTCTCTTTCTCTCTCTCACATAATATTTTCCATATGAAGAAGCCTTCCCGAAGCCGCACACTGCCCTCTTGGCGAGTCTTAGGCGGGTTAGAGGAGACCCTGGGAGCCTTTAATCCTCTCTCTCTCACTTGCTTTCATCCTCAGCCACAGCTGGACGCCCCATTGATGTGGAACAGACCAAACACCAGGCCTCTCGCTAAGCTGCTGCTGTGGGGCCTCTTCTCCTTTAGAGCCGAGCTGAGCCCACGGCCCATGTCTTGCTTCCAGAGTGCCTGTCCCGTGCACCCAGCGGCTCCTGCACGCACGTGGTCGGTGCCCCTGGCCCCGGTTCTGCCTGCCTGCCTCCCCGCCATGCTTCTGCTCTCTCTGCTCACTAAAGCTGCTGTCGCCCTGAGCCATCGTCTACCGCCTGATTCTAAGAGAAGCCCCCACCTTCTCCCTTACCCCAGCATGCCCCCTTCATCAGGATTATTTAGCATCAATTTCCCACTGCCTTGCATCCCTGCAGAGCATCAGGCCCGCGAGGGTGAAGGACTGGTTTGTGGGGCTACGCTGAAGCAGCAGCTGGTGGCGATGCCCCCGGGAAGGGCCTGGCAGGCTCCATCACCTGACAGATAAGGTCTTGAGGCCGCAGCCCGCCTGCAGTTTTGAGAAATGGCTTTGGCTGCCTGTTCGAGATCTCTCTTCGGCCGCACTGCAGGGTGAGGCAAGGGTATACAGCTTCTCTAAAAACTTCGCAGCACGCGCAAGACAAGGCTCAGGTGGGCACCTGCCTCCCGGAGCCAGGGGAGACAGACAAACTGCCACGCCTGGGCGCCTGCCTGCAGCCGGCGGCGTGGTGCCCTGGGTTTCGGTCACCGCGCAGCCCGCCAGCTGAGCGGAGCATCTCTTCCTCACGCAGCAGATGGGCAATGTCGCGGAGGCACTGCGCAGGCCAGCCCGTCGCTCGGTGCCGAGCTCCATGCAGGCAGCTCAGCGGCAGAGACGGGACTCGGCTGCCGGAGCCCCCGGCTGCCCGCGAAGCCGCCCCCTGCGGCCCCCGGCCCCGGCCCCCCATTCCTGATCCTCCTCCGCCCTCTAGCGGCCGCGCACCCCAGCCCTGCCCTGCGCACCCCGCGCGCTGCGGCCGCACGGAGCAGCCCCGCGCCGCCGCCGCCGGGACCCCCGCCGGGTCCTCCCGTACAGCTCAGCAAGGGCCAAGCTGGTAAACCTAAAGCAGGGAAGTCTCTGTAAGGCCACCGACACTGCGAGAAGTGCCTAATCCGAAGAGGCTTCTGCGGGCTCCTCGGCAATGAGAGTAAATCAACGGGAAACAAGAATTTCTACGGAAGGCGACGGAGAAGCGCACGGTTTCACCCTCGACTAGATGCAAAGCTCCTAAGAAACTTCAGGAGGCTTTGAGGGCTCCGAGTAGAGAGGCAGAGAAGTGGTGGATTGATGAGAGAGTTCAGAGAAGGGGTGGTGGTGGTGTGATCCAAGCTGTCAGAAACACAACCTAGGAGGGAAAATTAAAAGACATGGGGGTGGTTAGTCTGGAGTGGAAGACCGAAGGGAGGCATGGCAGGCGGCGTTGCATACAAAGCAAGAGAAAGGGAATAATCTGTTCTCCGAATTCACAGTGGGTACAAAAGGGAGCAAGGTGTTTAAGTACCAGGGAGAGTCAGATGTTAGAAGCAGCTTTCAAATAAGGATGCTGCAGCACTGGAATGGGTTACCAGGAGAATGCTGCAACCTAAACTAGTTAAACAGGGATCTTTAGAAATTACATTGAAAGAGCCGATCCTACTGTGTGTCACTGGGCTAGATTAAGCGACCTCCTGAGATAACATTAATCTTATTTTCTGTGATACTATAATTAAAAGCCATATTGATCCTCTGTCAGAGATGCAGCAAAAAGACCAACTTCATTACTTCCTCGCTGCTCCTTAGTGACCAATATGCTAGGTTCTGGACAGACATCTCTTCATGACGCGTCCTGCCCCAAAGAGCTTCTTTCCTCAAAGACAGGACCTCCAACAGACACGGCAAACACAGATGCTGTGGGAAAGGATAAGGCACGGCAACGCAGCACAGTTCGTGGTTCGGTTTGTAGGCAACCAGTTGCAGAAACTGAACTAATTGCAGACTCTTGGGATTTGTTCATAAGAGAACGAGTGCATTCCCCCTTCTTGTTACTGAGCATCAAGTGCCTGATGAGAGAGGGATTTGGGGACAAGACAATGCGAAGATATCTAGCACAAAATGATTAGCCAGAATGTATTGTTAATAAGCTCCTTATTCATATAATTGGAAATTATTTGCAGCCAGGGTGTCAGTACAGTCTTTCTGCACTGCTCTGATGGAGCGAGGCAGGTAGGTACTGGCCCAGGGGAGACCACTGCGAGAACATCTGCTGGCAGCGAGGAGGCAGAGGAATTTACTGCCATAATACTTCCTTACTGTCACTGCCTTGAAGGGCAGAGAAGGGCACAGGGACTTCAAGGGGAGGCAGAAGGGAATCTGCCAAGCCCCACTGACTACAGGCATGTTTCCCAGTCTGGCAAGCACAAGGTGTCTGGGGAACAGAGTGGAAGGACAGGCCTGCTCCCGTATCCTTAGAACGGCTAGAATGAAAGTAAGACCATGAAAGCACGACCATGAAAGCACAGAGTCAAGGCAAATAAGACCTGCCACTGCTTACACTTCCCAAAGCAGCTGTTTGCAGTAGAGCCGGGTGTGCAAGATTCAAGAGTCCAACCCAGTGCTGTGGCAGCATCACTAAAGGGAGACTTTGGTTGTGGTTATGATGCACACGTTGTAGCTTGATAATTGAATTGCAGGTTTCCACAGGTGGCTTTGCTCACCTTGAGGAGAACTGGCTTTACCCTGATTTGCAGGAGGCAAAGTTCCTCAGAGGCCAAGAGAAAGGAGGAGAAAAGCTACAGAAGCCATTCCCCATTCCCTCTGTTAGCTCTGCCCAGCAAGTGCACACATACAGGGATGTGGCATTGCACCACCCCATGTCTTTCTCCTCCCCTCCACTGTGGTTGAACCCAGGCCTGCAAAGCACCTGGGATCAGAATCAGTCACACTGAAGTTTATGTACCTCCAAAACCTGAATTTTCCCTCATTTCTTTGAGACCAAGGGCTGGCTGAATTTAATTATGATGCTAGTGCCAAGTGTCAAAGCGTCTTGCAGGGACAACACTGAAAGCGTGGCAAGATGAAGACTTAGGAAGAAGCTCCTGTTGATGCAACGGGGAGAAGTAAGCTTATCCTTGAATTCTGCATGATGCATCTGTGTCTTCTGACCTGGCCAAGCTCTATCGATACAGACAATTCAATTATTTAAGTGCGAATTTAGATGTAAAACAGCCGCAAAGGATTTCTGTGCCAAGCCAAATGGTAAGCCACTAAGCTCAGCCACTTCCCAGGATAGAAGGGTACAGAGAACACATCTACGAACCCTCTGATCTGCCTTAGTGTTGCTCTTTCTCTTGGCCCAACACAGACATGGAGCATGTTTCCTGTTTCTGCTCTTCTGTTTTTCAGGGAAGAGAAGGGGTGAGGTGGTACAAGAGGCAAAGGGAGCTCAAGTACAGTGTTTCTCTTGCATTTTGCCTGAGGTCCTCTACAATGCATCATACTCCAGCACTCGGAAAAGAATCTTCCGAAAGTTTGTAGCACCAAAGCAAGTTTCTTTTCAGACAGAGAAATTCTCTGCACTGCTACAAAAGGAGACGGGCCAGCTCCAGTTCGTATTACCTGCAGATTCTGGCTTCTCCAGGTCCATAAGCCAAGTCATTTTGGGCACAGTTTCCTCTTCAAAAATAGGTGTGTGTCATGCAGACAACATGTCCCTTGGCATTGCCTGGTCTAGCTCCACCACTCCCTGAAAAGACCATGTGGTCACAGGCTTGAGGGACAACTGTCCTGGCCGCGATTCCTTCTCTGCATGTGCAATATTTAATAGAAATCACAGCTACTTAAGGACAGGCTAAATCTGTGTGAATCAAATAGGAAGGCCTTAAAGCATTTGTTTCATGGCTGTTAAATTCCTCTTAGGAGTGGATTATTCAGATGCAGAACGCCAGGTGCTGAGGCACACCAGGCTAAGTGCGCAGAGCACCGCACCTTTGACACAGCACAAAAAGCAACTCTGAAGGGAAGGATCCCTCTGAAAGCTTCTGTCAAGGAAAAGGAGAGTCTTCGGGAGGTAGCAAGGAAGCAAACGTACATAAAAGAGTTGCTAATAATTTTGGAGCTGGGATCATCCAAATGACAGCAGCATAATACTACTTCAGCAGCCCCCAGGAATGACTAGCACAGATTTACTATCACACACGACTGACATCGTCTTCTGTTTCCTTACAAAACCTTTTATATCCTCAGTCTTTTGAAGCCTCTGCAGAGCCAGCTCAGGCCTGTTAACTATTCCATAGAGGGAATATAATTCCATATATATTTGTGCTCACTGTATCTCTAGACACAAAGCTTGAACAGCTATGAAAAGATCTGTCCCTGAGCACGGTACTAAGCTGTAACCAAAGCTGGAGAATCTCCTGATCTTTTGATGACCACAGTTTCCTGCCTGATCCCTCCCTTTCTCCTGAACACGCACGCTGAACCCACCAGCCATCACAAGGACTCGTGCAGAGCTACAGGGGAGCTGGCAGCAAGGCTCACGCCACAATTTCTTCATTTTTTAAGGGACTGTTTCTGACTCGTGCTCAAGCAGGTCAGACTAAAACCAGCGAATCCCCCAACACTACAATACAAAGAACAGTTTCTACAGCAGATCTTCACAGACAGTCAGCAACCTTTGGTTAAAAAAACCCTACGTTTCAGTGCAAATTTGTGATTTTTAACCCAAAAATATATTTGCTTTCTGTGAAAGATCAATTTTTTTTTAAAAGTAAGTTTGTGTTATCCTTTACAATACAGTAAAAAAATAATTTGGAATAAGGAAAAGCCCCCATTTTCCTATTAGCAAAGCTGAGGGATGCTGAGATATAACATTTTTTCTCACACACTCCGAGACCAAGAATTCAAACAAAACGCTACTAAAATTTGTCACACTAGTTTCCTTTTTCTCCATTGATGTAAAAAAAAAAAGGACACGTTATTTTAAGGCTTACCTCAATTTTATGTTCTTTCCAATATTTTTGCAAGAGGCTTACCTTCCCCTCAAACCACAACCTGAGATAAGGCAGCCTAAGAATTTACTCAGCAACTCCTACCTTGCTAGATTCTTCCATGAAGTCTGAAAAAGAGAGCAACTGCCTCTACCAGAGGTTTTATATGAACTCATTTGATAATGGGCTGAGGCTGCTCAGCTGTGAACACTGATGAGTTTCTCCCAGCTTGCTGTGATGGTGGTAACAGGAAAGGAGGGATGGAGTGCTTCTATCTTAAAATCGCTACTCCACCTAAACCCAGCAGCTTCTTTGTGTCAGAATTTGGGACATTGTGGGAAAATAAGTTGCTATGCAAGAGGCAGAGAGAGAGCAGCCGGTGTGTGAGGTACACAGGACTGATGTCCCAGCTGAAAGCCAGGGTCTGGATTTCACCTGTGAAGACTATCCCATAGTAGATATGTCATTCATGGAAGATGTGTCATTGTGGCTCTTAGCTGGGATTTATACTGCTGTTCTTGTGTCCTGCAGTGGTCTAATACCACTCTCCTATGGAGCTGAAAAGTATTCCTGGTTTATGTCCCTATAATATCCAGAACTACAATGCTACAAGGAAAGCCTGGTGCTGAAGGAAATATAAAGATAAATGTGGTATCTTGGTCAGCACCGATTACCACCTATCAGTGTATCTAAACAAGGTTTATTCTGAGAGAAGCACTCCATGTGATGACATCCAGAAGGGAACAATTACTGTCACGACGCAGAAGCTGCAAGCTGAAGACTTAGGAGTGTACTGGTGTGCACACTGTAAATCTTCTCATTTTTTCCCAAATAATTGAGATTAAGCTGTCTGTTTCCAAGAATGAGTATTTCTTTCGAAGGAACATGTCGGGTATTTTGTAGATTTCTTCCTCCCTTTCTCTGCTTACCTTTTCAGTGTCTTGTTCTCAGGTTACTGAGGAATAGCCACAGTAGGTCAGACCAAAGGTCTCCAACGCTGGCTGAAGGACATAATTAGGAAGGAGTATAAAACCAAGAGGAGCACGTAGAAACAGCTCTCCTGAATACTCTCCCAGCCTCCAGTGAATTTCTGGAGAATTATTTGTGTTATAATAGCAATGGCTAAATTCTTTTTTCTCTTGAGTTCATCTACTCATTCTGCTGACACATAAAAACTTTTGGTATTTGAACATCCTGTGGCAGTGAACTCCACACTTGATGCATGCATGGAGAATTTCCTTTTCTCCTAACTAGTGACTTCCTTAGAGTAGAAAGTGAATTGTTGCTCCCGTTCTCCCTCCCCCTGCTATTCCTGATTTTATAGATGTTTTTAATATCACCCCTGTCACCTCCTTTCCAGGAAAAAAGTTGGTTTAGTAATTTCTTGTACATAAGGTGCCTCAGATCTTTCTCTGTCTTGGCTATTTTTCTCTGATTTCCAACTCAGCTGATGAATTCAGAGCAAAGTTTCCTGATGTTTCTGTTACAATAAGCTTTGCTTTGTTTGGGGATATGATTATATTATTCTAAACTTGCTTTAGGACAGAATATTTTGGACATTATTTAGCATCCCAGTTCAATTCGACCTTCCTGTAGCTAAAATGCTTGTGAATTGGACTACGATATTGTGCTTATTCTAATGGTGGAAAACGGATGTAATTGGACGTTTTGCCTGGGCCATACTAACCAGTGTGACCTTTTCCAGAAACCCAAGGATGTGTAGCTAGGGAGATGCAGTCTCTGCTGAGTGCCCATATAACATGCAAGATTACAAGGCTGTGTGGAAAGCCTGGTGCAAAAAGACAGTTGGAAAAGAGTGTGCTGTCTTGGTCAGTACAGAAAAGATGAGCGATCAGTATGAGACTGTAACACTCAGAGGAAGATACACTGCGCCCAGAGCGGTGTTCTCAGCATCACCGTGGAGAAGCTCACAGTTCAAGACACTGGGGAGTACTGGTGTGTTCTTTATCATGCCTCTCGCTTCTTCCAAATAAAGGAAATTAAGTTGTCTGTTTTCATAAGTGACTGGATTTTATATTTTTTTTTAATTGGAGAAACTCCTTCCTCATTTTCCTTGCAGAACAATTAACTTCCCAGGCTTGCTGCCTCACCTGCTCCACCTGTTCTCTGCTCTCTATACTCTGCAGTTCCTGTTACCTACTAGGCTGCTCCTGACTCCTAGTTCCCTCACCCTACCATCTCCCATTCCTGAATCCTATGGGGGAACCCAAAGGACACGCAGAGCCAGGAAGCTGTGTTTAGCTGTCCATTTTCACAGTAAGCCAAGATTCAGTCGTGTCAGGAGCTGCTTTGAATGGGTTATTCCAATATTTGCATTGTTTCCCCTGTACTTAGAATCTCTTCAGTCGTGTGGAGACATTACTGTGTAATGTGCAAAAGCCAAATGGTTCTGGTTTGATTTCTGCAGCTGGGCACTCCGGGGGTTGTCACTCTGTGCACGGCAGAGCACAGGGCGCAAGGGGACTGGCTGGGGTGGTGGTGGAGATGGGGGATCCCAAATGGCACAGCCCATGGGACAGTCCATGCAGACACAGCCCTGGGCTTATTGTGACTTTGAGGTGACTTTTCAGCAAGGGCCCGGGCAGAGGACGCCTTGGGAGCCCAAAGAGAAGGGCTGGGGCAGGGCAAATGACCTGTTCCATCTCCCATGGCTCAGGACTGCCAAGCGAGTGCCCCGGTGCCACCCATCTGAGGGCAGAGCATAACGTGGCCAGGCGAGAGCAGCAAAGGGCCTTTGCCATCAGGATGGGGTGGGCCCTGCTCTCAGCCACTTCCCCAAATACACTCTGAAATTATCTTAATATCAGTCTCGTAACAAAATGTAGTGAAGGATTTCCTCTTGAAGCAAGACGTTAGGCACTTCCTCTGGCAGTGCCACTGTGATGCAGAACTGTACACAAGGAAGATGCTTTTGCACAGGACACATAGAGCAGCCTCCAGCAATGCCCCTTCCCTGGGCTTGAGGACAGCCATGGAGCTGAGAGTCCTCCTGCTGCTGCTGCTGCTCTGCTTCCCAGGTAAGAGAACGGCTGGGTATGCCTCAGGCTTCCCACACACTCAGGGGGAGCGGGACACCCTTCCCCACCTCCTGCCGCTTGGAGAGCTCCATAGCAGGGGGGAATCCCACACCAGCAGGACTCTTGAGCTGGGCAACTCGCTGCAGGGGTGGGAAGGGGCAGCCTGAATTCCCACTACTGCACATCTGGCTCCTGCGTGCTCCCAGGACGTACCACCTCGGGAGCACAGAGCTGCAGCCTCTAAAGCAGCCTCGGTGCCTCCCCCAGTCAGCATTTCCCATCGTGCTGCCTGGTGCCACTGGGCTCCTCTGATCGAAGTCCTGGCTCAGGACAGAGTTGCCTGAGGGCACCTGCCTGCCTCCCCTGCCATCCCAGCAGAAAGCACAAAGCTTTCAGCATGTGGTATGTTGGGGAATCAAGGCAGCCCTGCACTTAGCACAGCCTCACACCCGTGAGTTGCTGGGCATCCTCCGAGGATACGGCATGGAGGAGCTGCAGGCTGCTGAAGGCAAGTTCAATCCCAGCCGTGGGTCGAGCATTTCATCCCCAGCACACACGCTGCCCCGGGTCCTGCCCTCTGCCCCATCCAGCCATCCGGTACAGGTGGTACCCGGCCCGAGGGGCACTGTGTGGGGAGGGGTTGGTCCCCATTTTGCCTGCAGTGGGGAGCAGTAACAATGGGGCTGGGTTGCTGGGACAGCTCCAAAGACCGCATCAGGCACGGCTCCATTTAGGCTTGAAGGTCCAACACCTCTAGTACCCGCATGTTTGTGAGGTTTAAAGCAAAGATACTGGATTTTAAATCACGGTCCTAGCTCAGATCTCAACACTGCACACCAGAAATCAACCTTCCCGTTTTCAAGCAGGAGAATTTAACAGGGAGAATGGTTCTTGGGTTTTGGAGTTCCCCCAGCCACGAGTGCCCATGGGGGAAGGTCAGAGGCAGAGCTTCCCTGCGTCCGTCGGGACACTGTGGGCAGCCCTGCGTCAGCACCCCCCCCCCCCCCCCCTCACACTACATCTGATATTTGCAGGTCTCCAAGCCCAAACACCCGATTCTGAGGAGAGGCGATGGGAGGGAAGCACTCTGTATGTCCGGTGTCCTTACACCGCAGGGGCTAGCTACCAGCAGAAGAAATTCTGGTGCCATATGAGAGATGACATATGTGACCCCTTAGTGGAGACGAATTACCCGTACCAAAAGGAGGTCACAAAGGGGAGGGTTAGAATAGAGGACAACCCCACGCACAAGACTGTGTCCATCACCATGACTAACCTCCAGGCAGAGGACTCGGGCATATACTTCTGTGCTTATCGTTCCCGCAGTCACAATTACTTTCCACTAAAGACGATCTCACTGAGTGTTTTCAAGGGTGAGTACCTTTTTCCCCACACAAACCCACGTATTGTCAGAAAGCACCATCATTCCTTCCCCTGCTTTGTCCCCCCTCTCCCGCACAGCTGGGCAGCTCCCCCCGATCCCCACGGTTCTCCCACCCTTCCCAGCTTCGCTCGCTGCCTGCCACGCTCCTGCAGGCACAGTGTGCAGGAGCCCCACAGACCCGGCTGCCCCCGCAGACTCTTGCCCTGCCCTAACCTCACCCCGGCCCTGAGCTGGATGCCCGTGTGGCCACTGCTTGTGGGTCAGTGACCACATTTGCTGTTTTGCAGAGTTGCACAGGTGGGAACTGGACAGTCTCTCTCTGCAGTGCTCCTACGAGACCTTTGGGTACAGCTTGGGGACAAAAGTTTGGTGTCGTAAGGAAGGTCAGACTGGCTGTAAAGACCTGGTGAGGACAGATTCAACAGAGCATAACAGCAGAGCTCCGCAAGACAGAATATTGATCCAGGATGACACCCGCAAAAGGTCTGTCACCATCACCATGAAGAAGCTGCAGGCCCAGGACACTGGTGTGTACTGGTGTGCGTTTGCCAGAGGCACTCATCTCACCCGGATAATGGAGGTCGTGCTCCTTGTGTCCAAGAGTGAGTACCTGCTGGCAGCCAAGTGTGGATTTCGGCAGATTTCACCCCCACCTTCCCTGCTTGTTGTCCTTCCCATCCTGTGCCACACCATGGAGAAGGCCTGTGCTGCCACCGCACAGCTGATACCCACCTCTCCCTGTCTGTCTGGTGGACACGCTGGTGGCTGCCCAAGAGGTCTGTGGAGCCAAAGCTCAGGCCGGGCCCTGCGTGCTCTGCTCACAGCAGAGACTCAGGGGAGGTTCCCATGAGCTCCCACAAACGGGGCCGCTCGTCGCAGCTGCTTCCCACAGGGCTGGTCCGGCGGCTCCAGGAGCAGCTTCCCCAGCTCAGTGTTTGGCTCGCCCACGCTGGGTGCTGCTGCCGACCCCCCCGCTGCCACGCGTTGCTTTTGCTCTGACACCGCAGCTGCCAGCCCTGCCCTGTCCCTGCCTCCCAGACCCTACGGGTTGAACACCTGGGAGCATGCGGCCCCTGGGGGAACCAAAGGAAGTGGACAGGACCTACCCAATTTTGCGACTCGCCATCTGGGTCTAGTCCCCTTCTGCTCCTCATATCTGGAAGTAGAAGGACATCCAGGGAGCGTTCAGCCCGCAGCAAGTATTCCAGTGATGGGGAAAGGGTGCCATCGTGCCTGCGCTGGGATCTCACCAAATATGCTGGGTGTTTTCCAGGGACCCAACAATACACAGCCGCGGAGTCAGGCAATATCTCTGTCCAGTGCCTGTACAGCGCCCCAGTCTACTGGGCTGTAAGCAAAGCCTGGTGCAAAGAGGGAGCGAGGACAGCTTGTATCGTACTGGTGAACAGCTACGTTAAGCCCACAGGGTACCGCCGATTACTCCACAAAGGCAGAGTCACGATGCAGGACGACAGCCAGCAGGGGATTGTCACCATTACCATGGAGAAGCTGCAGGCGCAGGACTCCGGCATGTACTGGTGTGCACTTTATGAACCCAACGGTCTTTTCCGAATGGCAGAGGTTACGCTCAGTATTTCTGAGGGTGAGTACTGACCTGTAGGAAAACATGGTTAGTTGTAGGTTGCAGACTCACTTTCCTACTCTCTCCCTCTAGTCTCTGCACTGCCCAGCTTACACCGCCTCCCACGTTACATCTGTGTTTGCCTGCCCAAACCCTACATCACTCTACCTTCTCGCACTAACCGTGCTGTGGAATAGCAGCAGGGATCAGAACTGAACCACGTGTGTGCGCCGCGTGGCTTCTCTTTTACCTGAGAGCAGCTTCAGTCATTTTTGTGGAGGTGTTTCTGTCACTAATTCTCGTAATACGAGTTCTTCCCCTTTACAGCAACTCATCCCTTGGCTTTTAAAGACATTAAGATCTTCACGTGTGGTCGCCTTCACCTTTATACCCATATTTTAAAGATTTGTGACTTCTAGGTTTTATTTCAGCATAGTGTTTCAGCAATATGTGATAACATTTAGGCACCGATTGTGGCAGACCAACACCACGCTGTAGCTTGTCTTTCAGGGGTGTGGCAGAGCAGCACTGAATGGATATGGCATTCCAGAAGATGACAGGGGACGGCATAATTCCCTAGGAGGAACTCCTAACGCATGGGACTGAATGCAGTCTCTAAGCGAGCAGGTTTCTGCACGCATAACCTCCTCTGGGTACTGAAACAGCCCTGCAAGCAATTTTTACAGCCAAGTCTTTCACAGGCAATGCTGTACGCTTAGTTCTCACAAGCTTCGGTCTGCTTAAGCACAGAGTCATTAAGTATTTCATTGCTACCTGAAGATCTTTGCCATAGCACACACCTGCTCGCACTTCGAGCACTTCCTTCTGCCGTGCTTTGGGATGGGAACACACGGAGAGGGGGTCCTGCTGAGCTCCTTGCCCCTCCCTGCCAGGTTTTGATCCTTACGTTGCTTTGCCTGGTGGCAGCAAGTCTTGATGGCACAGGTTACAGCCTGGGCAGCTTGCCTGTGCCAGGTGTCACAGCGGGTGTGGATTTATATCCATGGTAGCAATGGCCGGGAAGTTTCGCTGGTAAATGCAAAGCAGCCCAGTAGTGATTATTCTTGTCTTCGTGTTTGTGATTGCAGTATTGGCTGGAACAACTTTGTCAGGTACTGCAGGCAGGAATGAAACAACCCCTTCTGTCAACACCCCAGCATCAAGGTAAGCCCTAAGGAAAGTCTCTGATCTTGAACACAGACAAGAGTTTTCAATGTCTCGTCCACAAAACACCTGTCTCCCTGGCTGGGCATTCTGAAGACTCCTGCTTACAGAGGAATTAGATATGACAGGTGTCCTTGCCAAAGATGGCCTTTCCTCTTCCAGCTCCTGCCCAGGGTGTAATTACAAGCAGAAGCAGACTGGTAAAATCAAGCCACAGCTTTCTGGAATGTAGATGCCTATCTATTTTTTTTATCCTTATCTCTTTGGGCTGTGCTCTTTGCAGTAATAGAAACTCCCAGATACTGCCCCTAAGCCTTTCTGTCTCAATTTTGCTCACCCCTGTCCATGAATATTTAACAATGAAATAGTCCTTGGCTGCTATTTTATCCTTCTATTTGCCATGCTGTTAAATGTAAAGGTTTTTCTTCCCCTTTGGACATCTGCTGTCATCAACACTACAGCAGCACTTTAAGAGTGCAATCATACATCAGCCCCAGTGTGCCAGGTGCAGCAAAACACAGGAGGAAAAGGCAGTACCTGCTCCAGCGAGCCTGGAATCGTGCTCTGAACTTTGAACAGTGGCTTGTTTTTAAAGCCTGAAGAGTGATTT
Organism: Falco naumanni; assembly: GCF_017639655.2. Taxonomy (NCBI): domain Eukaryota; kingdom Metazoa; phylum Chordata; class Aves; order Falconiformes; family Falconidae; genus Falco; species Falco naumanni. Next base: position 3,725,163 of record NC_054070.1, read on the forward strand.
AGGAAAAGCTCAGAAGGCAGAGCCAGGTAGAAAAATCAAGACAGCATTGCTGCAGGAGAATCAGACCCTCCTTCCAAGCGCATAAAAGCTATTCCCGTTCCCTTTTTTTGGTCACTGTTTGTTTGGTAATGGGCTGTGCCAGCATCATGCAGTGCTACCATATAACACTAGTAACTCCTTCGCTTTCCTGGCTTCAGCACAAATGAAAACACCTTCATTGTACTCTCTGGGATCCTGAGCATCCTGTTCATCCTGGCAGTCATCAGCTTGATAACACTGCGCATCAGGCGGCACAAGCAGCTGAAGAAAAGAGGTATGTGGAGACTGGTGACGCTTCGTGTTCCATTCTATACTAAATAGGGCCTTCTCTGGCCATCACTTTTCCACTCCAGGTGAGTTTATTCCCAGTTTACAGTGCCCTGGAGAAGACAAGGCAGGTGCAGCCTGGGAAGCCTCACGTCAGGCTCCTTGCTGTAACCTCCTCTCACAATAAGTCAAACCCACGTTCCTCCAGACTCTGCACAGGACACCTGCTAACATGTTAGAGAAGTAAAATGAGAGCAACGTGTTCACCACATTCAGAGTAGATGGGTCCCACTGGCACACACATTGCTTCTAGCACTGGGCAATACCACAGCCTTCCCCAAAACTCCTGAACCATAGGTAATGCCCAGGCATTTCATGGACTTCTCTACTTCTAAAACCTCTGATTTTGGCTCATTCCAAAGGTAACAGACAAGCAGAGGACACCTATGACAAACAAGAGGACACAGCACAGGTAAGGAAAACGTTTTACTTCCCGTACAGTAACGAATTCCTTACCAATAGTCTGTGAGGAGCTGGCTGATCCACCTGATGTGGACCTTGGTGCTCATTTTTGGTTGTGAGCAGGAGGGGAAACGGTCTTTAATGTCACCGGAGAGAAGCTGGAGTTCCTAGCTGGAGAGAGAGAAGGGTAATTAATGTAAGGAAACTCCAGTAGGAAAAAACCACAGTGGAGCAAATTGGGGTGATCTCTTAGAATTTACTCAAGGACTAGAAAGCAAGGTTAGATGATGAGCTTGTAACCTGTATCAAGAAGAGGTGATGAAGGAAAAACTTTCCTGTTCTTTCACCTCTGTCACGACCGAAGGTCAGTTTTTACACGGCTTCTCCTTTCCTCCTGGGAAAGTCTTGTTCTTTTGATAACAGCTGTGGCCTGGCACTGAATCATGCTAACAAGTGTTTTCCCTTTCTTTTCATAGCTTGACAGCACGGAAAGAATGGAAAGTCCCAAGGATGACAGCAAAGACCTAAAATATGTTGCTATGAACTTTAGATCCCGACTCAACCCTGGGGATCCTCTCTACTGTAATGTTGAACCAAGTCAGGCTCACAGGAAACCCAAAGATGAAAATGTGGAATATGCTACCATTGCGTTCAAGTAGTTACCAATGAATGACAAAGGATGAAGCACAAAATCCCCAAACAATCCAGAAATGGGAGAAAAGAACTGGAAGGCAAAGTGGGAATAGGGAATAGAAGCTGTGTGGATGGACGCTGGGGAAAGATCTAAGTTTTTGCTGCTTTGTCTATGTTGCCTATGCATTTTAAGACCACCCTCCTGTTAGAAGCCAGTAGAGAATTTTGCCACAAGTGTGCAGATTCTCTCAGGTCAGACAGAGGTGTTACGTAATTCTCAGGATGCCTTGCACATTTGCTTTCTTCGATTCCATTAAAATGAAGACATTTGGAGAGGCAGGTGTGGAGGACTGACCATTTGGAAAAGAGCAGCATTTGTCTGAACACGGATGGGTTTGGTATTTCAACTATGTTCACTGGTAGAAACTTTATTCCACTCCTAAGGGTACAGCTACTATGGCCAAGCAAACTCATTCCAGTGCTGGAGGGATAAAACTCTAACCTTGCTGTGACCAGGTTCGTTTGCCAGGTAACGGCTGGGGGAAATGAGCACCGGATTGTAAGAATAAGCAGAACCAGCACCTACGTGAAGGTAAATAGCTTGAGGGTCCGTTGCAACATGATGATACGCTGGATTGCAAACTTTGTAAACTGAGATTGTGCTGGATGAATCTGAGCACCAGAAGGTCTTGTAGCTACAAAACAACAACGGTGCATATAGGTAATATGTACACATTTTGAGACTTAAAGCAAATTCCCTTATAACCTAAATTTATCAGACTGCTTAGGCAAGGAGTCAGATGGTAAGAGGCTTTCAAACTAAAGCGAGATGTTTAGCTTTAGATCAAGAAACAGAGCGTGCATGCTGGTGTTTGGGGGTAAGAGGGAATGAGAGTGATGACACTGCTGAGTGCGTGTGTAAGTATCCTTTTAAGAAGTGGGATGCGTTCAGTGCAGCTGCTGTGGATTACGCTGGTGACAGTCTCCAACACTGTATCCTCTAGACAATTATTTCCAAGCTTGAGGGCTGAATTTGCTCTCAGGGTCATCCACATCTTCAGCATATTTATGCAGTCTTTGAGGCCTGTACATTAAAAACCAGTATGAGGCAGCAGCTACGGGCATGGCTTCCCATGTGTAGCTTGTGCAGACTGCCCCGTTCTTTCACGACCTCTGAATCAAAGACCCTTACTTTGTTCAACAACTTCTGGCTGGCCTGTTGTCTTACTCCCTCTGTTCCCCAAGAACACACAACCCAGCTGCTTAAACCAAGGCAAGTGTGGAACCAAGACAAGTAGGAAGAACCCAAAATGGGTATTTCTGGAGAAAGGAAAGAAGGGTACAACATGTGGTGTTGCATTAGAGGAGTGGACAGAGCACTGGGACATTTTTGGACAAAATGTGCCTTGCTATGCTAGCTGCAAGGATGAGCCCTGAGACAGACGTGAGGAAAGTCTGTACAGACAGTGGCACAGAGCAAGGAACTGGTAGGCTGCGTGAAGAAGTTGCAGGAAGTATGACACACGTAACAGAGGAAGAAGTATAAAGTTAGAGAGTTGGTCTCAGCATCAGATGATATAACAGAAGGGACGCTATTGTAGTTAAGAGTGGATTATTTACGGATGTAAATGTCCGAGTAAGTCAGACATGCTTACTCATGTCAAACATATAAATATATTTATGGATCTCTAGTGCAGCTCTGATGCAGGTTGGCAATTTCCAAGAGCTGCCCCAGAAACACTAGACTGGCTGGGACCTTATCAAACCCTGCTATCCTGAATAATCACACCATAAACTACCAAACATGTTTTTCCAGTGCACTTGGTCACCTTCATTGTTATGAGGCATCTTTGCATCTCTGCAGGAATCACTATCCGGCCAGTCTCAGACGTAGCTCTGTTCCTTTGCAGCACTGTGTTGTACTTTTAGCAGCTCTTCCCAGCCTATTCGCACGTGCAGGTGGTTCTTTGTAAGCTCTTTGGGAGACCAATACAAACCAGCATGCCTACTTCCAGCACCCTTTTTTTTTTTTTTTTTTTTTTTTTTGGCTACAACATAGAATCATAGAATCTTTTAGGTTGGAAAAGACCTTTACAATCATCAAGTCTAACTGTTAACCCAGCACTACCAAGCCTACCGCTAAACCATGTCCCCAAGTGCCACATCTACATGCCTTTTAAATACCCCCAGGGATGGTGACTCCACTGCTTCCCCGAGCAGCCTGTTCCAATGGCTGACAACCCTTTCGGTGAAGAAATTTTTCCTAATATCCAACCTAAACCTCCCCTGGCGCAACCTGAGGCTGTTCCTCTCACCCTATCGCTTGTTACTGGGGAGAAGAGACCGACACCCACCTCGCTACAACCTCCTTTCAGGGAGCTGTAGAGAGCGATAAGGTCTCCCCTGAGCCTCCTTTTCTCCAAGCTAAACCACCCCAGTTCCCTCAGCTGCTCCTCATACGACTTGTGCTCTACACCCTTCATCGTAGGACGCAAGCTTCTGTGGCTGCTTCTGAAATCATAGACCAGAAACCCGTGTGCAGCTCCATGGGAGAGCTTACCAGAGCCTTGGAAAGTGATACCATTACTTCCATTTCTCTGCTGGAAATACTCCAAATGACATGCCTGCCGCCTTCATTTAGCAGTCATGTGGTCACCGATATGAAATGAGTTTGCTGGGGCTCAGCTCAATTTCTCCAAAAGACCAGAGACCCTGGTACTTTATTTAGCTGCGCCAAGCTCTGCAAACAAGTGGCAAATTAAAAAGGCCTGAACCACTCCTTATTCACAAGCCGGTCACATCCAGGAGGTTTCTCTTCCTATGGCTGCAGCAGGGAAGCTGATGTGTTCTTTGAAATTTTCAGAGTTGACATGTTTCGCTTGAAATGACAGAGAGAAAACAAAAATGGTTCATTCAGCTCAAGATTCCCCTAACTATTTACTATTCATTCAGTAAGTTACACTGGGTCAAACAGTGGAAGAGTAATAGTATAACACAATTGAGTGGAAGAGAGACATTTTCAGGGAGGCAGTTGCTTCTGATCAAAGAGAATCCAAATTTGTGCTCACTGGAGCAAGAATGAACAAAACCTGCAATCAGTAAGCCTCACACAGAATTTTTGGATGCTGTAAGGTACCATTTTCTTAAACACTAATTACAGGAAAGAAAAAGAAGGCACATTTATGAATGGGTAGACCTGCAGGTTTATCCACCTGTTAAGAAGCAGATAAGCACACAAGTTAAGAAGCCGGGGTCTATTTGTACTTGCATGGAAGGCTCTGGGTAAATAAATTCAAAAAAGAAAAAACAGCAACCCATCCACAGCCTGCCAGTTTGCTAATGCTGCAGTCCTAAACTGCTGCTGAACTGATGAGGAACTACTGCATCAGTACGGCACTGATCGGCTCTAAATCAGTGCCCCCATCCCTTGATTTTATGTCCTTTCTGCTAGGTACCAAATAAAGATGTCTTTTTTTTTCTCATTTAAAGCACCTCACCGCTTCACTCAACACAGTGCTCTTGTCTTCCTGACTTCACGGACGGGAACGCTTCATGCAGAGGCTCTTCTAAATCTTCTCTCCCCTGAAAATAGCCCACAGGATTATGTCCTTACCCTCCTTTCACCCTCGTGATGCTGACTGAGCTACCTGCAGAGTCTTAATGAGAGCCGCCCTTTCCCTTTTGGCTTTCCAAAAATTCACCCCCTGCGAAGCCTGCTCTGGCGGACAGGCACCATAGCTGAGCTGAGAGGGACTCCAGTACCACGGCTTCAGGCCATCACATGATGCTCTCTTTCAGGCTGTCTAGACTAAAATGTTGCTGTGAGTGGGCAATGCTGATGCCTGAATTTTACAGCCCACGAGAGAAATGCCTGTCCCTGGCGAATTGCTCAATATGCAGGACGAAAAAGATGCCAAGTTCCTGTGCTCATTCCTTCCGGCAGAGCAAGGAGGGGGGGGGGAAAGCAAGCTGCTCTTGGGCAAGAGCTCTTTTTACTTTTCTCCAGACTCCTCTCTTGTCCCTTTCTCTGCTCAACTGACATGGAGAAGCTCATGCACCTCATCTTCATGGTCTTCTTGTCAGGTAAGAAAGCGTACGTGACCTTGGGTTTCAGTTAACCAGTAGGGCAAAGGATTGGTGCTGAGCTTGCTCTCTATCTGCACCTGTTAGGAGATCAGCGACAATGCCACAGGAAAAGACTGCACGGGTCTTGAAACCCAGTAGCTTTTTCTGGATGTAAAGGTATCTTTGATGTAGCATGCTATTCTTTGGAAGACCGATATAATACAAACACTTACTATGGATACTCTTACTGCCTGTCTGTACACTGTAAAGTCCATGCAGCGCAAGCAGAAGGAACCTGGAGCACTGCAGTCTGTTTGACACTCTATTCTTCCTCCCGAATTATATTGCAGGGATGTCAGACTCCTTCCTCAGAGTTTGCTCTTTTCCCCTTAATTAAACAAAGGGCCGGTGGTGATCCAAGCTCAGGAAACAGTGGTGACAGAAGTCTTGCGTGCCTTTTCAGAGTGAAACGTGAAATTTCAAAATCCTATTTGTTTGCATTTGTAGGTCTTTGAATGTAAATCACAGCAGCTAGGGTTCAAGAGGAGAAAAATAGAACTCAGTGAAGGGGACACCTCTGAAATCTCGGGCAATTAACTATTTTCAGCTTGGAAAGCAAAGTTCATCTGAAATGAGAAACAAGGCACAGGACCCAGCTGGTACTCCCAGCTGGCAGCCTTCTCTCTCCAGACACACTTTGCAGATCCCAGATAATTGCAGCAGTGCACAGAAAGGCAAGAGATTCAGGCTTTGGGCGCACAGAAACCTGTCTCAAAGATCTGAATGAGCCTGGAAAAAAGTCTGCTATAACTGTTTTCAGTAGCACACAACAAGGGAGGAGGAACACAAATAGTGTGATCTGTCAGCAGAATTAGTTGAAAAGATAACGACACAAGGTTTTCCACAGGGGCATCAGCAAATCTTTAAATGCCCTGATTCTGATCAAGAGATTTTTCACAATGCTGCTACTATTTAAAACAAAACGAAAAAACAAACCCCTGGGCCCATTCCAGGAACTCAACGTGCAGAACGGGAGGCAAGGGGTGGTCCACAAGAGAAATAGGAGAGGGAGTTAAAATGTTCAGAGGGATTGCATAGGCAGGACTGGACTGGACATTCAGCAAGGTAAGCTTGACTGGAGCAACATGTCAGGATAAGGACTTGTAGGTGGTGGGTTGGTGGGTACTTGGAGAGCATAGATCCATTTTTATGTTCTCTTCTAGTCAAGCCGAAAGATCTTCAGATTTTTTAGTTTGCAATTCACTTAGAATGGTAGGAATTGTTTTTAAAAGTGTTATTTAGAGGCTCAGCCAGCACGAAGTCCTCACAACAGCCTATTTTTAAATTTATTTCTGTTTTGTAATTACTTACGGTTTCACTGAAGGCACCAGCCTCAGATTTTTTTCACTAGAAATAGAGATTTCCACAAATACCACACTGCACTTCTCTCTGGAAGTATTATTAGTTCACTGTCCCCTCTGCATTTGCCTGTCATACAGAGGAATGGAAATTAGAAATAAGGAACTAAGGCAAGAAAAAGGCCAAGCAGCCAAAGACCAGTTGTCAACATGATTAAAATTAGTAGGCTATTAAAAGATAGGGTAAAAAAAAAAAAAAAAAAAAAAGCTGAAACCCTGGGCTTTGAAATCAGGCATAGGATTAAGAAATAACCTCCTAAACAGCTAGCTGGACACTGGTTTGTAGATGTCACTGTGATTCTAGCACTTTCCAGGGCTGTGTTGCTTCTCTCTGGCTGTGTAAAGATCCTTAAAACGGGAATAAAGTTTATGGGCATTTACTGCAAATGATCTTTTCCACAGCAGAGGGTATTCCAGAGCCAAATCTGCATCTATGGACGTATGTGGAAGTGTTGAGCTCACGGCCAAACCCTGAGGCAAGCTGCCTTGCTGCAGCTGTATGCAAGTCAGCGGGCTGGACGCTGCAAAGCAGGGATGTTACAGCAAGGCTGGCCTGAGGAGGGTTACACAGAAACAAATTTGTCATTATTGGGTCAAGCTACGTTTTTATGAGCTGCCTTGTAAAAAAAGCTTTTAAAAACCAAGACAGCTTGCCTGATGCCAACTCAATCTACCTGAATGCCCAGCTTCGTGCCCCTCAGGACCAGAGGAAAATGCAAGTTTCTATTTAATTCCCTAATTATGCTGACAAACTGCTTCCCCTTACTGGGCAGGAGCCCAATGATTACAGAAAGTGTGATGAGGTCGATTTCCAGACTGCAATCCAGAGCAGCCACCACGGGGCCAGATGGGAAGGCAAGGACCAAAATTTCCTGAGCGTCAGAAAATCTGCAAATATTAATGAAGCTGACACCTCTTCCTTTCCTCAGTGACCCCCACAAGAACAGCTACCTGGCAAAAGCCGAGTAACACACCAGTCAGAGGGATCACTACAGATGTATTCCAAGAAAGTCTGAATCCAGACTCTGAATCTGAGCACACCGTGTCTTTCCTGGGGGAAGTGGGCAGGTGACAGCCCTACAATTGACAGCAGCCATCACTAGAATTGTAAAAGATGAAAATGACATTTAGCGTAAACACAGTGGGAACGGACAGATATAAAAGAGACTTGGCTCACTGCTTTCTCCTCCTCTCCTAGCATCATGTGCTGTAGAGAACGTCACTGTGGTGTACGGAATGGAGGGGGGCACCATTTCTGTCAACTGCACCTATAACCCCTGGCAGCAACGGTGGAGAGAAAAGAGCTGGTGCAAGATGATCGATGAGACCGAGTGCCAACATGTGGTGAGTGCCCGACGCTTCTGGCTGCCATTCCTAAAGAACAGGAATGGCAACACCTCCATCAGTGACAATGTCCGTGAAGGGGTCCTGACGGTGACCATGAAGCGACTCAAGAAGCAGGATGCTGGGTTGTACCAGTGCAAAACTGAGTACCTGGGGGAAACAAACAGCTTAAGGAAGGTCCAAGTGGAAGTGTTGACAGGTATGTCTTGGGGCGGTGTGTTTTCATGAGTTTCTGAGTTCCTACTTAAATTTCACATGTGTCTGCAGATGCCAAGGCCTCACTTCAGTAAAAAATGACTTTTGTCTTACTCTGAGGAGGTACTGGGTTTCATTGCCTCTTTTTAGTTCCTGATTTACAGCAACATGACCTCACTGTTAACAGGACATCTAACACATGTCATCCCTTTATTGCTACCCAGATTAATTTTCTAGCATACAACCCAGTGCCCAATCTCATTTTGGTTATCTATGCCTATAGCTGGGGCACTGGCGCTGGTGATACCAGTGAATATCACCCAGAAACATCTGCAGACTAAACTGTTCTGTTTCTATCAACAGCTGTCCCGGAGACCCAAATGCCAGAGGAGCCTCGTGCTGTGCAGAGCATCTCCGGGTAAGCCATAAAACTCCTCACACTGTGATCTTTAGTCTTCCTAGGACAAAGGCGAATTAGCATCAGCAAGCCCATTAGAAGTGGAGAGGAATACCACCACAGGCATAATTCTCTACCTCCTCCTCATTTATGACAATTCCTAGAACTGCCGTGTGGTTTCTAAAGAGCAGCTTTCTCCTAATCCAGAAAACGCGGTGCTTCAGTGCCAAGCAAAACAACTCCTGCAGGTCATAATTTATCTGTATGTGAGATAACTTATTAGAGTTGTTCTAACCTCCCAGGCTCTGTTGTGCACAACCAGGGACCGCCTGTTGCAGATGTTACCGTCTCCAACACGGTGTGCTACAAGAGTTTTATTAAGGGCTGAACGGTCCCCCTCACTGTTATATTTATGGTTCCCCACAGCGTCCCTCCTGAAGCTGATTTCACTGTCCTCTATATCGTTGTGGGATTCCTGGTTACTAAGTTCACGGTGGCCGTGCTGATCTTTATCATCGGCAACAGTAGGAAGAACGGAGAAACCGAGCAGAAGAACCCACGCTTGAATGAGCAGCAGGTCCTCCCTTTCACCGGTCACTTTGCACGTGATGGAATCAGCCCCTCCTGGGAGAGCACTGCTTAGAGCCAAACCAAAGGGAATCCACAGAGAAATGAACATCAAGCATTTGCGGGCAAAGCTTTGCCAGCTGCCATAAGAAAAGGATCACCTATTAAACATAGGTATCGATTAACCTGTCACTCCAGAGAAGGAATGTTACCATCTACAGCTTCTTCTCATTGGCACTGACCGACTTTTTCCAACACAACTGAACTGAAAAGATGCTGCCAGTAACACCTGAACCTAATGGAAGAGGATGGGATCGATGGCCAGAGGGGAAGGAGGAATATGAAGTCTTTCTGTCAAGAGATCCAGCACAAACTTATCTCTGTGCAGAGATGCTTCCCTAGGCACGGCACAGGTGAGAGCTCTGCTCAGTTTCCCCCTAGCTCATTGCTAGGCCACAAAAAACTTTGCTGCTCTATACAGCTACTGGCAAATGCCTTGTTATAAAAAAAACTATCAATAAAATGGTGGACATAAATAGAAGTTCAGGTAACACATTTCAACAACCGTGTGTTGAGCGACTTACAAACACATCCCCATAATGTAAAAAAGACAGGGTTCTGTCCCAAATCTCCAAGAAACTTCTGATTCATTGAAGATCAGTGTTAAAGAACTAATAGCTTTTTCCAAGGCGTCCTAAACATCGCTACAAAACACTCAAATGCTTCCCTCAAAAGCATGAGATCAGAACTAGACGGTTTGTATTGAAAGCTAATATTATTTGTCTAGAAATCGGCTTTTTAACTGAGATTCTGCTCTCAAAAGTCTGAAGTTTCTGACATGTTTTTGGCAATGCAGTGCTCTGCTGTCGTCTCCGCTCACTGCCAGTAGCTGCACCAGATCACCAGGCAGAGTTATTCCAGATACTCATCCCCGTATCGTTCCACCAGGCTCTGAACTGAGACACATCAACTTCATGTCATCTCAGAGCAGTGCCAGGTGAGAGATTCTCTCTTTCCGATGTAATGAAGACTAGCTCCTAAAAACTGCCTTGGACAGGGCGGATCTTCGGTGAACAGTCACTGTGGAAAGGCATAAGGAATTGCAGAACATAACAGAAAGGGATGTGAAGTCTACATGCAGCTGTGAGCCTGCTTCCTCATATCTCAAATGACTTTGCAACAAAGAATGAATGTTTTCTCTGTATTTCTCCCTGTATTTTTTTCCACTCTCTCCAGGGGATGTTACCAACATGTGATCATTGCTCAGCACTCCCCGAAGTAAAAAGCTGCATTTAGCTCTCCCAGGAAGACCCCAAATCCAAGGGCATTGACACTTCTTTCCCCAGCACTGCCTGCAAAGCTAAATAAAATCAAACTGGTTATCTGACTTGGTGTGGATTCATGATAAAGAGCTGCAGTGCTCCAGATCACATCACTCAAGGAAGAGGTAACACCTGGAACATGCTGGTGTGTTTATAAATTAGAGAAATGCTCTGAGCCAGCTGGGCAGGTTGGCACATCCCGCCAGCTCCGCTTAGTACCGTGCAGAAACAGCAGCTCGCATCCTGACACCAGATCAGGCTAGCCGTGGTTGTGCTCTATCTAAACTCATTTTCTCTGTTTCCAGAGGGGAAATTAGCCCGTACGCAGTCACGCACCAGTGCAGCTGTATTAACACAAAGCTAGCTTCAGTATTCCTGGACCGTACCGTGGTGCCCAGCTAGATGTGCTAAAAAACAAGGGAATCACAGCTTTAACCCGGAGATCTGGGTCCTAGTTCCAGTTTCAACTTGTTGAGAGACCTCAGGCAGGGCCACCCACTGCCTCTGCCATGGCACGGTGACGGGTCTCCACCACTACACAAGGGCTTAGGGGAACCAGAGATATAAAACTTGCACGTAAGCGCAAAGCAGCAGTCAGGATGAATACATCCAACTGAAAGCTGCTCTGTAATACATCAAGGTAGCACTAGAGACCAAAACCACCTACTTCTTTCCCAACCTACTTCTTTCCCAGCCACACAATCCGATTGCTAAATACGGCTATCTAGACAACAATATATTTAAAACAAAAAAGCAGACAGCAAACATTGTGCAGTCTTTCCCACCCATGAATTAACATTAAGATTGTGGTTAAAAGATGTTCTCAGCAATTCCAGACCGGCATCATCATTCTAGGCAGCAGACAACTGCAAGTGACAGAGCAAGTTAGCTTCCTCTGCAACAGAGAATTCTCAGTGATAAAGAAGCTCTGGGATACGTTTTTTTCCTCTAGGCCCTAAAAAACCTTCTTACTACAGGATGGGGAGCCTTCCAGCCCTGCTGCTCTTGCTGGCACTTCCAGGTATGGCTTAGACTCTTCTTTTCTCCTAGGAAAAGGGTGCGCCCTGCACTGTTACACGCTTTGCACGCCGACTTGCTTGAGCACTTTTTATTTGGGCCATCTAAAGCCTGGCACAGAATGAGATTCCCTGAAGTCAATGAGGGGAGGAAATGTTCAGCCTGAAATTCCCTTATTTTATTTATATCAGCTGATGGGTTCTCATTTTGGTTTATAGTAGTTCTGTATTTGGTCCAGAAACTGAACTTCCTGGTGGGACATTTGGCAATCATTGCCCTTCTGAGCGAGACCTTTCTCTCCTGCTATTGTGAAGTTCCCAGTCTGAAACCACCCAGCATATGGAGAAGAAAATCTGTTTCTTGCTCTCTCCTGATACATTATGGATCAGGCATTGCCGTAAGACAGGCTAGCTACTGTTTGCCTTCCTACTGCAAATAAATACTGAGTCCACAGAGAAGAACAATAGGAATAAAAATGAAAAAAGGGTAGTGGCACAAAGGCTAAGCATAGATGTTTATTTAGGCAAACCTGCAGGGTTAAATTACTCTTCTCAGAGTCCCAGCGGTATAATACTAAGCTGTGACTAGTTGTAGCATCATTTTCTTCTTTCTTTGGAAGAATAATGCATGGCACAAGAGGACATGCAAGTGCTCCTGCATACAGAGGGAGACTCCTCCAGAGCTAACTGCTCATATGACACGCACAAGAATTTATGTGAGAAGACATTTTGGTGCAAGGAGCTGTCAGAAAAGCCTTGTCCAGTCTTAGCCTTGAGTTCCCCTTTAAAAGAAAGGATCAACCTTAACCATGCACCGCATCACTCAGTTGACCTGATAGACTTTGGACGTAGCAGGTTTTCTGTGATCATGACAGCACACCGAAGGTAGAACTCTGGCACGTATCCGCGTAGGGTGTGGGGTGATCTGAAGAATATTGTGCTGCAAAGGATACAGGTGATGGTTTCATTTGAGGGCGAGCTATGAGATCAACAGTGCACCAGGTGGGAGACAGCCAAAACAAATCAAGAATGACGTGTCATTTCCATTTTTGTTTCACAGCAAAAGATGGTAGCTAGAGATAGAGAATCCACTAGAGGTTATCAAAGACAGAGTAAAACTCTTGTTATTTAGTTCAACATAGAACCACAATATGTATCTAGAGCTAGAAGTGGCCAGGAAGTTATTTTTGCCATATGAAATAAAAAAGTTTCAAAGGAAAAAAAATAAATTGTATGGATTACCATAAAAAATTAACACAATTTTGTATGATTGTATTAATAAAAAAAAAATGGTTTGGGGAGAGAAATATTCAAAGTCAGCTGATGAAATCCAAAAAACAAAACTTGCTTTTGCACAAAATTTTCCATTTTGTTAAAAGTGTTTTACAGTCACAGAAACCTTTCACAGAGCAAAGCTTTGATAATTCATGTAGAAGACCGGTGAGACAGAGCAACATCATCTTAAACTTGAACGTCTGTACGAGGCATAAGAAATATGCTGAGGCAGCTTCATGTCCCAGCACCTGGGGAATTTGACAGCAATAACAACCCTGGAACCTGAGACAGCCCACGTTTGGGAAGGGCAGCAGGAATCCAAATTTCCCGTTTGGCACCCCAGCTTCATCTCTAGTGACCACTCTCATCAGACTGGGGCTGCTTATTTCCTTGTCTTCTGCAAGTTCTCTTTGCGCTGATGTTAGCTTTGCTCCTTCGTTGGGTGAGATGTACCCCACCATGGGGACTGGTTTTTCCTGTCTTCTCCCCCTAATGAGTCACCACTCCGTTTTCTTCAGAGTTTGTCAGGCTATTTGCAAAAAAAGGGAACAACTTGTCCTTCCATTGCTCCTATTCTGTGATAGCCAACATCAGGAAACTTCCAACATTTTATTTGGTGCAAAATGGTGTCCTGAATTAGATGTCAACCTATTATCAGAGGTAACTCTGATCAAAGTATCATTAAAGTAGGAAGGACTGAAATGATGAATGACTTCTCGTGGAAAGTGATTAGTGTGTGGCTGAAAAAGCTCCAACTTAATGACTCAGGAGAATATAATCTTGAGAGCCATATCCAGGGGAGAAACAAACTACTGAATAGGATCATGCTGGAAGTTTTGGGTGAGTTAATCAAAGAATTAATGATCTTCTAAAAGTCAGCAATTTCTTACTGCTCGACAAGAAAGATTACAGGTCAATGTTAAAGAGCTCTCTTCTAAGCCTGGAAATTTCCTGAGACACAGATAATTCCTGAATTTCTTTTTATTAAACAGATTTTTGATACATACTAATGGCATAAATAAATTGCAGCCAGTTGGTGGGGGAAGTCTGGCTTGATTTCATTGACTAACAAATTTTTATATTTACATCAGCAGATGAAACAGACCTCAAGCAATCTGAATCATTGCCTGAATTTCTACCTGAGTTCCTCTTTTTGCCACAGCTCATTAGTAAACTTCTGCATTTGTTTTAACACTTTACTTCCTTTTCTGCTTTTTGCCAGCACAGGAGGCAGAAAACCAGAAGATAGTGAAAGCTATTCTTTCATTTTTATGACATGACTGAAAGATGTTTATGGGAAGTACATGACATCTTTCTTCTAAGATGCTTCCTTTCCAACAGCATTCAAGTGCCCAAATAAGCAATTCAGTTTTCATATCATTCTCTAAAATGGTATGAATTTTTATGGCTGACCTATACCTTCTACAACACTCGTCTCCTGCAGGAGCTGTTCTTTCCCTTGGATCTGTTACAGGACCCAAACTTGTAAGGAAAGCAGAAACCAAATCTCATTTTCCCCTCTGCACATGATATGATCATTGAGTAAGTAGATTTTCCAAGGCATCATGCAATCGAGTATCAAATAGTTTGCAAGAATGAAAACAGCACCAGAGGACCACAACCCAAAGGGAACAAAACTGGAATCACAGTATGTCTGTTCTTGCCCTACTAGCTACTTACTAGAACTCTTTGCCTGGGCCTACATTCAATGTTTTCGTTGAGATACACTGATACCAGGTACTATCCAACAACCCCAAAAAACCTCCTAGCCCTTACCTGAGGAACTGGTTGATCCTATTCCTGTGATTCAGCTGCATTAACTAACTTTCTTTTACTCGTAAACAGCACAGGATTAATTTTCTTGTGCAACTTCACAATTTCATAGCTAACAAGCAAGCAGTAACTGGACCATTCTACAAACTGGCAAAGCAGGATTTTTCAGCATGATAAGAAGTCACCAGGGATGGACTGATGTGGGAAAATCACCTGCTCTTGTTTTTTTTTTTTCCAAGGGGAAAATTGGAAATGGGATGCAGATTTACACACCATTTCACTTCCCACTGAGAAGCGGGACGTTGCCAACCCCACAGATGACAGCAATAAGGATCAGAGGTAAAAACCAAAGACTCCCAGACTCTAAGCACAGCATTCTGGATGCGCTGCAGGATTTGAGGTGTGGTGTGACAACTGAAGCATGTGCACACACACCCATACACACACAAAGAGGCTGCCCCTTCTCCCCTACAGGGTTTGGTCCAACCTCCCCACCTCCCATGAAAGGGTAGCTGTAGAAGGTCCCTGTTAGTTTCAGGAGCACTAAGTGAGGCTTCTACTGAAAATGCTCAGTTTGACCGTGTTCTTGACTTTCTACCTGGTTAAAAAAGGGACAACCATATGGGCCACGCAATGCTACAATGACTCTGCCTGTTGTACAAGCAGACCGGTGTAAGACCAATCCCAGAGTGTCAGATGAGAGTTATTACCAGGCCTGATCAAAGACAGATCACTAGAAGGGCTACTGCATCCTGATGAGGGATGCCTTTGAACTCTGGTAGCGCTGCAAATGACTGCAGGAGGAGAATTCAAGCTCCTGAGTATTCCCCAGGCTTGCCAAGTGCCAAAGAAATATACGGCTGGGATGGATCCTCTGTGGCTGTAGATGAGTACTGACCTCATGGAACCGTGCTTGTTTAGAGACAGCAAGGGTAATATTCACGTGCTAAATTTTTATCCTGGAACCATAAGCCATGTTCAAACACATAAAATCCCCTCCCAAATTAACCTAGCCAGCTTCTGGTGCTGTAAATAGTAATGGAGATATCATGCTTTTCCCTGCAGGACTCTCTATGGTCTCATAGTGCTGAGCTCCTTCCTGCCTACAACTGCTCTGATTGCTACTGTTATACTCCTTGTCACCATTTACATCAGAAGGAAAAGAGCAGGTAAAGCTCCCTAATCCTCTTGTCTAGTTTTCCTGCCCCTACAGCTTGCTGTCCCACCACACTGAATCTAAGGAAGGTCTGTTCGTAGTAATCATCGTCCAGGGAGGCAATGCAGCTGAGCTGAGAGTGAAATGCAAGATGCAAGTTAAATCGCAGGGATGGGGTAGTGGGGGTAGTCATCTTTAAAATGAAAAGGTAAAGGTGTAGTTTTACACTCAAAGGAGGTTCTGTCCACAGCAGGAAAAGGGATGGACTTTGGTGGACATCCTTCTTTCAGACGAGCAGCACTGCAGGTAAGACATCATCAGAAATCCAACATTCCTGCTGCTTTTTTTGATCTCTGTCATGCAGAGACTCTCACTCTGTGCTCACCTCTCAGAGGGATTATGAAGCACACAGTAGCATCCACTCCAGCCAGCACACCGAAGCTAGCTGTCTGTATTTGTTGATTGTCTGACGTCTTGTTGCAAAGCAGACCCTAACTTGTTCAAGTCATAGCCCTTCTGCGTATTTTTGTTTATAGTACTCAGAAAAATAAATATAATAACAAATATATAATTTTGATAATTAACCGGCCTTGAATCTTCAGTACCACCGCCAAAGTTCCTGATCAAAGGAAATCTTTGGTAGTTGCAATTGCCCTAAATATTTAGTGTGTAACAGTTGCTGCACCTTTCTACCCAGTCCCTTAAATCCTAGGAAGTAGACTTTTGAGCAAGAGAAGTTTTCTGAACTTCTCTGAGCACACGTGCCCTTTTCCCATGTACCCCTCCCCTTTTTCCCAGTTTTATAATAGGAGAAAATATTTGTGGTTATAAATGAACTAAGACTAATACTCAGAAGCAAAAAATGCTGAATTTCTTTTTAACTTCTCATTCTTCATTGTTCCTCAGAGCCACAGAAGAAACAAAGCAAGCAGAATGCTAGAAGGGGAACTGAATGATGCTACAATATACGCTGTCATAAGGCACCAACCTCAGCCAAAGCCTGAAGATGTTATATATGTCAACATGCAGCCTTCACCACAAGTCTTCTTCCACGTTCAAGAACCACCAGGCAATTCAGTCTCCCCAGGGCCTGTGGAATATGCTACTGTTATCTTCAGAGCCACAACTCCACATTCTGGAACTGAAAAAAACAGGCCCACCTAAACAACGCAGTATGAAGCCTCGGGCTTATTCATAGAATTTTGCTGAACTGCACTTAGAAACAATTCATTTGTAACCAATTACTGAAGTTGGATGCACAGGGGGTGTGAGGCAGGAAGCAACTGAAAGGATGAGGCGCACGGATGCACAAACCTTCCCTGAAAAAAATAACTGCACTTTTCCAATAGTACAGCAGCACAATTTAGCTATTGGTAAGCAAATCTAGTAGAAAGCTATGGTACATTTGCTTTTTCCAAATTGCTCTATTTTTAAACGACAGGCAACTATAAACCCAAATGCAGGAAACTAGTTCTCTCTGGTAGCAACTGATACAGTGCAAGTCAACAAAGGGCTGTGAGATATGGGAACATGATGCTTCCTTTCAGACTTTTCTTCAACAGCTCGCTTAAATACTCATATATAAAATGTTAATTATTGCCCACTCTGATAAGACCCAAATCAGCAACGTGGTAAAGAATCTGCTTTAAACATATGAGTTGCTTCATGGACTTCAGAGAGACAAGTAATGCACTTGGCATGTTTTAGTAAACAAGGGTCTTGTTGAAAAATATTTGTCTACCTTATAGTATAAACCGTCTTCATCTTGAACACATGGGTATAGAATTTACACCCAAAGTTATTTATTTATACAAAAAAATAACTTTGTCTTTCACTGCCTTCGGTGCTTGTTTTTTCTTAATGCCACACAATACAGTACAAATCTAACATGACTTTATTTGAAATTACACACATTTTGATCAAACAACTGAATCCTGTTATCATGGTGATATGCACAAACATCCCATTATGGATCATGGATAAATCCCAGAGTTCATCTGACTGAGATTTTTGTCTTAATTCCGTGAGTTAGAGCCCAAGGATGCCTAATCTGATATAAAAATGGGTTTAGCTTTTTGGTATTAAGATTGCAAGAAGACTCCCCAACCTAGGAGCTGGGTGGCATGGGAGGAAAGGAATGCGAAAAGGCGGAGAATACACCCATCAACCTTATAAACTCCCTCTGCCTGCGAGTGCTTTTACAATTCCGAAGCACGGGGAACAGAGACAGATGGGAGAGAAGGAAATTCTGTCGTCTGCTCTGATGTGGCTACATAATAGCAGACTTTTTGCCATTATAGCTGAGATTATTTTGTCCCTCTATCGCAAATTATTTAAAAACAAAGCTAGAAAACCCCCATAATAATAGCTAAAGAAATCAATTTCTGTCTTCCCAAACAGGTTTGCATGACTGTATTATTCACTTCCTGTCCCAGCTTCCCACTTCTGTTCTTGCATACTGTTATTTCCTTTTTCTCTCTCTCTTTTTTTTTTTTTCTTTTTTTTTTTTTTTTTTTCCTCTCTCCTTATTATTACTGCATTGACCACGTCTGGAAAGAATTAGTGACTGACACCCTTGAGCTTTGGGTCATTTTTGAGATGTCAAAGGCATTGGTGTGGAGACCATACACAACCAGAAAGGTTAACATAAGCCTCAATATACAAACGCAACACCTTATTTAGCCTGTTTGACTCTTGGAAAGCATCTATTTGCATGCATAAATTCCTCATCTGGGTGGAACGGCATACACGGTGAAAGGTCTGGGGGCCTCAGATCCTAAAGTAATAGAAGTTAAATAACTAGCTTGATAGAGGCACTGGTATATATCTTTAGCTTTGTAGGCAGACAGAAGTAATCTGCTATCATATGATGAATTTGAGAGGGTTTCCAGGGATGTTTCTATGGATGGCATCAGTCCTCTGTCGTAAAAATGTAACTGCCCGATTTAAAATAAAAGACACAATAAACATTCTCAAATCTTTCTAAATTTGTAACATCTTACAGGTGTTGTCCTCTATGCAAACGATGGAGATTTGCTAGTAACCCGAGCTGGCTACAACGGAAGAAGAATTATCATAAAACACAGTTTAGATTGGCACGCTTGATAGTTAAGTTTGGAAAGCACCAGCAGCCCATCCAATCTATTTCTGTTATGCTCAGCTGTGGAACCACATTCAGGAGTGGTCTAACTTAACACGAGCGGCCTCTGGACATCTGGGACGTGACAAACCTGGCCATGTCTTCAGATAAGCCTGACAGACAGCTAGTTAGTGACCTAGTTCTATATTGGCTGTTGAATAGTGCTGTAGACCTGTGTCTGGCTAACGTCTCACACATCCTCCCAGCTTATCTTTCATTTGATGGCAGCAGGAAACAAAGTTGTGGCATTTTAGGAACTGGGCATATCAGATTGGCAGGGCACAGCTGACACAATGTAAGAGGACAGGAGCATTTTCTAAGACTGAGGCTATTAGTCAATACATTCCATTCCCGTGCCTCCAGACATCTCCTCTGTCCTTCTACAGGATGCCTAGTTAAAAACTCACTCCGTATCTAAATATTCTTTGCAGCCTATGCTGAAATAGTTGTTTCTTCTTTCTCTCACTTCAAAAAGCAGTAAACGCTAAAAGGACCGTTTCCATCTCTAATAAGGAGTAAATGAATATCCACACAACTAATGGCTGGGCACCTTCATCTGTTACCTGCTGTTCACTGCGAAACACTCTTGCCCTAAGTGCACTGTAAGAACAGAAAAAATCATATAATAAATTATACTCTGAAGATTCTGCTAAAGTCATCATAGTACTATGCCACCTAAGTGCCTTCCAGTAGCAGTTTTGCAAACTGGGTAAAATTTGCCATATGCCTAAGCAGCCAGGGAGATTTGAGCAAAAGGCAGAGATGAAAAGGACAATGTTTTATTAGCCACTGTGGAAACCATCCGGTTCTGCTCCATGTCTTGAAACACCCACAAAAAGCGAAATGGGAAAGTCAACTGAATTTTGGATATACTGCAACTACAGAGACCAAGGCATCTTCTGCTAGACAAAATGAAGTCGACTCATTCGTACCTTTCCTCTTCCTCTGGAAGTCACTGAAACATGAGAATGTTTTTGGAACAAATGATTGTATCTAACCCCTCCAAGTACAAAGAATTAGCAAAGTGTTTCATGAAGAACCTAAAGAAAAAGAAAACTCAGCTTTCCAACCCTATTCACTTCACATTAGTAGTACATAATTTTATTAATTCTATTCACTTTAGAACATTTGTTCAATTGTTCTCAACTTCCTGCCTAGCAATTGCAAAATACTGATTACCACATAGGAAAACCAAGCAGTATGGGACAAGATCCTGGCAACTGTGACTAGCACAAGATTAGCAGATCAACTTCTCTCCGAAGTGAAGGATTACTTTAAATCAGTCTGCTCCTGTTCTTGTTAGGGAACTGAAAAGAATTTCAAGCAAAGAATAAAGCAAAAAGCTGTAAAAAGCAGTATCTGAGTAGCTCTGTAATCAGATAACTTACTATGGGCCCAAGGGCATTCCGTCTGGGCCCACAATGCCTGCTTACTCCCTTGGACCACTGCCCTTCATGCTCTTCTGCGTTCATGAATCTTCAGCTGCAAGGTCCTCAAGGATTTATTCTGCTCTATTTGCCAAGAATCACACTTCCAGCATATCTGCATTTCACCATGACTGCAGAGCTGCCAGCAACGCAGTGACAGAAAACCAGGCCAGCTTTCTTCAGGACCCACGCTGACTGCCAGCCTGCGGCGGCTTCGCAGCGCACAGCGGAGCCCGAGTTAGGAGGCCAGATCCTGTACGTGTGGCGGAGGGGAAAGGGCATCCTCAGAAGGTATTTCCAAACAGCAGGATGTGACTGGATGCTCTGAACTGCCTGCTGGAGAAACTTCTATGTCACCTGTGGGGACACCATCCTATCCCGATTTTGACACTTAACGTTGGCAGTACGGCGACGGCCCATTATAAATGGCATTAGAAGTACGCACCAGTTTCCCATTAGAGCTCTGAGACCACCTCAGTGTAGCTAAATACAAACTCACCCAGTATTTCCAAGCGATTTTACAGCCAGTGTAAAGATGTCACTCGCAGTTGGCTCACTTAGAAAACACTATTAAGGGATCTATTGCAGGAGAAAGAACGCAATAGCGTTTGGAGTAAAACTTGCCTTTTTTGTTCTGTTTGTTGGGAGCTAGTGACATCCATATCTGTTTTCAAGCACTGCTAGCGGAGAGATGCTTTTGCATCAGCGAGGGCAAAACGAGACCCCCTGACCTGCAGTGTTCTTTCAAGAACATAGCATATAGCTACAAACGTGTGCAGTTCAGTGTGCCCCTGCTAAGAGTGCCTACCCCAGGAACACAGGAAAAAAAAAAAAAATAATATAGGCAGAACTTAGTATCTTGCTTTTTGATATGGCTGCTTTTAACCCAAAGAGCTTTGCAAACTGTAAACATACACAGGAACCGTTTCAACAATACTGAACATACAACTACTTGATACCATACAAAAGATTGCTGAACAGTGTAGAACCTCAGCCTTGATAAAAGTATTTACATTATTGTAGTGGATGTTTAAGTTACAATACTGCTGGGAGATCCCGAGCAGCACACGTGGAAGAAACAGCATGCCTGCGAGGGATTAGCAGGCAGACATGGAAACTGGCTCTCCCTTAAACCTTTCAAAGCCTGCCCAATCCTCTTAAGAGGAATACTCCCTTTTGTGCCAAAACACAAGGAATAAGCTCTTTCTAAGGGTGTCCATTCAGTCATATTTGGCCAAAAAAAGATAACATGATACTTGGGAATCTGGCGACAAGAAAGATTCACCATCCTGGAAGGTAACCAAAAATATAAAGGAATGAATGTCTTAAAAAGAAGGGAATTTGAGTGACATGAAGTTGGATCTCTCAAACTTACGCAACTCTGGACAGATTCCATCGCTGCATCCATAGGGCACTCCCCGTGCTCCAGAGCAGCTTCTGCATCAGCACTGGATTCTTTTGCATGGCCCATCAGGGCTAATTATTCAATTCAACAAATCCTGCAGCAAGCACGCAGAGACCGAAATGTCATCGAAGGACGCCGAGCATTATGCCAACAGATATCCAGAAGCTGGCTAGGCATGGATGGGAGACAGTGCAACTACCAGGCATGTTTCTCTTCATTATTAGAATGGGAAGTTTTTCTTTCAAGCAGTAACTGCAGTGCATCCTCTTCCCTCCCAGCCCAGACTTGCTGCACATTTTCCCCACACTCGAAGAACACACAGAAGCAATGCTGGCCAGCTTGGAGCAACTCTCCTTCCCTCCCCAGCTCAGTGAGGCCATCTCCCAACTTCAAGCGGGTCACAGCAGCTCCCCTGGACTCAGGGCTGAGAGGAATGTCCTTCTTCCATCCTTCCTGCAGCCCCTCCTCAGGGCCCAAGCCAAAGCTGCTTCTCGGTTTATAATTTTTTATTAGCTGGATAGTGTACACAGTACTTACAATTGCATCTATTAAAGACCAAAATACACTTGAAAAAATGCATCATATAAAAAAAATTATAAACTTTTAACTATATACAAACTTTGCCTTAACGTTAATCTCAGTACCCTCCCACACCCATTCACAAATAAAAGATTTTCTCCCCCCACTCCCCCCTTTTTAACATGCAAGGCCTTAAAGCCATTTAGCATCACTTGAGGACCATTTTCCACATCCCATTCTTTACACTCATATAAAACTGGTTTTTGATCGGTTCACCACTCCAGTGCTCTCTGGATCAATTGACCACATTTCTCCCCGAGCTGCTTCTTTTATCCTCATACACTCTTTCATGCACTCCTGAAGTGGAGTTTTTGGTCAAGTGTAGCCAATCCACAAAGAATTCTCATTTAATTACTAGAGAGGTTTGAACATGATGACATCTCCAATTTAACAAATTTACCCAGGAAAAGAAAGCAGACTTTTTTGGTAACATGTTGTTGACCGGTAACTCCAATCTCACCAAGCAAACACTACTTTTAGAAGTGATACACATAACCCAAAGCAAATGAAAAATATGACAGTAGCACTCAGGCTTTCACATCACTAAAGTATTAACGATAAAACTTCCTATATAACACAAATCCATAGGTCTTAATACACATTCTACAACAACAGATCAGAGAACCTATATATGAAGGGCTTATTGGGAGAAAAGTTCTAGCTGCTTTGAAGAAGTTTACAGGTTCTTTAAGAAAAGGATTACTCATTAAAAATAAAAACAAACAACCAAACCAAAAAACTATGTCAGAGCAATAATCTTGCTTCCCCAAGTTCCAGCTCTCAAGAGGGGGTTCTCCAGGACAGAGATTAGCTGGCAGTTGAAGACCAGAAATGGTATGGAGAGGCTGTCTTACTCCAGCACAGAAATATTCCTCCAGCCCATGAATACTCCACTGACAAAACGTACAGATGCTCTAAAATAATATTTACAATAATGCTGCAAATTCTTTGTTATCCCTTCACTAAAAGAGAGCTACCTATTTCCTGAAATGGGTGACCTCACAAGAAATGCTAGATGAGAATTTCGTAGTCGCCAACTGAAGAAGTTAAGCACCGTGCTCTAACTGGCCAAGTATTTTAAGGCAGAAGCGACCAAAGGCACCAAAGATGCCATCAATGCAACGGAGGTAAACAAATGCCTTTTAAATCACTAGACTAAAAATCCTAATGTAAGATATACGAGCAGAGCGCTAGATTACTGATATAATTTGAAACAAAACTGAAAGAAAGATTTATTTGCATGGCAAGAACTAGGCCACCTCCTCCCATCGCTGGTGTGTCAGTTTCTGTCTCAGCTTCAGTTCACTACATCAGCTGTGGTAAAGGTAAGAACAAGGAACTAAAATTCAGAAAAATGAACCGAACTAAATTTAGAAAATCCAGCTGCCTAACTACAAATACCAAATCTGCATTTCTTCACTGTTCTTTAACAGGCTATGTTCCTCCACAGGTGGCTGACCTAAACATTGTCATCCTTAGTATCTGGACAAGCATACTCTTCCTCCAAGATTGCCTGCTGGAAACGTAGAATTTAATGTTTCTCCACATTTCTGCCCCCTCTTCTTGGCATTCCTTCCCATCTTCTCATACTCTTAGGTCTAGTATTTTTCTTTTATGCAAAGTAAATAGTATACTCAAGGCTCTGCCCTTTTGTATCCTCCCAGTCTTCTACAACTTGCTAATCTGTCCTCCATTATGTATTTAGTCATAAGCTTCCAGCGAACGGGAAAAACATAGAGGGGAGATAATATGGGTTGTATTTTTCAAGTTGCATTTACTTTTTTTGTGTCACTTGAAAACAGAGTTCACTGAATTTAAACCAGTCTCGCCTGTCCTTGGCTGCTTTCCTCAAGAACATCTCACCCTCTGCAACTTCACCTATTCAGGTCCATAATCACCTCCCTCAATGACAATGCCTGGCAGTTATTTCCAATCTCATGCTTAACTGCCACGATGCAGTTCTATGTTTTAACTACAGAACACAAAAGTTGGAAGAGAGAGGACTACAGCACACAGGTGATACACAGAGCATCTGTAAAACTCATTCAAGATGGCAGGAGACAGGCATGGAGAGATGCAAGTATCATCTGTTAAAATGCTTATGAACTACACCTTCCATCGCCAAATTTCAAATTAGTACAAACGGATCAAGCTTAAACGCTGTAATGAGCTATGGAATTATAGATAAAGATATGTTTTGTTGAGATACTCAGCCAGAAGCTAGCTGTAGGTCATGAAAAAAATCCTTTTTTAAAAATGTAAGTACTCCTCCTTCATTAAGTACCACTTTTTTTTTTTATTTAAAGAGGATAATCTATAAAAAGCCTCAAAGGTTCATCAGTATCTGCCTTCATTTGTTTAACAGTCCTTCAGTTACATCAGGATGAGCAGAGTTGAGTTGCCCTATGCTTCTGCTGTCACGAAACAATCCCTCACTGTGCAGAATGAGAGAATTGTAGAACTGATCTAGACCAGACATCAAGAAAAACCGTCACAGAGGTGGTCAAGTGCTATCACTATGAGATTGCAGACTTTGTGTGTCTTTTGGAGGAACCATGCACTGGACTGGCAGGTTAGAAGGAAGAGTAAAAAGAAAAAATCTCCTTTGGAAGAGATTCACTTACGTCTTAATCCTTTTTATACTAGCAACAACTCCTCTTCCAAAGCAACAACCACTGGCAATAAACAGACCAAAAAACACCCAGAGATTGCTTTTACTAATTAAATCCTTATCCCCACACATCACCCTCTCCCACCTTAATTCTTGGAACAGATACACAATATATCAAGTCCTGTAATAATCTTGAAATATTTCTATCATTGTCACTGGATGGCTGAACTTTTCCCAGAGAAGAGCTTGCTGTTTACATATTTTACAAGGTGGAACTTAAAAGAATCTCCCTTCAGTTTCTGCCAGTTCTGCCAGAAGTGCAGATGCAACAACAGGGAACAGTTCAGTTGATAATAAAATCCAAAGGTGTAAGGAATGGATGTAAATAACAAGTCTCTGCTGGGAAAACAAAGCACTGTCATGTAGCCACGTCAGTGCTGGTTGCTATAAACTGGATTATGTCTCTGTAGAGAAGGGCCATAACTCCAAGACGTCTTTGCTGGCCCTGCTTCAGCCTGCCAGAGTTATTGCTGATCACTGAGTCAGTGGCACACTCTCAGCCATGGCCAATCTTAATGCAAGAGGTGTTTAAAAGAAGAAAAAAAAAAAGGCGTGAGCAGTCAGACTCTGAAATCCCTGTGCTGTATCAGAAGAGTGTACCGAGCAAGTCGTTAAGTCTCTATTTGTTGACTCAACTTCAGTTAAAATCTTGACCACACACTGAAAATGTGGTGCTTGTTCTGTAGAAAAGGATAGGCTGTGATATGGCGATTGTCCCACTGAAAGACTCACTTGATACACTGGAAAGGTAAGACAGACTTGCAGAAGGGACGGGAATTTTTTCCAGTTATTTTGATTTTCTTCAAGCAGTGGTTAGGAAACTCTGATCATCTGTGTCATTGCTTCTTCGTTGGCCTGAGTTGGATCCTACAGATACAAAATACGTACCATGTTGTAATTCAACATTTTCCCATAACAGCAGAGAGAATCACAGACACACAAGACTATCAAGAGGAGATACTCCTGCCACCTCCTTTGATGACTAAACATGTCATATTTTTCCGGGGTTTTACAGGCCAGTGAAAGAGAATGGGATATATAGATCTTACTAGTTCTTAGTAATGAGTTGTTTCTGGTAATAGGGGAGACCAAGCACTGGTCTACTATTTGGGAAGGATTCTACTTCTGAGTAAGAAACAGTCTCTTGCTAAAGCCACAGGAATGCTTTAAAGCACTAATCAACAGCAGAATTTGCTAATTCTACTCTATTGTGTCCCTTCCTTTGAAAACCTGTCTTGCACTTTTTATGTAAATCAATATGCAGCTAAGAATCAGATAGCCACATTTTTTAATTTTCCATCAGATCTAAGATAAGGTGTATCTACTTTTAATTCATGTCCTAAAAAAATACTTCTGGTATGCAACCAGAAAGGCTGCAAAGACTGTATTTCTTAGGACAAATAAATACAAGCATTCTTTGTAAAACAATGTGAATACACTTCTATCAATATCACTATAATTACTCAAGGCAAATAGACACTTGCTTTCTACAAGAAGAGAGACAGAAGTTTTCTTTACAATGCCTGAAACAAATTCAAAGGAAGAAAATGACAAAGGTCAGCAGCCTAGCTCAAAAAGGAACAAATAAACCGGTACAAAGACACCTCTGAAGAACTGGAAGTGGCAGCTGTCCAAAGAACAGACAAAATTCTTACCTGCATATGAGGACTGTCCTTTTCCTTTGGTGAGAAGAAACGTCCACCTTCTCCCCGCTTCCTGGCCATGGCATGGCGATGCCGAGATTCATGCAAATATTTCTGCAACAATACGAAGGAAGTAATGAGAGACCAGCTTACTATTTCTAGTTCAGTATTTTCAGTAAGGCAAATTCCTGACCGCTAGAAAAGCCTACCCAGTCCCTGTCCTTCCCTGAAGATAAATTGTTTACAGTAAATGCTCATTTGCAACACAGCTACACAGCTGTTCAACAATTAAGAGCACACAAAGGAAGCAGGACTGCCACTAAGGGGCTTAAAAAAAATAATTCTGATGGGGCTTATGAACAACAATGATGACAACAAAAATAAATTAAAAAAACCTGAAGAACACTAGGATCCTAGTCCTCATTTTCCAGCACAAGTGGTTTTTCTGTGCCTTTCTCATAAAGCAACCCAGTATTAATCAGAGTTATTTTCTCACCCTTCTCTCTTTGGGAATTTTTCCCTCTGCTTCAAGCTTAGCACGTGCCTGCCTCCTCTTAAGGATCCGGTGATACTGCTTGGCGTTTACATAGAGGGGCTCTTCTTCCAGCATCTCTGCTCCAGGCAAAGGTATTCTCTGGATAGCCGGTACTGATCCAGCTCCAGGTACCATCTGTACAGAGAATACGTTTTTAGTACTTGTAGCTCAAAACACAAAGTGAATGCAAAAAAGTAATTAAGAAAAAAAAAAAAAGAAAAGTTAAAATGGAAATTGTTTGGGTTTTTTCAGATAATGCACCCACTTAAATTAAAAGGAGTAATAAAGTTCTCAAACTGCAGAACAAATTTAAACAAATCAATTACTTATCAGTCGTGCTTGGGTTTTTTCCCCGATAATGGTAAAATTTCAATACAACATACGGTTCTACAACCATGTTACTGCTTCTTGTAAAATTAAGCATACAGGACATGCCCATTGCTTCCCTTTCTTTTTTGTTATCACTTATTTAATTTATATGATAATTTCAGAGCATTTCTTAAGCAAATATTACTTGTAGAGCTGCTGACATCTAGTGGGGACGAACAATGAAATACAAGTTAAAAGGCCTCACTACAAAGAAATCAGAATCGGCAGAAAAAGGCCTCTTATGAATCACAGAAACAAAACCTAAGGGATCCTCAAGAAAAGCAACAGTTAATTCAATCTTTTTAAACCTCTGCTTATCAGTTAACAGCTTATTTTGAATTTCAGTTTCTAGATTTTTGAACTCAGTCTGCTGTGGTAGCAAGTACAGAATATATAGATCACAATAGGACACAGGCCATTAAAACTGAAAACTTACTGCGTTTAAACTAATGGTCAGTCTTCCCAGTAGCTACCATATTAAGGTGACATGAATCTCAGAGAACAGTCTGCGTACAGACATCTTAAACCTCAATCTTTAGAAATATCAATGGAAAGTTAAACACATACCATAACCATTCCACCTGAATTGACAACATTTCCAGCAACTGGCAGCGTCACTGTGACAGTCCCTTGTCCACTACTGGTTGTATTGGTGTTGGCTCCTGTTTGGACAATTTGTGCTCCAGCCAAACTGGCTGCTGGAATGGTGATCATGCCTGTAACAGGGACTGTAACTTTAAGAAAATAAAACACAAAAGAACACACACACACACACAAAAAAAACCAAAACCAAAAAAAGACAAACAAAAACAAACCAAAAACAAGCACACAAAAAGAAGGGAACACCATTAGTCCCACTTCTGTTTTTTATTCATTCATCCTTCCATAACAGGCAAAAAGATTCAGAAAAGCATTGCAAGTTATTAGCTCCACCACCTGGTCCTCATACTTCCTATTTTTTGCATTGGTATCTGCACAGTAAACCTAGTGTCAGATAAGAGATCATGTACTCTCAGGTGTAAAAGCAAACTTAAGTGTTTCTATTCTAACGCCCCTTGCCAAAGAAAAGAGCCATTTTTTAGTTTTCTGGGGCATGAACTGCAGACCAAATTCCTGTATAATAACATAAACATCTCTTCTTCCATTCACTATGCCAACAACTCGTATCACAGCACTCACAGCAGTACTAGCATTGCAACTCAATGTTTGACAATAATTACAAGATACAATACTATCAAAGATATTGAGAAGTTTTGACTCTTCACGTCAAAGCTCATACCTTGTTGGAGAATGGTTCCATCAGCATTAACTGGCTGATAGACTATGGTCTGGCCTTCAGCTGCTTGTGCCACTTGTTGTCCTTGAACTGCTATTTGTTGTTGGGTCTAAACAAAAAAAAAAAAAAAAAAAAAAAGAACACAGTAACTTTACAAATTGCTTATTTTTCAAAGTTTACAATTCCTGAATTAACACATGGTGCTTAAAGTGTTTCAGGCATCTATTTCTTTTGCTTTATTACCAGCATCAAGAAATAGGATGGAGCACAAACCAACTGTAGACAAAATACCTAAAGCACATAGAACATACTTTTTCTAACAGTGTAGTATTTAATACTGAAAGAAACAAGTTCTAGCTTTCCTGTCTCACTAGGAACATGTTAAAGGAACAACTATTCTGCTTAGAAATTTGATTTTGGTCCTAAACAAAAACATCAGCAGAAAACCCAGGTATGACTAGACTACATCACAAAATGGCGCAAGTATGAAATTAGCAATACTTCATGTTTTCAACTTTCAACAAATAGACAAAAACAACCATGAACCAATAAAATACAGAAACACAATGGATAAAAAACATGCAATCTATTTATTCTGCCCCAGAGTTATGTACAAAAACACTACAAAACCGTGAAATTTATTCTCAAGTTCTCCTCCATATTAATAATTCCTCTTTTTTTTTTTTTTTTTCTCCCCCTTTTTTACTTAACCGCATCTTAAGTCATTTGTTTCTCTTCCTGTTCCTCTCAAGAAAACCCTTTCATGCTGGTGCAGTTACCTGTGTCTGGCCAGCAGTAACTGCAGTCTGTGGCTGCTGTATAATGATCTGCTGGGTCTGGCCCTGCTGCCCCTGTACCTGCACAGCCTGCCCACCTTGAATCTGAATCTGACCTGGCTGGACCAACTGAATCTGTGGAAGAAAGAGTCAGAAAGGAACATTAACTATGCCTCTTATTTCTCCCTCCTTGGCCTCAGCATTACCAAATCATCTCTGAGGATGATTTACTGTTGCAAAGAAAAAGAAAGCACTGATTCTTCTCTTTTTCCATTTTAAAATGAAGATTTTAATCTTTTCCTCCCTGTGACACAGCAGTCACAACCATACAGAATAAACATAACATGCTGGTGTCATTATGCCCTAACAGTTCTCCACTGCTTACACAATAAAATGGTCAGAAGAAATAAATTTCTCACATCAAACTAAAATAGTAATACTCAGGTGAAAGAAAAATAAAAGAGGACTAAGATTTAAGATATCTGTAGAGTGTTAATTATCCAGCATACAGAGGTACTCCTGGATATATAAAAGTTGTCTTCAGCTTCGCAGAGAAGTCTTTCCACCAATATGGAACATTTGTTAGATTAAAAAAAGAGGAACTGGAATATGGTTTGAAGCTTGGGCTTAAAAACCCAGTTACGGATTTTCCTCCAACAACCAGACTTTAAAGAACCTAACACAAAATATACTGGTTTTCTACGAAATAAATTAAAAAAAAAACCCACTAAATAAACCTCTCAAAACACTGAAACATCACATGCCTTCCTGGACTGTGCTCAACCTGACCCCTAAATCCCATTCTCAAATCACTACAACACTTCCATTATGCCACTGTTACAGTTTTTCCCTGTGCTTTTGAGGAACACACTTTGAGCACCTGTTTAAATTTTAAAACTGTCTTTTAGACAAATATTTCAAAATAATTGCTTCTAACAGAATCCATATTCTGTACCTTCTACAGTATTACCACCTTCTGTGCAATGGACATGTTTAAATTCACCTTCACCCATCACATATTAGATGAACTCAAGCACAAGAGTTATTTTCAAGAAGCTTTCTTAAATAAATAAAATCCTCTTTCTGAGCCATAAATTGAGTAGGCACCAGATAACCAACTACACTGCAAGGGCCAGTTAAAATAAAAAATAAACAAACACAAAACCCCAAACCAACTCCAGCTGTATTTTAATGGACTTAATTTAAAAGGTTTGCCCCATCCCATAAAATACAAAAATCAGATACACAAACAAATTTCACTGCGAATTTCACGCAGCTCACTGCCAGATCCATTGCTGGAGAATGACCATCTCTGGCCAGTTTATTTTAAGAACACTGAGGCAAATGCACTATCTGACAAGGCGAAAACATCACAGTTCATTCTCTGCAATTTATCTTAAACAAAATGAGGGTTATCTCACCTGCTGCAATCCCTGTGTTCCAGAAACCGGGACTTGCATGATTGTCTGGCCCTGACCCCCAGGCACAGCCTGCACCATGATCGGCTGGCCAGTTGATGTGATCAGTTGACCTCCGCTTACTTGTACCATTAGTGGTTGACCCTGCACCTAGGAAATGGGAGAAAAAACCAAAAAGAACAATGAAAAAGTCTGGTGACATGAAGCCAGAAAGTGAAGTGGCTACCACATGAGGCTAAGGGCTTACCTATTTTAACGCAGTGACCAGAGAAACTGAGCAACAGTCACTAACCTGGGTTCATAATCAACATTAAATACCTTTAGTTTCTAAAACTTTCCATTATTAGCTACTGTAGTTAGTAAAGGATCTTTTTCTGTTGCAGTCCAACCAAAATTTCCACGGCTAATTGCAGCAGAGCATGAAAAGCATGGCTAAATTTTCCAGACATAGTAACTACCTTTATGCACAGCCCAAGAGCAAAGTGTAATAAGAGAAACTTCATTATCCACACAATTATTCCTAATTTTTAACTGATGTTCCTAATGAGAAAGCTCTAAGTAAGCTAATTCTGACTAAGAGATTCTGAGGTAGCTTCAACTCTCTCCAATTAAATGCTTTGAACATTTCCATTTCCTAACTGATATGTAGCATGTGATGTTCTTAGAGAACCTTTTCACGGTTAAGTGGCACTATGAATGTAACAACACAAAATGTAGTTCAGTAAGGAAGAGCGAAATAGAATGAGCAGCAGCTCCCTCTTGGCCCAACAAGGCTTACAGCAGACTTATAAATTTGGCGTAAGAGTCTCGGTGCTCTTGAATCAGGTATGTCTCTGTCACTAGGAAAAAGGCCAATGAAAAGAAAATCAAGGGGGAAACCTCTCTGTTTAAACACTCTTACCCACTAAGCCCCCAAACTCCCCAAAATATATTTTTCAAAATACCATAATACCTCCATGGCTTAAATGTGAAATGAGTCTGATGAACTAGGTCATCACTTTACCACGCTCTAAGTTAGTTAGAAACAAGAGCAACACGTGATAAAAAAAATCACCGACTTCTTGGGGTTTTTTACTTCTACATTTCAAGACTACGCGCTAGCAAACGCTGACTCTTCAAGAACTGTAGAATACCAGGCTAAATATCAGTACAGATTTTCAGCACGTACTGAACTACCTACAAAAACCTTCACTTTGCATAGTTCAAATTATAAGTTAGTGAATTATATGCTAACACATCCACAGAAACAACCACAGCTGCACCTCAGTGATCAACGCCCTGCATAGAATGTTATGACTCTACAGGTCACCCAACATCCTTGCAACACTGTGCTGTTCCTCAGCCTTGTAAGTATCAAGTACAAAACCCTAACAAAAATGAGTAGTACTTGTTTTGTATTACCACAGGGAGAGAGAGAGAGGGGTAAGCATGCTCATGTCAGCCACAGAGAAGCACAGTCAGCAGTACAATACCCAATTAGCAGAAAGAAAAATGATACATTCCAGGATTCTTGTTAATGCACTAGAACAAGCCAAAAAAAAAAAAGGGGGGGGGGGGGGGGGGGGGGGATGGGGGACACACACGCATATAATGATGACCAGGAGGCCACAGTGACCCAAGCAATTCAAGTCAGCCAGCTTTTCATATTTTAACTCTGAACATAAAAAATGCTGTGTTCAACTTGACACCTGGGCAAGACCATCCCAGCCTTTCGGAACTCTCCTCCTCCGAAGACTTAAAAAACAAAGAAAACTAAAATACTGAGTGAAAAATGCACAACTAAACTGCTGCAGCTATCCAGGATTTGTTGACTCCTTGAAAAGCCTCCTATGTGAGCTAATGAAATTAAGTTTGCAAGACAGAAAATACTTCACATTGAAACAAATCAGCGGTTGAAGTAAGCTTGCATTTCTTTCCAGTTTGTGATGCATTTACTGTTAGAATACATACTTCTCCTGGGTTTCCCTGTGTTGTTCACATGTAAATAAGAGGCCAATATTGCCCTCTGGCGCCCCTTTTAATCACAGATGAAAAAGTTTCACTCTTCAAGCTCATGGGTCATCCACCACCTTTCTGTCTTTCATGTAGTGAAGACACAGAACTACTCACAGGATATAAGAAGCCTAATCTCCTTGAAACTAGAAGAAATCTCTGGATTGTATCGCTTGACTGTCACTTCCTCGTCTTGGTGTTTTTTTCCTTTTAAATCCCATTCCAACCTCTATTCACTTTCAGAATTACAGCAGCGTGAATTCATGAATGCATCAGGGTGTCTGCCATGCAGCTGAGTTCCAATGAAAAGCTATAATCCCCAGCACTTCACTGGAAACCCGACCGCTAGCGTAAAGCACAGCTACTACTGCTAACAAATTTTCCTGTTCCTATTTCAAACCCTGGAAAAAACACAGCATTAGATATGTGGCGATGGTGAGAGTCATGCAGTGCTCACAAACACAATTAGAGAGATCACCACTACCTGGAGGGTCTGGACTTGCTGGCCTGAGGCGGATGCCACCTGGGCCTCAGTCTGCAGCTGGACAGCAGTGACACCACCCTGCTGCTGGGAATAGGAACAGGAATAGCTTGAAACATGGAAATGCACAGCTCTGACAAGAGACGACGACACTTTGCTGGAAGAGGGTGAATTGAAATTTCATACACACTGCTCTTGGAACGTAAGGCATGTGAATACGTTTAGCAAACCTGATAATGGAATACCAACAAAACTGCATGTGATACTGACAGGCTGCAATATCCCGAACAAAAATCGCTTACAAAGCACATGAAAGATTATTTCCTAGAATTTAAAATCTCATCTTCAGTGGTTTTGGGCTGCTATCTTTCTGCTTAACATTTCCTTTCACTGCCCAGGTTTCTTACTGTGAAGAGGTTCCAGATTTTTGTCAGACTTACTAATTACAATAAAGGCTATAAATTCCTTTCTGCACAGAACAGCAGCACAGATGACTACAGTCTAAGCTTCATCTATGTCACCCCTGCATCAATGTCTTCCCACCACTGACCTTGAAGGACAATCTTGAGAGGTTGCAAGAGCAGTTAAATCTAGAAGCCTTTTCTATCTTTAGCCTCTTTAGTAAGAGTCCAAAAATAATCTGTGTTAGCATTTGGGAGATGAAGGACATCTCTCTACTAAAAGCTGTACTACAACAAGCCTGTTTAAAAAAATATTTTACAAAAACATGTCATGTCAAATACATCAAGGCTTTAAGAGTGTGTACTAAAAAGGAAGCCAGTATGTTTTTACCTCCCTTTTACCTACAAAGTGTCAATAAAACCAAACGTATCTTTGGTTATCTGCTAGAAGCAGCTATTTTTGATAATTCTTAATATGGAATTTTTAAACCTCAAGAACAATCTTGTTCTGACTGAAAAAGTCAACTTTAGCTAAGTTCAATGGAAGAAGCTGGTCCCCACTATCAAACACTCAAACAGGCTGATGACAAACCAAAGTATCTCTCACTGAAAATATAATCCAGTGGCTCGTTCATTTGCATGACAAAACTAAGAAACTCCTCTTGCCTTGAACTGGAACAAACATAAGATGCAACAAAAACTCAGCAGCAGCACAGCTCATCTGAAAATGCATTACTGTATCTGAATGTGTAAAGCTTAACAACAGAAAAATCTGTAAGCCCTTAAAAAAATGCAGCCCTACGCATCTGCATATTATAACATGAAGTAGAAACTTTCTGGAATGGATCAATTCATTCAAGGCTACACGTTTTGTTGCAAATCCTGTACTGTGTGTTTGTTTTGATGTACCTGTATTTCTAAAACAAATTATCTCAATAAATATTTCTTCTGAGAAAGCCGGAGAAAGCCTCTATGGGCTTGAACAAAACCTATTTCAATTTGGGGAAGGAACCTACGTTGTTTCTTGTGGACAACTGACTATTTCTATTAATAGTCTGTTTCCTCCATTTTCAGAAAGGATTTTTTACCTTACTCATCTCACTAACAGTTTGCAAACTCCCTACTACACTGAAATTCGGTAACTTGTAGATCTGCATTTTTATTCATATTATAAAAAGTGTTTTTTTTAAAAAAGCGTATTTACTCTGACTTCCAAGTCAAGTCAGATCACTGATCTGGTGACAAAAGTCAGGTAAACACATACCCAGACAGTATCATGAAACATCTTGCTGGTTCCATGAAACAAGTACAGAAAGATTTGTAACTCGGCACTGGCAATGCAAGCTCACCCGTTACCACTTCCCATACCTGCTGCTGAATCTGTCCAGCCTGCACAACGATCTGCTCTGTGGAACTGTTACTATTCGCTGTGTACTGCTCCATAGTGCTTCAGTTCCAACACGGTAAAAGGCACACCTCAGTCTGTGTATCTGGCAAGGCAAGTTAAAAAGGCACATGATTATAGTCCGAAGGTTTGAAATTTGTATTATCTTACAGTAGCTGAAAAGCAAACCATCTGCTGACATTGAGGACGGAGTCACAGAGTAAGAGCCAGTTTAATCAAGGACATACCTCTTTCATAATGTTGAGTAACAAAACTAGAATTGTAATTTCAAGAACACCTAACGTGACTGAGAAACAAAAAGTATCTCAACCTCAATTCTGTCATTATCTTCAGTGAATCAAACAGTAGCCGTGAGCCTGTCTCTCTTGCTATTTTACCCCTGGAGTTTGCATAGTCTGGGCTACAGACAGTTGCCTACACCACGTATTGGTGGAGGAGAGGGGTGTTATTGCTAAAAAAACTTGACAAAATACAAAGTTTAGGTGTAAAACCAAACTATATTTCAAGAATTCAACAAGGCTAAATGAAACTCTCTCTCCTTCCCCAACTACACAGCACCCCCTCCTCATAGCTCTTTCTCCTCTTACTTTCATATATTTTGAAAATAGCCAGCAGACTTCTTGCTGCCTCCACCCTTTAACTGCCTCTCATTCCTTGGACCCTTGCCTACACATACGAAGAACACACTGTTGAAATAAAGTACTCGGTTCCATTACCTCCTTTCTCCCTCACATTTCTCCTCAGTTGATCAACAAGGGAAGAACTCTTACTATTACTTTGAATGAAGTATTTCATTTACGCTATAATTGAACAAATACCTACTACGTTAGTGCAAAAGCAGCCTGTAACTTTAATAAAAGAAGTCTGAAGCAACAGAAAAACAGGATCCTTCAGTTTTCAAAGAAACGCACAAAACATTTCGTCAAAAGTTTAACTGTAACAGTTGCTGTAGTTACTACTGTAATGACACCTCTCACACTTCCTGCTCTTTAAAACATTATTTGTACTTCAGTGTCTGGCATTTATCCTAAGAACACTTCAGTTTTTCAACTTACTCCTCACTGTGGCCTAAAAAGACATACAATCATTTCACATTTTGTTACTTTCTTGCTTGTTAATGCTAAATGTCACTTACCTGCAAAACCACCCAATTAACCAGTATGTATCACAACAGACCAGAAGCATGTTCATTACAGGGGACATAATACTCAGCCACAATAATGTAAGAATTTTGTCTGTCCCTATCAGATCTTTTGTTCAGAATAAGGACCTACGTAGTGATGCTAACCCTGGAGATCACAAAGATAATCTCAAAAGGCACTACACCTTACTGCATTTTTAACTCTATCCTTGGTTCACTTAGGAACAGTTTTTCACAGCCTGACAGACTAAAAGAAGATAAACATTCTTTCTGAAGATGATGCTGCCTACCAAGGTTCCCATTTCGATTTTGCACCGTATGGTTTCTGCCCCAAATGCCTGGGGACCTGTCAGAAAACAGCTCCCACATTTCACTCTTCAGGGAAGTTATTTCAATAGCAAGCACAGGATGCCAGTAAACCAGCTGCCAGAAGTTCTCCAGCTTCCTTAACACCACAACCAATAATCAAGCACAGGCGTACCTCTACTAGGGAATGCTTCTTCACAGACCCCCACATCAGGCCCCTGTCTTGTTTATTTAAACTATTAACAGCATTGTAATCTTAACAATCTGCACCAGCTGTGGCTAGCCAAAGTTAGAAAAATTTACACCGGCTTGATCGTGGCCCTCCAAGGGATTATTTCATTCCCTTCATTAAAACACAGCGCACTGGCGTTACTGTACCAAAGTTAAATTTTAAAGACTGGTGATCTGCTTCGATGGCATGCTCCTCCCATAGCTGATCTCACCAGCCAGCTCCGCCTCACGAGGCCCGTCTGCGCTGAAAATGACTTCATGTTCTAGTTCTGTCAGCATATATTCATATACGTACACACACACACATATATGAGGCTATAGAAGCTGTATCGAAAACCGTTCCCTCAGCAGATGAGCTG
Source organism: Falco naumanni (assembly GCF_017639655.2). Taxonomy (NCBI): domain Eukaryota; kingdom Metazoa; phylum Chordata; class Aves; order Falconiformes; family Falconidae; genus Falco; species Falco naumanni. Next base: position 3,762,646 of record NC_054070.1, read on the forward strand.
TGCTGAGAACAACGTAGTGTGACAAACCGTGCTAGGACTTGAGCTAGCTCAAAAGCGTCATTATTAAATGTGTTGCATCCTGAAGCAACGTTACTAAATGGGCAGAAGTTTCTAGGGCAGACCCTGTCCACCTACCCGTGCAATCGCTGTCCTCTAAGGACACCAGCAGAGGACAGACACGCAGACGAAGCCAAAGACAGGATTTAACTAAAGAGCAGCACGGGCAGGCCACGCTCTTATCTCCTACTGCTGAGCAGAGTAAAACATCTGGTTCCCAGATTTGGTTTTCCAACCTCCTTATAACACATGCATGTCAGGGAGTTCACCCAGGGACGCTTTTATTTTGTTGCTGCAAGCCAGCCTCAAAGCTGGTCATTTTCTCGGCGGGCTGAGCAGGTGGAGCCCTGCCGGGACGGAGGGGAGGGCCTGGCAGCCCCCAGCCCCGCAAAGGGCACTTTGTCCTGGCGGAGCAGCACGTGGCCGGCGACATTCGGCGCCCAGGTGCGCTGAGAGGAGGCGGGAGCGCCCCCCGCACCCCCGGGTGAGGGGAAGGGGGGGCAGCGGCCTGCCCCACCTCCCACTGGCAGGGCGGGGGGGGGGGGAAGGAGGAGGAGGAGGAGCAGCCCGGGCTGCCCGCGGCCCATCTGTCAGCTGGGCCGGCGGGGAGCCTCACCCGCTCCGCTCCCCCCGCCCGGCCGGTGGAGGGCGGGGCCCTGCCGGCTCCCGTCCCAGCGGCCCCGCACGGGAGGCCTGTCCCCGCCGCGGAGGCCGGGCCCGCCGCGCGCCTCCCCTCCGCGGCCCAGGCCGCGCCCGCGCCTTCTCCTCCATCGCAGCCGCCCTCGGCCCCGCGCCAGCACCTCCCGGTACACCCCACCCGCCCCGGGCCCTCTCCTCCCGCGGTGCGGAGCCCCCGAGCCCTCTCCCCCCGGCCAGCCCCCCGCCCCCGGAGCGGCCGGGCCCCGTCCCCTCGCCTCCCCCAGTGCCCGGCCGGCCGGCCCCGGCCCTGCGAGCGGCCTCCTGACTGGTCACTCGGCCCCGCCAATCCCGGCGCTGGGGCCGGCGCTCGGGGGCTCCATATTGGCTGCTCGCACTCACCGTGCCTCGCTCCCCCGGTTCGGGTCCCGCGCTGATTGGCTCCGCTACCGGTCCCCGAAACCCAATCAGCGCCTCCACTCAGCCGCCGCGCAAAATGGCGCCCAACCCCGAACAAAGGCGAGGGAGGGGGCGGGCACGGGCGGCGCAGGCGCACGGCGGCGCCCGCCCCGGATGGCTCCGCCTCCCTCGCCGCGGCCCTCAGCGTCAGGCCCCGCCTACCTGCGGTTACTGCGCCTGCGCTTGGGGCCGGCGCCGCCAGCAACGCGCATGTGCAGGATGTGACCCCGCCCCTTTCTGTTCCTAATTCAGGCTCCGCCCCCCCTCGTCCTACGCATGCGCCGGGGGGCTGGCCTGCGGAATGTTCTGGGCGAGTATCATAGAGAGGCCGTTCCTCCCGCCTGCCTAGAGAGGCGAGCCAGGGCGGCCATTTTGCCGTGAGGAGGAGGCCGCGGTGGCAGACCGGAGCGGGGCGTGGGTTGGCTGATGTGGGGAGCGCTGGGGAGGTTCTTCGTGGCGCAAGCCCAGGCCCAGCGGATCGTTCTTCGCACCGCGCCCGCGGGTGTGGCCGGCTGAGGGGTTTCCTGAAGGGGCAGGGGTGATTTGGAGAAGGATGGAGGGCCTGTGGGTGCCGGTTGTGTGGTGACCCTGCTCTGGGGCCTCCTTGCGCCTGGCGGGCTGGAGCTGTGGGGCTGCAGTGGGAAAGCTTGCGCCATGCTATTCAGGCGTATGGGCCCCCTCCTGTGCTGTTTTCAAGGGATGTCTTGGTCATCCCAGCGGTCCCACAGAAAAAACAGGTTTAGCTGTGCACCATGTGGCACGCCAGCTTCTTGCCTAGTTTGGGGTTCCTAATAACTCTGTTTTTCTCTCATCTTTCCAGCTGCAGGAGCCTTCACCATAGCCCACGTTACCATGGCCACCCACTTGTCCAAGGATCACGAGGAGAGAGTGCGTAGAAAATGCGTTATGTGGGTTACCGCTGTGATGCATGTCTCTGTAAAGAGGCCTAATTACCTGACAGTTGGCCGTATACCATGTAGCTTTTTGGAGGAAAGTAGGTGATACCGCTAAGTTCTTGTGCTTTTGTGCTTATGTCAGTGGTGGAGATGCTGCACAACAGCACAGAGCTTACCTGCTTAACTAAATGAGGATATGCAGCACTGACACGCTCTAGTATGCTGAAGGTGTGCACTAATCCAGTTGTACTCTATGACAAAATTTTCCTTTTTAAGCATTGATTTTGTAAAAGTAACTACTGAGCTGCCGTGGGATACTCATAACTGATCTTGTAGGAAAGATTGTTAGCTGTATATTGGGTTGGTAATTCATGCCAGCTCGTGCAGTTGTGAGCTGAATCTTAATGCTTTACACTTCAGCGTACGGGCTTGTCAGATTCCCTGTTCTTTGAGTCTGCACGCTTAGCTCGGTTTTACTTACCCTTCTGTTTGTGTTGCTTTCCAGATCAAGTGTGTTAAGGGGGACCTTTTCTCATGCCCCCAGACGGACGCATTGGCTCATTGCATCAGTGAGGACTGTCGCATGGGTGCAGGCATAGCTGTTCTTTTTAAGAAAAAGTTTGGAGGCGTACAAGAGCTGTTGGATCAACGTGAGTGATACACGTGGGGTGGACATGCAGGAGCTGAAGGGAAAACCTTGATTTCCAGCAGTAAGGGTATTCCAAGCTACTTGGGGTGCAGGGGGCATTATGCAGTGGAGTGTAGCTGTTCTAAAAATACCTTAATTTCTTCACTTCAGAAAAGAAGACTGGGGAGGTGGCAGTTCTCCGAAGAGACGACCGATACATTTACTACCTGGTAAGAGTGGGACATCACTCAGGCACTTCCTTGTAGCTAAACTATATTAGATAGGATGAAGGGGGGTTTAATAGCCCTGGTTTTTCAGGGTATGTCCTTCTAAATAAGGGATGTGAGATGTATTACTCAAATATTGCTAGTTGAGGAGAAGCCAAGCTGTCTTGGGTATATATGTTTAAACTTTAAATGGGAAGAACTATGTGCTAAATTACACTAGTTTAAGCTGTGAAACATACTTCTTCCCCCAAGGCGTCTTGTCTTCATGGTGGCAAGCCTGGGTGTGGAGTTTCAGAGCATAGTGGAATATGTTTTTTAAAAAAAGAATGTGGTTTGCAGTGATCATGCTGGAGGCACAGCTGACCTTTTACATGTAACATGTATACTTAGATTACGAAGAAGAAAGTTTCTCACAAACCAACATATGAGACTATGCGAAAGAGTTTAGAAGCCATGAAAGCTCACTGTCTGAACAATGGAGTTACTGACATTTCCATGCCTAGGTAAGAAAACTAGTTACTGCAATGTAAATACTGAGAGATGATCCCCTGCTGTGAAATAAGAGTTCCAAATATCCACTTCTATTCGACTCTTCTGTTCAATTGTGCAAATGAAATTTGCATTTCCCAGTGCGTTTAAATGATAGCAAAACACAGGCTTGGTTGTTCCCTTATTTTAACTGCATTACGTTGGTTTATGGTGAGCCGAGTTAGTGCTACATAAAATTGTAGCTGCTTCAAGGGCTGGTTGTTCATAGCATGCTCCAAAAGAGGCCATTACAGTTGTTTTGATGTCTTATTTTCCAGGATTGGATGTGGACTTGACCGCCTGGAATGGGATAAAGTTTCAGCAATACTTGGGGAAGTGTTTGAAGACACAGATATAAAGATCACAGTTTACACGCTGTGAGCGAAAGAGTTTAAAGAGAGCTCCATTTCCCTTTCTTTCAGGAATGGAAACCTGTTAAAATGATTAGGGGGGAAACTGCATGCTGAGCACATTCTTTGTCTGAGCATAGCTCACTCTCGTATCGTCACTGGCAGTGGCTTTTATCAACAACAACAAAAAAGCTCCAGAGCAGCTAATTTGGGAGGTGGTGCTCAGGGAGGCTGCAAAGAGGGCAGGCAGTTGGTGGTGTGCTAACCCTACAGCAGTTCCCAGTCTACCCCCACAAGCCACCAGATGTCACTGGTCCTCCACGGAGCACCTGCCTGTGCTGGAGCTTCTACTTAGAGCTGACAGTTCCTGTGCAGAGTGAAATTGGAGCTGTCTGTTGCTTAGGTATTTGTTGGTTTGTAGTTATGGTTGATAATGATGAGCTGTGGAGCCCTGTCACTTTTTTTTTTTAAGTTTTGGAATGTTTATATCTGGCATACAGTTCACAGGATAATTGTTACAGGATTAAAAACTTAATTTCTACCTTCTGGCCATAAATACAATTTTCTGTTAGGAGGTTGTACTCACTTAAGAATTAGGCTGTCAACATTAAATAAATTTCTCTTCAGTAATCTGCTGTCGGATCAGAGCACAGTCCTTTTGGAAAACATACCAATGTCTGTCTGTGTTGCGGCTGTGTTCTAGAGGGGAAGCCACATTTTGAAGGCAAACACTCAAAAAAACCACCTTTTGGGTGCATTTTCTACTATGTAATTGCTGTGGTTTTCAGAACTCAGTTTTCTGAGAATCCGCATGTTTGAATCCACACTGTGAAGAGTCTTAGCATGGAGTTTAAGGTTGATTTTTTCCTGTTTCTTTTTTCACTGCATTTGTAGTTTAGCTGTTATACGTAGGTTGCTGTTTGATGTCGCCAACAGCAGAAGCAAATCAGTAATATGGTTTATCAGATCGTTGGTAAACACTTGATTTTGGAAAGTTTGGTTCTGGTACCAAAGAAGTACCGTGTACTCTGCATTTCATTTATGTTTGTTTTTTCCCACCCTCCCAAAGTAACAGATCTTTTGGACTTCGCATACTGGATGGCCAGAAGAATGCCAGATATACTGAATAAACCTAAAAGATGGGACATAACAGTTGAGAAATTTGTAGTATACCATAGGGTTCCTAATTGGTTTTCACTATTAATTGAATGATAGAGTGTTTTCTGTTCTTAGCATTGTGGTTAGTCTGTATTGTGTGGTTTCTTTGCCGATGCAGCTCTGCAAATCCTGTTTGTGTCTTCAAGAGCTTCATATTATTACTTTCCCTGTTTGTTGATCATCTTTTGTAAACTTGGTTTTGGTGGATAATTACTGTAGCTAAATACGCAACTGGAAAAAAAAAAAATAAACTCGGTAAGATACACAGGAACATGGATTATTGAGCTGATCAGGAGTGGGCATCGAGACTGCTCAGTGATTTAGTCCTTACACTTTTTTTTTAATGTAGTGACAAAGAGATGAAACCCACAGTGGCTTCACAAAGGTGTTCTCACTGCTGCACGTTTTTTCAGCCTTGAAAATTTATGCCAAGAGTTTAGTGCAGTTGACTGAGGTAAGAGATGGGTGTAGTCAGCAGTTTTATATGTCTGCGTCTAACACCCTTCCAGCTTGTGACAGTGCAGGAGAATCCTAGGATCACCACAAATCGGGTTGAAAGGGACCTTAAAGATACGTAGTCCCCACCCCCTGCCATGGGCAGGGACATCTTTCACTAGACCATGTTTCTCCAAGCCCCATCCAGCTTGACCTTGAACGCTTCCAGGGATGGGGCACCCACAGCTTCTATGGGTGATCTATTCCCAGTGCCTCACCACCCTCACGATAAAGTATCTAACCTAAATCTACCCTCTTTCAGTTTAAAACAGTTACCCCTTGTCTTAACACTTCGGGCCCTATTAAAAAGTGTATCCCCATCTTTCTTACAAGCCACATTTAGGCACTGGAAGGCTGGTAAAGGTTTCCTGGAGCCTTCTCCAGGCTGAACAACCCCAACTCTCAGCCCGTCCTTATAGGAGAGGTGCTCCAGCCCTCTGACCTTCTTCATGGCCTCTGGGGTTTCTCTGTCAGGTCCAGGAGAAACCAAGGAAGAACCGGTTGGAAGAACAAACCCTACCTGACTCAGTTTCTTAGCCGGTGTGTGTCCCCCATGACCCCTTACTTGGTCTGTGCCTAGTTTTAGGTGGAAAGTGGTACACCCATATTTTCGTGTCTCCCACGCTTGTATGTACTCTTGAAATTTTTTTGGCATGTAGTAATTCTCTCTTCTCGTTATGCTGCGCTTTGCCTAGGAAATATTTCATATATGGCTGTCCCAGGATGTCTCACTTGTCACATTAAATTTAGGACCTCTTGCAAGTAGAGGGGAAGGAGTAAACAGTGCTTGAGCTTTTGCAGTGACTTCCAATTTTATTTCACTTTGCCTTTCCCAATTTTATTATCACAAACATCATTGAACAAGGGAAGCAGGTATTTGATGTGTTTGAAATCAAGTACTTGGGGCTCCGTCGTAATTCGGCATAGACCAGTTACCCCTAGTTTAATTCACAGCTCTGATTATTGAGGACGACAAGAGGAAGAAGACTTTTTTTTTTTTTTTCTCATCTTAAATCCCTCTTTTAATATTTATGAAGAATGTACTTTCTAAATGCATTTATCTAATTGCCAGCTTTGTTCTAAGGTATTGTCTGATAGAGGCATCCCAGTACTTGAGGCCTACAGTCTTTTCCTGTAGGTCCACTACAATCCATTTCGTTCAAGACTTTAACCACACCGTACGTTGCTTTCTTTTTTTCCTATCGGCAGAGGCAGCATGGGTTTGTTTGGGGCGGGGGCCAGCATAGGGGGAGGAATAAAACAAACCAAAAAAAATCCCGATCACCAAAGATCTGTTTTGTACGTGTATTTGTAGTCCATCAGGGCCTGGTCTTCCAGAAGTTGGTACTCCATCCTGCTGGAATCAAACCTTGGATAGTGGGAGTGTCCTAGATGTCCAAGTCTGTTGCATCTCTCTTCATAATCTTTTCTGAATTGGTCCTGGGGGAGGTAAAAGAGAGATGTGTTAGAACCTGTAAATGCTTTCATGTTTTATGGCTTAAATAGGTGACTTTTGTACTCCTTAAAAAATCAAAAAGGAAATTCTGCAATGATAACTGATTTCCTTTAGTGGTTGGTTGGTTTTGTTTTTTTTTTTTTCTAGAGGGCTAGACTTTGTGGGGTGGGGGAATCCCCTTTTCTCCACCTTCCTCTCACTGTTTCCGTGTGTGTGTTACAAATAACCATGCATTGTGGGGAGCAGTGAGGTATTCTTGATGCACCTAGTGACCCTGCTACCATTTTATTATTTTTTCCTGAAGATGTTTACTTAGAGGAGAAAAAAACCCCAACTCTAAATCCCTTAATGTGTTTGCTGTGGAGGAGCCCACTTTAGCGTTATTACCCGTAAAGGGGAAGTTACTGCCAGGGGTTATTTTCTGTATTTGGGTACAGGCAAACCCAGCCAGGTACATAGGAGTGTAACAATAACTGAAGTTGGCTCTGGGTTACGCCTTTAAGAACCTGAAGAAAAAGAAAAGAGGAGTCTGTAATACTAGTACAAGGAGGTACATGACCAAGTGGAAATCCTCACTCACGTGAGCTTCAGTGTAAAATCTCGGCCAGCTTTTCCTCGTAATACTGGAAGTTCTCTTGAATGTCCTCCCATGGCACGAAAGCCTTTGCTTCCTCTCCTTCCTCCTGTTCCACAAAGTTCTGCCAGACATACTCAAAGTCTTGAGGCTTCATAATCCTCAGCTTGCAGCCAACTGACTTCATTTTTTTCAGGGCAGCCTGCATTTCTGGCTCTTCCCACATGAAGAGGCGCCCTACCATGATTGTCAGATGCAGGTTCTTGTTCTTCTTTAGGGTCTCGGTTATCCGATCAGCACAGGTCACACAGGGACTGGAGGAGACGTACCAAGTGATGTTGTAGCGGAGGCTTGATTCAAACTTTGGTAAAATTGTGTTAAAGAAAGCCATTTCTGCATGGGCGGCCGCGTGCTCATCTTCCAGGTAACCCCGAGAAGTCACTGACTCTTTGCCTTGGGTCTCGACAACATAACACAGGAAGGTTTTGTTCCTGCCTGAGCTGTATTCCACATTCCTGAACTGGAATTTGAAAAACATGGCTGGGAGGCGCTCCCTATAGAAAGTGGAGAGGAGAGAAGCATCTCAGAGGCTGACAATAAAGGGTTATAGCACGTGTTTAGTTCCTGCGTGTGATCTTGGACATCGCTGCATCTACGAAGGCTGCATTTCTCCATGTATTAAAAGGAGATGCCTTTTAACAGAAGGATAAGAATACATTAAAAATTCTAAGTTACTCAGCTAGTTTTGCTGTGTAGTGAGGCTTACGGGCCCGTTCTTACTACCTAGTCTTTTTCACTTCATTTTAACAAACTTGTACTGGGAATTTCAGGTATTGGCATTGAGGTATTTGAAGAGGAGCTTGCTTCTGAAACGTATTTGTTGATACTATGATACTTGCTGTTGTTAAGGAGGGACAGCAACTGGCATTTTCCCAGTCTTAATGCACCTATCGCCTGAACTGTTCTGTTTTCTAGGCTATTAACATAGTTCTCTCAGGGTGGTGGTGCAATATTAATCTGCAGGACCTGTTGCCCTAAATTGTTAGGATGATGTCTAGCATCGCTAACTAATGTTTTACCCCCAGTGCTTTTGCAGTCTGGATTTCCTCTGAGTAGAGGCAAGCGTGACTGTCTAGTTGCAGATTTCATGTGTTCTAGTTTTTTACTCTTCCAGTATCAGTTGAATACAAATATTCAGTAGGATTATGTTGTGATTTTAGTTTAATAAAATATCTGAGATCAAATCTAACTTTGCTATGAAAAAGTGTATTTCCTACTGAAGTTTGATAGCTGTCTCATAGATACTACTGATAAACTTCAGATATTTTTTTTAAAAAATTGTATTGCACTTCTTCCATTCTGGGTTTCTATAGAAGCATAATCCAAAGTGAATCATCACAGTGAGTAATGTGTTTGCAGTCCTCTTTTCACCCAGACAAGGTAGTCTGCTGTTATTTAGGGAAATTAATAGCAGTCCCTTAAAATACCATGTATAGCTTTTACGCATTGTTGAGTGAAGAGGTGAAAAAGGAAAGCTGTGTTGTCTCATAGTACCTGCTCCTTTCTTAGGAGTACCAGGCTTTCCTGATTGCCCCCTGTAGCATCTAACTGTGGAGTACATCAGTACAAGGACTAGTACTTGAAGGATGTTAGGTGGAACGATGAAAAAGATACTGCTGACATCATGCCTTGTGACCCATGAAGTGCTACAAAGGACAGGAGTGAAGACTGCACAAAGCAGTCAAAGTGAAATAATGAACAGCAGTAGGACAGTATTTCATTTATTACACACTCGTAATCTTCTGGCATGTTGTACTCCTCTCATCTGAGCTTTAGGTGGACCTATAACCTTGATATTCCCAGTGAGGCAGTAATGAATCTTTGTAAAACAGTAAGTGTCTTATTCATCCCTGTCTCATCTATAGTCGGATTGTAATGTCAGGCCTCTCCAGGGGGTACACTGAGCAAAGGTCAGGAGAGATTCTCAGACTCTTGGAAATTTTAATTGGGGAGAGCAAAGAGGCTGCAGAAGTAAGTGGCAAAGCATCGTTCTGCTGAAAGGAAAGAACAATTTGTGATGCAACATCTCACAAGATGTCTCCGGAGATGGTGGAAGTGAACAGTATGGGAAAGAGTGAAAAGAATCAAGATCAGTATATTATGCTTGTGTAGTAATGTGGGAACTACGAATGAACGTGCTGTCAGATCACTAGTGGGAAATGCTAGTATGGGACACTGGAAGTGTGGGATGCTTGCAGGTCGGGGGCAGGGACTGTTGATGAAGAGCTGGATCTGATGTTTTTTAAAATTAGTGGAAGTGCAAAGGGTAAGGCTTTGCTAAGTCTGCAAGAAAAGCCCCAAACAGCATGATATTCTGTACAAATTGGAGGGATTGGAATGGGAATGTGAGCAGAAAGACCAGGAAATAGGCATTTAAGAGTTCTGCATGAAATACCTGGTTGCAAATACATTATGTTCTGTAAGCAAATGGCTTTTTGCTTAGAAACAAATTGGAAATGGTGTGCTGTCTAGATACGTAACTCGGAGTAAATTACAGTGATCATCAGGCTGCTTTAGCTGTGTTATTTTACGGAAAATTGTATTTAAACATTTAAATGTTTAATTCTACTTACAAAGTTTCAGAAATTCCTCTCTGGTACGTGTATTCCATACTTCATGCAGCCAGGAATTTTCTTGCTGCCAAAGTCCTGTGGCACTTCTGGCTTTTGAGAAAGCGAAAACAAAAGAACACCCTCTCTATTTAATTTTTTATGATACTGCTGTAGTATCTGGGGTGCATTTGGGCCTGCTACACAGATTGGCAGTAAAAGGACTGGAGTTACAGTTCCCACTTCTGTTTTGGATTTCCCAGCGCGTGATTTTACAGATGAACGACTTCACTTGGAATATCAGTGTACTGTACCAGCCAAGTGGTGTGAGAGTTGATGTGCTTGGGTTGGCACAGTTGTACTTTGTACTGCGAGAGGAAGTTCATTAGTCTTCTAAATGCAACAAGATGTATGAGTCAAAACAATTTTGTTCACAGAATTGCATCTGCCCTGGGAATATCTACTGTTGCTGTCAGTCAAGGACCACTGTAATTCTTTTCACATATCATTGATCTGTGACAGTGGAAGTTGAGAGTGCTAGTTCAGCTGTAGAAATTTTACTAGAAGCAGGTGTTGAGCTGCTTCTTAAACGATATAATTAAAGCCTTGTATTGTTCCATTCTATGTAGATGGGATCTGCACAAGAAGGGATTTAAACAACAGAAAAGCCCGTTTGGGAGCCTTCCATGCTATTAATGTTTTAGCTTGCAGTGTATTAATGAGGGATGAGAAGCAGTAGTGTGGATGCAGACTTTTATTTTGATTAATGAGCAAATGATTCATGGTGTTTGGGTATGATTTGGTCTGTGGTTCCCTAGTTTGCATTGAGAGTTAGCACAAGCCTAGATAAGGGAAACTTGCACTGGCTTGCACAATTTCTAAACTACCCGGAAAGACTATTTCAGCTTTCTTTTCTTAGCATTTTGACTGCTGTTCCTTTACAGTAGATGACTTAAAGTTTTGTTAGAGCGAGTCTTATTTTATTTGAGATTAATTGTAAGGCTTTCACTGATTTTATTAAAGAGCATTATCGGATTCTAATTTAGCACGGTGCCGCTTATTCCCTGAACTCCTTTCTCTTGTTCTTTGAGACAAAAAATTTCACATGCTTCTGAGAACAGCGATTTTCCTGCTTTATATCCTAGATAATGAATGGTTCTTTGCTAATGATTTAATGATTCTTTAATTAACAATTTCTCTGAAGTCCAGCTACGTTGGGTCTGACATAAGCCGCCCGTTGCCTCGTTTCAGAGCTAAGTTTGTAAGGCTACAATAAGTTGTTTTAAAATAACATCATATATTTAAATGTGGCACATCAGAGTCACATGGAAGTTCATTCCTGATTTAACTCTCCTGACCGCAGAGTGGTTACATCAGTGGTGGGATTGAGTCTGTTATGTTTTGATGAACTGTTTAAACAGCAGCAATCTGTTCCAGGATGCTTTGACTCAGAGGTTATTTAGACAGGCCTTCTAGATGGGTTTTATTGCTTATCATCTCAGCGTCTAAGATTATCTGGGATGTTCACCTAAATCTATCCTCCTAGCAACATGGCATATCCATCAGCTTAATAAGTTTCAGGTAAAGAATGTAAACAAAGCTAAGGGCATTTCCCAAGTCTGTAAGTAGCTGGCTGAGAGCTTGGAAAATTGGCTGATCGTGGATACACAGGCAAGCAACGGGCTGTGTGTGCTAGTTAGCAAGAATCTGATTAATCCCATGTAAACCAGAGCAGGGAGGACGCTTCGGCACAAGTGTGAATTGTAAACTTCTGGCCTGACAGGGCTTAGCTGAGTCCTTGCTATGTGACTTCCCAGCAGTGGGGACCTGGGGAAGGTCTCTTTGGTCCTGCAAGTAACTGGAAAGCCCCGTAGCAAGTGATTCAGCGGGGAGAGAGTGGGCAAGAACAAACCACGTGTACCTTAAGGGTGCATATATATTTAATTGCCGTATGCTGCATAATTTCACCTTTTGAATTACAGCGTGATTGGCAGATGACCCTCATAACTTATTGCAAAGTGAAGTATCAAAATTGTATGGTTTATTTGGGTAGATTAAAACTCTTTGCAAACAATTGAGCATCAAAATACATCCCTGAAACAGCTGTGTCATTAAGCCAACTTCTTTGGAAACTCAAGTTTAGCTTTGAATAGACTGTTTCTGAGTAAATGACTAATTCTTGGCAAGCCTATTTTCCCATGTTTGAATGACAGGTGGTGTACAAATGTTAATATTATCTCTATTTTACCCTTTATTTTTGTTCCAACGTTAAGGAGAGATAATGCAAACAAAATGTGCCTAGGAGATGTGAGTTCTGTTCTTGTATTTTCTTGTAGTGGAAGCTTTACTGCTGTAAATTCTAAACATAAAAATTGTGTCATCTTGCCTGTGACTTTGCAATCTATTAAAATATGCAAATATCAGATATTTCAGTGACTAGGCTAATTACTTTTCTGTTGTTGTTTTTTCGTTGCAGTTAGTGAAGTTGGCTTGCTATTTCCCTCTCCAGTGAAGGCATTACAGTCACTGTAAGACTTGCAGATAAGTTTTATGTATATAGAAAGTTTAAAAATTGTTTACAGGCACTGAACTGTCATAATATTCTTAATAATCACCTGTTCCCGCAGTAGGATGCAGGTGGTCGCATAGCTCACAGTGTATGGGGAAGGTGAAAGTTGAAATCCTCATCCTCCTCCTTCTCTGAAGGTCATCATTAAAGGGTGATCTGTAGGGATTTTCTAAATGCCTCAAACCTAATTTATCGAAGGGCTTACCCTGGGGAGCGAAGTGTTTTGTCATCCATTAGGTCACATGGAGATGAAAAAGATAGAAACTTTGAGACAGAAACCTCTATCTGTAAGAATGGTACTGGACTGAGCAGAAGATTTTGCTGAAATAGGGTAGGCTGGAGGAACAGAGCAGCTGCCCAGTGTGACACTGGCAGTATTGCATGTCAGGTAGGAGAAGAGAGTGAGAACTTCTAATGAGAGAATAAAACTGCAGGATTATCTAAAAGATGCTGTAAACAAGTAGGACATAATCTTTAGATTTCAATATTTGTTCAGTGACTAATTTACTATGGTCTTAGGTGGTTTAAAGTGATAAAACACTGTCCTTTGACTTGCTCTTTGACAGCTATTCACAGATAAACGCATGCTGGGCTCATTGATTATAGAAAGCCTGTAACGATCAAACTGTAACAGGAACCAAGGATTTGTCACTGCCAGAAGGAGCCTCATTTACACTCTGGGGAAAGTGTAAATAAATGTGTCTGCTTAAATGTCATGAAATGTACACAGATGGGGCTTATATTTATCCAGGATTGTGAGCCAAATGTTGACAAAAAAAGGGGTTAATATTCTTAAACAGAGTAATTACATTCCCAGTATTTTTCTTGTAAGCCAGACTCCCCAGAGCTATAAGGAACAGCTTGAAAACTTGGCTGTGTCATAAGATGCCCCTAATCCAAGGGCTAAAACTGAAATGCAATGTAATTGGATTTAAGTGCTTCCACAGTTGCAGTTATGTGTTTTCTCATAATTCACATAACTGACTTTATTGGCTGAAAATTTGTAAATAATTAGAAAAATTCTAACAGTGATCATAGTAGGTCAAGGCACAGTCTAAACTCACAGTGTACTTAATGAAAGTAAAAATTGCTGGATTTTTCTGTACCTCTTTCAGGGTCCTTTAGGATTTCTGCTTTACTTCCTCATTCTCACCTTAGCCAGCGTATTAGTAATAAACTAATAATCAGAGGAGACTTGGTCCCAGTTCCTACAGGAATTCACCAGATATTTATAAGCATTTTCCAAATAATATTGTGATGAGGGTGGTATACTCGCATACCAGCAGCTCTGTCATCCCTCATCAGGTGTCTGAGTACTTTCATTTCAAAACCTTAGAACTCTTGTCTTGCTTGGAATCGGGGTATAGAACGTGAAAACCAGCTGGTACCAACTTAACATATGGAGATGCCATATCACAGACATTAACTTGTCCCTGCAAAAGCGTTACCCGAGGCTTCCTTGCATCACTTGCTGCTCTTACTTCAGTCCCTCTGCCCTGGTGCAGTTCCAGCCGTGCAGCTCACTCCTAAATCTCAGCAGGTTAACTTTTCCTGGTTTTACTCCTTTCTGTAAGCACGTCTTCCCTCGTGTTCTTGTTGTTGTCTTTCCGGAGCGGAAAGTCCTGTCAAATTCTGCAATGCCCATGTAATTTCAGCAAATAATTTCATTGCAGGATGGACACTAAGAAATTATTTTTCATCCATGATTAGCATACCAATTCCTATCCAGGTTGTGTTTGGCTTAGCAAGGAAGTTTGAAGGTACTGCCCAATTCCTTAGCATTTCTAATTGCAAAGTTGAGTGCTGCAAGGCTGAAAAATCTAACTTCTTCATGGAGATTCATTTTAGTACATCTTAATTGTCTAGAAATTGTCACCGTATGTGTCATTGGTCCAGTGGCTTATATAAACAATTTTTGGTGTCTTAGCTCCCTTCCTAGCAGAGGGATGTGCTTTTCTTAAAAAGATTTCTTAATTTTTTAATGTCTTGATTTCTTAATGAAGAAATCAATTAATTTCTTGATTTCTTAAAAGTCACTGCTTTAGCAGACTTGTATTATTTCCATGATTGTGTATGACAGAGACCAAAGGCTGAGAACAGCCCCCTCCTCAAGAAGTTATTTTTTTCAGAGCAGACACGTTTTAAGGAGAAAACGTTTTTTTTCACCCCTGCGCAGGAATGTAACCCAATTGTCTGAGATCGGACGTAGGCGCTGTCCTGCCTCATGCGCTGTTTTCAGAAATGCCAGCCAAATTGTATTTCCAGAATCTTTCTTCCCAGTGACCGTGTCACAGGCAGATGGATTCCAAGTGGGATTTTAGGGTGTGTGGCCTGAGCTTTACATTTGAGCAGCTGGAAGAAACCGTAGTTTTGGTTTACACACTGGGAACACTGCCTCGGTGGCTGCTAAGGGAGACCAGAGGGAAGCATGACACAGGGCATCTTGCTGCTACTACTGCTACTACAACAAACATTTTGAAATGTGTAGAGATAGGAGATTACAGAGGTTTTTTTTCTAGTTGCAGCTGTCAGTTATGCCTGACAGTTCACCTTCCTAGTAGATCTCTGTTACATCTGCCTTTTGCAAAGGCCAGGCTCGCTGGAAGAAAGGAGCTGCTTGCTGCTTTGCTGTCTTGAAAACTGCCTGTTGTTTTGGTGCCTTTCTGTGAGTTAGGCTTTTTTGAAAGTCAGGCTCCAGCTGCGGGTGTGGAGTGCTTGAAAATGTGGAATTTTAGCTCTCTTGAGCTCCCTTAGGTCCATAAAGCAAATCAGCCATAGCAGTATTTTTTCCTAATCCACAGACAGAGAAACTTTCAGACAAGAGCCATTGATCATCCCAAGAAATCAATATTCAGCGCTCATCAAGGGCCAGTACCTACCATCCCGATATCATCAGGCAAGTGATCCCTTTGCAGTCAGTGGGACTGCTCCCACTGTAAGGGAATCAGTCAACACTAAAGAAACAGACCTGCTTGTATAAACCAAAGATTTTTCTGCCTGGCTGGTGTGAATCCATCCTCCGTAAAGCTCATTGAAACTTCTAACAAAACTCCACAATAACAAAATCCGTACTTACACCATTTAAAAATATTCAGAAGTGCACTGGCTGAAGATGCTGTCTTTGATTACCCAACATAAGAGCTGAGACAGAGACCTTTGAACATCCCCACTTCACTCTCTTGCACCCTCGTATTTATATCCCAACCTCTTACCCTGTCACAATTTCAAATGGCGGCAGGTCTTCCCGCTTCAACTTCTTCTTCTTTTTTTCCTCACCTTCTTCTGCATTGTCAGGCTCTCCATTCTGGGTGTTGCTGGGCTCCTCCTGCTTTTCTGCCATCTTCTTGAGTATGGGAGTATTAAGTTATGGCCACTGGGAAAAAGAAAGAGCAATTTCTGAGAGCTCTCAGGGAGAGGAGACAGCAGAGGGAGGAGGGAAAAACAGAGCTGGGAGTTCCTGCACTAGGCACAGTTGTCAGGAGCTAAATACGGAACAAAGCAGCAATGATAGAGGCTGGATGGGGTAGGATGACCCCGGGCTCTCAGATGTCGCCTCCTTTCCCTTGCTTTCTCTAGGTCTTTTTAACAGTCCCTCTTGCTCCCCTTTTAATTTAAAACTGACAACTTCACTGTGGGCGGGTTAAGCGATAGATGGAAAATCTTGGAAGCATAGTACCTATTTATCCATTAGTGTGACAGCTGGCAAGATGCAGAGCTGGCAGCTTTTCCATTTATCTTCTTTTGCCAGTTTATTACATTGCTGACCTTGAAGGACCATTGTTTTGGCTCGGGCAAGGGGGGAAAGGGATAATCCCCATTTGGTTTGCTGAGAAATCCCCGTTGTTGGTGGATTTGGCCTCATGTTGCATCCCAGCAGGAGTGCTTGGAGGAGCAGGAGACCTGCCTTTCCTTCCACCCTGCTCATCCGTGCAGGGACACAAAACGGGAGCTGAACAGGGTGAAATCTTGCTTGTTGAAGTTGCTGTCAGAGTGTACTGGTGTAAAGGCAAGCCAGAACCTGCTCCCACATATTTTAAAGTCAGCTGTATAATTCACAGTGGGACACTGTTTCTGGTGCAGGGCAATTCCGAGTGCACGTACTGAGCATCTACCTGTTGTTCTGGTTTTTTTTTTTTCTTCTTTTTTTCACTGTTGCCTGAACATTTGAAAGATGCCCAGCATACCAGGAGCGGTAACATGGCTAGGTAAGGGTAACCAGTTGAAAACTGCTGGGCTTAGTGATTCTTGCAGTATTTCTTAGTTTCTTTCATCTTTGCCACTGCAGAGGATGCAGATGTTGAATGAGTGATTGTGCTGGAGCCAAATAATCAGGCAGATGAGAGCCCGTGGTGGAGGTGTGATGAGAAGTGAAGTGTGTGGTTATGCTGGTTATAACTGGGACTAGTGTCAGCAGCGTGCTGAGGACAGGCTACTGGAGACATTCTGCTAAGGTACTTATTGGGGTTTGCCTGGACTAGTGTGGGTGTGGAGTCTTTCATACAAAGAGAAGTGAGAAGGACTATAAAGATTTTATTGACACAAG
Source organism: Falco naumanni (assembly GCF_017639655.2). Lineage (NCBI taxonomy): Eukaryota > Metazoa > Chordata > Aves > Falconiformes > Falconidae > Falco > Falco naumanni. The sequence goes on from NC_054070.1 coordinate 3,779,831, forward strand.
TTTGGGATGTTTGGTTTGCTCGGCACTGTATCAACCAGATTTCTGAAAGAGGCTCTGGTATCTCAGAAGGATACTCGGGGGTAATGTAGCTTTCACATGAGCTCTTTTTAGAGTTTTATATGTTTGGGCTGGGGGAGTTCTCTTTTCCTTTTTTCTTTCAGGATTATGTGAAATTCTTCCAGTTGCTCACTGAATTTAAATGATGTAAAGTCTGTATAAATCCCATGTGAGCCAAGCCTAATGAAAACCTGAGTAAGATTTTTCTCAGAGACTAATCCTGCTATGCGATGAGGGCGAAAGTAAATGGAAAATGTGTAGCTGTGCAGAACTCATGTTTTAGCCAACGCATATTGGAAATCAAATCTCCAGTATCTTGGGTTCTGCACTTAGTTCACAACCCCGCATCATCAAGATTTGGATAAATATGAAATACTAAGCTAGATTTGATTGAGTGCTCAGTCTGTACTTAGTGGAAAGCCTGCTCCTAGTTTGGGGAGGATAAACCACATTCCATAGAAATCAAATAGGTGTGAATACCTGCTTTCAGGCCAAACTCAGCCTTTGTGATGTTGTTGTAGTCAGCTCTTTAGAGACTCTAGAGGGGTCTGCATTATCACAAAGTGAAATAAATTTTTGCCATGGGGCAGATAATTTATTATCATAGGCAATAAATAATATGTTATCATAGATAATTCATTCTGGCTACTCTCAAGCCCCATTGTTAACAGCAGCCTGCCTTTCTGTGCTACAGTATCTTTTGTAGCTTTTCATTAGTAACATCACTGAAATGCAGTTGTTCTGGGGACAGAGCATCCCACCCCCGACTTTACTCCCACACTGTTTGCTAGCAATGAGAAGTTGTTTATTTGATGACTGACACTGCTGGCATGGAGAGTATTGTGACAACAGCGGAATCAAGGATTTGACAAGTTCCAAGACATCCTATCCATGGAACACGTATCTTTCATTTTCATGATGCAGAATTTTATTTATCTTTAAGCTCAAAATACTTTCCTGGAGGGCAGGTGTAGTGTTTTTCCTCTTGCATGGCAACTGTGCTCAAATTCCGAGTCCCCTGTCCAATTACTCTCACCTTTGACATTTCAGCCAGTATTTTTGGGGATGGGAATCCTCTCTTAATGAGTGACAGCTTGTTTCCTTCTTACCCTTATACTTAAAAGAAGCATTTCGGTCCCTCTGACCCACTTTTCTTTATTTTTGGAAGCTCTTGATGGCTAGGGTCCCATCCTTCTTGCAGCCTTTAGCTTTCACTGGTGTGGCCCCTCTGCAGGGTTCAGGGCTGAGCTCTAATCTAATCTCGGGAATGTGGCACTGAGACTCTACCTCAATCCAGCCCTTCCCCAGCTGCTTCGCCGCTCCATCTAGGGCAGTGCACTAAATAGTCATGATCCACCCTGTCGCAGCATCTGCCTGTGCCAAAAATATAAAAGGACACCACCGAGTCGCTGTCAATCTGACATTTTGCGTTAAAGCCATAGGAATGAAAGCTTTGATCAGTTTTGTTTGGTTGGTTTTTAGTGACCCGAGTTTCCCCCGAGGTGCGCACGTGTGTACAAGAGCTTGGTGCATGGGCCTGATGACTGAAGCCAGTGACGGAAATTTTTTTTCCGTCAGCTAGTTCAGAGAAGGAGCTGGGACACGGGTGCTGAGAGGTGCCATGGATGCGGTTAGCCTCTTGTGAGGACCTTCCAGTGGCACTTAGGTTAACTGAAGTCATTGCACTTGCCAACCAGCGTTTTTATCGAGGTTCCCCTCTCCCCACTGATTGAATGGCTTATTTATTTGACTCTGAATTTCATGCTGCTCGGAGTGCCCTGCACGCTGGAGTCGCTGTTCAGCCGCTGATGAGGCACAAGAGGTCCCCACGCACGTCGGGTCTCGCGCAGGGAGAATGTGACTCAGCCCGTTGTCTCTTCTTGTTCGCTCCCCCATGGCAAGAGCCAAACCTTCCAGCAGCACCTCGTGGCCTCTCCCCACACCCAGCAGGCTGGACGCAGCCGGTAGGTGCAGACTTTTCCCTCGTAGGTAAAATTCTTCAGCAGCTGCACCTCGTGTGTGGGGAAACCTCCGAGGTGACCACAGCCCTGCACTGCAGCCACAGGATCGGCCATTGAGCCAACGCCATCTCAGTGGTGCAAGCCCAAGCTGTGGTGTCCTGCCCTGAGCCTGTTCTCCATCCTGTGGCAGATGTGTCCCACAACATCTGGCGGTCTGTCTGTCTCTGTTTTAAAAGATCTGGCCTCACTGTGTCAGGGTATGGAGGGCAGAACGCCTGAGCAGACCTCAGGGACGCCGAGTCGCAGTAAGATTTGAAGAGCTGTCTGCATGGGAACACTGCCAGCGAAGGCGGCTGCTAGCAAGGCAAGGCTGGGCTGACAACCTGTTCTGGGAGCAGCTTTCTAGCTTTGCTGAAGTATTCGATATTAAGATGTGATCCTGCATCCATCCGAGTCCGGAATAGTTTCTCTGCTGACTTTAGAGGCATCTCTGAACAATATGATGACTTTTTCACCCCATCCTAAATCGGTATCTCACAGAGAGAGTACCGTATTGCCTTCACCTGTCTCCCAGGCAGGTTGTCTGCTGTTCCTCTAATTGTCGCAGGAGTTACTTTCCTGAAGTTAAAATGGTTGGTTTCCTCTCCTCATCACACAGGGGCAGTAGAAGAGACCTGGCTGCGACAGTGCTTGCCAGGAAAAGGAGGCTTTTACTGCATTCTCGGGCTAAAAGAACATTTTTTGGATAGATGGAAGAGTGAAATAAGACACTGGCTGTGTGAGTCATGGCTCAGACGTGCTCTCTATTCCAAAGGGACAGCTGGTGGCACTAACAAAACATCTCCCTAGATACATTGTCTGGCAGCAGTCCCCCTCCTGCTTTTTCCAGTTGTAACTACCGTTACGTGATAAATAAATAAACACTCTGACAGTGATGTGCAGAGGCAGCTTTCCTTTCCTTGGCCCCTGTGGGTTCTCACCTGTCCCTCTCCTCCTGCTGCAGGACCACGCTGCCAAGATTTAAAAGAAGGGGCAGGAAACACTGGTGCAGACACTGCGGCGTCCCATGGGCTCGACCTGGCCAGTGCTCGCGTCCCTCTGGGCAGGTTGGTGGCTCCCCATGGAAGGCACTCCACCAGACCCGAAGCCAGCCGTGGTACCAGCAGAGATAAGCGATGCTCTCACCTCCTTGTCTGCCTTATCTTCACTGCTACAGCCTGGGCCTCCCTGGCTCCTGATCCCCAAGCCTCACACACCCATCACCATGCTGCTGTAGAGCTGGGAAAGAGTCTGTTTTGTTGGCAGTGTCCAATTAATTCAAAGCCCAACTGGAAGTTAATGACAGCTCCAAGCAGCACAACCTCTTTCCTGCTGGGCTTCTGCTGCAGCTTTACTAGGAGCAGTTCAAGGGGAAGGTCAGCCCCAGCCGTGCTGCAGGTGCTCAAAGTCACAGGAATTTATATTCTGCACCACCCCGTGCTAACGATGGGGCAGTGGGGGTAGCTGCTGGCCCATACTCAGCTCTCTGAAGCTTACATGCACACAGCAGCAAATCCTCTCTAGCATTAGACTGTATTTTAACATAGCTCCAGACATCAGCAAATCAATTAAAGTTCCTTACTGCTGAAGCCAAAGCGTTTTCTGGAACAGCTGGTAAATTATTGAATGAGACAAGGCTTAGGAAAAGACCGGACTGAAAGGCAGCGAGATTTTGTTTATGCACAAATATTGCGTATGCAGCAGCCGTGGATGTGCCCTTCGGGCTAAGATCAAGTGTAACGATCAGTTTAATTTCAAATAGGTCTTTCTGGAAAGACTGGCTGAAGTTTGAAGAGAGGGATCATAGTCAGACATGGTGATCTGAGAGGTGGCCCTTCTCTAAATGCCACGACCCCATGAAAGCTGTCATGAATGCACAGCCTTTGTCTGAGTCACTGCTTGAATCACGTAGACCGCGACATGTCCTGTCGTGGGTTATGAATGTTCATGACGCTGGGTGGGACGTGGTATCCATTCCACAAGCTAATTTAGCTTTGGATTTCTAGCATCTCTTTGCTTTGTTTTTTTTTTTCCTCTTCCCTTTGCAACTCGGGGATGGATCCAGGCAAGGGCTGCATGGCCACGTGCTTCTTCCAGCCATTGTGTGACCGGGAGCACAAGCCCCGTTAGCCATCACTGGTGGGAAACCAAGACCCCTCCAGCTCCACAAAGGCAGAGCCTGATTTTGGTCTGCACTGCACAGTATAACTAATACATTTTCTAGATGACTGACTTTGAAACGTCATTAAAGTTACTGTTACGCAAGGGGGTTTAGTGTATCTGTTTAAATAGCAAATACACTAAATGATGCTTTAAATATTAATACAAGAGGGTGCTTTGCAGAATTTAACTTCGTCAATTGATTTCAAGCTTTTATGTATATCATATGTAGGAACATCTGCTGTTTTTGCTGCCTGCAAGAAAATGCAAGTAGCAAAGATAAGCTATTGGTGCACTTGTAGGTGGACTGGAAGGAAGAGGAACTGAAATGTAGACAAAAACATGTCAGCTAGTCACATTGGTTGGGAAAATGGGGAGGGCAAACATGAAAAGATCAAAAAATCTATTACTCTTAATACCAGATTTTCCTTTAACTGAACAAAAAAAAAAAGAAATGGAAGGAGGGGAAAGCTGACTAATTTACGAAAGGGGAGCAAATGTGCATCCATATCTTTAATTTAGACATGTTATTAAAACGTTGCAGGTTTGAACCAGATCTAGAGTCACTTGCCAACTTAAATGTGATTGAAGTAATACTTTTCCCCTTTCCAAAAGGCAGAGCTCACTGTAAAGGCTTGTTCCATCCCTCCTGGCTGCACTAGGTGGCTCTGCTCATCTCTGTTCCTGGTGGCTTTGCTGTGCTGACTTGGAAAGGACAGGCGTAATGATGTTCAGGTGCCCTAAATCATTCTTAAGTCCACTGAATTGAATCTGCAGCCCAGATATTAGCTTCTTTTTAGGAAGAAATAATTTATGTCTTCCTGTCCTTTAGCATGTGGCTTTCTAGAAGACACAGACGAGGCACCACTGTAAATAAGCTCCGTGGTAACATACAGTTACATAAAGCCCTGAAATATATAGGATTCTTTTTTTATTTTTGTTAAAGTAGCTTATGATTTTTCTAGTGCTGCTTGCAGTGCTCATGCTTTATAGTCCTGCTCCTGCTTACAGCCACATCTATTCAATGGCTTGTTCTTATGCAGCTTTTACTCGGGAGATTATAGCAATATGCTTGCAGCAGCAGTCCTGCATAAAGGTGTCCTGTAGCTAGAAGGGAAAAATAATGAATGGGATCAAAATGACAGCACAAGATATATGACCACATTTTCAAAAGGCACTACAAATTTCACCTGCTCTCAGCTACTGGTATTGGTTTCTCCTGGTCCCAGCTTTCAGTCACGCTGAGCACCCAGCTCTGCCATTGACGTGAGTTGGACCTGAGAATATTCAGCATCTCTAAAAACCGGGCTGGATGTGACTCAGGAGGGACCCCAAACCCAAGAATTAGCTTCCTTACCTTGAAGCTGTGGGTGAGGTGTAAGCGAGGAGCCTGTCATGGGGATGCATCCCCAAACGAGCGTGTCTCTGCTCTGAAGGAACCTCTGGGATCTTTAGGCTCAAAACCCACGCAGCCCATTTACTCCTAACGTGCAGCCAGGCACGAGTCTGGCTGTAAATCCCCTGCCCTCTGGAGCCAGAGCACAAGCCATGGACTCCAGAGCAGGTCCCTTGAGCTTTTGGGAAACCAAGTGCCAAACCAGTAAAACAAGAATAACTTGGATTTATTTATTCTCCAAACAAAAGTGGCTTGGTTTTATTAAAAGCAAATGCAATTTATGTTACAACCCCAGCTAAGCCCTCCTACCCCCAACCTTTGCAAGTGTACCCACGCACCTTAATCGACAGTCAGCTGCCAGAAAGAAGATCCACTTACCACTTTTCTTCACATATATTGCTTCTATCGATTAAAAATAATAGTAAGTATTCTTTGTGGAGAGCAGCATCTAAGGTTCAGATCTATCTAAGGCAGTGGCCAGAAAAAAGGATGGACGGGGGCTATCCATGCACCTCTTGTGTCTGATTCTGTCATGGCTTGGTCCCGTTTCTCTGGAACTACTTAAAAATACTTAATATCTGCTTAATAATATTCAGGAATGAAAAGAGTCTGGGATGAGTTACCCATACTGCACCTGACAGAACTGGCATGGGGGTTTTTGCCAGTCATGTAATTACAACCTTCAAAGCAGTGTGAGCAAGCTCTTGAATTTTACAAAGGCTCTTGTGTTTCTGTACTTAAGAAAACATTTTAAGTGTTTTCTTCAAAGGCACTGTGTTATTTTTTCTTTTCTGCTGAGGAATAGCACACAGAAGTGGAAAAGAGAAATTTCTTCTTGGGAAAAGCATTTGCATTCTAATCATTGCTGCTTTATCTTGGAGCATGAAACTCAAGAAGTGTGATACTCCACAAATAGAAGTCAAAGTGCCCGGTCTCCTTTCACTAGCAGAACAAGACAGATTACTGCTTGCTCAGTAGCTGACAGATAAAAAGTTAATGGTATAAAGCACAAACCAGGTGATACATGAAAATGAAGCTACAGCACAAATAGCAAAAAATCAAGTAAGTTCTTAAAAATTGGTGTGCATGAGTGAAGGGCATTTTTGTTTGGTCCCAGAAGAGGTGATGGGACTTACCACATGTGTGAACAAGTTCTACTCTCTGGGGGAATGGTAACAGTTTCGAGGGGTGTCCAGGATTGCTACTCTGAATTATGCTGCTGTCGTGAGATCCTAATTTGGCTAATGGAATTTGACCTGATAGCATCAAGGTCACCATACAGCTGTAGCCCCCAAACCTCAGCAGTGCTGGAGAAAATGGTTCCGAGGTTAAGGATGGACGGTTACTTTAAAGGAGCACGTGGGTGTGTGATGCAAACCTTTCCTTTACACAGCCGCGATGAAGGTGGGAACAGGAGGCATGTTCTGATGCCTGTCCCAAAACCGAATCCCCCAAATCATCAGATCTTGGTTCACATCAGCATAGGTTAGCTTCACAAAATGCCTTCGTTTCTGTCCCGCTCTTATTCACTCTTTCCTGCTTTTTGCTCAGGGTTGTCCTTCCAGATGCGGATGGTGAGGCAGGTCGCCATGGCCAGCCAGCCCAGGTAAGGCACCATCAGCAGTGCTGCTATCTTGTTAATGCGGTACCAGGAGCACGTCGTGCCTATCGCCAGGGCGTCCAAGCACAGGATGTCGATCAGTGCCTGGAGCAGAGAGAAGATGACTCAGGAGCTCGCTCCTGGGAACGTGCAGCAGTCTCCCCCCACACAGCTAGAAACCATCCTACTAAAGGTGGTGAGATGGGATAGGAACGGGGCAGGTTTAGCACTGACAAGTTACCTTGAGTGGTCCTAAACCCCACGACCGTGGCTCCGAACTCTAATCAGCAAGATCTGAATGTATCACGCCAGCAGCCAAGACTAACGTTAATATTTTTTTGTTCATTATCGAGTTTTGCACATTAATACACTGTTTATGACGATCAGTGCCCCCTTCTGCTGTTGATGCCTACGCAGGCAGATCACAAACGTGCTTGTCTTAATATTGGTGACTATTATCACTTCACAAACTTTGTAAATGTACCTTTCATCCACAGGGTGACAAAATTCGGATGGAAGCATATATCCCGCTCTGTGCTTCCATCACCTGTGGGCCTTGGCACCTGAGGTAAGTGCTTTTTGAATATAGCACCAATTCAGCTGTGCCTCACCTTCCTGCATATCCTCCTTGCGGGCTCTGCCATGCACAGGGCGTTGTATTTGCTCGATAAGCCCCTCACCGCACCCCCCACCAGGGATGCTAGCTTTGCTGCTTGCTGGCGCCGGGGTGTGACTCCCAGAGGGACTTATCTCTAACCCCAAATCCTTAACTAGGAGCTGCAGCAGCTGGGCTATTGACTCGCTGATCTCCCACCCTGCGCTGGCGGGGCTGGCTATCTGCGTGGCAAGAGCAGGGTGAGGGGTGGAAGGGTCTGATACCATTGTCTAGACCAGGTGCAGCGTGTACCTGAGCAAAAGCTCTTCTTGCAGCTCTCTTTGCAATTGCACAATGCTAGTTAGAAAATCTCCAAGCAGCCCCAAAACCCCTGTGGCAGGGACACCAGCAAACAAGATGAATGGATGGCCAGATACATTACCATCTTCAGGTTACGTGCGCTGAAGAAGAGGGGAGGCCAAGCCCAGTTCAAGACCAGCTGAGCCCCGTAGAGGCCAAGCGGGACAAGGGCTTTGCTGCTGCAGCCACCCAGGTCATTCCATATCAAGTAGGAGGCATAGCTGTGAAGAGGGAAAGACATTAGTGTTTTGCAGTGAGTAAATCCCTAATACAGACAACGTCTTTTCATGTGAGATTGTTTTGCAACAGGGATTTGCAGGACAGTCGCATTTGCACGACGGTTGCATCTCTGTCGCGTACCTGGGTGGCTTGTACGACCTCCCCAGGGCATGGCTGGTTTTGGTACGTGGTTACAAAGCTGAGCACAGGCTGTGTCCCTGGCCAAAAGCATCGCCTGCAGTGGGAATCTGAGGCACTCGGCCCAGAGCATGGCTCAGGCTGTACTGCATCGGGTAGGAATAAGCGTACCTGGTGTGCCCTGCAGGTTCGGGTACGAGGGATATCCCAAAAGCAGATGAAAGAGTTTGCAACGACTGCTCTTCTGAGTGTCAGAAATGGCAAGGTGAGAGAGGGAGTAATATGCAAAACTTACCCCATGCCGGTGTACAGGACAGTCCAAGCAACAGGGAATATTTTGCGGGGTGGACACCATGAAGGCTTTTTCAGCTTCTCATACCAAACAGGTATTTCTTTTCGATTAATGAACCAGCCAAGGAAACCTCCAATGTGAGGCAGGACAGTAAAACCAGCAGTATAAGCCCACATCCTTCCTTGGTGGCTTGAAGTAGCCTTTTGCCTGCTGCGAGTTAAAAAATAATAATTGATTATCATTTTAAAAAGACATTTTTCCCTACTTTGATCTTTCAAGCTTTTTCTCTGATTGTCCATATTCCACTTCAGTCTCTAAAGCGAAATGCAAGTATTTAGTGTTGCATTCAGCTCTGCAGCTGGCTGCCCTCTGCCCATCTCCCGATCTCTGAAATAAAGGTAATTATTTCTATCACAGGTACATTTTTCCTGATCCGCCCAGCAAAGTAGCTCCTCCCTGGTATTTCATGGCTTTTCATTTCAGTTCGTATTTCAGTATTTGTGTGGCAGGGTTCAGCTAAGGTGGTTGTATTTGTAGAAGACAAGACTGCAGTTACTTTTATCATTCCTCCCCCAAATGCCTAAGCCGGACAGCACACAAACTGTAACGTACGTTCACGGAGGCTGTGCATCTCAGCAGAGCTGTTCTCTCCCCTCTGCATGCTATTCTCAATATGAAAACCCAGACAGATCATCCCGGGAAAACCCCGTCCATTCTGACTTTGTCTAATTTTTCACCATGCCTTTATATTTTAAATGAGTCTACAACAAGACAGCATCCTTACAGCAGATTTTAATGAACCTTGTTGAATCCTCCCTGCAGCCCCAGCAGGCGGAGGTGGATTCTCACCTCTGCAAACAGGTAAGCTGAGGCACAACAGTAGCGTCTTAATTTCCTCATGGTCTTCCTCTTGCGTAAAAAGGAAGGAACTTTCACTTTAATAATTACGTTATGCTTCCGCACAAGACAGCTGTGTTCAGGGTAACAGCTAGCATTTCATTCTCTGTCCCCTCTCTTCCCCTGCCGTTATTCTCTGTAGGGCTTGGAACCTGCCTGTCGTTTGTCCTCCTTCCTTTGGTCTCTATGTTTGCCTTCCCTGTTGATCCATTAAGGAATTAAACCCAAATTAGCATTCACCAGGGATAAGGCAGAGGATTCACCAGGGGCACGGCAGTTTTGTGCTGTCAGCAGAAGTGCACAGTGCACCTGGGCGAATGCACTCGGCAAGGACTGGCTTTTAGCAGTGCAGGAAGAGAAGAGCAGGCACAGAATATTTCCTCGCCTCGGGAACGGCCCTGGCACTCCGAGCGCTGTTCAGAGACAGGGAGCACGGGGAAGGGACCGATCTGCACAGGCATCTCTGTTCGGGATTTTAATTCACAATTAACGCTTTGCTATATCCTATGCTAATTGTTATTATTATCATCGTGCTATGAAGCATTCATCTTTAGAAACGCATGGCAGCAGTACAAGCCAATTTACATGTCACTGAGGAACAAATACGGCAGACACCGTCTCTAACTAACAATTCCTTTACCAGACAATTTATAGTGCTATTAAAGTGTCTACAGAACCAGAAAATCAACCGAACACTGAGCAAAAAATTAAAGCTGTTAGCCCTTGCTTTTAAAGTCTCAATAAAACAGCACCAGCTGAGTTCAGGTTCCTCTATAGTACTTTGGAAAAGTAATATGGGAAAAGTAGATTTTTCCCTCCTCCCAACCCCTTTGTAGTTGCCAGATTAACCTGATTGACTGCGGAAGCAACTGAGGGTTGAAAATAACACAACACTGTTATAAAACCTTATTTCTTCTTGCAGCTGTTAAGAACTTAACGGGGTAGGAGCTGTAAAGAACCTTACCGTCTCTTACTGCCTTCCTCTCCCTCGCAAAGGAAAAGGGTTGGACATCCAAGGCCAGCTTCTGCCTGCAGTGCGGGTGCTGCTATACAATGAAGAAATTGTTGGCTCAGTTTTACCTAAATAGCAGGAAAAAAAAGGGTGTGTGTGCGTGCCGGTGGCTGGATGAGATTACACAAGAGAGCCCACGCTGGGCGAGGATTTCAGGGGCTTTGGCGGTGGTTGAGCAAGGGGCGGAGGGCAGGACCCGCTTCTGGTCCAGGCACCATCGAGATGGGACATCTGAGGCTCTTGGCTGGGGTTGAGGACCAGCATCTCGTGGAGGGTGGCAGAGGAGCACCCTTTCACCCGCCTGCGAGTGCTTTGGGCAGGCAAAAGTAAAAACTAAAGCGTGTTGCGGACAAATGAACAGGGTCATTTCTCACATGGACATCCCATCCCCGTTGCATAAGGGATCAGGTCCATAACAGCAGGATTTCCGTGCGTGTTCCATGGATGCAAGCTCTGCTGCTCTACCCCATGCGAGGATCTATCCCAGAGCGTGTCGGTGGCTGTGAGCAGGGCAGGAGGAGCCTGCTGGATGTGCGAGGGTATCCCTGCCGTGCCAGTCCCCCGTGCGCTGTTTAACACAACAGTGATTAACCAGATGCTTTCGGTGGTCGCCCGCGCACTAGCCTTTTGGCTAAAATTCACTGGAAACCACTTGAATCTAAAATAAAGACATTGCACAAGCATGTTCAATGAAAAAGAAAAAAGCTAGAAATCAATTTCCATCAGTAAGCTGTCTGCAAGGGATGGGAAATGAAACACTAATTTACTTCATTTATGGGTCATTACCTGAATTTCATGGCCAGAAGCAGAATTTCTGGCTCCTAGCAGAATGCAATATAACTGTTATAACACAGAATCAATGAGATCTTCTGTTTTATTGGGCTCAGAAGGAAATTATTTTTTGTGGGAGGAGGAAAGAAAGTAAAAAACGATGTAAAGGGACAGATTTTCAGCTAGCATAAATCAATGCACTGCTATTGCAGTGGTGTGTTTATACAGTGTAATTGCCACTTTGAAATAACAGATGCAGCACTCATTAATCAAGCTGTAGCCATCCGCGTATTCCTTCAGAGTCCGTTGCTATTTGCGATCGGAAACTTCTGTCGTGCAACGATGCGGCTACTATATGTGACTGGATGGTTTCCATTGCAGTTGGCCACTTCTCGGCTGAAGCGGTCGTGGTGCAGATCGCTGGGTAGCAAAACCTTCCCCAGGCTTAGGCAACTTGGTCAGGAAGCAAACAATTCCACATTTTTTAGCTGGTAAGTATTTCTCTCCCCAGGCTTGAGCACAAACCCACGATTACCGGTTTGCTTGACATGTAGCAGTTGTATTCCCAGGCTGGTCTAGGGTGTAATAATGCTGGAAGAATTAAAAACTAAGGGACAAATCACACGGATCTCGGTGAATCTGTGAAGCTGGGATGCTGCTGCGTGACTGGGGAATAGCAGATGCAAAGAAGAAAAAAATAGCAGAGGTGATTACAGGCCTAAAAGTCGGGTATTGGTCCTAGACGAGCTTTAGAGCAAAGAAAGGGGTAAAGGTATGAAGGTTATGAAGGATGTGAAAGGATATGGAGGTGTGTGGATATAAGAGGATATGGAGATGTGTGGAAAAATGGGATAATACATAACAAATTTGCCCAAAGTGGATGACAGCAGGTGGATGCCATTGCCTGGGCAGGTGTCTGTGCCCTGGGCAAGAAGATACGGTCCCCCTGGGTCGTCTGAAGGCCAGAAGAGCCCCTGCTACGGGGTTCAGTAGGTGGTCATTGAGCTGAAGATGCTGGCAGATGGCAGGAGGGCTGCTGGGCAGCGGGAGGGGGCCAGAAAGGCAAGGACCAGGTCTGGGAAGTCTTGTGGCACCAGCCAGGGATCAGTACTGGGAGCCAGGGTGGTTTCAGATCTACTACAAGGACGTGCGTGGACACGGTGACGGAGCCAGGCGTGTGTGCGTGCCCCATCCTGCGTGTGAGCACACGCCATGGGCTGGGGGGGGGGGAGAGTCCTGCAAGAATCCGGAAAGAGTTTCTCTATCACAATATTGGTTTTCCTCTGTTACCTCAGATTTATGTCTCAATATTTCTGGTTTGAATCATTTTACAAGATGAGGTAATACTACCTCTTGGTAAAATGTTTTCGATCCTGTGTCTTGGTATGCTTCGGATTATTCAAGTAATATTACTGCTGGGTTTTCGGATCGCTGCCATATCGCTGCAATGTGTTTTCATGTAAAAAAAAAAAAAAAAAAAAAAAAAAAGACATGGGGGAACTGAGTTACACAACTGTTTGTTTTCTTCTTCTTAGCAACCTTTGCACGTTGTCCCAAGAGGTTCTCAGTCTATGCAAGATTAATTGCCCAAATATAAAAGCCCTGTTAACCTGAATATATTATTGAAAAACAGCATATTTCAATCTGCCCTAGTTTTGAAAATAGAGATGCCGGGTCAGCTCCTGGCATAAATCTGCAGTGCTCCTCGGAAGCCAGCGGAGCTTCTCTGATTTACATCGGCAATAAACTCGTCCTGTGGCACTGAGGAGAGCGTGAGCATGCCCGCCGAGTGCCACAAAGGACACGGCCGTGGCCGAGGAGGAGCCTCCGTGGCCGTCACCTTCTCCTGAGCAACTCCAACCTGCCAGCCTCGACACTGCAGAATAAAACATTGCATTTCTCTCTCTGAAAAGCCATTTTTCAAAGATTAAAAATCCCCTAGTTTTATTTCTAATGAATAAAAGCTTGTCTTTTAAAAGTTTTCAGTTATGTTGAAATAAAAATTCTGGGTAATATGAAATGCTGTAGGAATTTCCAGCTGGTCAATTGGGTTTTTTTCTGCCTGGGCTGAAGTGGCCCTGGGCTGGCCAGTGGCTCCCAGTCCCTCAGAACTTGGATGTGGATGGCTGAGTTGAACTTGAATTCAACTTGAAATTCAACCGCTTGAATTTCCACAATCTGTCCGCTAGAGGGGATTTTAAAACAGATCTTTTTGGGGAGTAAAGTCCAGTGTTCAGTGTGTTACCGGGTGCCGGCCGCAGGACACCGCTGCGTCTGGATGCGCTGGGGCAGTGGCTCCGCTGTAAGGCGCAAGATGCTGTCTCGGTGCTGGCTGATGACAGCTAATTGCAGGAATAAATTCGGTTGGGAGGTGAAGAGCAGAAAAAAAACTCCTTAATTTTTTAGGGCTCAGCCTTTGATTTCCCTCTGCCCGCGGGGAGGACCGGGTGCACCCCAGCCGCGGGGCTCGCCTGGCTCCCCCGGGGCTGGGGTCTCTGCATCCCAGTGGTCAAGCTGGAAGCTCCGGCTGAGTTTTGAGGGAAATGTTGGATGCTGGACCTTGCCGTGGGGCTGGTTGTTTGTCAGCAGCAGGGCCGGTGAGGGCTGGCGTGCGGAACTGCCTGCAGGCGATAACCGCCGGGGGAATGCTTCGCTCTTATCTGCACGCAGAAGTTGCACCTCAGTAGCCAAAAGAATAAATTTTAACGGACACGGTTCAACGCCTTCTTTCATGTTAGGAGTAGCTTAGTGTGGGGGCAGGCAGATGATTGCAAGCAATTAGGTTATGCAGCTTAACAAATTACCACTCTCTAGCTGAGCCTTTTTAATTAACCACATGCACAGACCCAGCCCAGCACTAACGTGACATAAAATATTTTGCCTTCAACTGCCGTGACCAGTCGTACCAGCTTTACCAGAGTCCTTGTTAGCACTAATTGTGACCTGCAGCAGACTAAGCGGCGAGAGCATGAAACTCTGGTACCCCTGACCATGCCGTGCTGTGTCGTCCATTGGTACTGCATGGTGCACGTAGGATGCTGGGCTGCTGGCACGGCCAGGATGCTACCTGGGGATGCCAAGGGCTGGATTTTTGTCTCAGGACTTAGCCCTTGCCTCAGCCAAAAAAAAAAAAAAAAACAACCAACAAACCAAGCTGCAGAAATGACACAAAGCCACTGGCAGGGTGCTGTATTGCAGTGGGTGAAGTGTTATCACAACTCGGCTGCTTAGTTCTGTGGTTGCATGATCACAACCCTTGTATTAATGTCAGGCGGGGGGATCAGGTTTAAAGTGAGCCAGAAAAATAGTGTTCACAAAGGATTTTCTAATGCCTTAATATAGAAGTTTAAAATGCTTTTCAAGGTCTTTTCACCATGCAGAGTTAATTGAGAAAAGCTATTGCAGTTTCAAATGATGCTCTCACTTAAATCAAGTTCACTTTCATGTGCTGATGTGCCCTAAATTACCCTGGTGCAGTTTTCCAGCCAGGCAAGGCTTTGTAGTGAGGGCACGACGTTCACCAGTTATGAAAAAATTGAGGAGAGGGTTTTCCTGCTGGGACTTTCAGAGGAAAACCAGAAACTGAGGGGCAGCGCTTACCACCCTGAGGTCTTAAAAAAGCAGCAGATGACCTCTGGACCCTTAACTGTGCTTTCTGTGACCGTAAGGAAAACTCGGGGATGTTTCCCCACCCAGGTGGTTCAGGCAGTGAACTGGGAAAAGAAGGCAAGCACTGGTCACGGGCAGTGGATGGTGAACTTTAGGAGACTGGATGCCTCTTATTCCTGGAGTGGGATGGCACAGCCCTTTCCTGCAGATGCCTCCCGAGGGATTTATAAGCACTGCTGAGCCAGCAGTGGGAGGAGGTCAGGGTCTTTCCCACGGGCTTTTCCAGGTTTGGGGAATCTGTCAAGCCCTTGGCTTGCCCAGAGCTCAGGAAGCACAAAAACTAGAAACAACCTTTGTTCCAGGTATTAGGGAAAGCACCGGTATAGCCTGCGAGGTTATTGCTGGCGATTATGAAGAAAGGGACCAGCTGTCTTGGATTTTCAGTGGAAGGAGTTTTCCGCACTAATTTGTTAATTCAAGGCCTCCACAAGACCTGCACCGTTCCCTCTAAAGCTGCATTTCTTAGACATTTCAGCCTAAGATGAGATCGGCCAAGAAACTTCTATCAGAGTATTTTTGTTGTTCTTTTAAGGGACTTGCCCTTTTTACTAGGAGGGAGGACATCCGTGACTTCTTTTTGGTCTAAATGTTTTTGCTGATCATTTTGAATCTGCCAAAATGCATCAAAACAAGTGCTTTGAGAAGGTTTTGTTAGGAGAAAACCTATGTTTTTCTTGTGTGTTTCTTCAGTCTCAGCAGAAATAGAAAGTGAAAAGGTGAATGAACACAGGGACCAGCAGGAATTCCTAGAAGAGGGAAAATAAAGATAGAGATTCTGCAGAAAACCAAGGTTTCCGTTAAAGGAAGAGGAACGACAACATTTGGAAGATATGACAAATGTTGGGGTTTTTTCATTTATTTGTTTTGAAGTGCACATCATTTTCTTGAGTTAATAGCTCTCACCTTGGTGTTATTCTTATGTAGGACCTCCTTTTTTGTTGTTGTTTTGTTAGCGAGTCATAACAAGCCCATCTTTTTTTTTTTTCCTTTATTTTTTTCCCCAGATGTAGAGGCATGTGAGCAAGGTGACTCTTGCCTCTTGCAGCACCTTCTCCTGAAGGCTGCAGCCGGTTGTGAAGGACAGCAGATACTTCACATCTGAGCATCTTCCAGGTAGGGAATCACAGGAGAAATGCAGTACCCATTCCTGATGGCCTTCTCTGGGGGCTCGGAAGGTCAGTTCCTCAGCATCTGAGACGGTTCTTGATTGTGGTGGCTTCGCCCTTGGCAGCGATGGTCCCCACAAACCTGCCACAGAAAAGCCTTCTGCAGGAGCATCAACATCACCGTTTAGCATCAGAAGAGTTGCCAGCTGTAGGGGATGAAGCACAGCGCTTCTGCTGGGAATGATGCTCGGTTGCATTTTCCCCTGACATCATCTGCATCAGGGAATAACAAAGACGGGGGTGCAGCACTGCTGGCAAATAAACCCGAGCATCTATGAATTGCTTTAAAGACAAGGCTCAAAGTCTGTCGGGTGCCAGATTTTTGCTGTCTTTGTGGGTCAGCCTTTCCCTCACTCACATGTCCCCACTGCTACATGATGCATTTCTTCTTAGGAAAGTGTCCTGCTGCCTCAGCAAAGCCTTGGTGCCTTCATGGTAGGATTGCTTTGTTTTTGAGGAAGCTCAGCCGAGCCGTGGCCATTACACACGTTGTCAGCGTTCAGCTGCAGATACTTGCAAGAAGATTGCAAGGAAAAAAGGATTGTGAAACATCCCATGCCAACTGAGTGCTGCTGTGGAGTTCACAGAGGGTGTCACCCGAGCCATGCGGACCTCATCCAGTTTCAGCTTTCTGACCTTTGGTGCAGGTTCTGCAGAGTCAGTGTAGAACAACCCCACCTAAAATCCCAGGTGTAAATCCCCCCGGACGAGCACACCCAGCACATGGTAAATGCCAGGGAGCTTCCCCTGGCTATTCTGGTGAACAGGTTGATGGGCAGAGGCATGGTTCTAGCAAATGTGAGGGCGTTTTTGGAGAGAGGGAGTTTGGAATTAGAAATGCTACTTGTATAAAGACAGGGTTATGGTTTGGTCTCCTTCAAAGACTGGTGTAAGTGGAAAACTGTATTTCTTGCTTGCTTTGTGCTGAATCAAGTCTTCTAACTGCAATGGAAGAGGTTGCTCCTTTACAACACAGATCTATCCAAGGGCATTGGATTACTGCAGTATTCCCCACAGCCATCTGATGATAAGGATACGTCTAAATGGTATATTGAGCGCAGACATGAAATTGCTGTGTCAGAGCTCTTGCTATGTGGCCAGCCTCCAGCTTTGATCCAGAAAGCTGTATGACTGCCAGGAAAGCAGAGCAGAGCCCAGCTTCATCCACGGATAACGGTTGGACTTGATCTCAAAGGTCTTTTCCAACCTAAACGATTCCGTGATTCTGTGTCTGCTGGAACAAGCTCATCTTGCTCCGCTTGCTCACTGATAGATGGACCTCCAGGGCTGAATTTGCCCAGACCACCATGATGCATGGAGATTGTTCAGGGAATGTCAGGGAGATCTGGGAATAAGGAATAAACTGGAGAAGGCTGCATCTCTGGCTGCCAATTCTCAGGATGGAAAAACCCGCTGGCTTAGCGACCTGTTTGCTGCGAGCCACAAAGGCGCTCGCGCTGTCGGAGGTGCCAGTGTCGGTTCACGTCAATCAAGGGGTTTCACGGCTGCACGCGTTCCCCTTTCAGCTGGGAGATCAAAGCCTGTTTCCTTCACTTCGTTTTGTGGCGATGCAGCCAGGTCCCATGTGGAATCCCAGATAGCAGTGGCAGAAATGATGCGTGAGATGAATGGAGGTGACCAAGCCCCCGAGAGGGAGCGTGTCCCTGACACGGCAATGACAGCGTGCTGAATCGTAGCCAGGGGCTGAGAATCCTCAAACACATGCCAAATGAAGGAAACCTGCCTGGGAGTCAAGGATTTTTGTTTCAAATACGAAGATAATAAAAACAAGCGTGATTTCCCACTCTCATTTCATATCCTGGAAGTTCACTAGAAAAACTTTTATTTCTGCAGGACTCAGGGTGGGTCAGAGTTTGACCCAGTTTGAGACATAAGGTCACTTGTCTCAAGTACCAGATCTAGATCTAGATCGCTCCCAGATCTTGGATTCTGGTTTAGGGTCAATTCTATTCGAATGGCCAAAGGCAAATACTTCAATAATATTGTGGCCTTAATATTATTTTTTTTTTGGTAATTTAATTAGGAGCTCGATCTGGTTTTGGGGCAGGACACAAAGTGGATTACAGGAGCAGCTGGCTCTTTAATTAGGGCCATTTATCTTCTGTTAAAGTTTAACCTTTATTTGCACGGAGAGGCAGGGACAGCAAGGGCCGGAGCTTTGGCAGTGTTTTTGTGTGCAGAGCATCGGGTCAGCCGGGTACGTGCGAGATTGCGTGACTGGGAATACTCTCATCTTGCTCCAATCTCACTGCGATGGTCCCAAAGTACCAACTGGCAACTGTGGCGTACAGCTATTTATAGAGACCCAGGAACGAGCCGGTAAATATTTATTCAGATTCCGATGCTTAATCTGCTGCTGGCTGATTGCGTGGAAAGCCTGAGCCCCTGCTGCTTCTACAGCAATTTATAACCAGAGCCTTCAGCTCCTCTCCCTCTCCCAACACTCCCATACACATTCCCCAGGATTAATTCCGCAGAAAACGGGCATGGCCTGAGTTCAGGCCCTCGGGCACCTGCTGGTCCCAGACCACCCCAGCAGGCATCCTGCTCTCTGAATCTCCTCGCTTGTTTTAACTGATTGGCATTCAGAGGTAGAAATTGCAAACCCAGGCGCCGAGGGAGCATGAAGGGCAATGGCACGAAGCTGTCATTGCTCCCTTGGATAGACAGACTCATTTGCAATGACGTGGGATGGGACAGAGCAGTGGCCGGGAGCTGTGGAGTCACTTGGATTCATCGCTAAGCTGGCTGAACGCTGACAGCTGCGCTGCTCTGCATGCTGACGAGGCAGAGCCACCCCTGGTACACCGCAGCGTCCTACGGGTCCCATCCGTCCTGCCACCGCCCACTCTGCTCCTTCTCCCCACCAGAACAGATCCTTATTGAGGGGGGACAGGGAAACTGGAAGGATGCTCCGTGTTCATCAGCAAGGACTGATGGAGACAGCATCTCCCCTGACTGGTCACCGGGGCTGCCCTGGGCTCGTTGCTCCCACCACAACCAGTGACCAAGAGGCTGGGGCTCGACTGGGGGGGTTCATCCCAGCCCCAAAAGCCAGTGCTGTAGTGACAGGAGGTGGGAAGGCATCAGCAGAAGTGGCTGCAGGTGGGGACAACGGGGGGGGGGAGCTGTTAGCACAGGGTGTGTGTGTCTGTGCTTATTAGTGAGGAGCGTGCTCATTAAGAAGACACATGGTCCCAGCTGCCAGACACTACCCAGTGGTGTTAAAGCCTCCTGTTCCCCTAATTACAGCTCCCTGATGGAGCTCGGCAGTGCTGGTAGGAATGGTTGGTGGATACCGGCACCCAGACTGGTCCTGCAAAGGGCTGAGAAGTCTGGCAAGCAGCAAGGTTTGGAGCAGAGTGAAGGAGAGCAGTGCAAGGAAGGGAGGGAGGGCAGCTTGGTATGAGCTCGTGCCCGATCCTGGGATGTGGGAAGAGAGCAGCTGGAAGTGGCCTTGGACCTGGGCTGGTGGTTGCGGAAGGCAGCCCAGGGCAGTGACTGGTGCAGAAGCACCAGCTTCCCAGCTTCGTGCCAGCCCCGGTCCCAGTTAGCAGCGCGAGTTCCCCATGCGCTCAGCTGGAGCTGTTAGCAGGAGGCACGGCTCCATCCCCACCCAGGGCAGCGGCAGCACCTCCCCATCTTCTACCTGTTGGGCTTTTCTGGTAAGAACACACGTGTCCCTTTCCCTTGGTGCAGTGTTTTATGGCAGGTGACAACCCTGCCGTACTCCTCCGTAAAGGATTTTTCCCTTTGCCATTTCCTATCCTTACTGTTTCCTGCTGGGCAGGTGTGGACACATCGGAGAGTGGATCCTTAACTCCTAGGTGGGTCGAGCAGCTGCTCAGAGAGCAGGTTACTACAGTGTAACCTGCACCTCTCACCCCTGCAGCATCTACTGGGTTCTCTACATTATCTACATCTGTTTCTCAGGGATGGCAAAGCAAGCTCCAGCGGCAGGTTTCTCTCCCTGTCTAGGTCTCCAACTACAAAAAGCGTAAGAAGGGCCGGTATCCTTAAACTAATGGGGCAACTGAGATTAAATACCTTGTACAAATTTGTGCAGGGGGATCTATAATGCACCCAAGAGCCACCCAGAGCATCCCACGGGAGCACGGCTTCTGGAAGAAAACCCTCAGCACAGCCAGGAAAAGTTTGCACTGCATGTACCATTTTTATTTTCACATATAATATATATATATATTATATCATTTAAAAACAGAATATTTGTGAAAGAAACGTTGTTTGGGCTTGGTTTTTTTTTTTTTTTTTTCCAGGTAAAAGCAACCCGCAGTGTTTCACACAGCCCCTCTGCCTGCCGTTTCAAATGACCTGCCCTGGGGAAAGGCTGGTCTGCAGGCAGAGCTTGTTCCCCATCTCCCTGCTGCTGCGGGGACAGCCTGCAGTCTTCCTCTCCTCCCCACCCCCTGGAAAGAAAAGGTCTTTACCAGTCATCTTCCCCCTCCTCCAGAGTCAGTGCAAAGCATCTTCATTGCTTCATCATATACCCCGTCCCCTTCCTGCAGTGCTGGGAGAGACCTGGGGCTTCCTGGAGGGGTGGAGAGAGGAGCTGGGGAAGGAGCTGTGTGAAATATATACTTTTCGATACTGTGAAAAAGGCAAGGAAGAACCAGAATTGCTAGTGTGGTTTCAAGTATATGTGTAAAACCCATCGCACAGAGTAGGCTGGTACCAGTCCAGACTGTGAAGGGACCGGTTTCTCTGGGGCAGCGCTGGCCCCTGCCACCCCCCAGCACCCGACGTTCAGCTGGGATGGCTCGGGGCTGGGTCCCAGGGAGAGGTGGTTCTGGCAGCGCAATAACTCGGGCAGGTTCCTCCATCCAGAAGGAACAGGCTCAGTAAAGGGAGATTTTCCTTCAGGCTCTCACCCCTTTTCAACGCACCCGTTATAACCTCCCAGATTAATTTCTCCTGCCGACCCTCCCGAACACAGATGCTTCTGCTTGAACCAAGTTTTCTGTCTGGACAATTCCCTGCGCTGTGCTCCCTTAACACCTCTCCTGGGGCAGCCTCTTGCACCACGAGATCCTCACCGAATGTACCTGTCCCTTCCCGCACCCCTTGCCACGCCGGGGGAGGCACCACGGTGCCCCCCCAGAGGCTGTGACCGCCTGCCCTGCCGTGCATCCATGCACGGTTCCTCCAGCCCTGCGGACTGGACAGCCTGCACCCCACTTTGCTGCTTCTGGGGTGTACCTCAGCCTTCTCTGGGCACCGTGATGCTGAAGCCATCGCGGGGCTGGGTGGAGAAGGGAAATGGCAGAATTTTTTCTTTGGTCCCTTTTCCTTTCCACTCTAGGAGCGGACCAGGCAGGCACTGGTACCCGTGGGTGCGCTAAGCTGTAGGCATCGGAGAGCCAGTCCTTTCCCAGTTGCAGCCCCAGCTTGGGTCTCTGATACTGGGAAAATAACCAGCTTGCCCAGCAGCCACCCACCAAACCCTGCAGTGATTTAGGTAGCCTTGCTTTGAGTGGGGGTGAGACTTCCCTTCTAACCCAAATGATTCCGTGAACAATCCTCTCCTTGGGAACAGCCATAGTGGAAACTTCTCCTCATCTTCCACCTTCATTTTCCAGTTGAGGGCGTCCCACCTGTTTCCCTTGCTCGCCAGGGGAAGAAGCTAAAGCCCCCGGCACATGGTGCCCGAGTAGCATCACGGTAGTGAGGAAGGTGGCAGCAGGGAGAGCCTGCTATCCAGTGCATCACAAGGGCTTGCTTTCATACGAGGCACAATATGTGACTGGGATGGGGGTTAAATGACGTTTACACTGGTTAAAAATATTGTAGTCACGCAGGGCTTTATCCCTGCAGAGTCAAGTGGCTGATTCAGCCCCATAAGGGAAGCCTGGGCTGATTCTAAGATTGTAGTTTTATTCAGAGCTCTTGCTTCTATAGCAAAAATGTACTTTTTTTTCTTTTTTTTTTTTTTTTTTTTTTTTTTAGAAATGGCTTCTGGCACTGCCAGTCCCAGAGCAACAGCCTTATGCACACGGCCAGGGTAGCCCGTGGTACCCTGTCCGCCCCCTGCCCAAGCTCTGCCAAGTGGGGCTTCGAGGTAGATACCGGCTGCGGCTCCCCCGAGGGCCCACCGACCCTGCCGAGAGCACCAGCTTCTGGGGAGGGCCAAGCCTTCTCCTCCTGGGTCTGCCTCTTCTTGCTGCTCTAAAGCACTCCCCGACAGCACTCCAGTACAAACCAGTGATGCCTGCCTTTGCTACGGGTCAGGCACGGTGCGCACCCATCGCTCCGGGTGCGCGGACCACAGCTGATGGATGGATAGCGAGGTCACCCGGCCAAAGAGGGGGATGGGGAAGGGGATTTGTGTCCCCTTGGGTGGGAGCTCAGCCCCTCTCTGCCCTCGGAGCCAGCACCCCGGTGGCTGTGCCCGCAGTGCTGTTGCCATCCAGTGACAGGACACAGTACTACAGACCAGTCACCCATTCACAGTCCCAGTTCAAGCCTTTTTCCACTTGGTCACCATCATCAGGAAGGCTGGGAGAGGTGAGAGCAGGGGGAGACAATATACTGATATCCTGAGATGATCCTCCCTGCAAATCCCCTGAGAAAACGGATAAAATGGAAACTTTCCTTTGCTACAGCACCTATTTTTAAAAGTTCTCTTCTCTGTCCTGGTATCACAGACTTTGCTAAGGCTTGAGCATCTACCCTAAAGCTGAAAAACGTTCTTTCTTTAAAGTCTGCTGGCCTTACGGCTGGATTTGGATTGCAAGGTGAAACGCTTTATCTGGAAGATGAGAATAAATTACAAACAGCATGGCTTTTTGTACAAGCAAAAGTTCTCTCCAATCTTTTAGAGTTCTTGGAGTCTGTCGGTAAAGTAGTGGATAAAAGCTGATCTATTGTTTTCTTTCCAAGGTCCTCTGAAAAAGTCCTGCTGGAGACACAGCCAAACCAGAGAACCAGCTTAGAGGACGGTGACGTGCCAATAATGTGGCTGATTAAAAGAAAAGGAGAAGAACAATTAACAGTTCATTTTCATCGTGGCAAAAAGGCTCCATCTGGTGGTGTTTTCACCCAGAAAAGAAGGTAAGGAGTGGGGATGGGCCACTGCAGATGATGCTAATGTGGCTAAACTGGTGCTCACACCAGAGAAGAGTCTTGAGATCTTGAGGGAATCTCAAGATCTGCTCAAGATGGGTAAACAGGTGATGGTCAATGAAGTTGTGTGTGGATAAATGCCAAGAAATACATTTGCAAGGGGACAAATGAGCTAGGCAGGCGTTCAGCTGCTCCGAGAGAGTCAGCACAGCCGCAAAACCTGAGCACAGACAATCCACGGGAGGTTTGTGCTGCTCAGAACAGCTACAACAAATAAAGCAACCAAACCAGAGCTATATAGAAGAGGAATATTACAGCAAAATATTTTAATGCCTTTCTATTAAGCACAGGCCAGGGCACTCCACCAGGGAAAGGGATGCTGCAGAAACAGGCAGGGTCAAAATGCTAAGCACAGAGAGACCCCGATATGGGAACAGGCTGAAAAGTTTGCTATTCTTACGTTAAAAGCAGCAGGAACAGGAGGGACGTTAAGTGTTACTAAATTATGGCTGGTCCTGCTAAGCCTCTGCAGCTGCAAGGATGCAAGGATGCAAGGATGCAAGGATGCAAGGATGCAAGGATGCAAGGTGTCCTGTCCCTGTGCCTCGCACAGGACGTGCAGGAACAACCCTAAACTGCAGCAAGGGACGGGCACTGAGGAGAAGAAAAAAAAAAATCTATCTGAAGGTAAAGATCAAGGTAGGAACGAGCGATACGGGGAGGCAATACTGGAGGGTTTTAAAAACGGGTTAGACAGCTGTCTGTCAGGAATGCCTCTGTTACAGGGGGCGGAGGGGCTGTCCTGGAGATCTCTCTGACACCCCCCCCCCGGGCTCTCGGGGTGACACCGGGCAGGGTGGCTCTGCCCCGCTTTGGCCACCCCCGTGCCATAGAGGAGCAGGTCGCTCAGCCCGTCCTGCGATAGCGATGCCGGCAAGTTCCCTGCTCCAGCCACGGTGGGAAGGCTCCGGGGGGCTCAGGGCTACGGCGCTGCGACTCCCGTGGTGCTGGTCTCCAGCCCAGGAGGGCTGTCTGCATTAGGAGAGGAGCCCAGACGTGGAACCACCGCTCATTTCTTATCCCCGAGGTCCCTCTGGTCCCCTCCCCCAGTTGGCTGACCTACTCTAGGAGCCGGGTGATGCTGGAATAGGGCAAGTTTGGCTCAGACAGGGCCAGTCACAGTTTCAAGCCTTACAGAGTCACCTGGAGTTAAGAAGAACGGAGCTAAACTGTGCGGTCCACGCCGAGATGCTCTCCCTATTTTGCAAAAGCCAGAAAGATGGGAGAGTGGAGCCTGCTTCCCTCCCTCCCCCCAAAATCATGCTCAAGCGTTAATTGTGAACGGAACAAGGTCAAGTCACGTCCCAAAGACACTGTGCCCAGAAGAGGCTGGGTCCTGCTGTCCCGGCAGCGGTCAAACACTGCACCCCTGAGCTCAGCCATGCCTGCACCATCCTGCCCAGCTGAGCTCAGAGGACAAAGAGCTGATGCAGGGATGGGATGCGACTCCAGTGCCTCCCCCTGAGAGCAAGGGAGACCAACTG
This sequence comes from Falco naumanni, assembly GCF_017639655.2. Lineage (NCBI taxonomy): Eukaryota > Metazoa > Chordata > Aves > Falconiformes > Falconidae > Falco > Falco naumanni. The sequence continues at coordinate 3,804,808 of NC_054070.1, forward strand.
GTCACAACTGGGCTGCGCGCTTGCCAGCATCCAGGTCTACTGAATGGAAGCCCCCAGCAGAACCGGAGGGAGGGCAGGCAGGCTGCCTACACCCACCGTTAGTCACCCCAAAACTTTTTAGTGTTTGGCAACCTGCTGGTGCTTCCTAGGTCTCTTTGGGGGGGGGCTGGGAGGCTGCAGCCCAGCACCTGCATCAGCCACGGGAGAGCTGCAGATCTCCAGGCTTGGGCTGTGGCAGGGCAAACCAGCGCTGCCAGGGGGCCCATCGATTGTCAGAGGACAGGTGGTTGGCGTGTTTCCTTAAAAAGGGGAAGGGATGCTTGTTAAAAGGAAAGAGAGGGCTCACATACTTGGGCTCAGGAAGAGAGGGAAGGTGAAAGCAAGCCCCACACGGGCTAATTAATGCTGGCTTGCCCCTCCAGTGACGTACAGACAACGATTGCAGCAACCAAGGCTGCAATCCCTCTCCAAATGCAGGCATGGGCTGGGCTGGAGCTGTCGGCACGTGGGAGCTGTGCACCAGCCCCCAGGAACGGACAAGCCCCACGCGCTTGCACACGCGCACACAGGCGTATGTTACCGCAATGTCTTTGTTCCCCCAGAGTCTTGACTCCAGAGGAGCCCGTTCTGCCTTGCTCCTGCATGCCAGGAGTCACAGCGATGCTCTGTCCTCGGCAGCCAGCAAGGCATAAAACAGACAACAAAGTTGAACCTTCCCCCTCCCCCCCCCCCCCGCTTCTCTCCATAGCTCCCGGTGGTGTCAGTGTAGATGGCAGAGACCCTGGGCTTTGCGGTGGGAGGGTCGCAGGTCCAAGCCGCTCTCTCTCTCAGAGGTTCCTTGAATCCCCCTTCTCTCAGGAGACGTCAATGCAGAGCAGAGATGTGAGAGCGAGCTTGGCCGGACCCCCCCCAGCCTCTGCCCCCACCTTAGTTAGGGCCTGAAGAAGCGTCGTACCACTAAATGCCCCACCATGACCAGGGCCACCACCACCAGCATGTACTTCATGTAAACATTGTCCAGCTCGAGTGCAGCCACCTGATGGGAAACGGAGAATAACCACAGCGTGTTAGATCTGCCTGGGCCAGGTCGCTGCTCTGCCTGCACCCGGGTAACCCCACCGACCTCCGCAGTGCCACAGCCCCCCCTCAGCCCCGGAACCCCCGACTCACCCATCCTCCCTGCTGGGCGATCCACTGGGCGATGCGGTTCCGGAGCATGAACTCCACCACGTAGCGGGCGATCCGGCGGAGGAAACCCGTTATGCCTTGCTGGTAGACATGGATGGCCATGCGGTAGCCGAAACCCAGCAGCGCGATCACCCGGCCCCAGTTAATGCCGCTCTCGAACAAGCTGCAACGAAGCCCATTGACTCATTGAACGACCGCCCTGCCTCAGACCTCCCCATTCCCCGCATCCCTGTGTTGCCCAGGCTGCGGGTTCCTGAGCAGGGCTGGGGATGCTGCACTAGTCATCCAGGCGCATCCCAGCGGCACAGACAGCGCAGTGATTTTTGTGCCTAGATGACACGTGGCTCCCCATCACCAGGACGGGCTTTCAGAGCAGAACAAACGTGGCCTCAGTTGCAACCACCGTTTGCCTCAGCCAGGGATGTCCTAGGGAAAAAGGAGCTTCCAAATCCTGCCTACAGCCTCTGAACTGCTGGAGGGGAGGCTTTGCGATGCCTGTTGCTGACCTGCCGGCATTCCTGCCTTTCCCACAGGTCTCCATCCAAATCACAGGGATCGTCAGCTGCCCGCAGGTCCTGTGTTTGCATGGGCAAGGGCACCGAACGAGGTGCGCTGGAACTGGTGCTACACAAGCAGCCAGCAGCAGGAACAACCACCCACCTCTCCCAAACCATCCCTTGCTTCTGTGGTCATACCCGCAGGTCAGGAAGTTTAAGGATATCTAAGGATGAAACACGTTAGAACAGAATTTTCCCGCATAGACAAACCCCTCCGAGCCCCAAATCTTGGCTTTTCCTTAGACTGATGTTCCCAAGGGCTGGGGGGGGCTCTGAAATGCACCTACTCGATGCCTACTGCTCCCGATTTACATTTCGGATGCACAAACTGTATCGCTGTGGGCAGCTTTGGCACCGATTGATCTATACCGGCTTTTGAAGATATTTTTCCTGGTTCCCAGCAAAGCGAGCAAGAAGGAAAAGAAAATAAAAAAAGAGTAGGCTCAGGCCCTGTGTTTTGACCTGGTGCCCTGTCCTGCTGGTCCCTGTCTGCACAGCCGAAGGGAATGGTCTTCTCGGCGGAGCCTTGGTGTGGAGCTGCCACCGAGCAGGTCGCAGAGGGACGTTAGAGGGAACAAGAGAGAAACAGGCAGCACAAAGAGAGGGACAGAGGTTAATTTACCTGTTTGCGGTGCGTTTACCGCCTCAGGCTGGCAAAGCGGTGAAAACAGCAGCGTGGCTTCCCAAGGACAGGGGAGCAGGAAAAGGACAGAAGAGAGGCGGTTAGACAGCGGACACCGAGCGGAGGGTGCGCAGGGATGGGGCCGCAGCGGAGCCAGGCGCGCTTGGAGGAGCGGTGGGAGCCTGGGAGCCCAGAGACCCCTGGCTCTGGTTGTGCCAGAGGTCTTCTGCATGCCCCTGGGCAAACCGTCTTACGTGCATAGTGCCTTGGGTTCCCTACAGACAGAGCGGAGGGAGGATGAACCCCTGGACGGCCACCTCAGTCCCCGCCTGTGCCTCAGGCAAGCAGGGCAGTAGTTATCCAGGTGCTCGCCCTTCGGTCTTCGCCCTGTCGCTGTGCTTTGGGTGGGCGAGCTGGGTGTGCACCACCCGCAGGCTCTGCAAGCCTGTGGAGCATCCCCCATCCTTAGCCTGGATGGCGCGTGGTCCACGCGCCAAGGGCAGCGGGGACCTGCCCGTCCCCACAGCCTGCAGCTTTGCTTTGTGCCTCTGAAAGCCCCAGCCATCGGGACTTGCCGGCTAGCCAGCAAGCCCCAGTGGGACCAGCAGCACATCTGCCTTGGTCCAGGGCTGCTTATAGCCCTGACGGGGAGCTGGGGTGGTTTTTTGGCTACTGATGCACGGGCCACACTTCCCAGGCATGCCCCCCAAACCCTCTGAGCCCGGCCAGCATGTGCAAGGACTGTGAGATGACTGTCAGGTGAAGACCACCCGAACAGCGTGCAGGAGGAAGAGCAGACAGGCAGAAAACACAGGACCCATCACGGTGATGATGAGCTCAGCCCCGGGGGTGGTGGGTGATGAAACTTTTGAAGGGACGGGGTCTGTGTGCTGGGGCACAGCCGGGGAGGCAGCTGCTCCGGGGTGGGGGCAAGGGTTGAACCGACTGCATTGCATCCCGTCGGATCTTCCCTTCCCTGGGTTTCTGCAGGAGAAGGTGCCCAGCCCACGCCGAGGGAGCCGGTGGCCTTACCTGGAGGCTATTCTGGTGAAGTACTCGTAGGCGTTCTCCTTGGTGGGCTGCAAGGATTTCAGCATGTAGCGAAACTCCGCGTCGTACCGCTCGTTGATGTCATCACCGATGATGGCCAGGCGCCTCCCCACCAGGCTCCCGGTGCTGCCCAGGGGGAAGACGATGTTATGGACAGGTCAGCAAGACCAGTAAGCAGGACTGAGGGGTGTCTGTACTGCAGCCTGGCTCGGGATGGGGTTGAGGGATGTGCATGCGGTTGGTAACAGTGTTACCTGCCCAGCTCCTGCTGGATCTCCACAATCTCTGGGTCCATGGGCACCTCCTCCCCTCTCTCCTCCCTCTCCTGTTGGTAGCGGTAGAAGGCATAGCTCCGAAACACCTCCTCCGTCTCCTCCGCCACTCGGTCTTCTGAGGGTGACAAGAGGAAGAAAAGTCAAGGGAGAAGTTCATCTCCCCGCTTTCCCAAGCTGGAAAGAGGCCATTCCCTCATTTTCAGCCTAAATTTGTGCTGTTTGCACTAAACCGAAAAGAATCCAACATCAATTAGTTCTCAGAAAACTAATTTTGAAGCCAGCCTTTGTTATTAAGGGCACGGACCCACCTTTTGAATCCACTTTTGGCAAGAGACAGCTACAGGACTGTCACAACACAAACCAGATGCTCGAGTGCTTGCACTTGGCAGCTCTTCGTTACCTCTCGATAAGGGCATCGCTCAGCACGAGCAAGTTCAGGCATCTCAGATCCAAACCCAAACTGGAGGCAAAGCTCCGTCCAGTGCTGCCCACCAACCCTCTGCAAGCCACCTTGTTTTCCAACGCCACCAACGGTCGTGCCCTCAGGTGGCATCAGCGATGACGCGTTGAGCACAAGTTAAATGGGTCATTTTTAGTATAATTCCTTGCCGATTCCATCACGCATCGCTGGTCTTACATACACCCAGCAGCGGCGACGCCAGGGTGGGGTTTGCAACCTCTGCGTGGGCTGCTGGCAGGAACAGAAAGGAGAGGAATAACCCAGAAACTGTAGCCCAGGGAGCTTGAAAGCAGAAAATAAAAATGAAAAAAATATATTTTCACAGCCAGGCGATCAGCATGAACCGAATGCCTGCTCCTGCTCCAGCACACCCGTTGCCACCGTGCCACAGCAGATGCCTCAGCCCCCTGCTCTGCTAACCCGTGGAAGCGATAAGCCCGTCGCACAGCGAGCGTGAGGCTGCGGTGGGCAGGGGGGGGTCGTGCTGCGGGGGCGAGCTGAGGCTGGTTTTGGGTGCCACAGCGTCCCTCCCCTGCTCTTGTAAACAAGCAGGGCTCGGCACGCCGGGTATTCGGGGTTCAGCGGGGGGAATGCACCCGTGCAGCCACATCACCCGGCCCCGCCAGCGCGCCGAAAGCCACCCGGCTCCGCGCGACGAATGAAACAACCAGCGCCAACAAGCACGTGCCTGTCTGCGAACGGCTCAAGCTCCAGACCCGCACGCGTGTCCCCCGTGCCCACGCTGCTCGGGGGAGAGCGAGGGTCTGGAGGTGGCCAGGACCTGCCCCTTCCAGAGCAGGGAGCCCCCAGCAAGGCGCCTGGGTCCCGCAGGTACCATGGTGACCGATACCTTATCACACACGCTACACTGCTCCCGGGGAAAGTCCCCGCTCTGTCACGGGTTGTCTTTGATTAGAGCTCGGTTTCGGGTGACTTGAGAAGCAATCTGGTCCGAAGCACAGGTTCCCAAACAGCCCAGCCAAGTCACCCCGCAGGGCTGGGGGATGCTGGCCTTAAGGTCCCAGTGACACAGCTCTTCCCAGTTTCTTTCCTAAGATGCAAAGTTTAGAGGGGATAGAAATGGAACGGACGGAGCAGAGCCCCACTCCCTTGCCACAGCATCACCATTCAGGGTGGAGGTTCACAGACGCTACACCGAGGTGCAAAGCCCAGATAAATGAGCTACTTGGAGGAACCTTTAGGTGATCCTCCTGCAAGGCTGGTGACACGCAGCAGCACATCTGCACCGGCAATGCTGTCTAGCAGCAGCGCAGCTCACTGCGGCCAACCCAGCTAAAACCCTGTCCTGCCCTCCCAGTATATCCACCCGCCAGACTGGCCGTGCAGTTCTCCGGCTGCTGGAAACTGCATTTCCAATACAGAGATGCTCCTGCCCCAGCAGTGTCCCAGGGTTGGGATACGAGGACCTGGCCTGATGGACGCAGCTTTCCTGGCAACAATGCCCTGTGATCCCTGTATCCAAGTCTCCAAAACATGCCACACAGCTCGTCACGGAGTTTTTCCGGCTGGTCACACCTACGTGCCCCATGTGTGACTCTGGGGAGATGGACCCAGCCCTGGATGGGGCGCGGGGATGGGAGAGGACCTGTCCTGCAGAGACTCAGGTTACACCGAGTTTAGGGTGGGTAAATAAAGGTGAAGGGAAATGACAAGCCCCGGTTGCGCTGTGTTTTCAGGGGATCGTTTTTTCTTTTGCAGGAACAGGTTTATTTGGTGGTAAATAAATCCCACCTTACAGAGGAGCCAGCGACCGCTCCAGCGAGAGCCTGAAAACGAAACCGACTGACTCACAGTTTCAGTGAGAGGCAGGGTAAACACGCTGCTGTGAGAAGAAAAGAGGAAATAAGTGTACCAAAAAAAAATCCCTGGCTTTAATTACCCCAGGTGCTATTTTTAGTAACACATGGACAGGAGAACACACGTCTTTTTCTCCCCCTTGCAGCACCCACTGGGTCTCTCCCACCCAAAGGAAGACTGTCCAGATCAAGATTTGGCTGGTGGACCCCCAGTACCAGCAGCGGAGAGGGGGGAGGGTGGTTTGGAGCTCCTCTGGGGTCTTTGGGCTCCCTGTGGGATCCTCGGGGCCGCGTCAGGCAGCTCAGGAGCTGCTGTGAACCCCCCCCCCCACGCTGCAAGGGAGGACCCCCTCTGCTCTGGCTTCACGGAGCTGTGACCCCATCGTCCTTGGTCCCCAGCTCACTCTCAGCATCCAGACCAGACCTACCCCAACAGCCTCTCGCCTGGATGCGCCCTGCAGACAGCACTGACCAGAGCCCAGCCAGCCTCAGACATGCAACATCTGCCTTTCTGGGCAAGATCCTTTACTTCTCACAGTTCCCATCTCCTGGAGAGCAGCTGCACTACAGGAAAAACTGGCAGGTCCCACCAAAGTTATCCGTCAGACCTCGTTACGACTAAACAGCCCTGCTAAAGGCGGCAGGAATGACAGATGCAACCTGGCAGCATCCCCTTTCGAGGGCAGGAGATGGGCAGTATCTACACCCAGAGGTGCATCTGGTTGCACAGAGGGAGATACCCAGCCTGGAAAGAGCAACAGGCTCTGAAGGGAGAAGACAGCCCTGAGGAACCAAGAACGTGTCTCTGGAGATTTCTGCCTCCAGGGGAAGCTCAGTTCCACCTCATGGTAGTTGCAATTCAAATGTGGGGTGAGTAGCATCTGCGTTAATGGATTTGGGTTAGCTTCCACCGGGCAAGGCAGCCACTTGTGAACCGTACTGCTGGCCAAGAGCAATGCCACCCAGGATCAAAGGCTGCTCCACCTGGCACTGCATCACACCGGCACAATCCTGCACCCAAAAGCAGGGCTTCTAGACAGGGAAATGGAAACCTGCCGTCCCCAGAACCATCGGCACAGCACAAAGCCCTGCCCCTTATCCTGCCGTATCCCCAAAGAGCAGCAACATTCTCCAACAGCCTCCTGGCAGAGCTAATGGTTTTAAGAGAAATTTATCTGTCAATAAGGGAGATTCTCTGATCCAGATTCTGGACTGGACTCAAGAAACCTGGTGCAATTCTTCTCTTCCGTGGTGTCCCACCAACACACCCAGAGTTACAGGCTTGGGGCTGGGGGCTGCAGCAAGGTTTTGCTCTGGTACTTTGCTGCCCAAGCTGAGCCCTGTCCCATATCTGCAAAGCTACTGAACTGGGAAGGGAGGCTGGGCCCAGTGCCCAGCGGGATGCCCGAGACTGGTGGGCATCTCAGCTTTGGCAGTGTATCTCCCCCTACCCCATCACGTTTTTCATAAAAGATTTTGGGGGGGCATCCTTTGCAGGGCAGAACAAAGGAGTCACGAGGCAGTTCCACAGCAGAGTTATTTCCCAGCGCAGCCATCAGAAGGATGACTTTTTTTTTTTTTTTTTTTTTTTCTTTTAAGAATGGAAACCACATGTTGATGGGAGATGGATGCAGTTCCATGGGAAGTCCAGTACTCTGTCTGTGCTGGAGATAGGAACTGCACGGGCACCAAACAAGACAAAAATATCTTTAAATGGGTTTGGATGCTCTACAGAATGTATGAGAACCTGGGCTTAAACAGGCAGCTCACATTTTTCCTGTTCATTTTGCAGTTGGCCTGGGCAATGAAGGCATGGAGATGCTCACAGATGCATGACTAACATCCCTAAGCAACTGTTTATCAGTTCATGACTTGCTTCACATGCAACATCAGGTCCAGGGCTGAGACAAACAACCAAGGAGCAAATCTTACACCTCTCTAGGCATGTTACGTGAGTATTAAACACAGACAGGTGAGAAAGCCCGGGTAACCCGAGGAAGAGCACGGTTGCCAGTCGGACACTGCAAACTGGGTGTTGGGGTGGCTGGGCTTCCCCTGCGCAACCCTGGCACCTCGGACATCCCTGCAGAGACTGGCATCAAATCTCCCTCTATTTCCACAGCAGTGACAAGTGGATGCAGTGATACATCACCTTGCTCAACAGAGTGCTTTGGGGTTCTGGCTGACGTGGTCCACGCAGGCGCTTACGCCCACATAAGTGGTATTTTCACCACGTGGGCTAGCCCCTCTGCGGTGGAGGGGGCTGAGCTGCCTTTGGGTGGTTACCTGCAAGTGTGAGGACATGTCCATGGCTGGTGCCACAGATCTAAGCCTCCACGGAATGATCCAAACCATTCCTGTAGCGGTGTGCATACCCTGGCTGCACGTCCGAACAGGCACGACAGCCACCCCCTCGTTACAGATGAGAACCAAGGTCACTTTTCTGCAGTATGAGCCCTGCTTCCTGAGCTCAGCTCAGCACCGTTGGTGCTGGGCCTCCTACAGCCTCCTTCTGCAATGTTTGCTCCCCTTTGCATGACTATCAATGAGCTCACTTGCTCCTCCTCTTCACCACATACTGCCAGGAGCATGAAGCTCCTGCCTTTGTCTACAATGCCCTGAAAACACCAGAAGTGCAACTTGGGCACCCAGCCTAGACAGAACCAGCAGCATCTTGTCCATGCCCTAAGCAACAGCTGGTGGAACCAGGGCTCAGCATCTTGCCCATGCCCTAAGCAACAGCTGGTGGAACCAGAGCTCAGCATCTTGCCCATGCCCTAAGCAACGGCTGGTGGAACCAGGGCTCAGCATCTTGCCCATGCCCTAAGCAACGGCTGGTGGAACCAGGGCTCAGCATCTTGCCCATGCCCTAAGCAACGGCTGGTGGAACCAGGGCTCAGCATCTTGCCCATGCCCTAAGCAACAGCTGGTGGAACCAGGGCTCAGCATCTTGCCCATGCCCTAAGCAACAGCTGGTGGAACCAGGGCTCAGCATCTTGTCCATGCCCTAAGCAACAGCTGGTGGAACCAGGGCTCAGCATCTTGCCCATGCCCTAAGCAACAGCTGGTGGAACCAGGGCTCAGCATCTTGCCCATGCCCTAAGCAACAGCTGGTGGAACCAGGGCTCAGCATCTTGCCTATGCCCTAAGCAACAGCTGGTGGAACCAGGGCTCAGCATCTTGCCCATGCCCTAAGCAACGGCTGGTGGAACCAGGGCTCAGCATCTTGCCCATGCCCTAAGCAACGGCTGGTGGAACCAGGGCTCAGCATCTTGTCCATGCCCTAAGCAACAGCTGGTGGAACCAGGGCTCAGCATCTTGCCCATGCCCTAAGCAACGGCTGGTGGAACCAGGGCTCAGCATCTTGCCCATGCCCTAAGCAACGGCTGGTGGAACCAGGGCTCAGCATCTTGCCCATGCCCTAAGCAACGGCTGGTGGAACCAGGGCTCAGCATCTTGCCCATGCCCCAAGCAACGGCTGGTGGAACCAGAGCTCAGAAGGATGTTCAAGCAGATCCTTGTGCAGCAGGTAAATCTCTTCACTCCCTACTGCATCCAAAGATAAACAAAGAGAGCAAGCAAGCCCTACATGAAAGCCAGGCTTAATACCTGTTGACAAAAGCCTTCTGCCCCGTAATGATGGAAGCTGCACGTTTCTGCCTCCACTGGAGCCCATGAGGCTTTTGCCCAAGAGGCATGCAGAGATCCCACCTCCAAATTCCAGATGGACACCACCACCACCACCACCCCCCGAGTTTTGGGAAGCAGAGGGATACCAGTACTGCCAGTAAGTGTTTGCAAGTGTACAGGAAGCGTGACTGTACAACAGTGTGGTTTGAGCTTGGGGCCTGATCCTTTCACTGGTTTTCACATCAGCATCTCAATGGCCTCAACAGGAAATCAGCATACGTAAACAACTGCTCTTATTTATTTTCATACCTTGTAGACTTTGGTAAGGGAAGGACAGGGTGCTTTTTTTCTTCTAGTGTATTCACGCAGGATCTAGCACAAACGGTACTCCGAGATGGAGAGGAGTCCAGGCAATACGAGAGTATAAATAACATTATCAGGCCAATAAAACAGCTCTGAGCTGGATCTGAGCTCAAATACATAAACAGGTAGGTATAGCTTCTAATCTGCATTATTGACAGAACTGCAGTGACTCAGCCTTATTTACAAATCCACCTGCAGAACAGGTTAAGAAGTCACCTGTGTTCAACAGCTCCCTGTGCAGCGGCATTTTATCATTTGGGGATGAAACGGGAGCTGAGGATTTTCCCAGCTTCCTTTCAGCCCCTTTCCCAGTTTTGCCCATTAGTAACAGTCTGCTGGGCTTGGCACGCACGAGAAACGGGCTGAACTGCTCCTGCACGTTGGTAAGCCGTAACTTTGCATTGCTGCTCTGCCAAGGCACACCGGAGACCCCGGCTCATCCAGCAGCTGATGCAGCAAGGCTGAAAGCAACTGCCCGACACCCGGCGCTGCTCAGCCAGGCGCGTTTTTCTCTGTGTTTTAAGCATCGAGCATCTTTTGCTCAGGGAAGGGAAAGTAAATGACACCAGGCACCAGCCAGACATCTCGCAGCCAGCCCCGTGTCCCAACCCCCGTGCCCTCTGGCACCCCACTGCCCACCTCAGCGTGCCTGCACGGAGCTGCGAGCGTACCCCACTCCGGCAGCTCCCTGCACACTTATTTTCTCCGTGCCTTTCAAGCCCCCCCCTGCTGCCCACCGCGCTAACCCAACGCCGCGCATCTCCCCAAAGCATTGCGCACGCGCTGCTCTCCCAGTTCGGTTCAGCACAGCTTTATGGAGTTGGTTTGTTACCCCAGTCTTGCCAAGGGCCCTGGAGGTATGAAGAAACCACCCTTCCCAAGGAACAGAGCAGGGAAAAAAAAAAAAAAGAAAAAAAAAAGAAAGAAAAAGAGTTGAAAATGCTTCCTCCCCTGAATATCACAGCAACCTTTTTACCTGAGTTGAGCTCTTGTGACCTGCGCCTGTGGCTTTCCCGACGCCCGTGGGCCCCCAGTGGGTCACCGTCGTTCCCTGAAGCCATTGCAGAGAGATGCTGGGGAGTATCAGCTTTACCTGGAACGACCAGAGACAATATGTGAGCGAGGTTATGAGCAGCCAGCAGGGTCACGGGAGCCTTGCTCCCCCCTTGCTCCCCCACACCAGCCTTAGGAAGCCCCTTTGGCTGAGCCAAGTGCTTGGAGGAGCAATGCTGCCTGCTTTTATCTCTGCAGGTGACCTGGCTGCTCCCCAATTCCAGTCCACACCAAGCCCCTTGGCTGGATTTCTCCTCTCCTGACTCATCTAATGTTGCAGGTGGTCACATGCCACAAAAGGTAGTCACTCAGCTCCGCACTTGACCTCAGGACCTGCGCATCCTCGCCGGGAACCTGCGAGCAACTCGCTGACCAACCCACTCAGCAAAGCGCCCGGGGCTGCACCGGCTCTTAGCCCAGACACCAGCGCTCGCAGCAGCTCTGCGCCGGGCTGAAAGCCAAAAATCACAGCGCAAGAGGGCTCTGTGACTTCCTGGCAGCACCCAGAGAACGTGCCTGGGAGCTGAGTCGTGGGGCTCTGCTGCTGCCCCGAACGCTGCTCCCCTGACCTGCTGGCACGGCAAGAGCGAACCCACCGCAGCTCCCGCGCGGAGCCGGAGCGATGGCGCCGATTCCTCTTGGCAAGCACCTCCAACTTGATTTCCAAAACTCCTACAAGAGACGAGTTCCCTCTTCTCCAAAATCCAGAGGCTAGAATTCCCCCTGTTCCGCACAATTCTTACTCTGAGCCGCTCCCAGAACAAGAAAACGAAATGAGAACCAAATGCGCGGCTCCTGTCGCCCCTGAACTTCACAGGTGGCCCAAAGCCAGACCTGTGGCTTAGGGCTGTCGCAGCTCCTTTATCTCTCTGCTCGTTGCACTGACCTCACCCCCAGTTTTTGCAGAGAAGGAAGCGAGTCGACGCAGTTACCACCAGGGTTAGCGAGAGAGCACGGCAGCTCCCAGCCCGCCTGGCATGCCAGTACATGTTCTCGGGGCTTCTACAGGGCTCAGCTGGTGGGGGTTGTGATTTGCACCAGGTCTAAATTACTAAAGACACACCGACACCCAGAAATGCAACTTGTATCCTGGGCAAAAATAATAACAACAAAAAAAGCACTGGTTATGGATAAATAACCACCCGTGTCAGGATGAGAAGGGCAACACACGGTCCGAGCATATAACCTCACGCTGAAGATTATGCAGAATTAAAACTTAAATTGAGGGTGCTGTGAAGTAAGTGTGAAGTACAGTTTGCAGTCGAGGTGGGGACGGGGGTCTGGAAATGCAAAGCTTATCAGCCCCGCTTCGAAAGCCACCGCGTGTTTGCAGAGCTGCAGCCAGGGAGCCCCGGCCGCGGTGACACGCAGATGGAGATGCTGTTTTTTCCTCTGTGCCCCCGAGGACAGGATTTCCCTTTTCCTCCCCAACCTTAAACATCCCCATCCAAGGAAAAGCTGGAAACACGATGAGGATCAGCAGTTGGGATGGAGAGTAAAGCCGGGAGGAGAGCTGGCTCCCACTTGCCCAGATCAGAGACCCAGGCTCCAGAGCTGCTCCTCTCCTTGCTCTTCGCTGCTCTGGGAAGTGGTGGAGAGAGCTCAGGGAGTCCTTGGAGCGGATGCACGTGCCCCCGTCCCCTCCTCCACAGAGGAAACCCTCCGGTCCTGCCTCCGCTGCCATCCCCAGCGCCTCCTGGGGTGCTCAGCAAGGCTCCAGCTGCAGCCCACCTCGCAGGGAAGGGCCTCAGCACCCTTCAAGGGGAAGCCAGCCCGGCCCCAGAGCAGCTCTCTGGCGTTCGTGCTAACCAAAGCACTACGAATTTCCACTGTACTCCACGCTGCTGCGACCCGAGGCTGCCCTGGATGCTGGGGAGGGTAAGGATGCATTTGGCCAAAGAGTCCAGCTGCCCCTGGAGCCTTTACAGCTGGGTCTGTAGGTGCAACTGGCTGCGTTTGACATCACCCCACTGCCTCTGTCCCAGACCTCCGCTGCGATTAGCAGGGAATTTCTGATGCAGACCTGACTGCCCAGCACGAAGGGTGGCCTGCGAGCGCGGGAGGCTGGAGAGAAGCAGCTGACTTGTGATTTTTCACGCTTGCCGTCTGGCAAACCCTGAGGAAGGCTGCGACTGCGACTGCGGCCGCCCATGTAAGAGGCACTTTCATTTTCAGTTTCCTTCTCAATATAGTTTCTTGCAGCGCTTTCTTCTCCTGCAGCATGGGCCACCGCAGCCCCTTTGGCACACATGCGCAGCTGGGACTGGCAGCTATGCTGGCTCCTGACCCACTCCCCGGGGAGCACCCCAAACTCCCACTCCTGCAAACCAAGTGAACACCCAAGACAGCTCACTGCCCGTCCTGCTGGGGGTCCCGGTGCCTGGGACCATCCTATCCCATACCAAGGGTGCTGCTGCCCACATTCCTCCCGCTTCCCAGCCCAGTGCCCCTTTGCTTTGCCCCGTGTTCTCCGTTAGGAGAATCCACGCTGGAAGATAAGCGGGAAGGGTGTGAGGGTGGGTGGGAAGGGTGTGAGGGTGGGTGGGAAGGGTGTGAGGATGCGTATCACGCCCGTACACTTCAGACCAGCCCAAGGCTGCAGAAAACGAAGGCTCTCCAGGATCCGAGACAGGGCTCCAGCCAGGGTTTGGGGGAAGCTGCAGGTTACTGGGGGGGGGGTGGGGGTGGGGGGTGGTTAACACTCAGCAGCTGCTGAAGGATTCAGCTTCACCCTTTTTGCTCTTGTAGGAGGCCACAAAGGGTTAAAAGCTGCAGACAGCACCTAGGATGTGGATTTAGCAACACCTCCGAGGTGGCACAGGATTCTTATCTTTATTAATGAGCACATGCCATGCAGAGAATCAGCCTTCCTGGAACCCCTCAGGCTTCCCTAATAAAAAAAGACCTTTGCCTCAACTGTTTCTCATTTCACCCTCATCTCCTGTTCTTCAAGAACAGCTCTCTGACACATTTCCCGTGTGCTCTCGTGACACACTCACTACTTCTCCCAACTTTTCTCAGAAGGAAAGTGCCTGGGTGCGGGAAAGCTGGTGGGATGGACCCAGAGAGGGAGGCAGATCTGCAGGAGCAGCCACAATCCCCAGGAATAAGCCCAGCTCTGGGGCTCTGAAGTCACCTCCCGACATGTTATGAAGATCCTGTTCCAGGAAATGTGTGGAGCATCCTCTGGGACGAGCATTTTGTAGGTCTGGCCCCGAGCCCGGGCATGGGAGCGATTCCATCCTGCAGCGTGCAGGTCAGCTAACCCTCTCCAGGGGGGAGATCCCGCAGGACCCCCATGCCCTGCTGCCAGCCCTGCACGGGCAGTGCAGAATCAGGCCCGCTCCTCCCAGCCTGGCTTCGAAGAGCAAACAGGTGAGTTCGCCCAGTTTACCCAGTATGGCACCAGTGTCCTGCTGGCCCACGAGCCCCAGCAGATGCAGACGTCGCGGCCGGGGTGTCCCCCCCCTGCTGCGTGCCCCCATCCCGGTGGTCCCCGCTGCTGGGTGCAAAGCCACATGTGCCGTGCCATGCCAGTCGCCAGAGGTCACAGCCCGGAGCGGGGCGAGCCAGATGTCACCCTCAGCGCGGCCACAGCTCTTCCCACCCACGGCTCGGACAACCCCGGCCCCCCTCTGCCCCCGACCCCGGGCGCTGGCACCGGGATGCTGGGTGCGACTGTCACCGCCGCGGCCTCGCAAGGGGGAAAACCCGGCAGCTGGAGAAAATACAACTAAAAGAGGCGACAATTCCTCCGGGGGGCACCGACCCGCTTGTTGAGGGGCGGCGGGACCCCCACCCCGGCCCTGCTACCGCCCGCACCGCCGTGCTGCTCTGCCAGGTACCACCGCGTACTTTACCCTCGCTCCCGGGGCCGTGCAGGATGAGGCCCTTCGGCTCTGCCCCCTCCCCCCGGTCCAGCTTTGCTGCCCCCCCCCTCCCCCCACCCCCCCAGCCCCTGCCCCCCGGGGCTCCCGGTACATCCCCCGATTCCCGGCACCGCCCGGCCGGGCCCAGTTAATAAAGATACCCCATCCCGGGGGAGGCTGGGGGTGGGGGGTCCCCCGGTACTCACCGCGTCCCGGCGGGGACCAGGCGGGCCGGGGGGTCCCGGGGAGCTAACGCATCCCGGCGG
Organism: Falco naumanni; assembly: GCF_017639655.2. Lineage (NCBI taxonomy): Eukaryota > Metazoa > Chordata > Aves > Falconiformes > Falconidae > Falco > Falco naumanni. The sequence continues at coordinate 3,819,958 of NC_054070.1, forward strand.
GGGGCTGCTCCATCCCCGCCGCCTCCCTTCCTGCCTCCTACCCGGAGAGCGGCGCGGGGGAAGGAAGCGAGCAGAGCCGCGGAGGAGGGAAAAGAAGAAGATAAAAAAAAAAAAAGAAAAAAGAAACCCAACCCCAGACCATAGATGCAGGCGCGCAGCCGGGCAGGGCTCAGCTCCCTCTAGAGGCGCCTTGCCCGGCCCCAGCGTGGGAAAGCGGCGGCGGGGCCGGGGGCAGCGGGGGGCTGGGGGGGCCGGGGTGAAGCTGGGGCGTCGCCTGGCTGCGGGGCGCGGGGCAGCGCGGGGGGGCTGCTACCTAGTGCTGTGGGGATGGCGCATCCCGCCCCAGCGCATCCCATCTCACCCCAGCGCATCCCACCCCACGGCATCCCGCAGCACCACTGTGTCCCATCCCACTCCATCCAATCGCGTCCCATTCCACCGCATCCCATCCCATCCCACTGCATCGCATCCCACCCCACCACATCCTCTCCTCTCCCCTCCCACCCCACCACACCGCACCCCATCCCACCCCACCCCGACCCACCACATCCCACAGCATCCCACTGTGTTCCATCCTACCCCATCCAATCGCACCGCATCCCATCCCATCCCACCCAGCGCATCCCATCCCCTCCCACCCCACCCCACCCCATCCCACCGCATCCCACCCCAGCGCATCCCACCACACCCCACCCCAGCACCCTCCTTGCATGATTCCCCAGAGTCTTTGGCTTCTCCCCGGGTTCCAGTGATGTTTTGCCCCTTTTTTAGGGCTGCGGCTCCTCAGCACCACCAGGTTGCCCTCGGTCGGGCATCGCTAAAGCACTCCTGGTTTCCAGTAGGAAACTTCTGCGTTGATTCACCAGATACACCAGCAAAAGCTGCTGTTGGCAGAGGGGGTTCACACCGAGTGGCTTAGGAAATTAGAAATCCACTGAGGTTGGGACGGATCACAGTGGCTGGGGGAAAGGGTGCATGTGGATAACCCTAGGGAACAAGACGGCTTTTTCCCTGGAGGTGGCTCTTTGCCTCAGGAAGCTGCCCCAGATGCTTTTCCTCTCCTTGCTCCTGGGGGACCTGCCAGGGGCTTCGTGTTGGTGCTGAAACAGGCCAGGTAAGCAAAGGTTTGGGGCTCGTATAAATGCCTGACTGCTAATTATCAAACGACCTGGCTGTCCAACGGTAGGAGCATTTTCCATGCCCTGGGACGGCACGCTCTGTGGGATGCTCCCTGACCCAGAGCTGAAAAAAAAACAGAGATTTTTGAATTCTTGATTTACTTGGCTGAGCTTTCCCTGCGGAAAATGAGCCCCTGGCCCCAGAGATGCCCTGGCCCCAGAGATGCCCTAGCCCCTCGGAGCTCGGCGGACCTTTCCGAGGGCAGTAGCTACATTGACACCAGCGAGAAGCAGGTTGTGGAGGGTGAAGCGAGGGATGCCTGCAGTAACTGTGGGGGCCAGGGGCCAAGAGAGCTGTGTCCGGGCCACAGATGGCTTTCAGGACTAATCATGGAGCAGAGGAGGGTGAGGAATCACCTAACAGGGAGCACCCCATCAGCCTGGTAGCAAGGGGTCTGCCTTCCTCCCAGCATGCAGAGAAACTCCTGGTTCTGGGGGGGCTCAAGGTCCCACCACCAACCTTACTTCTGCACTGAGCCTTGGGGTGGGTTTTGGTGGTGAATGTAGCAGCGGTGGCTGGCTGGGGCCCTCTGGGTTATCCCAGCATCCCTGCTGGTCTGTGCCGGTGGTGGCTGGTCTTGTACACAGCCGGTGTGATGTGTGGCCAGGTCTGAAGCTGAATTCTAGTGCAGTAGGATGTGCTGCCTGGTGCAGGATGAATCCTGTGCTTCTCTCTGCCACATCACATCAATCTGGGCTGTTCCTGAGTCCCACCACCACTTCAGATTTAGCATCCCTTAGTATTACCTCACTAGGCAACAGCGTTGGTAAGAACTTTTGCAAAACCAAATCTAATCTAAAAATTCTTCTTCCTTTTTGCAAACCACTTCTACCTCAGATACATTGCATAACACCTCTGTGGCACAACTGTATGCTTGGGAAGCGGGTACTGGGCGAGCATCAGGTGTATGATATTCATAGCTGCTTCTAATCACGTTGAGCAGCAAAAGGTATGGAAAATAAGCTGTGCGGGAGGGTTGGACAACTCCTCTGTGTCCATGGGAAGTGCAGCAAGGAGCTTGTGGGGACCGAGTTGTGGGTGGGCAGCAGGGGCTCGTACCGCGACGTGTCTGCAAAGTGGCTACTGGAGAGTGTCAAAGAGCAGGACGATGTCTGGGATAAAGGGAAATGAGTCTGAAAGCACCAGCTGTGCTGTGGGAATGGCCACTGTGGACATCAAGAAATGATGGTGGCAAGCAAGAATTTAGGAGATCATTTGGTGAGCGGTCTAAACCCTGCGTGTGGCTCTGCTGGTGCAGGGACAGCCTGCTTTGTTGTTGCAGTGGCTTTAAGATGTTGAGGCAATAGGGAAGAAATTCCCAGCTGGCTCTGCCGTGCTGGCTTTGCGATCGCTGCTGCTGATGTGAGATGTTCCCTGCTTCCACCGGCAGCTCCTTTGGCTGGTGTAAACAAAGAGATATATTTGCTGGTGCAAATAGGAGATGCACGGCAGCTGCAGAGAAGGAGCCCCTGGCTTCGGGATTCATGTGGGATTTTAGGCTGTGGTTTCACCACTTGGTTGGCGTCGTCTAAATCTGTGCTGGTGCTGGGAAAGGGGGGCTGCGCTCAGCCGTGCATCCCCAGCCCTCTTGTGCCAGGAAGAGCAAGGGGCTGATGTGGAAACACACTTTTTGCAGCGAGGAGGGCTGCGGTCTGTGCTTTGCAGGATCTGTGCCCTGCACCGGCTGCCCAAGCCCAGCGATGACAGAGGAAAGGAAGCAGGAGGGTGCAGCTGGAGGATGGGAGAATCTCGGTTTCAACCAGTCATGATGACATGGCAGTTTTAGATGAGTTTTTCTGAGGGGGAAAAAAGACCAAACCCACCCTTCTTGCGGCTAGCTGAGCCAAGGATGAGCAAGCACCGGCAGAAACTCATAGTGCAGAAGCAAAGCTGAACCCCAAGCAGCGTGCCTCCGCGAGGGACACGCTACAGCAGCCAGGGCAGCTTTGTGCCAGCGTCACTGCAGCTCCAGCATGGCTCTGTTGAGCACAGGAATATTGTAGGGAAAATCATACCCTGCCTGAGGCTGTGGTCCCAGGAAAATACCTGGTGCCAGGGTGGCCGAGGGAGAAACAGGTCCTTGAGTTTGCTGCTCTTTCAGTTCCTGCTCTTATTGCCATAAACGTATCGCATTGCAATGGTGAGCGCAGACACTTTAAAAAGCCGTTTGCTCCGCCGCTGCCTGCAGAAGTAGTTAATTTTTCATCTTTCTCTTTGGCCATGGTACTGCACTGCTGCAGGAGTTCCTGTGTGTTTCCATGAGTCTTCTCCCTTCCTCCCACCCTCCCTCGCTGGTGTGACATCTCAGGGCTAGGCCAGGCTGTAGCAGAGGTGCGAATGCTGCAAGAACCAGTTGCTGGGGGTAGAAGGGGGACTTCACCTTTTGGGACCCCCCTTCTCCCCCAGCTCTGGGCTGTGCTTGGTCTCTATCCGCCTCCCAGCTCTGGGTTGTGTATCCTTTGCCCCCCCCTTGAGTGGCATCTTGCCCTGTCCCCAGCCTTGTTTCAGACCCCTGTCACTGTCTCGGTGTGGCAGCTCTGGGTTCGGGGCCGTTTGGGACCATTTAATCCAAACCCAGGTCTGAGCTGCTGAGCCACCAGCACTGGGCACCGAAGGATGCTCCAGCGGCCGCCCAGGCTCCCGGCCATCCTACCCTGCTCCAGCTCCTCCGAGGTCTCTTTGAGATCCCATGGAGCATGCAGGGCACATGGGAGCCCAGGGCGCAGGGGCAAGCGCTGGGTGCTGTCGGGGGCTGCAGCAGCTGAGGGGAACTGGCAGGCCAGCAGCACTCAAGCTGGGAGCACTGGGAGCACTGGGAGGGTGCTGAGGAGAGAGCACAGAGGAGCTGGAGAAGCCCAGCCTGGCCGCCTGCCTGGGGAGCAGCAGGAGCAGGAGCTGCCTGATGTTGAGCACCAGCAGCAGGGAGCTGGTGGCCGGGGATGCGGGCGATGCTCCTGCCGGCAGCCCAGCCTGGCAGCGTGCAGGCAGGGGGGTGGCCAGCAAGGAGGGGACAGCCACGCCAGAAGCTTTTGGTGACAAAGCTCTGGAGACGTAAGCAGTGGGTGGGTGGGTGACATGGGGCCAAAAGCCCCACTTGCTTCAGTGTCCCTGTTGAGGGAGCAAGTCCTCGACACACACGGATGCCCTGGAGGGACAGGGAGCAGCTCCCCTGGCTGTGTCAGCCTTGTCAGATCCTGAGCAGCCGGTGTTTAGCAGAAGGCTGCTCATTTGGACTTTATAAACAGCTGCTCGTTTGGATTTTATAAAACCCAATTTTCCCACAACTTCCTTAAAAGACCAAAATGAGCCCAGTGTTTCCAGTAAGGCTGCAACTGGCTCCCAGAACCAGTACGGCTTCGGGACATGCTGCATGCGCAGCAGGCAGGCTCCGCTGCCACCGCTGCCTGTGCTGCCCTTACCTCCCCAAAGGTCCCCAGGCAGCTCCTGCAGGCTGTGGCACCCTTCAGACACCTGAGTTACAGCCCTTTGCAGCCTTTGGCTTCTCCAGGCTGCTGACAAAGGATGCAACCAGATCCAGCTGTGCTAGTGTTGCTGCTAGAGGGTCAGAAATTGCAACGCTGGTCCTGCTGGCCCTCGGTTGAAGGCATCTAACTGTGCTTTGCCTCCAGGGACAGGGTCCCTCAAGGTTTGTGTGCTGATGGTGATGATGTTATCTGTGGTGCAAGCCCCGAGCCAATTTTTTCTTTGGACTTTGATGTTGAAGGGGAGAAAGAGCAGCTCCTGCAAGGTGAGAGGATGGCTCAGAGGGAAAGGAAATCCCCCTACTCATCCTCAAGGAATTGTGGGCTGCCTGGTGGTTGGCGGGAGAAGTCCTGAGGAATGACTGGTAGCCCTTCTCCCGGTGTGTATGTTGCTTTTTGGAGAGGAGCTTTGGGTGACAGGAGCTTTGGATGTGAGCTTTTTGGATACGTGCTGCATGCTGTTTGCTGGCTAAATGTTGGCATCCAAGCCGCTCGTTGGAGAAGATCGAGCAGGGGGATTGAGGGGGCGGTCAGAGCACTGCAGGGAGCACCCAAGGGCCAGGGCAGAGAGCACTGGAATTTCCCAGGGGATTCGAGGGGCTGCGGCACTTCAGCCAGTTGCTCGCTGAATTCAAAGCCCAGTGTGCCTGGTGGTAAATCCTTCTGCTTTGCTCTACTAGAGGATCTGGACCTGGCATGGTGTCCTCTTTCAGACACTCTACTGCATGTTCAATTGCTGTGCCCAGGAGCATGTGCAGGGAGGTGACAGCTTTGGGGTGTCACTGTTTTCTTTGGGCTTGTTTTAAACAGGAGGCGAGGATGCAGGATCCCCGAAAACAGAGCTGTTCCAGAGGACCAGGCTCTTCCACATGAACAGACATCAACGGACCTCACCTAAGGCTGGTGAAAGGACATGGGACATGGGGCTAAGGCGGTGATCACTCCTGAGAAGGATCTACGTGCACGCAGATCTTAATGCCCTCAGGCTGCAGAAAAAGGATAGGGATAGAGCAACATGGGGGATGCTAAAAACTGACCCTTGGCACTGCCAAGACACGGCCGTGTCAGAGGCTGTGGGCTTTCAGGGGTGTCTCTGAAGTTCTTCTGTACCTCCCTGGTCCAGCTGAGCAGGGAATGGTCTCAGGATGCTGCTGCTGGTCACTGACATGGTGCATGGTATTGGGATGTTTGCTGAAGTGGGATGGATGGGTCTGAAATAGGGATAAGTGGCAAGAGCCAAGCCTTTGGGGTTCCCTTCCTGGTCTTAAAGACCCCCACTGTGACCATGGGTGTTTAACTGGGTATCTTGTTACCCACCAGCCATGAAACAAGCTGGATCTGCAAATTTATCTTGCCATCCCTGACAGACCTGTTGTCATAAACCACATCGATCCACAATGGGACAAGAGATGCCCCTGCAGCCTAGGTCTTCATCACAGATGAGCTCAGGGGTGCTGGTCATTTCCCCAAGTATCCACAGGACAGCTTGAGCAAGCCAGGAGGCCACGGGTGGAGCAGGATGGGTGCCACCAATCCAGACAATTACAAACAGGGCAGATTTGCAGCAGAAAACCAAATGCACAGCGGAGCCGAGACTCCAACCGCTCGGTCAGGGCTGAAAAAGGCGCAGGACTTGGTAAGAGCTGCAGGAAGTAGCTGGGGTGGCAGATGGATTAGTGGTTTAATAAAGCTGCTCAGCCGGAGCGTGGGTGTGGGGAGGGGATGGTGCAGCACAGAGGTGCAAGGCAAATTAGCCCCCCTCACTGCGGGATGGTGCAGCACGTTAAAGCAGCTCTTTGAGAAACGGTCAGCGTTTTGTTCCAGGCAGCAAAGAGGGACGCCAGGGCAGCGTTTTACCAGTAGGCTTGGGGAGCTGCCTGAAGCTGTTAAAAAGTTGAGGGGTTTTGATAGATTTCCTTTGTATATGGCACAATTGTGCTACAGATCCTGCCGCTGCCTGGTGAAATGGGGGAGACGGGAGCTAAGGAACAGTTAGGGTGGGGGAAGCTGAGGAGCAGATGTCTGCAGGGTTTTGTTGCTGGCTCCCTATGTGACCCCAGGCCAGCTTTCCCCCCTGCTTGCCTCAGTTTCCCTCCTGCACCAGGAGACATCTGCTCGAGTGCATGAGGCGCTCTGAGCTCTCCGGATGTTAAATTGGCATGGCCAGGGTGGTGAGGGGAGGAGAGGTAGAGTTTTTTCCAAAATCAGCTGCCGGAATTAGCATTACATCAGAATCAAGCTGTTTTACAGAGATATTTTGTCAATGCTGACATCATCTTTTATTTTTTTCTCTCTCTTTTTTTTTTTTTCCCCCTGCTGCAGCCTCATGCCCTGGGAAGCTCGGTGGAGCTGGAAGGCAAAGAGGAGCTGATTCTGAATGCAGCAGCTGATACACCTGCAACTCCGCTTGTCCCCCGCCTGCCTGCAACACCCCCCCCCCCCCCCCCCCGCTGTGGTCCTGGCCGGGAGGTGAGCCCCCCCGCACCCTCCTGCCAAGGCTGGGAGCAGAGCCCCTGCGCTGGGTCCCCCCAGACCCTCAGCTGAGCTGCGAGAACCTGCTTGGGGAAGAGAAATCTCCTCGCAGCACCAGATGGCACTCTCCGACTTCCAACCGAGCTGAACCAAGCCGGGCTAACCCAGCTGGGTGACACAGACACCCGCGGGTGGCTGCGGGGCCACCCTGGCTCCTTGCCCCGTGCCCGGGTCCAGGCTGCGGGGAGCAGGGGACACTGGGGACAGGAGGATGGGGGGCATCAAGGGACCATCTCTGCACAGGCCAAGGAGGTTTTGGAGGTTTTCCATCAACCTACAGGTTCTGGTCACCATCAGCCTACAGGTTCTGGTCACCCCACGCAGCACGGGTGGCAGGCTCACCCCTTGCAAACCCTTGGCAAAGCCAGGATTCCAGGTTTGTGCGGTCCAGCCGTGAGCCCCGGACGCGGTGCCGGCAGCGTGTGCATGCCACCCACGGCTCAGTCGGGCTCGCCGCAGCCTCGCTGAACTGTCTGGAGGATGTGACTAAGGGAAAGTTATTCTCTGCCGCCCTTCGTGCTGTGGTGCAGGGCTGCCTGCTGCTCCCAGGCAGAAGGGAGAGCTGGTCCAGCTCGCCCGGCACCGCAGCACCCAGCTCAGCACGGGGTGATGGCTCTCCAGGGATGCTGCGGTACAGAGAACGCTGTGGAAAGGAACAGCAAACCTGTTGTTTGTCAGGTTTTAGCCACAATTCCTTCCCAGTTCCCTCTGGGATTGCTGGGAGGATGCAGACGGTGGCAGTGCCAAGTGCCTGGGGGCCAAGGTCGGAGCTGCGATGCCCCAGCCCCCCGCAGAGCCCAGCCACCGTGCCCAGATCACGGGTGTCTCCGCACCAAGTTTATCACGACTGTGCTGTCTCTGGGCTCTGGATGGAAGGAGAATGTGGGCTTCAGGCAAAGTGCTTCTCACACACCCCAGATTTATCAAATTGATTAAAAAAAACCCCAACAGATCCAGGCCTTATTCCTATAATAGCTATTGGAGCGTGTTGGATGTTAATCAAACTGTCTGTTCGCTGTGTCCAGAGAAACCAGCATAAGCCAGCTTGTGTTTTTCAGGCATTGGAAGAGCTGTCAAGCTTTAATCTGTTTAGGACCAAGCAAATTATAAATATACTTTCTGATAATCTGTTGTATAAATATGGGAAGAGAGGGGGTGTTCTGTGACTGTGTGTATCGATCAGAAGGCTGATAAATCTGGGGTGGGGTGGGTGTGTGTGCTGAGTGTAGGGGCTCCCAGCAAGAAGGGAGGGACCCTTCCTCCTTTCCACCTTTGTCCCCAGCACAGAATCGTTCTGTCCAGACCGTTCCCTCCAGCTTTGCCCACTGGGTTTGAAATATTGCAAATAACAGAGCCCCCCTCTCTGGGATGCATCTCTGGGATGCAGACGGTGGTCAAGCGCTGATCCGTCACGTCCTGGTGTGAGCCCTGCAGCACCCGGCACCTGCGAGCACCCTGGGGAGACTCTCAGATCCTTGGTGTGCCAGTGCAGAGGGTTGCTCAAGCGTGGCAGCAGAGCTCTCTGCAGGCAAGAAGCTTGGGACAACCTGCTCCCAAGGTCCCACAGGTCTGTGCTGATGTGGCCAAGCGCCTGGGGTCGGCTCCCGGCTGAGAGGACACGTTGAGAGCGTTATCCAATTTGCCGGAGTACCCGAGGTGTCTGTCTCTGACATATTTCTTTCTCTGACCAAGGTTTTCGGAAGATGGCAGGAGAAACCATTGGCAGCTTTGGGAGAAGCTGGGCACAGCTGGGAGCACGTGGAGCAGGAGCTCCTGGAAAAGGCTGAGGTCAGCCTGGAAGAGGACGGCGTGGGATGTGTGCCACCATGTGCGCCGTGGCCACAGCTGTATTTCTGCCTCCTCCACCAAGCCATTGTGGGACCATGGGCAAGGCACTTGGGCCAATACGCTTTCAATTGCGGAGTGACAGGTCCATAAATCCATTTCAGAAAAGCTGGTGGCTTCTGTAGGAAAAAAACAAAACAAAACAAAAACAACCACCCCAGCACGTTTCAGCAGAGGCTGTTTATTAAACCAGCCTAGGTTTAAATCTCCCCTTTGAGAAGGCTGGCTGTGCGCTCCCTGCCTCAGTTTCCCCTTTCACACAAGGAGGTCGCGTACCACCTCCTCCCCTCCAAAGCACCTGATGGATCAGTGCCAAATTTCTAAATGCCTCTGAAATCAGGGCTGACAAGGGCTCTGGGCAGTACCAGGCAACTGGCTCCGGAAACCCTCCGTCTCCCCGTGGGGAATTTCCAAGCCTGGCTCTGAGAAGGCAGATCCACGCGCCGGTTATCGCTCCTCGCTGGTGTGAACCCAGGGCAGCCGAGCACCAGCATGCCCCTCCTGAAGGCAGGGACAGCCCGGGAGAGAGGAAAAAGTGACTTCCTTCGCTTCATGCACAGGAAAAGCACGTCTGGGAGGGGGGGAGGGGGGTTCTGGGGGGGGGCTGCTCGCCCTTGCTGTCTGCCGGGCACGTGTGCATGGGGGTCGCTTCACAGCATCCCATCTTCTCCCTCGTGCAAAGACCAGATGTGTTGTCTTGTCTTCAGGAGCTGCAAAAGGGGGATGGGAAACTTCCAAACAGCGTTGGAAAATGGAGCGTGGAGGCGGTTTCTTTGTCTCACGCCGCGCGGGCCAGGAGTTACACTGGGTTGTTTGCTTGGTTAATTATTTTTTTTTTTTCCCTCCATGCTCAGCTTTCTCCGCAGCCACCTCATCCTGCAGTGTGGGGGCAGGCGCAGACTTTGAGCATTTAGGAAAGCACTCAGAGTTTAATGGGGATGCTTCTCTGTTTGAACCCATCTGCCATGAGCTCCGGAGCGCGGGTCTGATCCCAGAGCCCGCACAGTAGCTCCTTTCAGCCTCTGAGGGGGTGTCTGCAAACAGATGCCGATTCATAAGCACAGTCTTCGCAGGCAGATAAAGGCAAGGGCACGCCTGGCATGGCTCCCGGAGCCGCAGTCACTGGGAATTGCTGGTGTCCAGCTTCTCTGAGGCAGTAAATGGAGCTGGAGGCCAGAGGGGTGCAAGCAGCTGGGCATCAGTGGGGTGTCACGTCAACCTTGCTTCACGCTAACGGTTGTGACGCGGCAGCGTGGGTCCAGCTCTCGTAGCCAGGGATGCTGGAGGTGCCCAGGGTTCCGTGCTGCCCAGCGGCTGCAGGTAACGGGAGGGAAGAGCACGGGGCAGCACCGGCAGGGCTGGTGGGAGGCAGTGCCAGTGTGTTGGCTGCTTTGGTCCTGAGGTGCATCCTTCCCTCCCTAGGTCCCGCTCCTGGGAGAGGTGGGATGCAGCTCTGGATGGACCACCCCACATCGGCAGCCCTTCTGGAACAGATCCATGCTGCTTCTTTGCTCCCCACCCTGGTACCGGCCAGGCTTAGGCTTGTCCCAAAGAGCTCCTCAGCTCCAGCTTTTTCCTCTTCGTTCCCCTATGCTTCTCTTTAATGAACATACCACATTTCCCTTTTTGCTGTCTCCTGTCCTGTTCCTGGGGAAGGATCTGTGAGTCTCACCCCCCTGGCTGGCATGGCCTGGGTTTGGGTTGGATTTATTATATATATATATATTTAGATCAAGCATTTAGTGTAAGTAAATTGTTCTCACTTCTCCCTCTGATTATTCACTTTCCCTTATTAATCAGTTCTGTGTTGCATTACTTTTTCTCCTTTCCCAACCCTTCCACCCTCTAGCTTTTTCATGTTCCCCACATTAGTTATTCCCTGTGGCTTTTAGGGTTTTTATTTATTAATTTCAGGGTAAGAAGAGACAGGTTCTGCCTCTGTTCCCTACCCACTGCAAAAGGAGCAGTGAGATTGGTTTGGCTGGTGATGATCTCCATCCCTTGGGGCTACAGCCAACCTCTTATAGAGGTATCAGGGAGGGGTCGGGGGGGGGGTCCTGTCCCTGGGGTTGGAGAAGTCCCCCCCTGCCCCTTCGTTTTCCCTTGGGTGCATGGGAGGTGTCCCGTCCCTGCATCCTCACCTCATCCCAATCCCCTGCCTCTGCCCTGAGCCACTTGAACCACTGACCTCGGCAGCGGTTCCCAGCCCCGAGCGGCTCATCCACGGCCAGGCAGGAGGAGCTGCTGGCAGCCGGGCTCCTGCTAATCTGGGAATTGTATGCCAGGAAGCACACACCCAGCCGAGCTGCCCCAGACAAAGCCAGCAGTGTACGCACCAGCTCTCCCCAGGCGTTGCTCTGCGCGGCTCAGGGCTATTTCTGAGCCGTCCCCAGCGCGTGAGGCCTCGGTGGTTCCTTCCCTGGACTTGCCCGAGGGTTGGGCACCTGCGATGGCTGCAGTGCCAGAGCTCGGTCCTCCTACGAGGGCTCCCAGCCTGGCACCTCGTGCTCCTGCCTCTCTCCGGGGCGAATCACAAAACAGGGCTGTAGCATCTAAACTGTGCTGGCTAACTGGAAACCGTGGCTGTGAAAGGGATGAACTCCCTGATTATCTCTGGGGTGTTTACTCTGGAGCCTAACAATAGCAAATTAACCACAGCCATCATTACTTTCGAGCTAGAGTGGTTTAGCCCATCTGTCCTGGCAGTCCCTTCCTACCTGGGTACCAAAACTCTGTCCTTGACACATCCCTGGAAGCCTTGAGCTCCAAATAGACTTGACTTCTGTGTAAAACCGTCTGAGATTTCCCGAAGAGAAGTGCTATATAAAATGTAGGTATTATTAGCATTCTCCCACTGCCAGGTCATATGTCAAACACCAGCCCAAGGTGTTAGGAGGAAGGGTTTGCCTTGGCTGAGTCATTTCATAGCAGCTCGTTTCAGGGTTATGTGCACCTCTTTGGGAAGCAGCTGGTGTCATCTGCTAAATTAGGTCTGGCAGAGGCAGCAAGTCATTTCCACAGCATCCGAGCATCCCTGGTCAGCACAGTCCTTGTCCCTGTGCTGTTCCCGCTGCGTAGGTGGGAAGCGGAGACGCCTACACCGAGCTGTCCTTGGCGATGTTCAGGGCAGGCTGATGGAAATTTGCTCGGTGACTTATTCTGCTCTACCCTTTTGAGGGCACATCGCCTTGACAAGAAGCTGCACGTTCACGTGATGCTCCCACATCCTGCTCGATGTATTTTAAGGTTGTTTACAAACACTGATGTGGTGCTAGAGCAAGCGAGGCTGCTCACAAACTGCGTGAGCTAGAAAAGCCTCTGCAAACCTCGTCATCTTCCCATGCGCCGATAGAAGATGATGATCCAGCGCTGGAGTGCAGCTCTAACTGGAGATGGATGGGTTGCTGGGACTGCTCTGGCACTGGGAGGCTCAATCCAATTCCCTGCATCGTCCTGTGCTTCGCTGCAGCCTTGCGCGGAGACCCATGGCCTTGCTCTGCTTATTCTGCGTCTTCAGTAGCGCCACGAAGCCCCGGTGATGGGCTCCTTTGTGCAAGATGCTGCACGAATGCGGAGTAAAATAGATGGCCGGTGCCTGAAATAATGTCCAGTCTGAGACTTCCAGGTCTCACAAAGCTGTTGTAAAGTTGCATTACAAATGTGAGACGCTCAGATATTACGACGATATGAGCCAACATAATAGAATATTTTAAATTAAATATTCATCCGGATCCTCAGCCTGTGAAAGGGGTAGAGCTCTGCTGGCTTCTGTGGACTCACACTAATTTATTTTTTATTATGACCCATTTGTATTATGATGGTGGCGGGGAGGTTCTAGGAGATCGCCTCCAGCTTAAGACCCCATTATTTCAGGTGTTCTAAAAGCACAGAACAGCTCGACGATCTGTGCCCCAAATTTGAAACCGCTAAGGATGTAGCCTGGTAATTTTGTAAAAACCAAACTTGTTCTCTAACGTACACACAGTGCTTCCTCTGCACAGGCATGGACCCTTCCCCGGCGATGCAGACGGGCTGCAGAAGCCCCCTCTCCCTGCCAATGGTACCGCACTGGCTGAGAAAGGGATTGTCATTGCATCAACAAAGAGCCCTTGCAGCCCCAGCCCAGACAGGAGAAATATTTGCCGCACAAAGACTCTATTTTCAAGGAAATCCTCCGACTTCGGCGTCGAATGAGAGAAATGATTCAAACTCTGGAGGCAAGCAGCCGAGACGGCCGTGGGTAGGAAATTCTCATGGCATGGGCTGAGCGATTCGCCTGCCTTGTCCACAACGGGCGCAAGGGCTGCTTTTACGAGCAGATGTAATTCCTGCTTTACATTCAGGAATTATCTGGATCCCTTTGCAGATGCAGGCTGCAGCTAAACCTGTTTTCTATTTGCACCCACCCATAGCCCTCCTAGAGGGATGCTTGGGGCTTGTGCAATGGGGCGAAGCAGCAGGGATCCAGGGGAACCCCAGCATGGGGCTGGCAGAGCCCTGGAGATGCTTCTATCTGGGATGAGGAACAGCAACCGATGGCCCGAGCTCACTGGAGAAATCCTGTGCGGGGCTGGGGCCAGCCACTGCGGAGCAGCTACGTGCTGCTCACACCTTCCTCCCAGCAGCGTCAGGACGTTTTGCTCACCAGAGCCATGATTTTGATCAAAGGAAACGTTAGTCATTGGAGACTTGAGCTTTTGGTGTTAAAATTAAATGTTAGCTGTTAAGCTGGCACCCATGATAAAGAAAACTCTGCTTCACCAGCACGAACACGCTTCGTGCCTGAGTTTAAAAGGCCAACGGGGCAACTGCATCCTCTGCGGGCTGGGGGTAGCTCCTGGGACCCACGTTGCTCCTGGGACAGCCTGGATGGGTTTTCAAGCCATCAGCTGCCTTTCCACAGCCCCGGCCGAGGTGCTGATGCCTTCAGAAATGACAGGCCAGCTGCCGCTCTGAATCAGGCAGGAAGGAGCCGCGTCTGCCGCAGCATATAAAAGAGCTGTTGGGTCTGTTGGTGATATATAAAATGCGATATAATGTTACCTATAATTTTTAAAGCTAGTTCCAGTCCTGCAAATAAAATACCTCTATGTTTCCTTTTTTTTTTTTTTTTTCTTTTCTTTAACAGCGATAAACTCTGCCTGACTATTCCTCTTCCCTCTCAGCTTGTGACTGTCTCAGTTTATGGCATCGTCACAACCTCCTGATTGATTTACATGTAAAGTCAGTAAACAGTCGCTCCCACCCTCTCCAGTCCCTTATCCCACGGGCTCCGTGGCTGCTGGGTGACTCAGCACCACGGAGCACATGCATGACTAATTCTTCCCTCTCCAACAAACAGGGAGTTTGGGTCTTTGTTCAATGCATTCCTCTGCTGGTGGAAGCTGCCGAATGAGCCGCCCTGGCACAGCAGCATGACTCATCCCAAGGAGGTGCGTGCTGAGCTCCGGACGCGAGGATGTCCGGGTCCTCCAGCACCGCTTCTGCCCGTATCCTGCTGCAGGAGCTGGGGCTGGACCGATGCACGTGGCCGTGCCAGGCTAGCAGCAGGCAGAGCAGCCAACATTCCGCCCTTGCCAAGCCCGGTGCTCCCTCCAGCACACCCAGCGTGTTTTATTCTCAGAACTGGATGTGGCCAGTCCCTCGGAATCAGATCTCAGGCTGGTTATTATCAGTCCTCCCCGTCCTGTTTGGGCTGTTTCCTCCCCAGCAGCTTTTGGACCCCTTGGGGGGGTTTGGCCACCGCAAAGCTGGTCGCTGCTGGGGTTCACATCCAGCCTCTTGCACGGTGAGGTGGGCTTGGGAGTGAGAACGCCCCTCACCTGGGACATCATCACTGTCAGGGTGGAAACATGTCCGATGGGGCACTGTTACCACACGTGCCATCTTCCTTTTCTCTCTTTGCCAAGCAAATTTTGAGCAGGAAGAAGCTGAGAGCTCAGTTCTTTAGTCCACAACACCTAAGTGCCTGCAGCCAGGTGAGCCCCCCTGGGCCTTTAATTGCAGCAGTGGGTGGGAGCCTTTAGAAGGGAGGGAGGGGGGATTCCTGCCGGTAGCCTGGGCTGATGCAGCTGTGGGGCTGGTGGGGTCTGTGGTGCCTGACCACGATGGAGCCTGCACCGTGAGTACTCACACTGGGGGCCGGGGGTGTCTTTGGTAGGCAGCTGGTGCATTGGGGGTTTGCAGCACTGGGGTGCACGCAAAAGGGTTGCGAGCTGGAAAGCTGCTCCCCCTGAGCCAGCCTTGCCGGAGAGCAGAGGGGGCGCAGAGCTCCGGGGAGATGAAGGCACAAATGTGTTTTGCAGCCTGGGGTGGTGACTGGTGTGTGGGCTGCCCCTGGGGGTGCCCCGTATGCTCAGCCCTGGGACTCTGTCCTGTCCCGTGCTCCTGCTGCAGGTTTTAGAGCGGTTTGGGTTGGAAGGGACCTTAAAGATCATCCAGTTCCCCCACCCACCCCCAACCCCACCATGGGCAGGGACACCTTCAACCAGCCCAGGTTGCTCCAAGCCCCGTCCAACCTGGCCTTGAACCTTTCCAGGGATGGGGCATCCACAGCTGCTGTGGGCAACCTGCACCAGTGTCTCGCCACCCTCCAGTAAAGAATTTCTTCCTAATCTCTAATCTAAATCGACCCTCTTCTCAGTGTAAAGCCACCCCGCCTTGTCCCATCGCTGCATTGCTGCCCTGGGCTGGGTTCAGCTGGGGCTGTGTGACAGCCTCCCGGCCAGGGCACAGGCAGAGCCCTGCTCCCTGCACTTGCCTCCCCATGGCCCCATCCTGAAGGGTACAGGGTCTTGTGCGGGACCTCACTGTATCGAGCACCTGTGCCCCCGCATCTCCCCTGCGATGGGGGCGCTGGGAGCGGAGCCCCTCTGGCCCCAGCAAGGACCTCACCAGCCGCACAGGGACCCCCCATGTGCAGGTCCAGCCCTTGCTGTGCTGCATGCGCAGCAGCTCCCCCAGCACACTGCACTGAAGCTGGTCCCCAGTTTGAGGCGGCAGCAGGCTGTGCCAGGTGGGCACACCTCGCTCGCGGTGCTGGGACGGGGGTACAGCACGACGTGGGATCCCCGCTGCGGGGTGCGCAGCTGTGAGTGCTGCAGCATCACCCGGCTCGCCCCGAGCATCTCCTTTGATCTCGGGGCCGTGACGCCCGTGCAGCAGCCCGGCCGCGCTCGCAGCGTGTTTCCTTTCATTGTCGCATGAAGGGAGCCCATAAAACTGACTGCAAGTGCGGGCTGCGGCAGCGAAGCTCCTGCAGGCAATGCTGCCCGCTGCTCCCGTTCTCAGCACACCCTCACCGGAGGGGAACAGTGTCCCCCCCCCCCCATCCCTTGGGGATGTCACCAGTGTGGTGAAGGCGGTGGCCTGGCCCAGACAGGGAGGCAGCTGGTCCTGGCCCTGAGCCACGTGGTAACCCAGCCTGTCATTCAGCAGGAAAGCGTGTGGTTATCTCAGCCAAGACTGTAATTACGCTGATTGGCACTAACTTGTCTCAAAAAGCTGGGGAGGAGGGAAGAACCTCACATCAGCCATTTTATATGAAACTTTACGGGGAGAAATGGAGGCCAGGGCAGGACAAGTTTGTAGTGGGATCCTCTGCACTCTGCCCCTTCTCCTGTCCA
The DNA here is from genome assembly GCF_017639655.2 of Falco naumanni. Lineage (NCBI taxonomy): Eukaryota > Metazoa > Chordata > Aves > Falconiformes > Falconidae > Falco > Falco naumanni. Next base: position 3,836,621 of record NC_054070.1, read on the forward strand.
TGACGTTCCCACACGCCCCTGCACCCTTCAGACCAGCCCCACTCCAAGAGGAGCTGGGCTGGGTGCCCCCTGTTTAAAACCAGCCCAGCATCCCCATCCCCAGCTTGCAGGCGGCAGGATGGAGCTGGAGCCCATCCTGCATCCCGGCAGCGCGCGGAGGTGGGCACCGTGCCCGTCCCGGGCTGTAGCTGGAGAGCATTTCCCATCCGCTCTCCGATAAGATGTTGTTCATTCATCGCTGCGTGTTGACAGCAAGCCAGGCAAGAGGGCCTGCGTGGCCCACTTGGAGGCAGAGGAAACGCTGCTTGGCGTGGTAATCCATCTCCAAAAGAGCTCTTGAAAGAAGAGGCTGTGCTGCTGGCTCCTCCACGCTGGAGCGTGGTTTGCAGCGGATCCCTCTGGATTTCTTCAGGGACCGAGACACACGCTGGTGTGATCCGATTCCAGCAGCGCTCGGGCTCGCTCTGGAGCTGCTGGCCGCTCTGGAAAATCTGCCCATCGATGGGGACCGTGTGAGGCAGCTGAGTTTGAGTCCCTGCCCTGATGTGCAGGAGCGAGGAGGGCTTGGGGAAGTAACAGGAGACTCTGCCCAGGATGTAAATTAGTGTGTGCCCTTGGAGATGAGCCAGCAAAGCCGTTAGTGATGCTCTCACATGGGCATGACTGCAGTGGGCAATAAATCAGCTGATTTGGAGCAAAACAGTTGTGCAACTTGTGGAGGAGTTTGCATGGCGGCTGCACACAGGCAATGAGCAAGGTACGGGGCAGCGGATGGCCAGCTGAGCCAGGGAGGGTTGGGCAATGCAAAATCTCTTGGGCAATGCAAAAATCTCTTGGGCAATGCACCAGAAGGGATGGGAGATGGAGAACGGGGCTCTTCCTCGCCCACTCTGTCCCTGCTGCTGGCTGCCATTCTGGCCCACGGTGAGGGTACAGCTGACGGCTCCAGCCCCTGCTCCACCCCACAATTAACCTGTGTTTGCTTATTAGGGAAGCCACAAGCCTGTGCAAACACTTCCATTTGCTTTTGATAAACTAAAGGTAGAAGAAAATCATGCCCATGAGGTGCGGCTGGTCCTGGCAAGCTGCTCGTGCAGGTCTGGGTCGTGCTGGATGGGTCCTGAGGGCCATCTGCCAAGGGCCGAGCATCCCTCCCTGCCCCGTGTCACCCGGCCGATTCTCATGTCACCCGGCCGTGCCAGTGGCTGTTCCCAGCCCTGCTGTTCTCCAGAAAACCACGGTGTTTGTCCCAAACTTGGCCTGGTGTCGCTAACGGCAACTGCTAATTGTACTCTCATTCTGTACTATATTTAATTCCCCACTATTATTTTTTCCCCTCTTAATCATAAAAAGCCTAAATTTCCCTCGGGGAAGGTTATTGGCTCAAGTGTGGAAATATACCTGCAACTTGCACAGAGCTGAGCCACCGGGGCATTGGCTGTATTTTTAAATCCAAGTACAAAGTGTCTTCGATGCGAGCGTCGCTTAACCCATCTCTGGGAGGGGGGGTGGGAGTGGGGGGGGGGGGTCCTTCCCCTCTTCTCAGCTCCCACTGCTCACCCTGCCCATCCTCAGGGTGGGATGCAGCCACCCGTGGGCTTGGATGTGCGGATGGGAGGGTGGATAAGGAGCAAGTGTGGGACTGGAGGAATTGCTCCGTTCTGCCCTATTTTCCTGCTGCATCCTCCTCCCTGCCTCGCCGGGGTGAGGGCAGCGTGCGGGCAGCCTCCCGCGCAGGGGGAGGGTCAGTCAGCAGGACCGCGAGTGCCTCAGCATCCTCTCCTTCCCAGGCCATCTCCCGCCACCCCTGCAGGGACGGAGGCTCAGGTTCTCCGAGGTAACCTGGAGCCTCCATACCTTTGAGGATGTGGGCCAAAGTCATCCAGTCTGAGAGCTATTTTGGGGGCGCGTGGCTGCTCCCGTGAGGCCGTTGGCACAGCCACAGCCGGAGACGGCCAGGCGCGAGCGGAGGCACAGATGGGACGTGCAGGAGGGAACTGGCTCCTGGTCTCCACCAGTTAATGAAGTCACCCAAGGGGGTTTCAGCCCTGTGCTGGGCAGACCTTGGGTCACCTTTCAAACAACGGCTGAGGGGCAGGTTTGGGTTTGCAGCTCGAGCAGAGCAGATTTGGGGTCTAACCCTCACCACTGCAAATGCTCATAGCATCTTCTGCACCAAAGGGGCAATTTTTTTTTTTATTTTATTTTTTTTTTTTAGTGGTAGTTACTCTGGGCTCTGAAATCCTCACCCAGAAGGAGACACAAGGTTGAAACAACCCCTTATTTTTTGATAGCTGTAGCCTACAGTCAGTCCTGGCCTGCTGCTGCTGCTCTCTCTGGGGTGGCTGGGGTGGGAGGACAGCGTAGCAGCGTGAAAGGCGCCATACAGAGCCCAGACAGCCTTTGTGTCACATCTGCAGGCAGCAGCGGGGTCAGGGCACACCCAGAGCCAGCAAGCCGAGGGGGCAAGCTCGCCTCCTGGCCAAAGAATCCCCCTCTTATGTGCATCTGTCAGCAGAACCTTCCTGCTCCCCACTCTGCTCGTGCACAAGGGACCGAGTGTCTCCCTTCCTCCTCTTCAAACAAAGGAGGCTACAGTTATTTTTTGCTTCCTTCTTCCAAGTGGCTTCACCCTTGAGTTCCCGGCCTCAATTTGGGATGTCCAAGGAGACCCGTGCAAAAGTCAGAGGGGGACCAGGCAGGGCACTGGGATGCTGCTTGGGTACCACTAACCCATCTGCCTCCTCAGCCAGCATCCCTCCTTGCCATCCTCTCTCTCCATCAGAGACATATTTGCTCCCAAAGCATGTGGACAAACTTAAGCTCCAGTTGGGCTCCTGTCCAGCCCTGGGGGGCTACAGCCCTGGCTGATCTGGTGGAGGGTTGTGGCTTGTTGGGAAGGCAACCCCATCCCACGTTTGGGAGTGGTCACTGCCAAGGGCCATTGTGGGCAAGGCATGCAGGTAGAGGGGAACTTTGGCCAAAGGAGCATCCTGTGGACAGTGCTGGGGGGCTTGGGGGAGGGAGGTAGCCCTGCAGTTTGAGCAGTTGCCTGCAAAGGAGCAATTTCAGCATGTGAAAGGAATGTGGCTCAGACTCTGCCAGAGATGGAGGCTATGCCTTAGGGATGGGGAGGACTGCTGCTGGACTGACTCACCGGCTGCCTCTGCAGCCGCTTCCTCTCCAGGAGGCAGAAACTCCCAGTTTTTATTTATCATGTGGCTTAAAGTAGGGGGTAAGAAAGGAAATGCCCTTATTTTTAACTTGTCTGTCTCCCCAGGGCCGGGGGGAGCAAGCGTGGGCACGGAGAGGTGGCCACCCTGCTGCGTGTGCCCATGAGCATCCCCACGGCCAGGGCTGCTCGCTCACCCTGGGGGCTGCAGGCTGTTTGCAGCTCTCCACAGTATTTTGGGGTCTGAGCCCATGCAAAAACTGTCCCTGCATGTTGGGAGCTGCCCAGACACCCTGTGTGGAGTGGGGACACGCAGGGTGGGCACCGTGATGGCTCAGCGTGGGCATAGCTACGTGGAGGGCAGCTGCGAGCAACTTAGTCACAGGAGAAATGCACTTTTTTTGGGTTTTTTTCCCTTCTGGAAGCCACCAATCTGTGCTGCTGCCTGTGTGTTGGCAGGTTTTGGGTGGCACATGCTGGGGGGTCCCTATTTGTCCCCACCACAGGGACAGAGCTGTCGAGTCCCAGCCACTTGGCTGGGGAGCTGGAGCTGCATGTTGCCCTCCCAGGGCTGGAGGATGGGGAGGGGTTTGTTTATCCCAGCTTCATCCAGGAAGGATTGGGAGATGTGGTGTCACCATCCCCAGAGTGACGGTAGGCAGGGGTGCACCCCTGAAACATTTTGGGTTCCTCATCCTTAACTGAGCTGAGCTGGGACATCCAGCCCCGAGCACAGGCTGGGCACGGTGTCCACCACCCTGGCGTGGGGAGGGGGCTGCTTCCCGCCATGGGGTGGCAAGGAGACCTCGGGAGACCTCGTCTTGCTTGCACCCTGTTCTCCAGGGTGGGAGAAACCGTGCCAGACACCTGTTTGTTTAATGTTATGGAGGTTTTTTTGTGCTTCCAGGTGATTTTTTTTGTCACCTGGTGCTCTGCAAACACAAGCCATCCCTGGGGTCGAGGGAGGATGGCTGCATGGGGAGCCCAGTTGGGGCCGGGCTGGGAGAGGTGATGTTTGGCCTGGCTGTGCCCAGCAATGCTGGTGGGACTGGTGTGGGCACGGGCATGCCGCAGTGCCCCTCAGCTGAGGTACCACTTGTGCCTTTGATTGAAGTGGCTGATCTGTACACAAAGTTTTGGTCTTTAACTCCTTGGGGGCTTTCTTTGAGCTCCTGTTGTGAAACCTTCATTTGCTTTTAACAGCTGCAAGGGTTTTTTTTCTTTTTTTTTTTCAAATGATCTTCTCTTTTCCCCCTCTGTTGCCCTGAGATAAAGGCTTCTAAATTTGTCCTGTGCTGAAAACGCAGCTAATCCTGATGGACCTGAATTCGCATCTCCCCCCGGAGGAATTGCACTAATTTTTTTCCCTTTGTTCTGCCAGGGGACCTGTCCGTTTCCTAGTGGAAAAAAAAAATTTTCACTATTTAGGGCAAGGTTTATATTCCTGAAACCTGTGTGTTTGTTTGTGAGAAAAGAGGACAGGAGGGAAATAAATGAGAAAAGCATCATGCTTTTTTTTTTTTTTTCCTCCCCTTCCGATATTGTTTTTGCAGCAGGCAAGTTTTAATTAAAGTGAGGAACTAGGGCACTTGTGCTGTCCAGAAGATGCTCTGAGGACGTGGTCCTTTTCCACCAGTGTTATATTGAGAGCCTGGAGCTGGGCTGACTGTGGAAGGGCCCCTTATGGGCTGCAGTGACGGGGTGGGCTTCGGAGGGGTGGGGGGGCTCCTTCCTGTTCCCAGCTCCCAGCGTGATGGGTGGGATGGGTGCAGCAGTGCTGGGTGCTGAGTGAATCCTGCAGCACCATCAGGTTGGACAGGGCGGGGGACGGTGGCTGGGGGGTCACCCTGGCTTGGGGATGCTGCTGAGCAGGGGGGTTGGGACGATGGGGCAAAGGCACGAGGGTGGCGGAGGTAGCGAGATGTGGAGCAGGCATTGGGAGCTTGGAAGCGGCAAGCTGGCAGGAGGCAGCTGGGTTTCAGGAAGCCACAAGTGCTCGCCTGGGGCAGAAAAATCCAGTGGGAGCTGCCTTGTCCCCACCTGGGGCTTTCCCCGCTGCCGGCGCTGCAGGATGCTGGCCTGCATGGGCTGGGGGATGCGCTGGCCAAGGGGCAGCCCTTGGGGTGGCCGTGGGGACGGGGACCTGCTGGGGGTCTGGCCCTGCTGCAAAGTGAGGAGGGGGACGAAGCAAATGGCAAGAGCAGATCTGGGGGGGCAGCCCCGGGCAACCCTCGGGGTGGCAGTGGGGACGGGGACCTGCCGGGGGTCTGGCCCTGCTGCAAAGTGAGGAGGGGGACGAAGTGAGTGGCGAGGGCAGGATCTGGGGGGGCAGGGGAGGGGCTGCGTGGGGCAGGGGCTGGTGCTGGCAGCTGGGGGCCTCAGTGTCCCTGTGCCACGCGTGGGAGGGCGCAGGAGGCGGGTAGATACATCCCCACCGCATCGGCTGCTGGTGCCTCGGTGGGGGGCGAACACCCCCCGGACCCCCGCACCCCCAGAGCCCCGGTTGAGGACAGGTTGTAGAGACCCCCGACGGGGCGGGCTGGGGTGTGTGTGTGTGTGTGTATGTGTGTCTGTCCTGGGGCTGCCCGTGGGACCAGCATCCCCACGCGTGGGGCAACGGGGCGTCCGCCCCCGCTCCCCCAAGGCGGGAGGCGGGGAGGGGAGGGTGGGGCCTCATTTTGGGCATCCCCCCCCCTCCCCCCCGGTCCCAGGCGGCTCCGCTTCTCCTCCCAGAGCAAAAATATTTGCATGCTTTTGCGAGCAGGACTTCCTGATCGCTCTGCATTGGCTGCAGGTAGAAAGCTGGGCAGAGCCGGAGGCACGGCCGGCCGGCCACATCTCCTGCAAACCTCTCCTGGAGCTTCATCTCCCCCCCCCCCCCCCCCCCCCGCCTTCCTCCTCCTCCTCCTCCTCCCCCCCCCCCCCCGCCCCCGCTCCCCTGGCTCCCCTCCTGCACGGCACATGTAAAAGTTGTGCGCGGGGCTCCCGCTGCCGTCCCGCTGCCCGTTGCTGCCCGCAAGGAGCCGGGCTGGGATCGGGATCAGCCCCCCCAGCAGGGATCCGTCCCCCCGCCAGGCTCCCCTCGCCCCATGGTGGATTTCGGGACGGGAAGGTGACTTGGGGAAGCAGCGGCGCTGCGCCGGGGCCGGGGCGACCATGAATGAGATGTCAAGTTTCCTGCACATCGGGGACATCGTCTCCCTGTACGCCGAGGGCTCCGTCAACGGCTTCATCAGCACTTTGGGGTGAGTGGGACGCTCCCCTGGCTGCCCGCCAGCCAGCCCGGCCACCGGGATGGGACAGGATGGGATGGGGAGGTGGTGCTGAGACTGAGCCCGCTGGGGAAAAGGGGCTGGAAAGCTCTGGGTACCCACCAGCGAGCCCGGCCACCGGCATGGGATGGGACAGGATGGGATGGGGACGTGGTGCTGAGCCTGAGCCCGCTGGGGAAAAGGGGGTGGAAAGCTCTGGGTGCCCACCAGTGAGCCCCGCCACCAGGATGGGATGGGATGGGATGGTGGTTCTGAGCCTGAGCCTGGTGGGGAAAAGTGGCGGGGAAGCTCTGGGTGCTGCAGCAGGAGGGGCACAGGTGCTGGGCAGGGGAGGCTGTCTGCCCCCAGGTTCTTCTCCGACTCCAGTTGCTGCCAGGGGCAGGATGTGGCTCTGGAGGGACCCTGCAGCCCACCCGCTCCGGCAGCCTGAAACTGTTTCATAAAATCATAGAATGGTTTGGGCTGGAAGGGACCTTAAAGACAATTTAGTTCCAACCCCCCTGTCGTGGGCAGGGACACGTTTTCCCCCTGTTAGGGGCTGGGGGAGATGAAATGGGCTTACGCAGCATGAGGGGTTGGGGGGGTGTTAAGAAGGGGTTGGGGGTGGCTGAGCATTGATGGCAGGGGCAGCCGGGGTCCCTCCTGGGGCACGAGGTCATGACAGGCTTCCAGCTCTGTCCGGTGTGGCTGGAGGCTGCTGGCCCTGGGACAGGCAGTGATGGCTCTCACTGTCCCCCCTTGGGATCCCACACATTTGGTGGTCAGCAGGAATGGCTGCAGGGCCACCAGCATGCGGGTGCCCATGGCCACCAAACGCTCCTTAGGGCTGGGGGGACCAGGGCACTGCTGGGTCCAGGCTGAGCCAGCTCCTTGCAGCCTCCTGGACATGTCAGCACGGGCGAGGGCATCTCACAGCCCCGACCCAGGGGGATGAGCGGAGAGCTCGGGGACCTGTCCTGGATCCCTTCTGTTTCCGTGCAAGCCAATGGTACCCAGGCAAAGCCAGGCCAAGACGATGCCTTTCTCCATCCTCTGGCTGCTTGCTCCCACTGGGAGCGTTTGCCCTGCGGCGCGGGCAGAGGCTGTGTCCCCACGGTGGTGAGGGCTCCAGCAGGGCTGCTGGATGTCCTGGGGCACGGGTGGGTTTTTTCCTTCCGCCGAAGCAGGGACCCAAACCTTGGCCACAGCCCCAGGCGGGTGGACGTGGGGCTGTGCCAGCGTGCCTGCCCCATGCTGCATGTAGGAGAGGCTGAGCTCAGCCAGGAATGCTGGCTTGGATGGGATTCCTGGGGCAGGAGCTGCCCAGCTCTGTAATCTGCGATGAATGCACTTGCTCCCACATGCCTATGTATAACCAGAGACGTACATACCTTCGCCTACACGTGTTCGTGCATCCACCGCTGGGCACACGCGGCCTCTGGCGTAATACCCACGGAAGCCTTCCTCCAACTGGCTGCGGAATGCTCCCAGAAAGGGGCTGCTGGCTGCAGCCGGGTGCAGACCCAGGCCCAAAATCCCAGTGCATGCATGCATGCAGTTATACGATGCTGGGCAAAAGGTCCTGCACGTGCAGGATGCAGCCTGTCTGTGCCCAGCCCTCCCTGGATGGGTGGGAAGACATCCCAACGGTCCTTTTTGGAATCGTCTCCCCGTAGCTGGGCCGCTCCCCCAGTGCCAGAGCCATCCCGAGGCAGGGGCTGCAGCCTTGGCAGCTCAGCGCTGAGCACCCCTCCAGCCTGTCGGTGAAATCAGGTCTGGGGGAGGCTCCGCTGGGACCCGATGCTGGTTATCAGCCCATGGAACATGTCCCAGTGGCTCGCTGGGAGCTGAATTAAGAGCTGTGTAGACTCTTTGGGGCTCCAGTCCCTTTGCAGCTCTGGCCCTCGGGTCCCCCTTTTTGCCGGGTGCTTCTCTACATTTATAAGCATCTGAAAAAGCAGGGCTTGCCTCTTCTTGAGGCCCCAGCCCCACTTTCCCCGGGTGCTGCTTTCTCCAGATTGTTTCCTACCCTCTGAAATTGTTTTCCCTTGTGCCCTGCGACCTGGGAGACCCAACCACACCTTAAATCACTCCTGCGATAAGGGACTGGGTGACTCACTGAGAGTGCTTGTCGTCCCTAAACCCTCCTGCCACAGCTTGGGACCTTATTTAGTTAATTTGCAAGGCAAATAGCTCTGCCAGCCCCGGGCAAGGTGCTGTGTGCCTGGCTGAGCACCCTGCCAGGGGTGCTCCTGCCATCCTTCCTTGCAGAGGGACTGGGTTTGGCTGTAGGATCACTGGAGGTCTGTGGTGGGATCCTCTGTTTGTATGGGATGATAGGTAATGTCACCAGGTGCTGGTCATAAGTGTCACGTTAAGTGATGTACCCCAACGTGCCGATGCTGTGGGGTCCATGGGGCGTCCTGGCTGATGTGGGGGTGAATTTCAACTAGATACCGATGTGGTGATGCTTACAGGCAGTGCTGTGGGGCACGGGGCTCTGCCCGTGGGCGCTCGGGATGCGCTGCTGGTGGGAGGCGCAGCGGAGTTTGGAGCCTCTTGCACCAAGCTCCTCCGCAGCCGCGTTTGCAAAATGCCTGGAGAGGCTGAGGCGGGGGAAAAAGGTCTGGCAAGGGCATGGGGAGGGAGGTGGGCTACACGCGGGGGATGCTTCCTCTTGCCTGTCTCCGCCGCAGCTCGTGCGGCGTGTTAAACTCATTAACCCCAGTGCTTTGTCACTGGTGGTGCCTGGCCCGGAGGCAGTGGGGCTGGGAGCCCAGCCGCTCCAGTGGCAGCATGGAGCCCTGCCCTGCTCTGGGCTGGGAAGGGTTTCATCCAGAGGACACCGGCTTCTCTGGCCACCCTCGCCTTCGGAGGGGCTGGGTACCATCGTTTGCAGGAGCTTGCTGGGCTCTTACCAGCTCCACCACAACAGCAGCAGCTTTCCCTGGAGCCCCGGCTGCATGGGGGTGCCTGGGGGCTGGACTGGCTACCTGCACAGCACCAGCCAGGTGGCCCCCGGTCAGTGGAATGCCTTGAAGAGCAGCGAGGAAGCAGAAGCAGGCCCCTTATTAACACTAAGTCTCGAATTAATTTATTTTATTTTACTTTTTGAGGTGCTTTCGTCCTTTTTGTACAGGGAGCTTGCTGGGGATGGCGGAGGGGGTTGGTGGCAGAGGTGGGGGGAGCCCTGCCGTCCCTGGCTGAGCCTCCTCTGCTCCCAGTCCCCCCCAAATCACACTGTCGAAGGCCCCCAAGCACAAACCCTTCCTCCTGCACACGCTGTCCGCAGCGGGCGTTTGCTTGGAAGGAGGAAAAACATCCCGCCGAAGGGTGGGGAGCGCTCCTGTGCGCTCCAGTGCTGGCCTAGGTGGGGGAACGCTGAGCCAAAATACCCAAACTAGCTAAAATGCTAAAGACAGCCCAAAAGGAGGAGGTTACTTAAGCAGTCCCATGGGAAGGCAGGGCGAGAGCTGGCTGCTGGGAAGCAGCAGCACCCTGAGGTGCTGGTGGAACTGGGCTGAGGGCAGCCACGCTGCTGGTGGCATCCCTTGGCTGCGCTGCTCTGCGCCCTGGGGGTGACGTGGTCTATTGGAGGAGAGGCGGGGGACAGGACGGGTGTATCAGGGGTGCCAGAAGTGGTTCTGGGGACACGGGAAGGTGCCCAGAAGGAGTTTGTGAGATGCAGGGACCCAAGGGTGGGTTGGTCTTCCCTCTTGGCTTGATTTGAGGCTGCTCCTGGCTGGGAGGTGGGAAAGGGCTCTGCGGGGCCGCCCGACTTGACTGCTGTGGCTTTGCTACTGCAAATTAAAGGTGTCCGAGGAGATGGCAGCTTGAAAGAGTTTGGAGCAAAAGCAGCCACGTGGGGCAGGGATGTGGGGTCGATGCTGAGCAGCAGGTTTGCCGGGGCACGGCACCCCCCGCGGGGAGGTCCTATGTGCAGCTGCTTTGGTGCTTAGGGACAACTCCAGGGAGATCTGTGCTTGGGGAGAGGGAGCTTTTGGGGCTGGGGTGGGGGGGAAGAACCGCTGGTGTGGGGTGCGCTGTGGGGATCATCCAGGCAAAGCAAACCAATGGCCAAGCAGGGAAAGGAGCTCAGAGACCTTGACGTGGCTCCTGCGCCAGCGTGATGGATGGGGTGATACTGGGAGCCCTGGGAGACATTGCTGTCGTGCCTTCCCATCACATCTCATGTCCCTGAGAAGCCAGCACCAAATGGCTGGAGCCAGAGAGGAGCAGAAATGCAGTGCAGGTGCCTGTGCTTGCCAGGGAGGTGTGTGCCCCATCTCTGCCATCCCAGGGGGGTCCCAGGACCTGCCGGGAGCTCGGGGACCGGCACTGTGGGCTTGCAGCTGGGAAGGGCCGGTGGCAAACCTGCCGGAATGGCAGTTGGCTGTTTAAGGTGAAATAACACCTTTGATATCTGTAATTGTGATTGCAGGTGGATTTGCGGGGTGGAGCAGTTCAGGGAAACGCAGCTGGTTAAAGGGTAACTCCAGCGTTGCCGGGTCAGGATGAACTTGTCTTTGCAGGGAGGAGAAGCACACGGGGCCAAGAACGGCTTCTTCCTCCCGGCACTGGGACGGTGGGGGAAAAGCTGTATTTTTGTGGCTGCCCTGCGTTCCCTCACTTTATTTTTATTCCTCCCGGTCGGCTCAGTGCCCATCCTGTAGCCTGAGGCAGAGGGGCTGAGCTGGCCCCATCCCCAACAGCGAGCTCTCCTCATCATCATCCTCTTCCTCACCCCCAGAGGTTGGTTGGGCTTTGTGGGGATGCTCCTGCCTGCCTTGGGGCTCCCCTTCTCCCACAGCACTGCAACCCCCCGCACCCCTGGACCATGGCGTGCTGGAGCTCCCCTCGGCATCGGCTGTGCGGCAGCCGAGGAAGGCTCCCTCCTCTTCCTCAGCCCAGGTTTGCGTCGCAGGAGCGGTGCATCCCTGTCAGCCCCAGCTGGTTGCCATCCCTGGGGAAGCTCGGGGTGTCTGACCGCCGTGGATCGCAGCGCTGGATGAGCTGCTTTTCCCCTGACCTCCGGCGAAGGCTCTGCCTCGCACGAGGCCAAGCGCTCTGGCCCCGGGCCAGGGAATCACTTTGTGCTCAATATTTTAAAGCACGCAGAAAGCTCGGCTGGAAGCACAGCCATGACTTGCATGGCTTAAAGCTAACCAGATGCTTTGCCCGCGTTTTGCCGGGCTGTGGGCAGCAGGCTCATCGATGCCCAGGGTCCAGCCCCTCGTGCTCCCTGCGGGTAATGGGATAAGGCAAAGCGTGAAATTTTCATCGCTGCACCCCGCCTGTTGCTTCCCTCCTGATCTTCCTCCAGGTGCTCCAACGCCAGCAGCCTGTTTTCTCATTAACACCTGAGACATGAAAGCAGCCCTCCGCATGCCCGGCATCCTCTCGGCAGCGAGTGCCCCTGCATCCCTGCTGCTCTAATAGCAGAGGGAGCTTCCATTTGCCCCATCCCGCTGCAGTAATGCTGGTTATTAGCAGAAGCTGTCCTGGCCCCCGCAGTCACCCAGGTGACTCATGTCCACTCTGTCAGAATCCTATTTCTTTTCTGTGATTTTTAACCAAAGAATGTTAGTCCAGAGTATCAGTTTAATAAAAGTAACACTTGGCGTTCCTGCAGAGTGTATAATCCTAGTATTAAAGATGCTGAAACTGCCATGAGATCATTAACTATAATTAAGACTTCCAGCCTGGCAGGTCACTATCTCTAATCCTGCCTGGTGGAGGGGTAACGCTGGGCACTGGGAAGCAGCAGGCGAATGCTGCAGGCAGAGCTGGTGTGGGTGGGAGGCCTCTGTGCTGTTTGCTTTGGCACTGGAAATGGGCCACGCGGGTCAGGCGCTTCCTCAGAGACCCCTTGCCATGACAATGGAGGATTTTTTATTTTTTCATGTGCGCAGGTGAGTTGGGCGCTCTGCTTTTGTAGGCACTGGTGGGAGCTGGGCACGTGCCTGGCTCCGTGAGCTGGACCCGTGGGCTGGTCAAGGCTCAGCCTTTGGTGGTCTTCGTTCCCAGGCACATCAGAAGTGTTTGTTCCTCCCTGTGTCTCATGAAAATACTAGAAATAGAAACCAAAACCACCTACAAGTGGCACCGGAGCTGGGCTGAGGCTTTGCATATGCCCTGCAGGGTGAGATGTGTGGTACATTCCCTGCCCCCAGCTGTCTCTGCTCTGGTTTTCCCCCTCTTTCCCTGTCCTCCCAAGGCTCCGCGCCCCGCAGGAGTTTGGGAACGTGCCCGACTACTTCCCTGCTGTTATGGTGCATGGAAAAGGCATTGTGTTTGGGCAGCCCTTGGTCGGGACCCCAAAACCCCCCATGCTGCTGACCAGGAGTGTTTGCAAAGCCAAGGCAATCCTGTCTGGCAAACAGCTCACTGTGTGTTTACTGAAACCTTGTGGGTTTGGGGTTTTTTGTGCAATCTTCTAGGTCTTTGCTAATGGTTTCTAAGCTTCTGCTGCCACCAAAAGCGTTACAGAAATTGCTTTTCTCTCTTTATTTGAAGTCTAAGGTTAATCTCCCCCAGCCCCGGGGAGCTTTAAAGATAAGAGGGAGCTGGTGGCGGGGGCAGTGGCAGTGCTGGGTGTTCGGAGCACCCTGCCAGCCCGCGCCTCCGCTGCCAAGGACGCAGCAGCACTGGGGTCCCCCGGGGTCCCAGTCGGTCAGCACAGAGGCCAAATTCCTCTCTGTGGAGCTATTGAAAGGAATTTTCCCCTCCTCCGGAGAGCGGCTGTGCTGGGGAGACTGGATCTGTGAACAAGGGATCGGTCTCTTTTGCCAACCCTCTGCAGCGCAGCGTGTTTGTCTCCAGCAGGTTTGTGGGGGGTGTTGAGAGCCCCTTGGGGAGCAGAAGGAGCAGCATGGGCTCCGCTGTGCCCTGTGCTGCAGTGCTACATGCATGCACCTCATTTCTCTAGGCAGCATCTTCCCTCCTGTCCCAGGGACAGAGCTGCCCCCGCCATGGGTGCTCCCTGCCGGGTCCTGGGTGCATTCCTGCATCCACCCGGCTGCCTGAATTCAGCCTCCGCAGGTGGGGACACGCTTCTCACTTCCTTGCCCGTGGCAGGAGCGTAGTTTCTCTGGCTGCATCGCTTCCCAGGGGACGGGAGAAAGCGGGCGAGCGGGTACAGCCTGTCTTGCTGGAGCACCAAGTTCCCTTGAAAGCCTCCCGGGTGGTGCAGACGGGCTCCTAGTGGCCCCGGCGCCATAAGCTCCTCGGGCGATGCTCGTCCCCCTGCGCTTTGGGTGCCAAGCAGAACCCCATGCCCGCGTTGTGCTTTGCTGTTCTTGGTAACTTTGAAAAGCAACATCCCTGCCATCCCGAAATGGGTCCTCGGCACCCGAGGCCAAGCCCGCGGGGTTTTGCTCAACGCTGGGAAAACAAAGAGGTGGTCAGGGAGGAGAGGCACAGCCCTTTGCATCTGATGGGCAGAGCCAGCACCCCTGATCAGATAATAATTAATAACTGGGTTTGGGGGGGCCCCTGCCACCTCCATCTGCAGCAGCTACACCCTCCGTGCCCCTGCGGGGCGAGCTGCCAGCCAGAGAAGGAGAACCATTGAATGAAAGTTGAACTCATCACATTTTTGCCAGATTAACAATGAAATAAGACTGCAGCCAGTGTGCTGTGCAGGGGAGTGGATTCGGCTCAGCCGGGAGCTGGGCAAGGCAGGATTTGCTCCAGCAGGGAGCAGGCGTCAGAGCCTCCCACACGGGTCACTGAGCAAAGAGCCCGGAGCGTGGCTGACATGGAGCATCGTGGTTCTTCGCTGCCGATTTGTATCTGTTTGCCCCAAGGGACAGGGATGGAAAATGCACGTGAAAGAAATGGACGGTGGTGAACAAGGGGTGGCGTGTTCGGAGCAAGCACCCAAGAGCGGCTGCTTGCTCCGGGAGCTGAGCATTGTCGTGCTAAATATTTATAGAGTGCAAATGGGTGGGAAACAGGATGATGTTGTCGCTTTGGGCCAGGTGACAGTGGCACGGTGCTGTGGTTTGTGGTGAAGTCGCACGGCTCACTTGGGCCCCGCTGTCGTCTCATCATTTCTGACACCCTGCTTCTGGTTTTTGTCCCCACGCAGGCTGGTGGATGATCGGTGCGTGGTGGAGCCAGCCGCTGGCGACCTGGACAACCCACCCAAGAAATTTCGAGGTGAGGCTGGGACTGGGCTGGGGCAGCTCCATCGCTGCCGTGAGCATCCTCAGTGATGATGCTGGCCCCGAGCATCCATGCCAGGGATGGGGAGAGGGGTCCCAGCTAGCCTGGGATGTGCTGCTTGTCCTTTGCAGAGGAGCTTGGAGGGTTCTGGAACAGCCTCCATAGCCTTATTTCTGTGGCTTGGCCAGACCACCTACACTCCTCTGTTGGCCTCTGGGGCTATTTATTAGAACCACCTCCATGGTGGGATGGTCCTTGGGGCCCCTTAGCCCAGCCCTAGGGAGCAGGGGTGGCTGGAAACCATCTTCTGCAGAGGTGGGTCCGACCATCCTAAAATGCATCCCTAGGGATGCTGATATCCTGGGTGTCTACCACCAGGAGCCAGGGACAACAAGGGACAGACAGAGGGGCGGCTGCAGCAAGCAAACCATTTCAAGGCAAGCCTGTTAGCACTTAGCACTAATTACATCTGCTGTGCTTGGCTGCACCTCAGAGAGAGCCAGGGGATTAAGCCGCCCATTTAAGAGGCAGGCAGGGTTTAGGGAGTGATGGTGAATCCCCATCTGTCCTTGGCCCGTCAAGTTTCATGCTGCGGCGTCTCCTCCGGCGCTTGGGGCTGCGCTTGTTGTTTCCCATTTGGGCGAGGGGCAGCCCCAGGCAGAGCGGGCAGGTCCAGGCGGAAAAGAGGATGAGTCAGTGGAAGCTGGGGCGGCTCCTGGCCTGTGGAAACGGTCTGGAGAAGTTAGGACTAGTTGCTGGGAAAAGTAGCTTGTGCCTCCTGCTTCCCTGATTTCAAGCCCTGGGGCTGGCTGGCCGGGTTGCCTCAACCTTCAGGCTCCCCGGGGAGCCCTGGGGGATCACGTCTCTTGCCCTGGGGGATCACGTCTCTTGCCCTGGGGGATCACATCTCTGCCCTACGCTGCACCTACCTGGGAAATGCTATTTTTGTGCCTGGCTGCGCCGTGTGCTTGTCACGCTGCAAATGCAGCATCCCAGGGAGCATCCCAGTTAGGTTTGAGTGCTCCGGGGCATGGAGCTGGGAGTGTACAGAGAGCTGTGAAATTTCCCCAAACCGGTGAGCACGGTG
This sequence comes from Falco naumanni, assembly GCF_017639655.2. NCBI lineage: Eukaryota > Metazoa > Chordata > Aves > Falconiformes > Falconidae > Falco > Falco naumanni. The sequence goes on from NC_054070.1 coordinate 3,852,300, forward strand.
TTGGGTTTGGGTTAGGGCAGCTGTTCCTTTCATCCCAGCAAATGTCATTTCAGGCCCCCTTTTAAAAAGGAATCTTTTAAAATTTTGGTTTCCCACGCTGCTTTGTGCCTTCTCCTTTTTCTCAGGGTTTCTTTAACATCCCGCAGCGGGGTGCGGTGCCGGCACCCTTCCCCACGAGGGTCCCACCTGAGCAGCCAGCTGCCTCTCCATGAGAGCTGTTGCCACTAATTTGCATGTAGGGCTAATTAAATTAACAAGCCACCCGACAGCTCCCCAGAGACCCTCACAACCCGGGGAGCCATCCTGTTCCTGGATATTGGTGGAATTTCACCTGGGGCTGGATGGAAAGAGCTGGAAACAGGACAGCCGGTGCAAGCCTTGTCCCAGCAGCCACACCATCTCCCTGCCTGGACATGGGTGGGTGTTGGATCTCTTTTCCAGGCAAAGCTTTGGGCTCGACTCAGCCCTGCTCCATGCAAACCCCTATCAGGATATCCAGCTGCTTGTTTTAATGGCCGGAAAAGTAGCACTCTGCCTTCTCGATAGCTATCACCGCAAGGGAGGTAAAAACAACGGGCTGCTGCTGTTTCCTTGCAGCAGCAGCAAGAGGCTTAAGAGGATTTTCATGTGCTGCTGCCGTCCCCGTATCCTGCGGCCGGACCCTGCCCTATCCTGCGCTGCAGTGAGACGCATGTGGGTCACGCCGGGGTCTGGCTCGGCTTCCCGGTGGGAAACAGGACCCTTCTCCCGGTCCAAATGGTTTTTTGGAAATGCCAACCTCCCCCAGGAGCCGGTCCCTGCGGTGAGGGACACAGCCGCCTGCCTTGCAGCGGGGCTCAGCCCTCCGAGACACCTGGCACCTCTCAGTTATTTGCTTTTTTTTTGCGGTTTCTTTCCCCCGGCCAAGGCTCTTCCCAGCCCTGCGTTCAGGCACGTCAGGAAAAAAGCAAATAAACCGCTTCGATCCTGTGCTGAGCCAGCACCGTGCTGCAAAGCCAGTGGGTGGTGAGACCCCCGGTCGTGCCACTGCCCCAAGTGCCCCATGGCCCCCGCTGCGGGTTTGCGGGAGTTTTTGTCTCCGTGGCTGTGTGGGGTGGTGGCAGGTTGGCCGAGCATCGCTCTGCTGGGCTGCTCCCACCAGGCAGTGCTGACATGGGAGTTTTCCTCAACTTCCCTCTTTTCCACCCACCATCCATCCATCTTGCAAAAAAATTGTCGGTGCTCGGGCCGGCGCCAAAATCTCCGGCTTCCAGCATGAGCTTTGCTGGAGACTTTCTGTGCGCAGATGATGCTGTGCCTCAGTTTCCCTCTTTGCAAAAGAAGACTTAATACCAAGATGGGGATGTCAGGCATCCCCTCTGGGCAGGGCGTGCTTGGAGCCAGGGGTTTGATTTACACCTCTCTCTTAATAGCTATGTTGGGTTTTTTCACTCCCCCTTAGTTTCTACTTTCAACCAGGTCCTCTTGCAGCCTAATTAGCAATTTAATGCAAACGATGTAAGGTGCTGCAGGTGGCCCAGGCGTTCCTGTAGCCCTGCTCGGAGGCAGTGGGAGAAGGCAGCCAAGCATTGCAGCAGCTACACTCAGACCCCGGTGCAAAGCCCGGCGTCACGGCCTCCTTGGCACGGGATGTGCCATTAGCAAATAGACCTGTAAAACGAAATGTGAAACTTGGCCCTTTCCCAGCAGCCCGAGCCGGTGAGAACTGTGCTCTGCACTTGTTTGTTCGTCACTCCCAGGTAAATAAATACGTGCTTGCCAGCTACTTGGGACCGGGGCCAGAGATGGAAGTGATTTTTTTTTAATTTTTTCTTTTCTTTTTTTGTGTCTGAAGTTTCTGGGCTGCTGTTTCAGGCGTAATTAGGGCGATCCAGGCTGCAGAGCCCTTCCTTCCCTCGCCCTGTACGGCTTCCAGCCCTGAACGAGGGTTTAGATGTGTCTCCTTGTCTCCAGGCATCTGCTTCTCCTGCTTCTATTCCCAAAGCATGGACCTGGCGCCTGCGCTTTCTGCCCCTCGTTCCAGCCACAGCAGCAGCCTGGGGAAAAACAGGCAAACGGGGGCAATCTGCAGAGCAGGGGCGCAGTGCAGGTGTTTGGAGGAGCTGGGCTGCAAACCTGTGCCCTTCAGGTCCCCAAAGCGTTTCTTGTAGGGCTTGGAATGTGCTTGTTGCCGTACAGATTTCAGGAGCTCGTAGCTTCCATAACCCATAGCAGAGGCTCCCCGCGAGCGGCCGCGGGAGAACAGCAGCGTGGTGGCAAAACCGGTGGATCCCGACGGGTGTCCCGTGGGTAGCGCAGCGAGGGAGATGTGGAGACGTGTCCTGGTCTCACAGAGCCTGTGTCCTGCTGGCTTCCCTTTCTCCCAGCAGGATCTTCTCCTCCTCTGGTACAGCTGGGCTGCATCAGTGCTTTTTTCTTCCCCTGAGGTTTTCCTTCCCAAATTGCACGGCTGTTTCTGATGGAAATAGTTCTAACCACGAGTCCAAGAAGCGGAGTCACTGCTGGACTCATTATTTTCCCTGATTTGAAACTAATCCACCAGCTAATAGAAGGTGACCAGTCCCAACCACGTCTCCCTTGGACCCCCAGCGGCGGACAGGGTTGTTGGGGGTAGCAGGACCACCTCGCAGCGATGCTGCTGGCACAGGAGCAGGACCCCGGAGGAGTCCTCTCTCCCGCCCCTCAGTGACACTGGTCCCACTGGGGACACACTGGTGGCCGGTGACTGTATGGCTGCTGCAGCCTCATTCTTGCCGTCCTCTCCTCCCAGATTGCCTCTTCAAAGTATGTCCCATGAACCGCTACTCGGCCCAGAAGCAGTACTGGAAAGCCAAGCAAACCAAGCAGGACAAGGAGAAGATCGCAGATGTGGTGCTGCTGCAGAAACTCCAGGTGAGCCGACGTGAGGGGCCATCCCCCCCCCGAGTGCACAGTCCCCATGGGGTAGTTGGATGATGACATCCAAACCTCTCGCTGTGCAAATCCTGGCGTGTTTTGCTTCCCAGAAAACAGCCTGCGTGGAGGCCAGGACCTGCCCTGGGTTTTGGTGTCCTTGGGGTGTCCCCCTTCGCTCAGCTCTGTTGTCTCCTGTCCCACCGCCCTCCCCTCCCCATGGACCACTAGCCACAGCCACCGTTTCTAGAGGAACGGCTCCTAAAGCTGTCAGCTCTTAATTAATCACAGTGTCTTAATAAGGGGGTTGAGACAGGAGCTCTATCAGGTGTTTTGCGCTGGGGTCTGCAGGGTGGTCCCCGGAGGGACTGGCCCCCAGGGATGCAGGCTGCACCCTGGGTTACCCTTCTTATGCAGCGCTCTTATCCAGCCTCGGATGTGGGAGGCAATTGACCCTTGGATCCTGCCGCTGGCTCCTGACGGCTCCTTTGCTTTTGTGCCATGCCAGCACGTGTGCCCTTGGCGCAGCGGGGAGCCCTGGGCAGCGCGGCGTGGCCGTACTCGGTCCACGCTGTGACAGCACAGGGCGAATACAGCGGTGACCAAGAAGCCACAGATGATTTCGTTGCTCCTGGTGCAAGGGAGATGTCCCAGGGAGGACCTGCAGAAAAGGATCCAGGGGACTGAGCTGGTGGGGAGAGGAAGGGAGAGCAGCGACGCTGCTTTTGGGATGAGAGGTGATGCCCACCTGCCTTGCCACCCTTGCTGCCGTGCCCAGCTTTTGCCGTCTCAGCCCTTCTGATGCTCCTGGTGCCGAGGAGCCCGTGGCAGAGGTGCTGTGTGAGCACAGCCCCACACCCCCCGCAGCACCCAGGGGTGCCTGGCGCGGAGGAGGAAGCTGCCATGGCCAGGTCTTGCTCCAAAGGTCTGTGGAAGAGAAAGGCTCTGTTGACTTCCACGAGGTTTGGAAAAGGCCCATGTTAAACATTGCATAATCGCCTCAGCTGGCGAGGCCCGAGGATGATTCATAAAACCGAAGCTCAGGAGAGATTCATTAAATCATCTCATGAGGCTTCAAGCCCAGCCCCACCAGTCCGGGTTTGCCTTTGGGGACCGAGGTCTGATGCAGTGTCCGGACGGGGTGTCCCAGCTTGGTTCAGAGATGCCGGTCGAGGGTCAGTGCCTCCTGCTGCAACCAGCCCTGTGTGGCTGCTGCTGTGGGGAAACACTATTTCCCTGCTCCGGTTAAACTGTAACTTGTAAGGTCGACAGCTGTACTGGCCGTGACTGGACAGTGAGGCTCATTTCTGAGCCTGATTGATTGCACCTTGGTTAGGATTTGTCTTAAAGAGATTCTGTCATTTCCTTGCTCCTTTCCGCCTGCTCCCGGTGTTGCCCTTTTGGCAAATGCTCCTCCGGGTCCGGACGGAGAGCTGGGGGAGCCCAGCCAGGGCGGGGGTGCTCGGCAAAGCACTGTCCCTGCTGCTGCAAAGCCCCTGGGTGTCCTGGCAGGGCACTGGGCTCCAGGCTGGAATTTATCAGCGTCTTCCGCAGGCTGAAAACATCTTCCAGCCCATGGAGATAATTTCCTGAAGCAGATGTAGCCCGGGTCTTGAGCGGAGAAACCCTGCTCAGCCATCCGCGATGCCCACGGTTACCTTTCCGAGCTTGTGCTCTTGCACTGTTGTTTTTAAGTGGGTTTAAGGCACTTTTTTCTTGTTTTCTTGGCTGACTAACTGCAGGTGCAGCCAGATGCTGTGCCAACATTCCCTCCCCGTTCTGCTGATCTCTCCCCACCCTCCCTGCACCCTCCCGGGCTGCCCACCCCCACGTGTGACCCTGACACCCCATCCTGCCGTGGCTTGGGGACAGACTTTGTCCTATCCAAGGGAACATCAGCCCCCATGGACTTGCATGCTTGGGGCAGCCAGTTCCCCCTCCCAGCCCCACTGGCTTTCAGCAAGGGAGGAGCTCAGATCTGGACGCAGATTTAGGACATTCCGCGGTGCCGGATCTCTCACCGGCGCTGTATTGCTCCATGGGGCTGTTGTTACATTCCCAGCTCTGCAATCGGTGCAGAATTTCTTGGCAACAGGTTTGTTTTCCTGATAGCAGCAGCCACCGCCACAGGGCTCACATCCCCGGGTGGCCCCCAGAGCTGCGTGGGGACGGAGGGTTAACTGAAGTGGTGGCAACGTTCAAAAGAGCAAAGGGTGCACAAACAACGTGGGCCAGGCGTGTTCAAAGCCCCAGCATCGCCTGCTCGGGGACTCACGGATGGACTGCCCCATCCTCGCCGTGCGGAGCTGCGATTTCAGCTGGTTCCCAGTTCCTCTGCTGTCAAGCGAAAGGAAGGGAAAGCAGGATGGGAAGGGGTGGATGCTCTCCCAGCTCCATCCCTTGCTGCTGTTGCCCATCCCAGCTGCGGGGGAGCTGGGCTGGCACTGCCCGGGCTGTGCCCAGGCTGGCGCCAGGGTGGTTGGCGTGCCTTCGCCGTTCCCAGACGGATCTGCTGCGGGAGCAAGTTCTTGTCTTGCTCCGTGTACATCAACATCACTCTGCTGAGTGTCAGAGTGTCATGGAAAATCTCTGGGGTTTTGGAGAGAGGGACTGCAAGCAGTGCTGAGCAATTCACTGTTGGGGCATCTTGGCTGGTGGGGACCCATCCTGCTGCATCCACTGCAGCGGGTCTGGACCTGCAGCCGTCTCTGGGCACAGCACCACCGGCACAGCGCCTTTTGCTCTTTGGTCTTGGTGCTGCCAGGAGACCCCAGTCCCCACGCCCCTGCTGCAGCGGGGCTGAGATGGGTGCATTGCCCCAGTCCCTGGTTTGTGCACAGAGTCCCCTTTTGGTGCTGCCCTGTGAGACCTGCTGGGGTTTTGGGGGAATTCCAGTGCCATTTTGTCCCTGTCATCATTTTTAAATCCTCGGTTTAAAGCTTGCATGGAGTTCATACAGCTGCTCAGGGCCACACCGTGGTCCTGGGCTGAGCTTTCGGATGCTAAGGACCATAGTGTAGCTCTGGCCTGCGTTGTCTGGGGGACAGAGTGATGCTGATGCTGGATCCCAGCCCTGTCCCACCCTCCCCGTAGCTGAGGGTGCGGGTGGCCTCTCTGGGACACGCTCCCGCAGAGTGAGGAGGGTGCTACTACACTCAGCTCTCCTCCTTTCGGCACTCAGCATGCGGCCCAGATGGAGCAGAAGCAGAACGAGACAGAGAACAAGAAAGTGCATGGGGACGTGGTGAAATACGGCAGCGTCATACAGGTACAGGCGCGTCTTACCCCTCCTCCGCGCTCGGCAGATGAATTTGGGGGGGGGGGGGATGCACAGATCCAGCACATATGAGCCAGGCAGCTGCTGGGAAGCGGCTTGTGGGAGACCTCCTGGGTACGCCCAGCCTGGGGGGCTGTACTGCTGCAGCTCACCCCAGCATTTGCTTTTTCCAGCTTCTCCACATGAAGAGCAACAAGTACCTGACGGTGAACAAGCGGCTGCCAGCCCTGCTGGAGAAAAACGCCATGAGGGTGACACTGGATGCTACCGGCAACGAGGGATCGTGGCTCTTCATCCAGCCCTTCTGGAAGCTGAGGAGCAACGGAGATAACGTGAGCGCGGGGCTGAAAAGCCCCTAAATGAAGATGTGCAGAAAGCAGCGTGCGTGCTGCCTGCCAGGGCTCAGCTCCCCGCCGGCTGCCCGGTCTCATCCTCGCTCCTCCCTTTCCCACTTTGCTCCCCAGGTAGTCGTGGGAGACAAAGTCATCCTGAACCCTGTCAACGCCGGGCAGCCGCTGCACGCCAGCAACTACGAGCTTGCTGACAACGCTGGCTGCAAGGAGGTACGGCGAGGCTGGGCTGCCTCGGCATGGTCTGGCTTTTAGGGCTCGCCTGGTTGGTTTTGGTTTTTTTTTTTTCTTCCTTTTTTTCTTGTCCCAGGGATCTTGACCGTGCTCTCTTGCTCCTTAGGTGAACTCAGTCAATTGTAACACCAGCTGGAAAATCAACCTTTTCATGCAGTTCTGCGACCACATGGAGGAAGTGCTGAAAGGGGTAAGGAAGGAGGTTCGGCTGCCGCCGGCCACCTGGGACATGACAGGCTCCAGGGACCCGCCACTGGGTCCCCTGCGGGGACAGGACATGTGAACAGCCATTTGGCTCTGTGACAAGGGCAGAGGAAAGAGAATCCTGCCTTGAGGACCTTAATTTCTGGAAGAATTCATCAAGTGGAGAACATAACAGCGAGCTAGAGTTGGATATTTTAGTATCCTGGCAGCAGGTACCCAGGGGGGCATGCAATTACCCTCTGCCTTATTGTATTAAATTGGCTCTTGAGGACAATACGAGGCACACATAGTACCAGCAGCGGCTTCTAGCTGCGAGGACAATTTTCGGCTGTTTAGCCGTGCAGCAGGGCTGGCTGTTGCCTGGGAAAGGAACTTTCCCTGCAGAGCTATTGTTTGGCGCTGAGGTCCTCCAGGAAGCAGCTGGATGGATATTGATTGTTATGATCTTACAGACCCTCGTCCCCAGGCGCTGCACTTATCCCCAGCTTCCCGCATGCAGTGCATCCTCCTCCCTGGGGCGTTAATGCCTTAAACACATTGGTGAGCAGAGCCTCTGCCCGCTCCAGGGGTGTAAAGTGGTGGGTTTGCACCCATTTTACATCCCGGGGAGTGGAAGCAGAGGGAAGCGAGTAAAGGGAGCGATGGCATTGCAGAGTGCGGGGTGCCCCGTGCCCGTGCAAGGTGCCTTCCCCTGGGTTCAGAGAAGCATTTGTGCTGCCAAAAGCAGGTTTTAGCACAGCTCGGGGAGGTAGGACTGGAATTGCTGATGGTGTCCTGCCATGCCATGGCTGGGAGCTGTGCCCTGCTCTGGACCGTGTGTGGGGGCAATCCCATCCTGTGGGTCGTAGGAGAAGATGCATTGGCTTGTAGGAAAACCACGTCCTTGGGTCTCACCACCATGTCCTCATCCAGGGGGATGTGGTGAGGCTCTTCCACGCCGAGCAGGAGAAGTTTCTCACCTGTGATGAGTACAAAGGCAAGCTGCACGTCTTCCTCCGCACCACCTTGAGGCAGTCGGCCACCTCGGCCACCAGCTCCAACGCCCTGTGGGAGGTGGAGGTGAGCGGGGAAGGCATGGAACGTGTGCCTGCAGGCTTTCGGGGTACCTCCGAGGGCCACTGCGCTTTCAGCCGGGGGGGTTTGCTAGAAGGAATGGTTATCTCTATACATTGCCATCTCTGGTAGCCTGACTGCCCTGGTGAAAGCTGGCACGGAGCTCCAGGTCTTGTGAGGGTGCTGGGAACCGTGGCTGCTGATGGATGGGTGCTGGTGTCTGTCGGAGCTCCACACCCCGAGTATATTTGCTCGTGGCCGCCTTGGAGATAGGACGGGGCTCTTATCACCAGCGTGTTTGCCTGGGGTCAGCGGAGGCTGGGAGACAGGACCGGCATCCCGGCTCCACACAGCCCCATGCACCGTCACCTCTGCTTCTCCCAGGTGGTCCACCACGACCCGTGCCGAGGGGGAGCCGGGCACTGGAACGGCTTGTACCGCTTCAAGCACCTTGCCACAGGCAACTACCTGGCAGCGGAGGTAAGGGGGTGAGCAGAGGGATGCAGAAACCTGCCCTGCCCTCGGGAGGCTGGTGCCATCCCTTGCAAAGGCAGCGCCCCCCCTTAGGCAGAGCAGCGATGCTCAGGGTGGCCTCTGGCCCCACTCCAGTTTGATTTCAGAGTTTTCCTGCCCCCAACCTCCGCAGCTCCTCCTTGCTGGCAGGAGGCATTGGCACTGGGGCTGGGGGCATCATCCTCATTTACTTGTTTGCCAGGCTATGTTTTCCCAGCGCAATCCCCCTCCCCACGGTGCAGGGGTTCACTCACCAAATTGCTGTTCCTGGCACCCTCCTCTTCTGGCCTGGGGGGACAGGAGGGGGTGGCCGGGGGTTTCCTCTGGGCCAAGGGGCTGTACCAGTGCAACCTCCTGGTGTGAGGGAAGCAGGAGATAATTTATCCTGCTGTCCTTGCCTGGGGAGGGTGTGGGCAAAATCTGGGCCTGGAAACACGGTCTGCCAGATTTTTTTGCTCCCATTTAAGACCAGCTCAAGGCCTCCTGATAGAGGCACAAAGAAGTTGCTGCACTTAATGTGATTTATTTGGTGCTATTGAGCTGCCATGACCAAGGGCTACACCCTGCTGCCAGGGGAGCAGGCATGTGCCGGGGGGTATCTCGGTGCGCTTCCCTAGCTGGAGAAGACAACCAAAGGCAGCCCCCAAGGCCCTTTCCACCACTGTAGGATGGAAGCCAGCAAATACTGGAGCTCTGAAATGACTGCTTTAAACCAAAAGACACTCAGGTGACAGCATCTGCAGAGGAAAGAAGATCACAGGTTGATCCCCATCCTGGCTTGCTGCTGCCCGGCTTGTGGTGCTCACCGAGACCTCAGCCTCGAGGGATTTACAGCAAGAGCTCGTCTTGCTGCAACGCAGAGCCCCGGGTCTGCTCGCCAGGGCTCACCCTGTCCCACTCCTCGGGGACAGAGCGCTGTGCACTGGGGGGGGTCACGTCCTCCAGCCCCATCTGGGCAGGTTTCCTCTCTCTGTGATGTGATCGAGGAAGGCAGGAATAGAGATAACACCCCCCGCTCAGGGTTTTGGAGGGACCGAGGGGGAGGACTGATAGCTGTCTTTCATCTCCCTCTTTAACTTTTCAGGAAAACCCAAGTTATAAAGGAGACGTGGCTGAGCCCAAAGCAGCGCCCACGGTGAGCTGTGTGCAGCCTCGCTAGCAGAAATGCTGCTGCCGCTGCCTGAAATCATGCCGTCTCTTAAAATCTGCCTGAAAGCAGGGAAATGCCCCAAAACAGAGCCCGCTGCGGGGACAGTGCTCGCACCGTGCCGCCGGGTCCTGCTTGGTGCCGAGGCTGCGGCCGGAGGCTGTCCCGCCGCCCAGCAGAGCATCCCCGCATCCCGCACTGTAGAGTAGTATCCCTACATCCCGCTTGTGAGAGGACCCTGCCGCAATCTGTTGGAAGGGTCCCAGTGCATGTTGGATCCCCAGGCCACGGGGAAGCGCTGGTAGAAAAGAGATTTGGACTTCCAGGGGTTTTTTTTTGCCTCGTTGCTGTCGGTGAGGTTTGGAGAAGGGGTGGCCTCGTAGCTCAGGTGCATCGCGCCGTGCTTGTGCTCTTGCAGCCCCTCGTGCATCGCCGCGCTGCGAGGCTCAGCCCGGCATCTGAGCAAAAGCTTCTGCTCTGAGCGTAGCCGCTGCGTGTCTCCGACGCCGTGCGCGCAGGGAGGCTGGGCTCAGCCCCGCGCCGGGCTCAGAGCCGCTTTCCCCACTGCAGGGGGGCAGCAGCCGCGCCAGCCGCAGGAACACGGGGGAGAAGATCAAATACCGGCTGGTGGCTGTGCCCCACGGCAACGACATCGCCTCGCTCTTCGAGCTGGACCCTACCACGCTGCAGAAGACGGATTCCTTTGTCCCGCGGTATGTAGAGCACATGCTGCCACAGGGGGGGTGAAATGAAGGTGGGCTCGATTGCGTGGTGTGGAATTTTGGCAAGTCTGTTCTTACAGGGGCTTTGCTGGGTGCTGGGGGGACTGGTGGGGGCTGGCGTGTCTGTGTGGGGGTGGCTCACCAGGACACGTTTTGCAGGAACTCCTACGTGAGGCTACGCCACCTCTGCACCAACACCTGGATCCAGAGCACCAACGTGCCCATTGACATCGATGAGGAGAGGCCCATCCGCCTCATGGTACGGCCCCGCTCCCTCCTCCCGTGCATGGATTTATCCCCTGTGCCCCAGTACCTCTTAGCATGCTCCTTCCCACCCATCACCCAGCCTTTATGCAGGGACTGAAATACCTTGATGATGCAAGGGGGTGGCTATACACCAGCCCAGAGCCCATCCTGGTAGCCCAGAGCCCATCCCAGTAGCCCAGAGCCCATCCCATCCCTTCTGATGGGGATGAACCGAGTCACTGACTTCACCCGGGCTGGTGGCAGATGGTGTGTCATGCTTGACGTTGCCCTGTCTGTGTGATGCTGCTTTCCCGTTGTTTCCCAGCTGGGCACTTGCCCCACCAAAGAAGACAAAGAAGCTTTCGCCATCGTCTCCGTGCCCGTGTCCGAGATCCGGGACCTGGACTTTGCTAATGACGCCAGCTCAATGCTGGCCAACGTGGTGGAGAAGATGAACGAAGGTTTTCTCAGCCAGAATGACCGGAGGTAAAAAGTCATTTCCCCTGGGAGATGGGGCCATGCTGGGCTCCTCTAAGGGCTCTCCAGCATCGCTGCAGGATGGGGGCCCTGCCTGGGTCTTGGTGCCAGTGCTGTCTTGCTTTCCTGCCCACAACCCAAATCCACGCCTGCTTCTCCCAGGAGTCTGGCAAGGAAACTAGATAACGCCGCAGCCCCGCTCCAGCCCCTCCTTTGCCGCTAGAAAAATATCCGAGGGGCTGAGAGATGGCCCCTTGATAGGGGCAGCCGGGTTAGTCACGGTATTATTTTTAGGTGGGTGGGTTCGTGGTGCTTCCTGAGCAAACACAGATCCCCCGTGGGACGGAGTGAGCTGCTTCCGTCCTGCCAGCCCGCCCTGCACAGGTCCCGCAAAGGTGACTAAGGGGGCAGAGGCGTTCAGAGCAAAATCCCTGGCATGAATCATGAGCAAAGGCCCCTGGCATTTGCCCAGGCACATACAGTTTTCTTGGGAACCATAGGGGCTGCAAACCTCTTGCTTCAGGGCAGCCATTTCCCTCTAGGAGGGAGAGGAGGATCAGCCAGCAGCTTCCCTGGTGGTCTTCTGAGCCCTGAATTTGGGCTCTTTGGTCCTCCAAAATGCGCCGGCATCATTGCAGGGACCCAAATCTGGGTGAACAGCCTCCCCCTGCCCACTTGCACCATGCCCCTTTGCAGGTTTGTGATTCAGCTGCTGGAGGACTTGGTGTTCTTTGTCAGCGACGTCCCCAACAATGGCCAGAATGTGCTGGACATCGTGGTGACCAAGCCCAACCGGGAGCGGCAGAAGCTGATGCGGGAGCAGAACATCCTGAAGCAGGTGAGTGGCCCTGAGACTGCATCTGAGCAAGGGCGAGGGCTTGTGGAGATGTCCTGTTCTGCCCAGGGCCACGCTGGAGGAGAGGGATCTGGAAAACCCCATGGAGGAGGTGTAGCTGGTCTCCAGCTCATGGCCCAGTGGTGCGCCAAGCCCTCCTGGCCAATACTGCTGGTGTCTGGCCATGTGTGGGGGTGATGGTGTGGAGGGGAACACAGCACTTACCATCTCTGCTTTTGGGCAGATCTTTGGGATCCTGAAAGCCCCCTTCAAGGACAAGGGTGGGGAAGGGCCCCTGGTGCGGCTGGAAGAGCTGTCGGACCAGAAGAACGCTCCCTACCAGTACATGTTTCGGCTGTGCTACCGCGTGCTCCGGCACTCCCAGGAGGACTATCGCAAGAACCAGGTGCATGGTGGATGACGGGGGGAGCCCCCATCCCACCACGTGTTGCAGAACCCGGAGGAGTTGCTGAGCTTTCGGTGGTGGGGCAGGGGGGCATCGCCGGTCTCCAACACCCAGCCCCGTGTGCTCACCCACTGCCTCTCTGCCTGCTCCAGGAGCACATTGCCAAGCAGTTTGGCATGATGCAGTCCCAGATCGGCTATGACATCCTCGCTGAGGACACCATCACGGCCCTGCTGCACAACAACCGCAAGCTGCTGGAGAAGCACATCACGAAGACGGAGGTGGAGACCTTCGTCAGCCTGGTGCGCAAGAACCGCGAGCCACGGTGCGTGTCCGCAAAGGCCCCATCCCAAAGAGCTTTGTGCCGCGTGATGGGTGGGATGCGCCTGGACCAGAGGTGGAGACACCCCCCCGGGGACCCCCCTTGCACAGCGAGTTGTCTCTGCTCTGTAGGTTTTTGGACTACCTCTCTGATCTGTGCGTCTCCAACCACATTGCCATCCCCGTCACCCAGGAACTGATCTGCAAGTGTGTGCTGGACCCAAAGAACAGCGACATCCTCATCAAAACGGAGTGAGTAGCCAAGGGGGGAGCTTTTCCACGTCGGGGGCTTGGTGCCTGGCCCTGCCTTCCACCAGCTCCCACAATGTCTTGGTAAAACCCCCACCAGCCCTGGAGGTGCAGCCACTCTCTGTCTGTGGGAGCTTCTCCGGTTTTACCCCTGTTCTGTCCTAGGCTGAGGCCGGTGAAGGAGATGTCCCAGACCCATGAGTACCTGAGCATCGAGTACTCGGAGGAGGAGGTCTGGCTCACCTGGACGGACAAGAACAATGACCACCATGAGAAAAGCATCCGGCAGCTGGCACAGGAGGCCCGGGCTGGCAATGCCCATGATGAGAATGTCCTCAGCTACTACAGGTGACGACCCTGCGGCATCTTCTCCCCAGGTGAGGGTGTAACGGTTGCGTGGCCTCACTCCCTCTCCCCCTCGTCCTTGGGCAGGTACCAGCTGAAGCTCTTTGCCCGCATGTGTCTGGATCGCCAGTACTTGGCCATCAAGGAGATCTCCCAGCAGCTGGGTGTGGACCTGATCTTCCTCTGCATGGCAGATGAGATGCTGCCCTTCGATCTCCGGGCATCCTTCTGCCACCTCATGTTGCACGTGCACGTGGACAGGGACCCCCAGGAGCTGGTGATGCCTGTGAAGTTTGCACGGCTCTGGACTGAGATCCCCACAGCCATCACGATCAAAGAGTGAGACATGTTGGGGCGTGCAGTGGCTTTGAGGGACAGGGCAGGAGGTGGGATGGCAGATGCCATCCAGTCTAGGGATTGGCCTGACTTTAGCAGGGACTGGGAGGAGGGCATTTTTGGAGTGACTTTTGTGGGTTTGGGGCTTCAGAAGGAGGTAGGCTGCATCACAGTCATGAGCATCACTTCTGCCCACGATGGCTCAGCAGCTGCCTGGCCAAGGCTCCTTCCAGGCTGGGTGTGAGCAGACTCGCTGCCATCCACCTCACTCCCACCACCTTCCCTTTGCAGCTACGACTCCAACCTCAACGTTTCACGTGATGACAAGAAGAACAAGTTTGCCAGCACCATGGAGTTCGTGGAGGACTACCTCAACAACGTGGTGAGCGAGGCAGTACCCTTCGCCAACGAGGAGAAGAACAAGCTCACCTTCGAGGTGCGAGTCCTGCCGGTGTCACCGGCATGTCGCAGGGTGCAACTGTCCCTGAGATGAGGGTGGCCGTGCTGGCACCCCTCTCCCCTGTGTTTGTTTCTCCCACTCAGCCCCGAGCATGGCGAGGTCTGGAGTTGCCTTGTCCTTCCCCAGGTCGTCAGCCTTGCCCACAACCTCATCTACTTCGGCTTCTACAGCTTCAGTGAGCTGCTGCGCCTGACGCGGACGCTGCTCGGCATCATTGACTGCGTCCAGAACCCCCAGCTGATGATGCAGGCGGTCTATAACGACGAGGTGACGGGTGAGTCCCCGCTCCGTAATCAGGCATGGTCCTGCAGGAAGGTGTTCTCCATGGCCTGACCAATGCTTTCCAGTTTTGGCTGCAAGAAAACGAGCCACTGGTTTGCTGACATGGAAGCTTTGGCTGGGTCTGCACTGGGAGGCGGGAGGTGTTGAACCCTTGGCCATGCCAGAGAAATAGCCGGTCCCTCCTGCTCGTTCTCTGATTAGTATCTCCAGCATTTTCCAGTCTTAAGTGGGTCCTTCTGCTGGTCCTCTGCCACCTCCCTTTCCATCTGCGTTAACCCTGCCCACCATGGCTGCCTCTGCAGGGAAGAACGTGCGGAGATCAATCCAGGGCGTTGGGCAGATGATGTCCACCATGGTGCTGAGCAGGAAACAGTCCATCTTCAGCCCCCCAAGCCTCAGTGCCGGGTCTGCCCCAGAGCAAGTGGACAGAGGGAGGAGCGTTGAGAGTGAGAACATTGTGGTGATGGAGACCAAGCTGAAGATCCTGGAGATCTTGCAGGTTGGAGCTGCTGGGGAGGGAGAAGCTTTGTGGAGCTGTGGGTGGGGTGGTGTGGTGTGGAGAAGACATGGTTTTCTGGTGCAGAGAGACAGCTGGCATGAAGAGGGCACTCACTTTTCCTTGCTTTCTTCTTTGCTGCTGCCAGTTCATCCTGAACGTGCGGCTGGACTACAGGATCTCCTACCTGCTTTCTGTCTTCAAGAAGGAGTTTGTGGAAGTCTACCCCATGCAGGACAGCGCGGCCGATGGGACAGC
The DNA here is from genome assembly GCF_017639655.2 of Falco naumanni. Lineage (NCBI taxonomy): Eukaryota > Metazoa > Chordata > Aves > Falconiformes > Falconidae > Falco > Falco naumanni. The sequence goes on from NC_054070.1 coordinate 3,867,403, forward strand.
TCCAGCCTTTGACTCCACAAGTAACTCTCCCACTTTGCTCCTGGTACACCTTCAACTCGGCAAACCCCGCAGGCTGGGGGGACACCGGCGGTGGGGGTGACAGCTCCAGCAGCTCTGCACCCACCGCTGGCGCTGCGGGGAGCGTGGCGGGGCATGGAGTTTGGGCAGATGGGATGAGGTGTCCTGTGTCCATCGTGGATGCTGGGAGCAGGGGCCAGGGAGCTGGGGCCAGGGAGCTGGGCTGGTTCCTGCAGGTTCCTGCCAAGGTACAGGGATGACTTGGGCCGTCCCGTTCATCTCCCTTTCCTCTCCCTTCAGCCGCAGCCATGAACCTGGACCGGATCGGTGAGCACGCGGAAGCCATGTTCGGTGTGGGGTGAGTCCCTGCCCCCTCCATAGTTAGCCTGGCCGTAGGGCTCTTCCTCTCCTGTCCATACTGCCGAGGCTGAAGGCTGCAGGTGATGAGGAAGATGAGGCTCTAAAGGCTACTGCAGCTGTCCGCATCAGCCCCCAGGCGGGACTGAGTGCATGCAAGCTCCCGCCTGGCTGCTTGGTGTTCCAAGCGCTTTTGTCCCGGCTTCAGGAAGACGAGCAGCATGTTGGAGGTGGACGACGAGGGAGGGAGGATGTTTCTGCGGGTGCTGATCCACCTGACGATGCACGACTACCCGCCGCTCATCTCCGGCTCCCTGCAGCTCCTCTTCAAGCACTTCAGCCAGAGGCAGGAGGTCTTGCACACCTTCAAACAGGTAACCCTGCTGGCACGCTGCTCTGGGGCACCTCTGCAGCCACCCTTGGCTCTGGGTGCAGGATGTGGGATGGGTCCTGGCCCCTTTCCTTGGGAAGGGGGTCTGGGAGAGGAGGGGAATGGGGTTTGTGCCTCAAACTGGGAATGTCATTGCAGGTGCAGCTCCTGATCTCAGCCCAGGATGTCGAGAACTACAAGGTGATCAAGTCAGAGCTGGACAAGCTCCGCACGATGGTGGAGAAATCGGAGCTCTGGGTGGACAAGAAGGGCAGCAGCAAAGGGGACAGCACGGTGGAGGGGAACAAGAAGGAGAAGAAAGAGGTGAGAGCCCTGAGCAAGACCCTGGAAAGCGGGGTGGGAGAGGAGTGGGAGGCGAAGGTGCAGCTTGCTTCGGTCCTCTCGGTGGGCTGGAAGAGGAGGGTCGGGGGGGTCCTGCAGGGTGTAGTTACGCCCCAGGCTTTGGAGAGGTGCAGTGGGATCCTGGTGCTGTTCCTGTCCCCTTGCAGCACACTGCCGACGAGGAGGTCATTGCTCCTGGAGAGAAGAGCAGTGAGAACTACCAGATAGTCAAGGGGGTAAGTGAGACCCAGTCGTGTCCCCGGGGCTGTCCCTGGAGGCACGGCCAGCGATGTCTGCCTGGCCTGGGCTGGCGTGGGGGCACCAGCAAGAAGGGAAAGGGAGAAATCATGGGGGGGGGGGGATTATTTCCGAGTTCTCCTGGTTCAGTAAAAACGAGTCCGAGCGAGGTCTTGTTCCTGCCAGCTCAGGAGAAGGAGGAACCCTGTTACATCCCCAGGGCTGGCGAGTGAGCCTTGTACTGGGGGGACTGGAGGACAGAGGGGGTGATGGCTACGAGGGCTCCCTGCGTGGCACTGCAAGGAGGGTTTCTGAAGGGGGGGTGCCAAGATTTGGGAGCAATGCAGGGAGCACATCTGGGTTTATGGAGGGCACATTTGGATTGCAAGCAAGCCCGTGGTGCTGGTGGCCACGCTGATGGGCTCCCAGGCTCAGTTTCCCACCATGGTCCTTCTCTCCCTAGATCCTGGAGCGACTGAATAAGATGTGCGGGGTCGGAGAGCAAGTGCGCAAGAAGCAGCAGCGCCTTCTGAAGAACATGGATGCCCACAAAGTGATGCTGGATCTGCTGCAGATCCCTTATGAGAAGGTGGGTGGGCAGAAGCTGGCTGGTCCTGAAGTACCCAGGGCAAGGGGTGAGGGATGTGGGGGGACCCCTGCACGGCTGGGTCCTGCGGCTGGACAGGGCAGGAGGGGCAGCAGCCTGTCTCTGCTCTCCATCCCTCGCCAGCTCTGGGTATTTCTTTTCTCTGCCCCTCCTCAGGGTGATGCCAAGATGATGGAGATCCTGAAATTCACCCACCAGTTCCTGCAGAAGTTCTGTGCTGGCAATCAGGAAAACCAGGCTCTGCTGCACAAACACCTCAACCTGTTCCTAACCCCGGGGGTAAGGAGAAGGGGCTGAAGCGTGGTTGCAGGTGGCAGCAGCAGGAGCGACTTCAAGTACCGCTCCTGGGGTCAAGAGCAAGAAATACAAAACCCAGGCGGAGACCCCAGGAGAGGAAGGGTCAGGGCAGGAGGAGAGGCTGTTCCTCGCATCCCACCGGCCTGACTCTGCTCTCCTGGTCCCACAGCTCCTGGAGGCTGAGACGATGCAGCACATCTTCCTCAACAACTACCAGCTCTGCTCGGAGATCAATGAGACGGTGCCGCAGCACTTCATCCACTGCGTGGCCACCCACGGCCGCCACGTGCAGTACCTCGATTTCCTGCACACCATCATCAAGGCTGAGGGCAAGTACGTCAAGAAGTGCCAGGACATGATCATGACTGAGGTGAGCATCTCTTCCCCCCAGCCTGTGGGGCATGAGCGGGGGGTGTAGCAGGGCACCTGGGAGGGGCACCGGTGGCTTCTGCCTTGAGGAAGAGCCTTCCCAGCCGTGTTGGCTTCTCCCTGGAGTAGGAAACATCTCCAGGAGCTTAATGCAAGGTCCAAGAGCCGATAACCATTTTGAAGTCCCACAAACTGATTTTTGATTGCACTGCAAGTGCCTGGTTTTCCCTGTAAATGCACGGCCCTTTCACCCTTCGCCGGCTGCTGCCTCTCATCGCCCCGCTGCAGAGGACACCGTTTTCTGCCTTGTGAGGTTTCTGACCCTCCTTCTCTGGAGCAGTGACCACTGACCCTTCCCTGCAGCTCACCAATGCTGGGGACGATGTGGTGGTTTTCTACAATGACAAGGCTTCACTGGCCACCCTTCTGGAGATGATGACAGCGGCCAGGGATGGGGTGGAGGAGAACAGCCCTCTGATGTACCACATCTCACTGGTGGACCTGTTGGCTGCCTGCGCCGAGGGCAAGAACGTCTACACGGAGATCAAGTGCACGTCCCTGCTGCCCTTGGAGGATGTGGTGCGGGTGGTGACACATGAGGATTGCATCACGGAGGTACGGGGTGCCCGGTGAGGAGGGTGCTGGTGGCTTTACACTGATTGCCTTCTCCTGATGGTGCCTGTGAACCCGCTCCACCCCTTCCTCCCCGGCAGGTGAAGATGGCCTATGTGAACTTCGTCAACCACTGCTATGTGGACACGGAGGTAGAGATGAAGGAGATCTACACCAGCAACCACATCTGGACTCTCTTTGAGAACTTCACCCTGGACATGGCCCGGGTGCGTGGGGAGGGTTGAGTGGGAGGGACACGGCAGCGATGGCTGCTGCATCGGCTGGGGACAGGTTGGTGTCACCGAAGGTCCCTCAAAGGCTGGGGAGCGGGGCATGGGCACCACGGGGACTTGTGTAGCTGCCCCACGAGGGGCCGGGGAGCAGTCAGGACTCTCTGGTGTAGACCCAGGAGCTGGGTCACTAGCCATGTCCTTCAGCTCAGCTAGGTGCCAGCAGCATCTGGCCAGGGTGCATGCTCCCCTCGCCCTGGTGCCATCATTGTCCTCCCTCCTCCTCGCAGATGTGCAAGAAGCGAGAGAAGCGCCTGCCAGACCCTACGCTGGAGAAGTATGTGCTGACGGTGGTGCTGGACACCATCAACGCATTCTTCAGCTCCCCCTTCTCGGAGAACAGCACCTCGCTGCAGGTAATAAGGCGCTGCGTGGACAGGCCGTGGCTGGGGGGAGGAAAGCTCCTCATCAAGACCCTGGAAGGTCTGGATACACCTTGCGTTGATACATACCTGCCTGCTTTCTCCTCCAGACCCACCAAACCATTGTGGTGCAGCTTCTCCAGTCCACCATGAGGCTGCTGGAGTGTCCCTGGCTGCAGCAGCAGCACAAGAGCTCGGTGGAAGCCTGCATCCGCACGCTGGCCATGGTCGGTAAGGAGCTGCGCCGCAGCGATGCTCTGTTCCCCACGATCCGGGAGGATGCAGCCACCCTCGGCTGCTTCTGCTCCGGCAGCGAGCAGGAGCCGCCGTCCCTACTGCGGGTCTTGGCAGGGCACCCCAGCGAGAGGCTGCTGGCCAGGAACGGGGAGCTCTGGCTCTGGGATGTGCTTTTTTTGAGCTACATCGCCAGGGATGAGCAGGGCGGGCGTGGGGACAAGCGAAGCCTGGACTTGGTTGAGAGATCCCTGGTGCATCCCTGCTGGTGAAGGGCTTGGAAACAAAGCCAGCGTTTGTGGTGGTTTTCCCTTCACCAGGACTTTGCCCTCAGCCTGCTTGTGGCTGCCTGGCTCAGGAGAAGGGTTGTTTGCACTGAGTCACCGTGTGGAAAGGATTGCTCGGTGGTTAGACGCTGGGTGGGGATTTCCCTTTGTAATTTGAGGCAGGGTGCTTACAACATCTCCATGCTGGGCTTTCCCAACCCAAAACTGGCGCTGGTGCCTCTTTCCATCCGAAGCTGGGCTGGTGGGGCTGCGGGCGATGTGCTGCAGCGGGGAGGGATGGATGGAAGTACTCCACCCCTCACCAGCCTGCAGGAGTTTGCTCTTCTATTTAACCCAGACCTTCTCTGCTGCAAATGAAGAGCTGGTGGAGGGGTGGCCTGAGGTGGTGTGGTGGGACCCAGCCAGTGGGCTGGGCTGGGTCATGGCTGTCTCCAACTTGGTCCCCGTCTCCTGCAGCCAAGAGCCGCTCCATCGCGCTGCCCATGGACCTGGATGCCCACGTCAGCTCCCTGCTCAACAGCAGCTCCACCAGCACTGTGCAGAGGAACACCTCCAGCTACAAGACGGCGACGCGGACCTTCCCCCGCGTCTCCACCACCCCCAACCAGTGGGACTACAAGAACATCATAGAGAAGCTGCAGGTGTGGGGCAGGGAGGTGGGGGTGGCATGGGTCGGTGCATGATAGCAAGAAGGTGCTGGCGTTGCAGGGGTCCCTCTCCCACGCTCGTGTCTCCTAGGCAGGCATTGGCCCTAAAAGTGTGTGCTGTGACTTGTAGGACATCATCAGCGCCCTGGAGGATCGCTTGAAACCACTGGTGGAGGCTGAGCTGTCTGTCCTGGTGGATGTCCTCCACCGGCCAGAGCTGCTTTTCATGGAGGGGACGGAGGCGTTTCAGCGATGCGAGAGCGGAGGGTTCCTGTCCAAGTGAGGATGCTTCGCAATTGCCCTGGGATTGCTGGGAGGGCTGTGAAGGGCTGGTGACCTTCATCCTTTGTGGGTTGTCCATCCTGGTGTGTGCCTGCAGCCTGGAGGGATGGTGGGGATGCTTCCCTCGGGGACCCCCTTGTCACTCGCGGCTGTGTGACGGTGGCTTTGCTGTACCAGGCTGGTGCAGCACACCAAGGACCTCATGGAGACGGAGGAGAAGCTGTGCATCAAGGTGCTGAGGACGCTGCAGCAGATGCTGGTGAAGAGGAACAAGTATGGCGAGAGGGTGAGCACCATGGTCCCGTGGCGTGTCCTCAGCCCCGCTCCTTGGCTGTATAGTCCCCGTTTCCCAGGCTGGCTGTGCCCTCCCCGCCGCAGCCCATGGGTGCTCAGTCTCGTTCTGCTCTAGCGCTGGCCCGGGCAATGGGAGACTCATGGTATTTATTTGTCTTGGCAGGGCAACCTGCTGCGGAAAATGCTCCTGAACAATTACCTGCAGAACAAGAAGTCCAGCTCCAAAGGGGAAATGGTGGATGCTGCTGGGGGAGGTGAGTGCCCCTCTCCTGCACCTTTCCCATCTCTCGGCGCTGCCCACACATCCCTCAAATTCCCGTCTCCTGAGCTGTGATGGGATCAGGTCTGTAGCTGGTTGCCGCGCTCCTACCTCCGTGGGAGTAAAGGATTTGGGGAGGCGAAGGGATGGGACCGAGGTGCCCCTGGCAGTGATGTAGCTGTGCTCACTCTGTGCTACCACAGCATCCCATCTGCCTGTGTCCTGTCCTCCAGGCCAAGACCAGGACTGGTCCGCTATCGCCGCTGTCCAGTGCCGCCTGGACCGAGAAGGGGCCACCAAGTTGGTGGCTGACCTGATCATGAGCACCAAGAATGAGAAGATCTTCCAAGAGAGCATCCTGCTTGCCATCCGGCTGCTGGATGGAGGCAACACCGAGATCCAGGTGCTGAGCCCCAGCTGCGCGGTGGCACCGGTCCCAGGGGGATCGGGCAGCCGCGGGTCGATGGGTGCAGTGTAACGGTGCAGGCACTTGGAAGATGTTGGTGCAGGGCAGTCCTCAGCCCTGGGGTGGCCCCGGGCCAGCAGGTTTTGCCAAAATACTATTTGGTTGCATATGTTTGCTGGCCATCCAGAGGAGGAACTGCAGAAATCTGTCTGGCTTTGAGTTTTCCAGTTGGGTGGCTGGATGGAGCTGGAGGGCTGGATGCTGGGGAAGGGGCAGGTTGTTGCAGGTTGTTTCTGGAATAATGCTGATGCCCTCTGCCGGGTATTGCTAAAACGGCCCAGGGCTGCAGCTCCTGGGTCATCTTGAAGCCTTTATCACAGGGAGGTTGAAAAATTGTGTGTGCAAAAAAACCCCAGTGTGGTTCCAGGCTGGGGGTGCTGTGATTGCTGCTGCTCTGTCCCTGCTTAGGGAAAAGGAGAGCACAGTGGCAGGGGACGGTCCACCCCTGTCCATCCAAGAGCGCTGTGATGTCCAGGGCTGTTGTATGGAAGGAAACCTGCTCCCCAGGTTATCTTGGCCAAGGTCTTGAGTGCTGGAGGCTCAGAGGGGCAGGCAGGGACAGTTTGGACCCCGTGGGGGACACCTGAATGACTATCCTCCCTCCTCCCAGAAATCCTTTTACAACCTTATGACGAGCGACAAGAAGTCTGAGAAGTTCTTCAAAGTTTTGCACGACCGAATGAAGAAGGCACAGCAGGAGACCAAGTCTACCGTGTCTGTGAACATGAGTGACATTGGGAACAAGCCCCGTGAGGACAAAGACGAGCCTGACCCTGGCACCAAAGGTACGGGGCCGTGTCCCCTTGGTAGAGCCGATGTCTGTCTCGTTGGATAGCCCGATGCTAACGAGGTTGGGTTGCCCTCTAGGACGAGGAGACACCTTCCTGATGCCTGGCACCCCCTCCCGATACCCGATGGCCGTAGGGTTTCGCAAGGGCCATGACACTGGGGAGCAGGGCCAGAACAACGAAATGGGAGTGACGGTCTTGATCATGGAGCCTATCCTGCGCTTCCTGCAACTGCTCTGTGAGAACCACAACCGGGACCTACAGGTTGGTTATAGGGTGCTGCGAGGGTCTGGGGGCCAGGACAGAGGCCGTGGAACTGGGGTGTAGGATTTTTGCCCCAGTTTTGTCCAAAAAACCCATTGCACCAGCCACTCCGTGCCTCAGTTTCCCCATCTGCAAATGCACCATCCCTTATGGATAACTTGGTATTGTGGAAGGAGCTGCCCATGGCACCACTGTGTCCGTGGGACCGAGTGCTGCTCTCGGAGGTCTGTATGTTACTGGGGTGCCCCAGCCCAGTTCCCCATGGAACTGGGGCTGGAGTGGGTGTCAGGAGGGATCGGGACTGCCCCCTGGACCGGAGCAGTGCCGCTCAGCCCCGTGACGGCAGGCTTTGCTCCACAGAACTTCCTCCGGTGCCAGAACAACAAAACCAACTACAACCTGGTGTGCGAGACGCTGCAGTTCCTCGACATCATGTGCGGCAGCACCACGGGGGGGCTGGGGCTCCTGGGGCTCTACATCAACGAGTACAATGTGGCCCTCATCACCCAGACCCTGGAGACCCTCACCGAGTACTGCCAAGGGCCCTGCCATGAGAACCAGGTATCCCTGTGGTCGTTCCTGGCACGCCTGGGCTGTTCCACCTGTGATCTGGGATGCCCCAGGGAGGATCTGGGGATGCCCCAGGGAGGATCTGGGGGGGATGCGTTGGAAGGCAGCATGGACAGGGCCAGCTTTTGAGTTTAGGCTGTGAACAGGAGCAGGACGTGGGCAGCAGAGGATGCCGGGGTGCACGGGGATGCTGGGTGGGTTATGAGCTACTGCTTGGCTAGATGATACGGTGATGCAAATGAGGGTTAAATAGCAGTGGTGCAAACGGTGCCCTTTCCAGGGAGAGGGGGATCTGGGGATCCTGGGGTGATCGGGCAGGGTCAGTGCTGAGGGCAGGACTCTGTTTCAGACCTGGGCTGTGTTACGGGGTGAAGCAGGGGGGGGACTGGCAGCATCCCTGGGATAACACGTTGCATCGCTCCCCCAGAGCTGCATCGTGACCCATGAGTCCAATGGGATCGACATCATCACAGCCCTCATCCTTAACGACATCAGCCCCCTCTGCAAGTACCGGATGGACCTGGTCCTGCAGCTGAAGGTGGGCAGAGCCTCCGGCTGGGATGTGTGTGCATGTTACTCACTGCGCGGGCTTGCTGGCCTGGCCACGGGGTGTGCTGGGGGTGAGGTGGCCGCTGTAGCGTGGACTGTGCACGCGTCAGGTCCTCGAGTGTGTGAGCACGTGGGCTTGGTGGGTCTGGGCTGGTGCATCACGGCCGTGTGAGGCTCGGATGCCTCTAGCACGGGGGAGTTACAGCTGACGGGGGGCACAGGGGGTCTCTGCCCATCCCGAAGCCCTGGCCAGCAGCAGGGCACAGATCACCTCAGCAAGGGCTTCTCCTCACCAGGATAATGCCTCCAAGCTCCTCTTGGCCCTCATGGAGAGCAGGCACGACAGCGAAAACGCCGAGCGGATCCTCATCAGCCTCCGCCCGCAGGAACTGGTAAAGGCTGACAGTGAAAGACCCCCAGCCTTGCCCCATTGAGCCCCCCCCCAGCCTCCCCCCTGGCCCGTTGCTGGACCTCTTCTGCCTGTGGGTCCTGATGCAGTTTCTGGTTCGCAATCCAATAAAACCATCTCATCTGCCACGCTGCTGGTCACCTTCTGCACAGGCATCCTTACCTAATAGTTTTCCCAGAGCCATTTGTGGCCAGAGAAGGAAAACAAGGTGAGGAGATGGGGAGAATCTTACTGTCCTGCTGCCTTCCAGGTCGACGTGATTAAGAAGGCCTATCTGCAGGAGGAGGAGTGTGAAAATGCTGAGGTTTCCCCCCGGGAAGTTGGCCACAACATTTATATACTGGCGCTGCAGGTACTGAGCTGTGACAGCAGGGTCCCCGCCAGGGTGGGCTCCCTGTGCTGCCCTGGGCTCCCACTCACTGATTTACATATTTTTCTCTATATTTATTTACATTTCCTCCAGCCAGGCTGGCCTCCTTGGGGAAGCACGGCTGGGAAATGTGCTTTTGGCTCCTGAAAAGCCCCCCCCCAGCCTTGCCAGCCATCCCGCTCCCCATGCCCTGCTCCCGTGTTCACTGGTGGCTGCTCACCAGCCTGTGCTCACCTGGTTATCACTGTCCCTCTTCCAGCTGTCCCGACACAACAAGTCTCTGCAGCAGCTCCTGAAGCCGGTGAAGCGAATCCAGGAGGAAGAAGAGGAGGGCATCTCATCCATGGTACGGAGAGGCTGCGGGAACGGAGGCAGAGCCCCTCCAAGCTGCCCTGATCTTGACTGGAGGCTGGAAAGAATCTCCCACCCTTGCTGAGCCACCCTGGGTCTTGCTGTTGAAGATTTGATGGATTTTGGTATTCCCCAGGGGGACTAAAGAAGGAAAGACTTAACAGTGCTCTTGTAGCCAAAACTATAGGGTGACATCCAGCTCACCACAGGCACAGGCTGGTGGCCCTGGTCGGGTGCTGCTTGTGCCTTTCTCCCTTCCCCTGCAGAAAAGGAAGGGCTGAGCCCTTTGCTGTCATTTCTTGCCCATGTACCTTAGATCCCAAATGAGATTCAGCAGTAATATGATTTCCCTGGGGTTTTATGGGCATTGATTTGTAATTTGTGGATTAGCAGCATTTGGATGTAATTATTGCAGGGAATTGAATGTCTGTCACCTCGGGGAGGGCTCCTAACCCTTTAGGAAGGTTTAATTCATTTGCTTTTCCCTGAAAACCTCATCAGCTTTGGTAGATTTTGAGGAACGCTGTTGTCAGTGCAGAGGTAGAGCTGACTCCCCCCGCTGAGGCCACTCTCATCCTCTCTCCCTCTCCCCACATCCCAGCTCAGCCTCAATAACAAGCAGCTGACACAGATGCTGAAGTCGACAGCCCCAGTGCAGGAAGAAGAGGAGGATCCGCTGGCGTATTACGAGAAACACACATCCCAAATTGAGGCAAGACCCGTTAGCTGTTGGGTTGCATGCGCATGCACGTGGTCAGTGAACCCCACATGCTCCCCAGGTGCCTCGTGCCCGGTTATTTTGCCCTATTCCCACCCTTGTGCTGGCAAAAAGCAAATGGGTCTTTTGCTGGAGGCGTTAGCAAAGCTTGTGAGGAGCTGAGGGAACAAGCTGCCTCCTGGACCCTTGCTTTTGCTGCCAGCAGCAGTGGGGATGCAGCCAGTTCAGCAGCCCCATCCTTGCTCGTCAGCATGGATCTCCTGGTGGATACCCAGCTTCCCTCTGGCACAGCCCAGGCTGCCTTTGCCGGGCCGACTTCTAGCGTTCTAGATGAGTGGCTGGTGATATTTGGATCTGGGTGGGGTGGGAGGGAGGAGGGGAAGGCATATCTGGGTCTAGGAGAGAGGAAACCGAAGCGTGGCAGGAGCAGGATCTGACGGCACCCTCCCCTGCGCCCTGCTTCCTGCAGATTGTGCGCCTGGACCGAAGCATGGAGCAGATAATCTTCCCGGTGCCTGGCATCTGCGAGTTCCTCACCAAGGAGACCAAGTACCGGCTCTTCACTACCACAGAGCAGGACGAGCAGGGCAGCAAAGTCAGTGATTTCTTCGACCAGTCATCCTTCCTCCACAACGAGATGGAATGGCAGAAGAAGCTGCGCAGTAAGAGCAAACCAGACCTTCCCAGCGCCGGCTCCTCACGTAGCCCCTGTTGTGAAACTGGGGGGCAGCGTGGAAAGGGCTGCAAACCCTGGCAGCAGCCGGGAGGTCACGTTTCTGGGCTCCTTGTGGCCCTTGCTCTCTGTAGAGCCCAACACACCCAGCAGCTTGCAGGGAGCAGAGGTTAATCAAGATCCCAGGGGTGATTTTCCTCCACGCCTGTTGGTGCAGCTCCTCCGTAGTCTGAAACGCATCTTAGAGCACGTGCCCTGGGATTACGCCTGCAGGTGTTTTCCCCTAGAAAGCCCTCTCTTCATTTGTTTGCAGTTGCCTTCTCCTAGGCCAGAATCTAGAGATGATAAACAAAACTCGTTTCTCTGCACCCTGCAGACCTGCTTAGGTGCTCTCAGGGCTGCATCAGGGCGGAAATCCTGGCGTAAAATAACAGGAGCTCAATAGTCGCGCTATAAATACTGCGATGCAGCTAGTGAGGAGTGCAGCAACTCTGAAAACACTTACAGATCCAGGCAAAACTATCTGAGGAATTCGGCAGGAAACAAGTTTCCAGTATGGGTGGGAAATTGCTGGCTGGGTCTCCTCTGGGACCGAGCACCAGCGCTGGAAACACAAAGACACTGTTGTTTTGAAGAATACAAGCATCGAGGCTGTAGGAGGTGGGTGATGGGGAGGAGGAGGATGAGGATGAAGCTGATCTGATTCCGAGGTGCCAGAGCAGGTCAAAGGGCTGAGAAGCCAAGAATTGTGAGCAGCAGCGTTTTGAGCTTGCAGTCCTATTTCAGCAGATGAGGAGGGAGCTTTTATTAACGTTATTTTTTTTTTTTTTTTTTTTTTTTTTTATTTTATTATTATTATGATTAACATCGCTTCCTTAAGTGGGAGGCAAGGGTCCCTCCGGGCCTGCTAGCTGTACTGAGCCGATCCCTGTGGATGTCTGGGAGGACAAAGCCTTCCCCGGCCAGCGCAAGGTTGCCTGAGGTTTGTGTGTCTGCCTCCTCTCCCTCCAGGCATGCCGCTGATGTACTGGTTCTCCCGCAGAATGACACTCTGGGGAAGCATTTCCTTCAACCTGGCTGTCTTCATCAACATAATCATTGCTTTCTTCTACCCTTACGTTGAAGCCACTTCCATGGGTAAGCACCCCAGCACCTGCAGCTCCTCAAGGTGGAAGAAAAAGCTTCCTGCACAGGCAGACTGGTCCCCTTACCCGCACGCCCCCCACCCTCAGTCTCCTCTTGACTCCTGAAGCCCCCCCCCCCGGTGCTTTCTGCTGGTGCCAGCCCTCCCACTGCTTCCTCCTTAGGGAAAAGTCTTTTCCCCCTGGGCTGCACTTTCTCTGTTTGTAAAATGGGGGGAAGCAGCGACAGAATGCGTACCTGCAAAGCCTCCGTCAGTTAGAGTGGTTTTGAGCTCTCAGATAAAAGACGTTAGGAAAATGCGTTAGTAAGAACGATCTTGGTCCATACCAGTCTTTGCAGCCAAACATAATTTCTCTTTTTCTTCCCACTGATCATCAGCGCGTGAGTTTTTCTGGACAGCAGCACAGTGTCTGACTGGCAGCCCGCACTTCATCTCATGCCGTTTAATTGCTGTGGGTCTTCTCTTCCCAGGAGTGCTGGATTCCCCGCTGATCTCGCTGCTTTTCTGGATGCTGATCTGCTTCTCCATCATGGCCTTGTTCACCAAGCGCTACGGCGTCAGACCGCTCCTCGTGGCGCTGATTTTGCGATCCATTTATTACCTGGGGATCGGACTCACCCTGAACATACTGGGAGCTCTCAATGTAAGTTCTCTGTGCGCTGGAAAAGCAGCGTTAGCAGCCCCTGGCTCAGGAGGCTGCTGTGCATTCATGAAGTGCAGCAAACCCTGTTTCTGGTTGTTCCCCCCCCCCCCCCCCCCCCCCAAATTGTGCTCGTTCCCCAGCTGACCAACAAGATCGTGTTTGTGGTGAGCTTCGTGGGCAATCGTGGGACTTTCATCCGAGGCTACAAGGCCATGATCATGGATGTGGAATTTCTTTACCACGTTGGCTACATCCTGACGAGCGTCCTGGGACTCTTTGTGCACGAACTCTTCTACAGCATCCTGGTACAATACATGCAGATGTTTGGGGCACAGAGGCAGCCTGTGTGCCCTGTTAGAAGCTAGAAGGTTCCTGTGATACCTTCCAGGGGCTGACTGATAACAGCAGTGAGAACAATTCACTGTGTTCTAATCTTTGCGTAGGCTGATCTCTCTGCCTTCCGACAGTACCTATTACTGTCTCTTTCCTGGTCTTTTGCTATCTCTCTTTTTCTAATCTCTACTGTATACTTTATCTGGGTCAGCTGGGAGACAACGTGAGCTGGTGAGGGCAGAGGCAGGGGGCATGTGTCCTATTCTTGGCTTTCCTGCTGTGCATAAGTCACTTCATTCTTCTCTGCCTCCCTACAGTAAGCTGGGAAACTTAAATGCTTGATGTGAAAGTTAGTCAAGGTCTGCTGAGTGATCCAAGATCTCAGGATAAAAAGGGATATATGTAGGCCAGGCATTATCAAGAAAAGCACCCTGCGGCATTTCTTTGCTCCTGGGTCCCTTTCAGCTGTTTGACTTGATCTACCGTGAGGAGACCTTGTTTAACGTCATCAAAAGCGTGACGCGGAACGGGCGCTCCATCCTGCTGACAGCCCTCCTGGCTCTCATCCTCGTCTACCTCTTCTCCATCGTGGGCTTCTTGTTCCTGAAGGATGACTTCATCCTGGAGGTGGACCGGCTGCCGGACAGCAAAGCCAAAGGTGGTTCAGCCCTTGCCCTCGGTAGCTGCGGTGCTCGGGTCCCTTCTGCAGCTGGACCATTGCATGAGACCCGCTCCCTCCCCGCTGCAAAAGCACACGCGTGTCTGTGCATGTGCATGCATCGTGGGTTTTACACCCTTGTGCAAGCTCCTGGTAGTGCTGCTTTTGGGGCTGGCGGAGGAGACAGCCGCCTGTGCCAGCTTAGGGGCTCATGCTGCAGAGAGCAGGGCTCTAGTGCTAGGAGTGATGGCAGAGAAGGGGGTAGGCAGCTACAAAACAAAGTTTTAGCACTGCGGAGGTCTTACTGAAGCTCGAGCTGAAGATTCAAAGCCTAGAAGAGGCCAGGAGAATATGAAGCAACTTGGTTTTGAGGAGCTTGAAAGCTACAAGAAGAGGCAGTTGGAAAAACCACCCGTGACAGCAGCGAAGCGCTTTACTGAGGCAAGGTGATGCTCTGACAAGGCTGCGGTCTCTTTTACTTGCAGATGACCCCTTGGGGATGCAAAGGAACATGGAGACCTTCATGGAGTCATGCAGCAGTGACAAAATTAGCTGCTCTGCTGTGCCTACTGCCTTGGAAGGTAAGCGAGCTCATTAGAAAGGTTGACTCTGTCAGTGGCAGAGTAGGTTGGCTGCCTGGCTTGTCAGCAAGCTCAGAAAAAGCCTAGCTTTTCGAAGATGGAAACAACCAACCCACTTTCTGGCACATATTAGGCAAGAGGCCTGCAAATTTTGCACTGACCCTGGCATAAAAAATAGTGAAGTAGATTCAATTTAGTCATAAAGAAAGTGGGAGCTTCGGGAGCGCTCAGCCAAACACCTCCACAGCAAGAAGCAAGCTGGAGGAGCTGCTGGGAGGTTGCTGGTTGGGAGATCCACAAGGAGCACCTGCTCCCAGGAGGATTTGCCACTGCATCCCTGCAGCAAGACTTGTCCCCACAGCTCTGGACTCTTTGTGATCGTCTAGTACTTCAGCCCTGTCTGTGCTCTGAGTTTTTGCTTTTATTTCCCCCTGTGGTACTCTAGAAACAGATGCTGACCAGTGGGAACGTGCCTGTGACACGCTGCTCATGTGCATCGTCACTGTCCTGAACCATGGGCTGAGGAACGGAGGCGGTGTGGGTGACATTCTGCGGAAGCCATCGAAGGATGTGAGTTTGGGCAGCGCGTGGGATGCCTTTCTTCTACCCGGTCCTGCTGCATTTACCGCTCTGCAGCTGCCCTCCCTCCCTGGAACCTGTAACGCTTCCAGCTCTACGCCCCACACTGTCCTCCGGTGCTTTCCCCCTCTCTTCTCCTGCCGCAGCCTTTATTCCTCCTCACCTGGTGCCCTCAGCCCCTGTAACAAGGCAGCGCGGCTGGAGTTGCTAGAGGAGAGGTGTGCATGGGACAGACGTTTATCCCTTTCCATCCATTACAGGAGTCCTTGTTTCCTGCTCGGGTTGTCTACGACCTGCTCTTCTTCTTCATTGTCATTATTATCGTCCTGAACCTCATCTTTGGGGTCATTATCGACACTTTCGCTGATCTGAGGAGCGAGAAGCAAAAGAAGGAAGAGATCCTGAAGACCACCTGCTTCATATGTGGTGAGTGCTGGGGCCTCACTGGACAGGAATCGCCCCGCAGCTCTTCCTCTCTTCTAAGGCTGAGGGAGGGGAAAAAGTTTCAGCTGGTTTCTGCTTTTCATTTGTTTCGCAGCAAAACTTAAATCTGTTCAGCCATGGGTCACTGCAGCGTGAGGAGGCTTAAACAAGGACACAAACTGAGAGGGGAAATTATCCGTATTGTTCCTTGCCTTCTGTTAATGAGGTGTTAAACTAAACCACCACACTGCAGAGGTCTTGTGGCTGTGCATCTATCGCTCCCGAGACCATCGCTTAGCCAGTGGAAAAAAAGCACCAGATTACTAAAGAAATAAAATACAGAAAATGTTCTGGAATGCTTTCAGTCATCGGAAGGCATCCAAAAAAAAAAAAAAAAAAAAAAAAAAAGGAAAAAAGGAAAAACCCAAAAAATCTGGTTGCTTTTTTCTTAAAAAAACCCAATAAATCTGGCTGCTTTTTTTCTAAAAAGATCCACTGGGTGCATTTTAGATACATAGGCAGGAAGCATAGCTAGCAGTACTTTAAATAGAAGCCTCCTGAATACACAACTGGGTTATTTTCCTCCTGTTCTGGATGCTTGTTATGTGCTAAATGCCAACTAATTATTAAAAGCACTTCTTGAAAGTCACACCTGGGAGAAGATGCAATTATCTGTACTTCCCTTCACATTTGTTTGCTCGCTCACTTCTTACCTTCTCCTCCCCTCCCCATCTCCTCCCTCCACCTTCCTCTCCGCTCTTGCCTGCCTTTCCCAGGCCTGGAAAGGGACAAGTTTGACAACAAGACAGTGTCCTTTGAGGAGCATATTAAATACGAGCACAACATGTGGAACTACTTGTACTTCATAGTGCTGGTGCGAGTGAAGAACAAGACAGATTACACAGGGCCAGAGAGTTACGTGGCACAGATGATAAAGGTACGTGTCCTCTCAGGGCAGCTCTGTTGCTGTTGCAACCTGCCCGCCCCAGGGAAATATCTGAGAACAAGGGGCTTGCCAAAGAAAAATAAGTTTTGAGAAGCAGCTTTTGGAAAATACTTAGTAACGCTGCTTGTGCCTTAGTTCTTCCTTAGCTGGTTATTTCCACTTCGCAATCTCAGCCAACAAGACATTGTCTATTTGATGTTTTGTACTGTGTGTTTAGGGATTAAACCAAGGGCAGAATCGAAGCAGTAGAGAATGGGACTTCAAGGTGTTTTCAAGGCAAGGAGGGAGGGAAAGGAAATTAAGAAAGGAAAAACTTCTGAACTTGAGCCCAGAATGCTGTAAGAAAAAAACCAGAAGTGGGCCATTTGTGGAAAATTTGCAAAGATACAGACAAGACGAGCCTTTGAGAATGTCTTTAATCCCTAAGCACGGCCAGGCTTACTGTCAGGTCCTACCAGGTCTCTTCCCCTTCCCTCCTCCTCATCCCCTCTCCAACTCCCGTTCTCCACGGTCACCTTTCCAGAACAAGAACCTTGACTGGTTCCCCCGGATGCGAGCCATGTCACTGGTCAGCAATGAAGGGGAAGGGGAACAGAATGAGATCCGAAATCTTCAAGACAAACTCAACACAACGATGAAGCTGGTGTCCCATCTCACCTCCCAGCTGAATGAGCTGAAGGAACAGGTACTAGACACTTTTAAAAATAGGAACACCTGGCTGTAGAAACCCGCTGTCCTTACCAAAATAGACACTGATCGCAAGGAACGGGAGGCAGAACCAGACCAAGCTCAGTACAACTTCAGATACAAAGCAAAGGGCTCCTGCAGTTCTTTTTGGGGGGTCATGGACACGTGGGACATGGGCTTTTGCAGAGCTTTTTGGCAGATGCTTAGAGCAGCTGAGTCAGTCCCACGCCTGAGGAGCATGCTAGTGAAAGGAAAGGTGGCCTGGTTTCCTGCCTCACGTGTCCTTGTTTGAACTCTAGATGACAGAGCAACGGAAGCGCAGACAAAGGATGGGGTTTGTGGACGTCCAGAATACCATGAACCACTAAGACACAGAAGCAGCACTGGCTTCACCCACCGAGGGACTGCACATACGTATCAGCTAACAAGGCTGCTAATTCCTGGGTTCCACGCATGGACATCGCTGTCAGAGAGAGCCGGACCATGCAGAAGGGCTTCACAGTCAACATTTTCCTTAGAGCGCTTGTAAGCAATTCAGGAACCAGGGATTGGCCAGGATTCCTCACGATAACCTGGCTCCAGATGTTACTCTAATGCCCTTGTAGGAAGATAAATTATACAGGACTTTCATTCCTCATTGCAATAACTCTTTATTTTGCAAATGTGGAGGGTTGTATCTTCATCTCCATGCGCTACATTCTGATGGCCTCCACCTTGGGTGTAGTGTAACTAGCTGTAGGGCTGCAATATTTAACTTATTCCAAGAGTGGCACTAGTACACGTGGGTCTTTGCAAACCAGCCATCGTATTTGCTGTACCTGCTCCACACTGATCCCTCTCCATTTAAAGAATTCTGTTCATCACTGTGGTGCAGTAAAGACAAGCTGAACTCAAGGAGATGGATTTGTTAATTTAACTCACCAGATGAGGATGAGTATCCAAGCTTGTACTAGTGTGAACTAGTTTTTTGCCTTCTGTGGACCAAGAGTATCTGGGCAGTAGCAGTAGGAGACTGCAGGTTTACAGGAGTTCACTGTGAAAGGGGTGTCCTGTGTTTTAGTTTCATCTCTGGTGTAACGTTCTACTTTTTTTTTTTTTTTTTTTTTTTGTTATTGTTGTTACTTAAGAACTGAAGTGTAAATTGCCTTAACTAAATTAAATACAAAATCATGTTATAATAAAAACTTAAACATGGTAAAGAAAGCTCCCCTCCTGCGCACTCTGCTATGTAATGGGGCGGTCATAAATAGAAACACAGAACAATCCAAGGACATAAAGCCAAACCAGGGCTCTATTACCCAAGGTGCTCCACAACCAATGATCTCTGCTCCAGATGTTAAATGTTAACGTAGCATGATGCTCCAGTCAGAAGATGAAGAATGCTACCATGAAGAGCTACCTTGAACACCAGCCTCCTTTTCTGAAGTTCTGGATTAGAGCCTGCAGCAAAGTTTCAAATTCTTTCACTACTTGCCAGGAAAACACTACAAATACATAAAAAGGAGCAGCTGTTGGTGCTGCCTGGAGCCAAGCTGAGTCCTGGCATCGCTGTGCTCTAGACACTCAGCCTTCCCAAGCCAAGCGGTGCTGTAGCCACCCCGGCTACAGCCCTGTGCCTCTGCCTCCCAAGAACAGACGCTGATGCAAGCATTAAGGCTTTAAAAAGGAATAAAAATAGGCCACAGCAACGGACTAATCACACTTGGAATTTTTTTTATGGCACTATATATACTAACACGGCATTAAAACCTATCTTTATCCCTCAGATATGCAGTAACCCATACGGAGCCTCCTCTTCATGCTGAGGGAAAACTGCACATAGCTAGCTCAACCAGCAACACACCACTGCAGCATCTCATTGAAATCTCAGTTAAACTCTTACACTGCTCCACTGCCACCGTGGTAGTCACCCTCAGTCCTCTCCTGTGTCTTCTCAAAAGGCGATGATTAAAGTTATCCCTCAATTTCCCTGGTACCAGCTCTAACACACAGGAACACAAGCACAGCTGAGCTTTCACATCATCACTACTGCTATCTTCACAAGCAAATTCAAAGCTAACAAGGTTGCACCTACTTGCTCTGTGCATCTCCTGCTTGTTCCAGTTCTTGTCATACACAGGATGAGGTCTAACATCACAAAGTTCTTTCCTCTACACTACATTGCTCCAATACATTTTCAGCACAGATGCATTAAACTATGTCCTAGATTTTCAGGGGAGGAAAAAAAAAAAAAAAAAGAAAGAGGGGGCACAAAATATGAAGAGTGTAAGGTGTAGGTCTGAACAAAAATGCTGTTGCTAAGAGGAATAAGTGGTTTTATTCATCATGGCAACACACAGTGCTTTAGGAATATATACAGTGGAGAATCTGGGAGTTAGCCTATCACTTTGAGTCCTCTTCAGGTTTCTTGGCATAAAACTTTTCTCGCAGTCTTCTCCATGTACCTTTTTTCATGTCTTCCATCTGTTTCAGAATGTCTGTAAAAGGAGAAAAAAAAGAGAGAGATGGGGAAAGAGGAAAAGAAACAGAAAAGCAAAGGAATGAAAGCCCTTTTATAACAGCTTTGCCTTACATATATTTTCCTTTTTTGACTTTTCATCTTAATGAATTTCTATTTCAGGACCTGAGGCAAGTTTGTTTTCCCTTCCAATCAATTGTGTGGGGAGTCCCTTATCACTAGCAACTAATATTCCACACACTGCAATCAAAGTTAGGAACTGGAGCAGAACAAAACTGCACTAGTTTTCCATACTGCACTTAATAAATCATTTGGCTGACAGTATTTCTGCATTGTGGTATCCTGTTTTCTCTCATAGTCCAATAAAAAAGAAGAAATACTGAAGGCAATTTGAACATGGTAAAACAGAAGCTGAGGTACATTTTGGAACGATGTGGCAAATGTGCATCTCTTTCACATAGCTCCTGCTATGTGATCTCAAAAAGCCCTTACAAACCCTTTGCTGATCCTGACCAGTGCAAAATACAATCGACTTTTCACCCTGGTAAGATTACTGAAGATCTCCTCAATTATTCCTAAACTTAGACCTCATTAAACATCCTAATATACTTGCATGGCAGTCCTATTCTGTCCTTTAGTCATGGGTATTTAGTAGAAGCGGTGCAGCGAACACCACGAAGCTTAGAACGTACTTTATCTCCTGCACTGACTTATTCTCAAATCAAGCACAGTATTGGTACCTGTTGCTAGTATCATCTTGCAATCTTCTACTGTCACTCCAGTGAAGCTCGTGTCTTTCAGGCGTGGATACTTCACAAGCAAGCAAGTAGATGAGAGAAGGAGAGAAAGACGTTACTTGCAGTGCACTTAAAAAGGTTAAAATGTCACCATACGGTAGAGTCCGAGCTCATTGTCACTCAAGCTCTAAGAGTTCTATCCATCCATACCAAGAATCTGCATTGTTCATACATGCCACAGAGGCCAAGGTGTTTGCAGCTTTCCTGGAGTGACCAAAGGCACCAGGTAGAGCTGCATCCCCTGACCGCTCATTTGTCTGTCAGACATTCCCAGAAACACTGCTGGGACAAGGCAGCCAACTGCAGTGGGTGGTGACTCAGCCCCTAAAAGAGGGATGACGGCTAATGCCAAAGCTCACCTTGTTTTTGTAGTAGTTGGTATGGATTCTGACTAAGCTCTCGTACATTTGGTCACAGGCCTCAGGGTCGGCAATCTGGAAAGGGATAAAAGTATCACAACGCTCTTATTTTAAACCTCCACAGCAAAAAACACCTCTCTTAAAGCCTGTGAGAAAGTCAGCCGAGGAGCACCTTAGGTGACTTGTCAGTGCAATGCAGGACGCTGGTGACCCCTGCTATGCCGCTCCAGAATGCTGATCATTTTCTTTCCCCTCCACTTCTCACCAGCTTGGCCTACGAGAATAACGAGGCACATGATTTCCAGAATGGACCTTAAACTCCGCTCAAAAAGATTTGGCAGACCAACTGTGAATACGCAGTTAATGAGAATACTGCTAGACAGTTTTCTTCCCACATTTATTGGCTAGAGCTGTGAAATCTGCCAGACTTCTTGCTCAACGGCCACTTTCACCGCCTATTTTATTCTAAAGCATCAAATAGGATAACATAGTAGAATGGAAGTTAGAAAATCCCGGTGCAGGCTGAAAATATTTATAACTGATTAGGGGAAAGCAGCATGAAAGACACATGAACAGCTTGTGAAGGGTAAATGTATTTCTATTTTGGTCTAGTAAGTTGGAAAGACCTTGCTAATACCTAAACCTCTGATAGGTGCCTCAGACAGGTGCACCTGCCTTGCAGAGCCATCTATTTAGCAGCGTCGATGGCACATCATCTCGTTTTTCTATTTTATTTCACAACAGGGGCCAACTCGACCAGAGCTCTGCATTGCTGCTCCATGACATCAAACATAAATGATTTAAACGGCTACACGAATAAGAATAGTATCAACAGAAACATGTCAGGATAAAATGACATGGCTCATTTGTCCTTGGGACACCGGCACAGGTTCAGCACAAGGCTGGTAATGCCTCCTCTGTGCAAACGAGGAAAATTAAGGCCAGGCTTTCGTTATTCGGTAGGTAACGGCTGCTGCAGGAGAGAGGATATAGGGACAGACAGACTGTCAGGAGTCAGCACCATCACACTGCAGGTGATCTGCAGCTTAATGTATCTTGCAGTCACATTTCAAACGACCCTCCTAATGTTTTAGTAATGATAGCAGAAATAGCTATTAAATGGGTAGCAGAAACAGTATTCCCCCACCCTGTAAAATCAGCAAATCTTATTCCATGTGAATAAAACAGACATTAGACTGATAAAGTATCCTTTATGGTTCTAATTCATTTCTCAGACATTCCTCCTGCTGTCTGCCAGTACATTTCCCTTTGCTGTATTAAGCCTTTATACATACAAATTGACATCAGCGCTGCAGGCATCAATTTAGATTTTCAAGATGAGTGGCAGCTTTGGGATATTGTAGCCAATTGGTGCGGCATATTCAGCTGTCCCAAGCATATGAAAAAGCAATAAGCATTTTCCGAAATGTCTGCTGCAGACTATTCTGGTGACCAATACAGAATTAGGTGCTATAATGGCCCCTTGAAGTAGAAAACACATACCTGGAACAATGTTTTTATGCTAAAAAAGGGCCCATTTACATTCCACACCAACACCTCCAAGGCTGTAAAGGTCTGCAGCCTAAGTCAAGCATTAGTTTCTCTAATGTATTTCAGCACCGAAGCCCAAACTCAAACACAATCACAACTGTAGCCAGAATCCAATTTTAAAACTGCTGCAACCTAACCATGTCGGGCGACGTTGCATTTCATGACGTACTCCGCACTGCATCACGCAATCATCCTATCCTATCATCATGGCAAGGAAAACACACTAATTAATTCAATTCCAGCACGGCGCTGACAAATTGACAATGCTTTGTATCTCACTTCTATAACCAGGGGAACAGGGATGTCCCGAGCACGTAATGTACACGGTGCAAGAAGTGGGTATAAACCACAGCTTGTCCTATGCGAGGAACAAGGGACGTGGCTGATGGGGCTGACTCGGGCCTGTCCTGGGGGCAGCTCTGCAGGGCCCGAGAAGACCTGGGGAGACACAAGGAAACCTGGGGCAGCTCTGCAGGGCCCGAGAAGACCGGGGGAGACACAAGGAAACCCGGGGCAGCTCTGCAGGGCCCGAGGAGACCCAGGGAGACACAAGGAAACCCGGGGCAGCTCTGCAGGGCCCGAGGAGACCCAGGGAGACACAAGGAAGCCTGGGGGCAGCTCTGCAGGGCCTGAGGAAACCTGGAGAGACCCAGGAGCAGCTCTGCAGGGCCCGAGAAGACCCAGGGAGACACAAGGAAGCCTGGGGGCAGCTCTGCAGGGCCCGAGGAGAGCTGGGGAGATGCAGGAGCAGCTCTACAGGGCCTGGGGAGACACAAGGAGACCCGGGGGCAGCTCTGCAGGGCCCGAGGAGATCAAAGAGACCCAGGAGCATCTCTACAAAGCCTGAGGAGTCCCGGGGAGACCCGGGGGCAGTTATGCAGAGGCCTGAGGAGGCCCAGGGCTGCTCTGCAGGGCCAGAGGAGACCCGGGGGCAGTTATGTGGGGCCCTGAGGAGACCCAAGGCGGCTGTGCGGGCCCCGAGGAGACCCAGGGTCACAACCTCCTCCTCAGCTCCCACCGAGCGAGCTCCGAGGCGAGGGAAGCAGCCGGTGCCGGCACCAAACTGAGATTTGTGCCCCAAACCCCCCGCAGCCGCCTCAGAAGCGCCGTTACACCATCCCCCGACGGAGGCCAGGAGCCAAGAGGCGCCTGCGCGGCCCAGCCCCCAGCCCCCCAGCCCTCAGACCCCAACCCCCAGACCCCCAGACCCCCAGACCCCAGCCCCCCAGACCCCAGACCCCAGACCCCAGCCGCCCGCCGCGGGGCGCCGCCCCCGCCCTCACCTGCGTGCTCTCCCCCTCGCGGAAGGCCTGCGCCACCCGCTGCCGCAGGAAGGCTCCCAGGTCCCGCTGCCGCTTCGTCTCCTCCACCGGCCATTCCTCGCAGAGCTTGAGGAACCGCCGGTACCGGCTGGCCGCCATGGCTGCCGGCGGCCCTCACGTGACCTACGGCGGGCGCGAGGGGCCGCGGCGCGCGCAGGCGCGGCGGGGCGGACAGGTCCGGGGCCGGGGGCTGGGTCCGCCGCTGCCCCCCGAAAGGGGAGGCTGGAGCGAGAGGCGGCATCGTCCACCTGGCCCCCGGCCCCGGGTGGGCTTCCAGTGAGGGCTGGGGGATCTGCCAGGCGAGGTCCGCAGGCCCAGGCTGCCGCAAGGGGGTCGAGGCCTAAGGAGCGGCGCGGCCCAGGGCCCCCCCCCAGCCCGGCCCGGGTGGGGGGCCCTCAGCCCGGCCCCCGCTGCCCGGCCCAGGTGGGTGGCCCACTGCCCGGTGCCGGTGGCGCCTCACGGCCCGGCCCCGGTGGGGACCCCCCACAGCCCGGCCCTGGTGACGCCTCACACAGCCCGGCCCAGGTGGGGGGCCCCCAGCCCGGCCCCCAGGGCCCGGCCCCAGTGGGTGTCCCACTGCCCGGTGCCGGTGGCGCCTCACACAGCCCGGCCCAGGTGGGTGTCCCAGGCCCCGGTGGCACCTTACGGCCCGGCCCCGGTGGGGACCCCCCACAGCCCGGCCCTGGTGGCACCTCACACAGCCCGGCCCAGGTGGGGGGCCCCCAGCCCAGCCCCCACCGCCCGGCCCCGGTGGGCCCACGGCCCCCCTGTGCGGTTAAAAGGCAGCTGATGAGTGACCTGGTCTTGCCCATTCATTTATTAGGTTGTGATTTATTAGGTGGTTGTTTATTAGGTTGTTGTTTATTAGGTTCTGTCTGTGCTAAGGGGTATCCCTCCCACGGCGCTGCAGGTTCCAGGCCAGGCAGCCGGCAGCGCGCCACATAATAACTACCTAAACACTTTGTTTCTGGCCTTTTGGACTCCTAGGAAGCCTGGCCTATTTTTCCCCTTCTCCATATGGAGTATGTAAGCTTGTATGCTGGTTCAGAGCTCCTCTTCTTGGCAGGCAAATGGTTAAATACTTGATAGTTATGTGCTGGTGCACAAGGGGTGTGAAGGGAGGGAGCTGGGTGCCTTCTAGCACTAGTCCAACAACAGGTTGCTGTTTTCCTTCCAGGAGCGATGGTGGGTGAGGCGTGAGCCACGGTGGGTGTTTTGCTCTGCTGACAAGGCGGTCTGGCTGCTGGTGTCATGCTTAGACCCTTCTTCATCCATCCCCGCTTTCAGACCTGATGTCCCGGTGCACGCATCCAACAAGAGGCTGAACATCGATGCAGATGCTGAGGTGGGTCTGTATGAACCCCATCGGCAAAACCGTTACCAGCAGCAATAGGAGCTGATCGCAGGACCACGGTGCACACGTGTGAGCCAAGGTAATTGGTGACTCAGTCCTTTCACTACCGAAGGAGAGTGTGGCTTGGTTTTATAGTCATCTGAGTTTGTGAGCAAGAAATACATAACACTGAGCAATATCCAGTAAATAATGAGGTCTTCCCAGATGGACTTTAGGCCAAGTAAAATAACCAGCTGGGCCAGATGACTTAAATTTTCCAGCTATAAATTGTAGCAATTCACCAGCTGTCTGCAGTAAAATACCAGTGAAGGAGTCTCCCTTGAGATCTGGTGTTTAAACCTGTGGAAATAACAGCTCCCTTCAAAACAAACAGACCTAAACAAAAGATAATGTAACTTAAGGATGCTGTGGAAGTGAAAAAGAGATGAACAACAGGTGAGAGTTACTTAGACAATTTTATTTATATCCCCACTCCCCAGTAGTGGGGTTCTGTAGCTCGATTCCTTGTGTAAGGACTTCTCTTTCAGATTTCCCACACCATGCAGGAAGGAATTGTGTTTGTTTCATAATAATAAAATCTGTCCACAAAAGCTGTAAACATTATTTTGAGTCTATTGTTACTGTCTCCTTCAAACACACACACAATATTTGTATCAAAGAATTGCTAGGTGACCTTTAGTGTCTAGTCCGTGACTCAATCTCACACTTTTTCCCCCCCCTTTTTTTCTTCCTTTTTTTTTTTTTTTTTTTTTTAAGCAAAAGTACCTTGATGTGACTGGTTTTTGTGACTGACATCTGACAGAATCATCGCATTCCCCTATTTCTAGCCCCTACGGAGCCCCTTGCTTAGAAAGTTTCTGAAACGTGCCCTGTTATAATCCCAGAGGGATATTAAACCTTTGTGAGGTCCAGTGGTTGGTCTGAGGTCTCTCTGCTTTTATACCTTAAGCAGCGCAGAACCTCCGCAGCATCTCGTATGCCCGTGTTTCAACACCTGCACTCTACAGAGAACACCTGACGGTCTTGAAGCGCTGGGCATGTGGACCGTGAATGTCAGGGTGTGCGTTTTTCCTCTCCTGCTTGTGTCTCTGTGTTCAGCCCGTAGCGTTGAGCATGAGTTGAAAGTAATGCTGCAATCTGTTCAGACCTGCCAGCTCATTTTAATAGTCTCAGTCAAATGCAGAGTATCTCCTTAGCCCGCTTGGCTCCGTGAGTGTAGAGGTGAGCGGGTCCTATTTTATCATTAAGACTCTTTCCAGTAAGGCTTTCTTTTGGCTCACAAATAAATCAAGGACAGCAGTAAAACAAAAAAGGAAAATAAATCTGATTGATTTCAGACAGAACAGATTCTTTCAGCTCTTTGCTTTTTACGCTTGAGTTCAGTAATGGCATGTAGCGGTGTTTGCGCTCTCCTAGCAAGCTGTCCATGCTCTCATTCCAAACCGTGCACGTGCCATCCAGCAGCTGTGAGGGTCCCGTACAACTGACCCAATGCGGTGCTTTTCAGAGCTATCGGTCACTAGTAAATCCAGGCTATTTCACAGAATTTGTCATTTGCCTTCTGAGATATTCTGAAGGATTTTGATGAGATTCTCCAGGCCAAAAATATAGCCGTGGTCTGGCCCGTCGTAAGTCGTGTGATTGCATTTGGAACCTTTAAAAGTGGTGTGGGCAAAGTCTATCATCCGGACGTCAACTCCGGCGTGATTAGCGCTGTGTGACGAGCTGCAGTTTGTTTTTGGGAAGTGAAGGTGGTTATCCAAGGGTGCCATGTTCTCCTTCTGCTCCTGTCCATCGTAAATGATGAGAAGCGAGCTGGAGTAGAACCTGTAAGAGCTTTGCTTCCTGATGACGGAAAGCAGAGCTTTTAGCCGCAGGATGATGGGCTCCAGCAGATCCGTTCGGAGGTAGTTGCCGTTGCACAGGAACTGGTGCAAGGTTTGCCTGAATCCCTCTGGTGAGAGTTTCCTGCCATAATACTTATCTTTGCAGAGAAAATGGCCAGTGTCCGCTTGGTAAACCTGGAGGAAAGAGCAACGATCCAGGTTCAGTTGTTCAGTTTTCCCAAAGCTCGAGATTTTGCCCTGATCAAAATAGTTCTGACCCAAGGTGAGGGATGGGACATAGATCCTCTGCAGTCTCGCAAGATCCAGCAGTGCTGGCAATGTACTGCAGGCTTCTCGCTGAATCCCATCTCCCGTCTTTGCTGGAGATTTAAACTATTCGACTTAAACCACTAGCGCAGATTCTTGTTGTACTGCCATAAATTACCCCTTTGTGAAACCAAATAGCTGTAAGTCATAGCCGTGTCACTAGTGATTTATTTACAGCATTTTCCCTCTGGCTATGGTAGGAGTTTGCGGTAGTACAGGAATACTCCAGCTTTGTACCTTCTCATAATATGTAATGCATGGGTAGCGATAATCTCGCTTGCTTAAACACAGAGAGACAAGATGTAGACAGAATTTTTTTTATGTGAGGCTCTGGTAGCACTGAGTAAGCAATGAGGGAGTGAATTTCGAATCGGCTCACATGCCAGTTGTAATTTAAAGAATAATCTGCTCAAGAGAAGGATGTCAGAGAGCAGAAAGGGACACCGGTTTTGAACCTGAGTGTTTACGCTGCTGTATATGTGCTTTACAATCATTCTTCTCATAATTATCCTGCAGGCACAGCAGAACAACGTTTCGAAACCTGCTCGAGAAGTGTGAGTGAAAGAAATGCGTGGTTTCGGTTTCCAGGAGGAAGGGCAGTGATTCTGAGCAAGAGGAACCATAATATTTAGCGCAAAATAAAACCCTCACTCTTGCGGTGACAGGATGAGACAGCTCTGCAAAGGCACGACTGGGGCATCGGGATGCTTTTTTTGTTTTTCTTTTTTGTGCAGCAGCCAAGAGCTGCGTTCCTGTACGGGCAGATTCTCAGCTGGGGTAAACTGGTTCCCAGCTGCTCATACTGGTGGCAGTGGGGTGGGGTGGTGCTTATGCTGCCACCGCTTGTGAAAGCAGCCAGATCTCCAGAAGTCAGCGTGGGGAAAGGGTCAGCCTGGACGTGCCATATTCCGCACTCTTCCCTAAGCATCCTCTCCTCTTTGAGGACAGGACACACAGCTGAGCGGCCAGTTCTATTTGCTGGGAGAAGAGAACAAAACTGCTTCATTTTACACCAGCAAAGAGTCCCTTTAGGTTTCCAGCTTGGTTTCAAGCCGCGTGTTGGGCAAACACCAAAAGGACCGAGGCTTCGCCTTACCTGCATCCCACAGATGCGAACGCCCAGCGAGGCAGAGGTGCTTTGTTCACACTTCTTGATGTGCCGGGCTTTTTTCTCCTCCGAGGCATCATCGCCGTGCTGCCGGGTTCCCATCTTTAAGTCCAGGATGCAGGGATAGTTGTATTTTGATACCACGTTTTCGAGTAATAGAAACTCTGAACATGAGTTAAGGGAAACCCAATACTTTTAAATTCTAATTGAAAGAGGTCTTAAATCAGAGCAACTGCTGACGCTCTCCATAATAGCTCACAACTGTAATGAGACTTTCTGAGCCAATTTTACCAACGTGTCATTGCTATAGGCCCCTTGCTGCCAATTTCAGTTAATTTACTGTGGTACAGTCCTACCAATTAAAGCACCAACAGCTCCATTCTGCAGTGACATGATAGCCCTGGGCTGTCAATCCAGCACCTTGCCTCAGCGCTGTACTCACTCCGGTGGGTGTGGGGGAAGTTGTTAAACCCTATTACTCACCTGACTGGTGGGTAATGAAGTGTAATAGGAAAATAAAAGGCAAGGCAGCTGCTAATTCCTATATAGTTGTGTTTTCAAATGTATGCCAAGGGGATCCTTGATATATGCTGAATAGCCTTGATGGGAAGTGGGTTTTTTCCCTTTTTTATTTTTTTTTTTTATTTTTTATGAACAGTGGGAGAAGATAACAGAGCAACTATATTCTGTCTTTTCCCAGAGCCTGGGCAGAAGAGGGACGCATACTCCTGCAGTAAAACATACATTGATTATGGGCTGTTATTTGTAGCCAAGGCTATGCTGGAGGGGAGAGAGGAGAAAGGATACGATGAAGTTTGTTCTCATTATGCTTGGAGGACATGCGGTTCAGGTGCTGCCTGTGACAGTGCAGTCCCCAGGGGTTGTAGCTTTTTCTCTCTGGCTGGTTTCCATTTGCATCTTCCAAAAGTGAATCTGTGCGGTACTGAAGGTCTGTCCTCAATAGCACCTTCCCTGGGCAGCTAGACAAAGCACACAAAAGAACACGTTTGGTTTATAAACTCCAGAAGAGAATATTCCCTCCCCTCCTCTTTTGTAGAGCCTCAAACTTGATAAGGTAAATGTTCAGGGACTCCCAAAGAAAACATATTGATCATGTCCAACCTGCAGAGATCCTTTGTTACTCTGTAAAAGTAATTTTCAGAAAGCCAGCCATTGCTGGGTGCCAATATTTTCTTTCATTACAATTTCAAAGTGTGCTTGGCTCCTATGAAAAGTGCCATTCATAGCACCAACGACCAGGAATCTCTATTTATCTGCCTAACGGGCACAACGCGGGCAAATCGTCCAGCCACAGGAATGATTCCCAATTTAGAGCAGCAGCCTCCCAGGAGGGGAGGGAGGGAGCGATGAGATTTGTTCTCCTTGGAGGGTCATTCCTTGGTCTCGCTCGTCGAAAAACCGTAACTCCCATCGCACCGAAGGCAGCAGTTTCACGGCAGCGATATTGCACCCTTTAGCCGCAGCTGACCTGGGTCTTTTCTGAACCAGGCCGAGATGGAAGCGTCTCGCAAAAAGCCTCTGCTGGGTCTGAGGTCACGGTGTGCTTGCAAGCACCGCCGTGCCTCTCAGAGCCAGCTCCCCCCTGGCACGAGGGCAGGATTGAACCATCCTGGAATGAGCAGTTCCCAGCAGAAGGGTGTTAGGTGCTGTGCGCTTGGTGGCCGTTCTCCTGGGGCCTCTCCTCCCTTTGGAGCACGCTGTGCTCTGAGGGTGCAGGTTTAGAGCAGAGTTTGGGGCATGTGTTTGAGCAACAGCATCTCAGCGACTGCCAAACCTGCTCCGCCCCATCCGCGAGCTGGGGAGGAGGTGAACCACGAAGCCACCAGGCTGGGCTTTGCTTTTCCTCACCTTGGCCGGGCATTGCTTTTGCTGGCTTTGCCTTAAGCCGGGAGCTGTCCCACCAAACCCATCCTGGTTAGACCCTACCCAAAGCGACAGACAAGGACCAGGAGGAGGTTTGCAGGGAGCAGCCCACCCATGGCAGACCCTCACCTGTCTTTGAAGGTCTTGGTGACCTGCGCGTGATTCCAGTTGACCAGCGTGTGCTCGGTGCCGGTGCTGGTGCTGGCAGCCCACTTGCATTTGTGCCATATCGTCACCGAGGAGTCGCCGATGGCGTTATCCAGGCGGCTGCAGCTCTCCGTCTGCAGGCTGGGGCTGGCGATCAGGGTCAGGTTGCCGAGGCTGTCCTTTTTGAGGTGCACAGAAATGACGCCTGGGCAAAAAGGGGGGAAAAAAACCAAATGAGGATGATGTTAACCCATGGGTTACGCACAGGCTTGGCCACCATCTGCACCAGCCCGTGGTGGTCCAGCCTTCCTGAGCGGGCTGGCGCTTAGCAGGACACCTGCCTCCTCGTGTCTTGGTGGCCTCTCACGCTGACCCCACTCTGGTTTGAGGCCAAATAAACACCATTCATTTGAGACCCTGGGAAACAGCCACAGACTTTTCTAATCTTTCCTCCTCTCCAAGGCTCGGCTTGAAACCTGCCTCCTCTGAACGTCATGTTCCTTCATCCTCCATCCCTCCAGGCTTGGCTACACCACAAGTGACCCAGCAAAGGCCCCTGCTTTGGACCGGGAGATTCTGGTTTCTTTATGACAAAGGATTTAGGTCTCGCTTTTTAAGACAGGGCAAAGTCGGAAATGCTTTTCATCGGCAGGAAGCAAAGGGAGCGTTGGGGACAAGGACTTTTCCAAAGACAGCCGGGATGCCAAGTGTCTCCTTTAATTGGAGGGCCCCCGGGAGCAAGTGCAGAGGCATCTGCAGGGGCTGGCAGCGCTGCCTGCATACGTGACGCCCTTACATTGTCTTGGTCATGTCCTTCCCCAAGCACCAAGCACCCAAACAGCCGATGGTGGGAACAGGACCCTCACATGTCTGGTCTCCGTGCACGAGGCAGGACCGTGCCCGTGCCCATGACCAGGGATTATTACTTTCCACCCTAAGTGCTTAAAACACCACTGTGTATTTTAACATCGCAATTTTCCCTGACTCTTAACAGGAATCGCGGGGCTCAAATGCCATTCAGCCCATCACGGATTTAGCCCAGTCTCAGCGCATCCCTGCATGGGGACGGCTGCCTCCGCCTCTCAAATGACAGAGCAGGAATGGCCATGGCTCACGTACCAGACAGCTCTGACCTTTCTGAAAAAGGCTGATAACCGCAATCCTGCTCCTGCAGCCCTCTGGCAGGGCTGCCTGAGCCTTTCAAGGCAGCGGAGGCATTTTTAGAGCAGGGCCCTTTGGGGCTCTGAGGGGATGCCAGACACATGAGTCGTACCCTGCTGCTTTCAAGTCGCGCTGCAGTATGGCAGATCCAAAAGGGGATGGTCGAGGCTGTTGGACCAGCAAAACTCATCACTGGAAAGAGCCCCCCATCAGCAACATGAGGAGCTGGGTTTTATCCAGCTGTCCCCAGGGTATCCTCACCTGGTCTGTGGGGAACTGCGGGGAGATGCTTTGTAGCAGTTTAAAGAACAAGGGAGCTCTGTTCTCCCAAGCAAAGAATTTGCCAAAGCAAATAAATATGCACGCTCCCTTCTCTCTATCTAAAGTGAGATGGTAGTAAATAAACACAGACAGAAGGATTTGCCCTCTGTGTGTGCGCAGAGCCCTGCCTGCTGAGTTTTTGCTGACGGGGGGAGGCTTTCACCACCTGAATTGCAGGAGCCCTGCGTGTCTGCAGCCACCAGCCACCTCTGTTAGGCTCAGGGTGCCCATCCCTCCCCGGGTCCTGCACCCCATCACCCTACAGCTCCAGCTGTACTGGGACACGCTTCCCTCCCACCCCTCTGCTCAGGTACCACAACCATTTCTGTTCCCTTTTGCTGTAAACCCAGCATTAATGGGAACAGCGTGCCATGGCTAAACCAGCTCCTTTTGCACTGAACTGGGGGAGAAATATACACAGGCAGCTCTGCCAAGGGAGCTGGAAGCCTTAAAAAGGGGGTAAGGAATATTTTTAGCTATCTCAGTCCTGTGCTTGTGGTGATGGTGAGCACAGGGAGCTCTGTCTTCCTCAGGCTCCACCGTTACCTTCGCTGAACCCCTTTTGTAGCAAACCCCTATTATGGATAACCGAGAGCAAGCGAAATCCCTATCAGCTCGGATGCCTGCTTTGAATTTTCAGGGGAGGCAGGCAGGAGAAAAAAAAAAAAAAAGCAAAAAAAAGCTAGCATATCTTCTACCTATATCAAAGCCTTTTTATTTTTAAAAAGTCACTGCGAGGCGAATGGAGTCCTCGATTCCAAATCTAGCGCTATGCCTCAGTTACGGTGCTATAGCAGCCTGTAACCTTAAAAACTGTCCCAATTACATATCTGCAAGTCAATGGAGCTGTGCTGATTTACATAGTGCTGACAATCTGGCCCTAAAAGCGTTATATATAGCATGAAACTATAGGGTTCTTAAGTATCTTCCATTAATATGAAAATTAACGGGGAGATTTGCAATGGCGAGAATGAGCAGTTAAATTGCAAGGGAATGTGATCCTCTCACTCCTGCCAGTGGAAAACTCTTCAGAAACCTACACGTCAAGCCTGAAAAATACTTTTGATTCCTGGTGTGCTTCCCTACGGGCTTTGCATGTGTCCTGCATGTGACTTGTGTGTGCAAAACAAACCTGTTACACACGGCTACCGCCCTTCTATCTACAGCAACAAGAAAACACCTATCTGGGAGCAAAGGTGTACTTGACTTTGCTGGCATTTTAGTGTCACCAAACCCACAATCCCCCTCCTGTCGCACACCAGTGGGGCAGCCAGCAGGTATTTACGGGTGCTGTCACCATGCTAGTGGCATCCCAGTGAGCCTCAGGAGCATTTTGCTATGTAGCTCTACCCTCACGGATTTATTTTTAAATTTACAAGTGCATTTATTTACTGCTGCGTGCAATAAGAATCTGAGCAGAACTGGGCTTGAAAACAAGTCCAGCATCCCCTTGCAAGCTGAGCTAGGGGCAGGCAGAAGTTTGCAAGGGGCTGGTAGTGGGGAAAGCTGGTCCCAAGGTCACCAACCTGCCTGAAATGGTTATAGCGAGCGGTAGGCATTTTTCATGCAGCCAACTCGGTGTTAGATGTGAATGATGACATTTGATCAACATTGCACATAATGTCATCATTACATAATGGTCCCTGGGCCGTCCCTGCCCCCGCAGCCTAAGAATAGAGATGAGGAACATGGACACGTGTGAATGGGTGATGAAGACCTCAGAATTATTCCCCCTGATGCTCATCCTACTCATCACCCTCGTGGGAAAACGTTCCACCTCTTTAATTTGCCTGGCATTCAGGGTTGGGACGGTTACAAGCAGGGAAAAAAAAAAAAAAAAAAAGTACGTGCCCAATGCCAAATTGGAGAAGAATTGCTATTTAATTACCCCTCATCGCAAAACTCACTGGGACTTGCAATAGAAGAGGAAAAGAAGACAAAAAGGTATTAATAACCGGGCCACCCCTGAACTGATGAGCTGGGACCGCTTAACATCTTTATTAAAGAGACGGAGCAGGGGCCAGCTCTCCAGCTCTGAACCCTGGCCCCTGCTAAAGAAAATTGCTTAGAGGAAGCCTTGTTTTCTTTCTTAAGCATCTTTTTAATATCGTCCCATAAATCTGCAAAGGCCTCTGACTTGCTGGGAAAGGGAGAGATTAGATTGGAAGCGCATTGAAAGCGCGGCTGACACTTTGAGCTCTTTTCTGTAACACTGAAGGACCAAAAGATATTTTAAGTTTTTACGTGATAGCTGAGCTTCTCTCCTGGCGCAAAAATCCAGGGTCAGGTGCTTTATGAGCAGCACAAGTCTGGCAGTAAAAGCAGAAATAGTGAGGAAATAAGAAAGGGAGGGAGGGAGGATGTCTCAAAAAAATATTAGGACCCCCTTCCCCAGGCACCGAGTGCTGTTTTCCAGTAGCTAAGCTGAGAAATTCAGCGGGGAAAGTGGCTCAAGGCAAGGAGAGTTAGGGGTGGGGGAGGTGTTTGAAGAGGGGCACCAAGCTGAGGGGCAGGTGGGAGGCTTTTCCCTATCCCGGGAAATTCTTGCTTGTGGCAGGACAGCTGCCTGGCTTTGATTTTTAATTTAAGTGGTCTGTACCTCTGGTTTTCCAAAGACCAGCGCTCCCAGGAGCATTGTGGGGAGCAGGGCTTGACTGAGGCGGAGCACCCAGCACAAGTGATGCCCAGTGCATCCCTGGGCTGGTGAATCCATGGGCAGGCGCATCCCTGGGCTGCTGCATCCCTGGGCTGGTGCACCCCTGGGCTGCTGCATCCCTGGGCTGCTGCATCCCTGGGCTGTTGCATCCCTGGGCTACTGCATCCCTGGGCTGCTGCATCCCTGGGCTGCTGCATCTCTCGGCTGGTGCATCCCTCGGCTGGTGCATCCCTCGGCTGTTTTTTTCAGGCCTGGTATTTCGTGGCAGTCCCAAGGATCTCTCCCCCAGCTCATGCTAGTGTCAACCCTGACCCTTTCCTTGTCCTCACCAACAACTTTGCTTCTGACACAAACCTTCACCTCCTCTTGGGTGATTCCCAGTTCCCTCTTGGGAATCCTGTGGTGAGCAAGACCCTCCTAGCTCCTGCTTTCCTGCACCTATTCAGTGCTGCCATTTGCATGCCATCAGGCCAGCTTATTTGCGGCCATGACCTGCAAAATCCTCAAAGCAAACACTGTTGGAAACCCCATCCTATTCCTGCCCCTTGTTCTGTGTTTTTTCTGTGTTTACCTTCCCTGTCCTGCCTCGGCACTGCCCAGGCTCTCAGCTCCCCGGGATTGTGTTCATGCTCTCAGCCTCCCTCTTGTGCCTCAGGAACAGACCAATTTTAGCCCTGTTTAAAACGAGTCCCCTGTGTTACCAAAGCCAACCACGGCACCAAG
Organism: Falco naumanni; assembly: GCF_017639655.2. Classification (NCBI taxonomy): domain Eukaryota; kingdom Metazoa; phylum Chordata; class Aves; order Falconiformes; family Falconidae; genus Falco; species Falco naumanni. The sequence goes on from NC_054070.1 coordinate 3,902,413, forward strand.
GGGACGAGCAGAAGGAAAGATCTCCCGGTGCCATCATCCAGTGCTCAACCTTTATTAGATATCACAGAGTCCCCTTCCAGCCACAGAGACCCAGGAAACTGTCCCAGTCTCACAGACCGGCCGCTGTGCCCGCTCTCAGCCGGGAAAGCATCCTTGCTCAGCGAAACCTGCACAAGTGATGGGGGTCCACAGCTCAACCCAGCCCGACCGAGCCAGCCAGTACCTCCCGCACTGCCACTAGCCCTTTATCCCGGCCTCTGGCCAGATCCTGGTGCCAACAGCCCTTGGCTCCTTCCCCACCATCTCCCCTTACCTTTGTACTGGGGCGTGAACTGCCTCATGGCCAAGGGCAGCGACTCGTAGAAGCTCAGCTCCTGCAAGACCAGGGGCTTGCAGACCGTGTGCTCGTCGTACTTCATCATGCTCATGTGGCCGCCCACCTGATGGACGAAGGGCTCCAGGAGGACGGCAGTCCGGCTCTTGCTGGGGTCCAGGGGGCTCTGCCCCACCATGGTGCTGGGCGAAAGGCGGAGGGGGGCTGGCTTCCTTCAGTAGCGGCAAAGGGGGATCAGGAGCAGAGTTTGGGACATACTGTGCCAGGCCAGTTAATGCCCACTCTGGGTTCTCACCGGCGCTGTCTGAAAAACAGAGTATTGGGGGGCGTGAGAAGGGGGGACAAGCCACCGCAAAGCCACCATCTGCGCCGGCACCCTGGGGTCTGCCTGGTGGCAGCCCGTGCCACAGCCGGGGCCGGGCATCCAGGGCACAGCTGGCTGGGATGAGATCTTCAGCTTCCCAGGGACTGGCAGGGACCCGCCGCCTGAAATGCAGAGTCCAGAAAAGACCCAATTTAGACCCGTTGGTGGCAAAAGAAGCAGAAGGCAGTGACCGAGAAGAGCTATCAAGTTAATGCGGTGGCCTCGTTAAAGCAGCTGGATCAGGGCATTCCTGGGGCTGGTAGTGCCGGATTATTAATACACTGTATTAACGACACCCCTTGCTGTGGAGCAGCCCCAGTTTGCCTTACGAGGCGATGTTAATGATGGTCTTAGTCTTTCCCAAGCTAAGATGTTCCTTGCAAAGAAGCTTTATTAATAAAGCCTCTGCAATTTCCCATCCCTGCGCCGTCCCTGGCCTCTTAACACTGCTGATGGGGTTAGCAATGTTTTCTGCACTTTCTAAAGGAACCTGGATTGGGGACGTTCCCAGCCATTTAACACCGGGGCACCAGCAGGAGCGTTTCCTCCACCGCGCTGACACGTGGCGTGAGGATGCGTCAAACCGGCAGCCAGACGGTTGGCACCCCCCGACTCCCCCCGCCCCCCAGCCCTGCCCTCTGCCGCAGCCCCAAGGAGAATCCAGCACCAGATCCCTTCCTGGCTGTAGCCCCCGAGAGAAATTCCTCCTTGATTTTGACAAGTCCTGGCTCTAAAACAGTCAAGCGGGAAAAGCACGGACGTGGACCACACCTGTGCCGTACCGCCCTGGCAGCAGCACCCTGCTTTCTCTTGCAAGCACCCACCAACGCCCACTTTGCTCTTTGCAAGAAGCCCCTGGGTACCTCTTGCTCTGGTGGGCACCAGGCAGAGGAATCCCACAGCCACTGGGGAAGACAGAAAGGCGGCTGAGCTAATATTTACACCGGAGAAGCAGCCTGGCTTCATACCATCGAGGCAGTAAAACCAGAGGAGGACACTCCAGACCCCAAACTAAAAGGGATGGGATGTGTGTGTGTGGGGGGGAATCATCCTTTTGAGGAGGGGTCCATGTTCCTGCAGCCCTCGGAAGGGGGTGTGCTGAGCCTGGGTTTGCCTGCCCCTGTTAGCACAGCCGACTTTCTCCTTGTTCCCCCAGCTTCAGCATAGCATCAGGAGCTTCGCATCCTATTTTTGCCAGCAAAACCCCAGCGCAGCAGGTAACGCCACCTTTGACAGATCCGTCTCTCTCCAGCAGAGCCTTGAGGATGTGCTGCTGGGTGAGCGGCACCACCTCCACCCCCGCCAAGCTTTACTGGGACCAGGGCAGCACCAGCACCCTCTCCTCCACCAGGAGACCCCGCCGAGGGGACGGTGGTACCTCCCTGCTCACGCCAGCGATAAACCCCCAGGTGCCCATCGTGGTTGTCTCTGGAGAAGGGCAGGCTCAGCCCCCCCCACCCCGAACCAGCGCTTCCAGCCCATCCTGGGAGCTCTCACCGCTGAAACGCAGCCTGTTCCTCATCCAGCAACAAAGAGTCAAAGCTCTGCTGCGGAAATTTCCCCTTCGTGCTCCTCCTGCTGCAATTAAACCACCGAGCACACAAGCGCTCGGCGCAGGTGCCCGTTTTGTTTTTTTGCCTGGAGGAGTGGGATGAAGTGGGTTGAAGGCGGAGAAGGGGGAGAAGAAACCCACCTGCCCTCAAAACACACGGAGCAGCAGCTCCTTTACCTTCCCCCAAGGTGGGTTTATTTCCCACCCACCCCCCCTTTTTCTATTTTTTCATCATCAAACCACAGCTGGAGAGGAATTTCTACTCTGCAATTACCAGCCTGTACCAGCACAGGGAACAAAGCCAGGCCACTTTCATGAGTGCTTTTCAGTCGGGGAAGAAAGCAGCTCTTCAGAGCCTTTCTAGAAGTTAATAAAAGCATTTAGCATTTTGTTAAGTTGCGACAACTTTTTAAAGAGGATTTCTCCCTTGAAAGCTACAGGTTTGCTGTGGATTGTTTCTTTTCCCCTCCTGCCTTCCTTAAAAAAAAAAAATAGAAAAAAAGGAGGAAAAGCAAAAAGCAAGGGAATTTGTCATAACACCTCTTTGGAGCAGAGAGCACAACACAACTTCAATCCAGTATTTATTGCTTCAGAGACAGTCCAAGGCTGAAACTTGGCTGACATAACACACTTTTACAATTCTGGCAACCTTGGCATTGCAAAGAGAGTTGGGGGGAAGAAAACCCACAATTTGATAAGGCTCTTGTTGTTTTCTCTTAAGCAAAACTCAGAGCAAGATTTGCGGTGAGAGAAAGGGGTTCTTTTCATTTAGTTTTTTGTTCTGAAGCAGCTTGTCTATTTGGAGCAGATAAATGTTGCCGCAAACACTTATTGAGCTGCTCTGAGCTCCTCTGAAACAAGACTCTCCTGAAATAAATCACTTCTATCTGCTCAGGTTATCATGAATGCCAAAAGATATTTACATCACTAAAAATACATGAAATTACAGATAAATCTGTATTGTCAAAAACAAAACCAAGAACCGTGTATATTTTTCTCCTAGCTTAAAAAAAAAATAATAAAAAAAGCAACCCAGGCACTGCAGAAGATGAGTCAGAAAATATTGGGGAAGGAGAATACTTCTCTGTATAGAGAACTCCCCTCTCCAGAAAAAAAAAAAAAAAAACCAAAAGAAAAAAAACAAAAGAAAAAAAACAAGATACTGAAAGAGAGGAGATTTAGATGTGATATCAGGAAGAAATCTACTGTGAGTGCGGCGAGGCACAGGGTGCCCACAGCAGCTGTGGATGCCCCATCCCTGGAAAGGTTCAAGACCAGGTTGGACGGGGCTTGGAGCAACCTGGGCTGGTGGCAGGTGTCCCTGCCCATGGCAGGGGCTGGGAATTAGATGGTCTGTAAATCCCTCCCAACCCCAACCGTTCTATCATTCTATTATTTAAAGCATTCTATTATTTCTCCGATGGCCGGGTACCGTTATCCTTTGCCCTGCTCTCATCTAGGGCCAAATGTCGAAAGAGTCAAAGCAAGTTGTTTATTCCTAACTCTAAACATCACCGAAACAAATCAAGCAGATGAAATTCTCTGATCTCTAATTAGTGCTTACTCCACCTCATCCCAAGCAGAACCAAGTTGTGGCTCTGAGTCTGACACACTGGGGAGCAAACCGCAGGCAGCCCGGCCCCCCAGAGAACGCCCATCCCTCTTGGGTTCCCACTCCCAAGGTGGGGTCCTCTTGGCAGAAATACTTTGGAATATTAAAAAGCAAAATCACTTTAAAACCAGGTGCCCTGTCAGCGTGCGACCATGTTCTTAGCTTTACATATCACGGTCAGCACCTTCCCCTCTGGGGGTCCTGGGTCTCCAGAGCATCCCAAAGCACCCTGAGGCAAAGCTGGGTTTCAAGCATTGCAGGGAGCTGGGGGGCTTTGTTTGTTTTTGGTTTTTTTCTTAATTAAAAAGCAAGAAAAAACCACAGGTGTTAATTTGAAGACATCTGTACGTCTGTAGCTCTTGGTACTGGAGCTGACCTGGAATAAAAGCCAGCTCCTGCAGCAAGCACCAGCCCAGCCCCACAGCAAGGCGCGGGTGCGCTTTGCAAAGCCCAGTTGCCCCATTTCCCTTCAGTCTTTGGCCTCTGCAACACCTTGGCCATAAGGAAAATCCTACTGGTTCCATCCTGGCGGGGCTCGAAGGAGACTGGGGCTGTTTGCACGGGCAGGCAAGCGGCTGCAACCCCCAGTGTACCTTCAAATCTGCCTTTTCTGCTCTTCCCATGACCACAGCCAAAGTCAGAAAAACAGTTGCAGGGCAGCACCATGCCGGGAGCGTGAAGCTCGGCTCTCAGCAAGAAACCCAGCTCTAACCATCCTGCCATAAATCCTTACGTGCAGAAACCCTCAGCTCTTTTATCTTTCGTTTCCTTTCCTGAAATAAAACGACGTTCGTAAAGTTGATGACTGGTCCCCACGTCCCTCATGAAGAAGATGCAAAGATTCAGTTTGCTGCACTGAAGGATTTATTTGGCTGGTTTATGGGAAGCAGCGGGGTCGATGGGGAGGGGTGGGAGTTGTGTTTTCCTGGGCTGTGGGGGTGCTGACAGCCCCCTGCCCACCCTCAGGGCTGGCATGGCCATCGGGAGATGGTGCGGGGCTGGCGAGGGCTGGGCTTCCTGGTGGGACTCAGGAACGTGCCTATGGACCATGGTAGCGAGCTTGGGGACAGGGGGACACCACATCCCATGGGAAGGGGCCTGATCCTGTCACCTCTCTGCCCAATTTCTGCCTTTCACTCCACCAGACACCATCTGCCCCTCTGCTGAGCTGCCCTGCGCTTTCTGGCGATGCCACAAGCACGATGAAGAACCAAAAACCCACCAGGCTCATTTTTTGCGGACCCCAGGTTGCTCCAGAGGTTCACACCAGCCCCCACCCTGGGTGCTGGCTGCCCCCCTCGCTCCCATCCCTCCCCACAAGCCACGCTGTGCTCTGAGCTGTGCCAAAATCCAGTGCTCGTTCATCCTGCCCGTATCCACCCTGCCCTGGAGGGTGGCCGGTGCCGACGCAGAAGCCACCCTGGACTCACCTGCTGGGTGCGTGCGGCCGGTGGGTTCTCCGCGGGGGCTCGGGGTGCTGCCTGGGCTGCGCTTCTCTGCGGCTCAAGGGTGAGAAATGAGGGAGCGGGGGGAGCCCGTGGACATTTGGGCCATCACCTGACTGCTGCCAGCGCTGGCAAGCGCTTGGTATGTCCAGCTGACTGCTGAGCTCTCCAGAGGGGAAAAACACCCCTGGGTGTTAAAGGCAAACAAAGCCGCCTGCGCGAGAGGGTTAAGGATGGGGGGAGAAGGGGCCAGCCACGCACGAGGCTTCCCAGAACACGTGGCCACACGCCGGCTCGCTTGGGCAACCTCCTCTCCAGGAAAACAACCGGTCTGTTTTCCACTTGCGAAAGCCCCCTCCCCAGGTTGGACCCCCCTGGTGTTTATCCCCTCCCTGCGGGAACAGACTGGGAGCCGGCAGGGAAAGGGCGGTGGGAGCGGGATGGACACCAGTTTCCCAGAGCTCCCAGCAAACAAACCTACTGGCCGTTTGCTCCCTGTGTGGGGAAAACACGCCAGGGCGACGCAGGGGACAGGCGAAGGGGCTGGGATCGCTGGAGAGAGGTGGGGAGAGGGGCTGGGATGCTGTGGGACAGACTGGATCCCCAGCCTTTTTGGCAAAGAAAAGCTGTTTACGGCAAGGGGGGCAAGGCTGGGGTTTGCCCCCCCGCTGGGCAGCCGGTGAGCAGATCAGGGAGCGGAGCCCGCAGCCATCCAGCCCTGACCCTGCCAGCAGCCTCGTGCAGGGAAAAACGACACCTCGGCACTTGGAAGCAGCGGGGGGAATGGAAAAGTCCCGGGGAGCTTCCTGCCAGGGCCAGATTGTCTCCTCCAGTGAGTCAAGGACAGCACATGTCCCCCCCGACCCCCTCCGGACCCCCTTCCAAACACCGGCGTCCTGCCGAGGGCCGGCATCCTCTGGACATGCCGTGCCAGCCCCGTGCATCCCAGGAATACAGGACCCGTGGGTTATTTAGGAGACCACACAGCCCTGGCATGCCCCAGGACAAGGAGGGTGCCCACCCTCAGCCCCCCGTCCTGGGGCACCCGGGCCAGTCCCCAGCAGTAACTTGGGGACGTTACCAAAGCAGTGCCCGCGGCTGGGGCCCCGCAGGCTGCCGTGGGGAAGGTGCTGGGAGGGCTCTGCAGCAAACCAGCGGGAGGTTGGGAAGAAAATCTCACTGTGGAGATAACGATTGATGGATGTAGTAATTCTGGCTAACTGGAGAGGAGAAAGCAGGCGCGCGAAGACCAGAGGGATCGAACTGATGGTTGGGGGCAGAGGCTGAGATTAAAGGCAAGAATCAAACAAAGACCCTGATTCCTGAGCTCTGACTTCACTCTGCTTTATGCTGGTATTTTAGCTCAGGAAAGTGCCTTTCTGTTGTTTTTTTGTTGTTGTTTTTTTTTTTTTTTTTTAAATAAGCTAGGTTTCTGAAGGAAAAAAAAGCTGACACAGGCACTCTGCCGGGCCAGCCGCCGCACAGCCCCCGCCAACAACTTCTGAACCCATCAGCCAGTCTTTGCAAAATGCAACAGAAGCATCAAAAATTCAGGGTGTAAATTCCCCAGAGGTACCTTGCCACCTTCCAGCAGCGGGGTGGAACGTCTCCCGGCCACGACTCAGCTCTGCATCACCTGCGCCGTGATGGCCCTGGAGCAGCTAGAGGCCAGGGGAGAGGGCAGGCTGGGAGTAAAACATACAAGGCACGGCTCAGCATCACGGACCATCCCAGCAGCAGGAACATGCTGGTTCCCAGCAGCTGCTTCTACCTTCTCCTGTCCCCCAAGTCAGGCTGGTCTTGGTGTTTCCTCCTCCTTTTCCAGGACCGATGGGGCAGAGCAGGTCTCCACGCCAGCTCCCCCTCGCCGTGCCCGCCTCGAGGGTGGCACGGGCGAGCAGCGCATCCCGACATCCCTTATTCTGTCCTTCACGTGCTATAGCACATCACTCCAAAAGCCCCTGCAAAGAGAAGCCAAGCCAGTATGCAATCCCCAAACACATCAGGATTTACATCTAATCATTACTGGGCTGGTGGGAGGGGGCCGGGCCCGTGATGGGGGGGTCCCTTGGGCTCAGCGAGGCAGGACCGAGCACCCAGATTTGCCCCGTGTCCCCAGCACGGGTGTCCGGCTGCTGCAGCGCATCACCAGCCCACACCTTTCTCCTTTGCAGAAACCCATCCTGCTGGCTATCGGATGTATTTTTAATGCACGTGTTAATTGAAGCAATCTCATTTCGATGGCGGGCGTACTGCCGGGCCGGGAGACGTGTCCTTTGCAGTTATCGCTCCATTAAAACAAGCGCACGGAGGATGCCGGAGCTGAGCCCGCCAGCGGCTGCGGGGTCCCCACGCGGGCAGCCGGGCTGATTGCGGCCGCAGAGCCGCAGAGGCAATTACTCAGCCTCTTGTAGAAAGCAGAGCACTCTAAGGGGAGAGCAACCCTGTCTCATATTAAAACTATGCTAATTAGGAACTAATTACGAGCAGAAAGATATTATTACCCTCGGCTAGCCTCAGGCTGCAGCCTCAGTCCTGACTCCAAACCTTTCCCAGCCCGGCACGGACCCGGGCAGGGTGGGCACGCCGTCATTAATAAAAGCGGAGGGCAAAGCCCCGGGTGAGCCAGGGCCGCCTGGTCCCCAGCGCCTGCGTGATCTCAGCACCACCAGGCCTCATCCTGACACGACCTGTGCGGGGCCCTTCTCATATTAAAGGACTAAATTTATATCTGCAGGAGTGCCGGAATGCAACGGCGCGACGGAGGGCAGCCTTGGGCGTTAAGGAAAAACAACACAAACTGCTGAGGACACACGCAGGGAGCCAGCGCCGACCCCGCTGTGCAGTGCCCACCCTTCCCCCCCCCCCCCCCCCCCAGGCCCGGCTGTGCAGGGTTTTCCCCTTTCCACCTCCAAAGGCTTTGCACCATCCTAAAGTCTTTGCACCATCCTAAAGTCTTTGCTGCTGTTTTATTTTCTTTCTCCTCAGACAGGCAGCGGTGCCAGGACCTCCAGCCATGGCACGGTGACACCAGGACAGCCCCCCCACCCCCCCCTCAGCCATACAGCCAGGCTGGGTCCCTCGCCACGCGCCAGCCCATCCGTGCTGGGTGCTGGAGCCTCATCTGCCGGCTGGCAAACACACATAACCCCTTGTTGAGCTGTCCTTGCTGCTGGTGGCACCTTTGGGACCCCAGCTGGGAGCAAGGCAGGAGCTGGTCCCCCTCAGGGAGCATGGGGACCCCCCCCTCCAGACCCGTTTCTGAGCTGTTTTCCATGGAAGTGGCTCAGCTGCAAGCGCAGCCCCTGGCCAGCAGCTCCTCCCCACCCCAGGGTGCTCTGCTGTTGCTGTTTGGATCCCGAGACCTATTTTGGAGCCGGGATGTAAACACGGAGTCTGGTCCTACAGCAGGTCACCGTGAAGTGACACAGGCCAGGCGGTCTCCTCCATCAGAGGGGAGATCAGCAGAGGCTCCAGTGTCCTCCTGCCACCCGGGAGCACATCCCCAGCAAGCTGCTGCTCTGCCACGGGAAGGTGGTTTCAGAACCATGCTTCTGAGACGGGAAAACCGTATTTCAGAACACCACAGAGAACGGGGCACCCTGGACCCGAGTGACCCACAAAGGCAGGACTCGGCTTCGCTCTCCTGCATCACAACCAGGAACAGATCCGAAGCAGCTGTGGGCACCCACGAGTAAGGTCTGCAGGGAGAAACCGTGCCAGCAGCGCACCACGGATACTGCGAAAAGAAAAGCCGGGGGGGCTTGTAGTGGGTGACTCTTAAGGGGGCATTGAGGACCCACCTGATGGCCTGAAGGGAGCCAGGCGAGGGGGCTGCTGCCTCCCTGGTGCCCAGCACGGACCGCTACCCTCTGCTACTCTTTCACATGGGTACAAATGGCACCCCGAGCCAGGACCTGGGCAGAATCAAGGAAAACTATAAAGCCCTGCAGGTACAAGCAAAAAATGTCAGTGCCCAAGTTATTTTTTTCTTCCATCTTACCAGTAAAAGGAAAGGGCGCAGCCAGAAATAGATGTATAATGCACATCAACTTCTGGCTTCGCGGCTGGTGCCGTTGTGAGGGGTTTGGCTCCTGTGACAACGGGACATTCTTTGACTATAGCCTGTTAGGGAGGGATGGGATCCATCTCCCTAGAAGAGGCAAGGGGATCTTTGGCAGCCAGCTGGCCAGCTCGGCGAGGTGGGCTTTAAACAGAAGCACCCACGGGGAGGGGCCCAAAGCAGCGATGCTCACACCATCGCATCCACCTGGGGCACAAGCCAAGCCAAGCAGAGCAGCGATACGTGTTCCTCAGCTGCATCCCATGATGAGAAGCAGAAGACCAGCCACCTCAAGGGTGTGCGTGGCTACGGAGGGTCCTCTCGCACCCCTCCTGGGGAACCTGCCTGCTCGCCCGCCCCTCCGCAACACCCGTACGCCAACACCCGCGGCGCCGGGAGCGACCGGGAGGAATCAGAGATCTGTGTGCGGTCACAGGGCCGTGACCTCGTTGCAGTTACAGAGACGCGATGGGACAGCTCGCACGACGGGAACGCTCCGAGGGCTGCGGTGGCGGTGGGCAGTACAGGGTCTGGCTGGAGGCTGTGGCTCGCGGAGCCCCCCAGGGTCAGAGCTGGGTCCAGTGACCTGGAGGAAGGGACAGAGCGTACCCTGAGCGCATCTGCCGATGATACAGGACGGGGAGGAGCGGCTGATACCCCAGAGACCTGGACAGGCTGGAGAGCTGGCGGAGAGGAACCCAACGAAAGCCAACAAAGTCAAGTGTAGGGTCCTGCACCTGGGGAGGAACAGCCCCGTGCACCAGGTCCGTTGGTTAAGATGCACAAAAATATTTTGCAACGCCTACCTGGAGACCGTTCTTTAAAGGTTGAATGAAGTCACGGTGGAAATTCTGGGGCAGGCGTTAGGGAGTGATTGCTTCGGACAGGGGCCACGCCGCAGGGCAGGACTCACTGGCCACGCTTTTGCTTCTCCGGTTCCCGTTGATCTTTCCAGGAGAACTGGCACAGCGCCCTGACTCCGCGCCCCATAAATAAGGCACAGCATCAGCTGTCATGTCAGCAGGAGACAAAACATTTAATGTGGAAAGCTTTAAATGGAAGCAGGAAATGAAAAGATAAAGGGCAAATTTTATTTTAGATTCCTTGTTGGTACATATTTTCATTTCTGACAGTAAGGGGATGCGATGGCTTTATCAGCTCACCGTTGGAGAATTTATTTATAGAAACTTAATACTTTGCAAGAAAGTGGGAGGGGGGGTGTTAGCGACTCTGGTTGAGCAAATGCAAGTTGTAAGGAGAGCAGGGCAGGGGGATGAAGAACCCAGCTATTCCCTCTTCTCTGAATAGACCCGGGGTTCTGGGAAAACTGCTGGAACCACAGAAATTATCAATACAGCGCGTACAGAGCAAGCAGGAGCTCGGCGGCGCGCGTGGCCCGACTGCTGTCAAGATAGCAAATGAAAGAAGGGACGCGGTGAGAAGACTTATCACAGAAAACATCATGGCAGCTTGGTTGAAAGCAAACATCCTCTGGCACATGTAATTACACCAAACCGAAGACTATTTCCCAACCTTGAATATATTTCAGCTGTAACTTAGCAACCCAAGCCGGGTGAAAGCTTCTGAACAGGAATGCAGGTTGAGAGGAGAGATTTAGCCTGGCATTCTCTTTTGTGCCCATACCTCAGCAACAGCTCCGCGCCAGGGAGGGGGCCAGCTCCCACCGGAGCCACAGCAGCCACGGAGCCGACCTCCTTCCGCGCCGGTGGAAATCTCCCCCTTTGTCATCCAGACCTACGTTACGAGATTTTAATGAAAAGACTGAACACGAGTGAGTCAACCGTGTCCACAGAAGTTACACAACGATGACTCACGGACTACTCCACGCCATTTCACGAGTAGACTTTGAGGAGTTGAAACTCGTGGTTGCGCATGTTGTGAGTCACTGACACTCAGGTGAGAGGAACTGAAAACACTCAAGGAGTTGGACCCTGAGGACAACTCAGACTTGTCATCAAGATGTGCTTACGTGTCTTCTGCTCTCCAGGCCACCCTGGAAACCTTGAGGACCTGGTAAAATAGTCCAAGTCTTGACTTTCTGCCCTTCTCCTTGACATAAATACCCACCCTTTCACCGTGCTTTACAATAACGTGGCTTGAAGCCTTGGGACACAAGGAGGGGAGCGATGTGTCCAGTGACAGCAGCCTGGGAGCAAGGGACATCCATCCCGCTCCAGCATCGTATCCAGCACTTCCCTCATTGCTTCTCAGTCAACCTGTGCCATCACCTGGCACTTGGCATCACGTCCCAAAACCCAGGTGAGCTAACCACGGCCCCAGGATGCCATGGCACGCAGGATCAGCGGCTCGGCCCAGCGTCAAGATTCTCTGCAGCAGCTGTTGACTTCAGACACCCGACGTGTGCAGAACTGCCTTCCAGAGAACAAGCGCAACACCACGAGGCTTGAGGCACTCGGGCTCCGTTACCACAGCCTTATTGCACCATCCCATTCCCTCCTTTAAATAACTCCCTCAGTACGGGCCACAGAAATACCGATCAACCCGCTGAACTAATATTTAGTTTCACAACCCTCCAAGCTGTCAATCTCGACAAAAACGCAGCTAAACAAGCTAACTGCTTTTCGTACGTACCTCTGCTGGACGCCAGCTATTCCCAAAACACAAGATTCAAGTTGCAAGCAAACACTCGAGACCGCTGGCTATTGCGCTGAGATCACTGAGCATCACAAGGATCCACGTCGTCTCATTAGGCTGCCACGCAATCCCCGTGCCATCTTCAATCTTATTCTTAGAAACTGCGAGCTCCCGTGGGAAGGATCTATTTGATCTCCCTGAGCGAAAGCACTTGGAACAATTTGTGACTCCTCAATAAAAATAAAGGTAACAAATCATTTGTAATAAATTTATTTGATATAGTGATTTACAGAGCCGAACATATAAACAGCACCAAGCCAGTGAAAATTGTTCTACAAAAACGAGTTTAATACAAAAAGATGACTGCAATGCCTGACTCTTCACTTCTGGATTTGGACGGGTAAAAAAAGCTAACCCAAACCCCACAAATATTTTAGAAAGGCTTAAGAGTGTAGGCACCGGTGTTTGCAAAAATTGCTATGGCAGCAGTGATGACCTTGTTACAAAATTTCAGAAGAATCAAGGCTGCCTTCACTTTATTCCCCATTTTATTAACAGAGGAAAAAGCTGGTCTTGAAGACAGCTGTTGAGTGTCCTCTTGTGTTCAAACACCCTACCTCTGCAACCGAAAAGAAAACATGGGGTAAGAGTCAACTGCCCTCCCCGTGTTTTGTTCCTGGAGAAATCTGCGCTCTCCGCTCGTTCTGGTTGAAGACCCCCAGCAGGAGGCACGGAAGGAGTCTGGCGGCCCTTCCGCAGCAGCCTGCGGGGCACACGGGTGGGAACCCCCCCCCCAGAGCCAGCAGCGGGGCAGAGAAGTGCAGACTTCACACCGGGAGGCGAGCAGGGACCAGCCCAGGGAACCCACCTTGTACATCGCCAGCCTGCCGAGCGGGGAGCAGGGCTCCGGCAGCCGTCCTAAGCCAACCCAGAGCCTCGAGAGGAAGCTTTCCGTGCACCCAGCGTCAGGTGAACGCAAGCATTCACGCTGTACCTGTGATGCTAAGGAGAACAACATCCACTCGTTGCATGGGTTCAAATCAACGCTGGCTTCTCTCTGCAGGTTTTACGAGCTTATGCCAGAAATTAATTTGGTCCCTGCTGCCTTAGCGGTGAGCTGGACAGCTGTTTTACAACATCGGGAAGAGCAGATTAGCAGTATCTCTGCCTAGCCTAAACTGCCACACACTGATGCCATTTTCTTTGAAACAAACACTGGTTTGCTGGACATAAAAGGAAACTTAAGTAACCAAACAGTTATAGATACGAAATATGATGCTTGCGGCACAAACAGAGGATTGATCGCTGCTCCTCGCGCCTACTGTGAGGCTGCAGGAACATTGACTTGGCAATCCCTGTATCGACACTCCACACATGGTACATCTCTGCTCTGACACACGGCACACACATTGCAGCTGCCCAGGATAAACACATACATTCAGCCCTAAACAGCCTTTCCAAAGCTGCTCTTTAATAGAAAGCAGTCCCTTTGGCTAGAGCCACAAGAAAGCGCTTTTGGAAGCTTCCTACATCCTTTATTTCCCCACCCCCCCACCCCCCAGAAATCATAAAGCACACAGACTTAAAAAAAAAAAAAGAAAGAAGTAAAAAAAAAAAAAAAAAAGCAAAAAAAAAAGCATGTAACAGGGTCACAACCACTCTTCCATCCTGCCAAGGCACATCAGACTGCCCTCCCTCTAGGACAACCTTCACCCCACTTTTCCCCCCTCTCCCCCATTTTTAAAGGGTGAAGCCAACACAAACATTTCCTCGCCAGGAAGAAGCAAGTGCTTTCATCATTGTCTTTGTACGATAAAAACAAATTCTAATAAAATGCATCTTAACTGCCACCCTAATGTTTCCATGGGAAATGTTAATCTTTAAACACATTCCCTGATGGATGTTGCCACCAGTCAGCCTTTGCAGAACTGAGGTCAAATTTTGAACACCTAAACTTTACAGAGATCTTAAGTCCCTCAATATTAGGTATGCGTTTATTTTTTCTTTTTTAAAAGAGTTGTTCTAGGTTTCCTCGCCTATGGAAGCCAGATATCTACTGTAAGGCTAACTTTGGTGCCATTCTGGCTTCCCACCAGCTCAAGTCCATTTTCCTTCCAAGCCAATGTTATTGCCCTGAATTTCTGTGTGTGAAGATTTTCAGAAAGAAGAGCAAACAGATACGTGCAATCCCCAACCCCAGGAGATTAGGACCATGACCTGCTCTTTCCCACCACCAGAGAAGGGGCTGTCCCCTTGCAGAGGTCCACAGCGACAGTTGCTCAACTTCTGCTCCTCTTCAGTGCTCTGAATCAGAGAGGTAAGAAGGCTGAGTCCATCTCCACACAAGCATATCTTCTCCTGCTACTCTGTGCGATTCTGTCTGAATCCGTGACTCATTTGAAGCCAGGAAGTCCACAGCTCTCTCCCAGACCCGCTTCATTTTTTTTCTGCAAGAGAAACAGCAAGAAAAAGAAAATAAATTAGAATCATATCTTCATTGTGCTTTCCTGCTCAGAGCAATTGTGGCTGCTGATCAAGCTGCCGCCAGCTGCCTCCTGTTCCCTGCGCAGACAGTAAAGGAGATTAAGCCAGAATTCTGGTTTAGAGGCGATTTCAGGCCAGGACATGAAAACACAGGTCCCACCTGGGGGAGCGGATGAGACCCACTGTCAGTACCAGTAACTGATGACTACCCTGGAATTTCAAGCTCAATTTGTATCGCAAAGGGACTCGATCAGCCAGTTGCCCTCACCCTCCCTGCAGGCAGAGAGATCTCAGATGAGGGAGGACAAACTGAAGTTCACTCCAGTTTTGAATCAGCCTCTAGTATTTGTGGGCACCACACACACAGAGATCGGTTCACAACAGCTGAAACTACCGCTAGTAGGAAAAGGAATTTTGTGACTGATAAAGGGTGAGGATGCTGAAGAGACTGCAGCACATGTAGCGTTCTGTGCCATCAGGAGAACAAAGCAGCTCCATTTAACCAAAACACAAGAAACATTCCTGCAGAGGTGAGCAAAGCAGCACATAAACCACAGAGCACCAGGCTGCAGCTCTCTGGCCCCATCACCATGGAGCAACGATCTCGACCACCATTTCTTTCTGAAAAAGCGCCAAATCCAGCCAGCTTACATCTCCTTTCCAAGCTGCCCAACTCAAACTGGTAACTGTCCAGGCAGCAACATAAACAACCACTTCAGAAGAGCCTCCCAGTACCCTGGTTAGCTCACGGGAAGCACGGGACCTGTCAGGAGAATAAGGTATGACGACTGAGAAAGAGGATAGCATCCTACACATGTTAGAAGAAGGTGAGAAAATGAGATGCTCCATGCCCAAGCAAAGCAAAATCCAATTACTGTTTGATAGAACAATGACAATACACCTGTGTGACTGCACAAACTATCAGCCCGGGGACTGTCACATTAATCTGCAGCGGGTTAAGACACAGCCTGAGTTATGTCAAAATCCTTTATAAACTGAAAGGCCAGGCAGACTCTCCTTGCAGTCCAGCTTCCCATCAATTGTCTGCTCGTGGTCCGCTGCCCTGTATACTGCATTTTTTTAGCTGAGCTGAATAACATCCCACGGACAGCCCTCCTGAATGAATAACATTCAGCTCACCTGCTCTGAGGAGGGATGAGGCTGTCCCGAACGTGGAAAATGCCGACATAGGGGTAACGCTCCAAATTCCGTTCCCATTCCTTATAGTGATCCTGAACAACAGCTGGAGAGCAGGAGGACAAAACAGTGTGAGACCTCAGCATCGCAGAGGGGAGAACAGGGCTACTTGCATTTACGGAGCTGTTGGATTTTACCTATGATCTTCTTCACCATTTCATACATAGCTTGTTCCTCTTCCTCCATCTTCCGCCAGCGATACCTAAGGAAGATCAGGATCGCCCAAAGAGTTACCAGACCTAGAGGAACAAAAACAAATGGAATCCAATAACTGACAGACATGTACTTGCTGGATGCTAGCAGTTTTATTTCCGACACTGCCTCTCCCCAGAGGCAGCTTTCTCTCCCAGGCCCGTTTGGAACTGAATCCAACCAATTCATTTTGTTCACCAGTGCAACTGTGCTCTGCAAAAGCCTCGGTGCTGACAACACCTGCAGCAGAAAAGCACACGTGCACGTGGGGAATGGTGGTTGGAAGGCCTCATCACAGAGTTCCGCCCCCCACCCCAATCAGAAACCTCAGCGCAACCACAGGGCTTCAATTCTCTAAGTCCCAGAGCTATCTCTTTGCTAGAGGCCTCCCCCACAATAATCACTTAGGAAGACTGTCAAGCTTCACTGCTCCGAAGATAGCTGCTTGATAAGGAAATAAAGCCTGGGGCTCCAGCACCAGACAAAAATTCAGGAGATCTATATTGAAGGTTTAGCACTGACAAATGCCCCCCCTTACGACATAAGCTAACTCTACTATCTCAGTCTCTACAATAAACATAACTATCCCCTTTCACCCCCACCTTGTCTGGCTAGATTATAAACTCTCCTAGTCAACACTCATCTCCCGTTATCACCTCACTCAGTAAGACCTCTGCCTCAGCTAGGGCATGACAGACTATTCCAATAAAGCCTCTAACACTGGAATGCTACAAGTCATTATTAAAGAGGCTACAAGACTCTGCAGCTTCGTGCAAGAAAAGAAGGAAAACCCAAATCTTTTAGGTAGGTTAACATACTTACTTTGCAGACCATAGTAATGGGTACTTGAGGAATACCCAGAGAGCTAATCAGCTTGCTGATATAAAGTGTTAAGCACTCTCAGCACAAGAGCAGGTCTACAGGTCTCCCTCTGCTGCCAGAACAAAGGTTAATTAGAAATTAACTCATCAGCAGATTTATTTCACCACTGCTAGTAATTTCATATGGCTGGGAGAATGTGTGCACACGCACGAGATCATCTCTGGCTAGCAAGGGGAGAAGCTGATCACTAGTATCAGTGACTTACTCCAGAAAAACAGGAAAAGGTTCGTGATGGCAGTGACCATTGCCCGACGGAAACGGCAGCCAAGCCCCATCTGAGGATGGGCCGACTCGAGACAGAACACTTCCTCCACTTTGGTAACTGGTTCCGAAAGGTCTCTGCCTTTTAACCTGATGGGAAGAGGCAGAAAATCTTCACTGAAGAGAGCAGACACTCCAACTGCAGTCTTTAATCAAGACAGAGAGAACAAACAGACTGCAGATGCAGTAACTCGTTCTGTGCACCACATCGAAAATACACCAACGTCCTTGCAGCTCCTCTTTCCAGAACATTTCGGGACCGGCTGCTTAGCGAGGAATGGATATGGCTTTAGAAAAGGCAGCAGGGCTGGAACTCCCACTGGTAAACCAAAGTCTCCCTCTGCAGCCTCTCTGACAGCACCTCTCAGCGTGCAGAAGATTAAACTTTAAATTGGATTCCCACCTCCCAGCACAGAGAAATGGAAATGTTTACTGAGTCACTCATCAGCAATTGCAGAGAGAGCGGTTGAGGGAGACTGCGAATGTCCGTGGAGGTTGCGCTGTTCTCCTCCGTACAGATGAGGATAACAGTTTAGCTAGAAAAGTGACAACGCATCAACTGTATCTGCAGTGAGAACAGACACACCCTTGGAAAGCATCCACGGCAAAATCGATCACACAGCCTCCTGCAAAATCACTTCTACACACCTGCTGTGCTATCCGACATGCTTTTAACTCACTTCTTTATACACAGATGTACACTGATGTGGTCTCCTTATTAGATACTCTCAGCCAACAGGCATCAAGTAATTCAGTGAGAGCCATCAGACTCAGAGGAATTGGACTACAGGGGATTTTATTTTTTTTTTCAGCTACTACTTAATTCTATGTTTACAATGAATAACCTATTAGACAAAGACATTTTCTCAATACACCAGGGCACAGCTCACAAGCTGCTGACAGCTTGGGTTGGGTTACTGGATTCTAATTGAAGCTGGAGACACACAGTTGTTTCCCACCCCCTTGTCTTATTTACAACCCAAATTCCATGAAAATACTTAAAACATGCAGCAGAATTGCCCAGTGCAGAGCTCATTTTCAGTTCTGCCTCTCAGACTAGCACCTAGAAAAATAATCTCATGTAGTGTTTCCTAAAAATGCCACCCGCAGGTTTTTAAGAATGCTGAACACTCATTCTGCACGCTAGGCGGACTTGGTGAAAGTGGATCCATTCGGTGAACAGCCGGCAGAGTTGCTAATGATGAAAATAAAAAAATGGGAGTATATTGTATCACACAGCTCCTGACACGAGCAGTGCTCCCGTATAAAAACATGAACTTGAAAACTCTGGATTGCAGCCCACCTACAAATCCAAACCTGCCACTAAGGAAACTATGTCCTGTCCTGGGAATTTGCCACACACCAATAATCAAAGCAGTAGACGTTGTCTCATCCTTAGATCACAGCAGCAGCAGCAGAATTATTTATTTTTTTTTTTTTTGAGAAAAATCGAGCAGTGGGAATTCATACAAGCTATGCCCACCAACTCCAACGTTACTACTGTTACAATTCATTTAATCAGAGATACATTTAGCAATGTTAAAACGCAAACAAAAAATGCAGACGAGTTAACACAGACTAGAGGCAGCCTATGCTTCCTGGAGGAAGATAATGATGTCTGCGGACTCTGGATAACAGTCTTTCATTAGGTTATGGCTTGAACGTTGTATTTTTTACCTGAAAAAACTACTCTTTTTGCCATTTCTCACATACTGAAGAGACCACTAGCCAAGAAACCCAAGAGAAAAAAAAGCCCCACGGATGACCGATCAACACCCTGCATAGTCAGTCAAGCCATTCATTTCACCATGTACTGTGTGTTCTGCCAGAAAGACAATGACACTAAAGAAAAGATAACACTCAACAATCCATTTTCCTCTCCTCCTCACCAGGACTTGCCGCAAAGGATCCCAAAGCCTGGGTGGTGTTACCTATTGAAGGCAGTGCTTTGCTGTCCACTAAATCCTTCGGTCAAAGGAGGCAGTTTGACACGATACTGACACTCTGTCTCCAATAATGGTACCGAAGAAAAGTTATCTTGGGGAAAGTGACTACATGGGCAAGTTTAATACGCGTGCTGTAGTTGCAGGACTGGGGGCAGGACACTGACCACCACTTCTAAACCTCGCAGGAGGAACAACACGACTGTTGATAGCTGTAAGTAGCCCTGACCTCAGATTTACACCTCATCGGCAAGACAGCACGTTCATGAACGCGATGTCCCCCAGCGCAAAGGCTGGGAAAGAGACTCCCAAGGAATGAGCTCGGTTGCCAGTTTTTGCTGCAGAGCTGTACTTTTCGTTTGGAAGCTTGCCCAGCAAGCACTGACAAAGCCAATCCCAGATTATCTTCTGAAATCTAACAGCGTACGGGAGCTTTTAGGGCACACCACAGAGGATGTCAAATTACCTATCGGCCAACGCCAAGAAACATATCTTTGACACAGCGGGCTTCCACTTACCATATGCCTAAATCCTTGTTACTGTTTAGTATCCAGTGCAGGGCAGCGTCAAACTTCTGTGGGGAACTACTAGTTACATTCTGTTCAGAAGAATCCATAAGAAGATTAGTTCTCCATTCATTTAAAATACCAAATAACATTATTTTGTAACAGGAGTGAGAGAATTCATTCCGTATGATCTGTCCCTAGGTTAATTCTTATCATAATTCTGCAAAATGGAGGAAGGAGAACTAAATCTGAAGGTCTGTCTGGACTAAAGTCTTCTGACTACAGTAGATGATGCATGAAGCACTTGGTGAAATAACACTATCCCAGACTGTTAAGACTAACCACTAAATACAACATAATCTTACTGACAGTTTACCATGAAAGAAATGGAATGCTAGATCAAAGCAGTCTGTCTTCTGACACTTTGGGATATAGAAAAATCCTTCTTCTGCCCAGCCCTCAATCCAGGGAAATTTCTGGTTTCAGAAGACTGATGACTCCGGTGAAACAACAAACCATTAAGTTAGATTTACAGGGGCTGAATCAGAGATGTAGGAGAAGATTATTTTCAAAAGAACTGCTGAGAACAGGACTGGCCAAAGGGGAAGCCAGAGATATGGGAACGAATCAAAACAGGATGGGGAAGTAAAACAGATGGTGAATTGCCTTAGTATCTATTATTTATTGCCTTATAAGAGACTAAGCACTATGTTATAACAATAGCTGTTCACAGCCTACTCACCACCACGTGATCCCTCGCTTCACTAACCCAAACGCATTTGCTTTTTAGATTCTCAGGGTTTCCGCATTCAAAATTACCTGGTAAAAAAGTCAGAAAGAAATAATGTTTTGAAAAAAAGCCCTTGATCAGTTCAGAAATACACTGAACTGTCTGGAAATGCTATCCTTTAAAATCGCCTATAGCTCTGGGCAAAATGATTACAAGGTAAGATTTATACCGTAGGCAGATAAGATTATGACTATTAATAAAATGCTCAGGCACTGCATATAGGTTGGGTAAGGGCAATCAAACCTCATGCTTCAGTGTGTGAGCTACTCAACACAGAACGGGGGTGGGGTGGGGCGAGAAACACTGTTTCCCCCCCTGGCAGAGTACATAACCACCTTTCCGGCCTGACACCCTGCAGAGGGGCTCCTCCTCGTCAGGTATCACAGACTGTGGTTTTGGAGTTAATGATCAGCATTCCAAATGCTTCTAGGGAGCCTAAATCGCAGCTCTACTCTTTACCCAGGCAGAGAAATGCTGGCGAGGAACTAAATCTTCTAAATCTTGCTTCACAAAGTTGACTAAACAAATGTGCTGAGAGACTGTGGAAACCTGGTGGAAATTCTGCAGCTGCCAAAGCCTGATTTGAAAAGATTTAGACATTCTGTGAAGCTTAAGTATCTAAAGGCTTCAGTCTTGTTGAGGTCTGAAATCTAGAAAACAGAACTTAGGCACTTTTACTGATTAACACTGCTATACATCTTGCTGAGCAAGTTTCTGCTCATACACTGAAATTTCTAGCTGCCTCCTCCACCACAAAATACTAGTTACGGACCAGATTTCTCATACATAATAGAGCCTGGCTGAACTAATGCGCTCTGCTAGCTCCTCAGCTAAGACAGCTTGGCTTACTCTGTACTGGGAAAAAACTGAGAGCACTACATAATCAGCCGCCCCATTTCAGCGGAGAGCTGGCAATTTCTTAAGTCACTTTGACTTTATTTGTAAGAACACATCAGCTTACACTTACTGGCTCTGAGTGTCTTGAAGACAATCTCAAGATGCTGGTAGAAAAGAACCATAAAACTGAATTTTTCTACCTCAAACTCCCAATATATCAAGTGTAAATAAGGACCACTCCGCAAGAGCACAGTGATACGAGTGCATTAGCTAAGCACTATTCAGAATAAAAATAAACACATCTTTTTCTGTTTTTCTATTACCTGACTTTCTCTGAGCTCTTCAAGTGGAACTGACTGTTCCATAAGCTACTCTCTTCCAACTGAGGTTAAAAACATCCAGACAGCTGGGAGAGGCAGTTTGCTGAATGCTACTAAGTTTTTTATCACAACAATTGGAACTTACCAGCTTGTACGGACAAGTAGTTATACAGCTCGTGCAGCACATTCATTATTACGTCCTTCTGTTTAGCTTGACAGAACTGAAAGTCAGAAACAGGTAACACACATGAACAGACCAGCAGCAACAGGACAGCAGTCAGACTAGCTAAAAATACCAAACCCAAATACCAGCAGTGGGGTTTGGCTCAGTCACGCACCACTAGTTCAAATTAAACTTACCCACCGCAAACAGCTACAGTTTCTGAGTCAAAACCAAGCTAGGGCACCCCCCAAAAGCGCCACTGATGCCCACAGCCCAGGCTGCACCTCCAGACAACCCCTCTGACTGACCACGGAGGGGATTCTTTGCCTCCAGAACATCACAGGAGACTTAACCGTAACTCTAATCCAAAACGAAATTGTCTCTCTCCTAATACTACAGGATGATAAAAGAAACCGGGCTGTACAGACGTTTTATCTTGGAGTTCAGGGAATTAGCTGGATTAAATCTTGTATTGTTAAAGCCGAACACAGCTTTATTGCAAACCAATATCACTTCTGTTACAACTATTAAAGAAACTGATTCACATAATTGGGAATTTAAATTTTTTATCTTTCGGAGTCTCGTATACAGTCCTAATTTAATCTGGCCCATTAATTCCAACTCATCAAGCCACATTTTTTCTGTAAGACGATAGAACTAATTATTTTACAGTGATACTGATATTGTTGCAAGTTACCTAGAATAATTACTCTTCTGAGAGAATCCCCCATCCACAATACTTGAAGATAAATAAATATATGCTTACATCATCCGTTCTTTTGTCACAATCCACAGGCAAGAGATTAACTGTGAGAGAGAAGGGGAGGGTGAGTTAGCCGGCTGCAAAACAAGAGCTTTGATCAAGAAAGCAATTAGCTTTTTAAAAGAAGGCTCTGCTTTAAAGGCTGATTCTGCTATTCCTAATCTCACTCTACGCGGTACCTTGCTATGCAAATAACGCATTCAAAGCGCTGCTCTGGTAGGCAGCACTGAAAGCAAAACAAATAAAATGGGCACAAGTGCTGAATTCTGTTCAGCTGGAAAGTAAAAACTGAACGTTTCAACAGCTCCTGTTTAAGTAGATGTTTCACGCTCTTTAACTATCCCCTGCTTCACACTGATCTTTTACAATCTAGCAATGCCACTTGCTGCACGCCACGGTCACCTGAAATATCATGGCGATAACAGGGATTTAAATCAAGCCTCCTCAAGGCAAAAGCAGAGGATTTATTTTATTTGGAGCTGTGAGCCCTGCAGATGATGGCCTCTGGTTAACAGCTCCCTCCCGCCCCGACAATTGGATCCACACCGGCCACCGGTCCACCATGCAGTACTTTCTAGCGATCTTAACTCCCCGACAATTCAAAGAATTTGCAGCTGTGCTGCAAGATTTCTTGCTTCAAAATGCCACGGGTTTCAAAAATGTCTAACGAAGTTGTAAAGGGTGCATCAGAAATTCAGTGACATTGGACAGTTTTATCCCGACTTTGAGAAAGGAGGAAACAGCTTCCCCAGCCCATGCACAGCGCACAGACACCTACGGGCACCGTGTACCGAGTTTAAGGACTTTTCACCTTCCCAACCACATCCCAAACCTCCTCTTCTTTCAGTTCAAAGCCATGAGATGACAACATTTCCACCTGTTCTAGCTGGGGAACTCTGCTTTGAAAACCAGCTGATGGGGAAGCCCCTTTTTATTTCTCATCAAAGCTCTGCCACGCTTGAAGTACCAATTCAACCGCCGCACTTCGCACGTGGCCAGGATAAAGGCCACGGAGGGCTGTGCTGTGCCGGGGCTAACAGTAAAAACACACAACGGGCAATTACACAGACGTTATGTTACACAATGGACAATCATGAAATACATCCTTGGCCTAGCAGGAATGTCACTCTCCATAAAACCCATGATTTTGAAGAAGCGAAGGCCAAATTCAGTTGAAAAAAAAGCACACACTTGGCTTAACTTTCCATGACTAACAAGGTTTCCCATGGGCAAGGGGAGATGGAAATGGGGCCAGAAACGGAGACGTTATGGCAATGAGGATGATAAATGCGATGGCAGTAATAAAGGCAAAGAGGAAAAGGAAGGTAAAGAATAAAGCTTAAAAGCAGGATGAAATCAGCGCACGTACAGTTCTCCTCTCTCTTGTCAAGCCAGCCTGACCCCATCATCTTCACCATGAGGATGCCCAGGAAAATCAGCAGCAGCACAAAGCTGGCGAGGCAAAGGAACTGGGAGAGGTAGTACTCGAGGCCTTTGGCCTTTCCCTCCGTCTGCTGCTTGGGGGTCGACCGCAACAAGCGAGGGCGGGAGGTCACTCCCTGTCCTGCTCCCGACCTGTCCCACCAGCTCCCCGAGGTCAGCCCCGCATCGCCTGCAGCCCTCCACGGGAACCGCCGGATCAGGCCCCCCCCCCACCCGCTGGGGTTCAGCTCCCTGTCCGCCTCCTTCCGAGCACTGGAAGCCAAATCCTCTTTCCCTCTCCCAAAGCGGTGACTCAAGCCCCCATGTCCCCCCGAGGCGCCCCAGTGGGTGCTGGGTGTCACCTCGCTTTCCCGCCGCCACAAGCTGTTAGAGGGGAGCCCCTTCCTCTCCCCTGCTGTCTCCCACTGGGCCCGGGAGCTCTGCCCCCCAGTTCCTCCTCCCGACGTGCCCCAGTAGCTCCTGGATTTCAGAGGCCCGCTCTCATCGCTGGGAAGGGGTTTGGGGCCGAGCCCCGCACTCCTGCCTGCGGAGGTACCCCAGGAGGACGCGGAGCTCAGCCCCCCGACCCCATCCAGGGATGTCCCCGACGCAGACCTGACGCCAAACCCCCCACTTCTCTCTGCGGACGGGCTCCACTGGGACGTGGTGCTCGACCCCCGAAACCTGTCCAGGGATGGCCTCAACCCAGTGCCCAGCCCCCCACTTCTCTCTGCTGACGTGTCCCACTGCAACGAGGAGCCTGCGCCCCGAAACCCATCCCGGGATGGCTCCAGCCCGGCGCTGAGCTCTGAGCTCCTCTCGCTAAACGTGTTCCACTGGGCCGTGGAGCTCAGCCCCCCGAACCCATCCGGGGACGCCCCCAACCCAGCGCTGAGCCCCCTGCTGCGCCCTGCAGATGCGCCCCACTGCGAAGGGGTGCTCAGCCCCCCAAGCCCATCCAGGGACGCCCCCAGCCCGGCCCCTCCACCTCTCTCCACAGACGTCCCCCACTGCGCTGAGGTGCTGAGCCCCCCAAAGCTGTCCCGGGACAGGCCTCCCTCGGCGCCGGTGCCCAGGCCTCCGCCGCGGCCCGGGGGGGACCCGCGGGAGTCCCCCCAGGCCAGCCCGCCACCCTCCCCAGACGTCCCCCAGCGGGACGCGGGCTGTTGTCCCCCTCCTTCCTCATCCTCTTCCTCCTCATCCTCCTCCTCATCCTCCTCCTCCTCCTCACTGTCGCGGGCGGCCCCGACGGCGCTGAGGTCGAAGCCGGCGCGCTGCCGCGAAGGCGAGGCCTGCTGCGGCCTGGCGGGGGTGCGGCCCGGGCTGGGCGGCGCGCCGCGGCCCCTGCGCTTGGCCGCCGCCACCTCGGCTCGCAGGCAGCCCAGCTTCTTAATGTAGACCTTGCGGGTGGTGGCGGTGATGGGCCCCGGCCGGTAACCGAGCGCGATCAGCTCCTTCCGGAGCTCCGCGTCTGTCAGCTCCGCCATGGCCGCGGCGCTGACACCAGGCCCCGCCGGAAGCGCTCCGCGAGTAGGGAAGCGCGGCCGCCATCTTGGGAGGGGCCCGCCGCACGGGCGCGGGCCGCCATCTTGGGAAGGGCAAACGCGGCGCTAAGGCGCCATGTTGATACGGGAGCCGAGGAGTAAGCGCCATATTGAGAAGGTCGAGGGTAAAGCGCGGCTTCCCGGACCCCGTTCCCGCCATCTTGTGAAGGCAGGCTGGCTGCTTCCGCCATGTTGGGGAGGTCCGCGGCCCTCGCAGAGGGGCAATGGTGTCGGGCGAGAGCTGTTGCTCATCTCAGGAAAGAGGAAAGGGAGAGAAATGGAGAAAGCGAAGGGCAAAAGCACCCGCAGCATCTGGGGCCAGCCAGTGTCACTGCCCCATCGCTCTGTGGGACCCCATTCGGGAGCAAGCAGGAGGGTTGAGCACCTCTCACCTCACCCTAACCAAGCTACACCGATGTGCTGACACCTTTAGGGGCATTTATGAGGAGAAAGAAGTGTCTTTCCCACCCCCACCCCCCAACACACACACGTTTTCCTCAGCCCTGTCACCGCTGCCAAGTTACAGTTGTTTAACTGGCACCAATCAAGCAGGCTGGAGCTTTGCCACCGCTTTCGGCAGGATCAGGATAAGGGTCCTCAGGATGTTTGCCGGGGAAGGAGGTTCCCTGCATACTTTGCAGCCTAAAAAGGCAAAAGCAGGCATTGACTTGAAAATTTATTTTGGCAAGGCAGTGATGTACAGTAATTGCTTTTTCCTGCTGCCGCCTATAAAGAAAGTAATGAAAGCAGCTGAAATACTGTGGCGTAATATCAGAATTTAATTAAAGATAATGAAAAAGTAGTGATGAATGCGTGCAGACTGTCTGTGCATCGCCGTTTTTATGATTGACACATGATACCGGAGTGGTGGAAACTTCATGGTCCCTCAGGAGCGGGACCTGCAGAAAGTGGGAGCCAGAGGGGTCTCCGGGAAAGCTCAGCGTGGATCCACCCCACCGCTTGCTACCATGAGGCTGGAAATGCTAAACTGTGCCTTCATGGCATAAAAACTTCTTTAGGGATACCCCTCCTTTCACGCTTACTTTGCTGCTGTGCCCTTCTTGTTTAGGCCACCAGACAAAGCTCGCCTCGCTTCGCAAGAAAGCAGCAACAAGATGCTGAGATTTGTTAATCTGGTTAGCAACAACAAATATATACTTCGTAGAGGCCAGGGAGCCCGTTAAAAGAGCATACTCAGTTCCGATGGGAAGTGTGAATGTGCTAAGCCAAGCCTCCCCTGCTCACTAACTGGAAAGCACGACTGACAGCTAATAATTTAAAGCCATGTCTAATGTGAATACAGAATTAGAATTTGCTCTTAGTACACAGTTGCTATAAGCTCACAGCTTTCAGTTTGGAGAAGCTCTGCCTAGACATGCAGATGTATGCTGGCGTCTAAGCCTGAGCTCATACAAGCCCATGAATGAAGTGAACTCCTCTTGCTTTGGAGAAAAGGAACAACAGCAAAAAAAAAACAAACAAAAAACCCAAACAAACAGCCCAGCTCACCCTTTTCAACTTCTTGTATTTCTGGGGGTCAGGGAAGTTACACCAGGACAGAGTTTGGCCCAGCAGCCTCAGTGCATGAGCTTCAGAGGGGAGAACATAGGAGTGAGTGGTGGTGGAGAACTGGAAGGCTGGGGAAAAGCTGCAATTCCTTTGCAGAAGGGAGGCTGGTGGTGCCGATGTTCAGCAGGAACAGATGCCTCTTCTTTGTGGAGGGAAATCCACGGCCCCTGTCCCTTTCTCCCTAGAAAGAGAACCCTTGGGAGCATCCCTGCCTTCCCTGGGAAGGTATCTGGACACCTTGGAGAAGCCAACAGAAGACAGCCCTCTGTCTCTCAGACATGACAGAGCCTATATCCCCATGGACAGTCCCCTATTTGTTCCCGTCCTCCTCTCCACAGTGTTGCTGGTGAGGCTGGTGATGGATTTTCTGCCTTTTGCAGCCCCTTTGTCATCCTCACAGCTCTGGGCAGCGGCAAAGGCTGCTGGGGCGAGCACAGGCCTGCTGATGCTGCAGATGGGCTGTGATGCTCAGAGATGCTCAACTGTGAAAAGCCAGTTTCCAAGCCCACGGCGTAGCTCTTAAATATCTTGGCTGTAAATATCCTGAGCTGGATGTGGGAAGATGGGACAGTGAGGAGGGGACAGCCTCCACCTTCCCTGCTAGTTCAGAAGCTGCCTTAGACCTACTGGCAGTGACTCAGATATCAAACGAGAAGAGCAGGCGTGCCATGCCGTCTGCTTCTCCTCTGGAAGTATGAAGACAAGACTGGTGTAAGCAGAGGGGAAGAAATAGATCTGCACCATCTTCATAAGGTGCCTGAAGGGGGGAGCGTGCTGCACCCCGAAAAACATGGGCAGCAGATGAACCCTTCCACCCCTGATTGACGGGCTGCTGGAAAAAACCCGCCATCCCACCCCCTCGTCTTATCCCATGGCATTTGGACGACAGTCCTGCATATGTCACTGGGGAAGTGTCAAATCTTACTTAGGAGCCGACTGTGCCGATTTAACACCCTGTCACTCACAGCCACGGCACAGGTGTGACCCAAGAACACTGCTTCTCATCCTCCTGATCGTATGTCACGTCCTCAGCCTGCTGAGCTTCTTATTAGGTTAAAAAGTCAGTGCCGATTTCATTCTTTTCTCTCCCTGTTCTCCTTTCCCTGCTTCTTTCCCCCAACCACGCGCCTGCTCATCCTGCCACAACACTCTTGTCTGGTTTCTGGAGCAGGAAGATCTTCCTACCTGCTTGCAGGCATGGAGCTCGGTGCCGCTGGCTGCCAGAGCAGCCTTCCAAAGCACTGGAGATACAGATCTGTCCTGCAACGGGGAGACCACTTTCCCTCTTAACAAGAGCTATAGCCCTGACAGTGGGAGTCATGCCTGGGCTCCATCCATCTTCTCCTTCCAGCAGAAGAGCGTCTGCTTCTTTCCCACCACTCAGGCCCCTGCGTGGGGAAGGAATTTAATTCCAAAAGCTGAAGGCCCCCTTGTACTTCGTTGTGTATTTGGACGGCAACAGTTGTTGCTACAGGACAGCACGGGGGGGTCGTATGGTCACTGTCACAACCAGCCATACATCCCTGAGCTCATTTATCGCTGGGTCAACTGGGAAGAGCCATTGGCAGAACCAGTGGCCAGGGTAAAAGCAGGCTTTTGCTGCTGCAGCTCGTCTGGGTCCAAGCGTTAAGAGGAGGGGGAGATATCCCTGCGAAGTCACATTGGTGGATCTCCTCATGGAAATATCTGCAGCATCAGCCTCACCATCACTCTGGTGGGAAAGGGTCCAGGAAGCAAATCCAAGAGGCTCACATTTACTTTTTCTCGCTGCCACTGGGAAACTTTCCTTCCTCGATGGCACAGGGGACCGATCAGCCTGGAAAACGACTTGAGTGAAAGAGCTGAACAAAACGGCATGCTAGGGAGACAACTCTGACCTGCCGCTGAGCTTATGTAGGGTTTTTAGGAGCAGTTTGTTCCTCAAGGGGAAATTTTCCTTGTTTTCCTACAGCTGGGCAAAATTAAACCTGGGATAAAGGTCTGGGTCTTTCAGAAATAACAAGTCAACACGCCCCCTTTGAAGCAAAGGCTTTTGCCTCTGATCTTGCTGGGCGCTGGTGTCAATGTGATGCAGCTCTGCTGGTGATTTCCATGCTAGATCTTCCATGGCTATCACTCCACTGCAGACGGATCTGCACTAGCTGAGCTCCTATAGCCCAGCAATACATGCAGTCGCTTTCACTTTCAGCCTAATGGAATGTATTATTTTCTATCTTCCTCCCGCTCAGACTCATTTATAGTAATTTCATAGCTCAACCTGCCTCAGCAATAATCCCTGCAAACTTTGAGTTACACTGAGCTGATCAGTCCACGGACTAGAAGTGTGCCTTTGAATCAAATGTTAAAGCTGGAATCTGTTCCATGTATACACCGAGAGATTTCTTTTCTCCCAAGGGATGGCTTGCAGCAGAGAACGTACCAGGAGAGTTGTTCTAGCACAAACACAGCTATTTAAATGAGGCACAGTGAGAACAGAAATTGTGTTAGGTTGGGAGGATAAAATTGGACTGAAATTGGATATATTCACATACATACCATTGCTCTCATCTGTCCTCACTTTACATATGTTGGATTTCCTGCCAATATAAAGGAGCAGCTCTAAAATAAACCAAAGGTATGTAAATGGAGAGCAGTATGTTCCCGTGGAATTACGATTTCACCTCTAGGTTTGTTTGAGAGACAGAAATAAGGCCAGAGCTCTGTGTTGTTTTGCACACGCTGTGCCTGTTCGCATCATAGTGATGGGAGAGATGCTCCCCACAAAATTATTTGGATTTATATTGCCTGGGTGAGTAAGAAGGCGTTAAGGGCGCAGGCAGGAACTGCAAATCAGGGCTCCTGCTTTCTCCTAGCAGTGTGGGAGAGAGTGTCCTCCCACGTCCAGAGCAGGGAGCCTGGTTAGGGACACCCAGGTCACCCACCCAACATTCCTCAGTGTACACTTGTGTCACTGGTTTGGCTAGGAGATCCAGTAAATATTTGCCTCAGTTTCCCCGCATTGCCAAAAGGGAGAGCTGAAACTCGTTAGCCCACAAAGATTAATTACTCTGGCTTTACAACATGCTTTGCACTGCTTAGAAGGACGGTGATGTTCTCTAGAACTGGAAACCCTCCCTCTCTTCTTTCCCACACTCGCTGCTTGCCATCTGGCTGAGAGGCATGCAGAACAGGCGACACAAATCCTCCATTTAATTATACTGCGCATTTTATTATCTCACCTCAGATTTTGTTGTTAATCTCTTTTACAGATTTCGTTTACATAAGTGGAGTCTTTTAGCTTCAGCAAGCTACAGTGCTTTCCCTTCTGATTCTGCAGATATCAGTCAGCTAAAAAGAAAAGAAAGGCAAGAACAAGTGTCCTTAAATTTGTCATTCAGTCTTTCCTAGGCTTTATCTACCATTTCCTTCTCCTCAGCTCCCCAGCTAAAAAGCTAGAAGGCAAACTCCCACAGGGACAGCGAGGACCCTCTGGTTTGGGACACTTAAGTGCAGGTAACGCAAAGGTCCAGAGCCAACACTCGTGAGACCCATTCCACCACTCCTCAAGTCTGCAGGCAGGAAGAGCTGCATAACTTACTGCCCCTGGGTATTTTCTGTTTCATTCCTATACGCTAAAAGCCAAGCCTAGAGCTGGATTTATTAGCACTCAACACCTTGAATTGCAGCTAATTCTAGCTGTAATTAAGTGTTAGTGTTAAGCCCCTGTGCAGGGAGCAAGATGTTCAGATCCGACTGCAGGTGCTGAGCTGCCTCGCAGGTGTAGCTTGCGTTATCAGCTCTGTTGGAAATTGCACCCTGAAGACTGAGGACTTTTCGGGAGGAGTAGGGAAGTGGCGAGCAGTGCCAAGGAGAGCTGCTGGGAAGTGTTGCAGTGCTGCTAACAGTCAATATCAGCTCTAGGGCACAGACAGCACCCTAAGAGAGTGAATAACCTTCCCAGAAGAGTGTGTACATGAGAGCGGGTGGGGTATCTGAGGACTCTGTAAAGTGAGCAAACACGACACAAAAGCCCTTCTGAGAAATATAAATATCTTCAAGATGATAAGCTGGTGAGAGGAGGGAAAGGCAGAATTCCCAAGGCAGAAATCAACCTCCTGACAGTACCGTCTGGGGTGTCCTGTAACGTCTCTGCTAGCAGTTTCTCCAGGACATCTTGGTATTTTTCCAGCTGCCTTGGGGTGAGCCACATCCCAGCTCTGACAGGATCAGCTAGCTGTGGAGGAAGCCAGAAAAGTCAAGGGAAAGCTGAGGAGAGCGGAGGGAGGCAGGCTGGGGTGCTTTGACCCCACTTTGCTCAGGTCAGTAGAGGATCTGGGGCTGATCTGAAGGAATGAGGATGATCCTTATACGGGGAAAGGAAACATTTTGAAGTCAATGCAATTTTGTGCTGTTCAGGGTGCCAAAGTTTTCATGCATTGGATCATCTATGGGCTGACTCAGAAACACAGATAAAGGTACCTCCTGGCAACAGAGACTATGAAGAAGAAAATAATTTCTGAACCTTATAATCCTCCACTATCTCACACCTTGACCCTTCAAGCCATCAGCTTTACTGATGCTGGTGAAGCACCCTGCCTTAGTAAAGACTGAGGACGAGGCATCATCCCGCCTCCAGACTGACTGATTTTGAGCCAGCTGTAGCTCAGATGTACCCAAAGTAAATAGAGTTGTTCCAGCCATGGCTGGAGGCACAGGAGGGCTTGTGGTTGCAGCGGGGAGGGGTGTTAGACGCTGGGATGTGCCATTTATTTAATGCTTTGAACTGTGAATCCTTGCTGTTTAAATCCTATTATTGATTGTTGGTGCACCACATTTGCAGGAGTAGTTGCACACTAACCTGTGTCTTGGCCAAATTCCAGTCTAGCCAGTCCTCCTGCCTGTCCCGCTCAGTCTCTCCCGCAGTTTGGGGTGGACCTACTGCTCCTTTTGCTGGCAGAGAGAATGGCCGAGCTCACCGCAGGAGTGGCTGCACGGACCGGGCAAAGAGTTCCCTGTGTTCAAGTGGAAAAGCACAATTTTCAGACTTGGGTAACCAGGTAAACATGCCTTTGAGGGCTTAGACTGGCACTTTAATCCCTAAAATTGGCAATTTTCTGCTCTGTATACAGACTTCGAGGGGGTGCAGCTGTATGGACCCAAGTTTATAAATAAGGTCTTGCCAGTGCAGAGGACTGTGAGATCGGGGGTGACACCAGACAGCTAATCTGGAGCTGGGTGACAAAGTGACAAGTTAAACCCAGAGCTGAAGCAGAGCTGCAAATTCCTGCCTCGCAGTTGGCTGGTGTTCAATGAACGGCAAAGACAGACCTCATGTTGTTTCCATCCTCCTAAGGGAGAAGCCAGGTGGGTCTGGGGGGTGACCAAGCTGCTGAATGTCCAAGATAATTTATAGGATGGAGGTAAAGCCTTTCTCTGATGCAACCTTGCTCAGCTGCCTGGCAGGGCTGCCAGGAGATGGACGATACTCCTTTATATTTGACTGTGAGCTCCTGGTAACACCCACTGTCTTCTCACACAGCACCACCAAACACTCTGCAGTAGCCAGGCCCTGTGGGCTAACTCCTGGGCTACTTGTCCCCCTGTGTGTCCTCATGGGCTCCTCAGAGTCGCATGGTTCACCATACCTGGATGGTCCTGACCTTGTTGACATCTGTACCAAACTGCTCAGAGGAGCCTTTCTCTTCCAGCTGCTGCAGTAAGGCTAGAGATATTTTTTTTCCGCGCTCCTTTGTTCCTCTTGTTCTCCTGAAATCTCCCAGCTGAGAGCAGATGGGGCAGTGATGCTGGGACACAGCACTGCACGGGTACCAAACCTGCTGTGCACCATATCGACAGCGTGATGCCCAGCAGCCGGGAAGGAGCCTGTGGAGCTGGACACAAAGCCAGAGGGATTGGGGGTCTGACCGCTGCCAGCAGCCAATACAGCATCCTTCCTCAGGGCCACAGCTCACCAGCAAGGGACCCATCAACCGTGGTGGTCAGGGCTTCGGGGACTGTAATTCTGACGCCGCAAAGTTGGGTGTGAGGTCAGGTTACAGGATCGCATGTAAAGACCTGTAGCAAACATGACACTGGTAGACAACTCCTTTGAACTGTGCAAGACAACACCATCAGCAGGACACGGTAGCCAAGTAAACTGACCTTACAGAGCTGTTCCAGAGCCTCGTCCTGGCTCTGCTCTGTAGCAGCAGCAACGAAGTTCAAGAAAAGCCTGCACAGCCTCACTGCAAATGGAGAGCTCTGCGCAGACATTATGCAGTAACCAGCCTTTCTTGCAGGTCTGTGATGTCAGCCTTTTCCCATCTGTGGGGCTAAACTTGGCTTCTGGACCCTCCCTTTCTTCCCAGCCCAAAGAGAAAAGCCAAAGTTGCTTTGGGATATGACAAACGTGTCAGGACACATAAAATGCAGCAAAGGCTGTGCTCAGTGTCAAACTGACTGCTTGCTGTGCACTTTCTTTGGTTTGAATGTGTGCTCAGAGGAGGAGAGGCAGCCTTTGGAAGGCTGATTTCACCCACATACATTCAGAAGACCCTCAATCACTAGCAGACACGCAGCTACAAGAGTTGTGGTGTATGAACAATTGATCTGGGGACCGTGCGTGGGTCTCATCATCATCATCAAGGAGGCTGAAGGATGACTGTACTCCCCACAAAAGGCAATTGCTATCCAGCAAGTAGATAGGTGTTGGAAACAAGATTTCTCCCCAGTATGAATGGGTTGTGTCATGCGGGGGAAGCTCACTTTGGCTGTGTTTAAGAAGATGCAGTCTCTGAGGCTGCCTGCCTGACACCTTTCAACAGTATTAGTTTCACATCAAAAGAAAAAAAAACATTCTCCTCTTTGCACATCCCAGTGGTGACAACCATCTGGAGGATGGTTAATTATTTGTTACAACAAAAAGACCCATCAGTATGGTGATGGGAGGCTGCAGCTTCTTTATAAAAATTACAGCCACTAGCATGGAGGAAAGAAAAACGAGACCCACAAGTCGAAGATGATAGCCCTTCACAGGTCTTTTAGTTCTTACGTAAAGGAGCCCAGGCTCTCCTTTTCTAGTCTCACATCTTAAAAGTTGTCTCTGCCCTCTCCCATAGCCCTTAGCTTTGGGAAGAGCGAGGGACTGCTGCTATCATCGTATCTCCTCTTTGAACAGAAGGGGCAGCTGATGGGAACAACAGCGGCACGGTGTGCCCTGCCAGAGCTTGGGGGATGAGGGAGGAAGAAACACTTTCCCCGGTTTATTCAGGGCTCCAGCCCCTGCAGGACATTTCTTATGGGTTACCTCCTGCATCTTCTGGAAGTTGCTCTGGGTGAAAAAGGGCACAAAGCCTTCAGTTTGTTCAGCCAGCATGGACACCACGTACACCAAGAGCAAACTGGCTGGCGCTGCCTTTGAAACCATCGTGAGAGCCTGAACAACACAGGAAAGAAGATACCAGGGTGATAGTGGAGAGGGCCATTTGACAAGATATCCCTTTGGCTTTTGATCAGCTGCAATCCAATTTATTCATCAGCTAACTAGAGGTATATTTACTCTTCCAGTTGCTCATGAGCTGAGAATAGAAGTGGCTTGACTGACAATTCTCCTCTCAAATGCTTTTCTGTAAACAGATTTGTTCTCGAGCAATATCTCCAGAGACTTCAAGCCCAGCCCTTCAGCACTGTTAAAGACTCCCTCTGTTCTGCAAGCTTTAGCCCTCCAGCTGTACTGGTTTAAGACCCATGCACATCCAGAGCAAAATGCTCCCATCAATCCCACTGATAGCAAGGGAGACAGAGTGATGCTGCAAGAGAGAAAAACCTTAAGACAGCTGTTTTGTTAAATTTTGTTTTCATATTCCTCACCCGTGAAAACCTTCCTTGATGGACTGAAGCCTTCAGTAAGCCTCACTGGGTCCAAGAGAGCTGGGAAGGGCATTTGCCGGTCCGGCTCTACAAAAACCTAGTATAAAGGGCTTTAAGAACTACCTTTGGAAGTGATTTAACAGCAACTTCACGTCAGAAGAGGACTTACGTAAACATTAAATGTTCTCTTTAAATATTAAAATATTCTCTCTGGACGAATTTAATGAAGTCTGGTCCCACAGCTTAACTACTCCACCTGATTGGAGCCTGATCTTTAATTAGTTTCAGAAACCTCTTGATTTGGATGTTATTGAAAAGACATTGTTAGGTCAGATTTGACCCCTAGATTAGATTTCCCATAAATATCAGCAAGTATTGAACTGAAGACCAGTGGAAGTTAATAAATATTCCCTTTCTGTAGCACTTGCCAGTCACATCTCCCCGCTGCATGCCAGGCCAGGAGAGGGCTGGCGGTGAGTGAAGGCGGCTGTAGCCCCTCTCTCCCCTCCCTTTGGCACTGCTTAGGTGCCATCCCCACCCCTGCCCACCTACACTGGGTCATCAAAGCCATCACTGCACTGGGGCATCACCCTGGGTGACCCAGCTAGAGGCACCATTTGCTGCAGCGATCAAAAGAGGCTTTCTCAGGCTCTCCCCTTGTAATACAACATATTGACACGCGTGTGTGCTGACAACGTGGTGTTATCTCAGTAGCATCAGTCTTTTGTGCCTTTTCATTTATTTTATCACTACAGTAAAATACTGCCATATACAAAGAAATAAACCCAGTCACCTCCTTCATCTATTATTGTTGGTCCCTTTGTGAATTGATTTGCTCCCTCTCCCCCCAGAGGAACACTCCCACACATTACTCCAGTCAAAAAACGTCATTTCTGAATGTCCCTTCCTTATTTTGTAAGCAGGACATGTCTTTCAGACCTGAGATCTCTAGCTCAATGCCTCTCCAGGCAGATATGAGCTTTGTTGTTAGTGAATTTGCTTCCTGGCTACAAAGAGAAAGTACAAAGCAGGAGGATCCCAAGTTCAACATCAGCACAACAAAGTACTGCGGTCGCATGAGGCTGGGTGCAGCGCTGCCCAGTCCTGCTCGCACCTGCGTAAAATGAGGTGAAAAGCCAGTTTGGGGGCAGGAGGGGTGAACATCCACGTAGTCCTGTCGTGAGCATAGTGACAAGACAGTATGCTTATCTACAGACTGTCTTCCAAAAAAATCAAGTAATTACTGTCAATAGGAACTGTCTGTGACTCATTTTCTGTCTGTTCAAAGCAGCTCCTCAAGCGCAGAGGGCACCCAGGTCTCCCCGTGCCTCTGTAGCATGCTTTGGTGTCTGGTGGGTACTCATGACAAGCAGGGAGGCAGGAGCTGGTGGAATCGATGCTCCTATGATGGGGAACGAGCAGAAAGCACTTTTTCCCTTGTTTAAGCATCGATTTTGTTCCCTCCTCCTTGTTAGAGCTCTCTACTGAAACCAACGTGTGCTGGTAACACCGGTGCCTGTCTGAGCACCCATGCTATGCCCACTCCACTGAGCTCACAAGTGGGAGTGCAGACCAAGCACCTACCTGGTGAGCACAGCCATGGGGTGCTGCAGGTCAGACCTCTTCTTGCTCCTGTTCACGCCTGGACGCTCCTGCTGGCTTTCCCACCCTGTGTATAAGCACACAGGCAGTGGTGTCCAACGACTTACCCGTGCAGCTGCCCACGCTCCAGCAGAGCTGGTGAAAAACCCCTGGCCTGCATGGAAACAGGTTTGCCAGACAGGGAACATGGTTATCTGCATTGGATTTTTAAGAGTTTCTCATTTCCAGGAAGACCCCCTTTCCTCCCTCCCCAAGATGGCAGCTGTTCTCGGTGGCTCCCACGGCTGGGCAGGTTCCCTAAGGCAGATGCCTCAGTTTCCCCATCAATAAGATAGAGAAATTCATCTCTCCCAGCTTGTCTTTTTAGATCATGAGCCCTGCAGGATAAAGCTTTTATGATGTGAGTGCACCAGCAGAAAAATAATGCCTGTGTCTTATAATGGAATGCTAGAATGGTTCGGGTTGGAAGGGGCCTTAAAGACCATCTAATTCCCACCCCCTGCCATGGGCAGGGACACCTGCCACCAGCCCAGGTGGTTCCGAGCCCCGTCCAACCTGGTCTTGAACCGTGCCAGGGATGGGGCACCCACAGCTGCTCTGGGAACCCTGTGCCAGCGCCTCACCATTCTCACAGTGAAGGGTTTCGTCCTAATATCTAACCAACATCTGCCCTCTTTTCAGGGTAAAGCCACCCCCCCTTGTCCTGTCACTACATGCCCTTGTAAGAAGTCCCTCCCCAGCTTTCTTGTGGGCCCCTTTAGGTGCTGGAAGGTGCTATAAGGTCTCCCTGGAGCCTTCTCCAGGCTGAACAGCCCCACCTCTGCCAGCCAGTCTCCACGGAGAGGTGCTCCAGCCCTCTGACCACCTGTGTGGCCTCCTCCGGAGTCATTCCAACAGGTCCATGTCCTTCTTGTGCTGGGGCCGCAGGGCAGGATGCAGCACTGCCGGTGGGAGCAGAGGGGGACAATCCCCTCCCTCAACCTGCTGGCCACGCTGCTGGCGACGCAGCCCAGGATTCGGTTGGTTTCTGCGCTGCAAGTGCACGTTGCCGGGTCACGTTGAGCTACTGGTCCACCAACACCCCCAAGCCCTTCTCCTCGGGGCTGCTCCCGATCCGTTCTCCATTCTCTGCCCAGCCTGTCTTTGTGCTTGGCATCGCCCCCACCCACGTGCAGGACCTTGCCCTTGGCCTTGGTGCACTCCACGAGGGTCGCACGAGCCCACCTCCCCAGCCTGTTAGGGTCCCTCTGGCGGCATCCCTTCCCTCCAGCGTGTTGACCACACCATTTAGCTCGGTGTCACAGTGAACTGGCCGAGGGTGCGCTCGATCCCACTGACCGTGTCGCTGGCAAAGGTGTTGAACAGCGCTGGTCCCAGTACGGACCCTGAGGAACACCACTCGCCACTGGTCTGTGCTTGGCCATGGCACAGCTCTTCTGAGCACGACCATCCAGCCAATTCCTCACCCACCGAGTGGTCCATCCATCAAACTCATCTCTCTGCAGCTTAGAGACAAGGATGTCAAGTGGGACAGCGTCCAATGCTTTGCACAAGTCTGGGTGGATGACACCAGTTGCTCTTCCCTCGTCCACCAGCGCTGTAACCCCATTGTAGGAGGCCACCAGGTTTGTCAGGCACGATTTGCCCTTCGTGAAGCCACGCTGGCTGTCACCAGTCACCTCCTTATTTTCCGTGTGCCTTGGCACAGTTTCCAGGAGGATCTGCTCCATGGTCCTGCTGGGCACAGAGGTGAGACTGACCAGCCTGTAGTTCCCTGGGTCTTCCTTTTTTCCCTTTTCAAAAATGGGGGTTACATTTCCCCTTTTCCAGTCAGCGAGAGCTTCACTGGGCTGCCACGACTTGTCAGTTACGAGGGATATCTTAATTACGGTGTCTTAATTATATTTCTACTGCAATGTGGACAAATCATGATAATAACAATGTTGCCACAAAATAAGCAAAATGCAGAATGACGTTTGACACACCTTCATTACAAAACCCATAGATTTATAGCAATAAATCCCCTGGAAGGATCTAGAGCTAATATATAAATTAGAGCTAGAGCTATAATAAATAAAAATATAGATACTAAATCTATCACCAAAGAGCTTTATAAACTGAGTAGACAAGTGGGGAGTTATCAAAGCAGTCCAGGGGATTTATCTGGCCATTTTGAGTCTTCACATGGCCCCTTTTACCAGCCCATTTTACCATCATAACTGAGCATCTCTCAGCCCTGGACGCACCAATCCGCCTCAGGGACACGGACCTGCGCAGTGACATCTTTCTCCAGACAAACGAGGTGCAGAGAGAGCGAGTGACTTGTGTAAGATCTCGTCTTTGCTCTCCCAAGAGCATCAAACAGGCACCGGTGCTGGAGGGTTTGGGATCAGGCCAGAAACGTCCTGGTGCTTTTCACAGACGAGTGGCGACACGCGAGGAAACCCAAGAGCAACCAGGCGAGATGCAAGAGCAAAAAATGAGTCGGGGAAGCGATGAAATCCTCCTGCATCAAATGGCTTTACGGGGTATTATAGCAAGGGTGTGCAGCGGCGTTCCTGCCCGGCTGGTTGCGAGTTAAGCACTAGCACTATTTGCCGAAACCGAGGGGGGAAGCACTATTTCCCAAGCCTGTGAAATGACTTTTCTCACCCAGCTCCATCACAGCTAGTCAATACAACGTGTACACACTGCGCTGCGCGTTGGCCCTCACAAGGGACTTGCTGCTGTCACTGCAGGCAATAATGTTCAGTTTGGACCAGAGCCCTCCTTAAAAAACGTGGCAGTCACTAGGATGCTTCCCAAATCCCTGCGCGTCTACTGCGGCTTATCACCAGGCAGCGAAGTGGTCCTGGCTATAAAACTTCCAGACAGGTCAACACAGTTTTTCTCCCTGGGACCACGTGTGTGTGTGCTGGTGGAAGGGACATTACATGACAGGTGATTTCCCACCCCCACCCCTTCGCTAAAGAATTTCTGCAAAGCCCATTTGACACCGGTTCTCATTTTAATTGACTTTTCCAGGTCTTTTTTGCATGGTTATGATGGATGCAGCTGACGAGTCAGCAGATGGTGTTGGGAAGTGACAAATTAATTACCAAGAAAGGTCACTTTTTCAAAGCACTAAACTTTCCCATGTCTTGTCCCCTTTTACCTCAAAAATGTGGCTGGCTGGCAGGTTTCCCATCCATCTGCGATGAAGCTTTCGGCACTGGAAAGGACAACCTTTAAAATAAAAAGAGGAGAGGAAAATTAATCATATCTGTATTAGCTGCATGCTGTCTGCCAGGTTCATCTCTTAATTATGCAAGAGTACTCAAAAAAGAAAAGGAAACAGAGAGCTGAAAATAAGGGACCTGACTCCAAGACTTCTCCAGTGGAAGCACCAGAGTGGGTGGGAGCAACAGGCACCTTCTTGCTCTAGGTTTTCCCAGTCCATACAAGCAGCTTTTGGCCTGTCCCCATAAATGAAAATAAAAATCACAGCTGGAAATCTCACTACCTAGCATTATAGTGCAAAACCTCCGTCCTGCTGCAGTCCCTGCAACAATTCACAAGATGCAGGTGCCTGAAACTCTCCTCTTTTTATTAAGCAAAATTGCAGCAGAGGTTAGAAGCTTAACAAAAACATGATGTGCAAAATGGAGTTGCTCGCAGTTCTGCTTGTACCTAACGTTAAACATTTGCCATAATTGGGAGTAATTTCAACAGGAAACTGGCAGTAGAAGTAAAGTCCATTAAGCCATGTATCAATTGCAATGTCAAGGAATCAAGGGAAAATGAGCTCCCTGTGCCAGCGACACTGAGCATTTGTCTCCATGTCCTGTACTTTTCCCTCCAAGTCGCTCTGTGCTCGGGGTATTTTGGCAAGTGGGTTGCATAAAAAACAGGAGATAGAAGCCAACATGAGTCTGAAGCTGAATTTCAGCCCAAGGCTAACGCAGCGGGTGGAGAACACGTAGGGGGAGAGCGTGAAGGATTGAAATCCTGCTCTGCTGCTCCACCTGGCTCTTGGTCAGGCATTGGGGTGCCCCCCAGCAAAGCTCCCAGTTTCAGGGTGAGTGTCAGAGCTGGAGCGCTAGCCCTGACAGCCACCGTGGTCCAAATCCCCTTCTTTTCACCCATATCCAACAGCCTCCTTGGATGGGGCTGGCACATGTGAGGAGAGAGGACGCGGCTTTGTACGTGCCCAGTTTGCTCTCACAGCCCCACCAGCCCCACATCAGCCATCAGGCTTGGAGAAAAAAAAAAAAAAAACAAACCCACAAAAAAACCTGTCCCCCAACCCCAGCTCCCCTTCCCGATCCTCACAGGAATATCTACCTCACCCCACTCGCATCAAATGGAGTCGGATGGGTCAAAAACCTGGCGCGTGCTCTGCTGAACCAAACGTCTGCAGTCACACGGCTGAAGTCGACGTGGGGAAGGAGTTCATCTCAGGCTCCCTGCTTTGCAAGTAGGAGCAGAAAGCTTTCTCACAGCCCAGGCACCATCCTCCAGCTGCTGGCTCTGCATGGACGCGTTACAGATTTAGCAGGCGCTGCCGTCTGTGGCTGCTGAACGTTCCTAATGAATAAAGCACCGGTGGCAAATTTTAATGCAGTTTTCAAAATATTAAGGCTAGATAAATATTTGAAGAATCACAGGCTTAAAACACATGTTAATTTGCAGCATAAATATTTTAAGGGAGCAGACTTCCCCCACCCATCCCCACGCTTCGCCTGGTGCCCACTTTAATTTCTCCCCACTGCTCGGCAGTGTAATTCACGGCTGCGTGAGTATCGATAGCAAGGATTTAACTCCTGCTGACTCCCCAGAACAGTTCACCCTCCTGGTTCTAGCAGCAAATCATGCTTTCTTAGATTAATGGGGAAGTTTTCTCGCCTTGATTCTCTCTCCTCCCACTCTGCCTGGTTCCTACAGCCAACCCAGAGCCTGCAGGCTCTTGCTGATGGCAGTGAGCTCTGGTTATGGTGCAGGTCAGACATGGGGAAGGGGAAGGTTTGGATGTGCAGCAGAGGGTATGGAGCATCCCACTGCTCAGCTTTCAGAGGCAGCAATCTCCGTTTCACCTGCAAATGCAATGCTCGGTAACTCTTCAGCACCAGCATCTCCAAGAGACCCCAGATGGAACAGCATCTTTGCAGCAGACCCACCTCCAGCAGGATTGCACAGATTTACATCCTCAGCATCCTCACTGCAACATTGCAACACACCTGCAAGAGCATCCCCCAGGCATTTAAAACCTGACAAATGAGTGCCAGACCCTGTAATACCAAAGCCTCCCTGGAAACCAGGCTTGAGATGACCCGAAGTGGACACCTCAAAACTGGGGACCACTTGGAAATTCTGTCTGCTACCCCAGTTTCTTGATGGAAGGACAAAAGAAAGAAGATAATGTGTATTTCTGGACATAGCCTGGATCGATTTAACTTCTCTACCAGTGATGGAAGAGACAGGCACTGGCCAAAGTGTCGTACCCCGTAACAATTGCCTTCCATTGGAATAAAAAAAAAAAAAGGAAAGAAGAAAAAAAGAATTAAAAAAAGGCCCCCCTCCCCTTTTTTTTTTTTTTAATAAAATAGATTTCTGAGCTTATAAAAACTTTCTGGTCTTTCAAACAAGGGAAAAAATAAACAAGAAAAAAATGTTTTCTTGCTTTGTTTTTCTTCATTTTTGGTCACTCCTTTGCCACTCTCTCCCCAATCTGGAACAAGTGAAGAGAGAAAGGAGAGGAGGTGAGAAAACAAGATGGGATGCATCTCATCTGTTTCCATTTTGGTTTTCAAATCCAAAGCACCGGGTTTGCACTTGAAGGTTCAGGAATATTTTTAGGAATGGTAGGAAAACAGAGTTTCATGCACAGCAAGGAGCTGCGGCTGGCTGCTGTCCCCCTTGCCCCTGCTGCCCTGGCTCCTGGGACCCTGCAGCCGCAGGGCTTGGCGGGTGGGGACCATGGGAGACCCTGCCTGCATCTGATAAGCTGAGTCCTGAGGCTCTCAGGCAGGGAAATCACTTAGCGTTTCAGAAAAGGAGCTCCCTACCCCACTCACAGGGAATATTTATTAGATTTGATGAAAGAGCAATTTAGCCTTTACACACATCAGGCACCCACTGACCTTTTATTTTCTTATTACCTCCTTTTACCCCCCCTGCTGTTCCCATATCAAACAACAATATATCAGGTTAAGCATAGCAAGACGAAACGCTAAGGCGCTAAGAAGTGCATTAAATTGCTGCTTTGCAGGGCCGCTTGCACTGTCAAGTCAGCAAGAGGATGATGTATGACATTCTTGCTCACACATGGGACGCAAAATTCAGTCCTGTGGTCACCGCCGCAGCTGAAGTTTGCGGGTAAACCCCGTCTCGCTGCAGAAGGCAGCGGCTGTTTTGCTGAGAAGGGGAGGTAAGAGCAGTCCAGATCCAACCACCAGCAATTGCAGTTGTTGCCCACGGAAATCATCTGTCCCTGGGAGAACTGTAGCATGAAAAGGCATTGCTGTGCTCAATGTTGCCAGCTCCCAAGAGATTTCCTGATACAGTGGACTGGATTATGTTGGACGCCCAGGATTTATCAGGGCTTTCAATGGAGAGTCGCCCTTCTCATTCCAGAAACCCTCAGCAGTTAATAGCAGTTTATCTGCAACAGGGGAGAAGAGTTTGCTGCTGCTTTATCTCCTTTCAGGCTTTCAAGGCACCAATTCATTCTGCAAGGCAACAAGGAAACGGGGTCAGATGCCTTCGGGGCGAAAAAGAGACGGTGCACATGGCAAGTCAGTGTGCTCACTGCCGAGTGTTCCTCATGGAAGAAACCTGGTGATCAGCGAAACGGCGGCACATCCATCCCAGCTGGGACGCGGGGCTGGGAAAACCAAATGGAAAACTCTGACAACAGCAGAAAGATCTGCAGAGACATTTGGGTCTGTCCAACCGAGTCTGGTTCCAGCACGGGATTCAAATCTGGTAAAATGCCTTATTAATCCATGGATATTTTGTTTAGGTGATGAATAGCAAAGCCTCCCAGCCACAAAGGCTTTAGAGAGCTACACAGTAAAGACTGGTAATTTAGGAGAATAAATATTAGTGGAAGGAGCACAGAAATCAAACATTTTTCCTGCCATTGCTTTGCTCATTTGTGCAGGGCCGTTGCATTTACCTCTCTTCTAATACCACGTGGGGTGTCGGAGCTCCTGGGCAGGATTCAAGGGTTCGTGCAAAGATGCAACCTCTGTGTGAGCAATGCAGAGGCTGGAGGGAGCACATGCCGCGTGTGGAAAGGAAAAAGGGGCAGCAAGTGGGAAGGG
This sequence comes from Falco naumanni, assembly GCF_017639655.2. Lineage (NCBI taxonomy): Eukaryota > Metazoa > Chordata > Aves > Falconiformes > Falconidae > Falco > Falco naumanni. The sequence goes on from NC_054070.1 coordinate 3,946,026, forward strand.
AGCAGGAACTGCAGAAGAAAAGGGTCGTGGTACCAGTGTGGGGGATTCAACATGCAATAGGGAGCGATGCGAACCCTCCGCTGGTTTCAGTGGCTGCAGGTCAAACCCTGAGCAGCACAACCCAGAGCCAGCATCGTTATATAAAGGGATGGGGAGAAGCCCGGGGTGGGCTGGATGGAAGAAATGAATCCAATTACAGGATGAAGGGCAAAGGGAGAGAAAGGACACGTTTGGTCTGCAGCAAATCCCTAGAAGGCTTTAAGGCAGGGACAACAAGAAAAGGACAAAAATTAACTGCAGTGCAGGACACCCAGCCATCACCAAGAGGAAGAGGGATCTCAAAATGGGACAAAAGGCAGGGGATGGGGCTCTTCAGCTGGCTGAGAGCATGGCCAGGGCAGTGATGTGAAGGATCCTTCCCAGGATACCCAAGGTACCACCAGGACATGGCTTTTCTGAAAGCTGGAACATCAGGTTGACTGTTCATGGTCTTGTAGGGACACTGGGAGAAGCAGCCAGCCCAGCACCAGGGAACAGCCCTGCTGGAAAGCAGAGAACAAGCAAGCAACCCCCAAATTTCCTCTGTGCTGTTTCTGAAAAGATTATAACCCAGCTGGCCATGTCACAGCAGTCTGCAGGCTCCCACAGAGAAAAGCAAGGGCTCTGCACTACAAATGAAAAAAAAAATTTAAAAAAATTGACCCAGTTACGACAAAACGAAACAGCATGTATAAAGCAGAGGGCTACCAACATCCACAATAAGGCCCTCAGGAATAAGAGGGTTCAACTTCAAATGAGATTTACAAATTAAAAATAAAAGAGCTGGATTATTTCGATTTGCCTAAACCCCCTTTTCTGACTGCTCTGCAGAACGAAGGGGGCAGTGCTATGCTCTTGCATCCCTCTGGAACTGAATGAAAGCCTTTTTTTTTTTTTTTTTTTTTTTTTTGCCTCTCTGACTCTACAGTTAAACACCTGCCACTACTTGAACAAAGCAGAGCTTGGAGAGAAGAGCGGGACACAGGTCCCTGACTCCCAGCTCTCCCTGTTAACTCCTGCCTAACACCTACCTGGTTCAAATAGCCCATAAACCAGAACAAAATCCAGCAAGGGGTTGACTGCGGTTTGCCAGACAGGAAGGTCTCACAGGAGCAGACAGCATCTTCTCTGTTGCGTTGGCCATCACCCTCGTCAGAAGATGGCTTGCTCCCTTGCACAGCTGCTAACATATAGAGAAATGTGCTTGTGCTGCCCAGATTTGCTGGGCTGTGCTGGCTGCTCATCCCGTGGTGCTGCGTGGCCGGTGAGACCGTCTTGCAAACCTGCCTACTCTGCTACAGCCCTGGTTTGTCACTTAGTTTAAAGTGTTGACAGCACCACACGGAGTGGTGCAGGTTCACAGCTGAGCCAGGATTGCTCAGCTCCTTGGCAGGAAAATGACAGGTCCCAAAGACTTTCTCTCTCTCCAAGGAAATCCTACGATGCTTGTAGAGATGTTACCTGGATCAGCAGCAGGAGGAAAAGCCTGGGAGGTGACAGGGACCTGCTTGCTTGCAAATACCATGCACATGAGATGAGGTTGGCAGTGGTGAAGCTCTCCCCACTTCACAGCTGCCTTCAAGTGCTGGTGTACCCACCCCCCGTGAGGCCATACTGGTGGGGAGAGTCTGGAGAAGGAGCTGTGGTAGGAAACCTCCACAGGAAACAGGAGCTGGGGTTCCTCCTGCCCAAACCTTGCGGGTGCTGTGAGCAAGGCAGGAGACAGGCTTCCATGCGCCCTTATTTTTGGGACAGAAATCAAGGGCATGGTAGAAAGAACCTCCCCGTGCAGCAGCAGATCCTTGTCCTGGCTGCACGCAAGCGTGCAAGCCCGGAGGAGCAGCAGGCAGCCAGCCCCGGCGCCGTGGCTGTCGGCAGAGGGCACGGCTGCCTTCTCAAAACCACCAGCCATGGCCCAGTTAATCCCTGCTGGGGAATGAACGGCCCACCGAACCAAATTGTAAATACAGCTGTGTCCTCCTTCTCCCTGCCACACATTTAAATCTATTTGATCCACTCTAATGGATTGATCTACAAGTTTGTGCACACACATCCTGCTTTGGACTGGGCGGCTGGCAGCGCCTTGCCCATCATGACCTGTCAGCTCCACTCAGCCTCACCTCCACCGGGGAATGAATCCAATTACAGGATAAAGGGTGTTTTTTTTTCCCCTCCATATGGTCTCTATAACGCTCCAGCTTTATCTTTCTTTAACCCCTTTCCTGGCGAGGAGCTCACAAGCCCGCTGTAAGCGGCTCAGCGCAGCAGCCACTCGTGGGTGCTATCTGATATGGGGAAACAAGGGTCTTCCCAGGGCAGGGGGGGTACTGGGAGGCACCACACTGCTTGCACCTTCCCCCCCCTCTTCTCCTGCACACTGGGGAGGAACGAGACCCTCCAGGATGGAGATTCAGGGCAGCACGTGACAAAACTCACCAGAAGCGCAAAAGCGATCTCAGCACCGTTCTGCGTTCAGCGCCGGTGCTCGTGGCCGCGGTTCAGCGTCGGTGCTCATGGCCACGGTTCAAGGCCCTGTGCATTAGTCCATCACCAGAATCTAAGCACAGATGTTCGCTTCGTGGCTGATTTCTTTTGCTTTTGCATTCCTCTGCACCTTGCTCTGCAAGGCATTCCCTGGGTGCCCTTGGGCAAGTGGCTCCTGTGTCTTTGCCCGAGCAGCAAAGGCGCAGGGCTGGGGAGAGGCACGGCAAGGGGCTCCCAGCTGCCACCGCTGTGGGAAGCCCACCTCCCCCGGCACAGCCGCCTGCATTGCTCTGCCTGTCGCTCGAACCCAGCGAACCAACCGTATCAGCTCGGTACAAGTTCGTTATTTGATTATCATTATCATTTCTTGCTTTACACAGAACAGGAAAGCCCAGAGCAGCTCAGGGCTCCGTCACGCAACGTGCGGACAAACAATGAATAAGAGACAGGCTCATCTCAAAGAGCTTAGCAAAGCAAAAAGAAAAAAAAAAAAACCTCCAAAGGGGAAGAAAACCCTTCCTTTTCGTAAGGACAGGCACAAAGAGAGCAAGCCTCTCCTCTCACATTAAACGGGGCCTGAATTTTTCTATTGCTGCCTTTGTCGTGGAGCCAGCATAGAAAACAACTGAGAGCTCTTTGGGAGACAGCCCATAAAGTTCCTCTGCTAAGAGACGCCAAATTAAAGCCATCACTTTCCATTTCTGTGACAGAGACGCAGAGGGAACCGAGGTTGCATTCAGGACACGTCCTGGAGGAACCAGCTATCCTCTCTGGTGTCATTTTCCTGCACTGAGTTTATTCGAGGCCTCCGGCATTGCTCCGGCTATCACTGACCTGCGGAGAGCTCTAAATCCACCGGCCTCCGGGTATCGCCCAAAACACCGGCTTCAGCTCCCGGGGGAGGAATGCTGGGAAGGGGCAGCCCCCTGGTAGCGTGGCAGAGATGACTTGGGCTTACCTGCTCCATATTCAGCTCCAAAAAAAAGGGGAAGGGTCCCGGTCCTGAGCTAGTTGAAGGTCAGGTGAAAGTCCTCATGGTCCAGTTGTTGGCAGTCCTCTGTATGAAAAATTCCTGGGTACCGCATGCGGAGCCAAATCCACGCCACACCTTAGCTGGAAAAATGAGTGGAGAAGGTCCTTTGATAAAGGAAAAAAATCTCTGTGCCAAAAATACTGCTGAGCCTTTCCCCCACCAGCCAAAACAGACGGTCGTTTCACCTCTCCTCTTCATAGCTGTGCCTCATTTGTAGAGCTCTTTACTCTTTAGGAGAAGACAGGACACCACAAAGATGTGGCAGAAAGTCTCACAGAGGTGGGAGGTTGAACATTACTTTCTGGGAGATGAAAATTAACTTTCCCATGAGATAACAAAGTTCACATACAAAACCCTGGAGAAACACCAAAGCTTTCAGGCGCTGCTGGCACTGACAGCCAGGTCCAAGCCTTTTGGAGGTGGACCATCATAGTGAAATCTTTTAGCTGAAAAGAGTTGCTTTCCACCATGAAAGTTGGGAGGGACACACTGGAATTGAGGTGCACGTCTGCTTATGTGCGTTAGCTTTTCTGGGTTCTCCTTTAACATTCAACTAATTCAGCAAAAATGTGCTCAACTTTTGTACATCCAGAAGCCTGACTATGGCCAGGAGAGGCATGAAGTACCTCCAGGGAAAGTGTTATCATGGGGCTTCTCCACAAGAAGCTCTTCCCTTCAAGGAGGACCTAGACTGGGGATTTCACAACCAGTGGTTTCACAGGACATGCAGCGAGATACTTCTGAGAGGCACAGAGATCCCGTGGGGAGTCCTCATCCCAGGGCACCTGAGGCTGATGTGACCCACTTATTCTCACCGTGTCCTAGTTCTGCTCCTCTTGGATCTCTGCAGATGGATCAACGGGTTGGCGATTAGGACATCATTCATCCCATCCACACCCCTTAGCCTTCCGCTCCGGTCCTGTAGTTCTGAGACGCTCCAGTCTTGCAGAAGACCTCATCTCATCCAGCAAAACAGCGTTGACTTTTTCCATCCACCTTGTCTTGGTGGAGGGCAGCGGTGAGAAGGAGGCTAGCGGCTTACCGCATTAACAGATCAGGGCCATTAACGCCACCAGATGTCAGAGATTAATGGAAGAGCTCCACTAAGGCGCCTTAGGCAGGTCTTCTGGAGAAGGAGCACCCATGACCCAGAAGGAAGAAGTGGGGAAAGAGTTTGGATGAGATGGAGCATTGGTGCTCCAAGCTGGCACCGACCTTGCTGAGAAGGGTTTCACAGTCTCGTGTGTGCTGGGATGGGAATCCCACACCCCGTACTGAGTGCTGGGGACTGGGAGAAGCTTCTTTCCATCATGCTTGCTCTCCCAGTGTGGCTCCCAGGCTGGTGCTGGTCCCTCTGCCCTGTCTCTGGAGGGAATTCAGGGTGTCAGCGCTGTTAAGACTTTACCTTCTCCCCTCCTGGGCATCCAGGCACTGCTTCTCCAGCAAGTAGTGACACTTGGCCAGTCTGGTTTTTAGAGCTGTGGCTAAGGACCTTCCCTAAACCCCACCAATCCTCGCCAAGCTGCAACGCAGATGGGTGTCAAACTTGCTGGGATGGGGAGGAGGCTCTGGTGGGAAACCCTCACGAGGAGCTCCCTGGGAGACAGGGACCTGCAGGGCTGATCATGCCGCGTTCATCCCTGGTCCCTACCCTCTCCTATCCTCCCGTTGATCCCTGGAGGATCAGGTGAATAATGTAAATCCTTCAGCCCAGAGAGGAGGAAATTCAGCCCTTTGCACTGTAGCACAACCAGGGTGCACAATTCAGGGCGTCATACAGCCAAGAGATCTGCCCCCAAAATGCCACGTGGACCAAGACTGCAGCCTTCAGGATGGGAAGCAGTTTCCCCGCTTGCTTTTGCCCTGCTCCGTGCGCAGAAGTGACCCTTGGCCATATCAGCAGAGCCCAGTTTTGCTCTGACCAGGACCTGTACCCCCACCAGGCAGCACCCACGCTGGATCAGGCACCCACAGCACAGAGCAGCCAAACAGCCAGAGCTGAGCCAACGGCTCAGATCTGCAGAGCTCCATCCAGTCTTCCCCCAGTGACCTCCCCAAGGTCAGTGGGGCAGAGCTGGGCACTCCCCAGTTCCCAAATACTCCCATGGAGTCCTTCAGCCACCCAGGGACACCCCAAAGGCTTTGACCCACGGTGGACACAAGCACTGACCCGTTTCCCCATCAATCGCCCAAAGCAGTGGCTTCCCAAGTCACCGCTGCTCCTCCTACCTTTGCCCCTCTTCCAAAGGGCTCCCCACCCCATCCCTTCCTCCTCCCAACTCTTTAAACAATATTAAACACTTAATGGCAATTAATACGCTTTAATGCAGGTTTTGGGGCCAACTGGCTGCTTAGAGGGTGCTTAAACCATCAACCCTTCTCAATCCCGTTGCCCTTGTCATACAAAGTTAGCCGAGCCCCTAATCCAGCCTCCCCCCGCACTCCCTCGACGAGGCCGAAGGGTATAAAACCTCCCTGGCACGCGGGCACCGCCAGCCCTCGACACGGAGCAGGGGTAGCGCACCACCTCCTGTCCCCTTGGGATTTACCATTCTTAATTTATTTTTTGGATTGGGGGGTGGGAATTTTTCCACATTGGGGGGCGGGGGCTTTCCTTTTTTTTTATTTATTTATTTGGTTTTTTTTTTAATTTGGGGTTAAAGCAAAACTCATTACGAAACCAAAGCATTTGATTTTTAACAAACTTTTAAAAGCAAAGCAACTGCCGTAACCTCGGCAGGATGAACGGGACGGAAGGTATCAATTTTTATGTGCCTATGTCCAACAAGACAGGGGTGGTGCGAAGCCCCTTTGAGTACCCCCAGTACTACCTAGCCGAGCCCTGGAAATACCGCATCGTGTGTTGCTACATCTTCTTCCTCATCTCCACGGGTTTGCCCATCAACCTCCTCACCCTCCTGGTCACCTTCAAACACAAGAAGCTCCGGCAGCCACTCAACTACATCTTGGTCAACTTGGCTGTGGCTGACCTCTTCATGGCTTGTTTTGGCTTCACCGTCACCTTCTACACTGCCTGGAACGGCTACTTCATCTTCGGCCCCATTGGCTGTGCCGTGGAGGGCTTCTTCGCCACGCTGGGAGGTAAGGGCTGCAGGGTGGGAGCTTGGGCCGTGCTTCTTCAAGGCTCTGGGAGCCCAGTTCCTTCCCTTCATCATGCCAGCAGGACAACTGCGATGCGCAGAGCATCTCACCCATCTCGCACACTGCTGCCGCGTCTCGGCTCGTTGCATGGGGCAGAGCTTGCCATGCAAGGTGCTGCTTCCCTGCCGCTTAAAGACAGGGATAAACCCAGAAATTTATGCAAGCTGGGTCTCGATACCAAGAAGCATCCATCTCATGGCTGGCTGGGCTGCTGCAAGGAACTGAACCCCCAGGGAGAGATCCTTGTTTGCAGGATCAGAACTGGGGTCATCCGGCCGCACTGGTCAGCGTGCGTCCAGGGGGTCTCACGCCAAGGTTGCGGGGCTATCAGAGACCTGCCGGGGATGACCACATCGTGTCCCTGAATTAAGGTCAAACATCTTTGCCAAAAGGCTTCCCTTTTTGGGAAAAGGTGAAGCATTGAGAGGGGTTTAGAGGGGGAAGAGATATCCCCCGGGAGAGAGACCACTCAGGAGAGGGACCCCATAGAAGAGGTACAGGCGTGGAGAGGATGAGTTCAAGATAAGGAGAAGCTTCCCTAGGGGCAAAGGGAAGACGCAGCAGCTCCTAAGGAGAAGAGAAGAGCAGCAGCATGGAGGGGAAGGAGGATTCAGGGTTGCACAGAGCTGGGGTAACCAGGCCCGCGCTTTGCAGCAATTTCTCAGCTCTGTCCCAGTTGCACCTGATTTGGGTGCCCTTGGGAGCTTCCTTATTTCATTTCTCAGGGACACGGGAGCCGCTAACGCTTCACCCTGCAGAAAGCCCCCATGCGAAACAGGGAAAATTCACTTTGCACCCCATGCCCACGCAGCCAGCCGGGCCCACACGACACCTCGTGATGGATCTGACAACTGTTAAACCTTGTAGAGATCCATAACCACCACAAGAACGTCCCTATTTTTCCCCTTAAATGGGGCAATTTCCTGCAATGACGCTGATCTGGGGGAAAATAAAAAAGAAAAAAAAATAATTCTGCCAAGGAAAAGGAGAGCTAAACGTCCTGATCCAAGCCAAGGACCAAGGAAGGGCTTGGTCTTGGGGTCTTGAAGATCATATGAGACTGCACCATTTCTGCTTGAGTGAGCCGGTGGGCTTTCAGGCAGCATTATTTGCCCTTCCAATGTTTGTATCTAGTAAAGAACAAGGAGGCTCCTGTTTGCAGGGAAGAAAGTTTGATGGGAAGCAGTCACCGTGCGAGCAGCGGGTCTCCAGCGAATCCTAGCACAGGGTGTAGTTATCAGCAGATTATCACAGCTGGGGGCATTAGCAGGCTTACAGCACCGACTAAACGCTCCCAATCCCCTGAAGTTTAATTATCCCTTATAAATACATGTGCACGCATGCCCACCCACACTGCCTCCCCCACACGCCTCCCCCTGGATCCAGCACTGGCGGAAGACTCATGAAATACACATTTAAAAGCATCAACAGGTTTGGACGCATCTGGCATCTTTGTCGGAAATTGTGCTTCCTCGCGCCGAGGTGGAATTCACCCCCCTTGATTTTTAAATTATTTACAAAAACCCGTGATGCTCCCCTCCTCCATCACCAGCATCCCACTGCGGCACAGACACTCCCCTCAGCTCCCAGACCTTTTGCACATTCCAGCCGGGAGATTTTCAGTTATTGAGTAGGATGCTGGTTATCCCTCACCGATCCCCATCTCCTCAGCTCCCTCTGCTCTTCGCTGCAACCACGAGACCACGAAGGGAAGACCAAACCCAGAGGAGCTCTTACCGCCACCATACGCTCTCTTTTTCTCTCCCTCCCTCAGGCCAAGTTGCCCTGTGGTCCCTGGTTGTCTTGGCGATCGAGCGCTACATCGTGGTCTGCAAGCCCATGGGGAACTTTCGCTTCTCTGCAAGCCATGCCATGATGGGCATCGCTTTTACCTGGGTAATGGCCTTCTCCTGTGCCGCTCCACCCCTCTTTGGCTGGTCCAGGTGAGTCCAAGGATGCTCAGCGGCAGCCCCAGCTGCTGGGCAAGCACCCCGGTGGGACAGGACATGAAATTCCCCCAGGCTCCACCTGAGAGGGGCAATGGGGCAAGTCAGAACAGGAATGGGACCTCAGCTGTCAGTCTTGGTGTCCCCTAACCACAGGCAGCCAGAGGCTCAGCACCTCCAGCTGCAGTTGCCCTTCGTGCTCCCTGTACATTCTGCTGAGAAAGAGACACTTCGATGGGCACAACTTGTCTCACCCATGCTGCAAAGAGCCCATCTCTCTCTGCAGACCATAAAGAGCATTTGGACAACCAGACCAGCAGCCAAGGCTGCTCAGGGGAGGTGAAACGCCGTGCTGATGTGCTTCCACCCCAGCATCGCTCCAGGGAGCCCTGCAGCACCTTTCCCAGCACAGCCCCACTCTCCCCGTGAGCCTGTCTGTCCTGCTTCTGGCACCACAGCACATTTCAGCTCCCCCCCGGCAAACGCGTGGCTCAGGCACAGCAACCCCTCAGTCCCTGTCCCTACTCCAGCCCCATAACCCCTGAGGAGCACCGTGCAGCCACACGCTGCCACTTACCTCTGTGTGGGGCGAGGGGCAGAGCCTGAGGGATGAGAGAGAGCGAAGACTCGGGATTTGGGGGTGAAACAGAGGCAACGCTGGCTGTTTGAGCCACACGCTGCTCACTAGGCTCCAGCGAGTGTGTCCTCCAGGCAGCTGAAGCCCACGTCTGGCTCTCGCGTGCACCCACATCCCCAGCCAGGAGCTGATGCAGCAGCCAAAGGCCACCCGGAGCATAAGGGAGGAGCTGAGGAGATGGAGGTGATCTCACTAATGCTGCAGCTCCAGCCCCTCCTGACACCCCCCTGCAGAGCTGCCCTGTGGGGTTATAGCAAGGCCCTACCAGCCCTTCGAGCACATTCTGGAGGTGGCCTGGGGGCAGCAAAGTCCCTTCAGTGTCCACCTGCAATGAGGCATAGCCAGATGGTCCCTCTCCAGCCTTGAGCTGGGATCCCTGCCCAGGCAGCCGGTCCTTGGCTCCGAAGCAGACCTGCGCTGCATCCCTTGGAGCCAGGGCCCCTCCAAACCCAGGCTGCGCATCCCTCCACCCTGTGCAGCAGCAGGGACAAAGCCCTCAAGAACTTGGACCCACCAAGCTGGCAACTCATCCCCGCTCGGCATCCCTCCATCGGCAGAGGGAGAGCAGGTGGCTCCTGGCAGGCAAGTGCTCAGCCACGTAGGAAGGAAATAAATAGCCCGTTCCCCGTGGGAGGGAGAGAGCATCACAACAAACTGATGCTACGTGCCCAAGGGCAACACGTCGGCACGGCTCGTGCTGGCCCCAAAGGAGCCGTGAGCGGCAGAGCCAGCGAGGCTGGGTGCACGGGGCACAGGGGAGAGCCCAGGGACAAGCTCACCCAAAACACACATGCTGCTCTTCAAGCATCCCCCATCCCTAAGAAATTCGGTCCCCAGGTTGAGCCCCTCCTGTTGCCCCCCCGGGAAGGTCCTGCTGAAGATCCTAACCTTTCTCACTGGCAGATACATGCCGGAGGGGATGCAGTGTTCCTGCGGCCCCGACTACTACACCCACAACCCCGATTACCACAACGAGTCCTACGTCCTCTACATGTTTGTCATCCACTTCATCATCCCGGTCATCGTCATTTTCTTCTCCTACGGGCGCCTCATTTGCAAAGTCCGAGAGGTAACTTTGGGAGGGGATGAATGGGGACCGACCGGGTGGGCAGCTTGGGCAGGAAAGGGGAGGTGGTCCAAGGGTGGAAAGCTGCGGGGTGCCCCTCACCACCCCCCTGTTTGCAGGCAGCTGCCCAGCAGCAGGAATCAGCCACGACACAGAAGGCCGAGAAGGAGGTGACACGGATGGTGATCCTCATGGTGCTGGGGTTTATGCTGGCCTGGACACCCTACGCCGTGGTGGCATTCTGGATCTTCACCAACAAGGGAGCAGACTTCACCGCCACGCTCATGTCAGTGCCTGCCTTCTTCTCCAAGAGCTCCTCTCTCTACAACCCCATCATCTACGTCCTCATGAACAAACAGGTGAGATGCCCCGTGTTGCGCAGGGTGAGCCTCTCCCTTGGCTCCCCAGCACATCTGGGGTCACTGCAGGCACCTTGCTGTCTCCCAGAAGAGGATGAATCTCAGCCTGGAGGGGAGCAGCAAGCTCAGGGCCGTTGGGGTCTCAGCACATCCCTGCTGGCCCCTGATGCCATTGTTCTCCATTTCTCTCCCCTCTTCAGTTCCGTAATTGCATGATCACCACAATCTGCTGTGGCAAGAACCCCTTTGGGGATGAAGACGTCTCCTCCACCGTATCCCAGAGCAAGACCGAGGTCTCCTCCATCTCCTCCAGCCAAGTATCACCTGCATAGACCATGGACAGTTTGAACTGGGGTATCCTCCTGAGCTCGGGGACCGAGACAGACACCCACACACCTACAGTCTCATTCCACACAGTCACTCCCTTGCGCACCAACACCTCCCCAGCACGAGAAGTTAGCTGTGCACATACTGCAGTAGCTTCCCCACCACGCACAGGGCCCCAGGCATGTTGCTGGGACATCCCCGCGCCCACTGGTGTGGACACGGCACACTGAGCCCTTCCACACTGACGCAGCCCCTTGCAGGGGACCCCAGGTCCATCCCCCAGCTCCCAGGAGCTGGTCAGATTTTGGGGACTGTCCCTACCCACCCCAAGCACCAGCAAACCCCCCTGCTTTGTTCACATCATGTTAAAACTTCAGTGGCCAGTCGAAAACCCCAAACTGCAATATTTTCCTCCCCGCTGCCCTGAAACGCGCTCCCTGCTAGCATCCCCTTTCCCTGGCGCTCAAGGGAGTGTTGCAGAAGCATTCGGTCCTCGTTTGGAAAAAAACTAAGCATCCTGACAAAGCACCATTGCAAAAAGCCCAGAAGCAGGAACCCGTGGCTGGAGTGGTCCCGGCTGCCCCTCGCCAGTGCCCGAGCCTGGGGCTCGCCGGAGCTGCGCACCCCAGTGCCGGCACAGCCGATGGAAATCAATACCCGTAGTCTTTATAAATCAATATAACAAATGGAGCTGTGAGCGGGCTTCGCTTCAAGCCTGACTCCCTGTATCCCCAAGACAACACTGTAGATATATTTTTTTGTCTTGGAACCTGTAAATATTTGCTCACATACTTTGAAGTCTCTATTTTTCTCAGCCCTTTCCTTTCTCCTCCTCCTCCCTACTCCAAGGCAGAGAAACTGTCTTTCACGTCTGCTCCTGCCAGCTGGACACGTACGGCCAACCTTGGAGGGTGGGACTGGTACCCGAGCGCTTTCCTGTACATATTTTATAAATAAATAATACCGTGTCAGCACAAGGACTTCTACAGTCAAGAAGCAGGCATTAAAAAATAAGAAATAAACAGAAGCAGCAGAGAAAAAAAAATACAGACGCTCAGTCCTTGTCCTTTGTCTTGGGCTGCGCTGACAAGGTGCTGGTGTCCAGCTGAGCCAACTCGATGCTGCTGTCGGAGGCACAAGCCCAAAGCTGTCCCCAAAGCCATGGGAAGGGGGATACGTGCATTAAACCAGCCTGGATCACAGAGGGGAGTGCAGTGACAATCCCCAGCAAGGTGACAGCCCCATTAGCCGGAGCACCGAAGGGTTTTAGAGGCAAACTGAGACACAGACAGGGCACAGGGCAGCCGGTGTCACCGCTTGTACCACGGCCCTTGCTGCCCAGCCTACCCCCAGCCATCATTTTTTTTGTCCTTCAATATTTAAGTATCCCCCACGTAGCCTTAAATAAAGATTCAGCAGAGAGCTTTTTGCAGAGTTCAAGTTCCCCTCCCCGCGAGGCCCTTTGAGTCAGCATCGTTAAGGAATTGGCAGAGTCAGGGAAAAATTGTTCCCTGTGTCAGTGAATTTGTTACCGAGCTGGCTGGAGAGCGACCCCGAGCGCATTCCCTGGGATCTCGCCCCGCCACCCTCCCCGCTCAGCCCATGCCCCCTGTCAGGCATTTTTCCTCCTTTTTTGGTCCAAAGCAACCAAAAATGGTGGGAAACCCAAGGCTCATCCCGGGATGGAAACGCAGGAATAGAAACCACCTTTCCCCGAACCATCCTGGGGAGGGGGGCAGGATGCTGCCCCCAGCCCCAGCTCTCCAGGCACCCTCCTGCCTCTGCACCCACCAAGACTGCACCCGCATCCATCCAAACCCTGGGGTCCTGGCTGGGGTCACCACAGGAGCAGGTCTCAGCACCACTCCTGCACCAGCGGCTGCACTGAATAATTCATGGCCCACTCCCCGGTCTGGTCTCGGGAGCCTCCTTTTCCTCGCCTACAAAGCAACAAGGCCATTTCCTTTTGTTCTTTGGAGCGAGGGAGAAGCAGAGGAGCGGAGGCACCGGGGCGCTTTTATAGCGAGTGATTGAACGCACCACGCGCCAAGGAGCCCTCCTCGGCATCGCTTATCTCACCCCCTAGACTTTGGAGTGCAATAAATTACGGGAACACAACCCTCCATAACCACACGTCCCAATCCGAGCGCGGTGCCTGGCTGTGTAATCCCACACACTTTTTTTTTTTTTTTTTCCGCTTTTTTTTTTAAATGCTGCAGTTATAGTTGAGGGCTGCTCGCCTTTTGTTGCCGTGCAGCGCTGCTGGGAGAATTCACAACGATGCAGCAGACCCTGGAGGGAGATAACACCCCGTGACCCCTAACAGGGAGCTCCGGCAAGCTGAGGACCACCTCGGGGCTTTGCAGCTGAATTTCCCACGGGTGTGAGAGGGATCGAGCTGAGCACCCCGGCCCCACGGTGCTGCGGCACGCTGGGCAGCCGCAGATACTGGCAGCAGCGCCAGCAGCGATGCCTTCTGGCCACCCCACTCGTGCTCGCTGCTGCGCCAGATGTGTCACTGCTCATGACACCGTGGCAGATGAGCAAAATCATCTGTTTGCAAAGCCAGTGGAGGTTACGGGCACCTGGCTTGCCCCTGCAGCCCCGGGGATGTTTTGCAAAGGGAATTGTCTCCAGCAGAATAGTTTTACCTCCTTGATGCGTCTACCCCGCTGCAAGAAGCCCTCTCCAGGTGGATGCTGCCTGGACAGGCTGCGTGGTCCTGAGCGTGGCTGCTGATGCTCTTGGAGGTGCAGCTCCAAGTCATCCACGATGCAAAGGAGAAGCTGCTTTATTTGGAGTAGAGGCTGCAGGTGGGAATAAGATAAACCCACCCCAAGAGAGCAACTCCCTGCTTCTGCCTTCAGCCCCTCTCCACCCCTCAGAGGGGGTCCCGCAGCAGCAGCTCACCAATCCTTGAAAAAATCCCTACAAAAAATTAAAGCATCCAAGTTGCAGCACTTGGTTTCTCCAAAACCATAGGGGAGGAGTGCAGCAACCAGGCAACCTGCAGCCAAAAGCTAAAACCTCACCCAGCCCTCACTGATCCAACCTTTCTCTAGCAGAAACATCTCCTTGAAGGGTTTTTCTTCTTTGTCATGTCCCCCCCCCTTGTTTTAAACACTGGTTTTTGGAGATATGAAGTCATAATTTTCTTGCAACTGCCTGCCAGGCCATGCTCCCCTCATTTTTCAAATCCAGGGGCTTTTAAAGATGTTCTTTATCGATCCAACACTTATTTATATGCGAACAATAGGAGAAGATGGTTAGTTCAGTTATTAAATTTAGAGCGCTGACAAAAGCAATCAGAAGATATATCACTTAATAGGAGATTAAGAGGGAAGCAGCAGGAGCCCAGATTCCTGACCCAGTGTTTCAGATTGTTTTATACACGTGTACCTAGGCATTTATCACTAACTGATTTTGCAACAGCTCATCTAATCTCAGTTCCAAAGGCTTTTGTGCGGGCTGCAAAGGGGATTATCCTGTCCAGGGGCATCTCCCAGCAGAGGGAAGCCCAGGGCTGGGGGCTGCAGCCAAACTGGGGAGTACGATGGGCAAGGGAAGAGCTTGAGCTGGGTCTCCCCATCCTCAACGAGGCAGAGCCTGGGCACCAGCTGCTTGCCACCCCTGGTGTGAGGAAGGCATGCCCAGCCTCTTCCTCAGCTCAGCCTGCAGTGTCTGCATGGCCCAGGTCCCTGCGGCAAGCTGAGGGGCTGCGCAGGATTCGACCTGTCCCCATCCCAGAAAGCCAGTGCCACATGTGTCGCTCCTCACCCTCTCTGCCAGGATCGTGGCGAGCTGTCACCGCTGCTGGTGCGAGTAAATCAATATTTCCCATAATTTGGAAAGGCAGACACATGGGAACCCAATTTCAAGATCCCTCAGCTCATTTTCACACAGTTAAGCTTTAATCCACCTTCATTATCTTTCCTTTTCACTAAAGCTCCTCATATTACAAGGACAAGGCATCCAGTGACAATTACTTGTTTTTTAAAATTTTATGAACTTCGTGTATGGATTGGATCTGGGCACAGCGGGCCAGCTTGGCATATCTATGAAATAACCCAGGTTATTTAATTGAATGGTTAAGTAATAAAGTTAAATAAGTTCAATAATAAAGCTACCCTTCTTCCAGAGCCCTTGGGCAACCTACACCCTCCCCCACCTGCACTAGCTCTAAGGAACTGGGAGATGCCCAAACCCAGTCCCAAGGTCTTACCTTTGGGAAACAAACAAACAAACAAAAAAAAACAACCCACAACACAACCCAACAAAAACACGTTCAGGAGTTTTCTTTCCACTTTCCCATAAATACATTGGTATTTTCAGCCACTTCTTGCTTGCCATCAGCAAAGATCATTCCAGCATCACTCATTCATAGCAGATAATTGCACACAGAGCAGGTACCGGCACCTTCTCCAGCACCACTGGCCTGAGGTTGCTCAGCAGCCCCTAGCTGCTACCACCTAAATTCACATGCAATTGAGGAAAGCAGCCAGCCAGCCAGGAAGCCCAGACAGCTGGAACTGCGGGCCCAAAGGGCATTTCAGTGCCTAATTCTTATCCCCACTGCAGCTGGGATCGCTCCTCCTTACCCGAGTATTGCCATCATCTGTTTTAGGAAAACTGCGGTAATTGGCTCAATTCATTTTAAATCAGTTATCGTTTGTGCAAGCAGCAGTCAGGGGAAAAGCAGCTTGCAGTTAATGACATCCCTAATTTGGAGACATCCGCAGGGATGAGGAGGGAGATGTCAGCGAGGGGCCGTGCCCTGGTCCTTGCCCTGCAGCGGCTGTGCGCCTCCCCTGAAGCTGCGGGGCACAGACAGATTCTGCACCGAGGCACTGAGACGGGCGCGGGGTGCAAGGCTGCAAGGTTTGAGATGGAGCCCTGGCCTGGTGCTGTGCCGTACAGCACTCATCCTGCCCCAGGGCTGATCTCCTCCAGGCTGGGACATTGCTTTCTGGGGTTTCTCCTGGGATGTATTTATCATGTCTGAGTGCAGCAGCAGCAGCCAGGATGCCGAAGGGTACGGCTCCGACCATTTGTCTCTGCCAAAGGAAAAACACCTCCTTGTCCGGCTGCTCCAGCAGCTCTGGAAACAACAAGATTAAGATTAAAAATTCCCCCCTTCCCTCTCTGCCATCACACTCACAGCGCTAGGGGGTCCAAATCCCACCCCAACCCCTCTCCGGAGCGCACAGACCCTGGTGCCATGGGAGGAAACTGTCCCTCAGTGGAAAAGCTGGGGGGTTTACAGCTTAGGAGAGACCAAGATTTCCCCTGCCAGTGCCAGGGGTACATTGCACAGCCCCAACAGCCACCCCTCCATGAGGCTAAACCCAGGGAGACCCAGGCAGTGTTTGCACCCCCCAGGAGGGTGCACGAGCACCCACATTTGTGCCACTTCCCGGCACGGACACCCCCAGCCTGTGCAAAGACTCCTTGAATCCATCACCGCTGCCTGTGTCACATTAGCAGCAATAAAAAGATTCAAACAGCAATTCCTTACTTTTATGAACAAATGGCCCTGGATGGATGATTCAGGCAGCATTCAATTCCCAGCAAGAAAGTGTCAGCAAAACCCAGCCTCTTTCATGTAGGTGGATAACTGCAAATAAAAGTAGGGAATTATTAGCACTTAATACTTGGTGGGTTTTTTTACTCCCTAGTGCTCTTCTCCGGTAGATGCCAAGCACTTTAAATAAATTAACAGGCAGGGGGGCCCTTGCTGAGGGGAGAGGCACAGACTGCAGCGATGGCTCCAGACATTGAGACCATCCCCATCCCGCTGTCAGGGCTCTCCTCCAGCCTCCCTTTCCTCCTCCCATCTTCTCCCCCTCCCCCCATCCCTCCCCTCCCCACCCCTGCCCTCCCATTCACAGCTCCCGTGGGAGCCTGGGGTCCCCTCAGTGGCACAAGCCCCCAGCCCCAGGGGGGTCAGGGCAGCTTCTCCATGAAGCTGGGGCTGCTGGTGGCTGTGAACGGCCACGGAGGGACACGCGCCAGCCTCCTCCAGACTCGATTTCTCCTTCATCGAGATCGCCTATATTTTTCTTGTTCATCAGACTGACAAATGGGCAGAAAAGAGACTTCTGGCTATTTCCTGCACAAGCTGCCCACTCCTCCTCTCCCCTTGGCGATAACTGAGAGCTGAAAAAGCAGGAATAGCATATAAATTTTCTCCTTCCTTTAATAAATACCTCTATTACCTGGCGCTTTCTCCCAGCTCTTTCCCGCTGGCTACTGCAGGCTCCTTCTTGCTTGGTGCCTTGCTGCCCGCCAGGCAGATGTGATAAACGGGAATTCTCACTTGGATGGGGAATAAAGAGCAGGACAGAAGCAGGATGGTGGCAAAGGGCTGGAGGCAGCGCGGGAGGGGAGGAACCTCTCTCTGGGGTCTGGCTGCAGCTTTGCATCGTCACACGGGGAGCCAGGCAAATTAATTTATTAGGGAAGGTGGGGCTGGGGTTTGTCTGCATGGCAGCAGATCATGTCCTCTCTTTGGACACCCTTCCCTGGTCCCAAGGAGGAGGGGTGGAGACTGGGGGGATTCCCACAGTCCCTGGGGACCCCAGTGCTACAGGGGCAGCTGGGCTTGTCCCAGCACCTTGAGGTGAGCCTGAGGTTTAATGCAAGAAGGCAATAAGGACAAATGATGCTTAAAACCTTGCCAGGATGGCGCAGGGGGAGCAGAAGGGTTTGATGGTGGAGGGAAGGCCATCACATAAGTGATTCACGCTGTGGTCAGCGGGGAAAGCGGTCTCCTGAGGCAGCTTCTTTCTGCTTGGGAGCCAAAGTGATGCAGGTGGCTTCTGCTGGAAAAATGCTGATGGCAGAGAAAGCTATGATGTTTCAGGAGAGGTGAAACACCTGTCTGTCACCCCCGCAGAAGGCTTCTGGCATGGGGAGAAAGCAGGGGACCCAAAGGAAAAGGCATCGTTGGGGTAGGGGATACAAGTGTAGACCCCACACCCGTGTTAGAACAGCTCCATCCAGCTCCAGGCCTCTGGAGAGCCCACGCTGGCACAGCTGGGCTGGCAGGGGATGGTTTCTTGGCAGCACCGCAGCTGAGCTGCCTCCTCCTGCAAACCCAGGGTGCCCCGAGCTCCCAGCTCCACATATCTCCCTTCTGCTGGGGGCATGGAGCAGGAGAGGAGAGATGCCCCCCAACTCATCTGCAGTGCAATCGGTAGCATTCAGACGACATAAAGCATGCAAAAAAGCCATACAAATACAGAAGCTATGCGAAGCGAGCTGCAGACCTCAGGGCACAGGGCAATCGGTGACTTCCAGCAAGGTGGGAGCATCCTTGCAGTGGAGGCCCCCACGGGTGTCGCTTGGCATCGGCACAGCTCTGCAGGCACCGCTGCATCTCCGCCGCCCAGGGCCCCCTGCCCAGGATACGGCAGCACCACGCAACAGCTTGTTCACCGAGATGCCCTGCCCAGGGTCATCTCCTAAACACATTTCACCCCATATGATGCTGCAAAGCATCACCCGAGGGTCAGGATTTGTCCCCTGCCTTGCGTTTCTGAACAGCTTTTGCAGGGATGCCCGAGCAGGGCTTCTGCCTTGCTCCAGCCTGGCTGGCCTGCTGCTGCAGCAAGCATCCAAAAACGTCCTGTGCAAAACCAAATGCACCACCCTGCTGAGACCACCTGAATTCCCACCCTCAGCTCAGCTCCAGTGCAGAAGTGAAGACAAGCCAGGAGGCTGGCGGCCTGACCCCTTGCTGGGTGTCTCCTCCCTGTACCTCCTTTTATTCCTAACCCTTTTCTGCAGCTGCCAGGGACCCCCAGAACCAGGCTTACGTGTCAAACAAGGCAAATGCCACCGCACGTCGGCCACTAGACCCCTTGGAAGCACAGGCAGCCTTCCTGAACGGCTGGAGCATCCCAGTGGGATGACAGAGCCCTTGCCCCATCCCTACCCTAGCCGGTCTGTTAGACAACAACTGAAAACCATCAGGTTTTTTTTGGGTTTTTTGTTTTTTTTTTACACGTCCAGCATTACTGACAGCCCCTTGGGGGTCATGTTATGCCCCCCTGCATCAGGCGCATCCCTGTGCTTTGTGCAAGGGGAGCTGCTGAAGCCCCACCACCCCCTCTCCCACCCACCAACAGCACGGCCGCATCCAGCCCTGCCAAGGGGGCAGCATCCCCATCCCTTACAGCACAGCACCCTGCAGCAGCCCGCCAGCCACCCTCGGCTGCCTTCACCCTCACAAGTGGATTGATGGCAGTGCTTTGCAAAGCTTGAAAAAACCCACCTTAAAAAGGAGTATTAGGGGGTGGCAGCCACCCAATTTCCCCCGTCGCCGGCACTTGGTATGTCTTATCCGTTTCCTGGAGTCTATTTAACTTCTAAATTTAACAAGCTCCTAAACAAGTAATAGCAGCAAGTGGCAGCGCCCGGCTCCCAACCTGCAAGTGGCATTTCAGGGGCCAGGCCGCCATCAGTGCAAGCAATAGGAAATTTCTCAAATGTCTCTTTGATTTATGGCTCTAGTTAATTCTCAGAGAGGCCTGCTAGCTGCCCCAAGTGCACGAAACCTTAGAGGGATAAATAATTTACCAGGTGGTTAAATATTCTTTCAGGTCTAGAGAACATCAGCAGGAGCACAGATTTCAGGGGATAACACGGAACCAGAAACAGCACAAACTGAACTGGGTACCACTGGAGCTGAGGAAGTGCTAAGAGGCAGCAGCAGAGGTGATGCTAGGGGACGGGAAGGCGCAGGACATCCCATCGCTGCTGCATCTCCATCCAGCGGCATCAGGCACAGCATGGCGCAGGCTTAGCCAGGGCTTTTAGGGGGATACAGCACCCAGATGTGCAGCACAGATGTGCAGCAGAGGCTGCCCTGCCTGTGCCAAAAAAAGACTGATGAAATGGGGAGCAGGGAGGGAAGCAGGGGGGAGGTGAGTGCCCAGGGCCTGCAGGCAGGGCAGGCTGCCTGGTCCAGCCAGGCTCCAGCAAAGCCACATCTCACTCCAGCTGCTGCTGATGCTCAGAGCAGAGCAGCCCCGAAAGACGCCTGGCACAGCCTGGTGCTCAACGAGGCCGTGCTGGACAGACACAGCGCTCTGGCAGCAGGCACTCGATGAAATAGGATGGCAAGGGGATGTCTTCCCCCTCCCTTGCTCTTTCTCCCCCGTGAAATCCCCCCGAGGCACAGAGATCAGGGAGGCACTGACACCCTGCGCTGGAGCGGAGAGAGTAACCTCGGGGCCGATGCTGGAGGAAGACCACGGCGCCAGAGCCCCCACGACTGAAGCAGAGGGCTGGAGAGGAGAAACCAAAGCGCTGCCCCCTGCAAACCTCCCCGCGCCTTTTCAGCCTCAGGTCAGGATGTTTGGGACCCCCAAGAGCAGCAGGGCAGCCTCAAGCCCCACCAGCAGCCCACGGCACACACAGCATCCCCACAGCAGTGCCGGGGAGCCCGGGAGAGGTAGATGGCAGCAAAGCCTGTTTCTTGCGGCAACCGGGATGCGACAGCTCGGTCCCCGCTCAGACACCATCCAGCCCTGCAGGCCACCGCACCCAGCGGGTGTTTGCAGACCCTCCGGTCCACGATCCGAGTTTTCTGCCACAGCTCATTTTCCCCAGGTTCCTCTCCTTAAGCACATGCAGAGTTCAGGATGGATCTTAATTTCTCCCTGGTTAGGATGTGTCAAGCCAATTAGCCAGCCAGGTGTGTTTAAAATGCCTCTGTGCCTGGTGCTTGGCTCCTTGCCTGCCTCTCCTCCCTCCCCCTCATCCCTGGAGCCGGGCATCCCTGGGTACCCCCACGGCAGCAGCCACGCTGCCACCTTGCACTCAAGTTCAGAGGGGACAGTGCCTGTCCCCTTTGCTGCAGATGACCCATCCCACTCTCCCTCTTGCAGGGAGACGATCGACCCCCCCCCCCCCCCCCCCCCACTCCCCCATGTCTCCAACCCCCCTTCCCAGCCCTTGGCTGAATTTTTCATGGCTTAGCATGACTGAACAAATGGAGCAATGCTTTAGGGAACAGCTTCCCCCAGAATCCCTCCCCGGAGAAGCCCCGTGGGGTCCCTGTCCCCACGGACCCCACACTGGTGGGGGAGATGAGCAGGCTCGTGCCTGCTGAGGGCTGGGAAGGGGAGCCCACGCTCAGCCCCTGTCCCAGAGGGTTTATCATAGCTGACCCTGATAAATGGATAATGAATAATTTACTGTTGGCTTTTGCTTTATGAAGTATTCATGGCATTCGAGTTTCCCAGGGTAATCAACTATCCTATGAGCCCTGTGTAACACAACCCGGCCACGATCCATCTTCAACACTTCATTAGCAGGTCCTCATGCCACTTCAATAAATTAAAGAGGAACAGACACACAAACAAAACTTTCCATGCCCTGGGACAACCCACCCCCACCCCACCCCCGACCCCCAGGAGACTCAGCCATCAGAGGAGGTCACATCCACAATGGGAACACATGGGTGAGTGCCAGGATTGGACCAGCACAGGGCAGACACCGCGGTGCTGGGACAAGCCAACTTTTCCCAGGACAACAAGGGAATTTTTTTTTTTTTTTTTTTTTTTTGCAGCTGGCTCAAGATAACTTATTTCCCCCAAGTGCTGGGCACACCGAGGCCTGAGCTCTCAGCAGTCTTGGGGCACTAGCACCCCAAAATGGAGCCATCCGAGGGGTCTCTGGCATAGAACCCCCCCTTGCAGACTAAAGCTTTCCCCTCTTCTTGTGGAAATAGCACAAAATTTTACCCCTTCTCCCCACCTAGCTGAAACACCCCACCGAGCTCCCCACTCCAGCTTCCCAGCTCATCCATGCTCATGGTGCCCCCCCAACCACCCCACAACCAACAAGGCACAGCACGAGCTGCTGCCTGCTGCAGGGCTGGCCCCGTGCATCAAGTTTTACCCCACCTGGGGCAGCCCCAAAGAGGTACAAGTCACCGACGCAGCTGCCAGCACCGGTCTCGGCCCAGAGGTGAGCCCACCACAAGGTGAAACAACCCGCAATAAACGCAGACAGGAGTGGGATTCGGCGCTTTGATAGATGTGTAAAAATTTCCTCCAGCCTCCGTTGCTGAGTCAGCCTTTTTGACTTCAATAATTTACAGCAATAAACAGCCAGATAAGAGCAGGCGCGTGTGGGACGCAGCTAACCTGGGCGAGGATGAGCGATGGCTCTGCCGACAGCCCCGCTTGCAGGGACGGCACCGAGCACGGCGTTACAGCCGGCTTGGGGAGCCAAGCTCAGCCGGCACCAAAACGCTGAGCCCCGGCTGCGGGCAGAGCCTTGGCTCAGCAGAAGGGGCAGGTGCCGAAGCCCACCCCCGGTGTCTCCCGCAGGGGTCCTACGTGGGCTCTAGCGAAGCCCCAAGGAGCATCCCAGCACCCCCCCCAAAGGAAAGGGGCAGCCCACCAGCCCCACACCCCCCCCCCCAAAAGGAAAGGAGCATCCCACCAGCCCCACCCACCCACCCCCAAAGAAAAGGAGCATCCCACCAGCCCCCCCTGCTCCCCTAAAGGAAAGGGGCAGCCCACCAGCCCCACACCCCCCCCCACAAAGGAAAGGGGCAGCCCACCAGCCCCACACCCCCCCCCCACAAAGGAAAGGGGCAGCCCACCAGCCCCACACACACCCCCCCACAAAGGAAAGGGGCAGCCCACCAGCCCCACACCCCCCCCCCCAAAGGAAAGGGGCAGCCCACCAGCCCCACACACACCACCCCCCCCCAAAGGAAAGGGGCAGCCCACCAGCCCCACACACACCCCCCCCAAAGGAAAGGGGCAGCCCACCAGCCCCACACACCCCCCCCCCCCCCAAAGGAAAGGGGCAGCCCACCAGCCCCACACACACCCCCCCCAAAGGAAAGGGGCAGCCCACCAGCCCCACACACACACACCCCAAAGGAAAGGGGCAGCCCACCAGCCCCACACACACCCCCCCCCAAAGGAAAGGGGCAGCCCACCAGCCCCACACACACGCCCCCACAAAGGAAAGGGGCAGCCCACCAGCCCCACACACACGCCCCCACAAAGGAAAGGGGCAGCCCACCAGCCCCACACACACGCCCCCACAAAGGAAAGGGGCAGCCCACCAGCCCCACACACACGCCCCCACAAAGGAAAGGGGCAGCCCACCAGCCCCACACACACACCCCCCCCCAAAGGAAAGGGGCATCCCACCAGCCCCCCACACACACACACCCCCAAAGGAAAGGAGCATCCCACCAGCCCCACCCCCTAAAGGAAAGGGGCAGCCCACCAGCCCCACAAACCCCCCCAAAGGAAAGAGGCAGCCCACCAGCTGCCCCCCACCCCCATACACACAAAGGAAAGGGGCATCCCACCAGCCCCCTCCACCCACCCCACTAAAGGAAAGGGGCAGCCCACCAGCCCCAAGGTCTCTACATGACTTTACCGGCTCCTCTCCCCGCAAAGCCCCCCATAGCGCAACCAGCCCCTTATCAAGGACAAAGCCCCAGGTGTGCCTTGCCTGCTGCTAATTCCCAAATCGCCCCAGCTGGGGCTCAGCCCCCTCCCTCCCCCTGCTTCCCCCCCAGCTGGGCTTTCCCTGCTCCCTGCCCTCCTCGTGCCCCTTTCTGGCAGCTTCACAGCACCTTTTCCTTGGATTTTGGAGGCAGGGGTGGCTGTCAGGCTTGTCATCTCTGCTACCGCTTATCGCCGCTAAAGACGCATATTCCCATGATCCAGGCCTTGCCCTTTCCCATCACTCCTGTTCCACCTCTCCCAGCACGACACTGGTGCGGTCACAGCCCGTCTCGTTTCTCCTTGCTTGGTCGAGTGCCTAATTGAATTGCTCCCTCAATCCCGCCAGCTTTGCCTTGCGAAGCTGGGGCTGGAACCTCCATTCCCATGTCCTGCTCTCCGTGGGGCTGCCTGCATGCGTGGGCATCCCGGCGATCCCAAAGCTCACTTCTCACATCTGGCATCAGCCCGGGATGGGGTGGACAGTCAGATGTAATGCCCCAAACATGGGGACAAAGCACGTGCTGGCGTCCCCACCATAGGGGCTGAGGTGTGGCACTCTCACCTTTGCTGAGAGTGATGCTGAGAGAAACTGATATCCCTGAGCTGGAAAATTGATGGGGTTTTAATAAAAGTAATGAAGCAGCTCAACGGAGGGTGTCCTCTGCGTTAGGGGAAAGAGCTGATGCAGCTCAGGCCCTCTCCATCGCTGGAGGAGATGGGCTGTCCCCAGGGAGCCACTTCCACAGCAGCTCAAGCAAATGTTGCCCTAACAGGGAGCCCACGTGCGCTAAATCCGGAGCCGTGTATCCAGCCCCAGGCTGGTCCATAACACACCTTCCTAGTCCGGGCACACATGCCCTATCTTCCTATAAGCCATGCTAAGGAAAAAAAAAAAAAAAACAAAAAAACTACTATATGCCAAAGAAAAAGGGGTGATGCTTGGTGGAGATGCTTGCCCAGGCAGCGCAGCGTCGGTGGAAGGTCTGGGCTGCACATCCCAGCAGGGATGCGGGATGAAATGAGGGGAGGGCTATCCCGGTGCTGGGATGGAGGCAATGGGGCTACCACAGCCCCTCAGACAAGTGGCTCCTGAGGCCAAGTGGGGCTGGGGGCAGCAGGAGCCACAGGGGGGGGGTCTCCAGGTGCCCTGTCCCGTGGCCACGTGTCCGGCTGGGTGCCACCAGCAGCTGCAGTGTCTGGTTTAGGAGGCGCGCAGGGTGCGATCTGCAGATGTTGGTATTTGCTTTAACACGCTGTGCTCGCCAGGCAGAGCCAAGGCGTGCAGTTTTCATTATGTGATACCAACATTTAGCTCTAGCATTGGCAATGTCAACCCTAATTATTTTCAAGAAGTCTTGAGGGCTGCGGGGATAAATCAATATAAATAACATGTTCATAAACTCTGAATCGTGTTCCTAACAGCGTTATGACTTTAATTTGAATCTCAGAAACAAGGAGCTTGGGTCAGGTGTCCCCCTCCCTTTTTCTTTCACTTATTAATCTTCACTGTCTGTCTGTCCTCATCCCCCGCATCCCACCAAGGAGGATGCTGCGGGGGTGGAACAGGGAGAGGACCTCAAAGCTGGGATGGCTCCCTGCTTTTCAGCAGCAAAAAAAGAGACGGCAACCTGCCAGTCCCGGCCCCCTCCCCAGGCAGGCACACGCGTGGGGCCGACAGCAGCATGTGGCCACATTCGGGGCCGTGATGCTCTTTTCCCCAGCGGGCAGCCTTCTCCTTCTCCTCCTCCTCCCCGGGCTGTGGCAATGGGGCTGGCTCGCCTCCCCCGCCTGCAGTGCAGATGGCCCAGCATATGGGCAGCCTCCCCTCGCGCTCGCACCTTGTAAGCAGATTCTGTCAGGTTTAAAGAGGAAAAACTTAATTAAGCAGTTGTGTGTGTACAATTATGTCCTTAATTATCTCCGCGTTTCACTTCTTTGTTGTTTCGTGTTTGCAAGAAGTTTGGTAACAGAGGCGACTGTTCCCTGAAGCTTTTATTACTCTCATTTTCTCTTTCTCCCCGATGCCTTTAGGGATTTTTCCTGCACAAGTGAGCTGTGGAAAGAGCCTCCGCAAGCTCCAAGCCCTCCTTGCCGGAAAGCAGGGGTTTCATCACCCTCAGCTCCCAATTTGGTACCCAAACCAGAAGCAAGTTTCCAGAATTGCTGCATACACAAAGTGCAAATCTAGCTAGTAAAAAGCGGGTGTAGCCAAGTTTGATTATTTCACATTTGTGCTACAGCAACACCAATGCCCCAGCCCAGCGCCGCTGCTCCCTCCAAATGCCCTCAAGGATAAACAGACCCTGCGAGAGCATCATCAAGGCTGATGCATAATTGCATCCACACCCAGGGACTTGCATCCAAGGGACAGCCCTGCCTAATTAATTCCTGCAATCACTCCATTTCCCAGCTTGGGCCAACTCTCCATCCTGCAGTGAGCCCGGTATTGTCCCCAGGGACATCCTGGTGTCCCCTCACCACCTCCTCGCTCCTGGGCAGGGTTTACAGCTGCCTGCAGAGATCAGGGACAGGAGGCAGCAAAAGTAACTGGCTTAATTTGTGGTGGTGCTTTTATTTTATGTGAGGAGCACTAAACAGTCATAAACATCCAGGGTTAGATATTGGAGCTGGGGGCATTTTTATTGTTTGTAGGTCCTCGAAATTTTGCCATGTTTATGAAGCTTCTATTAAAAATAACCCCAAACTCTCATTTCTCTAATTGAGTATATTTCAAAAATCATGTACCCACTTTTAATATGCAGGTACATTTATATGACCACCAGTTAATTTTTATTTACCTTGTAGTGAAACTCATCTCCATCCTTAATTCCCAAGCCCATATTTGCTTGAAAATCAGAACTGGACCTAAAAATCAGCCGTATATTTAACGTGCCATTAAATTCTCAGTTCTTGGCTCACAGCTTCCAAAGCAGTCAGCTTAAAATACAGCAGTGATCCCCCTTTTCCCGCATACCAGCAGGCCAGGCAGCGAAAATGAATCTTTACTCGGCTGAAAGATGTCAAGCGCTGGGAACGATCCCAGAGAGAGCAACAGAAATGATGGGGGGGGGGGGTGGGGGGGTGGGGGGGGGTGGGGGGGGGTGGTGCTGCAAAACGAGACCTGCGGGCAGGGATGGAGAGCACAGGGGCTGAGCAGTTCAAAGAAGATAAGAGGGGAAACACGCTGGCAATTTTCAAAGATGCAAAAGCACTGCAGCAGAGGAAAGGTATAATCTGTCCCCTATGTGCACAGCAAGGAGTAAGGGGTGGCAGAGACGGCGAGATCCAGGCTGGGTGGGAGGGGAGGCTCTGCGGAGGGCTAAGCAGCGGAGAGGGAGGCAGATGGGGAAGTCGGGGGTCTTTGGGGGAGTGTTGGGCAAAGCTCAACCTCATCGCATCCCTCTGACCCCCGTGCTCCCTCCCAGCCCCGAGACGGGGCTCTGTGGCCAAGTCTGCAGACAGGGTCGTGGAGCTGGCCAACCCGGACACCTGGCTGGGGGGAGGCAGAAGAAACAGGATTATCCAGGTTTCCCCATTGATAAGTTTCCATTAAACCCTGCCTGTTTGGAGGGGCAGCAGGGAGCTGCCCCCTCCCCTTCTTCAGAGCACAGTGGCAGGGCAGCCTGTGTCCCTCCAGAGCATCCTGCGGTGGGTGCCTGCCTGCTGCTGTGCTGACCCCGGAGCCGAGCACGGCATCTCCAAATGGTGCTGGGGGCAGCTCTGCTTCCCCCTGCCCCGATCCCCATCCCTGCCCCACTCCCCATCTCTGCCCCTGCAGGGAAAACCGCAGCGATGGCAGCCCAGACCCTGCAAGCACTGATGCACGGGGCCCGGAGACCCTGGTGAGCAGCGCCTTGATGTTAGCAAAGAGATGAGGAGACAAGTGGATCACAGCCTGTAATTAAACACCCAGGGAGGAGGTCTGTGATGCTGGAGATGCCTTTCATCCAGCAGTCAAAGCACTGCTTCCCAAGGGATGCATGGAAGGCACCAGCACTTGGAGGCTTTCACTGATGTCTCACCCCAGCCTGGCTCCGGTTACGGGGTGCAGCAGGGACATGGTCTGTGCAATAATCTGGCAGCATCAGTGCTGAGATCAACACAGCAAAGTACCCGCTGCCTCTACCCGGCCCTCAGCACCACCATGCAAGGGCAGCCGGGGATGCAGGAGAAGCTCGTGGTTGGAGCACAGAGTGGAGAAAGGCATCTATACCCCAAAACCATGTCCCCCAGGATGCTGAGGAGCAGGATTCAGGGCTTGCATGGCCCTGCCACCTCACCTTCGCTCCAGCACTTGCCACCCACCTGCCCAGGCATCGTTGTGCTGAAATTAAACCAGGCAGCACCAACAGCGAAAAGCAAAATGCAGTATTTTAAAGCCCTTCCCAGCGTAACAACCTCGGGTACTATTAATAACACTTGTAAGGAGTTGTTCTTGAATAGATATGATTTTTATCTTGACAGTGTCTCTTTAAATCATTTTTATCCCCACAAAGTTTGCAAGAAGCATATTTTCTGTGTGCCATTTATCTTGCCAAATATCCACCACCCCTGTTTATTACTCACTCCCTCTTTAACAGTTACGGATGGGACTGGTCCCCACCCTCCACTTCGGCACTGGTTCCCAGCTCATGATGCTTCTCTTCCCTCCCTCCCTCCGCCCCACAATTCCCCTTTGACGTGTGTTTTATTGGTGGCAGCAAAATGAAATCAAATGCTCAAATCCCTGTGGCTGAGAAGCCATCGGGAGGTAGGAAGGGGTGTGCACTCAGCTGCCAAACATCCTTCGCGTCTTTCCGCCTCTCATTTCTTCAGTAAAAATTCAAGTTAATAAAAACGCAGAAAACTCCCCTAAATTCACCGTTTTTCTCTGCAGAAAAGTGGTTGCAGCCCCTTTGCTGCTGCATGGAGTTTTTTTCCAAAATGAGCCCACGCATCGCAACACCCTCTCCCTGTCACCTCCCTCGGCCGCTCCACACCTTCCACATCAATTTTAGAGGCTCCGGTCCCCTGGGAAGGGACCCCCGGAGTCATGACAAGCTGCAGGGATGGCTGGGTTTGGGCAGCTTCCTAACTTCTACATAAAGGCAGCCTCGTGGCTCTTCAATCAGCCCCCACGGGGTGCACCCCAAGGGGATACCACCTTGGGAGCAGAGAAGGGGCTTGCAGGGGTCCCGCTGGGGTCCCACCAGCAGCAGCCGCGTGGCAGCATCCTGCGTGTTGCAGCTGGAGCCAACGATGCTGCCTCTGCATGGGTGGCTGCAGGGGATGGGGATGGGAGGGCGGCTCGGGGGCATCATCCAGCCTCTCTGCACAGCTGGAGGGGAGCAGAGCCCAGCCACGAACTCTTGGGGGTGGTCTCCTGTCTAGTGGGAGGTGGCGAATACAGCCAATATCACCGAGACAGCCCGGACAGGCCAGCACAGCCCCAAACGCAGGGCTCAAAAGATGTCTCGGTTCCACTAGCTCCTTGCAGGGGCACAAACTGCCCCAAATCCACCCTTCCTGCCTGAGCCACCCCCTCCCCTCTTCCTTCCAGCTCCTAAATCTTCCCCCAAAGCACAGATACTTCGACGAGCGGCTGGAGCTGGCACACCACGTCAGTCCCTCGTGCTCGGTGGGCTGCAGTCCTTGGGGACAGATGGCGAGTGTTCAATCAACAGCTGAGTTTGCAGCCACAGCAGCAGCACTGGCTGTCCCCAACGGCATCCTCAGTGCAGCAGATGGACAAAGGCATGAGAAAACCTTGGGGCAGGGAAGGCAGAGCCGGGCAGCAGGAGGGGTTGGTGGCAGGGGGCATTCCTGCTGTCACACGCATCACTTGCTTGGAAATAAAGACTTTTTAAGAGCAGAACTGCAGAGAAAGGAGCAGATTCTGCGATACAACTTAGAAGACACCAATTCTGCTTTTAGACGGGCCACGCTACTCCCTCAGTGGGGCTGAACTCACCCCGGTGCTAGGGCTGGCGGGGGGAGCCCAAAGGTGGGTGAAGGTGGGTGAAGGCACCTGTTGGTGCAGGGCACAGGATGGAGGAGGTGCAGGCACCGCACCAGGACCCTCGTGGTTTTCAATGCCCATGAGAAGAGCATCCCCATCAGGGACCGTGGCCGGGAGGGTGTGACACAGCCCCTTTTTGTGCGCACCAGCCCCGGGCACACCACGCTGACCAGCATCACATGCCGAGCTGGAGGAGATGGCAGAGCGGAAGGTGGAGCAGCTCTGGGCAAAAGCAATGGGTTGCAGCACGTAATTTAACTGGAGCGAGAAGGGAGGAGGGGAAGAAGGAGCGCCACGCTGAACAAAAAGCAGATGAGAGCCGGGAGTCATAAAACATTCCAAAACTAGATTAAGAAACTACAAGTGGGGAAGGCAGAGCGCTGGCCGGGCACGCGGTCCCGCTGCAGCTGGGACCGGAGCACACACCTCCCCGCGGTATTTCGTGTTTTTATCGGATGAGGCAGCTTGCCATCCCACTGTGAAAATGAATCTGCTGGTGGTGTATGATTAAAGCCAAGCACTCCCGCTCCCCTTGTTTCTAAAGGCTTCGGAGGCCTTTTTAAAGGAACACCTGTTACCAGGACCTGGTTAATGACTCATTTGGGGAATACTTGAGGCTCTTCTATGCTTAATAGGTTTTGCAGGAGCAGAGGAGGGGATCCAGGAGAGACCCAGGTGCTTGGAAGCAGCAGGGTTTGTCAGTCCCCACGAGGATTTGCTGCTGGAAGTGATTTGCCTTTGCCCCCAGCCCTGCTCTGCCCTGCAGGGACAGGGACCCCCGTCGTGCAGCCGGGGTCTCGGAGCACCGGGGATGAGCTCCCAGCCTGCCGGCAGCGGAGGAGCTGGCTGCGCTGCTGATGGGCCTGGGAAAGGATGGAAATTTCTTTTTTGAATTTGAATTTGATTTTCCAGAAAATGGCAATTTCTGGAAAAAGGTGCTGATGAAACCCTGCCTCGCAGCCAGCCCAAGCGGGTGGATCGGCTGGTTGGCAGCTGACAGCTCCTGACCTTTGCAGCGCTCAGCTGGAGCGATAAAAGTGCGATTCGTTATCTCCTTCCTAATTTTGGTGTAAGACAGGAGTCTCCTGAGTGTTTGCATTGCCAGGCACAAGTGACCTGCCATTCCCTATGCTGGGACAGCGAGGGAGTTTGGGGTGATGCAGTCAAAGGGTCCAGGCTCCATCTCATCCCACATCCCGCTGAAAACGCATCCGTGACGATGCCCACCCGTCAGCAGGAGGCTTCGCTGCAGGGCCAGCCCACAAGTGCCACGCAGGGGCAGACAGCACCGGTGGGAGAGGTCCAGTATCCATCACTATCCGGAGGGCATCGGTACTGGTGGGCTCGGGACAGCTTGTTATGATGGTACCTTGAAACCCCACCACGAAGAGCCGCCTGCAGCTGGGAAGCCTTCAGAGCCCGTGCCCCAGCCATGCAAAGAGCTCACGCCAGCCACCGGGCTGCAGCCACATCCTTTAGGAAGGACAAGAGCGTGCTCAAAAGATGGGAGACAGTGAGCAGAGGGAAACCACCTCCCTGCAAAAGGAGTCGGGGAGGTGCGGGGGGCTGAGCAGGGGCTCTGCCCACCAGCTCCAGGGCAGCCGGTGGTGGAGTGGACACTTGGGCACACAAAATGGGAATGGCTCCTTTTGTAGGAAGCTTTTCCTTCCCAAGGTGTGGGCAGAAGGCACCTCCCTGCTGTCAGCAGCGTTGCCTGTGCCTGGCAGTGGGTAATTAAAGCCTTTTATTCAGTGCCTGGAGGCACAGAGGCATCAAGGGCTCTTATCAAAGAAGCAACCCAGCGGGTTGGCTTTGTGCAGAGGGGAGGGAGGAGATGCCAAGGCTGCCTGCGCTGGTTTAAAGAAAGTTTTGGCTTCATTCTCCTCTCCTAGCTCTTTAAATCCACCTTGTGAACAACTAATCCACGTTTATATATTGCTTCTCGGCGTTCAGCCAGGTAAAGACCAACTCCTCCTGCTGCAGTTGGGGCCAGCACAAGAGGTCAGCCCCAGCACGTGGCTGAGGGGCTCCATCCTCCTGGCAGTGGTCCTCACCCTCCTCCCTTGCCCTGGATCAAGGTCTGGGTTCAAGGGCCCCATGGATCTCCGTGATAAAGGGAATTCCTCCCACTCACCCCAAACACGCACCCTGCATGGGATGGCGATCCAGAGGTTCCTCTAGTCAGCTCTGCCATGGCAGCTGGAGACACTGGGACACCATCCATGCAAAGGACAACAGCAGCCACTGAAGATAGGCAGGAGGATCTGCAGCTGGGGATGGGAAGGACAAACAGCACCCCAAAAGTGCTGGCAGAAGCCTGGCTGCAGCCCTGTAACATGCACACACACACGGCTGAGGGTGCACCGCGGGGGGCAGATACCGGCTTTGCTGCGGCACCCCTGGCCCAGCGACCCGCAAGTGCTGTCCCCAGCCCAGGACCTGCTCCTTCCCCGCAGGTGGAGTGAATTTTCCAGCTCTCAGATATAAGGAAGAATCATAATGTCATTTATCATCTTTAAAGATACGCAGAGTTGGTGAGAGAATGAATTCTTCTTCATAACCCAGTTCCCAGGATATTTTTACTGTGCATCATAAATTATAATACCTTTTTATTTTTGCTTTATGGCCTGTCCCTTGCCAATTCTGGTGATCTACATCCTCATTCCCCCCCACACCCCGATGCTTTAGGAACAATCCCTGCCTGTCTCTCTCCTCCTCTCATCAGCTCCCCCATCCTTTCCCTTCTACCATCTCTTTTCCCCCTTGTTCACCTACGTGCTGCACCGAGATGGGGCTGGAGAGCTGTGAGCATCACCGGCCCAGCGAGGAGCGAGTGGATGGCACCTCTGGCTGCTACAGAGCCGCAGGCAGGCACTGCCTATGGCCACAGCTCCAGCCCACAGCAGCACAAGCCCCCATGCAGCAGGAGGGAGACCACCACCAGCTCCTGGTAGTGCTGCACCAGCCTGGCCACTCTCCCAGGACCTCCCTGGGTTGCTGAACCAGCCTTGAGCATACCCTTCCCCAACACACCTTGTTTGACAGCACAATTCAACATGTTTTCAAGACTGGGAGGGCTCGGAGCTTGCTTAGCTTGGCCCTGCTTCCATGCAGCCTTCTCTCTGTTGACATGGGGTTTGAGTCCAGTTTGGTTTTCTGCACCAGTAACAGCTCAGGAGAGGCAGCGGTGTGGGCCAGGGTGGGGATTTCAGCTCCGTTTGCATCTGAAACTCAAGAGGGAGCAGCCCAGTGCAGGTGAATTTATGTAAAACTGAGCAGCCCTGCCTGACCCAGCTCCAGTGATGCCAAACCCTCAGTGTGGCCCTCAGAGGAGATGCAGCCCACCCAGGACAGCCCTTCCCCCCCGCCACCGATGGCTGTACCACTCTGGTGATGCCTGGGAGCCCACAGAGATGCCACTGCCCGGCTCAGCATCACTGTGTCTGTAGCAATCTCAGCAGCCATCCCTCACCAGCATCCTCCCATCCCCACCACCGGACAGGACCACCCAGCTGAAAGCTTCTCAGGGGTATTTCCCCCGGCTCCATTTTTTTGCAAAACCCTCTCCCGTTCAAGAAAGAGCTGTTTGCAAACCACCCTGGGCGGGCAACCCTCCTGCAAGAGCGGGGGTACGGAGAAACCAAGAGACTTCTTAGTGGCCTCAGCATCCCTCCAAGCAATTACAGCCCGATACCACACTCCCGGTGGAAAATCAGCCATAAAGCAGAAAACAGAGGGAGGAGAGGTGAGTGTTTATCCCTGAGAAATATGGAGATTTGCCGCGATGAGGCTGGTTAAGAACATTACATTCGGCATGCTAAGCTGGAGAGTTGCAGCAGGTTTATTCAGGGCTCAGGCGCTAGGCTCCCTATCAGGAGAGAAGCTTTAAGCGTGACAGGGATTTACAGGCAACAAGAGAAGAAAACAGCTGGCTCCTTGGGAATAACCCGGCAAGGCTGACGTCTCAGACAGGACTGTATTTTCCTCACACTTTAAGTTGTTTAGGGGCAGTGACTGCCTTTCCGAGGCTGGTACGGGATTTCCAGGACTAATGCAGAAATCCCAATCACAGCCGTTCGCATTTTCCCAGCTTTTTCCGTAAAAATTTGCAGGCTGAGCTAAGCGCCGGACCGTGGGAAGTCTCTTTTGCACAGACTCACGTGCACGCACCCTCTGTGCCCCTAAAACCAGCACGTGGGATGGGCAGGGAGGAATAAGAACTGCTGAACGTGTGGCTCTGGGCGGCTGGCAGCAAGTCAGCAGCAGGACGGGAGCTGCGCTTGGCTCCCGTCCTTCCCCACCACATCTGGGGCTTCCATGAGAAAAATTAGAGTACGGGAGCAGGTTAACAGCCAGGAAAATTATTGCTAACAACACAACCAGGGGCTTGTTCCTTCCCTTTTTATTGGAGACTGAGTGATTACTTGGAGGTAGTTAAAAAGCAGGAGCTGTGTGTTATTGCAGGGGATGCTCGGGAGTAACGGGAGGCTAATTAACGAGCAGCTCTTGCTGGCTGCTGGGGGAATGTTCCCAGGGGCTGTGCTGCAAGCTGGAGAGCAATGCCGGCAAAGCAGGTTTGAGCGAGCGTGTCGAGGAAACGCAGCATGGGAGGATGGAGGAGGTTGGGAATGAACCTGTTACTCTGGGAGCGATGCTCCCTGCCGCGTCTGCGCCGGGGGCTGAGGTGCCTGGGGCAGGGAAGGGACAGGGAGGGGCTGGAGAACAACTTAAGCCAAATTGCCATGTCAGCCCTGGGAAAGGGAGGGCGTAAGAGGCTCCTTGGCATTTTCCAGAGGGTTTTGGTGGAGAATGGGTCAGCCCAGCCTCATCCAGCCCTGGTGCATCAGCACCGGTGTGGGCTGGGCTCAGGGGCTGCCTCTGAACGCAGCACTGGGGGATCCCAACTTGTGATGGGTCTGTGGAGGTGGGGGCCAGAAGAAATGGCTCCGTGCATGCCCCAGGACATCTGTAAGCAGATGGAGACAGGATGAGGCCTGCGGTGCCTGAGGACATCGGGACACACAGGCCATGGGGCTGCCACAAGCAGCTGGTCCTGCGAGATGAGCACACAGGGAGAGGGGCGGGTGGGAGGAGGGCAGCAGTGACAAATGAGTTTAATTCCAGGGCAGACACGGATGGGATGGGGTGAGTAATGGGAGGAGCACCTCCGCACCGCCTGGGGAGCTCAGGGTGCTGTTTTGACAGAGGATGGAGCAGCAGGGACCAGAGGATGGAGCAGCAGGGACTGATGCTTGGAGGCTGCAGGCTGCGAACAGTTAGAGCCCCGCCTCACACCTGGGTGACAGGAGGTGACAACCACACTGACAGTCCATCTCCCTCCTGCCCACACTGTCCCTCTGACCATCTCCCAGGTTTGGATCCTCCCCAGAGCTTCACAGGCAGGATTAAGACCCTTCAATCATTTCTTCTGTCCTCTTCTCTCCCTCTTACCCCATCAAATTCCCATGGTGGCACGTCTGGGGGTGGTGCACGCTCACTCCAGGATCCTGTTGTTCTCAGGGGAGGATGCCAGCCAGAGGACAAGCCACCCAAAGTGATGGGGATGGGCTGCTCCCACGGGAGGCTGCTGGCTGGCCCTACAGCTGAAGCAGAGCAGATGAAAAAGCAGCAGAAAATATGGGAGGCAAAATATTTCGTGTGAGTAGCTGCACGGAGAGCCATAAAGAGCCTGATTAACACCGCAGTCATCGGCCACTATTTCACAGTAACAATAAACTGCCCCAGCTGCTGCTGCTACTGGTTTTGGGTGGCCTCACAGTGCAGTGATGGCCAGGTTTGCACAAGTAGGTCCATGCGTACAACGAGGAACATGTGCAAGCCCCATCGCATCACCAAGAGATACTTTGGGAAAGTCCCATCGCACAGCCCATGACAGATCACTCAGCCCCTGGATGTCCTCTCTGCGTGGAGCAACACATCCAGCCTAGAGAGGGCAATGTGTTTTCAACCAAGTTTTTAGAGCAATGAACTTGGTTCTTGCTAATTCAGCAGAAAGCCAACAGCAGCTGGAGCCCATGGGAACAAGGACTGTGGGGAGCAACAGTGACTTAGACCAAGACTGGATGTGACCCCATGGGAGGGATCCAGGAGATGCTGTCCGGGATGTGGCTCTGCGACCGCAGCACAGCTGTGGGACAGCAGCAAAACCCTCAGACTGAGCAATTCATCACTGCAGCAATTCAGCCCCTTAACCCCGACAGCCAGCTTTGCCCCAGCAACCTGCAGCCCACCCCTGTGCATCGGCACCCGCCTGCTCCCCGTCTGCAGAGGGGGAATTGAAACACAATCCTGGAGAGCACAGCAGGACAGGCTGTGCCAGGGCACCGTCACCTTCCTCCTGCACATGCTGCCTCGCCTGGGCTGATGCTCTGGCGTTTGCCTGCCTCTGGCCCCATCCAGCTCTGCTTCTGCCTGCAAAAGTGGTGCAGAACTGGCTAAGCCTGGAGCTGGACGGTGTCTTCTGATGTATCCACACCGAAGGATTTGCATTTCCCGGAGGCAGAGCAATACCATCAGCACTGGCTCAGCTGGAGGACCACAAGCAGCCTGGTTGGGTACCAGTGGGTCCATCCCTCATCCCCATCCCCTGTCTGGAGCTGCCAGTGCCCCCCACTCCTCCCAGTGTGTTACTCACTCTCAGCCTTGGTCCAGCTCCAGCTGGCTCCTCCAGCTGATCGGGGAGACGGTCCTGAGCTGACAGCTCACCACCGGTGCCAGGAGCAGCCCCTCGTGCATTGGGCACAGCAGCTGTTAGCACTGATTAAAAAAGGAGAAACCCAACAATTATCAGCCTGTGACAGCCAGTTCTGCTGCCTGCAGCCAGGGCTGCCAGAGGCAAGGCTGGGAGGGGGGTGCAGGTACCTGCTTCTTCCCTGGGATCCCGCAGCAGGGCAGGGATATGCCAGAAAACACACACGTGTGCAACTTCCACACCCACTGCGCCCACAGCGTGCGCACACCGCATGCAACAAGCTCCATAACGTCACGTCTGCGTGCGGCCGTATCTCCACGTCAATCCACGGGGACACAGCGCTGCGTGTGGCTGCGCCCAGGGATCAGCCTGCTCCCATGGGTGGGAGCACATGGCGCGGGCAGGAACACGCGAAGCACGCGCGTGCCACCCTGCGTGCAGAGCTTCTCCACCTGTGCAACCGTGGCTGCGTCAATCAGGACACGGCTGGACACGCGTGTGGCTGCCAGGCACGCGGGGAGCCCCCAGGACAGCACACGGATGTGTCTGCAGCCACAGCCGCTCCTCCGGCGCGTGGTTCTTGGCAGCCCCGTGTCTCTGCGGAGCCTCAAGCAGCCTTCCCTCCCACCGAGCCCGGCCTCCCCATTAACATCTACCAGTTGAATTATTTATTACAAACAGATGTTAGAGTTTAAAGAGTGTTAAGAGCATATCTTTGGCTAATCAATTTATTTTTAACTAGTTTATGTATTTATTACAAACAGAATTTGGACTTCAGCTGCCATTTTAAATTATCCCTCATTCATCATAGTGCTGCATGTGCTGCTTGGATGCTCGTGCTGTGTCCCTGGGGACCACGAGCAAGCCACAAATCTGGTGTTTGCTGGCCAGGGAGTGGGCTTGCAGATTGAGTCTTGTTTCTGAACACTACATAAAATTCAGACACGGAACTGAAACGCACCGCAAGCTCCCCAGCAGAGAGCTTTGCCTCTGTGGGCAGCAGAGAGCTGCAGCCAGGCCAGGCTGGGGGAGCAGGGGTCTTCTGGTGAAGGTGGAGAAGAGAGGAGGGGGATGCTGCTGACAGGTGGAAGGACTCCAGGATGGACTTTGAATGTCTCTCTCTACTTTCCCTGTCCTTGCAGCCCTCCCTAGAGCCATTTAGACAAGTCCTGTGGCAAGTGCCAGACCACCCTCGAGTACCAGGTACCTCTCTGGGAGGGCTCATGGATGCTCCCAATTCACGTCACTGAGAATCTGACCCATAAAATGCCCTGAAGGTGGTTCTGGAATAAGCCCAAGCAAAAACTGAGACAAATTAAGTGGGTGTAGTTTGTGCACTCCAGTTGCCATATGCAAATGTGATGACCATGAACCCCACGTGGTCTCCAACCCCTTAAAAATTATAAGAGCAATTCGGGAAGCAGCACCAGGGATAAGGGAACATCCTCCAGGCTCCAGCCATGACCAGGGGCTCCCAGTCCCACACTGGGAAGTTACAGCCTCTGCTGCAACCTCAGCCCATGCTGGGACATATTTAGGAGACATCAGCCACAAAGCACGTGGGCAAGAAGGCAGCTACTGTGAAAACACATCCCACATCCCACCGGACATCACCACCTTCACCAAAGGGCACACAACCAGCAACAGATGCTTTGCCACTCAGTGCCACAACCATTGCAAATCCCCTGGGTGAATCCAGGAATCTCTGAGCCAGTTCATCACCCTCTGAGAAGCACCAAAGTCTTAAAGAACCTGTCAGCCATGAGGGACTCAAACAGCGTTCCAGTTTTCAGCTTGCCACCATTTCCAAGAGATATTGGGAAAAAAACAACAAGGGGAGATGCTGTAGGAGGAGGAAGATAAATGGTGCTGGGAAGGGGGTGGGGGAAGAGAGAGATGGGAGACAAAAAAAGAGAGGAGGGGGTGAAGCTGCGTATTGAGCACAGCAATTAAAGCCACCCTGAACTCACCCAATTAAACTGACTGGAGAGAGGAGGAATCCCAAAGGATAATTTCCTGGCAAATTGCTTGCTTGTCTCTCAGTCTCTGATGCTGGAACGCTTCTGTGTCAGTCAAGCCGTGGAGCTGAGCCCTGGGAAGAGGAGAGAGTAATTCAGTGGGCAAAAGGCATCTCTTCCTAGAAACCTCCTCCAAAGTGCCATAAATTTGAGTAAACCTTATCCATAGCAACTACCAAGCAGCAAGAAGGGACAGGACCAGGAGGGATGGAGATGGATGGAGCACCCTCACCCTCCTTGGTCTGCTGGAATTGGGTGGGGGATGATGTGGGGAGCCAGCTGGGAAAGCTGGGGCAGTTTCTGCTGAGCTTTGGCAAAAGCCACGTGTCCAGCTCCTGCTGGACCCCTCTGGAAGTCTGCAGGGGAGACACCGGAGCATCCAGCCTGTTCATAGAGTAGCCCTGCCCTGCGGTGCAGTCCCTACACAAGGACCTCCATTCACCTTTTGCAAGGATCTAAACATCAAAAAAACCCAGCTGGTGAGCAAGGATTGGATGAGGTCCCACTCCTGCCGTTGCAGTGGGGCAGAAGCCATCCCCTTCCAGGGAGCAGCAAAAAAGTGTCCCAAGGCCCAGACGAGCAGCATGTGCTCCTGGCCATCCCTCCACACGGAGCTCCTCGGACATCTTCATTCCTTGCACGTGGCCCTGGCCGTTCCTCCGTGCTGTCAATAAAAGCCAGAGGCAAACAAGGACCTGGAGATTTACGGCTGTTCGGTGCTAAGGGCCATGCTGGGCGCTTAAACCCTGGAGTTACGCGAACCAGCGGAGCGCTGTAGTACCTGGCGAGGCACGGGTGAGCTGTGGAGAGCAGTTCTGGCACAGAAAGCGTCCAGAGAGTCGGTGGAGATGCAGAACCCCAGAGCATCCAGAGACAAAGACCAAACCCCAGACCTAAGGGAGGAGGTGGCACCCAGAGAAACAGCTTCAGCTCCAAGAAAACCAACAAACCACCTACAAACCAGGCAGGACCTGTAAAGCAAGGACTTTGTTGCAGGGGGCTGAGGAGCACTCGGCAGTTTCAGCTCTTGGACACCCATGGGATGGGTGAGAGCTGGGTTAGACCTTGAGCCTCGCACAGAGCATCCAGGCTTCCCCCAGCAGCTCGCCCAGTGGGCACCAGCACTGGGATGAGCCCTGTGTGGGCACCAGCCCCCCCTGCCCAGCCCTCCTTGCCCTCCTTCCCCGCTCCCCGCAGCAGGCAGGCGCCGGCAATCGGTGAGCTCCAGCTGCTTTGCCAGCACCGAGTCTCAAGCAGTCAATCAAAGCATCAGCTTGAAAGTGTTAAAGGCCCGTGTCTGTCTTTATTATAATCACAGCACTACACCTTGTCGCCATGTGTGCCCTAATGCTGCAGGATTTTGCGCATGATTTCACCAGCTGCTGCTGGAGGCATTAGGGAGATGATGCTCCTTCGCTGCTCTGGATGTTTGCTTGCTTGTTTGCAGTTAAGCCTCTCTTTATACTGATTTTTCTTTATTTGTTTTCCTTTTGCTTTACAGATCCGTTGCCCCCTCCGTGGCTGGCAGCGCCTTTACTGACACTCGGCCAAAAAGCACACAAAGCATCAAACAAGGAAGGCTTGGACCCGCGGCGGGAGAGGCTCGGTGCTGTGCTGCCGGGGCTTGGATTAACAGACATGGACTTAGCGTGAGGATTCAGCCTCGTTGGCATTTGCCGTAACCCCCTGGCCCAGCATGGTGGGCAGGAGCTGGTGGGGCAGGAGGAGGCTGCTCTGCTCCCGGGTGGGGAGAACACAGCGGGGCCTCCATCCCCCCAGCTCCTCTACTCTCCCTCTGGCCCCCCAAAAGCACACAGGGTACAGCCCAGAGCCCTTCCCGTCCGTTATCCGGGAGGAAAAAGCCCTATTCAATAGGCAGCTCATCCTGGGTGTCTCCAAAGAGCTCAGGAAATAATAATAAACGTGGGGATGAACCATAGAAACCTGACTGTAGTATAACTCCCACCTAAGAGCTCCACAAACACGCGGTTTTCTGCCTGACTTTAACGCAGAAAGATCTCACAGGCAGCCAAAGCACCCAAGGGTGCAGCGTGGCAGAGACAGGCTCCTTAGACAGGCACCTGTTGGCCACAGATGCGATGGTCCTATGCGTTATCCAAGGGTGCCCACCCAAGGATGTGCACCCACAGCCTGCAGGCCAAATAAAAACAACAAATCTCACCGTTTTTTCACTTTGCCTAAAAGCTACCACCGTCCCCGATGAGCCCCTCGAAACTGCCCCCACTCCGGCCACTGGGTGCAAAACTGAATATTGCAGGAGATTAATGACCTTAGAAAAATGTAATTACACAACAGGGCTCTGCTCTTAATAACTGCGTATTTTACTTGTCAATGTGCCTTAATTGAAAATGAGTAGGCGATACAAGTTGCAGTGGAGTTGGCTGGCAAGCCTTTAACGCTATATTAATTGTAGTAATTAGCAGTCACTTTATGTTGGAGTCATCTATAAATAGGGGGTCCATTAGTTTAGCAGAGAGTGTGATTTAAAATGCAAATAAAATCCCAACTGTACATATAAATCACTTCTTCCCCCCTGCCCCCCAAATTTACAGTCACAACCGGGCTGTGCTGCTGCGCTGGATGAGCTTTGGTGAGTTTGCCCTTAGGCAGGGAAGCGGTTTGGCCATCGCAGGAGCAGCTGGGATGTCTCAGCAGCCTGAGGAGATGCCAGCAGAGGGGTTTTGCCCCCAGCAGCAGCTTTACTCGGTGCTCCCACAGCTGTGGACTTTTGCCAGGATGCTGGTTGATGGGCAGCATCTCAATCAGCATCCCGACACTCACCATCCCGTGCCTCAGGCTGGAAGGGTGCTGGATAAATGCCGACAGCCACGTGGCAAAGCAGCAGATCAGCAAGGCGAGGGCTCAGGTTCTCTGTCCTGGTGTGGTGGGAATGTTGCAGGGATCATCTTTGGGGGAGAAAAAACACCCAACAGCTGTAAAGACAGAGGGAAAAGCAATGCAAGTGCTGGCTGGAGTGAGTCGTCACACCAGGATGCGGGTCCCATCACACCCAGGCACACTCCAGCGCTCACAGCCTGTTAAACGATGTGCTCCACTTATTTGATTATAACCAAAGGAAGAATAAGTAAAAAAAGAAAGACAGAATAATCTTTTATTAACACAGAATCGCATTAAATTACAGCCTGTACTACCAGGGACAAAGTAACACGCTAAAATAACATACTGGCTGCAAAAATCCCAAAAGCAGAGGTATAAAAAATTAAAAAACAAACACACAAAAATCCTTTTCACTGCTGACCAGTTTTTGACTTAAAAGAGATGGTCCAATGTCCCCCCCGCTGGCACGGCTCCTGCCAGCTGCTGGGGTGCGGATCTATTCCTGCACGGCTATTCTTGAACAGGAAAGAAACAACGATCTTGGGGAGAAAAAAAGACAAAAAGAGGAAGAAAAAAAAAAAAGGAAAAGGAGATGAGAGGTCTCTGTCTGCCGCAGGAGCAGCTTCCATTCAGGTGCTGTAAAAAGCCCCAGCACATTCTCATTGAACATACATTTTTATTAACTCTTCACAGAAGATTTCACTCATTTAATAATTTATCTTCCTCAAAAATGATTCTATCACACAGATGAGAGAGGGGAAAGGAGCCTCCAGCTCCCTTCCCTCTCTGCTGCTCCCCACGGGCACCACAGGTGGAGAGAGGAGACAGGTCGGGACCCCCAAGCTCCCCGCTCCACTCACCCCCCCTCTGCCCTGACCCGAGACGGGGGCTGCGCTGCTGCTGCCCCCACCAGCTCTTTTTTGGCTCCTGAATCACTAGACTGAACAAATCTGGACCAAGCACATCCCTCTGGCTCTCCTCCCATGGCTGTCCCCCCATGGCCCTCCTCATCCCCTCCTCCTGCCCCCTCCTCCCTGCACCAAGAGCAGCTCCAACCATGTTTCCCCAGGGAGGAGGAGGAGGAAAGTGAACCCCAGGGCACCCCCACCCCTCCTGGGAGAAGAAATCCCACGTTTTGCCAAGGGGAAGAGGAATAACACTTCTCCATCCTCATAATGAAAGGCTCCTCAAGCAGTAACAGACGGGAAAAGCCCCTCGGTCCCAGCCTTTGCAATGAGCTCCTGCTAATTACGGCTTTAGCTCAGAGCTTGGTCCCTCCTGTTGGTGCTGGGGAAGGAGCTGCGAGCACCAGGGCTGTGCTGTTAAGGAAAGGGGAGGCTGTCCGCCGTGGTGACTCACCTGTGGTGCCAGCTCAGGACACGGTCCCCCCCTTCCCGCAGGAGGAGATGCACAAAGCCGTGTTGTCACCCAGAGCAGCAGCAGCAGTGTGAGGGGACGGCTGGGTCTGGGGGGGCAGGAGGAGAGAGGTCAGCAAGCGGAAAGCATCCTTCTCCACGTGCCCAAACCATGGGGACCTTGGGGACCCCACATCCACCCAACCAGGGGGAGCAGAGGACAAAGCCAAGAGTGAAGGGAAGGTGGAAGAGCTCACATGGACGTTCCTGAGCCCGTATTCCCCAAGTGCAGTAGATCAAGAGTCCTTTGCCCCACCAAATTCCTGTTCTGTTGCTTGACGGAGAAGAAGGAGTTTCAGCCGCTGCTTAGCAAAAGCTGAATAAGCAGAACCCAGTGCAGGGGACTGGGCTCCAGTTCTGCCCCAGCGTCCCCAACAGGACGACCAAGGACCCCAGTGTCACTGCTGTGAGGCACTGCTGGCTCCCTGGGGAAGGACCCAGCGGATTTGCACCAATGGTGCATCAGGCACAGCGGAACCTCAGCATCTCCAGCTCACCGGGTCCGTGGTTCAGCTCCACCTGGAAGCTCTTCTGGAGCCACGGAACGCCTTGGCTCAGCCTTCCCCATGCACTGGGGCTCGGCAGCCTGGCTCTGCGCTCTCCTTGGGCCGCGTCAAAGGTGATCCCTTCTACGTGCGTGGGGTGATGCCACCTACCTCTGTCTTAAGGGAGATCGGGAGCAAAGCCCTCGAGCCAAAGCTGGGCTGATGGCCTTCAGAGAGCAGCATTTCTTACCAGGATCCTTGCTAAGTCTGGAGAAAAAAAACACCCAGAGTATTTCTTGCTGTTTACACACACACACAGAACGGTGACTTGCCTTCAAATGCTTTCCTCTCACTCCTGCTTCAGCTGTGTCCGCGGGCTGTCTTTGGAAAGGCCGGAGAGAAGCTGGATATTTGTATATCCATCATAGTTGCTTCGCCCCTAGCATCCAGCTGGAATTATCATGTGGGGAAGAGACGGGAGGAAAAATAAAGATGTTTTCCCTCCCAGATCTTCCCCAGACTCGGAGGAGAAACTCAAGGTTCATCAGACACGTGAATCCTCAAAGCAGGCGACAGATCTTCTGCTGCATCCTGCCTTCTCTGTAGGAGTTTAACAGAGAACCTGGGATTTTAAAATGCTAAAAACACCCTCAGGTGTGAGTTCTCCCTTCGATGTGGCTTTCCCCGACCCTTCTGCAAACGTGTCCTCTCCAAGTCCTGACGGAAGGGAGCGATGGCTCCGTGAGTGGAGCGAGCTGGGCTTTGAGTGCTGTCTCTCGACGACATGCTTATCATAAGAGAGACGGGGAGGGGGGGGGAAAGATGAAATAACATAAAAATAAATACAGAAGCAACTTTGGCATGGGAGGCAAAACAGGATTGATCTTTTGCTTGACTTACTCTGAAAATTGCTTCTCCACTGCCCGTTTATGCACATTAATTGAACATCTGGCCCGGCTGTGCGTCTGTTTAAGTCCTCAATCAATCCCCTTTCGGATGACTGCTAGATCAATAGGGTGGTAATTTAATAAAGGACATTTTCAGTTAGCTTTTAAAAGCCACTGATGGGATTTAATTCTTTCCTATTTTTTAAGAAGAGGCAGTGGGAGAGGAGAACGAGGGGTCAAACCACCACCCGGAGCTCTCCCCTCCAGCAGCATCCTTTTCAAGAGAAGGCTTGTGGTGGACATCACGGCTCTCCTAGTTGTTCTTCAACCTGGAGGTGTGGCACAGCCACCTGTAA
Organism: Falco naumanni; assembly: GCF_017639655.2. Lineage (NCBI taxonomy): Eukaryota > Metazoa > Chordata > Aves > Falconiformes > Falconidae > Falco > Falco naumanni. The sequence continues at coordinate 3,990,297 of NC_054070.1, forward strand.
TGGACACAACACCTCTGGTGTGACACTGCCTCTGTCGGAGCCCCCGCAGGTTGGCAGCAATTTCTAGGGAGCAAGTTGTAGGGTTGTGCCCTCGGGCACCTCCCAGGAGCAGCAGCAATGACCCAGGGAGCACCCGGGAGCCCACCTCATCCTCTCCCCCACCAAAGCGTCACGAATGCATTTGACGGCACTGCTGAGACATGCAAGAGCATCCTTATCTGTCCCCAGGCTCCAATCCTGCTCCAATCCAGCGTTTGCACTCCAAGGACCGGTCCTTCAGCATCCTCAGAGCTCCTAGGGCAAGGCAAGCTTCCAGCCAGCGCCCCGAAGTACTGGGGATGACACATCCATCTCCCGTGGCTCTCTGTGGCTGCAGAAGGTGCCAAGTTCAAGGCAACTGATGATGCCCAAGGTTGCCTGGCCTTTGCAAGACGTTCGTCCGAGGGAAGAGGCACGTCTGCGATGGACGTTTAATCACTAGATTGAAAAACCAGAGGCAGAAGAGCTCTACCAAAAGCTCATTTGGACTCACCAAGCATATACCTCAGGGTGTCACCAGGCAGGAATTAACACCTCCCTGCCCCCTCCAGCCCCTTCGCTGGCCTGCTGCTTTGTTTCAGCCCCAAACTGGTGCCAGTGCTGGAGTGCCTGGCTGGCCTTGGACGCGCATGAGCCTCCTGCTCCATCTAACGTCGTTGTTTATTCCCAGCCTCGGCACGGTCCAGTGATGACAGCAATTTCCCCGCGCTGCAGTGCACCCTCGCACCGGCATGGCCAGATTCCTCCTCCCCAGCCCTGATGTCCAGCCTGGCCATTTTTAATTTCCTCTAATCGCTTTCTTCACAGCCATCCTCTCTAAACCCTTTATCTTCCTCCAGGCTGCAATTCCCTCCCTTTGCAGCCTCTCCCACTCCCTTCCTGTGATGCTTTGCCCACAGCTGACAGTGGTTTAACCAGTGCTGTATTGGGAGGCAGGATTATGTCCCCGTCCTTCTGCTCGGGTGCCCCTGGCCACACATCCCAGGACTGTCTTTCCCTGCTGACAACACGAGTTCATCCCAGAGCCAGCTCTGCCCACGTTGCTTCTGTCCAGCACCACTCAATCACTTTTGTCATCTGTATGTGGCTTTAAGATCACGGCCTCATTAATCTGATTAATGATCTCCTGGCTTCACGCATCTCTGCGCTGCGCTCAGCTCCTCGTGTGGCTTTGCTGGACTGTGGTCATGGGGCAGAGCTTCCCCCTCAGCCCAGTTTGCTCCAACCCTTGGGCTTGGCTTCAGCAGGGTGCCATGGGGCTGGTGGGGCGAGGGACAGGGAGACGTGGCTCCCTTCCACCCCATCTCGCTGGGCTGGTCTCTTGGAGGAACATGCTGGATGCAAATACCACTGGAAAACCCTTGATTTGATGGCAGGCAGGCGGGCAGCCAGCTGTGATTGCTCCACCAAAAATGTTCATGCAATTTGGCTGCAAAAATTCCCATATTTATTTTCTTACAAGCCCTCATCAGCATGCAGGGGGCTGACCTGGTACCCAACAGCGTTCCTGCCACAGCTTGGTCCTGAAAGCTGTTCCTTGAGGGGGGGGGCTCTGGCCAAACACCCTCCCTCTGCTCCGGAGCAGCAGCCGCACATTGCAAGACAGAAACTGGAGGAGCCTAAATCTATAAATAAAAGACATGAATTAAACATGACTCTTGCATTTTCAAGGGTCAAATGAATATTCGGTCACTTAGCAATATCATCTACTCCCACAGAAGAAAAAAAAAAAAAGGGAGAATAACAATAAGTGTTTATCACTACTTGTTATTTATCAAGTGGCATTTTGAAGGACCAAATCTCACCCCTGCTGCGAGCGTGGGAGCAAAACTTCGTCCCACGCGCAGTTCCTCTTAAACACATGAGCCTGCTCTAAAAAAGGCAGGTGACAACTGTCCCCATTTTAAAGCTGGGCAAAAAAAAAAAAATCGCAAAGATGCTAGATAGATTAATTTGACATACTTTGGCAGAGACATGAATGCAGCCTCCTGGCTTTCCAGCCTGCTTTCCAGGCAGGGGGATAATGAACTCCACGCATCTCCAGAGGCAACAGTGGATGGATCCTCCTTGGTCGCAAACACACCGTGCGATGGCAATCCCCAACTTTCACGTGCTCCTCTGAAACATTTTATAAACTCTCTGATTTATCTTCAGGCTGCCCAAACAAGCCTCAGGGCACACTGCGATGCAGGTGCTACTGGTGGAGCTGAAAAGGCCACAAACACCAACCCCTGTGCTCCCCAAATCCCAATTGCCAATCCTATCAAGGAGCACAGGGGGAAAAAAAATAATGAACAGTGAGGGATCGCAGACGCCAACTGCTTTTCTGCTCCATTGCAATCACTACAAATCACAGCCAGATTTTTCATTTCTAGGCTGGTAATAGATGAGAAGGGACCCAAGCCAAGCTCCCGACGCCTGAGATTCTCCCCGTCTTGCTGGAACAAAATAACTTCCCATGACCCCATCCGTGGAGAATGAAGCCATAAAAGTCAGAGCTGCGCACACCCAGCCTCGCCTTCCCGGCATTTGTATTTCAGGGCTCTCTCAAGCACGAGGAACTCCTTCTCAGGATGCTGAGACTTTGCATGATGAAACTTGCCCAGAGTGAGCTGAGCTGGGGATTCCTGAAAACTGGCAGTGCTTCCCACGCCGGTGCCCATCCCCATCAGCTGCGACTGCACCGGTGACGTGCCCTAATTGGTTTTACCACACAGGCAAGGGTGGGTAACAAAGGGAACCCCCTATTGATCTGTTCCCGTAGCTACTTTATCCGTATGTCCTTCCCTGCGTAGCAGAAATTTCATGTAGCATCCTATTTCCTTTGGGTGGATTTACTTACAGGTGTCAGTTTGACTTAATTCCTTGTCTCCTTAATTGGCCCCACTGTTAATACCAACTCGCATGCCTCTGCTTCTCCGAGGCCTCTGTTGCTCTTGCTGGAGCCACCACCTCCTCCTCCTCCTCCTGCCAAAAATATCCCAGCGCTGGAGATCTCCTGCAGAAGGCAAGCCCCCCACCCCTGCATGCGACAGATCAGCGGTGACCTGAGACTGAAGCTGCAATTAAGAACAGCGAAGGCACGACGAGGTGGTTGCTCCCTGCACGGCGGCAGACTCGGGACTGCACAGAGGGGTGTGCTCCAGGCAGTTGGGCTTTCATCTATATGTTTAAAAAAATAAATACATTGCTAAAGCAGGTATCACAAGTCCAGCGCCTGCTGCGCGATGCAGCACATCCTCGCCTTGCAGGGTACCAGCCCGGCTTTGCAGATGCTGTGAGCAGAAACCCGCAGGCACATGGAGCTTTTCCAGCCTCATGCTCCTGAAAAGACCTTTAGAGTGAGTAACACTGCAAACAAATTTATTTAAATTACCAAAAAAAAAAAAAAAAAGCCACAAAAACAAACCCGAACCTGATGTGCTTTTAAATTGGAAAATAAATTAATCGCACAGAAGACAGTACAAAAAATTATTAAAAATTATGTAGTCTTCCATATTTTCCTCCCAAAATTAGGAGGGTGGATGATCAGCTGGTGTAAATCTCCTTTAAATGGCATTCATGTTAATGTTCCTACCCTGATTTACACCACCAGAGAAATTAGCTTCCTTTATGCCTGGGTTTCTTTACACATCTGTCCTTTGAGAATCAATAAATAAAACTTGAAAATAATATTCATCCACCATTTATTCTGCTTAATTATTTAAACTTCAGATTCTGGAAATAATAAAAGAGTAATAAAGAAGAGATTTACCATTCACCACAATTGCTGGAAGCATCCCATGCTATTTCCTCCTTTACTTTTTAATCTCTTCCTCTCTTTTTTTTTTTTTTTTTGGGGGTGGGGTGGGGGGTGCTCACCAAATTGAGTCGATTTATTAAAGCTAATGCAAAAGTGATTTGCTCTGATCTGTTGGTGGTGATGAAGAGAAATGGGCTGCTCTGCTCTCCCATGTCCCCCAAAGTCCCACTCATTAAGAAGGATAACGCTTTGCCATCTAGGGAGCAGTTTGCAGCATGCCTGAACGGTAAAGACTGATTAAAAGCAAGATGTGACTTTGGAGGGTGAATGATATTTGTGATGACGAATTGCAAGAAGGATCCAGCCAAGAGATCCCAGCTCCTAGAAGACAGGCTGCAGAAGACAAACCCCTACAGAGAAATGACTGACTTCCACAGTACCTTTGGAAAGTTGGAATGAGCAAAAGTACCTTTAAGGAAGAGACTGTCCTTGCTCTCTGGCCTCCCCGGAGTAGCTGGACCGGTGGAAGGAGGGGAATTGTCTTCCCCAGCGCCCGAGCAATGGCTGGGATGGTTTTTCTGGGGTTTGGGGGCTCTGAGCCCTGCTGGTCTTGGACAGATCCATCCCTCCAGGCTCCATCAGGACCTGATGACCCAGCCCAAACTCCACCTGGAAAACCCCTCCATGCTTCAGCTGCTGGAGGATTAACGGACCTGCTGGCAGTGCCAGACAGAAAAGGAAAAAATTTCCTGGCAAGACAGGAGCTGACAAAGCTGAGCTCCTGGGAAACACAGGGGCTCAGGGTCCTGCCCCAGCCCCGCCGTCTCCCCGGGGCTGCGAGCAGGAGCAGCAGGCTCTGCAATGAGAACATCAGCACTTGGGCTGTGACGGGCTCTAATCCCAAGCGCTGTGACAAGCCTGTCACCTGCCACGTTTTCCCCATGCCCCACGGAGACAAGCCGGGCATCTTCATCACGCTGCGATACGGCACGAGCACGGCGGCTTGGGGGAAGGAGCCGGGGAGGGGCAGGGATGAGCACCCAGGTCCGCCGCTGCTCCAGCATCCTCGCTAGCGAGCAGGGATGTGCGCACTGAGTCTTTGACACGCTCCAGAGCCTGTACTGAGATCCCTGCAGCACCGCACCCTGCTCACAGGGACATCTTCACCTGCAAGGGGTGGCTTTTGGCCTCTGGCAGGGCACGTGCCACCAGGCTGCGTCCGTGCCAAGGCTTTGGAGACACAAGGACATGCCATTTTTCCTTGCCAACATAGAAACAGCATTAAAATACTTCAGCCCAGAAGAGAGATATCTAACCCATGTACCTGGATGAGCCACGCGCTCCTCGGGCAGGCCAGCTCCCCCAGCACCGAGAGCACGGTTGCACCCCAGGTCCAAGCCACGTGTTTGCTCAGACCCTTTCTGGTCCCACCATCACCCTGCCTGGCACATCACATCCTTGCTGCGCTGCAGCAAGATCCTAAGAGAAACTAAGAAGCAACCAGGTATCCTACGACCTGCCAAAACCCCCAGAAGGTTTTGCCATTACTCGTCCCAGGGTCACACGTCTCTGCTCACCCCCACACTGCCACCAGTTTGGTCAGCACATCACCAGTGCCAGACCAGCACGACACATGGCAGGATTTAGTCCCCACGCCTCCCCCTGCTCCCCAGTGGCCTTGTGCCACCGGGTGCCTCCTCTACCCCTTGCTATTCCCAGCCGCCTGCGCATCTGCCTGCAAAGCCCCAGCTCCCACCAGCAGCTGCTTTGCCAGATGGGCCAGCAGCTGCGTCGCTGCCACTGCCACGCTCGGCACCGACCCGCCGGCAGTTCTCCATCCCACTGCGCTCCCTCCCTGCGCCGGCACTGATCCTCTGCGCCGCGACAGCTCCAGCTCCTGCCGAGAGCATTGCTGCAGAGGCTGGGGGATTTGTGGTCGGGTGGGTTTGGGTGCTGGTTGCCCTCTGCTTGTGGGCCAGGTGAGCCCGCAGCCTGCTGCTCTACCGTGGGGTGGGATGAGCAGACACTCCTCAGCTGCAGGTGCCACCCTTGCAGGCACGGGGACAGCGCAGCACTCGGAGTCAGCACCCATCACCACGGTGGGTTCCCACCTCAGGAACCTGGGAAAACCCCCGGCAGCCCCCCGGCTAAAGCAATGTGTGGCACTGTCCAGACCCACCGAGGAACCCTCAAAGCAGCTCCCACTTCGCTCCCTGCTTGGCTGAGTTCCCACATCGCTTCCCGGGGTGGCTGCCAGCGGGACGGCTCCGGCAGCACCGGCACAGCATCCCTCCTCCCCCGCACCCTGACCCATTTCCCCAAGGCTGCTTTTGCTGGGTGCACTCGGAGTGACGCGCACCATATGCTGCAGCTCCCAGCGCCCACCAGGTTCTGCCAGCTTTTCAGAAACAGGCAGCAAAGCGTCAGGACTCGCGTGTTATACAAAGCGCTTCAGTATCAGAAAAAGGGCAAAGCTGCCACGCGCCTGCCGGCAGCCAGCCCACGGTCCTGCTCGGTGCGATGCTCGAACCAAGAGGGATGCCAGGAGAGAGACCCGTTCTCAGGACGCCCTGCGAAGGGGAAAGGCACCCATTTCTGCCCCTCCTGACCTTGGCAGGACCCTCGCAGTGCTCAGCACCTTTCTGCCTCCGTGGGTAAAGCAGTGAAACGGCTTGTACCAGCACAGGCAGATGTAAAAGCAGGGGAGTTGCATTTCCCGCAGCAGAAAGGCAAAGTTTAGGGACCTGTTCTCCATGCATTGGAGGCGTTAGCTGAAGGGGGAGAAGCGGAGACGGGGCTTTTGGGACACAGCACTTGCTGCGAGGCAGGTAGCGGGGCTTGTCGAGGTCATAAATCCCCCCCAGGGTTCATTTTTGCTGCGCTGAAGGAATTGGTACAAGCACCGTATCCCTATTTTGGAAACAGTTTCCCTAAACATCAGCCAAACGCACAGTTCGAAAGAGCAGCAAGGCAGTCTCAGGTGGTAGGTACCAGCTAAAAAAAAAGTGAATCAAACCTATTCATAAGATCACAGACCCTAATCCCCAAGTCTCCGGTAACGACGGCTAAAAAAACAAGCCACAGACCAGCCAAGGGTGTGCCAGGGCTGGGGACTCCCTTCCACGCAAGGTCACTGCAAGGTTGCCTTTCCCCTCCCCAGAGCCGCAGAAATAAATTCAAAATGAAAAAGATGGGAAATTATTCACCACAGAGCTTTTGAGAGCCAGCAATTAATTAATAAAAATAAGTATTGCTAATACTCAGCTTTTACACAGCACTTTAAATTGCAAATTACTCTTGAAGGGTGTATTATTAATTAAATAATTTGCATCCACTATGGTCCTAATATATAATTATTTATCCTGATAAATAATTTGTGGAGAAATGTGTAAGACTGCACTAGACTTGCAATAAGATCTTTTCAGCGACAGGACTGACTCTGCTTACTGCAGGAGTAATATTTAAATTACTCCGTCCATATTTATAAGCGCTTGGTCCCTGGTCCCCCCCAAAAGGCAGGGGGTCGGCTGCTGTGCCCAGGCACCTCGGCACCGTTCACGCAGCCCTGACGGAAACTCTTGCAGGAGGTTTGGTTTGTTTGTGCATTTTGAGTTCGGTGATCTGCTGGTAGCCCCAGGGACCAGCTCTGCAGGAAGAGGAATTACCGTATCAAGCTCGGCTACCAAAACCCCTGCAGCAGCTGCTGTTCCAGCAGAGAAAGCTACCTGAACCCTTTCAGCAGATGCTTTTGCAGGCCCTTCTCCCTCTGCCAGCGCTGCCCTGAGCAATGAGGCGGGTTTACAGCTCAGAGCATCTGATCTCCAGCTTCTGTGAACACAAACAACAATTTTCCATCCCACATGCCTTTCACAAAAATGCCTTGTTTTTGGAGGTGCCAAAGCCTGGAGGTGTTTTGAGGGTTGGGCGATGGTGGCGAGCTCACGGCTAGATGGATGTTTGGATTCTGTCCTCTCAAAACCCAAACCCGTGTCTGTCATCCTCGGACCCTGCAAGATTCTAAACGGCTGGAGAAGGGATGCTGTCCCGGCTCACCCCTGGATGGCTGGGGAGGACAGGCTGGAGGCTTGGGTGGGCTCTGCAGTCCCTCAGGCTCCTGCTGGACCCCGGACAGACCCAGGGCAAAGATGAGAGGTACTCAACTGCCTGAAATGAAGGAGATGGGGGAAAGGAGGTGTAACGATGCAGGAAGCCCCCTCCATGAAGGCTCAGAGACCAGCCTCCATCCCAGTGCCCAGCATCCCATGCTGGGGGCTCCAGCTGGACCCCAAGCTCTCCCCCTGAAGGGGAGGACCAGGCAGCCCTCCCTGGGAGAGATGCAGGCTCGCGTTTCACTTGGGAAAATGAATCCTTTCAGCATCTCCGTCCCCTCCGCAGAGGTTAATTTATTAGCAGGGGAAGGAGGAGCCCCGTTGTTTTAATGAAACGTTTTGGCTGGGTGCACAGAAAATGTATGCACCTAATAGACCTATTATTCCTCCTGTATAGCAGACCGACTTCCCCATTGTGTTTTATCCTTTACCGCATTAGAAATTTAGCCTTTTATTCTGCCTTCAAAGCAGAGGCTGCCAGGCAAATGAATGTACAGGAAGGTTTCAATGGATATAAAGTGCAAGGCATCCCCGTGTGCGGCAGGCAGCTCCACCAGGCAGCCCGGAGAGGCACGAGGGATGTATTCACCATGAACCTGGGCTCGTTTTCCCTGCGCTCTTTCCCCAGAATTCATCTCTGCAGCCTCCCCATGAACCTGTGCTCATTTTCCCTGCACTCTTTCCCCAAAATCCATCTCCGCAGCCTCCCCACTAATATACCCATCCCTGGGGCTGCTCCGCATGACAGCTGCAGTTAATACTTTCCTGCCGCGAGATGCTCCAGCGTATCTGTCCCTTTGGTGTGTAAATTACAATTCTTTTCGGTGCAAGGGGAAAGGAGATGAAGTTAGCTCTGTTTTCCGGCTTGAAGGGCCTGGCTGAAAAATTACACTATGCTTTCACAGTTGTTTCTCGTCCATTAGACTTATCTGTTTTAAAGCAGTCCTCATCAGAAGCCATCACTTCACAGGGGTTCTCCTCGTCCCAGCCTGCAGGACGGGGAGCCAGGATGGCTGGCTGGGAGCCTGGCGCAGAGGACGGTCAGGAGGAAGGCTCCCTGCCTCCACTCACCCACCTGCAAAATGGGATGGCTGACCCAAATCCCAGAGGAGAGGCACGGTGGGGTGCCTGCAGAGCAGTGCTGCAAGACATCGCATCTCCAGAGCACTGGAAAGCTGTGGAAAACCAGACAGACAGGCAGAAAAAGGGGATAGCATCCAGCACCTGCTCCTGCTTTCATAGCACTGCTGCAGTTGCCTCCCAGCAACGACACCAAGCTTAAACCAACACAGGCTTGCAAAAAGTCTGTTTGCACAAATTACACAGTGCCAGCACCAGGTATCATTGAATATTTGTTCTGGACATTAAAAATACAGCTCTGATTGGAGGTTGTTTTCCCTCAGCTCCTAATCTGTAGGAAACCTCCACTACCAATCAATAGGTTTTTAACTCCCTCCGCCTCGGGGAAAAAAACAAACAAAAAACCAAAAAAACCCACAACTAACAGATTAATCCTGTCAAAAGGAGGGGGAAAAGCCACCTAACAGAATCACGGACCGAAAAGTTACAAACTAGCAATAGGTGACAAGTAATTATAGAACAGGAAAATGTATAGGGAACTCATTTGGGTGAGCGGCGACTGATTAACAGTTGCAACATTTATTTTCTTTATTTATGGCCTGGCATCGCAGAAAATTGATACGAAACACCCCATATACTACACGGCTGGTGACATGTTCAGCAAATGAAGAGTCTGGGAGGAAATCAACCTGAATTATACCCATTGTTACTCAACCTCCCCTCCACGCCTTTCCCATCCTTTACGGGAAGGACCGGTGGTGACACAGCACCGCTGCAGCATCTCGGCATCTCCAGCTCAGCAGCACGTGAAGATCAGCCAGGTCACACCTTTGTGGCCATCACCTCCTGGATAGAGACCCTGCAGCTCCTCGGCTGGCAACCGCAGCGTCGGCGGCAATGTGTACCCCCTGTCCAGGTAATGCTGTAAGAGATATCTGCGCTTAGCTCAGCAGCTGCACTCCTAACCCTCCTCTGAATGCACCTCCCAGGAGGGTGCGTGGCTCGCCCTGCGGTGTGGAAGTTAATTGGGATGGGATTTAGCCCATGACCCTCTCACCTAAACACCCTGGCATCCGACCGAGGTGCTTAAATAGGAAGTGATCCCCTTCCTCCTTCTGCTTTCACCTCGTCGAAAAGCATTAAACATTAAAATTAATGTTTGAGCTTTTTGCCCTTACATAAATGAATAGCAGCGGCTCATCACAGGCAGGTTTTTCTCCAAAGGGAAGAGCATGAATGTGCTGGAGCGCATCTTCCTGGTACCAAGGGCTGGAGCATCCAGGGGGAGGACAAAGCCCCACGCCCCATCGGTCTCTCCCCCTCCAAGCTCTTGAATCCACGTCTTACAAAGACAGGTACCCCATTCCTAAGATAAAAGTAGGGCCATGAAAGGCTCCCAATCCTCTAAATCAGCTGTGGTTAAAAGGCTGTTCTCACAGGCAGCTATCCCCAGGGATGAAAGGCAGCAGCAGCTTTGATGGAAAACTCACTCTCGGCAAACAAAAGCAAGTGCAAGCAAACGGCACCTTGCAGAGTGCTCTCCTCGGGGTGCAGGAGGTCCTGGGCACCCCCGGGTGCCGGGGAGAGGAGATGATGCTGCGGGTGGGCTCAGGAGGCAGAAGAGGCAGCGCCGAGTAACTTCAGCTCCGTCACCCAGGGACCCAGCGAAACAGGCCTCTGGTGCGATGCTTTCCGCATCGGAAAACGGCTTTTTATAGAAACCTCTCAACAGTGGTAAAAGTTCATTACGCTTGGAGGGGGCGAAGCTTTCCAGCGTGCTCAGAACAGAACAGCTCCTTGTTTGGCTTCAGAAGTGCCATCTCCTTTCAAGATCCTGTGTTTTGTGCTGGAGCAGGAATGGATTTAGAACAAAAGTGAGTTGAAAGGAAAAAAAAGCATCAAATTTGTGGAAAACAGAATACTTCAGTTTGTCCAAAACAAGTTTTAAAAATGATATCTTTATATTCTCTGCACTATAAATGTTTCCCTCTGCCACTGTTGCGCCACAAGGAGCGGTTTCATGGTTTCACCCAAGTTTGGGCATCTCTGCACCAACCCTGCTTCTGCTTGGGTCACTGCCAGGGTCCCCCTTTCCTCTACCTGGGTAAATCCCCCCATCTCCTATGTGCTACCTCCGCTCTGCCTGCTCATGCCAGAGCTGCTCAGACACTGTCAGCACTGTGAGGGACTCTGGATACTCCAGCAGACAGAAATAGGTGGGTGAGGGTCAGTAGGTACCACCTGAAGCAGAAGTGGTGACATTATTAGCCCCCAGTTTGAGCCAGAGAAGTAAAAGTCTCCTCTCACCTACCCCCCCCCTCCCTGAGTCAGGTAAAGCTCTGAGCGCCCCTTTAAGAGGGATGCTACGTTATGAAACACGGCTGATTTAAATGCAAATTACCGCAAAAACACAACTTTCTTTATTAAAATGCAAATTGCACTTCAAGCCTCCTGCCTCCTGCACATCTCCCCTGCCTGCCCGACAGCCAGTCCCATCAAAGCGCCTGGGACTCCCAGTGCCCCGTGCCAGCACCCTGGCGTTTCGGCTGCCGAGGGGATGGGGTGCCATGGGTGGGCCATTCCGGAGAAGCCAGGTGGGCACAGCACCGTCGAGCGTGGCACAGAGGAAAGTGCCGCCTTGGCACGTAGCACATTTCCCAGCTTGCCTGCCTACCCCCCCGAGCTCTGTGTTGTGAAAGGCATCAGTCTGCTACAGCCTCATTTTAAAACAAGATGGGGAGATCAGGTGTCCCAGAACTGCTATTTTGGAGTGAATAATTATTATTTTCACATTTCCTGAGATCTTTTCAGATCATTTGCTCCTACAGGAGCGGAAAAGGCAAAAAAAAAAAAAAAAAAAAAAAAAAAAAAACAAAAAACAACCCACAAAATCAACAACCAAAAAGTTGACCAGGATAGATGCCAGGGAAAGCAGAGATACTCGCATCCCATGCAAGGGTGGGTCTGTGGCCAGCAACACCCTTGGGACCGGGACCTTGGGTTTGATTCTGCTCAGCCACTGGGCACACAAGTTACCACTGGAAAAAGCCCACAGACCCAAAAGGCTCAGCCCTGCACAGGTCAGAAAAGCCTTGGAGAGAGGGGAGAGCGACCACAGGCAGCAAAACCCCAACGTGTGTCCTGCAGCAAGACCTGCCCGGGGCCAGCGAGGGTCTGCAGCCCCAGTGGCGCTGGGTTCCTGCAGCACCATGCAAGCAGTGGTCCCTGCAACCCTCCGTCACTCCTGGAGGGTCACCGTGCCCATCTCCCCAGTGACCTTCCCACAGCGGTGTGGTGCAACCAGGCTCCTAGTCCCAACACAGCGGAGGAAGGGTAAAGCCCACAGCGGCTGCGTGCAGGATTGGGAACCGCTGCCGAGCAGTGAGGCAGCCGGCACCTTCCATCCACTCGCTGCACAGCTTCAAGCAAGGCCATCACCTTATTCTTCACCAGGATGCTGCAGAATCTGGATTTTGGGGACACTCAGGGCTGAAGGCAGAGATTCGAGGGGGGGTTCCTCCCTTGCGACGCTTCCCCGTAACACCCCGTCCTTGCCGAGCTGTGCGGTGCCGAACCACCCGCTTGCAACGCCCCAATTCACCACTTTGCCCAACTCCTCTAGGACGTCCTGGCTGTTGCCTTCAGCCACCAGCTGGCTCAAGTTGCTGGAAGATCATTTAAGATAGCAGGGACTGGAAAAGGTCCAAAGTGGCTTATTCTTTCCAGTAAGCCCTTTTCCCCCGGAAAGCATTTAACTGCTTTTTGAATGATCCTACAGCCTCTGCAGGAGCCTTGCCTGACCACCCAACCATCCTGGTATTTATTCCTCCACGGGGCCTGATTTGGACTTTGTTTTCCTTTCACTTCCTATTACTGTTTCCCTAATCCTCTCCTCCAGCCCTTTCCCATCCTTCATCCTGCATCTCTCACTCTGTCCTTCCTCGTTCTGGCTTTCAAACATTCTTTTTCTGATATTTAGCAAGGGAAATGTCACCACAAGACACTGCAAGGCTTAGAGATGGACCTGAAATCAAATCCCTACATGTAAACAGCCCAGAGCACTGGCGGTGTGCAGCTAAGCAAAGAAAGTCCAGCAAGTCACGACAGGCAGGCCATGAGCAAACCTCTAATTAGTGACCTGAGGAAGGGGCTGCCCCAGGTACGTCTTAAATCCCTGCTGCAAAACTGGGGGGGCGGGGGGGCAGGGACTGACCACAGAGCTTGGGGCAGGTTGGCTCCCGTCCTGGTCACCTCTTCCATCTCACATGCTTTGTAGCAACAGTGATGGGGGAGAGGAGGCAGGTGCTGGTGTCCCCACCACGGACAGGAGCCTGTGCCAGTTCTTGTGGGACACCAAAGGAACCAAATCTGGGAGAGCACCATAGAAGAGCAACTTTCTTACTGCCAGCTGTTTATGGAAATACCTGTTTTGCTTAGACTATTCAAAAATACTTGCGTAACAAAGCCAAGGAGCAAATGGACCCGTGAAGCCTCCACACCTCCACGCAACCTTGGAGGGAGTTTTGCTGAGCAAAGTGCCCAGGAGCTGCCTGACAGGTCAAACTCTCCATCCTCCACCCCCTCCCTTCCACACCACCACCATTTAATCACCATTTGGTATTTAGCATCCAGCATAATAGGCTCATCGTCAAGCATATTGCCAGCTTCGTGAAGCATTACTTCATCTATCATTGTCTCCCAGGCTGTCTCACCTACCTCCTAGGCATCATTCCTGCACCTCCCAAAACACTTCGTGCAAAGCCACTAAGTGGGCTCCGAGCCAGCACAAAAGTTACAGCTCCTGAAGAATGAGCTGGACTTGCTGTTCCCTAAACAGGGCCCCGTCTGCTGCTGGTAGAGCTGATATATTTATTTTAATTAAATTTAATCCAGGGATATTCTTCTCCTCCCACCTTCCCTCCCGTCTGGCTGCTGAAGCAGCAGGGCTCAGGGAAGGTGCCACCTTCCAGTTGATTTCTTATTTAGAGAAGCCAGATCCATGTTCCTGTCCCATTTAATTAACATAGAGGGAGAACTGGGTTGCACTGGAAATCCTGGCGCTCTGCCTCCCCCCACATCACAAAAGCTGCTGTTGAATTTCCTGCTCCTGGCAGGAACAACAGCATCGGGTCAGGGCAGAGACCCCTTCGGCTCGGTCCCCCGCTGGGGGGGCTGTCACCTCTCCTCCCACCCAAAATCCCCTTGCACCAGCAGAGCCTTCATCCCCAGCTCCAAGGGAGATGTTCCAAACTCCTGCCGCACGATTTGCTTTCAGGCTCCAGCTCCTCCCAGTGCGGGAGATGAATTACGCCAGCTCTCCCTACCTGTCACCCACAGCCTCTCCCAGGTGGCAGGATCTGAATCACAAATTAAATACGTCTCCATCCCCCCCTCCCCACTCCCCTGCACCTGGTTTTGAAACAATAGCTGAATAACCTCCCTCTCCTCGGCTGCATAAATCACCTGGACAGGCTGAAGTGACACAGGCAAACAGCTGAGGTTTGAAGTAGTTTTTCTGGCCAAGGATAAAAATAATTAAAACAAGAGCCAGAGAAACCCTGTCACCAACTTGATTGCCAGTGCCAGGCTGGGGTTTTGCCAAAAGAAGGTGCATTTGGGGGTTCGGTGGAGCTGGCACGGCTGCTGCAGGTGGGCACAGCACAGGGATGCAGCCAGCGGGAGCATCTCAGGGTTCACTGCTCCATCGACGGAGAATTTAGGGGACTGTATGTTAGTCCTCTGCCCTGGCATGGGTTGCTGGAACTGCCCTCAGCAAGTCCCCTAAGCAGGATCTGCAGCACCTCCAGTGTGCAATGACCCACAGCACTGGATTAAACTGGCATGGGAAGGAGGAAAAGTTTTAGGGCTAGATGGAACAAAACACTTGTGTAATCAGTGCTAAAATACATAGCTTAAGTTACAGGGGAAAGCCTTAAAGACTAAATTTCCCATTGTGAAGAATTGTTCTCTGTTTAGAAGCACACTAATTATTCCCTTAAACAAGGATGAGCTATAAGTAATTTAAGGGTTTTATCACTCACACATGGCAATGATGTAATTGAGTGAGTGGCAATAAATAAATATCAGAACAAAATGAAGGTGGCAGGTTCCGTGAGTGAGCAAGGACGCAGGACTGCATTGCCAGCGGTCACCATAGTCGGGGGGTTAGGGGGGTCTGGGTGACCCCGGCACCAAGGGACACACCACCCAGGGACAGCTCTCCACCAGTTCAAGCCACAAAAAGGAGATATCAGGGCCCCATCCTGCCATCACTGGTGCTCAGCCACCCTCTCCTGGCTCGGTCTGAATTTTTCCAGACCTGGCAAAGCCGTCAAGCTCTGCATAGCAGAGAGCCTCACGGCTCTGGGTAATCACTAAAGCAGCCCTTTGAGTCCAGACCTGTTGATCCCCCTCACCAGCGATTACCTTTACCCTAGGCGTGTGTTTAGGATGATGCCTTGATTTCACCTGGTGAATGATCCAGCTGTTCTCAAAGCCAAGGCAAGGCTGCTGCCCCTGCTCAGCTGAGCTTCGGGTCAGGCCACCGACCAGTAAAGAACAAACGCCTAATTCTGAATTTCTCACCCTGTGCACCACACACATTTCAGAGCAGTTTCTGCATTGACTTTCAGAGCCTTTGAATCCAGCTTTCCCATGCTGGAGACCCAGGCTGGGGCCACATGTTTAACAAGAATGCAATAAACTGCATCTCTCCCCTAGCAGTTAATTCTAATTCAATGCATTCTTAATATTCAATTACTATTTATGTAACACGCGGCAAAGGATTATCCTATTAAACCTAAATTAAGTGCTTCTTTCATTAATTAATACATCTTATTTCAAGTGCTGCCAACGTTTATCCCTGGAAACGTAATATTTTAAACCAAAATGCACAAATGAAGGAAAGGCAGCTTGTTTGCTTGTTGCTTTTACATTTGCTTAGAGATGCTAATGAGTTATGGAGCCTTAAAGTATTTACCATCCTCTCGGCAGGAGGAGGATGATGTTCCCAGAAGGGCAACAGAGCAAAAAAGTCTGGTCCTTTGGAGACGGTGCGAGGTACTGGAAGGTCAGCCCCTTCCATCCCTGTATTTCCTCCATTTCAGTTTTAAGATAACAGGGAAAATGCTTTTTTTTCCCCCCAGCCATATGTCCATCCCAAAAGCGTGCTCCGCTGAGCAACCCTCAGCTCCGGTTCCCGTGGGGACCCCAGACTGTCACCATCCCATGGACACGGCAGCACCACCGAGCATCCAGCGCGCTGCGCGGTCGGAGCTCAGCACGCTGCCTGCTCAGACCCTCTGCAGCGCCGCTGTTACTGCCGAGGGACCACTTGCTGGCTATTACATCCCTGAGCTCCTCGGAGAGCCACATCCCAGCACCACTTGACCTCCGTGGAATTACCCCAGGGAGAAATTGGCCCGTAAGACCTGCAACACTCGCAGCAAGCGCTAGGAAATAGCATGAAATCTAAATTAAGTCGAGAGGCTCCTTTTGCAACAAATTCCTTCTTGAGAAACCAAACCCAGACTTCATTACAACAACTCAATTATACACGAGGCTGAGCTCCAGTGCGCTCGCGGAGACAAGAAGTTTGCCGTATTTCATGCTTCGCTCAAATTATAACTTCCCTTCAATGCAAATGGGAGGGTTTGTGAACAACATGCATTTTCCCAACACCGTTTGGAAAACAAATTACAACGACGTCTGTTCAGAGGCAGAACCGGAGCTTCTGTCCTGGGCTGGATTTCTGTGAATTCACTCCAGGGCCACTTCTTAGGGTAGAAAAGTGGAGTTTGATCCCAAAAGTCGCCCGATTCTCAATAAGGGGAAGAGCAAATACAAGGCGTGAGAGCTGTAAATAAATGTTTAAAGCCCCTGGGTCCCTCTCTGCCAAAGGAACTCAGTAGGATTAATCTTTTTTTCAAACCATCTTTCACTCCAAATGATGTCTTCTGAAATAAAACGACACTCCTGACAGGCTGTGGCTTAACAGGAGAAGCCGTGCTCACAGAGGCGTTCGGGCTGGCCCCGCTGCCCTTCGCCCGCTCCTCCTCCTCGCCAGCATCCCGGGGGCTGCAGGAAGCCGAGCGCCCTGTTCGCACCCCGAGCACCTTTGCTGCACCCCCGGACCATGGGCAGAGTCCCGCTGGCAGTGATGGGTGCTGGCTCCAGCTCCCTGCCCGGAGCCTCCCTGCCTCCGGCAAGGCTGCGGCAAAACCCCCATCCCCAAATCGACACTTTCAAGAGACAGAAACTCATAGTGACTTTCTCCTACCAGCAAACAGGGACCCCTCCTGCTCCAAAATCCAGCTTACGAATTAAAAACAGGCGGCCTCCATCCCTTTTTGGAAGCACCAAGGAACATTTTTTCTCCTTTCCCTCCTGAGTTTCCAGATGCAGCTACCTCGGTTTCCATCAAAGCAGCAGCTTCCCCTGGGCTCCCAGGGAGGTCACAAGACTTCATGTTCTTCACAGAAATGCATCAAATCACCTCCAAAAAAAAAAGGAAAAAAAAAAAAACCTGTAGGAAATCTTTCTGCCCGTTATGTTCTGGATGAAGGAAGGAGAAAAAAAAACAAAACACAAAAAAAAAACACAACTAAAAAGAAGAGGAATTTACAGGTAATTTCCTTGTCAAAAGTTCCTGTCTATAAATACAATCAAGATAAGACTGACATTGCAAATAGCTCCTTTTCTCTCCTGAATGAATTATTCAATTCACCACTGATCCTCTCTAACTGCTTTATATTACCTTCTGCTTTCCTTATTTATTTTACTTTATTTAGTTCTGTAGAGAAATGCTGCCAATAATTGAAATGAATTCAGGCAATTGCAGGATTCAACAAATCCCTCCCGCAGCCCCAGCAGCTCAGCCCGACCCCCCCGGAGCTCCTCGCCTGGCCCCTTCCCCAGTCTTCCCTCCAAACTGCCACAAAAAATCTCTGGGTCAAAGCACAGCGTGTTGATCCATGGTTTCTTCTTCCCCAGGAGCCATCCCTGATGGCAGGAGCACAGGGATGGGACCTACATTATGGAAGAGGTTATCCAGGCTGCAGAGAGCCTTTGTGGTTAGGGGAGCCCCATGCCTCTGCCTTCCCATCACTGAAGGATGGGGGAAATCCCATCCTTTCCCCAGGGAACGGTGATAACCCCGCTGAGCTGCAAACCAGCCCAAATCAAGCGGCAAATTGGTGGTTTAAGAGATCGGAGAGAGCTAAGTGCAGGGAAATTCTCCTTGGTCATGTCCCTTAATTACTCGTCCTCGGAGAGACGACAGCTGCTGTTAGAGCGCAGAGGGATTCGCAGCTCTGCGGAGAATTTAAGACAGACCAAAATCTTAGTAACACATCAATAAAGAGCCACGCTGCAGACAGCATTTCAAAGCAAAGAAATAATATTACTACTGAAAAAAAAACCAAAAAAACCCACCCAAAAACCAAAAAAGAAAACAAACCCTCACTCCACAACAGCACCAAAAGCTCATAAAAATATTACTCGAGAAACAGAACTGTTTCAAAGCAGCCAAATAATATCCACGATGATGATTCAATTACACAGAAGATTAGTGTCAGTCTTTCTGCAGAGCCAAAAGTTTCGCAGTGAGGTTTTGAACCGAGGAGTGGGTGATAACTTCATAAACCTCAGCACAAGGCAGGGGGGGCAGAAGCACAGAAGAGGGGGGAAAGCAAACCAGAAGCCAGACAAATAAAATCTCATTCTAATCACGAAACAAATCATGTGGATTTTTATTTTTTCCTCAGGAGCAGGTTTCAGCCAGGGCAACATTTCTTTAGGTTATTGATTAGCAATTAGAGAGGTGTTTTAGCTGCTTCTCTGCTGTGTCCCTGTTATTCCCTCCAGAATTTCAATTGCACAAGACCTATTTCCATCCTGCAGCAAGGCCAGGGAAACATTGACCCCACAGCCTGCGCCCCAGCCCTCACTCTTCCCAAAAAGCCTCAGGGAGGAGCAGGGAAGGAAGCTTTCACAAAAAGAAAAATATCCTGGAAAGGCTGAGAAATAATCACAATTCAATCCAGGAGGAAGCTTCCTCCCTTGACTTTTGAGAAGGAAAAGATGCACTTTGGCAGCCACCTCCCTGAAGGAGGAGAGCGGTGCTGGGGACCGGTGGCTCCACAAAGATGCTGGGCCTGGGCCGGGATGCGGGGATGGCTCAGCTCCGGGGGCACATGCAGTTTAACCTGCTGGTGCCTCCGTTTGCCGTCACCCATGCTGGGTGGCCTCATGAAGTGCCACTGCGATGTCCAACAGCCGTCACGAGAGCAACACGAAGGGCAGGAGCTGGGAAGGGAGGCTCTGTGGGAAGGAGCGATCGAGACTTGCATTAAAAGCCATAAAACCCCAAGCACATCCCCGCCAACAATCGACAGAGGAACACCGCCAGCAGCTCCGAGGAAGGAGAGGCCAGACCTCTTCTTTAACAGCAATTTTGAAACCTTTTTATTTGGTGCCTTGTAAAGAGGGGAACTTAAAAGGAAAAGAAATAACAAACTGATTTCTCTTCAGATAATTCGCAAGGGCTCCAAGTGCATTGTAAATGTATGCCTTTATCCAACAGGCAATTTGATGAATTTCACAGGCTGCTTTTGTATTGCTGTTTGCTGAGCAACATTCTCTACAGAATTTGTGGCTGGCTTAACGCTCTCTTTAGCACACGGCATAATTGCCCCCTGCAATTTGTTGCCTGGAAAGGTTACCAAACCAGAAAGGAAGGGAGAGAAGAACAACTTTGTTGGCTGCGGGAGAAGGAGAGCGTGGAAAGCCAACAGCATTTTAAGCGCAATTTATTCCAGGCCAAGGCATGCAATTGCAGAAAGGTGTGGGACAGCCCGTTCCTCGCTGCGAGGGGCTTCCCCGGTGTGGGTGAAGCCACGGCTCATTGGGATCGAGCTACCACCCCATGGATGGGGTCCAATAAACCCACCTGTCCAAAGCAGCCTGGCCACCCATGGCAGCGTGGGCTGGACATCCCCATCACCCTGCAAGTACCACGGGACGCACGGGCAGAGCAGCCCATAGACCCAGCCAAGGGTCTGAAACACAGACAGTGGCGGGGCGGCGGGGAGCAGGAGGACGAATAGCAAAAGCAAACAAGTACGCAGCAGACGGAGGGAAGGAGGAAACCCCAGAGGAAAGGCTGGAGAAGGAGGTGGAGAGGGGGCGGCTGGCAGGAGGAGAGCATGCTGGAGAGGGAACATGGCAGAGGGGAGCGCGGGAGGCGCGGAGACGGCAGGCAGTGTTTATTAATTTTCTGCTTGGCTGCGTTTGGTGCCATAGCTCCGAGATCATGGAGCCGCTCCACACTCTATTAAATAATTCAATCTGTGAAGAATCCAAGTGTGTAAGCGAACACTCTTATGCGTCTTAAAATTTAATTGCAGAGCTAAACAAGATTAAGTGCAAGGAAGACATAAAAGATATGAAAATAGATGCTGCAGCTTTTGTTTCTCTCGCTGCCCAAGCCCTGCACAGGAACCTTTCCCCATTTTTCACACTACACCGCTAAAGAGCCTGAGCCTCTTTTCATCTGCCCCCACCCCCCCACACACCCGGTTCTATTTACAGCTGTGTTTGCAAGCAGCAGGCTCGCAAATCACTTAATATCCATTAGAGCAGCTCCATTCACCCCGCTAGGCTCCTGCTCTGGCAGCCTTTCCGTTATAAATCCTCATGTTCAAGGGTTTAGGGAAGCAGCCATGAGCACTTGCTCCAGCAGCCCCTTCGCCCAGCTGGAGCTCCTGCCTCCCCCTACCCAGGGTGGCGATTGCTTCCTTGCTCCTGCAGATGCTCTCCTCCTGCTTTTATCCCCCTGCACCCTCAAATCTCAGCTACCTGCAAGCCAGGTGGAACCTTGTGCCTTCCAACACAGGCTGGGTCGAGGGGGTGAGAGTCCCTCCGTGCCAGCACCGTGCTGGAGCTCCCGTGCCTTGTGCCGCTGGCTGGCAATTCTGCATCAGCACAGCCGACTGAAACCTCACCCAAGGGGCGAGGGTCTCGGCTTCCTTTTGGAAAGGGGTGGCAAGCCTGTCTCCTGGGACAGGGGAGCAAAGGAGAACACGTTGCTCAAATTGAATCAAAACCTGAGACCCCAGAAACACTTTTTAGTTCGCTCCCAAGCCAGCCTCACGTCTGAGGTGCCGGTGACGAAGAACAGCCTCTGAGGTTCAAAACCCAGATGTCAGCATTAGAGATTTGCTCAAAACATCTGCAAGTGCATGCAACACCTGCTTCTGCCCCAAAAGTGATGTGCCAGACCCAGAGCTTGCCCAGCAGCCCTGGCAGCTGGTCCGGCGACGCTCCCACCTGCTTTCAGAGCAGCTCTCGTGGGTCTGAATCCCCGGGGCACCACACAGTTTTCAGCCACTGGCCCACAAAGACCCCTTGAGGGGAGATTTTGGGGTGCAGACACAACTCCAGTGGGAGCACAGGGCTGATCATCTCCCTCCTTGCATGGGGTCTGCACCTCCCAGCCCTGCTCCTCCATTTGCTCACAGCTGTGACAGCATCGCAGGGATGGCTGAGCTGAGCATCATCTGGGAGGGCAGAGAAGGAAGCAGGAAGAAGGAAATACAGGACAGTAACGGGGGAATAATGGGGGAGTGGAGAGCTGCCTTTGCGCTTCTGTGGTTTAATAGGAAGAGCCTTGTCCCTGCTCACCGACCGTGCTGCCCATCAGCCTCCGACACGGGCAAGCGCCTGCAAGCACTTCTGTGGAGAAGAGAATAAAACCCAAGCGGGGCTGGAAGAGCCGGTGTCACTGCAGTAGAGGGAAAGAAAGTTTCACTCCGTTTCACAGACAAGGAATCTGAGACCCACCGAGGCCAAAAATCACACCCGTGAGGGTTAACGGGGACGCGGAGAGCCTGCTGGCTCCAAACTGCGGGATTTCCCCAGCCTCTCATCCAGGAGCTTCCCACCATCCCTGTGCAGCAGCCAGAGCTCTCCCTAGGGAGCAGAGCTGCTTTGGGGACCCAGGGAGACCCTCATCCCTTCACCAGGCAACAAGAGACCAGCACAGTTGTGAGTCTGGGGGCAATGAGTGTATGACGAACTTTGCCCCTCTTAATTACCATCAATGAAGAGCTCTGCACAACGAGGAAAAGGAGCATCTAAAACACCTGCCATGTTGAAGTCAGGAGGGGGAGGCACGGGGCTTTTACCTATCACACTGGATCCTGACACCTCCTTTGACAGCAGGACCCTGCTCTGGTCTGCCTTCATCCACACTGGGCTTCTCCCAATCCCAGTTAGCTCGGCACGGGGAGCTGGCTGGGATCCGCATTCAAGCTCAATCAGTGCTGGCAGAAAATGCTGAGCTTTAAGCGTGTGCTTATAATGACAGCGGCATCACCCCATGGAGTTATAGCCACGTGCAGTGGGAATCGTCACGTATCGTTTATTTTATATTGGCAGGCGCAGGAGCCGTGCAAAATGTCACCACAGAAAATAAGAGTCACACAAAGTTGGCGCATTTTCATATCTTTGCTGAAAGATCAATCAAAATGCTGACTCTTCACAGGAAAAGCAAGCTCAAACATCTCCTGCAAGCCTGCCTTCACCCAAACAAGGCGTCACTGGAATTTCATCTTTGTTATTACACACAAGCTTGCAGATGTATTAATATAATTTCTTGCAAAGGGCAAGAAGTGAAACCTAAGGCTACTTTGTCTTCATTTGGTTTGCTGCTGGGCGCTTTGTTGTTGATGGCTGCTGTTACATGGGCTGTTGGGGATGCAAACTGCCACAAAACCACGCAAACTTTCACCGCTTAAAATCTCATCAGAAGCCTCCTGCTCCCCAAAAGAGGGAGGGTGTTTGCTGGGTGGTGCTGGCCAAGGCAGCAAACGAATCAGCTGCAAGCAAATAAATAAGCTTTTTTTTTTTTGCTATTGCTGAGGCAGGTGCGTTAGTGCCAGGGGACCCAGTAGCGCTGGTTAGACATGGATGTCCCCTCCCCCCCCAAAAAAAAAAAAATTCAGAGGTGGCACATCATTTCTCAGGCCCATCCAACACCCCACGTGCGCATCCCTGTGCACACTCCTGACAGATTGCTGTTATAACATTTATAGTGATTGACGGATGGCATAGCAACAAGTGAATTAAACAGGCGCTTGCTCTTACATGAGTGGCGGTAAATGTCATAAAAGATCAACCATTATATTCCGAACATGGCTTTCCTACTGCTGAGCAAAACCGATTTAGGTGATTTAGTGGAAATGAAGACTGGAGAGCACACAGAGGAAGTTTGGAGCGGTGCTGAACTCCGCTCAAAGCCTCACCAGGAGCTGCAGTATCGGCATCCATCAGTTTGTATCTATCAGGTACAGGTCCAGGGTCACCCCCAGATCATGTCAACCCCTCAAAATAGGACAGAGAGCAGGTACTACTTCTCAGCTCGTTTCATGCGAGGGTACCGTGTTTCCTCCCTCCCCTGCGACATGAGCATCAGACTGGAAGCAGCTGAAGCCAGCAGTGCAGGTGTGAGATTCATCTGCTGGCTGTTTCCAGACAGCAGCAGTCCAAGACATTCCAGTGCAACCAGCCTCCCAGGACCTGCTTGCCTCGTACAATGTCAGAAGCCAGCTAAAAACTTAGCGTTTCACTCAGCATCCCCAAACAACCCAAGCCACGTGCCTCTTCCGAGCTCCCTCGCCCTCCCCATACAACACACTCCTCCAAGACACACACACCCCATAAAAAAAAACCCAACTGTATTCCAAATACACCTGCCTTAAAATTAATGTTATTTTGCTGTAGAGCCACTTTAAATCTTGAGCAATCGAAAAACAAATTTGCACTTAGAAACATTCAGTTTGTTTGCAGGTGTTTTCCCCTTAAGTCATGCTGGGTAATCGGGGCTGGCAGAGCACGCAGGGGAGCCCCAGACAGATGCCACAAACCTCGGTGCCGGCTGATCCAGGGACAGTTTGCAAGATGTGACAGAAGTCACGGGGCTAAAGCAGAGCTTCCATATCAGGGAAATTCATTTGTCATGTGAAACAAATGGGGTGAGATCTGGGCTGGGCTGAACAACCTGTCAGCACACAGGAGCTCACAAACATGCACATGCAAACCTTCCCTGGTGCGGAGGGGAGACCCCGGTCCTGTGGACACAGCAAGGACCGAGGGGGATGCGGAGGACCGAGGGGGATGCGGAGGATGTTCGGTTCTTTCCCCACCTGAAAGATGGGAGGTGAGAAAGTTCAAAGGGGGGAAAGGAGCCAAGGGATCCCGCTGCAGGAGGGCTGCCCCAGGAGAGAGAGGGAAGGAGGCTGACAGCAGGGCTGTCCTGAAGCACCGTGTGCAGGCTTAATGAGTAATCAACGGATATTTTAATTAACTGTTCATCAGTCACTAGAAAGTCCCATGTGCCTAATGCCACGAGTTTGAGCTGGAGGGGACAAGAACTCCATGAACCTCAGCTCTTTGCAATAAGAGCTTAAAGCAGTTACTCCCAAAGCTTACCACAAGAAGACTCCGTGCAAATCTCAACTTGTTTTGTTCAAGAATTTTCAGATTTTTGTTCCTCTCCCACTCAGCCCCAATAACACGAATCATCCCCAGTTCCCCCCATTTTCCAAGGGCAGCTCCTACAGTGCGCACGGAGAGCGGCATCGCCCAGACGCACGGAGAGTGGCATCGCCCAAATCAGGGCAGCTCTGTCTCACACGGCTTTGGCCAGAACCCACACGAGGGCCCGAAATCACAGCTCCGTCTGCTCCCTCCTGTTGCTCAGTCTCGAGCCAAAGCCAAGACAACCTCAGCATCTCCCACCACGATGCCACGCTCCCTGTGCCGGCAGCACAGCCGGCAGCCATCTGCGTTTGCCATCAGATGGAGCTGAGCCAGCGGATGCTTGCTTCTCTTACCCACAGCTATTTGCTGTCGGCAGGAGTTGCCATGCCTAGATCAGAGATGTGGGATTACCGGTGAATCTGGGAGATGCATAACGAGGGTCACGGAGCATCCGCAGGCGGCTCGCTGACACGAGATCGAGATGCTGAGACACAATCTGCCCACGAGATTTCCTCTTCCCAGCAAGAAGGAAGAACAACTAACCCCAAACCCAACTCATACATCAACTTAATTGTCCTCCTTGACACCCAGTGCCCCAGTCCCTCACCTTCCAGCCAGCTGCTTTAAGGTGTGCAGCTATTGATCCTCCGCATGCCCGTGTGATTGGAGTCTAAAATCTAATGCCTGAGAAGTCCAGCCAAGCCCAAACCTCTCAAATCATGTTGACACGTTTAGGAGGTGCCGGGTGCTTCATCCTCCCTGGTCCGATATGTAATTATGTACGTGTCACCATGATGTAGGTGTTTGGCAGGGCAATAAAACCCCAGGGGCCCCGACAGCCGGCCGCTGCCGTTCCACGCTGCCCGCGAGAACGTTTGCTGCCAATTTCTTTCTGTAGTTAGACTGGAGGAAATAGAGCTCAATAAAGCGGCGTGTGGATCACAGCGGAAAGTTTGTCTTGAAAAACAGGTGGAGGAGATGTCAGAAGGCTGCTGTCACCCCAGGCCTGCACAGGTTTAAGTGTTATTCACTATTTTCCTTCCTACTGCAAGACTACAGCCAGGCAAGGGGGTGTTAGCAGGTAAAAGCTGGACAAGGCAGCCTGGAGATGCAGAATCTAACTCTGTACCTTTCATTTCTCTGCTTCAGATAACACCAGCCTTATCCCACTAGACCCCGGTGTCCAGGGACTGCCTTCCCTTCCCTTCGCACGTGGGGATGGGGACAGGTCCCAGAACCTGCTGGGAACACGGTGTTTCCCAGCCTCTCTCTCTCCGTGGGCTCCAGGGCAGCCCAGGCACGGCGGGGTCGGGGTGTGATGCCCTTTACTGCCTGTCACAGCCCGTCACAGCCCATCAGGCTGGGAAAGGCATCGGTGGCAGCTGGGTTTCAGCACGGTGCAGCCAGATCCACACCAGCCCTTTGGCCAGCAGCCTCACGCTGGGCTGCAGGAGCAGCCCTGGCAAATTCCCTCACTGATTCCCTAATACCTTCAAAGCCCTTGAAGGCTTTGCCACTGCTCGGGAAGCTCCCTGCCAGCTGGTGCTGGGAACGGGGTGGTGGGAGACAGCAGAGCTGCTTTCCTGGCTGATGTTCCCCCAAAGAGCACAAAGAGTTCCCAGCAGCTCGATCAGGGCTCAGGAAGCATAATTTTTCTTCACTAATATATCTCTTGCTTGATGAGCTGTCGATGGCAGGAGGATTTAATCTCCCATACCCTTGCTCTCTCCCAAATCCACTAAGGTGAAGGCACTTTATTACAGAACCACTCAGCTGTCTGTTTCTATCGATCACACCTTGGCACAGGTGACCTTGGATCGATAGGCTGCCGATTATTTAGTGCCTGCTCGCCCACATCAAATGCCAGCAGGGCAGGCACCAACCTGCAACAGGCTCTGCAACAAGAGGAGCACAGCACGGCACAGCTCCATCCTCAAGAGCCCCCAAGCAGGAGCAGGGACCTGCAGCCCATCTCCAACACCAACTCAAGGTGCCATGGTTTGCCATCTGGGCACAACTGGCCTCTTTATCAAGTGGATTCAGGGCTTGGATTTGATGCTTCCCAGTTCGAACACCCACGCCCTGCTCCCCGGGTCCATCCCCGGCAGCACCACTGGGCTGCAGTGCAAACCCACCCCCGACTCTGCCCACAGCCCTTGGGCAATCTCCCACCCACAGCTTTGCCTCTGCTAACCCAACATTCCCATCAAGAAGGCAGCGAGATCAGCGACAGACTCTGTGATGTGCAACGCTGCTCCCCAGCCCAAGGGTGCAGACGATTCTCCCCACTTTACTCTCAAGCCAAAACCCCTCTCTAGCTGCCAGATGATTCATCCACCTCCAAGAGATGTCCCCTCCAACCAACTACTGTCCTACTTTTTAATCAAATCCTTTGTTTCCCTTTCCCTTTGGGAGCTAGAGCCATTTTTCTATTACATACTGATTGATCAAGCCTTCGTGAGCAGGCTGTCAGCATCTTCTTGATGCTTCATTTCCAATCCCCACACAGCAGGTTGCTGGGCTGAGCCCACTCATTCCAGCAGCAGCAAACAGATACATAAATGCACGCAATTAAGGAGAGAAGGCAGGGGGAAAATTGATCCTACTTTTGATTTTATACCCCCAGCTCAAAACCCTGTATCAAGGAGAGGGAGCAGCTAGCATTAACCCTGAAACACATGAGGAGAGGAGGAGGAGAACACAGAGGTGAGCCCGTAATGTTGCTCGGTGCCAGGAAAAAGATACTCTATTCTTGCACTGTGCAAAAAAGCAGGAAAATAGGTGAGTCTCCAGGGCTCCAGCATACCTTGTGCTAATGAGTTGTTTTCCACACTAAGAAATAAGGAGAACAAGTCCAGGTTCTGCTAAACAAGGGCTGTAGCTACAATAGGCCAAAGATCAGCCACCCCCGAGGAGAATGCCGTCAAGATGGTAAAAACATGGAATGAAACCCTCCTTTCCCTTCCTCCCTACTACTTGGCAAATTAAATGACTCCGATGTGTGCACATGTGGCTGCAAAAGGCACGGCGGTCCCTTGCCTGAGCTGGGGGGCTTCCCCTCTGATGACCCAGGCAGACTGGTAGCCCTGTACTGGCCTCTGGGAAGCAGGGACTGGGTGCCCAGGGAGAAGCGATGCTGCATTCCGGCCCCTCATCCCATGCTGGCTCTGGAGGCCAGGAGGCTGGAGCTGGTTTTGCTCCCCCCATGTGCCAGGTGGCCAACGGCCCTGGGATGGGTGCTGTCTGTACCAGAGCAGCTCCGATGCACAGGGAAGACCTCAGATAATTAACCCTGCAAGCAGCTGCAGAGCTCTTTCCTGTCCATCTCCTGACGGAGGCGAGCAAACCAGCGTTGTAACAGCGAGGGGAGAGGAGAAAACGCGTGTTTTCTCCCTTGCTCTCTCTCCCTCTTTCCATTTCTTTTCAATTATCCTCTGCTAAGCCGCTGCGGCGCTGGCAGCCAGTGGGACTCCGTGCCCTGGCCGACCGGGAAGCAGCTTTGGGAGGGCAGCGAGTTGTGCCCGTGCTCTGCGGGCAGACCCAGGCCACCAGCCCACCTACCCGAGCCGTGCAAAACCACCGCGCCAGGCTAAATAATAGAGCGGCTGGACCAATCTATCCTCATTGCTCTGCAATCACGCCCCATCCCCTCTCCCAGCACAAGGCAGGGGCACGCTGGATCAGGCCACACGTGCCCCCCCGCCCCCCCCCCCAGCCCACCCTTTCCCAGCTGCTGGCGGGTGGCTCACGGCTCCACAGGCTGCTGCTGTATCACCCGCTGCCCGCTGGCAAAGAGCTGTCTTATCTGTGCAGGCACGGGAGAGCAGGGCTGCCCTGCCTATCAGCGATCGGTGGATTACTAGGAGTTTATCAGTTTATTAGGGGACAAAAGACGCTTAGCAGAAGGGTTCTGAGACAGTGCGAACAGCTGATAAGGAACAGCCCAGCTTCTTAGACATGTCTGGCACATCACAGGCTGTGGCACATCACAGGCGGCAGGACCATGGTACAAAATAAGTGAGCGCGCCGAGTGCTTTGGGCAACCGATAGCGCTCAGGAAAGTCTAACGGGGCTGCCTTGATGTGCAGGGGGGCCGGCTGCCTCGCAGCACCGGCTGCTCACACCCCTCCAGCAGCCTGGTTGGGGCACTGGGCTCGCCAAACCTGGGCTGGCTGCCACCTCCTCCTCTGGCCACACCGCCTCGACGCTCGCTCAGCCCCACCAGTTCCTCTCTCTGCGCTGTGCTACAGACCCTGCTGGACTGTTGGGGTTCCTCAGGCGGGGTCCAGCGGGACGGGCAAGCATTTGTGATGCTCGAGAGCGAAAAAAAAAACCCAGGGTGGATGAAGTACCAAGGTAATGCACATGAATGCATCAGTGGAAAATACCCAAGAGGCTTTAATTTTCCTTCCAAAGTTTCAGGCAACTCCATTGCTTTTTCTCCTCCCACTTCCCTCCTCTTTTTTTTTTTTTTTCCCTATTCCTTTTAATTAACAACATAATGGAACTCAATCCATTCGCAATCTATTCTGGCAAGAAACAACCCTCCCCGGACTCCAAATGACCTGACTAATAGGGTTAGAGGCTGTAAAAAGTGCAAGGCAAAATTTTTAGCTTCCTTATACTAATTATCTCCTCAGAGCAACGCGACCACAATGCTACACAGAACGGCACTGAGCCGCACAGGCTGCCAAGGGGGGGCCCAGGGATGGGCGAAGGCTGGCTGCCGAGGGGGAACTCATTGCATTTCAAGGCTTAAAAAAATAAAATAAAATAAAATAAATTTAATAATCTGAGTTTTCCCTTGCAGCACAGGATAGGTTGAACCCAGGGCACAGTCTGGCTTCATGCCCCTTGAGCTCCCATAACACACAGCCCAGTGTGACCAGTATTTCTGGATATGAAAAATGGGGAAAGAGGATGTGCGGAGGGGCTGGGAGATGGGGTGAGCTGGTGTTTTGCCACTATAATGGTGAGGGGTACATGGATAAATAGGCTGACAGCTAATGCTATTTAGAGAGACAGACAGACACAGCAGGTAAATAATGATAATGATCTTCTAACGAGCCTACATCTGCACGGCACCTTGCCTCCAACTGAATCCCAAAATGTTTTACAAAAAATAAAAATAGGCCAACATCATCCCCCAGCCCTCTTTACTGTTTTATTGCCAGAACTGAAGGTGTGGTGGGGGAAATACTGACTCATCTTCATGCTTCGCTGTGCCCAGCTCTGGGCCAGAGCACCCTGTACACCCAGGATTTCTCCCACACCAGGACACGGAGCAGTTTCCAACCAGCTGCTGACGCCCCTGCCTTTAGGAAAAGCCATTTCTGCACTGCATCCTCTGATTTTTTTCCAGCCAGTTACCTCCAAGCTCTGAGAACCATCATTTAAGACCTCTTAGACTGTTCACTTCAGTATACGACCTGAAAATTAATGCTCTGATCCGGTCCTTGGCTTTCTCCCCAGCTCGGAGCAGAAGCTTTCAACATACCTATTTTAGGGCTACGTCCAGATCCTGACCATCCTACGGGTTAATCACCGTTGTAAACCTGAGCTGTTATTACCTCTCTGTAGGCTGGGAATATATGTGTTCCCCCAAGCTGTGTTCTCAAAGCACTTGCCTCCGTAGACCTTTGGGGTAAAAGGTGACTGTTCAGGACTATTTTTTCCAGGCCAGCCCTGCTCTAATTTCCCACTCTATTTGTTCTATTGAATGGTTATCAAGTTAAAAATGCAAGGACTATAGATTTCTTTCCAGCTTAAATATCTGAAAACAAGTGTGCTAATGAGCAATCTGACCACCATAAAAATGATTACTGACAGCACTTCAAGGACCCAACTTTACTGCCTTTAAAACCACTAACAGCAGCAGAATACAACTGATTGTCCCAGAGCCATCAATCCAACCTTGGCCAGGGGGAATTTCTAGATGAATGCTTATAGGAGAAGAAAACAAGCAGAGAGGAAGAAAGAAAAGCCAGGAATCAAATCATCTCTTGCCAAAGCTGCTCCAATCCTTTTACGACTGTTTCATGCTTAAAAAAAAAAAGAGGCCAAAGGATAGGATTTTCAGATGCTCCTAAATCTCTTCCACCACTGCACCTCAGCGTGGCAGAAAGCAACACTCCAGTTGCTTTCAAAGGCCTTCTCAATGGCCATTGCCATCCCTGCAGCACTCAAAGCATCTTTGAACGATGTCCAGTATAAGATCCCAGGGTCTCATAGCAGCCACGGCTCTGCTGATACGGCAGATATCAGCCATGGGTCTGCTGGCTCCAGTGCGGCTCCTGGCAGGGTCTTCAAACCATGGGTCACTAGCATATAAAAGGCCAGCTTAACCATCTGAAAAGGGGAAGGAGCCTCCAGAGCTTTGCCTCAGTGGGAAGCTACTTTAAGCCCAAGCAAGGCTTGCTGAGCCCCAGCTCTCATTGCCGGGAGAAAGAGAGGTTTCCACAAACAAGCAATCCACGCACACACTATCTGGATCTAGTATGGAGATTAGCAACACTCTGTGAGCACGTGCAAGCTGAGATTTATAAAGTGATTTATAAAGTCACTCCCTCCAAGGCAGATGAACATCTTAATCTCTTAGTCCATTTGTAATAAAAACCCGACATTGAAACATGTTTATACATTGGTTTGTATTTGCTGGGGACTTGTGGCTTCAGTCCCTGGCTGCCGTTCCCTGTGGTCGCAGAGATGACCTGGCTCTCGGCTGGAAAGGCAGCTTTCCCCTTGCAGCAATGCAAATGTCGATGGACTGCGAAGGAAAATGAGGCAGGAGGCAGGGGACTAACAGAAACTAGAGAGCCAGCTTCGGGGATTTGCTGTGCAGATTGAGGGCAGATGCTTCATGCAGCTGAAGGAGGGACGGGGCTGGTTACAGGTAATATGACAAGGTATATGACAAGGCAATACCACTTCCCCCTTCGTCACCCGCTGCGCTCACTCTAACCCAACAGGACTGGCTGAAAGCCTCCGTCTCCAAAATAGTACAGACAAACCATCCTCGCAGCCAAGGGCTCCCACGCAGATTAGGGAGGAGGAGAAACAGTGGGGGAAGACACTGGCCTCACTCCCAGCCCCTAAATTCACCTGACCTCCTGTGCAAGTGCAGGATGAGGATGATGCTAGTGCCGCTCTCCCCGTGTCGGCTCTCCTGTCCCATCCAAGCGTGGTGTAAGCTCTGCATCCTCCCAGCACTCTTGGCAAAAGAGATTTTAACTTCTTTCTCATAATAAGCCTGAGACTTGAGTTGCTTCACTGTTCTTGTGGGCAGGAAGAGAAGGGTACAGATAGCCAGGGACTGCCATCAGCTTGGTGCCTCCCCCAGCTCCGTATTGTGGGGGTGGGAAGTGCTTCAACAGAACAGGACCAGACCCAGCAGTGCCAAGAGCATCAGACTACAGGATCTGCAGCCCTCAGTACCCTAAAGCCTGCCCTAACCCTACAACAGCCAAAGCCTAGGATGCTTCCTTAGCACAGACAGGCTAGTCTAGGGCTTCTAACACCCTCCCTTAAAAAAAAGTAATTCACAATATGGTATTTTAATCTATAATAAACAATCTAGAGTCTTTCTTGTCCAGAACCCTACGAGGCTGACACAGAGGCATAACATAACCGGAGGTCGATGAGGAAAACACGTAGCGCTTTGAGGCTCCTGGAGCCAGACAAGGAACCTGACTGGAAAGGCTGCTCTGAACAGCCCGACAGCAGCAACAGGCATGAAGCAGGTTTTTGCTGCTCCAAGGGAGAGGAGCAGAGATAAAACAAAAGCCAGGCACCAATGTTGATCCCAAGGAAAACTGGGGTCGAGGCTCCATCACCTTCTTGCTCACTAATCAGGAGTGGTACCTTTCCCCATAGCCACTGTCCCTGTGCTCCACAGTGCTGCAGGGACCCTACTGACCCAGGTACAGCCAGAGCCTCAACAAGGGCTTTTTCCTGCTGGAGATTTCCTCCTACACCCTCCTGCATCCATCATGCAACCAAGTTAAACTTGGCAAGTTCTAACAAAAAAAAAAAAAAAAAAAAAAATCACAGAGCTACTACGGTATAGACTTCAGCTTCAAGGTATTTAACAAAATCCTGCCCTTCTCCAGTGCCCGATGACTAATGTTCTGCTTCATGCTGCCCATCTGTTAGGATATAATCCTCACTGAAAAAATGAAAAAAAAAAAAAAAGCAAAAAAAGGGGGCATTAAAAAAAAATCCTGCACCATTTAAACACAGTATGGAGATTTATAGGTATTTCATATGCTCTTTTGTTCTTATAGTGATTGCCCATTTTAGGGTGCTGCTTTGTTTTTGCAAACAACCACCTATTCTCTCTCTGCCATCATTTCACAGCCAATTCAAGGGAGAGGTGCCAAAGACGAAGTTATTTAACATGTAGTTCTAACGTCCTCTGGAACAGACAGGAGGGACAGAGCCAGCACGAGGCCACGATCCGAGCACAGGTGGGATCCTCTCCCTGTGCCCTGGCACGGTCGGCAGCTCCTGCGCTGGCCTGAGCAGGGCTGGCTTCGTCCTGCACTGGGAAGGGCTGCCATGGGAGTTCTCCCTCGGAGAGGGGAGCATCTTTAGACCTCTTGGGAGCTGGAGCAAGCCTGGATCCTGCTCACAGCAAAGGAAATGGTGGGCGTTTTCTGAGGACAGGCCTTGGATGGCAAATCAAGTTGGTGTTCACACAAGGAGAGTGCAGAGACATGCTCTCTACCCTCTCTGTCCTGCTGAGCACTATTGCCACAACTGTCTGGGGAGCAGGCAAGACAGCTCTTGCCTTCCCCTCCTTTTACTGCTGTCACCAGCCGGAGGGAGGAACCAGCTCAGCCTTCTCTCACCCAGCTTCCCTGCGCCAAGGTATCAATACGTCCCATCCCCTCCCATCAGCCCCCAACAGAAGGAGACCCATGGGCTGGTGGGGAAAGCAAAGATGCATCCTACAGCCATTGGCTAACAGGGAACACACTGGCCTCATCCTGTGGTCCTGGACACCTCAGGGCAGCTGGCAGCGCTGCCAGTACCCGCGTCCCCAGGCAGGTCCCTGCCAGACCCATTAAACTGCAAGAGCAGGTCAGGGAAGAAGCTGTGAAGGATGCAGGAGGGTGCTTGAAGATGGCATCAGTGACTCAGCCACCTCCTGCAGCCACCCTCAAAATGAGGTCTCTTTCCACTCCAGCAGCAAAGGGACACTCTCGCCTTGCTGGCAGCATGAACATGCCACAGCAGCACCGGCACATGCACTATTAAAGAGGTTTTTCTTCTGGGTAAGATTGAATGAGGTCAGAATTGCAAGAGGAGGAGGAAACCAGCTTAACCCCAGATTCGAGGCATAAGCAAAATGCTGGCATCTGGGCCACAGCAGACAGATGGAAACAGAGCTGGTTTGAGACACAGTTCAGGGTCACGTCCTGAGTTTGTTATTGATCTGCTGTCCCTTAGCTTCACTCTTATCCTTTGTTTACCCATCTCCTCCATTTAGATTGTAGCATCTTTCACATCTACTAAAAGCACATCCTCCCCAGCATGGATAGCTCCAGTTTAAGAAAGCCTAACTGCCGTTAAGATCACTGGAATGGAATTGTCAGTACAAGTAAAAAGGAAAATAAAAGGCAGGGAGAAAGGCAACAGCCTTCCCACTGACTTCCTACCCATCCTCAAAAGCCCTGCATCCACAGCAGCCAGGCAACCCATGCAAAAGGTCACAGTCTCTCTATGCAGTTCTGTAGAACTGTGGATGTTTCCGTCCTGTACAATCAGCCAGGAGCAAACAAAAAGTTCCCAGTCCCAGAGAAGCAGTGGCACACGGCAATCCAGCCTGACTCATAGGTAAACTCAGAGGGCACACTAGGATACAGAAAACAGAGTCCTGGCTTCAGATGAGTTAGAATTGAACCACAAATTGCTAAAGCCATTGCAGGGGATGAAAGCAACTTCACTACTGACTAATTGGTGTTCAAAACCAACCCAGCTTTGAGGATACGTTTTTGCAAGAGCCACCATGGGCATTCTTGTCTTGGCAATTTCAAATCAGACTTGTTTTAAAACCCTCCTGCATTTGTAAGCCTTGCTGCCCAAGCCCTGCACTCCTGCTGGGATCTGAAAGCCAAAGGCTGGCTCCGATCAGCCACCTGTAATGGGTATCCTGCCATGCAAAAGCAAGTTACTCTGGCTGCTTTGCAGAAGGCACGCAGGGAGCCAGCTCCACCGCTGGCACCTACGGCCGGCTCAGCAGGGCCAGTGGGACAAACAAATTGCAGCCACCAGACCTGGCTGACACAGGTACAGAGGAGCCCACACTGACAACACAAGAAAGGGCTGGTTTTATACAGTCGCCTTCTTGTCCCCAAAGTCTGAGAATCCAATCCCAATAATCAGGATAAATCCTGCCCTCGCACCCAGCACATGTTCATGCCCAGCACACAGGGTAAGGAGAATTTATAGAGCTAGGGAGGCTGAAGCCTTTTGTCTGCATCCCAGCAAGTACGAGACACTGCCCTGCTATACCAAACAGGGCTAACCCAATCTCTGCTCCTCTCCCATCTGTACAGCCCAGGTCCATAGCGTCCTACAACGGGCTGGGAGAGGAGGTATCAAGGGGCTGCATAGCACCTCACAGCCCTGTACAAGTCCAAACTCTTCAGCCCTCTGCAGCTGGGGCATGCAGTGCAAGGACAGAGTGTGACAGGGGACAACTGGTGCCCATCAACAGAGCACAGCTTGCGAAGGTCTCCGAGGGCTCTGGTCCAGGCCACAGGGAGAAGGGAAGAGGCAAAGACAAGGAGGGAAAACACCACACTACTTTCTAATAAAACAGATTTTTATTAGCTAGAAAAACCAAATGGCTTTGCAGGAGAATGAAAAGCACGGAAAGCTACTCGCACTGGCCAGATGCAAGCTATGAGTCACAAACACCAGCATCCTGGATGCACATCCCAGACAGATGCAGACAATTGCTCTTCTGCTCATCCCAGCAGCTACTTTCAGTTTAAATTTCCCAGTCTCTGTCCAAGACGGGTGCCATCACTATGGTGTTAGACCTGCCTCTTGCAACAGTGCTGTCAAAGCCCCAGTTACACATGCAAATATTATACATAGCCATCCACGGAAAAAGACTACGAGCAGGTCACCAAGAACAACCCAGGTCTTCGTTTATCAAACCCAGGGGCTCTCCAACCTATAGAGAGCTTTTCCACCAAGGAGCTTTGTGCAGAGCCACAGGCTGAGCCACACACAGAAACAACCTCCAGGTTGGTGGCCCTTTTCTGCATAAAGCTGTGTGGCATTGAGCAAACAGTAGCACGAGGGAGAAATAAAAACCAGCAGAGCCAGAGGGATCACTACAACTCCACACTTTCTCTGGACTTTTCCAAGCATTGGTTTTTAACAACTTCCCTCCCCATCTCAACCCAGAGCAATTCCCTCCTCTCCCCCCGTGCAGCGGGCTCGAACAGTCTCCAAGTCATGTACCAGAGCCAAGAGAAATCGATTTGTGATGAATCAGGCGGTTCCTTGGCGACACGGATTGCCACTTTTCATAAGTACTGCTTGGAGATCACGCAAGTACATCTACCAAGCAAAACACTTCAGAGAGCCTTCACAAGCAATTAGCGGCCCCGGGGAACTGCTGGGGAGTGTGGGACACTGAAGGGAACATGCTCTGCACGAGCACAAAAACTCAGAGTGGTTTGTTGAGACTGCTCCCAGTTCCCAGGGAAGGATGAAGGAGTCTCCTGCAGGAGGAGCTGGGTTTACTCCATTTACACAGCCCTTCTCAGGGGACTCTTTCCACTCTCTCTGGTTTTGCCAAAAGAAGGAGCAATCTTCGATTCTCAGCCCTTCCCATCATCTCCTGGCCATCCTCACAGCCCGTCCAACACGCTGCCACTCCAGAAGACAGCAGTAGGATTACCATCATTAGCAGACAGAAAACTCGGGTCTGCTCTCAAGCCTCAGCGAGACACTGGCTCCCACCGAGTCCACAGGGATCATACATCCCCAGATGCTCACTGCTTTGTGCCTGCATAAGGGACCTGAGGAAGTTTGTCCAGGACAATTGATGGGGAAAGTAGGAACCTCTGTTGCCTCACACCCTGTTTGCCAGTGCCTCGAAACCCCCGGCTATCCTTTTTTCACCTTCGTCCGTTGTTCTACACCCTCCTCCCATTCCTGAAGGGGTGACCTGCAGAGAGCTGGTGCAGGACACCCAGCAAGGGCAGGGATAACTACGGCCATACAAACACTATGCTGTATAATTAAAGCATATTTACACCCTAAAGATTGCACTGGGTTGAATGAACACGTTAAAGTCAGCAACGGGTCAAGCCAACAGTAACTTGCCTCCATCAGACCTGGTGTAAAGCCCAGGGAGAGTTGCGGGAAGAAGGGAAGGAAGCCCTTTCATCCTAATTAAAGCACAACCCAGGAGAGCTCAGCTACCACCTTTCCAACACCTTCCACCAAACTGCTTAATCACAGGCAAATGAGTTTCTGTAATTACAGCAGGAAGCGATTTATCTTGGGGTCCAGAGGTTTAGTAGCATGACCTGAAGAGAAAGCCGGTGTCAGCAAAGAGGATAGCTTACTTGCAGGGAGATCTCCAAGCCACGCAGCCGAGCTCCAAGTCTCTAAATCCCTCCCCAATCCATTCCAGAGCCAGTAATCATCTTCTATATGTGTGCTCAGCAGACCCCTCCAGGGACCGTCTGCTGTGTGCTGCCTGGCAGACAACTCCAGGAGGAAGCAGGAACATTCCCGGGAAGGGAAGAATCAGCAGCAGGTAGGCAGCTGCCTTCGTGCATGGACAGTTTTGCCCTGGCTGAGCAATCTAGTTCCAAGGCTGTCTATTTTTTCCCCTCTCATGACAAACAAAGGTGTTTCTTCCAAGCTGGAAGAAGAGTTGACCACGGGACTATCCCAGCTGAAGTTATTTTTCATGCAGCGTTGTTTTGTCACAGCCTAAGAGAGCCAGGCAGGCTACAGGGATGCTTCTGGAGGGACACCCAGCGAAGGTGGTGAAAAAGGGCACATGCAGCAGCTGCTCCTTCTTTATATTCATCAACCGTGCCTGCAAAAAGCTGGAAAAGGAATTCCTCAGCTCCACTAGGGTCTTGTCTTCACAACTGTGTTTAAGTCAATATCCATTTGCTGTATGTGGCAGCTTTAGTTAGGTACTCAAGAAAACAAACACTCCTGCACCACACTGTCTGGGAAAAGCTGGGGTTTGACTTAGCAGCGTCTCCAATGACTTGCTGTGGAAAGGTCTGGAGCACGTGGTGCTTTCGCTAGCAACCCGGGGAATTGCGTGCTATTGACTTTAGTCAGGAAGATCAACATAATGTTTGTTTCTGTGCACGGTGCCGGCAATTTAGACTGAGCAAAAGGGTCTGCAGCCAGCAACCCCAGTCCTGCTGAATGCTTTATACATGCAAATAGGCACAGTGGCTTCATTTGAAAGCTCAGCATGAATTTTCCACCTCTAAAGCATCTCCAAGGTAAACGGAGCACCGAATCCATTCATGACAGGCCATCACAAAGTCGATTTCCCAGTCCCCAGCTCAGTGTCCCTCAAAATGAAGAGGAAAATCATTTCCCTCAAGCTCTGGGTTTGGAATTAAGTGCCAGATCTTGGAAAGTACTCAGGACCCAAGGCAAATTCAAGGGGCTGAACGCTTCTGAAAGCTGCCTGTCCAAAGGCTGCCCTGGACAGACTGCCTGCTCGCAGCCACCAGTGCTTTCTCTGGCTGCCACAGAAGCACACTCCGGTTTTTTTTTACTCTAGTCTCCCCTTTTTTGCACAGAGCCTCTTCCCACGTGACTTTTCAAGTTACAAGTGAGAGACAACATGCCCTGAACCCATCCCTGGCTGGGTCAGCTGTTATTCATCGGAGCAGATCCTTCTTTCCAGTTTAAAAGCAAAAAAAAAAAAAAAAAAAAAACCACCCACCCAAAAAAAAAAAACCACCAAAAACAGCCACAAAAACAAAAAAAAAACCAAAACCAAAAAAAACCACAAAACACCAGCATATTGTCACTGTCATGCCAGCAAGCCTCCATGAAGACAAGACAAGACAAGCTACTGCACACGCGTGAGGAAGGGAGCCCACATGCATCAGACTCTCACACTTGGGACATCTCTGCTGGTCCGCTACAAGATGCTGAGATCTGACACTGCTGACCCAAAGCTGGGTCCTGAGCTCAACACAACTCCCAGTAACAACTGCTATTCCAAATGGATATAGTAGATGGGACTGGAGGAAAACGGAGCTGAACTAACAGACAGCGCAGGCAGTCCGTAGCAAAGGCAGGCTCAGAGCCAAGGGCTCCTGCTCCCCAGTTCAGCCCCAAACGGCTCCGGTCAGCTAAGCGCTGAGAAACAACAGCTCACGAGGGAAGTTTCTGAAGTGCATTTATCAAAGAGAGTGGAATAAATACCGACGCTGCTTAATGGTCCTTTTGTAGGCATTTACAAACCCAGGCATTCAAACGCCAGGAGTTTTGTCTGGCAAAGCGCTTTCTTCTCCACTGGATGCTGCCGGGAGTTTTGCAGCACAAGGCACAAGTGGGGAGGCAAAATCCAGCTCAGAGGTTCTGCCAGATCCAGAGCAAGACCTGACACCAGCACCACTCACGGAGCCTGCGTATGGACATTACTGGCATCCACCTCCTCCACACTCCCTGGGAGGCAGATAAACCCTGGTTTCACAGCAGGGGGAGAGAAGCAGCTCAGGCAGAAGTAGGATTAGAGCTACAAACCACCTCTCCTGGCAGGTTTGCACGAAGGGCTGAGCAGGGTCTTGGCTGCACACCCTGGAAGTCCCTGCAAGTGGCAACCCACGTGCTTGGTGGGAAGCAGCTTGGTCCTTTGGATTAAACTGGCAGAAGCGTTAAAAAAAAAAAATAGTTAAAAATTAGAAGCTTCTCT
Source organism: Falco naumanni (assembly GCF_017639655.2). Taxonomy (NCBI): domain Eukaryota; kingdom Metazoa; phylum Chordata; class Aves; order Falconiformes; family Falconidae; genus Falco; species Falco naumanni. The sequence continues at coordinate 4,029,739 of NC_054070.1, forward strand.
TACACCCAAAAGCAGCAGGTTTACACACTTTTGGAGACACTTCTTCCGAAGAAGAGACTAGATCAATGCATAGATAGAAAGTACAAGCAAAATACAGTCAGTAGTCCCTTGTCTTATCCACACAGGCCACACGCAAAAAAAAAAAAAAAAAAAAAATATATATATATAGTCAAAACCAAAAAAAATTCAACCAGTAAAATGAGGAAAGCAGAGCAGGAGTAATGAAATCTTGATTTCTCATATTTTCTTTTCCCCGCCAGCAACTTCCAGACCAAAACCACTCGGTTTACAAGCAACAGCAAGTGCATTTTGACCACCCGTCCCCAGCTCAGGCTTGTGTCTGCAAATAAAGCTGAGCTCTTTCCACTTCATACCCCAACCCCCCTGTAAGACATCCTCAGATGACAGCAGCGTTTGCGACTGCTTGGTTAACACACGGGGCAGGGGAGGCTCCATCTCCCTCCCCTGTAAATCCACCCTGCAAAAAAGAAAATGGGGCGGGGGGATGGGTTTTTTTTGGAAAAAAAAAAAAAAAAAAGGCAAAAATCAACCACCTCCAACCAACTTCATTTGCCTCGCTCAGGACAACTCCTCGAGTCACCCTTGTCATGGGGCCTGTCCTGGGGACCCTGGCAATGGCCCCAGCACTTGATGCTTTAGCCACAGCTTCCGTGCAGCAGGCAGGACAGACCCTGCCTCCACGCTCAGTCCAGAGCTGGGACCAGTGCAGGACTTGCATGTTAATTAAAGGTTAATGAAGAGGATCAGAGTGCAGACATCGGTGCCCTCTACTGGGACCAGTCAGAAGGGTTTATGGGGGCGTGCTGGGCACCCTGTGCAGCTCTCAGCAGAAGGGTTGGATGTGCCCAGGCTGGTGCAGGATAGGTGCAGTCCCCCGAGGCGGGTGGGCAGCACGCCCTCCCCGGGCACTGCCCAGGCTCCTTCCTCCCAGCTTCCCATCCCCATCCCACCACACCGCCTGCCCCCCCCCAGCCCCGAAACTCTGTGTTTAAGTCTCCTGCCATCAGGCAGTAAGAAATCAAATGGTCTTATCAGAGAGCATTAGGACTAACATGGCTTGGCCCGCTGCCTCGCGACGGAGCCGTGCTCCAGCCAGGCTCAGCGCCTCGCCATCCCCTCGGCCAGGCACCGCTGTCGCTCCGAGCTGAATCAAGTTTGACAGTGCTCAGGCAAAGATGATCCCCAGGGAAAGAAAAGAGAAGGAAGGGGGAAGGTGGGCTTTACAATGTATAAAACCACTTTCAGTTTGACTGCATTAGCTTTGCCTTAGGCTCCAAAACATGACGAAAGCCAGCCAGCAGAGAGGGGGAGCGGGGAACGGGGGAGGGAGAGGGGCGATGGCAACGAAGGAGAAAGCTATAATTGCAGTTGCTGGAATTCACTTTTAATGCTAGCTGCTGAATACAGTAAACACACTCTTGAGTCCAGGGAATAAGCATTGATTTTTTTTTTTTTTTTTTGCAAGTGTTCCAGTGAAAAGCTTCAAATCAATCCTGTTCTGTCAGACACTTTTGCCTCTTGGTCTCCAACTACTCACTTTCTACACCCACCCTTCCCATACCTCACCTTCACCGGGCACACCCGATGCTGAAGGAGCACTATTTTACCAGGTATCCCAACCCAAACGCCTGCCAACACGACCAGGAGGAGCCGGAGGGGCCCTCGGGGAGCCAACGCTGCTTGTTCAACATCAGCACACGAGGGACTTTGCCTGAAACGCAAGCGTGGGAGCGAGGGACAGCCAGAGCGTGGCGAGAGCATGCATGGGTGCTTCTTGCTCATTGCAGCTCCAAACACATCATGGGAAATGTTTTGAGGGTTCAGACAAGCTCTGCACACACGCGCAGTGCTCTGGTTTCCCCTTGCCTCCTTCCAGCCCGCTGGGATGCCTCTCAGGGAGGCGCCGAGTCCAGGCTGAAGCCCTGGGTTGGGTACAGGGGAAACAGGAACTTTCCGAAGGTTCAATTCAAGAAACCAAAGACTGCTGCACAGAAACACCAAGGACTCAGTCTGAGCAGGAGCCTCCTCTCCCACTCGCCTCCCAAAAAGTCCTCCAGCTCTCCAGGTGCCACAGCACCAAGTACATCTCCAAAGCTTCATTTTCCAGTGATGGCTAAGTCAAGGCAAAAGGCTGGATTTTCATTCCGAGCATTTTCAGTAGTAGTACTAGTAACATTTGGTCTCTCCCAAGTTTCTCAGAGGCAGAAGCTGAGGGGGAAGAGCTGTGGATGGTAACACAAGTGTGGCCAGCACTTTTTCTGCTCAGGTGATACAGATCCCAGTGAGTCCTACCAGCTGCAGAGTCCCGGCTGGCAAGCTTCAAAGCAAGAGGAAAAAAAAATTTTTTTCACTTAGCCAGGGAACAACTCGGCACTCCTCTTGTAACTTCTGCAGAGGCACGCTGTAAAGATTTTACAATAAGCGTAGAATTGACTTTGATTGTCTCTCTGTGTCTAATTCGGGAAGATAAGATGTGCGAGAGAAGAACCACTCGTGAGCTATTTGTTGTAGGGGTTTTGATGCTTCCTAGGACTCTACCCCCTGGATTGGAGCATTTTATTAGTCTGCTCCAAGACCAGAGGAAGGAATATTAGGTAGAAAACACATCTAAATCGTGAGATAGGGACAGCAAGTCCCATCATCACACACAAGATAAGACACATGCAGAGTCCTATAAACTCAAGGTGAGGCAAAGCTGATTATTTGTTACGTTTTAATTCCAAAACAACTGTCCCTCTGCTCCCGTAGCAAAGGGAAGGCTACAACTCACTGTGCTCACAACATGCTCGCATACTACAGAGGCAGAGTGGGACAGTGCTCTGCCAGGGAAACACCAGCCCTCATCTACACGCGCAGGAGAGCAGAGCTGTCCTTATATCACGCTCGCAGGAACTGATCAAGTGCATCCCACCAGAAAGCCACAGCTGAAATTTCCTAGGACAAAACTGGGCTCCCTGCTTCTCCAAAACAAACGTTGCCAGAGGCAGACCCTTGCATCGCATGGTCTCCTGCCACATGTGCTCTCCCTTTTCCAGCCTTCCTGTTTGTGCCACGCAGATCGAGACCTCCCGACACAGAATTTGCTTTCACATACCTAACTGCAAGCGAGCGGAAGAGTTACTATTGCAGTGACATGACCTTCACTATTCACAAGCTAGACATTTCCTTCTGACAGCTCCCACATTCACCCTCAAATTATATGTACTGTATATGACTGTTAAGAATAATCACAGTATTTGTAGTGGTATGTTAGGCACCAAATTATGTATAGGCAAAGCGATTAGAGAGCAGAACAAAGTGGTTGTTCATGCAGCTAATGGCCAAAGTACCACTATTTTCTATCAAGACAATTTGCAGCAAGCATAGCATCTTCTCACTCCCCAGCCAGGAGCAGCATTGCGTGAAATCTTCAAAAACAAATATGTTATCAGAAGTCTCAACAGCAGAGCTCAGAGGGGGTTGTCACAGCCTTGCTAGTTTTTAATTCTTCTCACCCCAGCGCCTTTCCTTTCTGTCCCAAGTGCCTTCTACTTTGAGCTTTGACTGTGCATTGCTGCAGCTGAACTGTGTATCTAGAGCTTAATGGCACAAGAACTTGTGATGACTACCTTATTTAGATAAAAATCTGCTCTTTAAGTTTGTTTACTAAAAATCAAAATCAATTATCCATCTCAATTCCCTGTGCTACAAGCCTGCAGTCTCACAGTCAGAGTCCCATTTCCCAGAGGGAAGCCAGAATATGCTCAAACCATACCCAAAATCCACCCACCCACCCCCACCGTTACCAGTGTCTTGTCATTGTAAGACCTCTGGGACCAGGTCCACCCAGTGTCTGAAACAACAGTTCAACAGGTCTGACACGGTCCCAAACCTTTGGCCCATTGTGGTTAACGTCTCTCCCTCCTTTTATCCACGGGACTTCTCCAAAAAGCCAAGCACCTGCCTTCTAAAGCCTGCCCAGTTCTGAGCTAGAAGGCACTCCCCTGTGCCATGCCCTTAGCAATAACAGATCTAACACAGTAATTAGCACAGCCAGACCAAGAGGGGGATTACTTTAATGGCAGATTGTCCCATGGAGTAGGAAGGAAATATCAGAGATGCTTCTAGGGAGATGAGGAATCTCAGGCTGGGGGCTGATGAGCAGCTTGTATCAATGACAGGGAAGAGTTGGTGCAGCAACTGCATGGAAGGGAGCACTGAAGCTTTGGAAGTAGGAGAGCTGGAATGCTGGTGCCCTTGATAGCTCTCCCTCCAAGGCTGATGGAGCTGCCAGGAGGTACAGCATGTTCTCTCCTATTGATCTATCAATGCCTGCTTCGCAGAGGAGGGATTACTCACTTCTGATAACATAGCAAGGTTGCCACTGATGAAAATCAATGGATCTCAGCTACCCAGCCTTCATTTAATTAGATTACACTGTAAATACATCAGGAGCAGAGGAGAGACATCTTCCATGACCACCTCTGCTCTGTGTTCCTCTCCCCAGTTTTAGACAAGTACCTTCCTGGGATTATCAAGATAAATGGACTTGATCAACAGACTTCTACTGTCTGTTCTGTAGCCAAAGAAAGGAAAAGCACACTACTTCATCACCTTGGCCCACAGCTGGCAAAGCCAGCCAGGAAGAGGAGGACACTAGAGAACGTACAAGCAGATTACTGGCAATTAGCTTTGTGGAAAGGTGGATTGGATTAAGACTGTGTGCAAGACCAGGGCGCTTTTTACAAGCTAAATCAGCAACAAGCAGTTTGAGAGAGATTTCTCCCCCTGTTTACAAGGCCAACCAAGGCCAGGTTAATTAATCTCTCTTTCCAGTTGCCCTTCTCGCTAGGGCTTGTTCTCCACTTTGAGCAAAGCACCCGAGACAGCCGCTCAGATCTCTCACATTTCAGGGTGATGAAAACAAAGGCACAGATGAAAATTGCTTTAGAGCTTAGCCTCTCAGAGAAAACAAACGTGCCATGCTGTAATTAGGACTAGGCATGCAAAGAAGAACCAGATCTTTGACTGGTGCTTAACCAGGGATAGTAAATAAAAATAACACAATCCCTTCCCACATACACACACTAAAAAAAAAAAAAGAAAGAAAAAAAAACAGGCCAAGAAAAGGCAGGCCTGTTTTTCTGAAGCTCACATAAGAGGTTGTCTCATCTCTCTTGATCCTCATACAAAGGCAGAATCCAGGCACAGACTGTGGTTCTGTGCATGCTAAAAACCAGCAGCAGTGCCCTATCAAAACAAGACATTCAAACACACACTTCTCCCCCTGGGGAGAGCTTATACACAGCACAGACACGCAGTTACGGTGTTTCATGAATTGCTCAGAGCTATTCAGATCCAACAACCACGGCTGCAATACAGAACATCATCTTAAAGTGGTGGCACAGCCCCCTGCAACGCTCCCAGCCAGCAGCAAGCAGCTGGGTTAGTGACATGCCAACACTTCCATTTGGAAGCTGCCCTTCCCGCTCCTCCTCCAGACATGTTTTAAGGCATTTAGTAACAGTGATAAATTCTCATGCATTTGTTCTAATGAAAAGGTTCCTAGCACTGTTTGCTTTAACTTGCCAGTAACAGCGCAATTAGAGCTGCAAGGCTGAGCTGAACAGTGCCTCAGCCAGTCCTCTCCGCACAAACACTGCCTCCAGCCCCTCCTCTTGAGGGGCCAGCACATCTCACCTCCTTTCCTAGTACCTAGGCAGAAAACAGAAGGCAAAAGCGCAGCAGGCACCAACACCAAAGTTTTCCACAGCCCTGCAGCAGGCCATGAGTTAAATCGATGAGCTACGGTGCTCTTTTAGTGCAGCCGGTAAACACGTATGTGCAAGACTCCCATCTATGGGGGACTAAAGCGAGAAGTCTCTGAACTTACTGGTGGTTTGGTGACAGAGTTGATAGGCAGCATGGTCTATCTGGCTGTCCAAAAACATCAGTCAGCATCAAGAATTGCCCTGTCCGAAAAGAACATCTCTGCTCTTACAAAACCCCCGAAGGACGTAATCCGCAAGAGGCCAAACAAAGCAAGCAGCGGGTCAGAGGGCTGCGAAAGCTCTCCTGGCACAGCTGCCTCAGCGGTAGGAGAGTCTGCAGATACAGCAGGGCTGGCAAACCTTTTCTTACAAGAGACAGGCCACCAATCCTGCTGTTTTCCACCTCTCTCAAGGTAGGTCTCCCAAGCACGTTTGCTCCATCAGCCCTGGCACAGCTCTGCAGCAATAGGCAGGCAGTCTTTGGGAAAGAGGCAGGTGGAAAAGTCTACCGTCACCGGGCTCACACCCCTGCTGCAGCCTGGCAGGTCCCCGTGAGCTGGGGATGCAGGGAAGGGGCACAGCCTCCATGTGTACGTGCTGTCTCTCAGGATCCAGGCATCATCTCCAACCCACTTGCTGAAAAACTGATGCATTCCAGGGAGGAGTGAGACAATCTTAGGAACAGCTCTTCCTCAGCAGGGGCGACCTAGAGGAATTGCTAAAATATGCTTTTCTCTGAGTTTTTGCAAGGGCTCTGCTGGCAAAAGGACAGGCTGCAATCTCAGGGAAGGAGGCTGTGGAGTAAGGCAATCATCCCACAGATAAGGGGGCAGAAGGCAAGGGCTACTTGATCAGGAGCTGTCAGAAGTTTTTAGTTGGCAAGATTATGGCAGTGATTCTCAAAGGTAAATGCTCTCTAAGAAAAAGGACAAGGGATGGGGAAAAAAAAATATCCTTATTTCTTACACCTCTTGTTATCAATAGCTTTGAGATATGGCCACGGACATTAGCAGGCAGCTAGTACTCCTTAATACTGGCTGCAGAACAACTCTAGAATCATAGAATGGTTTGGGTTGGAAGGGATCTTAAAGATCATCTAGATCCTACCGCCCTGCCATGGACAGGGATACTCGCCACTAGACCAGGCTGGGCAAAACCCCATCCAGGAAAACTGCTCCTGTTTCAACAGCCTCAGTGATCGACTCCTCTTTTGCTGTTGTCAACAGAGAGACTGAGTTAATGTACAAAACGGGACATCTCCAAGACCTTGGTTCTTTTCAAAAGTGGTTCAAATTGGCTAATGTGTTAAAAGATTGCTGAGGTAGAAAGGCTAAGATAGATGGACAGAACACAATCACAAGTGCCTCATTTTTCTCAGAGGCTCTATTAATGGACAAGAAGCCCTTTTGCACATAGATAAGCCCAAAGCAAAGGGTAGCGGTAAGGAAGACAGAGGGAAGACGCCTTCCACAGTTGATGCCTTCCCATTTCGCTGGCACCTTGTCCCAGGCCTTCTCTCAGCTTCCCTGCATCAGCATGCACACAGCCCTCTGCGACAAAGACAACTTCCCTGTCACACACACATAGCAACAGCTGATCTGTAATTAATCATAATGCCAGCTCAGCCCTGAACTTTTTTCCACTCCTTCCATATTAATTTCTTTAATTTATTTCTGCAATATTGCTAGGCTCTTGTCTTAACTTTTCTCCATGCGATTGTAAAGGGGAAAGATCTGGAAATAATTGCACAGCCATGTAAGACAGGAAATCATTTTACACGTCAAGTCCCAAAGCCCACTTTAATCTGGGGCTGCTCACGTAAGTGAGCACAAATCAATTGGCTGTGGTACTGGCATCACAGGTGGGCAACGGGTATTCTCCCCCTGTTTCAGGTAACGTCAGGACCCACAGCCACCAGTTCCTGGAGCCCCCGTACTGGGAAACACATCCCTTGTCCTCGCTGACTTTGATGGAGGTATGCCAGCTGGCGTCAGGGTAAGAGTTATCCCTTGTCACACAAGCTCATCCTGTGCAGAGCTTGACAGCAACACTGGGAACACTAACACCCAGGAGCAATTTCCTTAAGTCAGTTCAGTAGACCTGGGCTCAGTTCTCAGCTTTAACAGCCTCTGGCCTGGGATAGCCTGGCCCAAAACGTGACACAACCCAGTCTGACTAGATTTAGTTCAGGGCTCCACACTAGCACCCTCCGCGGTGCTGCTTTCTTCCTCTGAGCTCTTTCAGCCAATGCTTGTTAAGCCTCATCACAAATTGTAAACCTCAACCCAGAGTTCCCATCACCGCCTCAAGCACGCCACCCAAGCGTTGTTATATCTTCTGCACGACTCAAGCAAATCATTTAATCTCGGTACCTCGTTTCCTCTAAGGGATGGTTTCTCCTCCGTTTCTTCATCTCTGGGATAAAGACTATCCCCAGCTTTAAGTACAGAATCTAGCACTGAGCATCCCTGGCGATGCAGATGGGATCTAGCTGGGATGGAGATTCAAATGCTTTCCCTGCTCCTAAGCCTGGACAAGCCAAGACGTAACCAGCCATCTCCCCACAGGAGCTGCACCAGCAGACAATTCATTCCCAAGTGACTTTTAGATGAGACACAGCTCCCAAAGGCTAATGACAGCACACGTGCCGCTGCAGCACGCGGAGCTGACCACATAGCTTATCGCCTTCCCCTCAGCTTATTACACCTCAGCAGCTTTGTATCTGGGAAAAGGGAAACCATTTCACTCTGAGCTCTCTAGCAGGGCCTGGCATGGCTTTGAAAGGAAAAAGCTCAGACACAGGCACAGTTTCCTCCGAGCCTCTTTATCTCTCCGAGAGGTTTGTGCAGGCAGCAGCAGTGCAGCCACTGGTCCGTTCAGTTCAGCTTTTGACGGGGCTAACGTGGTGCCTTTGAAAGATTTCTGATTGAAAACAAAAAGGTCAGGTAGCCGATCAATACTCTGAGCAGGCATGACCCAGGGAGCCCAGGAGAAAAGCCAGCATCCCCACTGGCACGGAGTGGGCATAGACAAGGAGTCTGACTTTACCCCTCAGCTGCTTCTGATTTCCCTGAAGTACCATCACCCAATTTGGGGGAGGTGTAGGTACACGGGCGATAACGGGCGGGCAAAGCTGGGGCACAGCAGTTTGGCTTAGGCCAGTGAGCAGCGGAGTCAGAAGCAGGACCGGGTCCGTCCATCACCCGCAGGGAGCGAAGCCTGGCCTGTCGCATCCAGAGCGGCTCCTCCGTGCAGCAAAGCTGTGCTCTCTCAGGCGGAATAGACTGCAGCTCCCCTCCGCACACTGAAACCAGCTCTGTTGCCAGTTCCTTCCAGTATGTAAAACAAAGAGATGTCAGCTCCCGGTGACAATGAAATTACAGTTTAAGGGAGCCCTGTACCTGTCAGGAAAAAAAGCCCTGACCCTCCAGGCTGTCTCCAGAGCTCCACAGATTGCTCAAGCACCATTATTACAGGTTTTGTTTCTTCTTGTGAACGTGGGAAGAGAATCATCCTCAGCCACCAGCAGCAGCCAACATAGCTATGGTGGAAACAGCCTGTGAAATTAATGGAAACGGCTTCTTTCCTCTGCAAGGAACATAGAAGCCTTCAGCAAAAGGGCTGGAAGCTCAGAGCCTCCTGCCTTTTTCAGCAAGAGTGTCGTGACCTCCAGCATGCCAGGAGAGGAGAGAAGGGGCTGAGCTGACACAGTATCAGCCCCACGTCCTGACCTCCAGCTCTGCAGGTCCCCACGGGATGCAGCGCACGCCTCAAAGGAGAGAAAGGTGAGAAACGCCATGCTGCAGCAGGGCCAAGAGCCCGTCCCAGTCCAGGGCAGCCCTGAAAAACCATTTGGGTCCGGTGCAGTGGCAGGGATTGCCAGAAAAGCGAGCTGGGGAGGGAAGGGACTTAGATTTAACTCAGGTGGGCAGCAACAGTTCAACTCCGTTCAGTCCTCAGTGGGGGTGAACTCCAGTTGCCAGCTCAAGTTAAACCCAGGGTGCCTGGCTTTCCTCTTGTTTTAGCTCAAACCCAGCACAGACCTTCCCCCCCCGCCCCCCCAAGTGCAGATCAATCTATAGAAATGAGCTCGAAGACAGGACCGCGTTGTTTGCGTATGGAGACGAAATATAAGGCAACTAACGGCATCCTGGAGCCTCAGGCAAACTCCCCGCAGAGAACACACCAACGTGTTGTAAAGCAGCTTATGCATGGCACGAGGCGGACCCCTCGGACCCCCTCGGCGCTGCAGGGAAGCGGCGAAGGCAGCCCGGGCAGCGGCTGCAGGTGGCACCACGTGGGTGGGCTCCCCGGCGTCACGCTGTGGCACCAACGCGCGGGTAGGCTGCCTGCATCGACAGCAAGGAGCTGGGATGCCGTGGAGCATGCAGAGGGAGAGCGGGGGGGGTGGAAAATAATAATAATAATAATAAAAAAAAAAGATCACAATTGCAGGATTCCTGACCGAACCATTTCATTTTCGTTTTATACTACGATAGGAGGAAGGCAAACAATAGCTGAAAGGAAACACTCTGGTTGTCATGAAGCAGAGTGTCGCTTTCATTTTTCATCAAATGCAGATGAACCCTATTAAAAAAATATATATATATATATATCCGTTTCCTCATTTCATTATCTTCCTCCCATAGAAAAACTGTCCCCTCAGGAAAGCTCGTTGCCAGCTCCACTCCCAGCCCTACCACCCTCGCCCGCAGCCCCACAGCCGCTTTCCTCCTCAGGCCTGGGAGATGTGGGAGAAGGAGAAGTGCTGGAAGAGGCAGGACCCCCTCCCCCACACCTCGAGGCGCGTGCCAGGCTGCCGTCCCCTCAGTGCCAGCACCACCGCCTGGCCCTGGCACCACAGCTGCTGCCGGTGAGGCCGGCCACCAACAACACACTCAGCCCCCTCCACGGTGGCAATAAAAAGGAAAAAAAAAGGAAAATGAACACTATTTTGGCTGGCACCGCTGCCATGAGGCTGAGGAGGGGCACCGCCGCGGCACGTGGCAGCCCCTTACGGGGCGGCAGGGCCGGTGACACCCGCCCGTGACACCCGCCGGAGGGGGATTCACCCATCGGCGCTGGCTTACACCGTTGCCATGGTGACGCCCGCTCAGTACAGCGTGTGAAACACTCCATTCGCTTATTGATTGAGCCGCCGTCAAATTCAATCACAAGTGAAAATGGATTTTTTAATGCGACTATTAGCTGCTTTTGAAAGGCAAATTGAGTTCAGTTATACCGAGTCAGCCATCAAAAAACAATTTGCCGTCAGCCAGACGGTCCGGTGAGGCACCCAGCCCAGGGAGAGCTGCCGAGGGGAGGAGAGGTCCCTCACCCACGTTCCAGGAGGCCCGAGCCAGGAATGACAGGGAAATGAGGCTTCCCCAACGCCAAAAACGCACTGGATGAGGAAGATGAGGTGCCAGGCTGGGCTTTGAGGAGCTGGCAGGGACACTGCCCCACAGCTCTGTGATGCAGCAGGGCTGGAAAGCCATCGCCTGTCCCAGCGGGCTCCAAAACGTCAATACGAATGATGGGGTTCCTCATCAAACCCCAAGCTGGGCTTCAGGATGAGCAAGACAGAGCTTTCCTCAAACATCAAGGTGGACAAGAGAAGCCAAGATGAGAAGGACACACGACCTAAGCGATGGCAGCAGGCTCCTGCCCACACTGAGGCGACCAAAGCGGAGCCCAGCCAGCATCACCCACCTCCCTACCACCCCACATCCGACGCGACTCAAAGCTCATTTCCTTCTAGCAGCTGGAAAATAAGATTTTTCCCTTGCTGATTAGAGAAGCAGATTCTCATTACTATGTTAAGCGAGGATCAATATTGCAGCCAAGTCTGAAAGCAGCCCTGGTCTGGTGAGGTGCTGAGCGCACCAGTTTCCCCAGTGTGAGGTTCAGCACCATCTCTGGGGAGCACAGACAACATTGCTCCAGGATGGCTTCACAGGGTCCAAGAGGTGGCAATGAGGAGGATGGTGGGACAGAACAGAGCAGCTTCTTGGCAAAAGTTGAAATTCAAACAAAACTGTGCTAGATGTGGCTGGATTTTCTCATATACGTACAATTACAAGTAAAAAAACACTTAAAAAATATATACACCTTTTTTATTTTTCTGCAGAGTGCAAAGGACTATAATATAGTACATTAATTATAAACCCAGTTTTTCAGAAGCCCCGAGAAGCCAAAAAAGCAGCCCTCAAATAAACAAAAATCCAGCTTCACTTTGGGGTGCTGGTCTTTCTGGTTTTCCTCTCAATCCCATGAGCAAACTTACTGACAGGCATTATTAAAGACTCGCAAAAGCAGTCCAGGAATTTCTATAGCAGCATAATCCAAAGAGATCTGCTTTCAAAGAGCCTGTGCTTCCTGCAAAGCTCGTAGTCTCAGCTAATGAGAGCTTAACCACATGTTTGTGGCAGATGAAATAGTATCATTTTGCAATTATTATCATTCAAACATTATTTATTTAACCTGCAGCCACATTATATTGACTGCAGAATTGCTGTCATTTTTACTTTTGATGGCTCTCTTATTGAGCCGAGCTTGAGGAATCGTGCTCTGTGTTCCCAGCACAGAAGACATTTTTTTCCTACACACTCACCCTCTCCCCAGCCAAACCCAAGTCTCTGCATCAAAGCTGGTGACATTTGGTGCTGGCACCCCCAAACAAACAGCCATTTACAGGCCTTTTCCCATCTTTTCCTCTGCCCCACCTTCCTCTACCGATCATGTTTGGGGAATTAATCCATTCTTACCATCAATACAAAGCACCGTGCACCAAGGGGTTCCAGATGCCAGAGTACAGAAAGTGAGCTTCATGCCACCTTTGCAACCTCCCTAGCTGCTCTGAAAGGTCACGTATAAGAGCTGTGGAGGTACGGCAGCAGCTGAGGGGCTCTCTGCACCCCAGAAAGTCAAAACATGGAGCTAACAGACTGCTTCGTGCTAAAAACCCTTCTCCAAGGGAGGCTGCAGGGAAGCGGCAAGGTAGGTCACAGCCACCACCCCCAGTTCTGGGGGCAAAATAAGTACCAAGGGATGCATTTCTCAAGTTCTGAATGCCAGCAGGATTTAAAAAAAAAAAAAAAAAAAAAATTATCTGCCCTCCCTCTCACTCCTAGCACTCATTCTCTCACACATCCCTCCCCTAAAGCATAGTAAGATGTATTCACACTACAGGAAATCCAATTCTCCTTCGCCTTTTTCTTTTTTCCTCTCTTTTAATTTTCCCCAAATGTAAAGAATGAAGTCATCTCTCCTCCGGTGATGAAACATCTGCCTGGAGAAGCTTGCAGTGCAATGCAACATATTTTGATCACTGCTACATCTAATTACAGAGAAGAGAAAAATCACAAAGCAGGGTTTGGAATTTTTTTTTTTTCCCAAAAAACACAAGGCATCAGAAAAATAATAGACAATCAGACCAGAGGCAGCTTCCCCATCAGCCTTGAAAAACAGCACCAGAATACAGAGCCCACTTGGAAGGAAAAAAAAAAAAAAAAAATGGGATTTCAAAGAGTGAGATCAGGGAAAGATTAATTGCTTATGCCAAGATCCCATAGGAATCTAATCAGAATCTCAGTATCCTCAAAGCCAAAGATCACCCAAACCAGGACATAATAGGCCTACGTGTCCATCCTTTTGGGTTCATCCACATTTATTCAAGGTCAGGTTCTTGCAAATCCCTCACACCTACTCCAATGCACAAGGAAAGGAGGGATGGTGGCGGGGGGAAAGAGACATCTGTGAGAACGTTAAGCCTCAACGACTGACTCACATTCACAAGTTTCAAGACCAACCAAATACTTGATTTCCAAGAGCCAACATGCAGAGGAAGCAAAGGCTTGCTCTCGGAATCGAGAGGCGCTGGCTTACCCTAGATAGAGGCAGTGGTACTGCTCCAGGAGGAAGCCCAGGTTCTTGTAGGGAAGGTCTGAAGGCATTCAGATCCAGCTTAAAGCAGGCAACGGCAGTGTCAGAGCCGTCAGGTTGGCCTCGATTCCTGAAAAAAGGATGCTGACAATGGGAGAGGTCTCAAAGGCACGGCAGGCATCACCACCCACACCCCCCTGATATTCAGGAGGGGCTGATTGCTTCCCTTGTTTATCTCTTTGAAAATTTCACCACGAAACGTTAGTGGGGTGCAGCCTCCAGCTGCTCTAGGATGTTGTTCTCCGCAGGAAACTGAGATGTTAGAGGTTCAAAATAAAGCCCTAATCACAACCGTTGCTATTTCCCTGTCTTGCTCTTCAGGCTCAAGGGGAGTTCGTGGCTAACCAGAAACAAACACCACCTCTAACAAGACCTCCCATGGCAAGGAACCAAACACGGACACCTGGGGAGCCTGCTCAGCTGCTTCACTGGAGACATGATGACAGGTTGTTTGTAGCAGCTTACAGAAAGGCAGAGCAAAATAAACAGAAGGCTACCTTTCTCCCGCCCCTCTCCCCACTGAATTTCAAGGGAAAACTTGATTTCTTTCTAAACATTTCAAATTTCCAGAAGAGGAAAACAAAACGCTGTCTGTGATAAATGAAGTCTGGCAGCTGTTCGGGGCAGGTATGGCACTTGGAGCCATGGGAAACTGGCCCAAAACCTTCAGACACTGCAAAGAAACAAATGGTTGATGGGAAAGATGCCCACAGACAGGCAGGGGGGTCCTAAATCCCTATTTTCCTTCACAGATATTTGTCGCCAGCGTTCTGCTGGCGAACTGGCCCCCATCCATTTTGCCAGCAAGCTCTCTTCTAAAACAATTGCTCAAAGGATTGTATTTGCGGCTTCTTATCCCACTTGAGCGTGAAGACACACAAGTGAACAGCAGGTGCCTGTCTCAAGTCAAACAATGCACAATGATTTAATCCAAGTCCATCTACACTTGAACAGGCTGAAATAGCTGAAAGCGTACAGACCTCATCCCCACCATAAGGGGGGAAAAAAAAAGAAATGGATACACTTAGAAATCACGCCTGCCACAGATGTTCTGGGCTGTTCCTGAAAGGTCACATCCCTGCACGTTGTAGGCTTCCACCAAATTGTGTCTGTCAGGGAGAGAAAAATACAACCCTGGGGCTCCCCAGGATGGAATTAGTCCTCCTAATTCTCCCCTTTGGGCACACGCACGCGTGCGTGGAAGGAGCATGTAGCCACCTTCGCAGAGCACTGCGTACTCCCATTCCTCAAGCAGCCCAGATCTAGTGTTGACAAGGTCAAATGCAAGAAGAAAGCTCACCCAGGGCTAATGGGAGGCAGAGAGTTGGAAGATTAGTCACCATCCAGATGTCTGCATTTGCAGGGAAAAAGAAGTGCTGGGAAAAAAAAACCAACCAGCTGATGAGGGGTGGAGGACATGAGATATGCAAGATGGTGTGGGACTTAGACTCTGGTATCCAAACCCTGGCTCTGCCTCCAATCCACACAGCATCTGCTTCCCTCTCTGCATGCTCCCAATTCACCTCTTCATCCCTGCCTCCTCTCTGGGCTCTGGGGCTTGCAAGGGCAAGTTCTTCCAAGCACAACCAAAATCCCCGAGTCCCAAGTAAGCAGGGTCAAAGGGAGAACTAGGCATAACCCTCAGCAGGGCAGCCTTGAGAGGAAGAAAGGTTTCTCAGCTATTTCTGCTGTCTTGCAGGACACGGGAGAGTGTTCCCAAGCTGATCTGCCAGTCTATTTGGAGCATCAATGTTTGCCTAAGCAAATAGCTCGGAAAGCTCCACAAATAGCGGGAGAGTTGGCTAATTGGGAAGAAGTCAGAGAACCACAGGAAAAAAAACAAAAAAACAAAAAACCACACACACACACACATGCACAGGCAGCACCAAAGGCAGCAAAGAGCATGGCTGAAGGGGTCTGGACGCCCCAAGGGCACATTTGCCCTCCATAAATTGTTATTCTTGGTCCCAGTGCCTTTGTCAACAACACTTTCTGCATATGCAAATAGGACCATACTCCTGCAATTACATGGCAATCAGAGGCAAATTACATTCTTGCTGTTTACTTTCAGTGTCCTTAATTAATCCGGTTATTAGACGATTAATGAAGCTTGTTTGGTGAAAAACTCATAGCATTTACAGCAAGAGCTCACACATGCACTCGGCTGGCATCTGGCTCTGCAAAACTGGCACGCTGGGCTGGCGGCAACAAGTCCCATCCCAATCCCCAAAGCCAGCAGAGCCAGGGTGACACTGCACCCTGCCCCACAGCTCAGAGCCTGGGTTTGCCAGCCAGCCCCCCACTCCACCGCTGCCCCACAGCGAGACGAGGCGCTTGGTCCTGCTCAAGCTAACCACGCGATCTCAGCCTGCGGTACGTGCGACCACGCTGTGGAGACCCCAGCACCCAGCCAGCCCTCTCCAGGAAGGAGCATCGGGGCAATCCGGAGACACAGACCCACCCTGGCTTGTTGCTCCTCTCCAGAGGCAACAGGAATGATACCAACAGCTCCTGCCAGTACGAAAGCTGCTAGAGAAGACTCCCAGCCCCACGCAGCCACTGGTCTCCGTCTTCCTTAGCTGCCAGCCAGCTCCCAAGACACACTGCCCTCCCCAAAGGTCACCCCAACTTGTGTTTGGTTAAGCTGCTGATAATTAAGTGGCATGTTCATCTAATGATCAAATTGCTGAACCAGGAGCATGAAAGACTAAGGAGAACTAATTAAGAAGCTCATTTGCATACTCCAGAGTTTCCGGTGCATGTATGGGGTTCCCATAGCAACCAGTACAAAAGCTGGTGATGGTGTGTGGGTTTTGTTGGGTTTTAAGTGCCGTTCCTTCTTTTTGTTATCCCCAGCAGATAACAAAGGCTCTGCAAGGAAGGTGGTGTGACACCTGGCTCAGGAGGGGGATCTCTGCACAGCGAGGAGGAACACAAACGTGCTGCAAGCATATCGGGGGGCTGATCCTGCTCACGGTGCCATTGAATTCAGACACCTGGAGAGCAGGTATCTCAGGGTGGATGCACTCTCTGAGGACACACTTGAAAATAAAACCCTGACCTGATATTGCTCTATCAAAGAGGCTTTCCTGAGTCACTCCAGCCCCAGCTCCATAAGGGGCAGACAGCTCCAGAGGGAGGTTTTGCAGGGGATTGCACCAAATTTCACAGCATCCCAGCATACAAGTACCCTGCATTAGGGACTGGCTGCAGGCACACCAGGTTGCTGCTTGCAGCGTCCAGGACATGTCAAGCACTGTGGGACTGGGAAAAATCCCCCAAAGACTGCATCCCAGCATGGGCAAGAAGGAAACTGGGCATGTGCCAGCGAGGATGTCAGCTCAACTTGCAGCAGGTTTCCAGCACTGGAACGCAGTCCAGCACCATGCTCCTTTCATCATGTCACTTTTCTTAAGCACCAAGATTTTTTTTCTGCTTTGTATTTCTGGCAAGAAACCTTTGCATTTAGGTAAGAAATAAAGCCTGGGATCAGATCTGTACTCTGCAGCCAAGAAGATCAGCGTTTTAATGAATCAAATATATTCTAAACTAAATGTAACCTCTTAGCGCTCAAAAATTTTGAGCGCGACTAACTTCAAGAAAAAGCCAACAATCAAACTCATTTCAGCTCTCTCTGGCTGTGAACTGGCCACAGGCCAATCAATTATCTTGAATTTATTCGTTATTCAACTTCCCTGTAACAGCCAATTTCCAGGCTGTGAATTGTAGGTGAGCAGTTCCTCCTGCGATGGCCACACTCTCATTTCAGACCAGTTTGCAGGGAAGCAGTTTCACTGGGCTGCTTGGGAGCAACGCTTGGCCCAGGGCCATACACAGCATTACATGGACTGGAGCAAGGCAGGATGCTGTAGCTGGCACGTTCAGCAATAGACAGTGCCGACAGGATTTGGAGGGACATAAGTTGTCTGACATCCAGCAGCAGCGTTTACAGATGCAAATACAGCCCAAGCTGCAAGGAGCATCCCCCAAAGGCTGCGCAGTCCTGCCGGGCCTGGGAAGATACATTTAATTCCTCCCCATTAATTGGTTATTGTGTGGGGAGGACATATAGTGTGAGCTACGTAGCCCTGCATCAGCAAAGCGTGTCTTGTCGCAGAGACCAGATGCCTGCAATTGAAACATGAAGACCCAGCAAGCACGCAGATGTTTGCTAGGCTTGGCAGGGCGGTCTTGGGAGTGGGAGGCTGCAGGGATGAGACCTCAGCTGTTCTGCTCCAGGCTAAACTCATCCTGGCCTGCCCCCGCTTCAGCTGCCCTAGGGGCCGCAGGTTGGGGTGCAGACAGAGCAGGGCACTGGGAGAAGGATGCTGAACAGCACAAACAACGCAAGAGAGGAAGCAGCGCTGGTACTCTGCACAGTCCACGCACACCCCCCACAGCTAGAGCACGTGCAGGCATGGTCAGGGCTTGCGGATACCCAAAGCTCTCACACCTCTGCTTGGAACACTGCACCTTGCTATGACCCGTGCTAATAGAGAAGGAGCCTTTCCTCTGTCCCCAGTCTACCCAGCATCCTGGAAAGATCTCCTAAGCCTTCAAGCTGGAAGAAATACCCTTGCCCATCCAAAGCCTTCTCCTCCCCTAACATTGTTTTCATTTCTCCCTCCCCCCTCTTTTTTTATTCTCAATAAAAACATAATTACAGGCTTTTAAAAAAAGCAAATTATAGTGACATACTTTAATTATCTCCAAGCAATGGAGGACTAAATTACACAGTCGGGGAATCAGAGGTTACCTAAAAATAAAAGCAAGAAGCTTCATTAAATGCTAATTGCAGCTTTCGCCACTGAAGTGAAATTTCAACACAATCTGCCATTGACTCGCTGGGCCATACAAGAGAACACTGGTGTTGGGGAGAGACCCTTGCGCACACACCACACGCCTCCATCTATGGCTGCAGGCTACAGCCACAGGGACCACTTTGCCAAGGGCAAACTGGGTGGTCCAGAAGCCAGGGCTGGGGTGCCCTCCCTCTGGGGCACCCACTGTCCCCCTGAGACCTCTCAGGGGCATCACCCATATTCTCAGCAGCACCGATGTGCTCATTGCAGCCCTCCATCCTCCTTGCTGCCTTCCCGCAACCCAGGAAAATTAAGTTCAAGGTCTCCATTTACATATCCAAAGCTCCAGTGGCCCAACAAGAGCCTGATGCTCTAGGCCAAAGGTTTCAGCTTGGCAGAGGGTCTTGTTGGGAGCTTTGTAGCACAGAAATGAGCTTGACTTGCTTGCTGCAGAGCTGGTACCCCACTGCGTTACAAACTACATCAGCTGCCACAGGCTTTGCTGCCTTCTGCTCTAAACACAAGTCACACCTTTGCTCTGAGCGGCACTCAGCTCTCCTGGGGCCAAAAAGGGACTCTGTGGCCCTCCCTGTAGGAGAGGAGCTGGATGGAGCAAGAAACAAGCCACTCTACTCCAGCCCTGCTCTTTCCATCCCCTTCCTCCAGATTTGCTTACTAAGGAGCTTTGCCATGGCTTCAACAGGAGGCCTCCAGATCTGGGTGGCAGGTGAGCAATTTTTCCCCAGCCATTGCCACAGAGGAGCAAGGGATGAGGTGGCGGGCAAAGCAAGAAACTCACAGAGAAATTATTTTGTTTTTCCATTTCCTATCGAGTTGGCTTAATTGTGCTGCTAAAGTCTGTAATTTGCCTCTCACAGAAGAGAGCTAATGACAGGTTCCACGCTGCTGCTGCTGCTCCGCACAGGGCTGGGGAGATGAGCCCACACAGAGCTCCCAGCTCCAGCCCCTAGCTGTGCCGTGGCAAGGGCACCCAAAAGTTCCCACTAGTCCCTGGAGAAGGGAGCTCAGGAGAAGAGGTACAGCTTGGCAACGGCTGCCAAGGCCGACAGAAAGTTTGAGGAGGGGGGAAATACGAGCAGGTAATGGAGGGAGACAGCATCAGCCTGGGTTTGTCCCTCCAGTTCTCGGATTCCCAGAAAGTGAAAACCACACAGGTCAACCATTCAGGGAACTCAGGCAATTATTGCTATTTAAATTCAACAGCTCTTCACAGAAATAAGGGGAAAATCAGACAAGTGCTTTTAAGCTGTAAGGGAGGTGAGGAAGAGAAACAACAGCGCAGATTTTAGGACAGGTGCCTTATTTGAAAAGCAAAAAAAAAAAAAGTGTATATATACAGAGTACCAAACCCTAGGAATCTAGTATCTACAAATCAGTATTACTCTACTCTTCTGCTCAGCCGCAGGCAGCAGAACTGCCCTCAGAAATCCTAAGCAAAGCAGAAACTCAATCCTAATAGCCATCAGCTAGCTCCCAAAACTGCCCCGGCAGCATCTATCATCACCTCTCTGCAGATACTGGCACCAGAGCCTGCCCAGATCCACGTCGCTCTACATCCATCTCCATTGCTTAGAGACTACTCCCTTTTAATTAGCTTTCATAATCAAATAAGTGTCTAGAATTAAACAGCACTGTATCATGAAATGCCGTATAAAATTAACCAGCCATGTTCGGAGGTCACTGCATCTGCTGCTGAAATGCACCCAGCACTAGGAAGGATACAGGTCTATTTAGCAGCACGCCGTAATGGTGCCAGTAGTGTAGGTTGTAGCCGACAAAAAATGGGGCCAATTAAAATTCTGTGTTGAGACCAGCGAGGTTGGATTTGTGCAAATATTTTGCATATCTGCCTAAGAGCATCTTTATATCATTTAAGCTAAAGTCTGTAAGGAATAAGACTGAATCACTGTAAAGCACACTTACACCAAAATAAGTACCCACATGAGGACTCTTTTGATTTAACACTCCACCAGATCCATCAAGAAATCGGGGTAGCTATTTTGCTTAAATAGGGTCTGGTACAGGAGGAGAACATGAATCTAGTCGAAACCATGTTTGAAGTTTAGCCAAGTGACTTCCCGCAACACCAAGCGAGCATCAAAAGCATCCCTTTGGGATGTGCCATCCCAGCCATCGAAGCCCAGACCCCAGCGTCCAAAGCAACAGCTTCGGAGCTGCTGTGCTTTGCTGGCTGCCAACAGCCGCAGCGCCGCTCCCGCTCCTGCGCACCTTTCTGCTCTAACACCCCACAGCAGCGCAGCCCAAGCAGCTGGCAGGGTGCACTCCAGGGCTGTCTGTGTTTCTAAAGAAGCAATTTGAAGGCAGAAATGTTTGAGAACAAGGCAGACAAAGCAGCACCTTGATTTCACGTGGAAAATGTAGCTCATTCAGCTACTGGAGCAGAGCTGTTAGATCAGTGCAGCTTTCTGCCTCCTGCCTGGGTAGGAAGCATCGACCCAAGTAGATCACCTCACTACCACATGTCTCCTCTTCCCCACACCCCGTCCAGCCCCCGTGTCCACACCATGCCCTGCAGAGCTCCCTGGGCCATCAGAGGACAGATGAGCCTGAGAGATCTGCTTGGCGGCAGCAGGGTCAGTCCTCAGCCACAGCCTCTCTGGAGGACTCAGAGCATCCCTCCTCACAGGCACTGCAAGGCAAAGGAGCGGGATGCTGTAATTAAGGGAGACTCAGCCTTTTATCAGGCAGAATTTGGGGTGGAAAACAGTAGAGCAGGATCTCAGAGCTAGAAACAGCACGAGAGACATCAACCAGAGTTTGCTGGGAGCCCTCTGAACCAGGCAGCATTTCACATCTGATCCGACAGTGATGGATGCGGTGGGAACAGAGCAGTTCTTTCCTCCTGAGAAGCTCTTTTGACAAGTATGATCTTATCAAAGTTTCAAGCTTTTCATTACGCTTCTTTTTCTTTTTTTTAACTCCTGCCTTCAAGCCGCGCTCTGTCCTCTCCACGCCAGCAGGGAACAGTCACGTTTCCCGTCTGGCATTGATCAATGGCTGAAGCTCCCCTCGGTGCTCAGAGCAGCACCAAGGCCTCCCTTCCCCAGGGCAGCCCACCAGAGCAAGAGTGGAGTTATGATTGATACGCAAATAGGTCTACAAACATGCAAAACGTAAGGGTAACTTCATTCAGGCTGAGAGAAGGGAATATATATGCACCTTTGGGCCAGGAGGAACACATGCAAAGGGGTGGGGAGCCATCCCATTGCTTTCGTTGCCTGTGCCAGGTCAGGATGCCACCACCAGCTCCAGCACTTTTGCTGGGCACCTAAAGCAACAACCTGCCCAAAAGCTGGAGGCAGCCCACCTCCCTGGGGCAGGTAGCAGCATCTTCCTCTGCCTCCTTCCCACATCTCCTCTCCAAAAGACAAGCTCAGAGCATCCTCTCCTCACCCAGGAGCAAACAAGCACAGCCACCCCCTTTCCAAGGGCACAGAGACACTGGCAGCAAACACACCAGACCTCCCCAGAACAGACAAGACCGAGATTCTGAACAACCACATACCTGGACCATCCCACATGGCAGCTGGAAGTAGGAAGAGGAACCCTCCCCCCAGAAAGGGCAGAGCTGCTTTTGTTGGCTGGCAACTCCCTAATTAGCCCAGATTGGTCCTGATGGGGAGGGTGGAGTTGCCTCTGAAGGTGGGGGGAAATCTCTAAATATCCCTTCCTCCCTGCTCCATCCCCCCAGCATCCCCCCACACCCTGGGAAAAAGCAAACAAGGAGGAATCAGCCCTTTGTGCCCCAGATCCTGCCCTGAGCACTGGTGCAGCGCGTGCCCCAGCGCACTGAGCCGGAGTGATGCTGAGCTCTGCCCTCACCAGGACCCTCATGACCTGGAGAAGAAGGACACCAAGCCCCACGCTGGCCTGATGCACTAGGCCACCCAAACCCTTCCCCGCCAGCCAAGACCAAGTCACCTCCTGGAGCCTGGAACGAACAGTCACCAAGAGACACCAAACGCTGAGTGCAAAACCATGGTCTTTTATTAGAAATCTCCTTGTATAAAAATGATCATGCTCTACACAGTCATCGAATAATTCATAAACATCCAGGCACTGAACTTTGTTTTTTTTGTGTGTGTTTTGTTTTTTGACTGGTCAGTACATAAAGCAGACATATTTCAATCCATATGGTCATCACATACATTAATTAACCACCTATAGAAATCAGCACTTTGAACACAGTCTAGGTTTTATTTCATTTTATTTTGTTGTCTGTTTTTTATTTAAATTTTATGTATTTTTATTTATTTTTCTTTTTGCAACATATAGAATTTGGTAGGATACGGGAGAGAGAGTGAAGAGGAACGGAGGAAGACAGGAACAAAAGAAAATGGAGGATTAAAAAAAAAGAAATAGAAAACAGAAGGTTCTGCACAACCACAAACAACCTCACAAATTCCAGAAAAGGGAAAATGTTGGGTCTCTTTTTTTTTTTTTTTTTTTTTTTGCCAAGATACAGAAAAAAACCCCAAAGATTTGCCGAAGTCCGTCACCTCTTCCCCACACTACGTCCCCCCTACTCAACTGTTCCTCTTCCTCCATGGGGAGGCATGCATTGTCACGGTGGTCGGTGGTTTATTTTTATTGTTTCTTTATGGGTTTTTTTGCTGCTGTTGATCGCCATCTTCCCCAGGAGCTCTGCCCAGTGGCCCCACCAGGAGCATGTGCCCCCCGCTGCCACCTCCCCATCCCCTCCGGCTCCCCCTCCAGCGTCCTGCCATGAGTGATGCGACTCAGCTCCCTCCTGCGTCGTGGCATCCGCAGCCTCCCTCTATGCCAGGCAGTTGTGATCGCTGGAGCTAAATTGCATGGTTGCTATAGCTGACGTAGGTCTGTTTGGTAGCCAGTGCTGGAGAGAGAGACAAACCTCACATGTATCATTAATGAGGTCCACCCTCCCTTCCTGGCTCCCATCCCGTCACCCTGACCTGACCGTTTTGCCATGAGATGCTGGTGGGGATGTGACACAGAATTTGCTCATGGATCTGGCCAGCGCTGGCACTTGGGATCATTCCCTGTGTGGGGCACTGAGCCATAGCAGAGGGGCTGAGCCCCACAGCAGCCCTTGGGGGCTCTCTAAAGACAGTTCATCCTGAAGAGCAACCCTGGGATGTGACACGAGTCATGGGAATGTGCTCTCAGGCTCCTTTTAACCTCCTTCTGCAGCCTCTTCCAGACAAACCAACAGGTGGTCCGTGTTCCTCAGCTTGCCCCAGCCCTGCAAGAGCACAATCTGGGGTCCAAGCTGGGTGCCCTGCACCCCAGCACACCGGTCCATAGCAGCTGAGCCGCAGGGCACTGCCAATGCCGGCAGTGGGTGGCATGAAGCCAGCCAGCCTAGCTGTGTCCCTCAGCCAGGGATCCCTGTGCCCATGCTGGGGTGCTGGAGGAGCAGGCACCTACTCAAACCTGCTGCCACGTTCCAGCTTCCCCAGCCCTCGGGTCAGGGTTGAACACAGAAGGAGGGAAGCAGCAATGGCTACAACGCCACCGCGCAGCCCAGACTGACACCGGGGGAGTGGCAGCAAGGCCCAGAGCCAGAAAAATGCCAGATAGCAATAAATCCTCCTGCTCCCCACAGGGCTGCACCGCTGCCTTCGGGCTTAGAGGCTGCAGAATGTCACTTGCTTTTAGCAGCAGCCACAGCTCAGGGAGAGGTGGTAGCGGCAGCTTGCAATGCCTTGGCTTGTCTCAGTGCTCCAGCCAGGCACGATGCTCTGCTGAGATCCCACCCTGGGGTCCCCAGGACCAGCAGACACACGGACATCCTCTAGCCAAGGACACAGACAGGTGCTGGGACAGACAGCAAAGCCCGACACCATGAGCAGCACGAACACGTCCCCTGTGGAGACCATCCATCCCCACAGCACCGCGCGGAGGGGACACCCAGCAGCACTCCCTCTGTCTCAGTGCCTTGCTGACAAATGAACCTTGCTGCAGATTTCAGACTGGTGTTCCCAGATAACAATTAGATAGGCCATAAGAAATTAGAGCTGACAGAGCTATTTGTTAGCCTCAATGTTTTCATAGCCAATCTGTCCATATCAAAGTCCTGCAAATTATTTATTCTGTTGTTTATTTAAGGATACGTGACCTGCCAGTGACAGAGTGAAAAACAGCCCCTTGGTCCTGTGCTGACAACCCCACCGTGCCTTCTGTCCCCAGTATCGACGCTGTGCCCAGCTGCTTGCCTTGGCACACCTCAGGAGCGCGCTGCCAGCCGCATCCGCACCGAGCTCCCGCATTCCCCATGCGAGACACATCGGAGCTGGAGATGCGGCAGACAGGAGGCTCAGCAATCCCGGCTCCCGGCACATACAGTCCCCAGAGGCTCCTGCTGCAAATCCCGTGGGGGAGAAGGATGCTCAGCGCAGCTGAGAGCATATGGGAATGTTTGGGTTCAGGTCCTGGATGAGGTGCTTGCTGCAGCCAGGCCCCCGAGTGCCACTGCAAAGCAGGTACCGGCCCTTTGTGCCAGCAGAGCCCTGGCCAGGAGCCGTGTGTGGCTGGAGGGAGATGAGGTCACGCGTGCACAGCATCACAGCCTGTGACACTGATGCCATGGGAAATCTGGCACCCCAGGACAGGGCTGGCATGCTCCCACCAAGCCCTTCCTGTGGGGAGCCCGCAGATCCCCCCAGCCTTGCATGAAGCATCCCTTGCACAGACAAAGCAGGGGTAACAGAGGGACCCCTACCCACTGCCATGCTGGGATAGGACCACAGACCTGCAAGAGCGGCTGACAAAAGCCACCTCCAGCACGGGCGGTGAGGGGGGTCTGACCATGTAGCTGCCCTTCACAATGCAGACAGGTAGATGAAAGTCAATTATGCAGAAAGACTGCTTACAGAGAGACATCGCGTACAGACCCACCGCCAGCGAGAGGCATTACACAGAGCGATGTGGATACAGAGGTTATACGGAGATGCCAAGGGATATTAAATAGCTCAGGTTGGAAAGAGAGTCTGGGATTACAAAGGCAGTCATGGCTTTCCATGGAAATGCTGTTTGGTCTCCATCCCACTGATGCTGGAAACCAGAAACTCTGCTGATACATGAGGAACATTTGTATTTCCATGGTGTTTTTTTTAGATTAAGGCCAAATGGGATTTCCCTTCACAAAGGAGCCCAGCAGCACTGGCTCCAACAATTCCTCCTCCTGCAAGGCTCTGGTTTTGGAAACCCAACCACAGAAGAGATGTGCACCCAGTTTGCCAGGGTTTCCCAAGCCCCCAGCCTCTCTTCCCAGGGGAGACTGGTGGCTCTGTCCCTGTGTCAGCCTTAGCCCCAGCCTGGCCCTGGGAACAGCCCGCAGGCAGACAGCAAACACCGTTCTCCATCAGCCACACCAGACCCTGCCCGGGAGCAGCTCCAGGCACCCAGGGTTGGCTGTTAGGATCCTTTTCCAGGTGTTCGAGCAGATTTCTGTGTGCCCCAGCCAGCATCTCACCCAGCAGCAGCAGGAGCGTGTCTCCAGCGTTATCCCCCCTGCTACCCGCCCAGCAGCATTTCCTATGGGATAATGCAAACAGGCCTGTGGAGGGACCGGAGCGCTAGGAGTGATCCTCATCAGAGGGAGGATCAGCTATTTGGCTGCGGTGATGGAAAACGGCATTTCTTGGGTGGGTATTAATGAAGGGAAGATCTCCCCTGCCCACAGACAGATGATGCTGTCCCCTTGCCAAAAGCCAGCTCATGCCCCAGCTGGAGCACAGGTAACCAGAGCGCACCTCCCTCCTCAGGGTGGCTTTGGGTACAGCGGGGTGCAGCGTGGCCCCTAGCCTGCGAGATGCATCCCTTCCCACGCCACCCTGGCTCCTGGGGGACAGCGGGCCAAGCCATGGAGCGGGAGGGAGCTGAGATGTCCCTTTGCCAAGGAGCAGCGCTGCCGGCATTGCCCATGGAGGACAGCACAGCTACAGCCCACCGGCGAGCCGGGGCTTTGGGCTCCTCAGCACCACATCGGTCCTCGGCAGAACCAGCTTCCCAACCCCACGGGGAGCCACGTTACCTTGTGTTTCCAGATTTTCGCAGAGCTCTGATTTAGCTTCTCCATTGGGGCGGAAACCTCCCTTCTGAGAGAACTTGTTGGACATGGTGGCCGCTGTCACCACCGCCTTGAGGCTCCGCTTGCGCTTAGGGACGTTCTGCTCCGGGTGGAAAAGGATGATGTACACCTTGGGCATGTAGAGCATGCCCAGGGACACCGAGGCACTCAGACTCACCGAGATGGTGAGCGTCGTGGTCTGGATGTACATCTGCAAGACACAAGGGCATGAGCTGAGACCCACCGCGGCTCTGTAGGATCCAGAAAGGGTCAGCCGGGAAAGGAGGAGAGGAAACGGGGCAACACGGAAAAGTTGGGGTTAAAGAAACGAAGGGGTGGGGAGCCAGGGTTGCAAATGTTGGCAGTATTGGATCTTAAACGTCAGACTTGACTTGTTGCATGGGCCAAGGTGCACCTGGAGAGGCCTTCAGCTCATTTCTGCTGCTTTCCCACCTGCAAACACAGGGAGGCTGTGCTGATGCCCTGACCCAGCCTCCCTGTGCCAAGCCCTCCCAGCACTCATGCATGCTCCGGCAGCAACCTGCCAGCATCTCAACGCAAAAACATCACCAGAGACAGACCCCCCACACCCTCTTCACCCACCCTCTCTCCTCCCCAGCACTCACAGCACGCTTCACCAGCTGCAGGGCGGGAGCTCCAATGCTGCGGTGATGGGCACAGCAAGGACACCCACTCCCAGGGCACCCCCTGCTCCCCCATCTCCTTTCAACAGGTAATTCCCATTCCCCAGCTGGTTGCCTGGGCCGTTGTCATGTAAGTCACATATTACACACCGACGTTGCCTTTCTGCAGTCAAAACTAATTTCACGCTCACTGTCCAGGACTAACAGTGACAGATGTTTTGCAAAATGAAAGCCCATTAATCTGACTGTAGAATAATCCATTTTTTCTATGGAAAGCATTTGGCAGGCT
Source organism: Falco naumanni (assembly GCF_017639655.2). Lineage (NCBI taxonomy): Eukaryota > Metazoa > Chordata > Aves > Falconiformes > Falconidae > Falco > Falco naumanni. Next base: position 4,057,284 of record NC_054070.1, read on the forward strand.
CCTCACAAGCCGAGGGCATCTGAAGCAGGCAGCAATGGGAGGTGAAGAGACCCTTTCCCTCTGTCCATCCCCACCTCTCGCCCCTGAGCAACATGGGGAGACCAGGTGGTCAAGCCCCTCCATGAGCATCCCTGCCGTGTCAGCATCCCTGCTCCTGGCACAGGGCTCTGTTCTCTCCAGCATCCTCTCTGCTGTGTAGCTCACATGCTGGCTCTCTGGGCTGAGCAGGGAGGGGGCTCCAGGTCTTTGGGCGCCTTGGCATGCACTTTTTTTTCTTTTCCAGCTGTGCTTAGATGCCATGGCTCTTTTTCAGGTTGCTAACAAGGTTTCAGAAGGAGGCTGAAGGCAGTTCCTGAACTTTATCCCATAACTCAGTCACAGCGTGGTACCCAGAGTTTCTTCTGTAGTTGTTTCATACATGGGATTTAGTGCCCTGCAAGGCGGCAGGACCTGAAGGAGCCAGGGGAAGCCTGGGGGCTGCAGCATCAGGGAGGGCAGGGGGTTCCTCACCTCCCCAAGCCACGCACACTTAACCTGGGCGCTTATTTTCTGGAGTCACTAGAGCAAACAGGTGGTGGAGGACAGGAGATGAGGCAGAGGCTCTACACGGCTCCCTGGGGAGAAGGTGCATGAAGGTAGCTCCATCCCACGAGTGTGAGCTGGCAGGAGGCAACAGCTCCCAGCCAGGGCTGCCATCCCACCCCAGGACCAGCAAGTCTCAGCTGTGACCATGCAAAGAAAACAAACACAGCAGCCCAAAGCGTTCCAACTCAACCCAAAAGAAGAAAAACCAACAAAGCTTGTTCTGAGTCAACTGAAAAGTTTTGTTTGTCCCCAGAATAAAACCTCCTGCTGTCACATGCGCTGGTTTGTTTGTTCCGCCTTCTCTCTATATGCACGCAGAGTCAATCTAGGCAGTTTTTGGAACTAAAAATGTCATTTCATCAAGGAAAGTCAAAACATATAGCTGTGCCAGAATATCTGCTCTTTTTTTTTTTTTTTTTTTTTTTTTTATCCTTCCTTTATTTTTTTTCACACTGCAACTCTACAGACTTTGCCGCAGGTGTCCTGGACTTGCCAGGAATGAGGGCAGCGCCGGGACACGAACCGCAGGCACCCCAACCTCTGTTCCAGGGACCAGCACAGCTCTGCTCAGCACCACCCCATGGGGCACAGCGGAGGCTCAGCTGCCCTTCACCTCCCCGGCTCCCCCGCCTGCCCGCCCTCCTGATCCTCAGCAGATGCCTTTTGGAGGAGCCTCACTTTTCAACCCAGTGATTTCCATATTTCTTGCCTCTGCAGTGACTCCCACCCATGCCTCGGGACTCGGAGGCGTTTCAGCAAAGTGGAGAGAGCAGCTGAGCTTGAGCTCAGACAAGACATCTCCACGCACGCGTCCCTCTACGCGCCCGGGCAGGGTCTCCATCTCTCAGTGCCACCAGGGACTCCCCTCCACCCAGACCCCCAACTCCAGGTTCTCCATGCTCCCCCCCATCTCTTAGCCCTCCTCCAATCCCTGCAGCACCTTTGGGGGCTCACAGGGCCACCATGGCTACTCTAATGATGCGTTTGCCAGAAACAGCCCCGTTTTCTGCAGCCCAGCTGACCTCAGTCGCTTTGTATCACACCACAGCAAGCCCTTTTCAACTCAGAGAGGAATATTTTTAGCCTGGAGTCTAACCACAGCCACGAAGCACTGCACAGTTAACCTTTTGCCACATCAAAAAATGACCATTTCTCACTTCTATTGGTTCCTACTCTCTTAATTGCTTTCCAGCCCAGGACCCCACTTTGCCCCTCCGTTAACGACACTTGAGTTTCCTCCGGAGCCCTTTGAGCCAAGCGCTGCAGTTATCAAAGAACTTACAGCTCCCGGTTCAGCAGCATCCGCTGCCTCATGGATAGGATCAAAGAACACAGCCTGTCTCTGACTCAAGATGATGACGCTGTGTCAAGGGACCACAGCAACCTAAATACCCAGCACAATTTCCCAAGCCCAGCACTGTGCTCAGCCTTTGCCCCAAGGCTGGATGAGCCCGTCTTGCCCCGGCGGAGCAGCCCAAGCTCCAGGCACAGCCTGTGTTTGTCCCAGAACAAATCTCTGCCATCAGTTGGATACTCCCCTGCTCTAAATCCATGCCTGGCTCAGCTACAAGAGATTTTGCACCACCACAGGTGTTGGGGAAGGGAAAACCCACTCAACCCTCATCCAGTGCTGCTAAACAAATCACTGGACAGTCCTTTTCATTCCTTCCTCTCTCCCTCTTTTCCTTTGCTGAAAGCAAATGTGATAAACAGAGAACCAGACAATGACACCGCTGTTCAGCTGCTGCCTTATCAGTGCAGGAAATTGTCTCTTTCTTTAGATCCTCTGTTATTGCTATTTCTGTAATCCGCTGGGATCGGCAGGGATAAGAGGTTCTTTTGAGAAAAGGCTTGGGGGACTTGTTATAATAATATGCCACCTCCATGCAAAGTTGTAGGCACGAGGTAAAGCAAAATAAAATAAAAATTGAGATTTTTATCCAGCTCTTCTGGGCCACGAGGCAGCCTTGGCCACAGCCTCAGATGGGCTTTGAGCCGAGGTGCTGAGCACTGTTTGGAGCTGTGGGTCTGCCCCATGGCATCCTCAGGACTCAAGCAGAACTCAGGCCATGCTCTGTGGGGAGAACAACAGCCCAGCCGATGCCCCTGGCTTTTCTTTTCCCAGGTGTGCTGACCCTCCACAGAGCCCAACAGGGCCTTGGTCCCAGCAGCAATGGGGCGCAGGCAAGGGGATCCCTCCCTGCAGTGACCTGGGGACACACTGCTGAGCATCCCGGGCAGCACCAGCACCACCACGGGGTGATGCCAATGCCAACACTCCTGATTTTCATCCCAAGGATGTGCTCAGAGCCAGATCCTCTGTGCAAGCTGCATAAGGATGCCTTTTTTACCTTTTTCTTGCCAAGACTGAAAACCAGAAGCTAAAGCATCGGGGCAGCACCGAGCACCCAATTCCTCTAGCTGCCCCTCTGAGTGCATCCATCACCCTTCAGCCACAGCCTGGAGATGCTCGGAGCTCACGTCCCATGGCAGCACAGCCAAGCACCAAGCTGAAACACCACAAACCCCTCCTGGGATTGCTCAGCAGGCACCGTGGCAGTGGCAGGCTTTGAGAAATAGAGCTGCATCCAAGGGGAGTTGGGAACATCACTTTTTCCGCCTCTAATCAGCTTGTTAGCAGCCTAATAACAGAGAAGCCCTGCACATTACAAGCCCCCAAAGTGAGGCACAGCCTATTGTCGAACTGCTGCTTGACAGCCAGTTTTCGGCAGCCCTAAATTATCCCATGACAAGCTGCAGTGAAGAGGTGAGCAACCTTGCGCATAATCTACAATCATTATCATTTCCATCTTTATTACCCACAGTATGCCGAGCACATTAAGGAGGCTTTAAGGGAGCTTTTGTTTTGCAGTAATTTCTTAAAAAACCTGCTTTCTTGTTAGTATCTCCCCTGCCATCTCATCAAAATGGAAATGCTGCAAAAGGCTCCGTTTATTTCCTTTAATTCTCCTGCACACTTCCAGCCAACGCCGGCTAGCTCAGTAAAGGCTTTTTGGCTGAGCCAAGGTTAAAGGTGCTTGTGCAGACCCAGCCTGCTGGAGCTCCAGAGTGTGATGCTCTGAGCAGAGCCAGCTCTCCAGGACATGTCTGAAACTCTGGTGTCCACAGCAAAAGACCTCTCAGCAAACCACCCCTGGCCCTTCTGCAACAGGCGTTCCCAAAAGCCATGGCATCAGCAGCTCAGCATCACCAGGGAGGACACCCGGGAGACACTGTCCCAGTTGTGATGGGTCCAGAGAGGGAATCCGGGCAGTGGGTCACCCCAGGGATTTCCAGGGAATAGCAACACTGAGGTTTATTTGTCACAGGCAGCTCCAGGCTGGCAGGCGTGAGCTGTTCGCATTTAACATAAATGCAATTCTTGTTTTGGCTGGCAGGCAAAGGGGATTTGGGTCTCATTCATGAGATTTTTCTCCTTTGTTCTCACTCCCTCTCACTTGAGCACAGAGCTTCACCCAGGCTGGCCTCAGTCCCATGGGTACTGGCACCAGGACCACCCTCCGGGAAGTGAGGATGGGGACGAGGATGGACGGACAGGTTGTTTCACAGCACAAATCCACATCTGGAATTATCTGGCATGGGCCTCGTCTACACTGTGTGCAGAGTCACATCCGGAGTCGCAGGGGATGCTCTTCTCCCCAAACCACTCAGCCACACTGCTCCCCCCGCCGCTCTGTGCCACCTTGCCCGCCGCAGCCCCGCCGAGCAATTTGTTGTCGGTGCCGTGTTGCCAAACACACAGGTGTTAATTAAAATCACAGCGAAATGGTAATCGAGTAAGAAGCTGCAAATTGCCATGCATCCTGGAAAGGGAGGGGACGTGCTGTGGGGTTTCTCTGCTCCCTCTCCTTCACCCTTGCCCTCCACTGCTTCCAGCTCTCGGGGATTTCGGAGGGCAGCTCCATCTCTCCAGCCTCCATCACTGACTCAGCACTGGGAAAAGGTGCTGGCTAGACAGTGCTTGGTCCCTTTTCCATGCAGAAATGGTGCTCACGACACCAGGGACCTGGATTTGCCTTGGGGGCTCATCCTCCCCCAGCCCACAGAGCAGCAGCCTGGGCTGCCCACCGCTACCCTGCCCGGCGAGGGGCAGCAGGGCCACCAGGGCACAGAAAACCAGAGCGAGGAAATGAAACAGGAAAGTCTCTGCTCCCCAGCAGAGCAAGAAGTTTGCAAACCAACTCTTCCCACCATGATTCCCAAGCTTGCAGGACCGCAGAGAAACACCCCTCCTTGCTTAGGACCTGTAAGCCTCTCTCAGCCCCTTTCCTTGCAGCCCACAGGGCCACCAGCCAGACCCCTCCCCACCTCCCTTACCTTTTCCGCCGACTGCGACGTCCCAAAAAATATAGGGATGAAGGCTAACCACACAATGCAAGTAGTGTACATGGTGAACCCGATGGGTTTGGCTTCGTTAAAGGTCTCCGGGACCCCGCGGGTCTTAATAGCATACACAGTGCAGGTGACCATGAGAAGCATGCTGTACCCAAGCAAACAGATGAGGGAGAGGTCCGAAATGTCACATTTGAGGATGCCCCGGGCAAAGTGGGGGTTTGTAGTCCGCTGGTCCTCGTAGTCAATGACAGAGTGGGACGGGTCCACGATGAACCAGATGCAGACACCCACGAGCTGCAGCGAGATGAGGCTGAAGGTGATGACCAGCTGGGAAGCAGGGCTGATGAACCGGGGGGCACTCACCGACTTCTTGCCCTGCTCGAAGATGCGGTAGATGCGGTTGGTCTTAGTGAGCAGGGCGGCATAGCTGATGCTCATGCCAAGCCCGAGGAAGATGCGCCGCAAGGAGCATGTGCTCAAGTCAGGCTCAGCGATCATGAGGAAGGTGGTGGCATAGCAGAGGAAGATGCCCGTCAGCAGGACGTAGCTCAGCTCCCGCCCCGATGCCTTGACAATGGGCGTATCGTTGTAGCGCACAAAGGTGACCACCACGAAGAGGGTGGCAACGATGCCCACAATGGCGATAAAGACAGGGACCACAGCCCAGGGTGAGCTCCACTCCAGCTTGATGATGGGGATGGGGGTGCAGCTGGTGTGGTTCTCGTTGGGCCGCTCGTTGAAGTGGCACCGCTTGCAGTGGAACTCATCCAGCTGGTACTGGTAGCCATCGCAGCGCTCGCAGTGCCAGCAGCAGGGAATGCCTTTCACCAACTTCTTCCTCTCGCCCGGTTTGCAGGGCAGGCTGCAGATGGAGCTGGGGAGCTGGCTCCCGCCCCCCGGCCACAGCATGTTCTCCACCTGTGGGGCGAGATGGCACCAGCCCTACTGATGCTCGAGCTGGGCATCAGTCAAGCATTCCTGGGGCACGAGGGGATGCCTCGCCTCTGCTTGTGGCAGCATTGCCTGAATCCGGCCCCTCACCCCACCAGTACATCCCATGAAGGACCCCAGCCCTACCCAGCTGGGACAGGGAGGCAGTGAAGCTCTCCATCAGCCCTTTGGGAAGATTCAACGCCAGAAACCCAAAACAAAGTCCCTTCTTCCCTGAGAAAACCCCCTCTGCTCTGTTTTGGCTTCTAATTCCCTTACCAGAGCTGCAAAGTTGGGTGCCTGAGCCAGTGGGACATGGTCACACACGCTGACGGTGGGTCACCGTGGCCGAACCACAAGCGTGTACTCGGGGGACACCCTTCCCTCTGACCCTCCCCCAAGTTTGGCTGCCAAACTTGCACCCATGGGCTCCTGCCACCCAGCCAGGTTTGCTACACCCTACATGGCCTCCGTGGGTGCAGGAGAGATCTGCAGGACCTTCCCCTTGGCACGGCCCGTGCACGGCCACGCCACAGGACCAGCCAGCCCCCAGCCTTACTTTTAGGTGGAGGTGGTCAGTCCATTGCCCGATGACTTTGTACTCAGGAGTGGAGTTCCTGATCTGGTACTGGTAGATGTCGTAACGCCCCGGCGCGTCTCCGTTCTCGTTGAACGTCACGGGAGTCCCAGCAATGCCTGCAAGAAAGGGAGGGCTCAGCACCCAGCAGAATGGGGTGCTCTGGGTGATGCTGTCAAAGGGGGCTCTGGTTTGATGCTTCCCCTTTGGCGTGGGGTTTCTCACTGCTGGGAGTGCTGCAAGCTGCCAGGATGATGCCAAAGCGGACACAGGGTGGAGGAAACAGCTGAGGAAAAGAAAACCAAGCCCAAACCCAAGCTGGTGCAGGGACCTGATGGTATCAACCCTCCAACCACCCCAGGAGCCAGAGCTCACGGAGCAACGCCAGGCACCGAGCGCTGTTACACCAGCCAGTTTACTGCTTCTTTTAAAAAGCGGGGGGAAAGCAGCTTTAAAGTCAAATCAAGTGAACTGTGCAAATAAACACTAATGAAAGCAAGGAAGAGAAAAATCAAGCAAGAGGAAAAATAAATAAAGGAGACATTGCAGAGGAGATCACAGAGTGGAGATACATAGAAGTAATAAGGAGGACAAGACAGAGAAAATGTTTATTAAGAAGACAGAGGAAAAGATGTGTTTCCAGAGATCTAATGATGGACAAGGACACAGCAGCGGGACTCAGTGGGACCTCTGCCAGTCGTGATGCGAGGAGGCAGCAGGGGGAGCGGGCAAGGGGAGAGGCCAGGCAGGCAGGACCACAGGGCGAGGGCAGGATCGCAGTCAGGTTACTCTCCAAAGGCTCCCAGAAGTAGAAGCTCAGACCTCCTCATCTGCTGAGCTGCTGCAGAACCACCCCGTCTTTGCACCCAGCATTTGCAGCATGGCGAGTCTCAAATGGTAACACCAATAATTGCAGGTGCTGCTGCGTGACCCATCACAGGGAACAACCCAAGACACCCAGCCCCACGGGACCACTCCTCCCCACCGCCCCGGGCACGGACAGACCTGAGAAGTTGACGTTGCGGATGTACTTGAGCAGCTCCACACCATCCACTGGGTCCATCCTGGGGCACAGCCCCACCTTGCCAGGGCACAGGTTCTTGTGCATGTTGTGCAGAGCGTGCCCCATGGCGTAGACGGCGTCGATGACAAATTGAACTTTGCCCTCCTGCTCGTACGAGGAGTCCTGGCCGATCCGCTCTCGGTCTGCAGACACACATGAAGCAGGGCTGCCATCTCCCTGCCATCCCAGCCGTTTTCCGCTGGGACATTTCTGCTGCAGCTAAACCCTTGCAAACAAGCCCCCTCTGGACTGAAGCAGCTGGAAACTCCAACACCATTCCCAAAACTACAAACCCATCAGCCAGCCAGGGTACCTCTTTCCCAGCGGGAAGTTTATGCTATCTCGGCATGCCCTGGGAAGGTGCAGCAGGGCAGAAACGCATCTCAAACACCACCAGACTCCCCCCAGCACAAACCCCACATCGCAGATGTATTTCACAGTGCCAGCCCAAGGCACCGGCTGTATCTGCTCTGCCAGGGCTCTGGGCTCCAGCCTCTCCACCCCCTGGAAGTCCTCCCATCGCCTGTGTGTCCCTTGTCCGGAGGGGTCAGGAGGGACAGCTGGGGGGACGCTGTGGCTCTCACCCCAGCCCCTCTGAGCAGCACACGGGAAGGTTTGGGGTCCGTGAGCTGGACTCTGCAGGCAGGAGGAGGGTGACATGCAGCCAGGGAACAGGTTTACTGGGGAAATACCCAACTAACCTCCCTGTAACGTAGTTCTGAAAACGTGGGTGCTGGCACCCAACTGTGCTTCCAAGAGCCCTTGGGGTGTCACATCCCCCAGCCATCCCTGTACTCCCAGGTCCCTCAGTGGGACCTGGGCTGGTCTGTGATCAACATCCCATCCTCACCCCATGGGCTGACCTCCTTCATCTTGCCAGGAGCTCCCACCAGCTCAGTTTCTATCAGCAGCATCAAGGGACTGCCCAGGCAGTATCATCACTGGGTGCATGTCCCCCATCTCACTTCCCAAAGTCTCCTGTCACCCTGCTCCCCTTGTCACCCTCTACCATCCTCCCACCCCGCTGACCCTGCACCCCCCTGCAGCCTCCCCAGCCACCCAGGCATGCAGGATCCTGCAAGGATCTGGTAATTACAGCGACAGCTGCCTGCCTCTCCTGTCATAACTGTCCTTAATGGGACCAGAAACATGTTAATCATTTAGCAAAAGACACCGATTAATGTAGCATGCTGTTAATTACAGCTAAGAAAGCATCTCCCATGCCACGACGAAGAGCCATGGCCTCTGCATCTCCATCACCGCCTCTGCAGCACGCCCGGGCACCCCGCCAGGCCACAGGTCCTTTCTTCAGCAACAGCAAAAGGGAAGGAGAGTTTCTCAGGGAGCTGAGGACATGGCCTTCATCCTCTGGAGAGGCAGAGGCATCCTAGAAAGCCATGCAAGGGTGTCCAAAATAATTAATTCTGGCTCCACCATGCACGGATGCTCCCTGATGTAAGGTGGGGGTTTCCAGGGACTGCAGGAGAGCAGGGCACGCGCCTGTGCGGATGGGGACAGAGAAGGCACGAGGCAGCAGCGGTTGCTGGTCTCCTCCCTCCCTGCTGCAGGAAGGTGGGACGAAGCCAGCGCTGGATGCTGAGCAAATCTTCGCTGAGCAGGGACGGCCCCAAGAGCCACATGCCCGGAGGTCCCCGCACCGGGACGGAGAGTGAAACGTGCCACTGACAAGACACTAAAGCAAACTGATAGCGAACTGACCAACAAGAAAGGATGATATCAAGGAGGTGAATTTATAGCCCATCCTTCAAAGTTATAAAAATGCTTTCGGACTACGTGGAGATTACTCATGCAAAACCCGTCAAGTTATCCTTTCTTCCGCGTTATTGACAAGAGCTATTAATCTTCTCCCTCAACTTTGGGCCTTTCCCCGCATTCATCTCTCAAGGAGCAGACAAGCCACTCTATCTTGTCAAGATAATTACCCATTAAAAAAAAGGGTGTAACAGAATGCCCAGGGGAGCTGAGCCTGTGGGGATGTCCCAGCCCCACTGCCACCTCCAGCACCATCCTGCCGCTCCGCAGAGGCTGCCCAGCCTAGAGGATGCACAAGACCCAGGACTTGTCCCTTCCCAGCTCCTCAGCTTCCCAGCAGGCGCCTGAAATCCCACACAGGTCCCAGCAAGTAAAACACAACCTGCTGTGATCAGGCAGGCTGCAGAGGCTGGGGTTTCCTCCTGAACAACCCTCTGGCTTGCAGCGAGCAGCGTCAGCCCAGCAGCGTGGTGGGAGAAGCTGGCTCCAGTGCCAACGCTGAGCCGTAGCGGATAAGCAGCATCCCCAGGGATGTCTGGCCAGCACCTTGCCCCAGGTCCCAGCTGCTTTTTGCAGACGGGAATTAGGCTGGTGCACACACAGGCCAACACGAAGCAGAAAGCCAAGGCTTGTTCCCAACATGGAGACAATAATCTCCGCCAAACTTGCAGTAGATGAGGGCCACAAAAAGGATGTGACCCCACTGATTATAATAGCAGGGTCGTGCATTGTTCTACAGGGCTGATAATTAATTTTCAAGTGCCTGATGAGCCTCCGCAGGCAACCCTCGGAGGATGGGCTCAGCTATCTTCTCAAGCGGTGGATGAGGTGGGATTAGCATCAATTCCCATCACATTGCCGGCACCAGCAGTTAATCAAAATCGCTCACACTGCTGCTCTGGAGAGCTGGGGAGCGGTGTCACCTCTGGATCTCCGAATCTCATGGGTGCTGGCAGCAGCACCCATCTCCGCATTGTGAGGTGGGGTGAGCCCGTCTGGGGAGCAGGGGCTGCCCCCCGCCCCAAGGGATACTCGCTGCAAAAATCTCTGCAACGAGGGTTTGAGCTGCTCTTGCAGTGAGGCTGGCGGTGCCTGTTTGGACAGCAGGGATGTCCAGGGATGCGAAGAGAAGCCGAGCAGAGGCATTGCCGGGACATCTTTGCCTGCTCAGACCCAGTCTCAGTCAACAGGAGCCTTTTATCATCTTAACTACCCAGCGAGCAGTGCAAATCCTCCCCCGTTGGCCTGGCTGGGGCATGCTGTGTTAGAAAACAGCCAGTGCCAAAAAAAACATAAGCCCGTATTAAAAAGAGACCGGAGAGAAGCAAAACAGAAAGGGAAAGGAATATGAGGAATCACAATAAAGAGAAAAAAAAAAACCAAACAAAAGCTCCTCTCCCCGCCACCCATGGTGCTGCTCTGCATCGATCCACAGCCTGGTCGGTTGGAGGTGAGCACGCAGAGACATCCCCAGCCCTGCTTCAAAGCAGAGTTACCATCCAGCCCTGCTAAATGAAGGCCATTAATTAGCTCTCCTGGAGAAAAAGTAGCCCATAGGGCCTGGGAGCATCCTGCAGTCCCCGTGTGGGTGACAGGTGGGGGGACACAGCCCCGAGCCATACCCCGTCGTCTTGCCCTTGCCACCCCATCGGCCCAGCAAACGCAGTGCTGCCATCAGCTCCTTCACCCCCGCTCGCAGCATCCCAGCACCTCCCCGTCTACATCCCCACGTGTGAGAATTAACAAAGCAGCTGGCAGGACCCTTCCAGCCCAGCCGACTGGGCGTGGGCAGGGGCTGGCTCACCCACAGGAGCCCACCCAACCCCGGAGGGCTGGGGCTGCAGCCCAGCGGAGGGAGCTTGCAGGTGAGGAAGGATGCTGAGGTGGTCCTACTGTGAAAGCAGCCGGGAGACAGGTCCTGACCCGATTCTGGTCCTAGTCCCAGCAGGACAGCCTGGGGATGGAGCACACGGGTCCTGATGGATGCTAGGGTTGGTCTCCCACCCCAGCCCTCACTCATCACCTTCCTCCCAGCTCTCCCATACATGAACGAGAGCTGTGAGCTGTCCTGTTCGGTGGTGGGACCCTCCAGTTTGGGTTTTGGGGTGCAAAAGCAAAGGCAGCATTTCTCTGTGCCTGTTGGGCTCTACCCAAACTTGAAGTCCATGGGGAAAGTCAGTACAATTCCCTCTAGAAAACAGCCCCAAGCAGGACATTTGCATAAGCTGAGCAAAGCAGGAGTGCATGGATCTGCACGGGCAAGTTATTTGCTTCATCGTGCATTATTTCCCTGCTTTGCATATCTGCCAAGCAAACATTCAGGAGATAATTTATTTGCTGACAAATTTAGATAATTTAAAGACAGTTCCTAGGACATTTGCCATGTCATGGTTTCAGCTGCCTCCACTAATACCTTGGCCCTGAAATATTGCTTGTTGAAATGCTACATTACTGTGAAGATGAAGAGATCAGTGGTCTGCAGGACCTGCTCATGCATTTCCTCCTGCCGGGGATTTCTTGATGCAATCGGGAAAGCTGAGGCACTCTCAGCTACCCAAAGCCATGGCCATGGCCAGGTTTCTTGCATGCCTTTGCTGCTTACCAAACTCACACCTATGCATTAGACACAAGACTACTTGGGGAAGCTGCAGCACTGGAAAGCCCTTGTGGGGAAGGAGAGGTGTCCCCAGATCCTCAGCTGATGATTTGATGCCTGTAAGGGAGAGGATATGGAAGCACCATCCGTCTCATCCTCAGTGGTGAAAGCAGGGGGGAAAAAAACCCAACACCTTAATGATCAAACTTTCCAGGCACAGCCAGGTCCATCTGCCTGCTGGTGTGCCACGGCTTCCACAGGCATCCGTTCGAAGGGGATGGGGGGGATGCACAAACGTCCCCAAGTCCTGCCACGTCACAGCCTGTGAGCCGCTGTGTCGTTATCTGTCTTCAGCCGGTGCCAGGCAGGCAGTAAATCTCTCCCATCTCTCAGTAAACATGTCATCTCCTTGAGCCTCCAACCATCACCTCAGCAGCAGTGCTGTCAGCAAGACAGATCCCCTGGTTGCCTTGTTTACTGCATTAATCCCTACAAGCCTCTCTTTTAGCTGGAAATAGCTAAAAATGCACAGCGGGGCCTGAGGAGGGGGTCAGGGACCTGGGATCAGGCTCTGCTGGCCTCCCTGCCGGGAGTGGACAAAGGGGAACATCAGCAAAGCAATTTGCAACAAGAAACAGGCAAACACCACTCCAGCGTGTGCGTCCCAGGGTGTTCACCTCCTCCCTGGGTACCCCTGCACCCTCCCGTGGGATGCTTGGCAGCACCCTCCCTGCAGGCATCAGTGTGCCACAGCCCCAACCTCAATGCTGGCTAAGCAAGACCTGGATCCTGACCCTGCGCTATCAACTGGCCTCATTTCTCCACCAGGTTTCTGCTCAGGTGAGGCAGGAGCCACCAGCAAGGGAGCAAGGATGCACCGGTGGCTTCGTGCCTTACATGGGACAACAGTGCTTCTGCCAAGCCCACAGTGAGAAACAGGCCATTGTTCAAATGCTGCAAAGCAATGCAGGATTCAGCCCCAAATCCCCCAAATCCGGGTGGTTTTGTACTCACAAAAGACGGGGCCAAGGGAAGGGGGATGCACAAGAAGCTTGCGTGAGAGGGAGCAGCCCTGGGAGCTTTGCACCGGGACGGTGCCTTTGCATGGGGACGGTGCCTTTGCACGGGGACGGTGCCTTTGCACACACACAAACCAAGCAGGCTCCACCCGCTTTCTCAATCACACACAGCACGTCGGGATGCACAAAAGCATTTTTGTGCAACACTCTCGTTCAATTTTAAGCAAGCCACCGCCATCACCAGCCCAGCAGACACCCGAGTGCCCGTGCAGCCGAGCTGCTCGGCGTCACCCACATTCCCCACGCTGCAGAAGCGCCAATGTTTCCCCAGGTTTTCCCAAATTCCCACCTAGCTTTGATGCTTAGCCCATAAAAAAACACACAACTGAGCCTGCCCCGCACAGAGCATTAATTGCCACGTAGTTGCCTTGAGCTGGGCTGGCGGCTCTGGAGCAATAAGGACATGGCTGTGCTGAAAGGCCATAAGGGGAAGGCAAGTGAAACTTCTCTAACGCTTGCCCTGGGCTCCCTGCCATCACCTTCACGTCCCCATGCACCCCGTGCAATACAGCAGCGCACACCCACGAGCCTCTGCTTGCCACAGCATCCCCACCACTCTTACTGGTGCACTTCTTGATGCTGCTGCCCTTCTTCAGCGCGTGCCGACTCAGCTTGCAGTGGAAGTTTTCCTCCCAAAACTCAGCAAACCAGATGTTTCGGCGGTTGTTGTCCAGTGTCCTGCTGGAGAAGTAGCGGTCGAAACCTGCCCGGGGAAGAGAGGATGGAGGGAAAAATCTCTGGGATGGCAGAGAGATGCTCAGCATGGCCCAAAACTCCCCAGGCAGAGGGCAGGAGGGTCTTGTGAGTGACGGGGCCTGGGGACATGTAAGACCGCGATGGGTTTGTGTCCGAGGTCCCACTTGGGCAAGGCTACAGGCTGGAGAACCCACTCAGGAAGACCCAGTGCAAAACACAGTCTTTCTGGGACATCAAGGGCAAGAAGAAAAGCTTCTCTTGGTATGTCGGTTATAAAAGGAAGACTAGAGAAGATGTGGGCCCTCTCTGGAAGGAAATGGGAGACCTGGCTATCCGGGATATGGAGATGGCTGAGGTACTCAACCACTTTTTGTGTCATTCACTGGCAAGTGAAGCCACACTGCCCAAGGCGCAGGGGCTGAGAGAATGAGGAACCGCCTGGTGTAGGAGAAGATCAGGTTCAAGACCATTTAATGAACCTGAAGGTGCACGAGTCCATGGGACCTGACAGGATGCACCCGCAGGTCCTGAGGGAACTCGCGGATGAAGCTGCTAAGCCACTGTCCATCATATTTGAGAAGTCGTGGCAGTCCAGTGAAGCTCTCACTGGCTGGAAAAGGGGAAATGTAACCCCCATTTTTGAAAAGGGAAAAAAGGAAGACCCAGGGAACTACAGGCTGGTCAGTCTCACCTCTGTGCCCAGCAGGACCATGGAGCTGATCCTCCTGGAAACTGTGCCAAGGCACACGGAAAATAAGGAGGTGACTGGTGACAGCCAGCGTGGCTTCACGAAGGGCAAATCGTGCCTGACAAACCCGGTGGCCTCCTACAATGGGGTTACAGCGCTGGTGGACGAGGGAAGAGCAACTGGTGTCATCCACCCAGACTTGTGCAAAGCATTGGACGCTGTCCCACTTGACATCCTTGTCTCTAAGCTGCAGAGAGATGAGTTTGATGGATGGACCACTCGGTGGGTGAGGAATTGGCTGGATGGTCGTGCTCAGAAGAGCTGTGCCATGGCCAAGCAGAGACCAGTGGCGAGTGGTGTTCCTCAGGGTCCGTACTGGGACCAGCGCTGTTCAACACCTTTGCCAGCGACACGGTCAGTGGGATCGAGCGCACCCTCGGCCAGTTCACTGTGACACCGAGCTAAATGGTGTGGTCAACACGCTGGAGGGAAGGGATGCCACCAGAGGGACCCTAACAGGCTGGGGAGGTGGGCTCGTGCAACCCTCATGGAGCGCACCAAGGCCAAGGGCAAGGTCCTGCACGTGGGTGGGGGCGATGCCAAGCACAAAGACAGGCTGGGCAGAGAATGGAGAACGGATCGGGAGCAGCCCCGAGGAGAAGGGCTTGGGGGTGTTGGTGGACCAGAAGCTCAACGTGACCCGGCAACGTGCACTTGCAGCCCAGAAACCAACCGAATCCTGGGCTGCGTCACCAGCAGCGTGGCCAGCAGGTTGAGGGAGGGGATTGTCCCCCTCTGCTCCCACCGGCAGTGCTGCATCCTGCCCTGCGGCCCCAGCACAAGAAGGACATGGACCTGTTGGAATGACTCCAGAGGAGGCCACACAGGTGGTCAGAGGGCTGGAGCACCTCTCCGTGGAGACTGGCTGGCAGAGGTGGGGCTGTTCAGCCTGGAGAAGGCTCCAGGGAGACCTTATAGCACCTTCCAGCACCTAAAGGGGACGACAAGAAAGCTGGGGAGGGACTTCTTACAAGGGCATGTAGTGACAGGACAAGGGGGGGTGGCTTTACCCTGAAAAGAGGGCAGATGTTGGTTAGATATTAGGACGAAACCCTTCACTGTGAGAGTGGTGAGGCGCTGGCACAGGGTGCCCAGAGCAGCTGTGGGTGCCCCATCCCTGGCACGGTTCAAGACCAGGTTGGACGGGGCTCGGAACCACCTGGGCTGGTGGCAGGTGTTCCTGCCCATGGCAGGGGGTGGCATCGAGATGGTCTGTCAGGTCCCTTCCAACCCAAACCATTCCATGTTTCTTGGATTGTTTCCCAGCCAAAACCTTGCAGTTAAGGGGATGCTGTCAGAGAGGACAACTGACCAGGGAGGGGGGAGGGGAGCTGCAGGAACCCACCCAGTGCCACCCCTTACCTTTGACAGAGACCCGCTTGGGCAGGATGGTGACAGAGCCCTCGGCCACCTCCTCCAGGTGCAGGACTGGGGAGATTTTGGAGCCCCAGCTGTCTGAGCCCATCCAGATGAAGTGTCCTGTCTGGTTCGCCCTCTTGGCCGCCTCCAGCACCCTTCTGTGGAGAGAAGCAAGAGGCACTGGCACTTGCCAGCACCACAGGGCCCGTGGAAGCGGGGATGCTGGCGTGGGGCAGGGCTCAGCGCTGTTTGCATCTCCTGTGCTGGGCACTCGGTTTGGCACCAGCCACCATGCACAACCCGGTGCATATGGACACACGAGAGCAAACCATGCTGCTCAGCTCCCACACCCTCCGTCCTCCCCAGCCCAGGCACACAGGCTGCTTTTCGCACCTCATTTGCATATTTGCTGACTGGTAATTGAATTTCCCCCTTAATTACCCAACATTAGGAAAAAAAAATCAGGTTATGCCGCAGCAGGCAGGAGAAGCAGCAGCATTAGAGAGCACGCGTGTGCTCTGCTCTGATCAGCATTGCAAGCCACAGGAGAGGGCCAGCCAGTGCTGCCAGTGCCCAGGCTAGAGCTAAACTGGGCTCTGCTGGGCAAAACTGGGCAGCTGAGCAGCAGCTGGGAGCTGGAGACACCATCCGACCTGCCAAGCATCCCTCACCGTGGCCAGACACTCAGCCGCACACGCTTGCACGCTCCATAGCACCAGCCAGTTCAGAAAATCGCAGTAGTGGATGGGAGCTTTCCTGGATCTGACCCTCCAGGCTCTTTTTTCCCAGGGCTCGCTGTCCCCTCGGGGGCTTGTGTGGGTCCCCAGCCCCACAGGAGCAGGGCCCAGGGCAGCTTCACCTCCCCATCTCCCTGTGCAGCGAGGAGGCAGGTTTGTGACTCACCCCCCCCGCCGTCGGGAGCTGATCATTTCAAGTCCAGATGGTGTTTGAAACACGTAATAAGGAGAAAAAAAAAAAAAAAAAAAAAAAAACACATACAAACTGAGCAAAGAGCGGAGACAAGAAGGGAAGAGGCAGGCGTGCTCTGGGAGCCGCGGGGCCAGCAAGCAGCCGGGGAGCCGTGCCAGCTGCTCCGTGCTCATCCGGGGTTGCCCCCAGCTCCGGGTGCATCCCACCGCAGGTTGGTCAGCAAAGCCCACGTCCCGCTCCAAGCACAAGCAGCATCTCCAGTTGCCCATGGTCCTCGTGCGGGGCAGGAGCTCCCCAGGGCAAATCTAGGCTATTCCTGTGAGATCAGTGATTTACACCCGATCCGAGCCAGGCAGAAATTTGAGCAACAACCACCCCCAGACCATCTTGCTCGGCAGCACGGCCCCGCGTGTTTCGGGAGAGGCAGCACATCGTCTTCCAGGCTTCGCAGCCCACCCTGGCACGAGGGTCGGGATCACGGCAGTCTCCACTCCCGGGCGAAACCCACGTTTACCCAGCACGAGGTAGGTGCATGTAAACCACTGTTCATGGGATGTAATCCTATTTGGATGGGTAAATGTTTACAAACCCCAGTTAATGGGACTTGCCATTTACACAGCGAGGTAAATCCCCCGCTTCTCACCACACACCCGCGTAAATGTCAGGTTTGCAGACATTTCTATTAAGGAAGGAAAAAAGAAACTCAGAGCGTTTGCACATCTGATGTAAACTGATTTAAAATCGCAGTTTACCCACATTTACATAATGTTTGCTGATTAATAAATTAGATACTTAGAAAATCAGGGGTAGTTCCATGTGAATCATTCTGCTCCATAAACAACGGGAGCTGCAAGACATTGCATCTTCGCCTGCAGAGCAGCTCATCACCTCAAAGTGTGGCTGCATCCCCAGCCCCACTGGGCAGGCAAGGCGACAAGGGGGGGTCCCTGAGAGGGTTCCTCTTCCACGCTGGGGGCTGAAGCTGCACAGCAAAGCAGAACTGGTGCCTGGATCCTGCCACGGCTGGTGCTCAGTGAGGACCCGCGCCAGCTCTGACCCAAGCTGTGAGCAGCGTGGAGCAGCTGGGTGGTGACAGCAGGGGTTTCCAAAGCCAGCAGAAAGCAGATCTTTCCTCCGTTGAGCTCTGCATCGCTGTGGTTTGATGGCAGCAACATGCCAGGCGGCCACTCCAAAGTCAGCTCTTGTGGGTCTCTGCTGCAGATCCATCCCTGCCACGCTGCAAGGCGCGTCTCTCCCCGTTGCAGGCACATCCCTGCCATGCTGCAAGTTCATCCTCTTCCCATTGCAGGCACGTCCCTGCCACGCTGCAAGTTCATCCTCTCCCCGTTGCAGGCACGTCCCTGCCACGCTGCAAGGTGCATCCTCTCCCTCTTGCAGGCACGTCCCTGCCACGCTGCAAGGCACATCCTCTCTCCGTTGCAGGCACATCCATGCCACGCTGCAAGTTCATCCTCTTCCCCGTTGCAGGCACGTCCCTGCCATGCTGCAAGTTCATCCTCTCCCCGTTGCAGGCACGTCCCTGCCACACTGCAAGGTGCATCCTCTCCCCGTTGCAGGCACGTCCCTGCCACGCTGCAAGGTGCATCCTCTCCCTCTTGCAGGCACGTCCCTGCCACGCTGCAAGTTCATCCTCTTCCCGTTGCAGGCACGTCCCTGCCACACTGCAAGGCGCATCCTCTCCCCATTGCAGGCACATCCATGCCACACTGCAAGGTGCATCCTCTCCCCATTGCAGGCACGTTCCTGCCACACTGCAAGTTCATCCTCTTCCCGTTGCAGACACGTCCCTACCACGCTGTGAAGGCAGCTACGCAGGCACAATCTGCTGCATGTTGCAGACACATCTACACCACGTTGCAGACACATATGCACACTGCAGGCACGGCTGGCTCCGGGTGTAGTGCCCAGCTCCTGCCATCAGCATCCCACACCCTATGCCCCAGCCAACGGCACATGCAGAGCGCCCATCAGGCTCGATGCGGGTGCCCTGAAGTGCATTTCCCCCCGCCAGCTTCCCTTCCCAGCCAGGCCAGCCCCTCCGCACCTGATATCATCTTCATTAGCGAAGATGATGATGGCCCGCGCGTGCGAGGTCTCCAGGAGGCGGTGGATGATCTTGTCGAACTCTCCCGGCTTGGGCTCCCGTGGGATCTTGACGGACTGGGCCACGCACACACCCCCTGCGGCAGAGAGAGCCCCGGGACTGAGACACCCCCACGAGCCCCCATCCCCCAGGACAACCCCTCTCCCAGGGCTCCTCATCCCCACAACAGGCAAACAGGGGGGCTCCCCAGCTCCCACCCCAGTGAGGGGCTCAGGACCACACCATCTCCACAGCCCACAGCCCCCAGAGCCCCTGACCATCAGCCAGCCCCCCAGGACACATACCCAAGCCTTGCCCTTACACCTCCTCGCCCAGGTCACTGCCTTCACCCCTCCTTCTCCCCAACAGCTCAGCCCTTCTGTGCCACCTTCCCTCCCATCCCGGATCTCCATAGCTCTTCTCTGCCTTCCACCCACTCCTCCAAGTACCTGTCACCTCAAGCCACAACCACATCACCCTCCATCCCCCCAACAGACACAGGGTCCCATCCCGGTGGCTCAGAGAGGGTTTTCCAGCCAGCTCCAGGCACCAGTCCCTCCCCAGCCCAGGACTGGGTTTTGCAAAGGGCTCTGCGCACACAGTGGTCAAATACTGGCACAAACAGCCCACAGGAAGAGGAGATGATGGGCTGCAGCCCCAGCACCAGCCCTTCGCCCCCAACACAGCAGCCTGGCTCTGCAAAGGGTTTTATTCCCATCCCTGCAGCACCAGCCGAGCTCCCAGCCCAGCTTTCCACAGAGTGATTGCAAAAGCAGCTAATTAAAATTAAAAGAGACAAGGGGAATCTGGCAATTGGAAGAGTCCCCACACATAGCTGCTGGGCTCCCAGCCTCCAGCTCCGAAAAGCCAGAGCCCTCCTGCTCCTGCATTTTTGCAAATGCCAATAAAAAGAGAGATGGGAGCGAAAATTAAACATTGTGGGACCTTCTGAATGTAATTGATGGTCTCAATTTGCATAGTAAATGACACGGCTGATACCTCGCCTGTCATTAAAAGATGCCCGCTTAAGCAAAGGTCAGAGTAATTAGCACATGGTGGCAGGGAGAGATTTCCCAGCATAAGGCCCTGGAGAGGAGCAGGGGGAGGATGGGATGGGGACAGGCTCCGAGGCAGAGGGATTGCTCCCTCCCACAGGGCTGGAGTAAAGCTGGAGTAACTTGGCCCCCTTGCAGTCAAATGCAGAGAGAGGGGGGGGATCTGATGGGTGCTGAGCATCCAGCAAGGGAGGCTGCAGGGATGGGGATAACAGCATCCCCCAGCAAATCTCCACTGGCCGGGGGACCATCGCCCAGCCCCGGCACAGGGGGGAGGGGGGGGGGTGTTAGGTTGGGCTTTTCTTTTTTTTCCTATTCTAAGAAATTGGGCCAATTTGCTGTGTGTTTTCCATATGGGGAGCCAGATGGATGGAGAGGAGGGAGTTGGATAAACAGACTCCCGGACAGACAGATCAGCCAGGCGAGACGGGCAGCAGCAGGCAGTGCCGGCAGGACGAGCGCATCCCTGGCTGGGGGACACTCAGCCCCGGTCACCACCAAGTCCCCGGCCAGGCCAGCGTGGCACCGGCTGTGCCACCAGAGGTGACAACTAAGGAGCTGGTGCAGCTTAATTACAGTTTCCATGGCAATAAAAGGAGAAAATCCAACAAAAGCAGCAGTTTGCAAACACAAGACCCTTTCCAAAAGCCCCGGCGCAGTCGGGCAGGTGCGTGCACGTGCAAGTGACAGCTCGGGGCTGACACAAGCGCACACCCGTGTGCCACCAGCCACCAACACAGCCAGGCTCCTCTGCTCCAGGCTCGTGCAAGAAGACACACGCTGTGACACATCCCACCGCGACACGTGCCCCTGAACACATGCGCACCACGAGTGTGCAACACAGGGACACGGCGGGTCCAGGTGTGCACGTGGCAGCTGCAGCACCAGCCCCTTCCCAGTACAGCCAGAGCCGAGCCAGCTCCCAGGCTTTCCTGGCACAGCAGCAAGGCTTTGCCCTGGGGCCCTCCACGAGGGTTTTATTCTCCTTGCAGGGGCTTTGAGCATCCCCAGGATTGTGGTGGCACTTGC
Organism: Falco naumanni; assembly: GCF_017639655.2. Classification (NCBI taxonomy): domain Eukaryota; kingdom Metazoa; phylum Chordata; class Aves; order Falconiformes; family Falconidae; genus Falco; species Falco naumanni. Next base: position 4,078,164 of record NC_054070.1, read on the forward strand.
AAATGGCCTTGGGCAAACTTGGAGCAGGGACCACCTCCTCCTACACGTGGCGAGAGCGGGTGGCAGAGGAGATGGGCCCGTAAATAAATAAGAAAAGATACTAAATCAATGGCAATTCAGAAATGACCAAGCTGCTCGGCAGCTCTGTTAAATCAAACTAACGAGGAATGTAACAAAAAAGGGATACAGGCAATTAGGATGTAATGAGGACTTTATTAATGCACTGGCTGGAGAGCACCGAGTACGTGAGGGGGGACGTGGCCAGGCCAGTGGGAAAGTGGGGATGGGGCCCCAAAAAAGTGGCTGGATGCTGGGAGAAAACTGCCCCAAGGATGAACACAGATGTCTGCAAACCCTGGCTGCCAGGCCTGGGCCCTAAGGTTTGCTACAGCTCATCAGGGATCTCCAAGCTCAAAAATAACACAAAACCAGCCTGGGTGAAAGCCCCCGGGGGGGTCTGGGAGCCCCCCATTCCCCCAGCGCCCTCCTCCAGCCCCACGGACTGATGCTGACAACACCACTTAACATTTTTATCTTCTTAATTCATGAAATCTTCTTAATAATGGAAAAAAGGGGTCAAAGGGGTCGGGGGTGGGGCAGGCAGAGCTGTGCGTTTCGGGGCAGCCCTGCTCACCTCCAGCAGCCCAGGCTCTCAGCGCCTGCATTATTCATGGACCCCAGGCGCCACAGCAGGAAGGGGGATTTGCCAAGTGATGCTCCTACCGTCTTCCGCACAAAAATCCATTTAGTCAAAACACTCCTTTAAAGCAAGAAATCAAAGCGAGGTGGCGGTGGCCATGGGGAGGAGGTGGCCACTCTCCCTCCTCCAGCAGGACAGCACAGCATCGCTTCCCAACTCAGGCCAAAGTCTGACTCTGGGAGAAAGCAGGAGGCAAGGTACAGGGACGCCTTTCCTCCCCCAGCTTTGTGAAAGGACCAAAGAGGAGTAGGAACAGCGAGGAGAGCCTCCAGGATCAGGGCAACATCTCACAACCAGCTGCTGGAGGCCCAGTTTAAGGATGCTCAGACGCGGTCCCGTGCGTGCCATCACTGACAGATGGCAGCGCAGGATGCAGGGCGCTTGCAGCAAGAAACAGCCTTGAAAAACCCAACCTGAGCCCATTCCCAAATCCCCTGTGGGCTGGGGAAGCAACCAGGCACCCAGAGCTGCAGCCTCAGGGCCTGGGAGCACCCAGAGCACCACCGGAGCTCCCGCAGCGGTGGCAGCCCAGCCCCATGATGACAGAGCCAGCAGCTTCGCAGGGAGGCTGCTAGGAAGAGCCAAGGATGCAATATTCAGCAGCCCGCATCCACGGAAGCGGAGACCGACAGGGAAAGTGAAATGGTGGGGACGTAATTACAGGAGGTGGCCAAGCGTGTCTGGCACTGCACTTGCAGCTCTTTCTCTGCTGCCTGCCGGAGCTTGCTGTAACAAGCCCACCCTGGTTAATAAGCAGCGGCTGCCCCATCTCACCCAGACAGGTCCCAGCGCAGGGCAAGAGGGAAAAATCTCCCACGCAAAACAGGGACACGCCGCGAGAGCAGCTCTGCCAAGGGAAGGATTTGCCGCGGGGCTCGTTGTCCAGCAAACAACCCACCCTCCTGCCACAGGGCCAGGGATGCGCCTGCACCCAAGTGCCACCCCAAGGTGGCCCCAGGAGCAAAACCACGAGGGTCTGCACCCAGTGCCACCCACCAGCCCCATGCACCCATCCCCACCGTGCGTGGCTTGCCTGTGAGTGTATCCCCCCCGACCCAGGGCAGGGCAAAGCCCCCCAGGAGCAACCTGCTGCCTGCACCATCCTCAAGCACGCGGCCGCATCCCTCCCACCGGCATCACCCCCAGCCCAGTGAGATCTCAGCCTCCTCCAGCATCCCCGCAGCTCGCCGGGGGCCGCAGGGACTCTCCTCATTAAGGTGGGGTTAACGCATGTTGTCAAACACAGGTCAGGGTTTAATCTCCACCATTACGGGCTCGGTGGGAGCGCAGCTGCTCTGGGAAGCACCCTCTTGATTGCAGGTAGCTAATAAGCTTTTGCTGCTGCTAACGTACACCATCAATCAGGGAGCACTCTGCTGGGGCTCCCCACCGAGCCGGCAGCTGCCAAGTGCTGGGCAAGCACAGGCATGGCACGTAGAGAAGGGGGGCTTGGCTCAACCGTGCTGGGAACGGCAACACCCATGTCCCCCGCACCACCACGTGCTCCCCAAGCAGCCCCAGGCACCCCGAGGAGGGGTCCAGGCTCTGCACAACTCAGCAACGGTGGCCGTCTGCGTGCAGCACCTGCACGGCTCCCTCCATGCTCCTGGCCTGCCTAATCCCAGCCATTTAAATAAGATTCCAAAGCCCAGAGTCTTAATTGGCAAGCGGCAGGCTGCTCCCCTGCCCTGGGATTCATTATTCATGTCACTTCAAAGCCTCCAGGAACCAACTCAGTAGAGGAGAAGTCATTAGGGACACGGCTCTTTGCCCTCCTGGAGCAAAGCTCCTGCACCACCGTGAGCCTGGTACACTTCAGTCAAACCACAGAGCACGGGATGCCCTGCACCGGGCAGGGGCTTCCATCCTCCATCCACCCACCCACCCACCCTCAACACTGCAGCAGCATGCGCCTCTGCAGGTTGGGGAACGCTCCCTACATCCCATGGCACCCACGCACGGACAGGCCAGCTGGGGAGCGTGGTGTGATGAGGGAACAGCCCAACGCCACGGCATGAGCTAAGGGACAACAGCAGCACCGGCGAGCCCACCCCGGTCCCACCACCCACGGTGTGATCTCACCTTTGCTGCGGCAGAGCCCTAATGACAGCCATACCCAGATTATCCCGCATGGTGGCTGCAGTCCCAGTCCCACTGCTGGCAAAGCACCTCCGCTATCAGCTCAGGTGTGCTTGGGGACACTGACCCACCTTTGTCACCCCAAACCAGCCCCAGCGCATCCCCCTGGTGCAGCCAGATTCTCAACTTGTAAACTTCTGCACATCACTGCAAGGTGGGCATCTCACCCCTTCCCTCCTGGCAATGCAAAGCAGGGAGTGACAGCAGCCCCCCAACCCCCAAGTTTTTTCAGCCTGGTCCCACTTTGGGGATGGTGGGTCCCTCCTTGTGTGTCCTGAGCTCTGCACCATGCATCCCCATCACCAGAGGCTCCCGGCACTTGCCGCCTACCTCATCCCTGGAACAGGCTCAAACGCTGCTCTTCAGTGTTTTGAAATCTCATCAGGCATTATCAATCCGAGCAATTTGAGCCTGCTTTTCAACTGCCTACATTGCTGGGCTAAATCGGCAATTAATGAATTTGCAATGGGGAAAAGAAAAGAAGAAAAAAAAGCAAGTCTTCAGCTCAAGCCTAGGGCCCTGGGTAGGGCACTGGGGAGCAGAAAATTCAGGTTCCTCATGCAAGTAAGTAACAGCACCACGGTCTGTGTCCACGGGAAAGCTCTTACGCCAAAGACCTCATCAGGGACTCGGTGAGTCAAGCCCCCCCAGCTCCTGCAGCCCCTCTGTGAGCGAGCTGCATCTCCTTCCCCCTCACCCTACTGCAGCACTGAACTGAGAAGAGCCAGGACGCTCTGGGATTTTTGGGGAGGTTTCTAGCAGGATTTTGCAGTCTTTCCCCCATCTCCTGCTGTGCACAGGGAGCATCGCTCTGCAGTCAGAGGCTGGAGTTCACTGCCTGCAGCAGAGCCCCCCACCCATCACGCAGCTCCAGGAGCCGGGGCTTGAAGTGCCAGGTGAGTCCTGAAAGCAAAGACAGTTTTTCCCTTCATTTATCATAATAATTCAGCTCAGCGCTCCTAACCCAAGCCCACACCACAGAAAACACCCAGGCTCCCCGCTTCACTGACCCCCCCGGCTGCATCTCCCATCTCACCCAGACCTCACCACTGGCACTGGCACAAAGCAGCCGGGGTCGCCAGCCTGTGGGCACCCACAACACACATCAAAAATATTCACAAGCAACATATCGACTCGAGCTGCCTCCATAACCCAGCTTTGGGCTGCGAGCCAGAGCCCGCACACCAGCCTCGACCACAACTAATAGCTCCTCTTCACCCGGCCCTACTCCCCTCCCTCCCCGCTCCCACCAAGATGTCAAAACAAGGAGCAGAGGGAAGAGGTGAGGGCAGCGTTATTTACAGGCAGATTTCGGCCAGCAAAGGCATCCAGGCCTGGAGCGTGTGTTTTTCCAGGCAGCGGTGCCCAGTAGTCCCAGTCCGGCTCTGGCTCTCCCCAGTCTCAGCCTGCTGGACACTTTGCAGCCACCAGCAAACAGCTCAAGGGCAGGGAAGGTTTTTAGGTGGGGAAACTGAGGCACAGCTCCCTTCAGGCTGTATTGGGGTACACAGCACTGACAATAGCAAAAAGAAAAGAAGCAGTGGGGGGGAAAGAACAGGAAAATAACTCGGGAAACATGGTTTCTGCCTCCAAGGAGCCTGCGAGAGTTGCAGGACCCAAAGCAATGATGGCAGCAGAGCCTCGGTGGCCAGACCTGTCTCTCCAGCTGCCCTGTCCTGCATGAAGGCATTGCATCAGTGAGAGCTGGGGGTAATTTTTGGGCAGAGGGTGGGATGATACAGTCCAGCACAGAAGCTCAGGGGGTGAGTATAAGCATGCTGGTGACCCTTCATGAGCCACGCTATGAAAGGACTTCTCAGGGATGCTCCGTTTGAGCCCCGGAGGGGCCAGAGATGCCACCAGCCTTGGTGTTATCAGCCAGAAAACACCCACAGGAAAAGACTGACCCAAAAGCCAGCCTTCCCGCAGAGCAGGGACCCTTTGGGCTCATGGCATCATGCCACAAAAAAAAACCATCCAGCTCTGCGCTGGCTGCTGGATGGGACGATTTGGCTGGGTAACCGAGACGCCGGCAGCAAATAAGAGCCCTCCGGTGAGCCGCGGTAATTGAGTGCTGACTGCACAAGAACAGCCGTCCTCAGGGATGAAAGGGAGCTGGATCACCAGCCCTGCTCTGCCTTACAGCTCATCACACCTCGCTGCCACAGGGCTGAAGGTCACTCGTTTGAACTCCTGCCCACTCGGCTGGGGAGGGAACTCCAGGGACAGGGCCCCACCAGCATCATCCTCCCATCCATCCCAGCTGGGGACAACATCCACAGGACCCAGAACAAAGGCACTCCCCAAAACCAGCGAATAACCAGGATTAGCCACATCCAGGATTGCACATACAGATCTGCCATAAGGACACAGCCTATTTTTGCTTATTTGGGAGCAGCTTTTTGGGTGCAACATCCTGACACATCAACCAAAAGTAATGAACCCGGCTGAAACCAGAAGGAGACAGCCATGAATGTCACATGGGGATGAACAAATGCATCACAAATACATATCAGCCTCCTCACTAAAAAATATAGAAAACTCAGCGAAGGATAAAACAGCAGAGGGGGGAAATGACAGTGTAAAATTGATCCAGACACATGACTAAGGAGTCTTGCGTTTGGCTGGAAATATTACCCTCTTCACAAAACCGAGCGCTGCACATTACGACGCATGGCATAACATGCTGCGCTCACCAGCTAAATTACATAAACATAAATCTAATACTTCATTTCCAAGAGCTCGGCAACAGTAGAGATGTCAGCACACCCAGAACCAAAGGGCTGCTGACGGGTCTGCCCGTCCACCCCAACAATGCCACGGATTGGGGTCAGGGGATGATGCTGTACACCAGGGGTGGGAGGTGGGGACACTGGAGACACCCCAGTGCTGGCCCTGCCTTGCGCTGGTGCCCAGCGTAAATACAGCTGACATCCACTGCCTTTGCAGGATGCTTTGGAGGAGCAGGATGCTTTGAGGGAAGCACTGAAAACACTTTAAAATGGCCAAAGGAAATTCACCCTTTGCAGGCTGAACACCTCTACAATGCTAGCACCAAAAAAAAAAAAAAAAATCATTCTACTAAATAAGGACCAGCTGGTCATCGGTGCAACCACCAGCAATCACCAGGGGCCAACAGCATAATTGCCAGAATAATTGCAATATATAAGACGTGCCAGTATGTCTTGGTAACCCAGGGCCAGCCTTGGCTGCAGGAATAACCTGTCCCCGGGGTGAGATCCTTCCCTCCCCGCCAGCGGAGGGAGTGGGTTTGTGCCTCGAGCAAAAACACTTTCCACTGCGACAGCGAGGGCTTTAGCATGAGGCTTTGCTAAAAATTGAAACTGAAGGTCAAGTTGATAATGCATCAGAAAGCAAACAGCTTGAATGCTAACTGCTAACTACAGCAATGAGCATTATTGCCTGATGGAAATAAAAACTGACTCTGAAGGCTCAGGCTTGGCATGAAAAATGAAGGAGAGCGAGTTCAGGAGGAGAGCGGGAGATGCTCACCCTGATCCCCGGGTCGGGTCAGAGACCCCCTGCGCTGCCCCCGCCGCTCTCCCTCCTGCAGGGCTCTTTCTCCCAGCATAAATACCCCCGACCAGGTAAACTCCATCGCTTGACAAACTGCTGGCAAGCCCTCGGCAGAGGCCAGATCCTCAGTCAACCGACAGCCCTTTTACATCACTTTGACATGCTGGAGGCACCTTGAAGCAGCAATAAATCGCAGGACCCTTCATGCTGCTGGAGAAATGCAAATGAGTGCCAGGCATATACAAACAGGCTATAAAGGAGAGGCCAGATTCTTCACCTGCTCCTAGTGGCTCTGTGCTGGTGTAAAGGTATTTAGTGTCAGCAGAGCCATCTTTAGGGGGGAGGACAGAGAAATGAAGCAGGTGCAGCCCAGCTCCTCCTCCACCCTTGCAGTTGCCACCACAGGGGGCAAGACTGGGAGATCTTCAAATAAAAATAAAATTTAAAAAAAAAAAAAAAAAAAAAAGAAAAAGCATGTTCTTGGTCCAACCTCACCATTATTCACAGCCACGGAGCCCTCTTCCATGGGCAAAGCAGTGAGGGTGAGACCCCCGGTGCTCCTTCCCGGGGGAGATGCTTTGGGAAGCAGCTTGGAGCCCACCCAAGCGAGAGCTGCTGCCCCGGCGCCCTGACTCCGGCTGATAAACGATGGCTCTTCTAAATAAACGTATTCCTGCGGCGTGGCATTACTGCTGATAACACACAGGCTGCACTTACGCCGCTGTTATACTGCAATTACAGTGGAATTATGCTTTTTGATAACTAAATTATCACTAATGCACATAATCGTTGGGTTACGTGGATACACAAATTACAGGACTGCCTCAGCCCCAGATTAATACACGTGCATTTCGACTCCGTGTACACTTGTTTACTCTGCAATTACACTGTCATATCGTTAACCATCTGGTTATAAGAATTCGCGGTAACCACAGGTATCCGAGAGAAGAAGTGCTCGCGCTGCAGTAGGGCCACCAGTCACAACCACCGCTCCTTACTGGTGCTTAATGGAGGAGGAGCGTGGCTTCCAATCCTGCCTGTGCCCCAGCCCTCTCACCCCAGCCCTGTGCAGCCCAGCACCCCAGGGAGCAGCACCATGGGTGCTGGAGCAGACGCAGAGCATCCTCCAGCCCTGCTTGCTGCAGGATAAGGGCACAACAGAGCCAGGCACAGGCTAACGAAGCTGCTTCACCCTGTCACCCCCCCACCCCCCCCACCCCCCCCCCCCCGCCGTGTCACCCAGCAGTCCCATCAGCCCTGCCCTGGGCATCTCGCTGGGCAGATTCTGCCGGCCCAAGGTGGGCATGGAAACTCCCTTTTTTTGGGTGGAAAAAATGCTGGAAATAATGCAAAAATGCCCCCAGCTCCCCCAAAAAAGGCTGCTTTCCCTTATTGCTCCTATAGTCAGATGAGAATCTCATTATCAGCACTAACCAGCTGGGGCTGCTGTTTGCATTTACAAACCCTGGGAGCTGTTAACATCGCCATAAGGGCAGCCCTTTGCTCACAGCCCTTCCATGGGGCACCCCACCCTGCAGGGCACCCCTGGACCCACGCACCCCCCACGGCACCTTTGCATCTGCGGATCCACGTATCATCCCCTGCAGCAACTCGCCGTCACACCCGACTGCGCGGACACAACCCCAGCTCGGCGTGGGCACCCCAGCACTGCTCACACCTGCATCCCCATCCCAGGGCACGAGCATCGCACCCGCCTGTTCCGAAGCATCCCCACATGCTCCTTCTTGCTCAACCACAACCCCGTAAAAATATTCTGCTTTTCAAGTTAAAATCCTGAAGAGCAGTTTCCAGGTTGAATCCCCAGATGGGTTTCTCTGCATATTAAAAGCACAGCCGGTTCCCAGTGCCAGGGCGTGCACGCAAGACAGAATTAACGCTGTTCCTATTTATAGGGCTTTGATTAGGAGCTCGTCACCTAGAAGTTTTTATTCCCTTTATCCATTTATAAGGCCGTAACACAGTTTGACTAGCTCCAGATAGGCTGGTGTCCCACCGATTTTGCCAGAACTTAATGTGCCATTCAGATACAGTTAAGCCAGTAATAGGCAGCAGCCTGTGCACTGCAGGGTTTTAACTGCCTCGGAAAACACTCTTTAGCTCCCAGCCCACCCCGTGCACACGATGCTGTGGAGGTGAAGTGATGATGCCGGAGCCAGGAGGGACCCCGGTGCTGTGCCGGTCACTCCGTGGGGTCTCAGGGTGGCTCTGCACTCATGGTGATAGCACCCATAACAGCGATCCCCAGGGCTCCTCACCCAGCCCAGCCCATCCAGGGTTGATACTCGGCCACCGGCGGGTACCCACAAGCTCCTCTGCCATTCCCAAGGCTGCTAATCCCCCCTAAGCATCCCAGTGCTCCTGTCAGCAAAATCTTTCTGACTCCAGACAAATCCTCCCAAAGAGTTTTGCTGAGCACAGACTTTCCGCCTGTCCAAAGCCTATAGACAAATTAAAGCACCTGCCCTCGAGGATAATTCCACTAAAATTGGGCAAAGCACGCGGTGATGCCAACTTTATTTTCTGTTAAAACCTGGGAGTATTTGTAAAAGCCTTTTCTTCTGGAACGCGCCCAGCACCGTGGCTCAGCCGTGGAGGAAGCTCAGCAGATCTGAGGTCTCCTGGCAAACAGGGAAGGGGATCTCGAGATGTTTTCCAAAAAGAGCCAGCAGCAATAAAGCAGCCTGCCCTGCAGAGTGGAGGCAGCTTGGGATTGCTGGTCCCGATCCTTGCTGGAGAGTTTGGATCCTTGCTGGCCACCACATTGTCCTTGCAATCAGCAGGGCAGCCCCAAAACCCACACTGCCGCAGGGTTGTCCCCAGAACCATGCCACCTAGCCCTGCTCGTGCGCCACAACCACATCGCAGCTCAAGCCGAGAAGCCCACCAGATGCATCCACCCATCCCCAGCCGTTGCCTTTTCTCCTCCAGCCCCAGCTGCTCCAAAGCCCACACCAAGCTCCCATCCCAGGAGAAACCTACTCACCATCCTCCCTGGACTTCTGGATGAAAGCTTCCACACCGCTCTCACCATAGCTGCCCTCGGAGGCCAAGGTGGAGACGTAGTTCCACTTAAGGGCTTTGACGATGTCTACCATGGCTTGAGCCTGGTAGGTGTCAGACGGGACGACGCGGGAGAAGAAGTCATAGCGGCTGTTGTCGCTCAGGTCCGGCGCGGTGGAGGCGTAGCTGATCTGGGGGATCTGGGGTGGAGGGGGCAAGACAAAGCATCAGGAGAAAGAGGTGATCTTCACCCCACTGCAATGCCCTCACCTTGCCCATGCTCCCAAAGCCCTGCTGTGGAGAAGGAAGGGGTGGAAATCAAGGAAGACCACCGGGTAGGTGGGAGCATGTGCCACTAGACAGGCATGGGATGCTCCACAGCACCCAAGACCAGCACCTTATGGAGGAAGACTATGAAGTGGTGGGTGATCAGCTCTACTGGGTCTTGGTGGAAACCCAAAGGCTTTGATCCAGTAACTTCCATGCATAATTGGGCACAGGAGACACAAAACCACCCTAACCCATGCCAAGACACACATCTCTGCACCCTCCAGTCCAGCCCACACAGAGGCCAGCAGGTCAAAAGGACTCCAGGATCTGCCCAGCAGGTCAGAAGGACTCCAGGATCTCCCAAGGAAGAACAGAGCCCAGCCCCAGGGCAGAGCAGACACCAACAAGTCCCTTCAAGGTCCACCAAGGAGCTGGGCAGTCCCGGGCATTGCAAGGAGAGGTTCAGAGCATCCCAAGCTTTCATTGCTGCATGTACCACGCCTCCCTGCTTGCTTTGACCTCCCCTCCGTGCTCCGTGGGTGCCAGCCAGCACGAGAGCTGTGGGTACCTCTGGGTGCTGCCTGGGCAAAGGGGACCAGCACCACGCAGGGAAAGCCGGTTCCAACCCTTGGCCACGCAGGCTAGCTCAGCCCCTGGGGACATCGGGGCTCGGGGACCACCTGAAGCTCAGGGACACCCAGCAGGATCCCCAGTTGCCTGAACATCCGAGTGTACCCAACATGGGAGAGGCCAAAGAGAAAACCTTATTTCTGCCCTGGACAGCACTCCCAAGGTCTCCCCTTGGGTTCCTGCCCCAGGAAGGACAGATCCCACCCCACCCCACCAGGTCCCGTCCACCCAAGCCATAAATAAGCCCTTTAAATTAACCCGAGCCACCGCACCTCGCGCAGTACATTAGAATGATTTAGCACCGCAGGATCATGCAATGCTTAACACTTACACAGCACTTTACATCTCCAAAACATGCCACAGATGTTAATTTATCTTAAAGATGGAAAAGGCTTATTAAATTATCAAGCCCAGTTTCTCCCCACCAGCCTGAAGCTCCCTGCCAAAGGCAAACCGAGCACCCAGACAACCCCGTCCACCGCCCCCTTGCCCCCCCACCCAAGCAGGTACCTCTCCAGGGTGCAGCCCCACACATTGCAAGGGCTGGCAGAGCCCAAAACCTGGGCAAGGTGTTAAATTCAGCCGGGATGCACCCAGAGCCACAGGGCAGCAGCACAGCAGAGACATCGACAGCCCTACCCGGGGCGGGCACGGCCGGTGGCAGGATCCGGCCACCCGCTGCCCTCTCACCTTCCTGCGGATGCTGCTTCAGTGCCAGGACCAAGCAAACGGAGGAGGAACAGCCCAGGGCATCGCCGACCCCAAACCACCCCGTGGCTTGGGGGCAAGCAGGCACCGAGCAGCAGCCCCCGGCTCTCGGAGGGTTTTCTCCCCTCTCCTGCTCCCGCTAATCCATTTAGGAATAATTCAGTAATGGCAGCTTGCAGGAGCGCAAATGCTGCCAGAGCCACAGGGGACTGCAAGGGATCCCAGTAATCCTCTGGGCTCAGCAGGCTCCTGGGTGATGCCAGATGCCTAAATCAGCTTCGGCCTCACCCATCACCAGTCCCCGTTAAGCAATTAACCAGATCCCAGCAGCAGAAACACCTGGGTGGGCTTGGAGGGGACAGGGAGAGGTTTGGAGGGGGGGATCTGTGGGAATCCTAGTTGGTGTTATAAGACCAAGCCACCTTACTGGGAGCCCAGCAGGGTAGCAGCATCCCAAGGATGGGGAGATGTGCACCAGAGTTACCCCATGGACCCTCCCAGGTCTCCCAACCCTCCCAGGACCTCCTCCATTCTCCTCCGCTCCTGCTCCCAGGCTGCACCGCACAGTTTCTCCTTTGTTTCTCCGTTATTTTCCCCTCTTCCACTCCTGTCTCTCTCTCTATTAAAATGCAATACCAGTGTTATAAACTCACGACTCCACCTGAATGCTAAAAGGCCCCCAGAAAGGAGCAGCCACCCTTCCACCTACCTGCAAAATAAAAGATGAAAAAAAAAAAAAAAAAAAGAGAGATGGAGGAGGAGTGGGAGAGGAAGGAATCTTTATCAAGACACAAATAGGATTACTCTGTGTGACAATCTGCTTTGTGCTCCTTTCCGAGGGGCTGTGATCTGCTCGCTGGGTATCTGTGACCAGGAGCCGGTACATGAGACTCGATTAAAATTCTGCTCAGCAGGTGAGGCGCTCGTCTGGCAATCATTCATCCTGGGGAGGGAAGCGGGGGGGGGGGGGGGGGGGGGGGGGGCTGCTCCGCGCCTGCTCTCCTTGCCAGGATCCTTCCTGCCTTGGCTACAGCGGTGCCGGGCAAAGGATGGACACGGGGGCTTGGGATGGAGGTGATGCAGGCAGCGTACCCATGCAATGAGGTCAAGTGGGCATGGAAAGCAGCAGTGCCCACGTCAAAGGAGATTTTGGGGGGCAGGGATGCAACCCTGTCTTTCCAGAGGATCCTTTCTCAATGATTTTTCTTCTCTGCAAAGTGGTTTAGTTTAAACAGATCCCTGCCTCCTCAGCAGAGCACTGGTGATGGAGACTTCCCAGCTGTTCCCCCATTCCACCACGCATCCCATCCAAGCTCGGACAGCTGGGGCACATCTGGCTTTCACCCCCAGGCTGCCCATCCCACCGGAATCTCTGCTGGAAAATGAAGCCTAGAAACTACCTGTTGATCTACGGGCTATAAACTGGAAGCTGTATTTTAATAAACAAATGGAAAGAGCTTTTTTCTCTTATTCCTCTGCCTTGGATGGAAGTGAAAATAAAATACTGGTTCTCAAACGACCATTTCATAGACGACTTCTGCCTTTTTTCCCCCACTTTGCCTTTTTGATCTCCTGGTCTGCAATAGCCCAGCTCCTGGCACCAGCTATTTTCTCAGATAAAAGACAAAAGTCCTTTTAGGTCCGTAAAAGCAAAATGCAGGCAGGGAATTCAGGGTTCTTAGAAAGAAGAAGGATGTAGCGGGGAGGCCAAAGCTGGGAATGTCTCTCAGCTGCATATTTGGGCACCAGTGGTACCTTCTCTGGCTCATCTCCAGCCTGGGATAAATACTGGGGCGGGGGGGAATCAGTGGGACCAGCCCTCCTGCACCTCAAGACTCCCTTGTCCCATCAAGAGTGAGGAGTAATGCCAGAGCAGGGGGTAAAACCTCCTTCCTCCCTTTTTTAGAACAAAAAACAGGGTCAGCATCATCCAGAAGCACCCCCAGCCTGCAGAAGTGCCCCTCAGGGTAAGAGAGCAGGCGAGAGCCACGGTCGGGGGTGTCATCCTGCTCCTCCCAGCCCCTTAGGTCAATGGGCTGGTGTGATCGACCTCAAACCCACTGCCAAAGCACCTGGATCTCATACCGATTTCACGAACACCGAGCTGGTGGGCCATTTTTCCTACAGCGGTGGACAGAATCCCTCTGGATTGGGGAGAATTAGGCAAAGGCGGCGATTTCAGCACGGCTTAAACCATCAATCTGAACATCAGCCCGAGCAGCCAGGAGGGAAGGAACCAAAAAACAAATGGGCCATCGCGTGGCCAGAGCCTCACGCACCAGTTGGGAGCACCCCCATGAGAAGGGGCTCCTGCACCGACCCCCCCACACCAGGAGCAGGGTCAGAGGCAGCTAATTCCCTAACCACACTTATTAATTTCATGCGTATCTTCTGCAAACCTCTGGTTCACCGACAAGATGGAATTGATTTAATTAGAATTTCCATCATCGAGCCATTTGGACAGCAGCTTTTAATTAGGGAGAGCGTAAAGCACCGCAGGGGCTGGAGGAGCGAGGGGGCTGAGTGGGGATGGTCAGACTTTGTCATCGGAACAGAATGAGCTGCAGCCCCCGTGCCACTGTCCCTTCCCCGGGGCTGCAGGATCAGGCCCAGTGCCAAGGCAGGGTTCAGCAGCCCTCAGCATCTCCTTGGAGAGCAATAAAGCTCCCGCATCCCACAGACCCTGGGCTGCTTACCAGCTCTCCGTGCCTCACTTTCCCCAGCTGAAAATGTAGGGTGGGGGTGGGGGTGGGCTGCTCCTAACGCACAGGGCAGGCAGATCGCTCAGGGACCACGGCACACCGCCACAAGACAGAGCTGATACCAGATTCCTCCATCTCCCAGCGCCGGTGCCACCAGGATGAAGCCACTCCTGAGAGGACATAGCTCAGGGTAGGGAGCACAGACTCCCCGACCTGCCCGCTCCTTTGTCGTGACCTGTTCAACCGAGCATCTAAATCAGGCAGCTCCAGCGCCGGGGCTGACACCGGCCACGCACGGGCTGCTCGGTCTCCTTCAATAAATCTGGCTCTTGTCAAAAAATAAAGCACCGGGAAGCACGGCAGCTGCGGGAGGCTCTCCCGGCCAGCCCTGGCACCGGCTGATGCCGAAAGGAGACGGCTCAGCTGGGGGTGCTGGCGGCAGATGGAAAACCAGTGATGAGAAAGAAAACTTTTTCTTAATTGCCCACAGACCAGGCTTCCTGCACTGGGGAGGCAGCTCCAGTGGATAACGCCGGTGCTGCCAAAGGGTGGTTGCATCCCTTTTTCCAAAACAAACCCCAGCTCCCATCCCAAGCATGGGGTGCAGACAGCCATGGATGCTGCCCTTCGGGATGCTCCTGGCCGAAAGTGCGGTCCCCCTGCCTTCAGCCTCCCGCTCCTCCTCGCCCAGCCCAGGGACACAGCTTGGGGCTGCGGGGCCAGGGCAGCTTGGGGGAACCAGGCAGCTGCAATTTGTTTTAATAAACCCAGTGAAGAACAAGGAAATGAAGTGGCAGGAGCGGGTGATTAATCAGAGTCCCCCAGCCGATTTCCACCTTCCTGGCTTCATGAAGGTTATTTACCCACTAAGTGGGGAAGCGTGGTGCTGAATGCAGCAGCCCTCCCATCCCACTGCCCCCAAAGCCTTGGGGCATCCCCCGTTGCAGGGAGCAGACACAAACCCGGGGGGCTCAGCACCAGGGGTCTAATCCAGCTCTGCACACACACCACCACCACCCCAGCTGCAGCAACCCAGCCCCAGGCAGCAAAACCTCATGTGCCTGCAGGTGCTGAGCACTCCTGGCTCCCGCCACACACACGCGACTGGCATCGTCCTCCGTTAGGTGAATTATTCATGCTGTACAATACCCCTGTGCTAAAAAGAGCTGCTGCACTCGCTGCCACAAAGAAAACAAGCACCTCAAAGTGTCCGGCGTGTGCTGAGTCCTTCCCCTGGCCAAGGATGCTCCTCACCCCGGCTGAGCACTTAGGCTTCATCACGTCCCAGCTCTTTCTGGGTGGGGTTGAAAAATGCAACCCCAGACCCCGACGCAGCTTTTTGGGGATCATATTTGCAGGGGACAGACCTGGTTCCTTTTACACCAGCATCACCGTGGTGGTTCAGGAGAAAGTACGTAGAGCTGGGGCTGGAAAGCTAGCAGAAAGGGGTGGGAAGGAGCTGGAGCATGCCAGAAAGCTCTTGCAGTGACGCCAGAGAGATGCTATCGCAAGGAGCCGAGACCGGGGATTTGGGGGAAGGTTTTTTCTGCAGGCAGAGCTACGAGGAGAGATGGAGCCAGCTTGGACAGAGGATGCCGCATCTGCAAGTTGTTCCACTGATGTACAGCTTTAATTAGGCAGTGGCATCTAAAAGGACACGTTACTTATTTATGTAGCACAGGAGCAACAAAAACCCTGGCGGGGAGGGGCAAGGCTCACCGCTGGTGGGGAAGGGCCGGTGGGCTGCATGGGAAGGGAGCAGGGAGAGATGCGTGGGAGGGGAGCGTGGGATGGGGCGAGGGACCACGGAGGGGGACAGCATCATCCTGGGGCAGGAACAACCACCTCTGCCGTGCACATGGCCAGAGGTAAAGGGGCTGCTCCAAGCTCCTGGGGACAAGTTGGGGGGGCTGCTGTCACCTGCAGGGTGGGATGCAGACTTGCAGTGACCCACCTACTGCTGCTGGAGCGGGGTGAGGGGACCCATCGCTGAAATGTGGGTGACCAAAGGGAGGGGACGGCTCCTGCCTGCATCCCCACGGGTGCAGGGGTGCGAGCGCACATCCAGGGGCGGGTTGGGGGGGGATGCTGTTTGCTCCTTGCCTGGTTGGACTTTCCAATTGATTTTGTGTCTGGATGTGCTACAACCCTCCAGGAGAATCACTTCAGCAATTTAAAAAAAAATCAAAGTACTTGGAGGGCACTTGAAATGCCGCCCTGATTCCCCCCCACCAGCTGCCCACGGGGAGGGGGCACCGACCCCCAGCCAGGGCAGGCGTTCCAGTGCTCCCCCCAGCATCGGGAGCAGGTTGCACCAGTTTGGCTCCCAGCACTTCCATCAGCGTCCCCTCGCCAGGGAACACGGAGGGGGATGTGAGCAGTACTAGAGGGGGATGTGAGCAGTACTCGGAGGGGGATGTGAGCAGTACTCAGAGCAGTACTCGGAGGGGGATGTGAGCAGTACTCAGAGCAGTACTCGGAGGGGGATGTGAGCAGTACTAGAGGGGGATGTGAGCAGTACCTCGAGGGGGATGTGAGCAGTACTCGGAGCAGTACTCGGAGGGGGATGTGAGCAGTACTCAGAGCAGTACTCGGAGGGGGATGTGAGCAGTACTAGAGGGGGATGTGAGCAGTACCTCGAGGGGGATGTGAGCAGTACTCGGAGCAGTACTCGGAGGGGGATGTGAGCAGTACTCAGAGCAGTACTCGGAGGGGGATGTGAGCAGTACTCAGAGCAGTACTCGGAGGGGGATGTGAGTAGTACTCGGAGGGGGATGTGAGCAGTACTCAGAGCAGTACTCGGAGGGGGATGTGAGCAGTACTCGGAGGGGGATGTGAGCAGTACTCGGAGCAGTACTCGGAGGGGGATGTGAGCAGTACCTCGAGGGGGATGTGAGCAGTACTCGGAGGGGGATGTGAGCAGTACTTGGAGCAGTACTCGGAGGGGGATGTGAGCAGTACTCGAGGGGGATGTGAGTAGGACTCACCTCGTGCCAAGAGGCCACAGCAGGAGCCAGAGCTCCAGTGAGCATCATTCCCCAGGGAACAGGCAAAGGCAACTGCCTGTGCAGCGACACCCGGGAAGGCAAATGCTTTGCTGAACCTCAGAGTGGAGTCACCCGTGCTTAAAGGTCAGCGGCAGCGTGAAATGGAAGTTGCCTTATTTTCATTTTAAGCATGTCCCTGCCATAAACCCACTATTTGAATAACAAAGAGCAGCAGCAGCTCTCAGGTCATGGCAGGGGGGAAGAGACCCCGGAATCCCCGAGCCCCTGCTGCTGCAGCAATGTGGCTGGGCCCAGCAAGGTGAGGTGAGACCACACATCCCATGGGAATGATGTCCCTGCTCTGGGAACGGCCGGGGGTGCGCCCACCTGCATGCACACCCCATCCCCCAGAGATTCGCTGCTGTCTAGGAATGGTTGAGGTCGCCCTGCATCCCCCTACCCGGGGGGGTTTGAAGTCTCCATCCTCTACCTGCCTGTCCATCGACTTGCATTTCCACACTGTCACGCTGGGCTGAGATCAACTCTGGGTTTTAAAGTTGCTGGGGACCCCCAGGGCTCTGGACGTGCCCTCACCGAGCCACCAGCGGCACTGGTGCCTGGCTGCAAGGCTGCGGCGTGGGTGCATTTGAGCTCAGTGACATCCTCCCTGCACAGGTCACAGCTGCTTTGCCCAGGGAGCAAAACTGGATGAGAAGGGGGGAAAAAAACCATCATAATCTAGAAAGGATGTAGGTATCCCCATATCCCCACTCCTCCAACTGTCAGTCTCCTTCCTCCTTTCCCACTGCCTGTCGCCTCCCTCCTCCTCTCCCAAGCAAGCATTCAATCTTTTTTGTCTCGGCAAATAGCTTTTAAGTTCCTCCCGCTCCCTCTAATTTATATTATTTTAATTATTGAATAGCCTTCTCACTCGTCGCCTGGAACATTAACACGTTTTAAAAAAAGGGACCCAGAAAAATCAAACTCCATCAGCGATCTGGTTTTTCCGTCTTCGCTAACAGCTTCCAGCCCTCCCAAGAGGGCACCCAGCGCTCTCAGTGTACTGGGCTGGCGGAGGAGGAAAGTAAGAAAAAAGGGAAAACGGCCCCGATCCTGCAGAACCGAGAGGTTCCGGGGTGCTGGGAGGGGTGGAAGAGGTGGGACCCCACTCCGGGGGCAGCACGGGGCTCCCACCGCTGCTGGGTGTGCAGAGTATTTCTATTTCTCCCTGCCGTTTGCTGCAGAGGGGACTCTTGTTCAAACACTCTCTAGCCCAGGGATGTTGATGCAGATAAATAAATGCACAGTGAGGGGAGAGTAATTATGAACTCCTCGGCTTTCCTGCGGCTGGTAGGGAGAGCCGGGGGGAGCCCGTGTCCCACCGCAGCCCTGAGCCCCCTGTTCCCCCCCACGCAGCCGGGGCCAGTGGCACAGCACAAGTGTCCCCAGCCTGGCCCATGTCCCCTGGGCCGGAGCACGGAGCGGTCACAGCCGCCCTCGCAGCCCATCAGCAAGAGCCGCCTCCATCCCAGCAGTGGACGTGGCAACCCTGCAGCTCCCCAGCTGTTTGGCTCAGGCGTGACCTTACGTTTTGGGGGTATAACCCGCCCCCCCTTATCGAGCCACCCCCCATAACCTGTGTCAGGGGGACCTATACCGAAACACCCCCAACTCTCAGCTGTTGCAGGCAGCTGAGACAGTCTATAGGTGACAGCCACAGCAGGGAGGTGCCCGGCATCTTTTATGTGACTTTTTACACCCAGGGTGCTGAGCACGATGGGCAGGGGGCCCCCGGGCTGACCCTCCCAGTGACACTGCTCCCACAGATCATCCAAGCCCCCTCAAGTACCAGCCAGGAAGGGAGGCCAGGGCTGCACCCCAGAAATCCTCGGCACCCCCTCCAGCCTCAGAAGTTTTTAAGATCTACCAAAACCAAGCCCTGAGCAACCCAGTCTGAGCCCAGAGATGGTCCTGGTGGGCACAGGCAGTGGGATGAGCCCCCCACAGTCCTTCCAGCCTGCGTTATCCCACCCCACACTCACACTCAGCCCACCTCCCCATCCATCCCCTGCCAGGCGACCGCCCTCCCACAGCCCCGCTGGCACCAGGAGCATCAGCATCCCCCCTCACCACAAAACCAGAGGAGAAGAGAGAAAAATCCTCCTGCTAAAAGTGTCACCACTGGAGGAGAATGGATGAAGGGATCCCAGGGAACACAGCAGAGGCAGGAGAAGGGTTTTAAAGACACCAGCTCCTCCCTACCCCCAGCCGTGGAAGAGGCACGCGTGGAGAAACACTGCAAAAACACTCGCGGTGGTTCTGCCGGGCGGTTCTTTTTACCCTCGTCAAACCCTACCTTGAAGAGCCGCAGGATGTTGGCCACCATGATGGAGACGGAGCTGCCCGAGGCACCGATGACACCAACCACGCGCTCTGGTTTGGTGATGATGGGGGGGCCGCCGTTGACGCAGCGCACCTCGGTGCTGTCCTTCTCGATAAGGGCTTGCACGAAGGTCAGCGACTGCTCCAGGGCGTGCGTGTCCCGTGAGCACGTGTCCAGGATGCGGGCGCCCAGGGTGATGTTGGGGAGCAGATCGGGGTCGTTGTTGATGCGGTCCAGGGCGAAGAGCATGGCCTCCAGGCGATGGATGCCCTTCTCCTTCTTCAGCTCCCCGCAGGCTTTGCCCTCCACGCCCCGGCCGTGCACGGGGAAGAGCCCCCCGAGCGTGATGTCCCCGTCGATGCGGATGGAGTTCATGTGTGGGTAGCCCTGGCCCTTGGGCTTGGCGGCACCCCCAGGCGCCCACCCCCAGCTCCAGGCACTCAGGAGGAGGCAGAAGGACAGACGCTCCATGCAAAAATAACCCCCGCTCATCGCCAAAGCCGTGATGGGGCAGAGCTCGCAGCCCAAATCCCGGCAGCGGTCAGGGAGCCAGGCTGGCGCGGGCGGGCAGCATGGTTCCCGGTGGGCTCCCGCTCGCGGCACCGTCAGCAGCTCCCACTGGTGATGCCAGCCCCCAGGGAGCAGCGGGCAGCCGGGCTGCAGGAGGGTGCCACGGTCTGCATGGCTATGCCAGGGAGAGGAGGCGGCAGCCGAGATGTGAGCCCAAGCAAAGCTTCGAATCCTTCCTCCGGAGCCCTTAAGAGGGAGGGGGGAACAGGAGGGAGAGAGAAAATTAAGCAGGAGCATGAAGAGGACATCAGCTATTCCGTGCTTTCATCAGGGATGCTGGCAGAAATTAGCACTGGGGGTTACTGCAAAACTGGGATTCACTTGATTTTTGATTCATGCCAGCAGCTTTGGCTCAGCCCAGACTGCATCTGGGCAGGGGGTTGGTGCAGGGGCCCCCGGCTCACTCTGCCCAAAGGAGCAGGGCCAGGTCAGTGGCCGGCTCAGGGCTGGAGTGACACCCTGGGACCCCATCCCATCCCACCCCCTCTTCAGGGAGCTGCCAGGGTGGGACAGGCTCCTAGACAGTGCTCAGAGGGGGGCAAACTCCACATGCACCCACAGCCCTGGTCCCTTGCCTGCCCTAGAGCATCCTTCCTGCCCCAGGACGCAGCCAGGCACAGGAGCGAAGCAGCCGAGATTGATTTAGACCCCAAGATGATGTGGGGAGAAATCTGCTCTCTAAACACCCCCTCTACTGAGTGGAGCACCCCCTGCTGCACCCACCTGCCCCTTCCTTGTCCCCATCGACGGCCCTGCCAGACATGAGCTCCTGCCCCCAGCAAAGCCAGCCGAGACTGAAGATCTTCCCAAGCCTCCTCCCAGGTCTGCCAGGCTCATGCCCTTGGTGGGGGTCAGAGCCACGTGCATCCCCCATCCCCTGCACCACCGAGCCCAAAGCAAGGAGGTGCCGAAGGACCGGGGGGCTGTTTCCTAACAGCTTTTTCAACCGCCTGCCACGAGTCCCCACGTCTCGAGCGCCGCACTGCAAACCAAGCGGGCTCGGAGCTGATTTCTATCTTAAGCAAGAGCCGACACATCCAGGCACTGCCGAAAGCCAGCGTCACGGATCTGAATCGCTACCCTAAGCATTGCTGCTCCTGCTGCTCTTCCTTCAGGCCACTGATTTCCGAACCAGCAGCTGCTTCCTCGCAAGCATCCGCTATCGACAGCTTCCAGCAGCAAATATCGATGGTACCGAGGTCTCGCCCGAGCCACGCGGGGAGTTTGGCTATCTGGCTGCCCTAGGCAAGCACCCTGAGGGTCCACCCAAACTGAAAATGGCAAGATGGATGGTCAGCTGTGTGCCGAGGGCATTGAGCTGCTCCTCGGACCCCGAGCTGGGTGCCCACGGGGCGGGAAGGAAGGAGCAAATGGTCCCTGGGAAAACTGGGGGTAAAACCGGGAGCAGTGGCTGAGCGATGCGCGCAGGCTGCGCCCATGGACACCCACTGCATCCTGACCCACATCCCAACACCTCCCCGAGGGCCACGGGGATTCAGCAGCCCCAGCACCAAGTGCAGCCAATGGGGAGCATTTCCGCATCGTCAGCTGCTCTTTTTGGAGAGGCAGCAATGGAAGAGCAGCCAGGCACCCTTGGGTCCCGATTAACCTTCACAGGGTGAGATTTAGTCCTTTCACCAGATGGAAAAAACCCACCTGCTCCTACTAACTGCCATGCCACCCCAGCACACCGGTGCACGCACCCTGTCTTGGAGTTGCTGGCTCCTCCAGAGCCAGTGCTGGAGCTGGCAGAGAGAGCTCAGACCAGACCAGCCCCTCCACCCCTCCTGCTTGCAGCTGTGGGGCAGCCGGGGGGGGGTCTTACCTCTCACCACCCTCCCACAGCCCTCTGTGCCCTCACCTTGTCTCCTTTGCTTTCACCACAGACCCCCTGAGTAGGCACAGGGTGCTGCCACGGTCTTGGCCCTGAGATCACAGGCAGGACAGCCCTCCATCCCCCTCCCCACGCTGCGGAGCTGCCCCTGCCCAAGCAGCACACCCCCCTGCCTCAGTTTCCCCTCTGGGGGAAGGCTCTCCCTTGCAGCCCATCCCTGCTGTCTCCAAGCAGCCGCTGACGGATGCTGCGATGGCAGCGCATGATTAATGCAAAGCTCCAAAAAGCAGAGGAGAGCGGAGCAGGCAAATGCATTCCCCAAGCAGGACAGACTGCAACGGCGAGACCGAAGAAAGAGCTTAAATTAATCTCAGCTCGAGCACAGAGCCTGGCATCCGAGCCCACACCTGCCGGGCCGGATCCTCAGCCAGCCCCAAGGGGTGCTGCCTGCCAGGGCCGGCCGTGCCGAGCCCTGTTACACCATGGAGCCCCGTTACACCACGGAGGAGGTTCTGCTCCGCAGCCGCCCCAGCCAGGAGGGCCCTTGCCTCAACTCACCTCCATAAATTATGCACATCCCTGTCCGTCGGAGCCACTTGAAGGCCCATCTCCAAAGCGTTTCTGACAGCCGGGGCTTTTAAGCAACCAGAATTACCCAGTGCCAAGCTCTTTGCTCCGAAAGGCAGGAGCTTGGGAGTGCTGCAGCACAGCACCCACCCCAGCCTGCCCTGCCGCCGGGAGAGCTCCCACCAGCACGGCCCCGCTCCCACCAGCACGGCCCCGCTCCCACTGGGATCAAGGACAGGGATCAACCCTCCGCATCGTCCCGTCTCCTTTGCAAGAACCATCCCATGCAGCAGCAGCAGGAGCAGAGCGGGGGAAAGCGGCTCCTGCCACAGCCTGGAAGCGGGTCAAGCTCTGCCCATGGGGAGGGAGCAGATGATGGGAAGACCCAGAGGTGTGCCAACACCACAGCCAGCCCCTCCCCCGCCCCCCCCAGCCCCGCACCAGCTGAAATCAGGTCATTTCTTACACCCTCACCCCTGGAGTTGCGACATTTCGGCCCGTTGGAGAAGGTGCGATGGTCACCACGTGGACCTGCTCCCAGGAAAATCCTGCGAGCCCCCAGCAGCTCCCGCAGAGCCAGCAGTGCCCTCAGAGCCCACAGCCTCTCCCTTTCTTCTTTTAAGCTTTTTCCTCTCTGTTCTCTCCCCTTTGTGCCTCCTTTGATCATATAATCTGAACGAACTGAAGGTAAAAATATCACGGCAGGCAAGAAGAAAGCGCAAATAATGGGAAGGGGAGGGGGGGAGCTGGTTTGAATCCTTCGCTGAATCATTAGGGGAGATGCAGCCTGAGTTACCCGATAAGCCTGTGCTGCCAGTGGCCTGAGCACTCACCGGGAAGGGGCAGGAGATGAGCGTCCCCTTCCCACTGTCACCCTCCACCTGCCTTGAGCATCCCCACGGTCACACACGAGCCGCTGCTCCCCACAGACCCCAAACCTTGGTCCCACCCGTGCCAGGGATGCACCCAGCCCTGGGGGGCTAGCCAGAGGGGTGGGCAGCGCGTGGGGCTGGGCGAGCCAGCAGGAGCCCTTACAGCTCAAGGACAAGAAGGAGGGAAAGCCATCCTTCTTCCGAGGTGTGAGACCAGCCTCTGCATCCGCAGGGAGCCCGGCTCCTGCACCTCCCCAGAGCAGCCAGCCCTCCCCCCATGAGGCTGGTGCTGCACATCTGGAGGGAGATGCACATCTGGAGGGAGACACCTGCCTATGGCAGGTGCTCGTGGAGCAGGGAACAGCCTTACCCACGTGCTACAGGCAGCAAGGGGACACAGCCACCCTCCTGCCCCATCCATGGGAGCACCACCACCCCGGGGGGAGATATATTTGCAGATTTGCAATAAGTCAGGTGCAGGTACCGAGGGTGGCAATAAAGGGGGTGGGATAAACGCCCAGTGTGGCACTTATCACTGCACCAAAGGAAGGAGCAATGCTGCTTCCTCCCACTCCCCGCAAGCACATCGTCGGTGAGGAATGAGCCTTTCTGTCGCCCTCATCCCGGCTGTGCCACAGCCAGATCCGCAGTCTGGAGAGCAGAGCAAGGACTAATCAAACCCAGCGGATCTCTAGAACCCAGGCAAGGGTCATTGCCTGGCCCGAGCCAGACCAATCTGAGGAGCACCAGGAGCTGCAGATGCGGGTGCTGGGGCTGCTGCTGCCCTGGGATGGGCAGAGCCAAGGGGGCCAGGGGCAGTGCTCAGCACCGGGCTGCACCCCTGCCCTGCGGGTCCCCAGCACCCCAGGACACAGGGCCGGTCCTGCATGGTGGCATCCTGCTCCCCTCTAGTGGTGGCCATGCCACCGAGCCACGGGCCAGCACCAACATCGCCATCCACGAAGGTCCCTGGATGGGGCAGGGTGAGGGCTCAGCTGGGCAGGACAAATCCAGCGCTGATTAAAAATTCTCCTGCACCCCACAGAGCTCGTGCTGTGAACCCATCTCCAGTGCCTGGCGGAAGGACTGGCCATCCCGGGCTTCACCTCTGCAGCTCCTTCCCACAGCTCCTCCTGTGCATCCCTGCAAACGCCGCACCAGTCAGGGCTGCAGGGAAACATCATCCAGGCTCACCATGTCCCGCAGAGCCCAGAGGTGACCACAGCCACCAGACACACAGCCCCGGAGCTGGGCAGCCCATCCCGCCAGGGCGATCTGCATCCCAAGGCTCTGCAGCCAAGGCAAGTGCTCGCAGCTGCTCCATGGGGCTGGTGCACCTCCAGGAGGGGCAGCTGGAGCCCCCCCTCCACGCATCGCCTGGGTTTTGTGTGCAAGATTTCCCTTCCCCAGCTTGGTGCTGCTGCAGCCCCAGGAAAAAACAGCCCAGAGTGTCCCCCAAATCACACCGACCAACCCCAAGAGCCTGGGGCCAGAGGAGACTTGGCCCATGACAGCGGCACAGCACAGGGGGTCTCTTTGCTGGAGCCCCCCAGACCTGCCCCTTGACACAGGGATTTTGCGGCAGTGAAAAAGCTCCTTTAGGGGCTAAATAAATAAGGAAAGGAACAGCCCATTTCTCTCCCTCGCTCCACGCCCTGCAGGACTCCCAGTCAAAACCAAGTCATTTTGTTGCCATTAGCTCCATGGAGCCCATGCCGCTGCAGGCAGGCGAGTTCACATCTCGTGTGCCATCAACCAGAGCGCCGGCTAAGCGCTAATCACCATGGCTTCGTCACCGCTGGCAGTGGGCAAAGCACAGAGGCGTGTTAATTCAGATCCCAGCCAGGGCTTATCCTGAGCATCCCACCCCACCGCCAGCAGACCCTGCACCCACGGATCTTAGAGCAGGATGGGGCTCCTCCAGCTGTACAAGACCTGTTGGCTCCCAGTTCAGAACCTGGGCACTCACTGGTTTTGTGCTGAGCCCACCCAGTTGCATCAGGGCTTATTAAACCAGGCAAAGGCTTAGCTGGTGACACAAGCCGGGAGACGCAGGAATAAGCAGCGAAGAGGCTGTGCCCAGCACTCACCTGCATGACTCCATCCCTGGCTGCCAAGGAGCCAACCACCCATCAGCCCACCACCAAGGAGACCTCCCCAGCCCAGCCCCGGCACGGGAAGGGCTGTGCCGGCTTCTGCCACACTGGCTGCCGCAAGCTCGCCAGCATCTTTTTGAAAATCAAGGCCATTTCTTTCCCCACCTGCTATTCCTTCAGTAAGCGGGGCCAGCCGGCACGCAGCACAATATCCCAATTAGCGCACGCTCACTCTTCCCCACTTGCAAGCGATTACAGGGAAGTTCGTTTTGGCTCCTGGTTTTTTTAAATCACAAAAGCTCCATTAAGTATAGCAGAATTTAGACATAGAGGAAGGGGACACCAGGTTAAGTTCTCTCTCGACAGGCAAAACCTTAAGTATTCAGGTCAAGTACCCCGGCGTTCGCTCAGAGGAAAAGCAAGGCCACGGCTCAGCAGGCAGCGGCGAGCAGAGACCCCGGGTTTTACCATCAAAACCCACCCGACGTGCTCCAAGACGCAGCATCCCCCAGAAACGCCTCAATTGATGCACGAACAGATATCGCAACGCTTGCATAAGCCCAAGCCCAGCGCCAGGGTGCCGACTCAACCCCTCTGCAACCGCGTCCTGCCAGCGCCCGGCTCACAGCCCCGCAGCGGGCAAAGCCGGGTATCACCACCCTCTTCACTGCCACAGAGCATCCCCTGAAGGATGCTGAAGTGCGAAGAAAAATGCTCCCACTGAGCACGGATCAGACCTAGGACATATTTATCATGATATATATATATATATATATATATATCTCCTTAACTGCAGCCAAGCTCTCTCCTTCCCTCTCCCTCCCCACTGCCAAGCAGGCCAGGACTAATCCCTCATTTTGAAGGATCAGATGGCACAGCGAGGGGAAGGCGAGCAGGATCCGGCCGCGGAACAAGCGGAGATCGCAGCGGCTCACCTTGCGGGAGGTGGCGCGGGGTCTCCGCCGGCAGCCAGCACACGGAGCTCCAGCCAGGAGAGGCTGGAGGGAGGGAAGGAGCCGGCGCTCATCCCTGCTTCTGCCACGTGCAGCAAAATCCCGCAATTAATTTTTGATCACCTTCTGCAAATTGGGACGGCACTGGCTCAGAGCAAGAGCTGACTGTCGGTCCCCAGTGGTGCCCGTGACACCGCGTGGTGCTTCTGCTCCCCATCACACCTACACCCCGAGACCGTGGTCTGGCAGCACCATCCCCTGCCCATACCCAGCCTGGGAAAGCCCCGGGGGGGGGCAGAGACACCCATCCTGAGCTGGGCTTGGTGCAGGGCCATCCACAGCACCAGGGCACGGGGAACCGGCCCACCCCGCAGAGGAAACTCCTCCATTAGACGTGAAGCCGGAGAGGATGATACAGTGCCCGCAGCGGGCACGAAGCCGGGGAGGGCAGCAGGAGCGGGTTCGCGTATGTTATAATTAGGACCTGCCACATCTTCAAGCCGTTGCCTTTCTGGGAAGAGCTGGAAGGGGGTGGCTGAGCTGACAAATCCATCCTCCTCCTGCCTGATGCCAAAGTTGAAGCACGTGACACTTTTTCAGGGAGCGGGCACGCTCCTCTGCAGGGTGATGCTGGCCCCTGGGATGGGGGGCCGGGCCACGGCTGCATCCGAGCTTCAGTTCCCACTGTAAAATCCCCTTGAAGCTCCCCCTCCGCTGCTCCAACACCCCAGAGTGCAGCTCAGCACCACCTGCTCAGCACCTGCTGCCCTCCCCAAAACAGGCTTGCCTGTGCCCCCCCAGCCTGGGGCAGCTGGAACCTGCTGTGCCCGTGGGGACCCATCCCCCTTGCAAAGGCAGACCACCATCGGACCACCATCACCCTGGCCCCCAGCACTGCATCCCCCCGGCTCAGCCAGGCTGGTCAAAAGCAGCCAGGATCTCTGCACATCCCATCGGACCGCGGCTCGGTGCGGAGGTGGCAGGTCACAGGGAGGAGGGTCTCCCCCCCCCCCCAGCCGGTATCTTGCCCAGCAAGTCCCCCCGCACCCCCTGCCCGCTGCCCTGGTGCGGATAAATCCCTGCTTACAGGGAGCAGAGGGAGGGAAGGAAATGCGCTTTGCTTTTTTTTCTTTTGGCAGTTCTCTTGGCATTTCCCCGAGCTCCTCGCTGCATTCAACAGATCGGCTCAGTTCTCTCCCTCCCCAGGCCCTGCCGTGGGCCAGCAGCCAGCGCCGGTGAGCATCTCCGGTCACCCCAGCCCTGCTTCGGTCACCCCAGCCCCCCCCCCCCCCCAAGCCCCCAGCCACAGGTCACCCGGTAGCAGCGATGGCAATGACTCACTCCGCAGCCTCTCCGTCGCAGCCGCCACCGAAGGCAGCGGGCATCCCCCCCGCAAAAGCCAAAGCAGCCCCCAGAAAAAGAAGCCGGCTGGCAGAGCACATCACACCGGGAGGAGGAGGAGGAGGAGGAGGAGGAAGGTGGCGGGGCTGTTCCCAGGCAGGTGGTGGGAGAGTTGTGTGGATCTTTCCCACGGCTGCCAACTTCCCCAGCGGCTCCCGGAGCCAGGCAGATCGGCTCTGCCAGAGCGCTCCGGAGAGGAAAACAGACCTGGGAGCGTGTCTGCACCCAGAGCGGGGCTCCCAGCTCCCAACCCGGGGTGGCTCCGTGGGGTCGCTCCAGCTCTGGGGAAGGGTCTTCCCCCCCCCCAAGCTCCATGGGGCAGCCCCTTCCCCGCTGAGCTGGGCAAAGCAGCGGCTGCTTCTCCCCCTGCCCTGCCCTGCGGCGGGCTCTGCGGGCCCTGGCCGCTGCGGCGAGGGGGGGGCAGCCACCCGCCTGCGGCTCGGCCACAGCCCCCAGCCCCAGACCCCCCACAGCCCCCCCACAGCCCCCTCCCCGGAGCCCACACGGGGGCGACGGGTACCTCTGGGGACAAAGGTGACAGGCTTATTGACTGGGGCAAGGAGGGGTCCCCCCGTGCCCCCCACGGCGGGGATGCTGCGGGGTGAGGGGCAGCGCTCCGCAGCCCCACAACTAGGAATAATGGGATGAGGGGGGAACCGGGGAGCTGCCGGAGGGGGGGACACAGGCTGGGGCTGGAGGGGGCTCCCTGCTGTGGAGGGGGCTCCCTGCTGCAGCCCCCGCTGTCGCAGCCCCCCCTAAAAACAAAAACAAACCAAACAAACAAAAAAAAAAAAAAAAAAAGGAAAGGCGGAAAATCTGCTGGAGCGTTGCTGGGGTGGGGGGAGGAGGGGGCACCCCAGCCCCTCGGGAGGGTTGGGGGTCCCGGGCGTCCCGGGGATGCTCCGCCCGCCCCGCACTTACCCGCGGGCAGCGCGAAGTTGGCGGCGCCGCCGACCCCGTCTCCGCCCGCGGCCGCTGCCCGGTGCCGCGATCCGCCCCCGGCCCCGGCGGGGCGCCGGCAGCCCGGGGGGGCCCTGCGGCATGCGGCGGGGGCAGCCCGGCCCCCCCAGCCCCGGCCCGGCCCGGGGAGCCGAGCGAGCCGCAGCCGGGCGGGACCCGCCGCGCTCCGCGCACCGCAGCCGCGCCGAGGAGGAGGAGGAGGAGGAGGAGGAGGAGGAGGAGGAGGAGAAGGAGGAGGAAGAGGAGGAGGAGGAGGGCTGGGGCCGGGGAAGTTTTGCATGAAGAGGCGCTGGGAAGCCCGCCGCCGGCTTTGCCAGCCTTTTAAAGCACTAGCGCACCGCGGGGGACCCCGCGGCCGGCCCCGGCTGCCCCCCGGCTCCCGGGAGGGGGGGCACGGCTGCGGCCCCGCAAGTCCCCCCCCGCCGGGCAGCGACAGCCCCTGCCGGCGGGGGGGGAGTGGACCCGGCCCCTCTCATGCCCCTGCTGTCCCCCGCACCTCTCTCTCCCCTCCTGGTCTTTGCATCGAGATGTATTTTGCTTGGACTTGTCCTTCTGTCCCTGCCCGTCACCTCCAGCCGTCGTCGCAGCCATGAGCACAGCAGCAGGGCTGGCACGAGCCCGGGCCTCCAGACCCCCCCCCCCCCCCCATGCTAAAGAGCCTCCCCCAGGTTGCAATCCTCTAATTTCAGCATTTGCAGAAGTGGGGGTCCACGCCTGCTCCCATGGGTGCAAACGCACCAGCCTCTGCCCAGCCCCACAAGAAGCACGGTACGTGCTGGGGGCGTGGGAAGGGTCCCCCGCGCCCGGCTGCTGGGATGCTGTGGCTCCCACTGCATCCACTAACAAATCCATCCCTAAATTCCCCTTCCCATGGTGGGAGCAGCTCCCCAGGGCAGTGATAAGGAAGGATGCTCAAGGGAGGATGCTCGTTGCCCAAAGCCGTTGCCCTTCTCTTCAGCCTCCCATCAAATGACGCCACCAGCCCACTCTGCACACACGTGGAGCACAGCTCACGCATCGCCTCCATTGGCTACCAAACCACCAGCCCCAGGCCCTGGTGGCTCCAAGGAGCCCGTCATGGTGTGTCCATTCATTAATCCAGAGAAAACACAGCCCCCTAGTAACGGCCATTGACACATTAACTGCTCCGATCCATCATGGTAATGACTGCGGGATAATCGGTCACTGGAGCAATTAGGGAGTACACCTGCCCGTACACCGGGGCTTCGAGAGCATCCAGCCCATGCAGGGACCCCGGTCCCTGCACACAAATCAGGGGTCTGGCAGCAGGGAAGGCTCTCTGCAGCTCCACCTCCCGCTCTGAGCACTAAAAGCAAAGCACAGCCTTTCCAACACACATTTCCAGCCTCATCTTCCCTAAGGATTGATTTGTGTTGTTTGCTTGGAATAGCAAAATACCAGCCCTGGTGTGAGGTCAGCCAAGTCCTGGTGCCGGTGTGAAGGGCTCGGCGTTGGCCATCGCAGCCCTGCCGCACAGATCCTGCTCGGGGGGCTGGTGATGAGCTGGTTTTTCAGAAGCGCTCAGAACTGCCCGGCTCCCAGCACGATACCCTGGCCAGGCCTTTGAAGGAGCTACGTGCTCTCCAGTGAGATGCACTCGCCTGAAAAGCTGGCCAGCCGCCCTCCTGCCATTAAAATAAGTGGCGATATTCCCATGGATTCAGATGCTCACGGGATCGTGCCCAGAGCACTGTCGCCTGCAGAGAGACCAGGCTGTTGCAGTGATTTCGTTTACAGCAAGAGCTGGAGCCGTTCTCATTGTTATTCTGCTCTGATGCAGGGGAGGGCAGCCCCGGGAGGGGGACAGACCCGTCCACCCCCCCATGCATGCACACATGGTGTGCAACCTCAGCTGTGCCAGCACCAGTGCCAGGAATGGAAGCAAAAGGATCTCTGCACTGTGGCTGGTGGGGAGGGGGCACAAGGATGGATGCTGGTGACAGCCCAGCTCCCAGCTGCAATCTGCCCCAGCAGCAAGGTCCCCAAGCAAGGCTCCCAGGCAGCGACTCTGCCTGTCCTGGGGGGCTCTGACATTTCCAAAAGGCTCTCAGGGGAGCAAGGACTCACTCAGGCCCTTCTGCATAGGGAGCAGAGTGACTGGGGGGGGTCCAAAAGTCAAGAAGCCACATTGTCTCCACCATGGGCAACAGCTGGAACACTGCAACAGATCTGGGAGACCCCCTAGGACCCAACCACAGACCCACCTCTGGGATCACCTGGTGACCCCAAGGGGCTGTTTGGACTGGCACAATGTAGGGCAGAGTCATGGGCAGGAGTGGGGGGTCTGCACCCATCAGTGCCCAGGACCACGGAGCCCCTGGGAGGAGAGGAGCCCCTCACCTGCCCCAAGCCCCGAAGAGCCTCAGGGCACAGCAGAGGCACCAGCCAGGGCTCTAGGCTCGTGAGTCACCCACAAGCCAGGGCTGAGGGTGCTCCAGCCACCGCAGGATAAGCCAGACACAAATCCCTTCACCAAAAGCAGCTCTCGGAGGCACCCTGAGGTCAAGCTTTCTGCTCCGAGCCAGGTGAAGCCCTCAGCTCCTGGGGATTTGTAAGACACGTGCTCTGCCTTCAAGGAGAAACAAGGGTATCCCACTCGCAGCCTGGGGTCTCGCAGCACTGGGGCAGGGCTGTGTCCCCAGGCACAAGGACACCAGGCCAGCCTGCTTAGCTTTTCCCAGGTCCTGAAGAATCACTGGGGGAAGGTGTCCGGGCTAAATTATGCAGAAGTTTGGGCTGAAGCAGCACCTGAACTGCTCTGGCAGCCTGCTCGCCCAGGGATGCTCAGTGCTCCCCTGGCTCTGATGGAAAACAACCATCACCCAGCCCTGGCGACCTGAGTTCCAGGGAATTGGGGGATGTTCTTGCCACCACAGCTGCAGCTGGCAGTGTCTCTCTTTCTCCTTTCCAAGCCTCACAGACCACGTCTCCCCTTCTCACGCCCTTCTCCCCGCTGTCAGCCAGAAGCCAAAATATCACAGCGCTCGTGTCACCATCGAGAATGTCAAAACACAATTAACATTTGGAAAGCCGGCTCAGGCCAATGCCGCCACGCTTCCCTGGAGTGATGGGGAAGGCCATGATGTGGCAGCTGAGCAGGACGGGTAGGGGAGCACAGGGTCAGGCAGGAGATGCCCCAGTGATGCCAGGGAAGCAGCCCGTGCGTGGGGTTCCCCTGAGAGCGCTCCAGCAAATCCCGCAAAGTTCGCTGCTGCTGCTGCCAGGGCTCCTCCTGGGCACAGGGGTCATAAGATGATCAAATATTCCAGGAGAGTTCAATACCGTCAGCAAATGGATGCAGTACCATCCTCCGCAGGATCGATATGGCTTCATCAGGCTCAAATCAAGAGGAACTGAGCAAGTCGCTGCCTCTCGCATCCTGGAGGCAGGGTTGGAAGGGTACACCCTGAGCCAAGTCCCAGCTCCGTGTTCACGTCCATCCAGGGATTATGGGGTGCCCCAGCATCTCCAGGGCCACCGGCAGCCTTTCCCTGAACCTCCAGGGTTTGCAGACCCCCAGGCAGGTGGCTTTGGCACTCCCCGAGCCCACTCAGCCCACGGTTGTCCCCCAGCCAGCCACACAGCATCCATAGCTTCCACCCTCCCACTGCTCTGGTCCTCCTGCAGCAAGGAAGGTCACCATGTCCACTGCTAAAGCCACCAAGCACCAACCAGGAAGACGTGCTGCTTGCAGTTGTTTTGTTTTGTTTTTTTTTAATATAGGAAAGCACAAAACTACATCTTATGGACTGGACTTTGCGGTTCGGCTCTGCAAAAGGGCTTTGAATAATTTATGCCCAAGCCAGCACCTCCTCATTCCTCTTCACGGGTCGCTCATGTCAAAGAGACAGAAGCTCAGGAATCACACGCGGTCCTTTCTATCTGTGGGTTGTGTTGCCAGTGTGCAGTTGCCTTGGGTATGGATTTCATTCCCACCTGGATAGAAGGGTGGGGAAAAAAATCTTTAATTCAAAGTGAAATATTAATAGAGCTGTAATTACCTGTAATATCTACACAATTAAAAAGCAAGAGTCCCAGTAAGAACTATTTTTGTGTGTATTTAAAGAAAAAATAAGTTTGCAGGGGAAGAGACTGGGGGAGTTGGAGATGTTTTGCTGGTGTCCCACTTGTCTGGGGGAGAACCTTGGCCAGGAGGAGCGGCACCAGAGGGACACGGGACACGGCAGGTCAAGGGCTCCTGGCTGGTGGCAGTGGCACAGGAGGAAGCGAAAGGCTGGTTTGCAAGAAAAGAAAAGAGGAGGAGAAGGATTTAAGAAGGAAGAAAGAAGAACACATTGACATTTTTGTCCTGCTCCTTGCGGGGGATTTTGCAGCAAAGGGAAAGTTTTCATTGACGTCAGGCAGAGAACCTTAGCAAGAGGATGGGGAATGGGAAAAGTCTCTGCTGGAAGTTTGCAGGGTGTTTCAGGCTGGGTATTGAGTGGGGTGACCCAGGCTCAGCCCCCCGCAGCCATTTGCCAGCAGAAATTGCATGAGCCGCTTGCAAGAAGCCATTGAGTTACCCTGTGTTGGGCAATTAGAGCCAGAGATGGGGATTACCAAAAGAATAAACGAAATTGCAAAACAAAACCAAGCAACAAAATAAGTCAGCTTGCCCAAAAAAATACCTAAACAACAGGCCCAAGGTAAAAAAAAAAAAAAAAAAAAAAGCGCCTTGGATTTCTTTCCACAAGAAAGAGACTCCTACACACAAACAGCACATGAATATGGGTAATAGATACGGATATTTCAGGGAGCAAAAATGGTACTGACTGCGCTGTTATTGGATCAACATTCACACATCAAGTCCATGTTTCTCTCGAGGAGTGAGGATAATGGGATGCCGAATGTCAGACCATTTTAAATATATATAAAACTCATTATACGCTTCATGACTAACCAGATTTTGATGGAAAGAGTTGCATTTTAAAGAAATGCAGGGGGAAAAAAAAAAAAAAAGAAAGCCTATCCAGGCTTACAGGGAGGAATTAGCAATGAAAGAGGGATGATTCGGCTGCAGGCTGTGAGTGATGACAGCTCCTCCTCCTCGTGAGGAAGGCTGCTGCAGCCGTGCCAGCTCCCTGGCAGCCCCCTTGGTTGCCCCTCGCCCACGTTGGGGGCTGCCAAGCCCCCGTGCAACCGGGAATCCTGCCAGGCACCTGCATCCCAGCCAGCGGATGCGGGACCCCCAGCAAACCCCTGACTGAGGCCAAGCAACCAGACCTGCCTCTTGGAGACCACCAATGGGGGGGACTTTCCCTGGGCTGGGGGGCTTTTTCCCAGCAGAGCCCATGCCAGCACTGAGGGGATGGAGCAGACGCTGGGGATCCAGCGCGAGCAGCGGGCACTGATGCTCCGTGGCCATACCCAGCCCTGGCCGAACCGCCTCCAGCTGCCGTGTCAGAGCTGCTTGTTGGGGATTTATTCCTCTCTCCTGGGTGTAGCCAACCTAAAAATTCCCCTTTCTACCTCAC
Organism: Falco naumanni; assembly: GCF_017639655.2. Lineage (NCBI taxonomy): Eukaryota > Metazoa > Chordata > Aves > Falconiformes > Falconidae > Falco > Falco naumanni. The sequence goes on from NC_054070.1 coordinate 4,111,989, forward strand.
TGCCTCCGTGTCTCGGGAGGACAAAGGACTCATGCCTGGCTTTTGCTGCTCTGGGAGCCCGGAGCCAGGCAGCACCAGCGCTCTTCTCCTCTACAACACTTCCACCTAACGGCAAGAGTGCGGGCAAGGAAACAGCCCTCAGCACCAGGGCCACCCACCCCACAGCACCCACCCCGCACCCCTGGGTGCGGAGCAGAGGCCAGCACGGCTCAGTGCACTGATGGATCGGGAAAGGAGAAGCTGCCGGCTTTACCCTCGGGACCGACCTTGTGAGCAGGTGCTGGAGGCTCCAGCAACGGGGAGTTTTGCTCAATTAAATAAGCAAGGCAGCTCTGTGATAGAAACACGCCAGCCTGGCGCAGCTTGCCTGGGCAGCGTGACATTTCACCACGTGCTTGGCACCCCCAGCACCACTCGAGCTACATTTATTCCCCGCGCATCCCATAACTTGTATCCCCATGTGATACCCACCTGGGGTATCACCATAACCTGCACAAATGGAGGTTTTCCACCCCCCTGCTCCAGCCCTCAGCTGACTCCATCCTCCAGGTGATGTCCTGCTGCTGCTCCAGCATGGCCATACCGGGAAGGGAGAGGGGATTTGGGAGCCTGGCACCCCATTTTGCTACTTGCTGGAGAGCACGAGGGCTGCTGCTGGTTGTGCTCCCCAGTTTGACCCACCCAGTGTAACTGGTGAATCCCATCCCAGTGAGAAGCTGTTGCTTATAAATGAGAAAGTAGAGGAGCCACTGCCCGATTCACCAGGGATCCCCCAAACCCAAGCGCTCAGCAGCTGAGCTGGTGGCACAAAAAGCACAGTTATTTTACTCTCTGCCAACATGGGACATTTCCAGACAGAAAGTGTCAGAGTTGTCCATGGATACACGCAAACGCTTTGACAAAACACATGGATTTAATTTTTTCCCCCTCCCCACCGCGGCTGAGCAAGATGCCAGCCCTCACCCAGAGGCAGAGAAAACTGGAAGTGGACCCAGCTCTCCTCCTCTCCCAAGCTGTTCCCACCCTCCTGAGAAAGCTGAGGAACAGGGAGCAGACAGGTTTCTTGTGCCACGAGCAGCTCTCCGCAGCCGGACCCAGCGCCAGCATGAACCATCCTCCACCCTTCTCCAGCTAACGCCAAGCGGCAGCGAACGCCCTGCAGCATCTTCCTGCTCTCCCCTCCCGCTGATATCCAGCCATCCCTCTTCAACGCCAAAACCCTTTGAACAGTCTTTACAAGCAAAATAGCTGTGACAGACTCAATGGTTTCAGAGGAGTTGCTCCATGTCGGAGAGCACGAGCTCACGTGGCGCAGGGCCAGGGATGTGGCTGAGCGTCGAGAAGCTATTTTGGGTGAGTGATTACTAAGGATTTGAGGTCTAAACAATAAGGAAACATGAAAAGCCGGGATATAACCTTACATCGGAAATCTCTCCTTGTGCACCTTCAGCACCTTTTTTGGCTGGTGCTTCAGAGAGCGCAGGACCTACCCCGAACAGGCACAGAGATGGCTCAAACTCCTCGCACCCATGCTCAGATCACCCCACATCCCACAGGATTTGGGGATGCAGCTTTGGCTAAAGCCACCATCCTGCTGCCACAGTGAAGCTGCATGGCCCACGGGGGTTGTAAAGCCCTGGAGGGATGCAGGGCAGAACTAGAGCCATGCTAGCATCATCAGCACAGAGCTCTGTGTTTTAGGCTAATATTGCACCAAGAAGAAGCCACTTCCACCTGCATTTTAAGCAGGTCTGGGGACAACAACGGTAGGGGCTTTTATCCCCATCCCACTTTTAAAGCTTCACCTGGCAGCAAGAGCCTGGCACGGTGCAGAAGTCCCCCGCCACACAGCCTCAGAGGGACCAGGGTCCTGGCAATGTGGCAGCGCTGCCCTGCTCCCCTGGACCACCCTTCCCTTCCCCTCCACCCCCTTTTCTCTTTAAAGCCAGAGATGTCCCACTGTCCCCACTGCAACACCCCAGGGACACAGGCCTGTCCACCAACCCCGGCATGGGGGGGGAGGGTCACAAAGAAAGGTGGGCAGACAGCTCTAGCTGCGTTTCCATTTGGATACAGGAGAGGTTTTTCCACCCATGGGGACCATGGGTGGCTAGAAATGCTTTCTTTAAAGAGGTAAAAAGGAAGGAGAGAGCACATTTGGTGGTCAAATTAACTGTGACGGCCAGACAGCACATACTCCCTCCACACCAACAGGACAATTAGAGAAAAATCTTTACCTATTAAGTAACACAAAAGTCACTGATGGTGTGGAGAGTTAACCCCCTTGTCCTTCCTGACTAGCTGTGCCAGAGCAGAGCTGCAGCAGCTCCCGGGATGCAGGACATCAGCAGGGCACAGGGTGGACCACGGCTCCCAGCCAGGAACAGCCACGAGCCACTGGGGAGGGACCAGGGACCAGCACTGGAAAGCAGTGGGAAAGATGCTGGATGGTCCCAGCGCTGAGCATCGGCATCTCGAGCTCCCAGCCAGGCACGATGATACACAGGACACAGGAAAAGCAAGGAGAGCATGGAGCAGGCCAGAGAGGCTGCCATCACTTTGCTTCTCCCCTCCAAGTGCGTGGGGAACCCGCCGTGCCCCTCTCAAAGGCCTCAGCCAGCAGCAAAGGCACTCATCCTGCATCCTACCCTGGGCAATAATGGCCCCATTCACTCTGCATGCACTGCTGGAAAGCAAACTGCCCCAAACCGGGATGGATTTGCACCAAGGGCTCCTCCAGCACCCCTGCTGCAGCGGGTGGCAAGGGGCACACCTCGCCCCCCACCCAGGGAAAGGCACCCCGAGCAAGCAAAACCCCTCGGAGCCAGGGCAGCCTCCACTACAGAGCCGACCCCCTCGAAACAGCACCCGTCTTCTCCTCCCAACTTCTCCATAATTCATGCAACAATCTCCTGAAAGAAATGTCCTCCTCGGGCATAAAATATTCATGGCCTCATACTTTGCGAGGAAACACTGTCTTCCTTGGAGTGCAACCAAGCAGTCAAGGCCGGCACAGATTTGCCTTTGCAAGAGTAATTATGTCCCTCATCGATCAGGTGCTGCAAAGAAAAGGGGCTGCACCAGGTGCGCACACACCCCCAGCAGTGTCAGTGTCCCCATACAAGAAAGTGGCTTTTGGAAGAGGCATAAAAGGTTTGGGAAGAGGTGGGATGGATCCTGCACCGTGAAGTGGCATTCCAAGAGATTCCCCATCCTCCTGGCTGCCTCCCTGCACCAGCAGAGCCATCCCAGAAGGGACCATCTTCCCCAGCATCACACCAGTTCCAATCCAGCCCCATCCCAATCATACCTGCCACTCCTTGCACATGCACAGCCCAACATGCCTGTAATTACACACCTACCACTAGCAGCTACCCCAGCCCCGCCCCCCCCCCCCCCCCCTTTCTGTCCCTCAATTTGGATGCTGATCAGTTAATCAAGAGCTCCTTTGTATGTCACTCCCTTTGCAGAGTTCAGCAGAGGGACCTGGCCCCGTTTGGGTGCAATATTCAAACCCTTTTTTATTATTATTATTATTATTACTTGCTTTTTCTCTTCCCAGCATGGGCAGCACCACAAGCTCCGGTCACAGGAGCCAGGGAGGACATGGGACGGGGAGGCTGTGCCATGGAGGGAGCAGCCAGCCGTGAAGGAGCTCAGTCCTGAGCAGCATTTCGGGGCAGTGAGGGTCCCATGGCCCCAGCCCAGGACCCTGCTTGTGGCATGGAGTGGCATCACCTCCTGCTGCCTTGGGTGCTGAGCCTGGCAGCGGAACAAGCTCCCCCACAGCAGCACTTTTCTCCTTCGTTTGCATCAGCTCAGCACCAGCTGCTGGCGGGGGCTTTGCTGAAGCAACAGCAGATGAAGCCGCAGTCCTTGCGGGGTGCTTGGCAGTGCTGCACTCGGGAATTCAGGGATGGCACCATCAGCTGAAGCTGCTTTTATTGCCAAGAGAACAGCTTCCCATAGAGAAAAGTGTTCTGACCCAGCTATTAAAATTCACTAATTAAAAATTCTCACCCATAACCCGATTGATTCCCAGGCAATAAGCCAGGCCCCTGCTCAGGCCAGGCTCCCATGGGAGGTTCTGGCATCCAGATGTGCTCAGCAGCTGCCAGCCACCAAACCCCTGGGGCAGGTGGGTCTGGGGACCACTGGTGTAGGGGGGGGACATCTCCCCAGCCACTGGCAGGGCACATGGGGACACCCACACTAAAGCAGAGCCCCCAGCCTGGTGACAGAGGGGTCCGTTAGCTGCCACCGCTCAGGGACAAGCCCATGCTTGAGCAGGGCTGAGTGGCAGCATGCATTTAATTACTCCCATCTTGTCCAGTGCCATACGTGCTGTAATAAAACACGGCCCAGATTTCACGGTTCTTCACACTATAAGCCAATTAAACAACAACAAAAAAAAAAAAAAAAAAAACCACACAAACCCCTTTGCTACCAAGCCTGCCTTCTGCAGCCCAACCTCGGCCCAAGCTGGGTGCTCCAGCCATGCCAGGGCATCCAGCTCCGTGCACCCCACGCGAGGGGTCCCAGGGAGGGGGGGGCTCCTCCTGTGCAATGCCTATAGCAAGGTCAAACAAGCCCCATCCCCTGCGGCAAGCAGGGAGGTGAGGGGGGAGCATCGCTCAGCTCCGAGGAGGCTTGGCCGTGGGGAAGGAGAGGAGGGGGCTGTGGGGTCCCAGGGGAAGAGGGTACCCCAGCAGCAGGGGACAGAGTTTATGGGGAGTGGGGCTGAGCACAATGAAAAACAATCTGGAGAAATCTGTGCAGCAAGGACCAGCAGGAGCCTTGGCCAGGGCCGGGAACGGTGACAAACGGGTCCCATGGGAGCACTGCCAGCCCCCGGGACCCCCAGCCAAGCCCACCGGCTGCCACGTACCCCAGCCCACGCTCCCCAAACCAGCGCTCCAGTCCTAGATCTGGAGTCAGCATCTCACATCCCTGGAATTCCAACAAAATCCACCAGTGCCTTCCTGTGGCAGCCGTCCTCACTGCAGCCACGCGGCGGGAGGGATCCAGCCACGCCGCCGGGAGGGATCCAGCCACGCCGCCGGGAGGGATCCAGCCACTCCGGACCCCCTCCAGGCTGGGGCGGGGGGGAGGGGAGGAAGTTCTCTGGGGCAATTCACTGGCCCAACACCCCCACACACACACACAGCTGTGGTGGGGACTGTCCCCTCCTGCCCCACGTGCAAAGGTGCCGCGCGGTGTGAGCACGCGGCTCCCACGCAACCAGTTTCCCAGCACCCTTGTGCCGTGGGTGAAACACAAGCCAAGTCCTCAACACCACTCCAGGAGCCTTCCCTGAATCCTCAAGGAAAATCCCCCCCTCCCAGCCAACGCGCCCCAAAGATGCTGCGGAGCAAGGACCCTCATTAAATGCATCCTTCTATTTAAGGGTGATGCGTGGGTGCTGGCCTGGGGGTGGGCTGGTTGAAGGGTGTTCTCCCTCTGCAGCGACCCTGGGGCTTCTCATGGGGAATGGGAACAGTGCCGTCCTCCCCCACTGCCGAGTCACACCGAGCCGCCCCCCAGCCCGCGCCGTCGTGACGCTCCGCTCCGAGGGGAGACACGCGAGCAATTCTTTGGGCTTCAGCACCTACATACAGATTAGCTGTTGCTAAGTGAGCAATTAATCAGGCCCTGGAGCTGGCTGGGAAGGTGGGTGACAGCCTTGCAAACTCCCACCAAGCTGCTCTCGTGATGGATGGAGGGGGACCGGTGCATACCAGAAGCCTCCTGACCCCCCCCACAGTGAAGCCATGAAGGTGGCAGGTGCCGTGTGGGACCCCCATCATGGGTGTGGGGACATGGTGGGATGCTCAGCTCCATGGTGGCTTCCAACCTTGTGGACACCCCCTGCCAAGTCCCTCACCCTTCCCCTTGCCCCCCCAACCCCCCTAGCCCCCCCCCATGTGTCTGTGCCATTTGAAAGATGACCCCCTGGCATCACCGGGCAGCGCTCCGGCCAGGCACTGCGTAACCAGAGCCAGGAATGACCGGTGACCACCCGACCCGTTATAGCCGGCCATAATCCTCTGGCCAGGCTGGGTGTCACAGCCCCCCCGGGATGGGGGAGCTGCATCAAAGGGTTGGTGACATGCCACGTGCCTGGGTGTCCCTTACTAGGGACAAACACGTTGTCCCTGCAGTCCCTGGGGGGCAAAGCAAGCAGCTTGCGGTGGGCTCAGCCCTGTGGTCAGGGTGACCAGCATCCCCCCAGCCACCCCCTCCCCAGGGGACCAAGCAACCCCCCCCACGGGGACAGGCTGGCCGGCTGGGAGAGGCAGGGATGCGTTTCAGCCATGCCCAGCCCTGCTTTGCCCCGAGCCCACCCCAGCACCATCCTGCTCCCGGGGGAGGGATGCTGAGACTCACCGTGGGGCCGGGCAGACCCTCCTGAGGGCAGGGAAGGGTGCAGACCCCTGCGGGACAGGGTGCAGGGTGCAGGCAGGGCTAGTCCTTTGAGGGCAGGGACCAGCTCTAGGTGCAGCCCCCAGTTCACACCTCCGGGGGGGCCCAGCTGGGCTCAACCCACCGCCCCCGCAGCCCCCGCCCCAAGCCAGGTGCAGCTCACCCGGCCTGCGGGTGCCTGACAGCCCCCAGCGTGGGCTGGGATGAGCAGCGGGGCACCCAGATCCCTTTCCAGCCGCAGTGCAACCAGCTCCTGGCGTGCCTCAGTTTCCCCCCACCGCAGAAGGACGCCCCCCCTCCCCCCGCCCCACAGCTCCAAGGTCCCACCGGCTGCAGGGGCGATGCAGCCCTGGGGTGACCTGCACCCCACGGCAGCCTGTGCCCGCCCCACGGGGAAGGAGGGACCTGGGGAAGGGGCTTCCCTCGCCCGCCCCGCTGCCGGGAAGCCTGTCCCCTGTCCCCGTTAGGTGGCAGCAAGGAACCGCCGTGTCGGCACCGGGAGGGCACCGGGCTGGCAACGCACCGGCACCGGGCTGGCACCGAGCTGGCACCGGGCTGGCACTGAGCTGGCACCGAGCTGGCACTGAGCTGGCACTGGGCTGCCACCGAGATGGCACCGGGCTGGCACCGAGATGGCACCGGGCTGGCATCGCACCGGCACCGGGCTGGCATCGCACCAGCATCGAGCTGGCACTGGGCTGCCACCGAGATGGCACCGGGCTGGCACCGAGATGGCACCGGGCTGGCATCGCACCGGCACCAGGCTGGCACCGGGCTGGCATCGCTCCAGCACCGGGCTGGCACCAAGATAGCATCGAGGGGGCATCGCACTGGCACTGGGCTGGCACCGGGCGGGCATCACACCAGCACCGGGCTCGCACAGAGCTGGCACCGGGTGGGCACCGGGCTGGCCTTGCACCGGCACCGGGCTGGCACTGGGCTGACATCACACCATCACCGAGCTTGCACCAGGCTGGCACCGAGCTGGCATCGCACCACCACCAGGCTGGCACCGGGTGGGCACTGGCCCTGGGCTGCTGCTGGGGATGCCCGGACCACCAGCTCGCTGGGCACACTGGTTTTCCTTCTGCCACAAAACCAGTTTCCAACCTGTTTCACCCCAGACTTGCTCTGGCAACGTGGGGAGCCTGTTCCCTGCAGGAAAACCTGCTGGTTACATCCCCGGCTGCCCTGTCCCACCCAGCCCTGCTGCCTCTTGGGTCACCCACTGACCCAGACGGTGCTGCACCCACCGCCCACCATCACCCACCTCCCTCAAAGCCCATTAATTAAACCCCCCAGCCCACAGAGGGGGACACGAGTCACAGCATCCACAGCAGAGAGCGGGGCCGCTCCAGCTCCCCGCTCCCTCCTTTACACCAGCAGCCAGCTTGGCCCCGTCACCTCCGGCATCACCCCCGCCTTCCATTTCCCTGCTTCTGTGGCCACCCCAGGCCCCCACACACCTCCGGAGCAGGGGACACTGCCAGCGGCTGAGTCACGCATGACCACCACCTGAGTCACCGGGATGGAGGGAAGTCCCTGGATCCTTGATGCTTTTCCAACCGGAGCTGAGTAAAGGAGAAAGTGTCAAGGAATTTGGCCGGGAAAAGGATTTTCTTGGAGCCCCAACAAGGAGCAGCCTCTCCGGTGTGTCCCCTTTGCCACAGTGACCTTGGGGTCACCAGCAGCAAGCGTGGACCCAGGCAAACCAGTACAGGGTGCCTGCATCCACGCACCCACGCGTGCACGAGGCTGGGGCGGGGGAGGGGGGGGCTGTGCCAGGAGCACCCCCCGGGGGGGTGGATGTAGAAGTGACAGCGAGCAGTGGTGGCTCTGGACACGACCACCCCCTGAGCTGGGTGTCCTGTCCCAGAGGTACCAGGGATGCGACTGATGGGGGTCCCCTGGGGTGCTGCCCTGGGTGGGAGGAGGAGCTCAGGACATGCCCCTGCGCCAAACTGGATGCCCACTGGGAAAAGCTTGGGGTGGTCTTTGCAGGGGGGGCAGCGGAGCTGCCCGCTGGCTGGGGAGCAAGGGGGGGCTCCTTCCTCATCACACAGGCCTGCAGAGTCCAGGGAGCCAGCCCTTCCGCTGGGAAGGGCAGGAAAAACATGTCCCCTGTCCCTTGCACATGTCCCCCATCCCCTTGCCCCACATGTCCTCCAACCCCCTGCAAGCCCCTTGGAGTGCATCCACCCACCCCTCGCACCATGGACCCCCATCCCTTGCACCATGTGCCCCCCACTCCTTGGACCATAGACCCCCATCCCTTACGTCATGTGCCTCCCACCTCTTGCACCATGGACCCCCATCCCTTGCACCATGCGCCCCCCACTCCTTGCACCATGGATCCTCATCCCTTGCACCATGTGCCCCCCCATCCCTTGCACCAGGGCCCACCATCCCTTGCACCATGTGTCCCCCACTTCTTGCACCATGGATCCTCATCCCTTGCACCATGGCCCCCCACTACTTGCACCATGGCCCACCATCCCTTGCACCATGTGCCCCCCACCCCTCGCAGCACCTCCCTCCCACATTGCTCCTGCCCCCGCCCCCGCCAGCTTCTTTACTACCCTGTTTAGTTCGGATGTGCCACTTGCAATAAAATACCTTGATTAAAAAAAAATAAGGCAGCCAGACTCCCCTGCGAGCCAGCCAGCAAGTCCTCAATTAATGACCCTTTGCATTCTCTTCCGCTGCATCCCTCATTAATGATTTACAGCAGTTCCTCCCTGGCCTTGTTACACCACCACCCCCCCCCCCTTTGTTAGCCCCCAGCCCCAGGGCAGGCTGGGCTGGGGCTGCAGAGGGAAAAGGGGCTCCAGGGAGCACCCACAGATATTTTCTCACCCACTGGCACATGCCCTGGGTGCCCCTGAGGAGTAAGGGGGGGGGGGGGGGGGGCGGCGGGGGTGGTGCTCTTGCTCTGCTGAGGATGAGGAGCCCTGGGGGTGAGGAAGCTGCCAGAGACCCCCCCCCATGCTGCATCCTTGCCCAGAGGTTCCCAGGGGCATGGGGACAGCACGTGGCTCCATTCCTGGTGGTCCCAGATTTATGCCACCCCATGCCTAGCGGGAGCCACACACTGCAGGACCCCGGCATGGGCGGTGGCCACCCACCACCCACCTGAGCCTCACACGATGCAGGACCCCCACCCATCTGAGCCCCAACATGCTCAGTGCATGAGTGCCACATTGCGGGGGAGAGCAGGGAAGGGGCTAGAGCTGCCCCCCCCCCCAGCAGCCTCCCCCCCAGCAGCCCCAGGCTTTGTGCTCGGGAAGGCAGGCCCGAGGAGGTTTCATGTTACTGGGAAACTGGGATGGCGGGATGTTCCCGGGGCAGCCCCGCAGACAAAAGGCCATTGTGCACCGCAGCCATGGCTGCAGCCCCAGAGCATCCCAGCTCCCCTGCCAGCCCTAGAGCCCCACCGCCCACCCCAGCCCCCGGGAGGTGGCACGGCTGGTGGCCAAGGAGCACAGGGCACCCACTGGCGGGACACTGAACAGCTCCCCAAAATTAATGGGATGCTCCACCTTGGGGTACCCAAGCCAAAGCAGCACCCCCACACACCCACACACCCATCCCCATCCTGCTGACAGCAGCACCCAAACCTCACTCTTGCCATCCCAGGGGATGGGAGAGGCACATGTGGGGCTGAGGTGGGGCACCACGGCAGGGACATGTCCCCATGGGTGCCGGCAGGTTGGGGCGTGCAGGCAGGAGGTGGCTGCCCGGGCATGGCAGGAGCATCCCTGCCAGAGCCAGAGCCATTTCCCAGCCCCACCGGCTCATCCGGCTCGCCCTGCACCATGTGGGATGCTGCGGCTCAGCCAGCGCTCTCTGGAGCTATATATTAGGTGGTTTATGTATATATTGATGTATACAGGCTTTTATATATATATTACAGACCCAGGGCGGTGAGCCCCTCCAAGCCTGGCTCCTGCTGGCAGGGGATTAAAAGCAAATCTCAATTTTTGTTTAAAGGGGAGGGAGGGGGGAATTAAACCTGGTTTCTGGGATTGAGGTGGGATGAAGCCTGAGCCCTGCAGCGTGGAAGGCAGCAGGTCAGCACCCAAGGGTGCTCAGCACCCCTGAAGCCAGGTTTTTTAGGGACTGTGAACAAAAGGAAGAATGAGACGTGGTGTGTGTGAGACAGGGATAGGGACAGGGACAGGTTGGTGGTCGCTCTGCCTGATCAGGGCATTGGGGGCCCACACCTACCCCCAGGCTCTGTGTCCCCCTGCCCCGAGTCAGGGATGTTGTGCCATGGGGATGGGGGTGGTTTCTCCCCTGGTTCCTCTGGCATGGCCAGAGCTTCCTCACACTGTGGCCAAGCGGACAAACTCTCCTCTAAATCCCCAGCTCCCGGAGTCAGGGGATCCAGCCCCATCACCTCTGCGTTGCAATCACAAAATGCCGTGTCCGGCAGCGCGGCTGGAGGGGCAGGCAGGAGGATGCCCAGCAAGTGCCGGGCAGCACCGGGACCAGCCTTGTAACTCTCCAGCCAGGTGGCCAAAGCCATCCCAGGAGTAACTTGCCGGCAGAGCTTTCAAAACAAGACAGCACCTGACACGTTTGGCTTGGTCTGGGCAGATTTGGCCACTTCAGGCACAAAGGGCACCCACACTCTTCATCAGCCCAGGCCCCTCGATGCTGGAGGGTTGGGACAGGCATAAGGCATAATCTTCTTCCCTTCCTTCCCCTCCAAGTTTGCCCCAAGGCAGCCTCCACAGAGACCCACACACCCCCACAGCAGCCCTTCTCCCCTGTGCTCAGCACCCCCATTTCCACCCTATTCCCCCCCCGGGTGCGGATAGGGGGGGCAGATGCTCAGTGACCCACACACATTTGCCCCATACCACCCTCCGAATGCAAGCAGGGGAGCTGGCTGCCAGAAATGTCTTTTCCTGGGGGCTAATTATTGATTGCTGCCAGTAATAAATATTTCAGCAGGGATTTGCACGCAAGCTCCAAGGTAACAGCAATGAGAGGAAGGAAGGGGGTTGTGTGCCCCACTCCGCTACTGCCTCTCCCGCATGGACCTGGGCAAGGCCTTCTGCTTCTTGGAGGAAGAAGTATTTCTCCTTGTCTGCCAGAAACATTTCAGGACATGGCAAATCTCAGGAAAGCCCTTCCTGAGGGGGCTGTGATCTCAGGATGCTCCACACCAGAGATGTCGTCCCAGGAGGAGGAGTTCAGCCCTGCGGTGCCTTGAGATAGTCAGAAACGTGGAGCATAGCGAACATGATGCTCACCATATTGCATCGGGCAAGAATTAACGAAGGCAGTTAATCATCTTGGACCCATCTGTGGAGCCTTCTTGCTTGTGCAGCCACCACTTATCTTGCAGAGAAAGAGCAGAAATGGGTGGAAATGTGGGAATCTCTGCTCATCCCTGCAGTGACTAGAGGGACGCTGGTAGTGCCATGAATGTCGATCCTGGCCATGCAGAGTTCAACCAGTTCCTGCGCTGGAAGAGATGGACACGACTGAAGCAATAAGCCCAGACCCAGGTCAGACCTTGCCACCATCCTCCTGCCTGACCAAAGTGCACCTGAGCTGCATTTTGCCAGCCAAGACATATCCCCTCCCTGGAGACACCGGGAGCAGCCGAGGGGCTGCAAGGAGAGGGGCACCCCCATACAGAGGAGCTGAACACAAGCTCATCATCAACACAATCATCACAAACATCAACCCAAGGCTGCTGGAAATGAGAAAACTCAGCTTCAGAGCGAGCCGGGTCCTGCCTGTGGCTTTGCAAAAATGCAAAACCACTTGCACAGAAGGAGGATCCTCAGCAAATGCTCCCTGCGGTGCAGCCAGGACCAGGGCGATGCAGGGGGATGCTCCAGGTGTAGCAGGAACCTCTCCAGCCAGCAGCAGCACCCTGGCGATGCCGTGTAAGGGCACCTAGGAGGGACACGGTGCAGCCTGAGCACTGGGCTGCACACTAACACCCGTGAAACATGCTCTTCACCCAGCTTCAAACAAGTCACATCACCTCTGATCTGCATGCTTCCCCACCGAAAAACGAGGGTAACAGCACCTGTCTCTGCAAGGCCCAGAACCACGTGGATTAATTAACTGCTGTTTAAGAGGGCTTTGGAGGTGACAAACACACCACAGTCTTAATTAGTTGGGTAGCCCTTCCAATTACCCAACAACCTGGGCTGAGATTTTTTTCCAGAGCTGCCTTAGAGGATCGGGTTTCCCCTTTCCCAGGGAAATTAGCAGGAATTAGGCATCCAAATCCCGAACGCAGCTTTGCAGGTCTCCGTGGTAGTCACCAGGACGCGGGGCAGAGAGGGATGAGATGTCCCCACCGGGGCCACCCTCTAGTCCCCCCCATCCCCCAAAGGCAGCTGCATTTGGGGCCAACCAGCACCTGCAGTTTTGCAGATCCCTGTGGAGCTGAAGAAGCCGGGAATGATTTCAAGCCCCTTCTTTTCCAGGGACCTGGCAGAGGTGCAGCTTTTCCCAAGCACTGGGCGCCCATTTCCCCATCAGATCTCCTCCCAGGCCTGAAACACTGGCTAGAAAAAATACAGGGAAACCCAAGAATCCATGTGCACCCCCCCACCTGCAGCACACGCATCCCGCAGCGCTGGCATCGCTGTGTCCTGCAAACGCGGGGCTTGCGCTTTCAAAAGCAGGGACATTAAGCCTCTAATTTATCCGGTGATTTAGGAATTTGTCCCCAGCGTAGGACTACAGGAAAATACTGCACTGGTGAGCGCTAAAGCTCCTCAGTGGGTGAAAAGGAAGGAGCTGTTTAATCAAATTAAAAGGACAGTTTCGGGGTGGAGCTGGGGCTGTTTGGCCACATGGGGCTTCATCAATGGGGCCATCGGGAAACAAAGCCGGGAGGGGAAACAAAGGCCCTGTCCCCATCCCGGTCCCCTCCTGCCATGGCCGGCCAGGCCTGCAAGCCCCCCACCCAGGACATCCCCTGCACGCATCCCAGTTCGCCGGGATAACGTGGGGCAGCGCTGCTCGGTGGGATGCTGTCCCCGGCACGGTGCAGGCTGCTCCTCCACGCCTTGGTCACGGCGGAGAGAAAAAAGAAATCACTGCTTGGTTCCCTGTTTCCAGCCATTTTCACTTTCGGGTCTCACTGCAGAAGGCAGGATGGGTGAACCTGGCCCGTCCTGCTCCCAGACCCGCTCCCAGACCCATGCCAGCTGCAGGCTTGAGCCAGGGAAAACGGCAAAAAACAGAAGATAAAATGATCTCCCCGCACCGAAATCCTGGCCCCAGCTCCAATCCAGCAGCCCTGCACCACTCCGCATCCCACCTCGTCGCATCATCATTGCACAGGCACAGATTTCTTTTGATTTAGTGCAGACCTCACTGCTGTGCATTGCCTGGCTATTTCCAAAATCCCCAGGGTCCTCCTGTCCTGGCAAACACACTCAGAGTGCCAAACAAATACCATTTCCCCTCATCCCAATTTTTTTCCCCTGTTTCCCCTCCTTGCACACGGTCATGTGCTGGTTTCCCATCTCAGCATTGCTCCCGGCTGCTGGCAGCATCTCACCTTGATTTCGGGGGACCACTATGGAATTATTTTGCTTTAAAGACCAAGTGGTCACCCCACAGGTGAAGCCGGCTTGGGGAGGCTCCAGCAAGCTGGGAATTGCCAAAAGTTTGAAGGGATCAAAGCAAGGAAGAGCAGCCCTGGTTGTTCACAGCTCTCCAGTTACAGCCATTCACCGCCACCGCAGAATAAATAACGAGGGATATTAATAACAACAAGCCTCTGCCAGGGACAGAAACCAAATTCCTCACCAAGCTCAAGGCAAAGGGGGGAAGCCTGAGCATGGCCACGGGCAGAGCAGGGGGTACTGCAGGGAGAAGGCACCCCAGCACCTCCAAACCCAGGCAGGGCTGCCTGCAGCCAAGGGAAACACCAATTTTAGCAAAAATAAAATAAAATAAAATACTCAGGGTCTGCGAACACCTTGCCTGGATGCAAGGCCCCCAGGTGGAGGACACCCACCACCGTCCCCGGGTCAGGGGGCTGCAGCCAAGCTCAGCCCCAAAACACGGTGATGCCAGCAGGGCGATGCCAGTTCTTTTTGGCGTTTGAAAAACAGGTCAGCTTCTTACAGTGCGGTGTTTTCCCCCCACTTTGCTTTCAGTTTTTAATCGTCAGGAAGGGACAGTGCTCTGATTGTGTTTTAGTCAGGGGGAATTTGCAGGGGATTTTAAAAATCCAAATAACAATTAGCAAAACAGAATTGCCAGGGTGCCCAGCTCGGTTTGATTTATTTCTTTTTTCATCATAAATCTTCCCTGCTGAACAAGTTTTGCACATGCAGGTATTGATACTCCCAAGTTTCACATTTTCAAAGGTGCCTTTTTTTTTTTTCTTTTTTTTTTTTTTTTTTTTAATAAAAACCTGCCCGAAACTTAAATCCAGCCAGTCTGAAGTTGAGCTCCTAACTCCGGATTTCAACCCTTGGATGCTCAAAAGCACCTGAAGTGAGTTTCCATTGAATTTGCAATTCGCATTTCCACAGGCGTTTGGGGGAATGTTGCACAGGTTTGTCACTGACAGGATGCTGAGCTCTGGATTTCTTTATATCCCAAGAAAAAACTCACCACAAGATCTCCAGCGCCTGACATCCCTTGCCCCTCGGACATGGGGGGGGGGGGGGGGTGAGTTTTGGAGTACCTACGTGGTGAGCAGCTCTTGGTTCCTACTCCGGACTGACTTAAACCGCTTCCAAAACAGATCACAGGAATTCAGGATAAAACTTCTTTACTGCAGCCCGAGCCAATCGTCTGCTTAAACCCCGGGGGGGTCTCAGGGCTGCTCACCAGCTCCCACCACCCCACCCCCCCTCCCCGATCCCCGAGGCAGGACCAGACACAGTTCCACACCAGCCTCCCATTTCTGCGGTGGTGCTGTAATAAAAAATAAAATCAATATCGCGACATAACCCAGCCAGCCCTTGGAGGGGGAGTGGGGGGCTGGGGATGGAGCACCCACCGCTGGTGTCTCTAGATGGGGACCAGAGGGGTTGTTTTTTTGGGGTTTGTTTTTTTTTTTTTTGGGGGGGGTGGGGTGGGGGGTGTTAACCTGGCAGGGAGGCTGCAAAAGGAAAAGAGCATCGTGCGTTGTCACCCATGGCACAGACCCGGTGCTTCCACCCCCCCGGTGATGCTTCGCCCCCCCCAAAACCCCGCTGTGGTGTGGGGGCACCGGGGGGGGTGTGTTACCCCACGGCGAGGCCAGCTGGGGGGCACGGAGGGGTCCTCGCACCCACACAGCCCCGGTGCATGGCACAGCCCGGTGATGCTTCCCCCCCAAAAAACCCTCCGTTGCGGCATGGGGGCACCTGCGGGGGGGCGGCTCCCCACGGCGAGGCCAGCTGGGGGGGCACAGAGGGGTCCTCGCACCCGCATCTCCCCCCCCCTCCCCCAACCCCCGCTGTGGCGTGGGGGCACCTAGGGGGGGGTTTACCCCACGGCGAGGCCAGCTGGGGGGCACGGAGGGGTCCTCGTGCTTCCCCCCCCCCCCCCCCGGTGATGCTCCCCACCCCAAAAAAAAACCCGCTGTGGCGTGGAGGCAACCTGGGGAGAGTGGGGGGTGTCCCCACGGCGAGGCCAGCCGGGGGGCACGGAGGGGTCCTCGCACCCCCCACCGCCCCAGGCGGGAGCATCGCTGCAGCAGCCGCCTGGGGGGTGGGGTGGAGGGATGTTTCCCCCCCGGGGGAGGGACCCTGAGCCGCCCCCGGGGCTGGGGCGGGGGGCGCAGCCGCCACCCGCCGCGGCCCTTTGAACGGACCTATCGCTCCCGGCGCCGCCGCCGCCCGCCCCCGGCGGCCGTGATGCAGCCGGCCCCTCCCCCCGCCGCAAGGGCTGGAAGCTCCCGTTAGCCTGGGTGCCCTTATTTAATTTCGAGTGTGATTTTGCTATTTTTAGCAGCTGGATCCCCTCCAGTAAGGCTGGGAGCTCTCTCCTTTCCCCCCCTCTCCCCCCCCTTCCCCCCCCCCTTTTTTTTTTCCTTTTTTTTTTTTTTTTTTTTTTTCCTCATTCCCTGCAAATGATTTTGACCCAGCTTCCTTCCTCCTGGAGCAATTTTTTTTTTTTTTTCCTCTCTCTTTATTATTTATATAAATAAGAGGGGGGCCTGGCTGAGCTGTGGATGCGTGTGTGAGTCGCAGCCTCTCTCTCTGCCTTCTCCTTTCAGATCCGCATTTGCGAGCAGCAGCAGCCGCCGGGAGGGGGGGGGTTTAATTCGCTTCACAACACAGACACGCCAGGAGAAAAAAAAAAACCAAAACAAACAAACAACCTAAACACCACCAAAAAAAAAAAAAAGCAAAAAAAAAAAAAAAAAACAAACCAAACCACCCAAAACACCCCAAGCACCCAGCTCCGAGATCAAGCTGACTGTGAGTGCCGGCCTTTAATCTTTGCTTTTTGCTGCGGGGGGCGCGGGGGAGGGCCGGGGGGTGCTGGGAGGGTGGTTGGGGGGGGTCCCGGGGCTGTGCTGCCCCCCACCCCCCCGCATGCTTTGCACGATCGCCCCCGGTTTGCTCTGTATTTGCAAGGACGCGTGTGTGCGTGCGGCGGGCCGGCTCGGCAATGCCTCTCGGTATTATTCTTGTTATTAATTATTGTTATTAATAGGGTGATGCACCTGGCGGGGGGGGTCGGAGAGGGGAGGGTGGTCCTCGGTGCCGGCTGCGGGACTTTTCCTTCACTTGCTCGGTTTCGGGTGGTGCAAACGCCCCGCACCTCCCGGGAGGAGGGGTGGTGGTGGTGGTGGCGCACGGCCCCGGGGTGCAGCGGCCGCCCCCGGGAACCCCCTCGCTGGGGGGGGGGGGCGGTGCAAGGTGCGTGGGGCCGGGGGCGTGCGTGGGGCCGGGCCGGTGCAAGGTGCGTGGGGCCGCGGCTGGTGCACGGACGGGGGTGGGTCGGTGCAGGGGGGTCGGTGCAAAGCGGGGGGAGTCGGGGCAAGGGGGCCACGCGCGGCTCACGGAGCGGGGGGGGGGGGACGCACAGGTCGGTGCAAAGTTGCACGGCTGGGGCTGGGGCTCAGTCCCCTCCCCTCCCCCCCCTCCCCGGCGGGGGGGTGATGCCACCCAGCGCTGGCTCCGCTCGGGCTTTTATTACACCTCGCAGGGCAGGGGCTTCACAAAGCGTGTGATGATGGTGCCCTTCCTGCCTCTTTTCTTTCTTCCCCCACCTCCCTCCTTCCTTTCTTTTATCACTTCCTTTTATTATACATGCCCAGGAAGGAAGGGGGGGGGGGGGGGGGACGACGACTTTGCTTAATAGCAGGCCGGGGGGGGCCTTCAAAGCAGCCCCCTGGAGGGTTCGTCCTAACGAGGAGCTGCGCACATCCCTCCGCAGCCCTCGCACCCCTGCCGAACTGGCTCTTCAACTTCTGCTCCACTATTCCTCCCCCTCCTCCCTCTCCCGGCCTCCCTTTGCCAGGAGGTGCGGCCGGGATCCTTCTCCCGCTGCAATCAGGGTAGATTTCCTGGGCGTGAAAAAAAAAAAAAAATTTCTATTTTTTTAATTTTTTTTTTTTTTTTTTTTTTTTTTTTGTAAATAAGATCTAAGCCACCGCCTGGCTCCCCGCTTCTCCTGGGCTGGTTTGTTTAATCTAGGAGTAGGTGGCAGGAGCGGGGGATTTATGGGGGTTATTTGCACAGAGCGGTGTAAGCCAGCGCGGGTGTGGGGGGGGAAAGGCAGGAGCAGGCCCAGGAGCACCCAGGAGCATCGCTCCGAGGGGCCAGGGTCTCTCTTTTGCAGCCCACCCCTGGCTTGTTGCAAGAGGTGGCTGCTGAGAACGGCCCAGCTCGTGTCACGGAGCAGAGGGGGATGCGGGAGGAGAGTCTGGCAACGCACCATCCATAAGGATGGAGAGGGAAGGATGTTTTCCTTCCCCCAACTCTATCGATCAAGAGGCAGATGTAGCCCTTCCACCTCCAAACCTTGCAGAGATTTATCCCTGCCAGCCTCGGGGAGCCCGGCAGTCCCCTGCCCTCCTCTCCACCCGATTCCTCCCTGCCTGGAAAGGTTTCTCTCAGCTGCTTCCTTTCCTCCATGGCAACATCGCTGCTCCCTCCCTCCTGGACAGCTTTGCTGCCTTCCAGTGGGGCTGGAGCTGCTTCCCGTGGCATCCCCGGCACCATCCCGCAGGATCAGGGTGCACCCAGGGCCAGGCAGGTGCCACCGAGCCAGGGAGCATCGCGCCCAGCTGGGAAAGGGGGGGTGTTGGCTGGGAAGGTGGGAGCATCTCCCATCTCCCACCCAGGCATCCTCCTCCTCACGCCCCCTGCCAGAGCAGGGTACAGAGCCCTCGGTCCCCTGGGGTGGTCTCAGCTCTGGAGCCCCTGGGAGGAGTTTGGAGGTGGCGGAGGGATGGGTGGGAAAGCACACGTGCTTTCCTCAGCTCCGAGAACTTTGTGGGGGCATGGGGGGCTGTACCCGGCAGCATCCTCATGGTGGGGGGGGGTCCCATCAGCATCCCATGCTGGCCCCCTGTGTAGGGCCCATCCTTGGCAGGATGGAGGGGAGCGCCGCAGGGTGGGGGGCCGTGCTGGGCCCAGCAGTTTCCAGCTAGAGGAGGGGGTACGGCGTGGCTCAGAGGCTGCGTTTTCTCTGTCAAAGATTGACTTAAAAAGATTAAAAAGCGACAAACTCATACCAGCCCCCAGTCAGCTGGCCGGCGTTTTCCTTTCCCAAGTCGAAATTTTTTTTTTTTTTTTTTTAAAGAGAATCCTTGAAGGGTTCTGGGATGCTGTGAGTAATATTTTCAGGGTGTTTACCCGGCAGCGTGGTTTCTGTCTCTCCCCCCCCCCAAAAAAAAAAAAAAAAGAATCTGAGGGTGGTTTTTGTTGTTGTTTTGCACTCGTGAGTCACTTCCAGAGGGGAGTGGGAGCTGACGTGTTTTTTTTTTAAAAGGCCTTGAACGTCTGAGCACGGCTCCTCGCACCGCACGTCTCGCCTGCACCTGCTTCAGCCACCCCATGGAGGCTCAGCATCCTTGGGGGGCTCAGCACCCTGGCTCCCCCCACAACCCCGCTCTCCCTGGTAGCTAGTGCTGTCCCGGCTGCTCTAACACCATCCAAATTGAAAACAGTTGCTCAAAATCAAACATTATGAACCCCGCAGGGAGGGTGCCTCCGTCTTTGCGCACAGACTGGGCACACAGCCTGCAGGAGAAGCTGGGCTGGGGGGCTGCTGTGCTCAGGGGACATGGGTCAGAGCCAGGGCAGGGGTGCAGGGACGGTCCCCGGAGCAGGAGGTGGGTTGCACCATCCATCCCAGAGCAACGCTGTGATTTTCTAGCCAAGTGTCCCAGGCAGCAAGACCGGGACGCTGCTCTCGCAGCCCTGTTTCTGCAGGGAAATGTCACATCGCTCCGAGCAGGTGCCCTCCCTCTGCACGGCCACGGTCACCCCACCAAGGAGCAGAGCAGGTACCCCATGCCTGGGGTCATCCGTAAGCACCGGGGCTGTGGTACAATCTTGCTCTCTTCCCTGGGGTCACCGGTAAGCACTGGGGCTGTGGTAGCAATCCTGCTCCCTTCCAGCCTGGAGCCCATCCTCCTGGCTCCTGGGCTGGGAGCTGGGTGTGGAACTGGCCCCACAGCTCTGGAAAAGCAGGTTTTCCCTACCCCCCCCGGGGAAGCGTGGAGGTAGAAAGGGGACGTGGAGCCTTTTGCTCTGTGGGTTTTCCCCACGAGCAAGGAAACCCATCCAGCCCTTTGGGACATGCACAGGGGAGGGGACAATGCAGGGTCCCTAGGACAAGTGCCAGGCGGTGCCTGTCCCTAAACCCAGCCGGGGTGGCAGGAGCAGGGTGCAGGGGTGCAGCATCCCACCCTGGGTGCGGGGGGTCAAGCAGGGCTGTGGGAGCCTGCACCACCCTTCCAGGGCCTGGGACCCCCACGGGGATGCCCAGAGGCCCCGGTGCCGTGCCACCGCTCGTCCTGTTCCAACTTGTTGGTACCAGCAGCGTGTCTGGGCTTTCAAGGACTCCAGATAAAATCTGGAGCCACTCTCCTCCTTTTGGGGCAAGGGAACAGGCTCTGCAGGAAGGGCTGGCCAAGCTGCTGCTCCCCAAATTCCTGCTGGGGACTGCGGGAGCTGCCTTGGCACCGGGGCGCTGGCTGATCGAGCGGGGTGTCCGTGCCACAGGTTTCAGTCAGGACTCCTGCCCTGCAGCCGGCTCGTTTTGCTCCCCAGTTGGTGCTGGGAGGATGCAGGTTGTATCCCCAGAAGGGATGCAGCTGCAGCCCCCCCCCCGCGAGAAGGTAGGGAGCAGGGATGGGTGAGCCGGGGAGGTCTGAGCACCCAGAGCCTCTTCCAGCCATGGGAGAGCACCAGCCGCCACGTGTGGCTGGTCATTAGGGCCATGAGACTGGGGAGCAGCGAGGGGGTCCCGCTGCTGGGGTCCAGCCCGGCAGCCTCAGGCACGTGCTCCATCCCCGCGCCTTGGCCTGGGCTGGTTGCACCGGGGCATTGCCACAGGGCACCGGTGGGGAGCGGCTGTGCCAGGGACGGCACAGCGGGGACCGGCACGGGCCAAAGGTCTGTTTGCAGGAGGGACACGGGTGCAGCAGCGACGGTTTTGCAGATACTGGTTTTGCAGCAGCGGGAGGAAGGGTCGTGCCTGCCCAAGGTGCTCTGCATTTCTGGGGCAGAAAAGCCCCGCAGCCCACGGCGTGGTGCTGCTGAATGGGCTTGGGGGGGTTCAAAAATACAGGTGGGGGTCTCTTCCAGGCATAGCTCTTAGTGATGCTTTTGGTTTCTCCACCACGGGCCCTGCTAGCCCTGGCAGTGCCCTGGGCACGGGCTGGTCCCCGCTCCATGCTGGGAGAGGGGCAGGATGCAGCTGAGCCTCCGGGAAGGGCTGAAGCAGGGCAGAAGCTGCTCATTTCAGCTGAATTTTAATTTTAAGACGCATTCTTGGAGGGGGGACCCTGCTCCTTGTCACCTCCTGTCCATGCTGATACCCCACCAGCTGCCCCCATCCCCACAGAGGTACCAGGTGGCAGCTGAGGGCGCCAAGCATCCTTACCTGGGGGCAGCAGGTGGCAGAGGTATGGCCAGGCTGAGTCCATGGGAAGCTCCGGTGGCTCAGCTCATCCCTTGTGGCCCAGTGAGTCACTTCCGTGGCCTCCTGCCCTGGGGAGAGGGCTGGGGGGAGCAGTGCCAGCCAGCATGGCAAGCCATCACTGACTGACCTTCCTCCTGTTCCCACTCCACCGCTGCTGGAAGGACGATGAGCGAATCCAGCGCCAAATCCAGCCAGCCCCTGGCCTCCAAGGGGGAGAAGGACGTGTCGGAGAAGAGGGGCCGGGGCCGGCCCAGGAAGAAGCCACAGGTACGTGGGGTCCCCTGGGAGAAAGGAGGGGGGGGGCCACCCCACTGGGGAGCGATGCCATCATACGGGACAGCAAGAAACCCCCCTACTTGCACCCTGGCAGCATCCCCCAGGCAGGGAGGGGGCCGCCCATGGCGCGTTCCCCCTACCTCCCTTTGAGCAGCACCTCCTGGGTGCTCACCCTCAGCAAAACCCTCCTGGGGGCTTCACAGCCCACCCCCCCGCCTCAGAGCTGCTCCTCACCCAGGGAAGGGCTGGAGCCTTCCCCTTGCTCCTCCCCAGGCTGCAGCTGAACCTGCCTTTGCAGATGGGCTAATTAAAGCCCCATTAGCAAAAGCTGCTCAGAAGGATAAGATGCTGCTGGAACCTTTATAGTGCCAACCCGCCCCTAGCCCCCCCCCCCCCCCAAGGGCAGGTGGGGTTTGTGCGCATCATTTTCCCACAGAAAAGGCAATTTGCGGGTTGCCCAACGCTTTGCAGGGCAGCAGCACCAGCAGCAAGCCGGGGTCTGGTGCTGAGAAACCTGTGGGGACCGTCTGGCTAAGCCAAGCGATTAATGCCAGGGTGGGATGGGTGACGTACATGCCCAGCTGAAGGACGCGCAGGGGCCTGTGCCTGGCCGCCAATCCCAGTGGAACCAGTGCTCCCAGTGCCACGTGCAAGAGAGCATCTCTGCCCTGCCTGGGTCTGCTGGGGAGAATGGGACTCCCAGCCTGGAGCATCTCGGGGTGCGCTGCTGCACTGGGAGCCCCCCTGGGCATGGCTCCCTCCCTGGGGACCCTCATCCACAATGATCCCCCTCCACTCTCCCTCCAGCAGGAGCCCAGCGAGGCCCCGATCCCCAAGAGACCCCGTGGACGGCCGAAGGGCAGTAAAAACAAGGCCACCCCGAAAGGCAGGGTAGGTGGCTGGGGACAGGGACGACAAATCCATTTGGAGCTCAATTACAGCCAGTTCAGGGCAGATCCAGCCCTGGGGGGTGTGGGGTGGGGGCGTCTCGGCACTGGCCCCCAGGGAAGGTGGGGGGGAGCCGCGGACCGCGTGTCAGCATGTGGATACCCGCGATAAACGTGTTTGCAAAACATGCGAGTCACATCCTGCGCCCGCCTCATGAGTCACAGGGCCGGGGCCATCCCGGTGCTGGAAGCCGGCTGCAGGGGGGGGCGGGGGGGCCTGGCTGTGGCCCCGGGGCCACCTGGGTGCAGCAATCCGGGAGATGCCATTGGGGTGATGAATTTGGCAAGTCACGGGTGGGAGGAAGGGGAATACCACCCCCTGCCCCCCCCCAACAGCATCCTGGGGACGAGGGGACGGCCCCCGCCTGACCAAAACATCTTGGTTTTTATTTTGGCTCAGAAAGCTGCAGTCACACCAGGGAGAAAACCTCGAGGCCGACCCAAAAAATCGGTGAGTGGGCTTTTCCCTGCCTCCTCCACCCTGGCAGGGTGCTGGGCACTGTGGGGACACAGCAGCCCTCCGGCTGCCCCCACACGTGTGGGGTAAATGCTGCCAGGCTGCAGGACAGCAGAGCAGTGAGCAAAAAGGGGACACAGTGTGGCACAGGATGGGCTCCGTGCCATGCCCTGCCCCAGTGCTGGGGGCTGTGAGCCATCCCTGCTCCCCCACCTCTCCGTGGGGGTCATGCGCAGGTCCCTGCCGCGGTGGCACGCTGGCACGCACTTGCCTGGCACCCATTGTCACCCAGTGTCACCAGCACGCCATTCCTGCAGCCTGTGTGTGCAGCATCCCCCCAGCGCTGCAGCCACCCTCTCACCTTGTGCTTTCCCCCTCCGTTTCATTTTCCGCCCCCTTTCCCCTTCCCCCCCACCCCCCAGTTTGCAGCCCCATGGGAGCTCAGGCGGCTGCTGGGCACCCATGAGCATCCCCCGGATGGCTGGGATTTCCATTCCCAGCAACCACATCCCACTGTCCCCAGCCCCAGGCCACCCCATGCATGGGCATGTCCCCATGCCCAGGAGCTGTTGCCACACGCTGGGATGCAGGAGCCACCCCAGAGCATCCTCCAGGTGCGACTGCTCTGCCCCATGCAGGGTTTGGCCCCTTTTCCCACTTAAATTCCTTCCAGAGGGCGAAGGGCTGGGACCAGCAAACGAGGGGGGCACATCCTGGGTGTCCTGCACCAGTGTCACAGCACCAGTGGCTGTTTCAGGGACCCCAGGGTGGGCAGCCAGTTGGGTGGGGTGGGAACGAGCCTGTCCCGTGCCAGCAGGGCCATGCTGGGGACACTCTGTCCCGCTCTGGCAGCCACTGGCTGCGGTGGGTTTTTTATGAATGGAGCGGGAGGAAGCGGGGGCCGGCGCTGACTCACACTCACACTCAGCCCTGACTCACCGCCGCGTGCGGGGCCGTGATGCTCACGGCCGCCTGGCCACAGCCAGCCAGTCCTGCCGCCACCGGCATTCCCACTGCCAACTGGAGCCATGGCAGTGGCACTGGGGACCACAGTGTCAGGCTTGCAGGGGGGGTGTGCACCCAGGGCATGTGGCTCCCCCCCACTTCCTCGCTGCAAGCCCACCCGGGGGGGTCTTACCTGGGATTTAACCTGTAATGGTTAAACCTGGAGCAAGGACCAGTCCCAAACTCAGGAGGATGCTGGTGCCTCAGTTTCCCTCTTTGCATAAGGGGTGTGATGTGTCTGGCCACCCTCCAGGGGTGATGGAGGGGGGGGGCGGGGCACAGCCCCTGGCACCCCCTGACTGCACTCCCTCGGCTTGCAGCAGCAGGACGAGGAGGAGGTGAACATTTCCCAGGAATCATCCGAGGACGAGCAGTGAAACCTCCCAAACCGGCGCTACCTCATCGCCTGGCGGTCCCGCGTCCTCGGCGGCCGGGGGAGAGGGACGGGGAGAAACCCACCGTGCCGCCCTGGCTTTTTCCTCCTCCCTCCTCCGCTCCTTCCTCACCCTCAGACAACGGCAGCACTGGAAAACGGCCCAGCCTGGGCAGCCCCCGCAGCCCCCCGGCCCAGAGGGGGGGGCACTCGCCCCGGCTCCCCCCTCTCCCCAGCGCTGGGTTTTGTGGAGCAGCCCCACTGGCACAGGGGGTGCCTGGCAGAGAGCTGGGGCTGGGACCCCCCCCACCTTTGCTGCCCCTCCCCCATGATCTCACCCATCCAAAGCGGGTGCTGGTTGCCCCCTGAGCACCGGGCTTTGCCCCGGGATTTCTGCAGGGAAGAGACAGGGGGGTCAGCAAAGGCGGGACCCCCACATGCATTAGACCTTCGCTCTGGCCTGCTGCTACCCTGGGCAAAAACCCCCTTGTGTGTTGTTCCCCACCCCCACCCCACCCCCCAGTCCCGGGTGACTGCACTGTGTGTGGGAGAGCAGCTCCCGCCATGACGCCGGGGCTCAGCACCCATCCCTGGGGGTGCCCAAGTGGGGCTGGCTCGGGGCAGCCCCTTCCTCATAGGTTCTGGTATATATATATTTTTTTTTTTTAGAAAAAATACTTTTTTTTTTTTCCTTTCATTCACAACTACCTCTGGATATTTAAGTTCCACTCTCTGAACTCACAGACATGCTGCTGCTGTGCCAGCTGCCGGGGCATCGTTGGCTCCGTGTTTCCTTTTTCGGGGTGTTGCTGGGGGCCCTGGGGTATTTTTTTCCTTCCCCTTTTTTTGGGCTTTTTTTTTTTAAAAAAATTGTTATTTTGAGGTCTAGGTTGCTCTGCTGCTTCAAGGGATAGAGGCTGGCAGGGCAGTGGGGTGGGGGGAATGCGGGATGCTCCCCCACCACACTGCCCTTGCACAACTGCTGCAGCGGGACCGGAGGTCGGTGCCGGGCGGCCCCGGTGGGAGAAAATTGGGATTTGGGTTTTTTTTGTTTTTTTTTTTTCTTTTTTTTTTTTGGTCTGCTGTTAATGACCTTTTGGTTTCCTATTTGCAGTTACTTGAATAAAACATTTTATGGATGTTTGATGCCTCCGCCCTGGACTCTGGCTGGGGTCCGGCCCCGGCAGCAGGGTGGGAGCAGGTTTTCTCCATGCAGGGAGAGCTGACGGGCATGGAGCGGCCACCTTCTCCACAGGGATATCCGTGACGGTGCCAGCCATCCTCCGCCGGGACGGACAGGAGCTGCCGATGGAAACAGAAACAGGCAAAACCCTGCCACCCCCCGCCAAACTCCTGTCCTCGACGCCTTTTTATCAGCAAACCGAGCCGTGCTGCTGGCGAGGGAGGGATGCAGGATGCTGAGCACCTCGGCGTCGGGCTGGCCCGTGGTCCAGCAGTGCCCGTGCTGCTGAACCCCCCCTGCCCGATGTGGGAGGCTCCAGGCTGAATGCAGAGAAACCCCCCAAAAAATAATATTTATTTGCTCTAGCACACACCACGCTGCTCCCCGGCCGCCATCCTGCCCTCTGTACCTGGGGGCACAGCCCTTGTACCCGGCCGCTTGCCTGCCCCGGTGCCAGTCCTGCCCGTCCTGCCTGCTGTGTTTTAAGGGCTTGGCGGGGTGATTCAAGCAAAAAAAATGGCAAAAATAGGTGCTAAGGTGGGAGAGAACCCGTTATCGTCAGTGCTCACGGGGTGGGATTGCTCCCAGGCTGCAGCCGCTGGCATCGCCATGGTACCATGGGCGCATCCTGCCCTTCCCGGCGGATGGCGAAGGTGGCAGCGCCGGTGCCGATACCGTCCTCCCTTGCCTCCTGCGGGCAGGATTCGGTCCCAGCTCTCCGGGCAGCATCAGGCCTTCCAGTCCCCGCGGGGGGGGCTGACGGGACGAGGAACCCCCCCAGCCGGGCGCCGCCTGCGATGGAGAGCGTGCCCTCAGCACCCTTGGGAGGGCACGGTGGGTGGCCCCAGCCTGGACCCCCCCCCCCTGCCCCGGTGCCAGGCATCCCTGAACGGCGTCGGGGCAAGCGGAAAAGCACCAGCACCGGCTGCGCAGCCCAACCCTCCCCAAACCTCTGGATTCCCCCCAAACTCTCGGGGGGCTCCCGGAACCCGGGGGGCTTCCACCCCTGCTCAGCCATCCCCACGCATTCCTGAACTGGCTGTTGCTTAATGCTGATTTTTCATGCAAAAAATGACATAAATAGCAAATCCCACAGCACCGCGCACAGCTAGCCAGCGCCCCACACAGCCCCCCACGCACCCCCGTGGGCTGACCCACCCAGGTGTCCTCCGCCTCCACCAGCAGCTCCTGCTCCGACTCCTGCAGCTCCTCGGCCGGGTCGTAGCTGTACATGGGCAGCAGCCGGTGGCGCAGCCGGTCAAACCTGGCAGGGGAACGTTGGCTGAGCGGTGACCGGTGCGTGTCCCCCTGACCCCCCCAGCCCCACACCCCCACGCTCACCTCCGCTTCTTCTGGACGTACATCACCTGCAGGGAAAGGTGTAAGCAGGTACAGGGCTCGGGGCGATGCTTCGGTGCCCCCCCCCCCCAGCCCTCCCCAGCCCCCACTCACCATGGCCAGGAGGGCACCGAGGAGGGTGACGAGGAGGAAGGGTCCCAGGACGTAGCCCACCAGTGAGTCGCCTGCTGCGCCCGGGGCTGTGGGGGCTGTGGGGGCCGTGGGGGCCGTGGTGTTGCTCATGGCCCAGAGCCGGCTCCTGCCTGCATGGGGACGCGGGTGGCCACCCCCACCGGGTGGGATGTCTGCGAACCCACAACCGCCCTGGTAATAACCCATTGCTCCGGTAATAACCAACTACCCCGGTAATAACTCACTGCCCCGGTAATAACCCACTGCCCCGGTAATAACCAACTATCCCGGTACTAACCTGCTGCCCCAGTAATAACCAATTATCCCGGTAATAACCCACCGCCCCGGCAATAACCCCCCAGTAACAGCCCCCAGGGCCAGGCAGTGACCATGACCATGACCGTGACCGTGGCCGTGACCGTGGCCGTGGGGGGCCGGTACCCACAGCCCAGCCAGGACACTGCTCCCCAGGACACGGGCGCCCCCAGGATGCGGCTGAGGGGTGCCCAGCGCCCCCACAGCCCCACGTGGGGGCGGTCACCCCACAGCCCCCTGCAGAGCTGGGCTCAGGGGGGCTCGGCCTCCAAAGCAGGAGGAATGGGGGGGGGGACGGGGGGGGGGGAAGGGGGGGGGACGGGACAGGGGCCAAGTAGGGCGGGTGCTGGCAGCACCCTCAGCCCAGGCTCTGCCCCCACCCGACCCCCACGCAAGACACGTCCCACGCCACCGCCCCCCCCCCCCCCGCGCCTAATTTCGGCCATGCACTGGGTGCCCCTCTCCCCCCCCCCCCCCCGCAACCCCTGCACCCCCCCTGCACCCCATGCACACCTCCTGCGCACCCCCCCTACACCCCATCCCCATCGCACCCCCCCGCACCCCCCCCACTGCCCCTGCCCCCCCACCCCGCATCCCCCATTGCACCCCCGCCCACCCGCGCATCCTCGCGCACGGCCCCGCCCCGCCCCACCTGCGCGCGCCGCGCACCGCCCGCCCCCGGAACCCGCGCGGCGCGTGACGGGCGGGGCGGGGCTTCGGGCGGGCTTGGGGGCGGGTCGGTGGCAGTGCGGGGGCCGGCAGGGGGCAGCAGAGACCGGGCGGGGCGGGGGCGGGGGGGGGGAAGGGGAGAAAAGAAATGCGAAAGGGGAAAGAAAAAGGCAAAGAAAGCAAGGGAAAACCGGAAAAATTAAAAACAGGGGAAGGGAAGAAGGAGAAAAAGGGGAAAAAAAAGAGGGAAGGAAGGGACGGGGGGGCTCCGGGGGGGGGGAGGGCGAGCGGGTGGACAGCTGGCGGGTGGGGCAGGGGCACACAGCTGACGGGGTGGGGGTGGGGGCACATCTGGGGCGTGGAAGGGTGAAACGACAACCCGACGGGCGGATAGACGGCGGGGGGGGACAGCAGGGTGGGGAGGTGCATCCCTGCTCCGTTAGGGGAGCGGGGGACAGGGGACAGATGGATGGAGGGACAGAGGGATGGATGGAGGGATGGACCGAGGGACACAATGATGGAGGGATAGAAGGACAGAGGGAGGGATGGACAGAGGGAGGGATGGACGGACAGAAGGACAGATAATGGAGGGACGCAGGGACAGATGGATGGATGGACAGAGGGACAGATGAATAGATGGACGGAGGAACAGAGGGAGGGATGGACAGAAGGATGGACAGAGGAACAGAGGAAGGGACAGAGGGACAGACAGACAAATGGCCAGAAGATGGATGGACAAAGGGATGGACGGACAAGAGAGAGGGAGGGATGGACAGAGAGACAGAGGGAGGGATGGACGGAGGGAGGGATGGACGGACAGGTAATGGAGGGACAGAGGGACAGAGGGATGGATGGACAGAGGAACAGAGGGAGGGACGGAGGGACAGAGGGACAGAGACGTGCACAGGGTGAGCCCACAGACCGCGAGGGCCCGGGTCCCAGTGGGCGCAGGCACACAGGCTGGCAGGGCTGGGTCAGCCACAGCGGGGGCTGCCGGGGGTCCCCTCCCTGGCGGTGCCATCACGCTGCCGGTGTGGTCAGCCCCGGTGGGGCCCCGGGGTGATGGCAGTGGCCCAGCCCTGATCCCGGCGCAGGGTAATCCGCTTTGCCCACGCGGGGACCAGATGGCCCCGCTAAGTGGGTCAGATGGGAGCGGGGGACACCGGGGAGCAAGGAGCCCCATTTTGCTTCCCCATAGCTAAAATAAATAATAATAAAGTGAAATGAGGTGGAAGAGAGGAGCCTGGAAATGGTGGAGGTGGGGGGACACAGCCCCCCGTGCCTGGGCTGGTGGCAGGATGGGGCTGGGTGCCACCGCAAAGCACCAAGAGCATCCTGCACCAATGCAGCAGCGCGGGAAAGCAGCTCCCTGCTCTGCATCCCACGGGACGAACCTGCCCATGGCAAAAACCAGTGAGAGGCCAACCAGCTGCACAGCCAGAGTCCTCCTCCTCCTGCCTGCACCTCCTGCCTGCACCCCCTGCCAGGTTAATTTTGCCTCCCAGTCCCTGCACCAGTGCCGGGCCAGGGCTTGGGGACCTGCTGATAGGGATGCAGGAGTGGAGATACCCTTGGCCAGGCACCGTGTGGAGTGGGGGATGCCGGAGCCCCTCGCAGAGGGTGGGAAGGGGTCAGGGTGGCTCGTTCCCATATTGGGGGATCCCCCAGCCCCACAAAGGGCACCAGCTGTCCTGAGAGCACCTGATGCCTACTGTTCCCAGCATCTCATTGTCCCCACTGGCCCCATTGATACTCCCTGCCCCACACAGCCTTCCCAAACCAGCCCCAGCCCCCCGCCCCGTTCCCCTAACCCATCCTCATGCATCATCTCCATCCCAATGCCCATCTCACCATGGGAGCCAGGGCTTTGGTAGCACCAGGGGTGGCAGATCCTGGGGGTCAGCACCGATGAGATGGGTCTAGGGGGACCCCACACCCTGCACAGGACATCACCCCTGCGTGAGCAGCAGCAGCTCTCCTCGCAGCCCATCTTCATCCCCTCCTCCATGCCCAAAGGGGCCAGGAGCTGGGCAAAGGGGGGGAGCCCATCCACACCGCATGGATCCCCCCCTCTGCCGCTGCCCACCTCTTCCCAGCACGGTGCTGCTGTGCAGCAGCTGAAAATAAATCCAGGAATTTATCGGAAAGTCCCTTGGAGAGAGTGAGCAGGGGCCAGCAGGAGCGTGCAGCCAGCTCAGCCTGGCCAGGGGGCACGCGGGGTCCTGGGGGAAGCAGCATGACTGGGGGGTCACCAAGCCCCTCCGTGTGGCCAGAGACAGCCCTGGACCCTTGCAGTATCCCCAAATCCCAGGGGACTATCTCTTCCCCATCCACTGCTACCCACCTGGATGGGGAAAGAGGAAGGTGAGGCTGGGGCAGCACAGGGGCTGCACATCCCTGCGGAAACCTCTGTGACCTACCCCCAGGGTGGGGGAAGGATGCTGGGGGGGCTGAGAGCAGCATCGCAGCTCATCCTGGCACCTTCATGACCGAGCTGGGAGGGGGTCAGCTAGGGGGGCAAATTTTAAGTAGGTGCTGAGAGCTAGAATAGTTACACGGGGTATTTCTGCTCCAAAACCTGCCGTGAGGAGACATCAGCCCCCTCTTCCCTACTGCTCGGCCCCCAGCAGATAATTGGGGACAGCTTTGCTGAGCCGCTAAGCTCCCGTTTAAGCAGCTAAACACAAGTGGCCGGATTTCCAGCCACTGCATCCCTCCGGCTGCTCACCCGGCCAGAAACACCAGGGTGGGGGGAAGCACCGTCACCCATCCACGGGGGCACAGCCCGCTCCCGGCTCTGCCTTACCGCTCACCGGCCAAGGTGTTAACTCCACCGTCAGCAAAGATTAACTTCGTCCTTGGCTCTGCGCCGCGGCTGCGAGCACGAGGGCGTCGGGCACAAGCCGGTGTGTTTTCCCCCGCTGCATTCAGATCCCAACGGGAATTTCCAGAGGGTGGTGGCACGGGATGGGATCTCCAAACCAGGGCGCATTCCACGTCGCAGATAAAACACGAGAGCTTCCGTGGCCGGATTTACAGCCTCGCTGCTGTGATCGGGTGCGCAGTACTGGATCCTGCCCGGCATCTTGTTTCGCATCCCAAAAGGGGGAGAAACCCCCACCCCGGCTGAGCGAGGTGGGGCCACAGCCCCGGGAGCTGGTTCACTCTCCCCCAGACTCAAGGCAAATCTGCTGCCCTGGGGCATCAGCAGAGCCTGGCCCCCCAAGCTGGAGAGGAATGGGGGGGCGTCTGGGGGAAGGGACAGCTCTGGGGGCCACGCAAGGCACCCATGGGACGGGTGCTGCCCCCAGCACACCCAGCTCTCCCTCACCAGGCATGGCATGGGGCAGAGGGACCCGGCAGCTCTTACCGGAGCACGCGGAGGCCAAGGAAGGTGCTGAGCAGCCCCATCCCACCGGTGGTGAGGACAGGGGGACCCACTGAAGGCAGCCTGCGGCGGTGCAGAGCACCCTGTGCGCTCCCCCAGCACACCCTGGCACCGATCCTGCATCCCCTGCGATGGGCTCTGAGCACCCCCCAGTGCTCACCCTTCCCAGGCAGGCAGGGGGGACACCAAACCTCCAAAGGGCTTGGGACACCCCCAGCCTGACCACGGGTCTGGGGGCAGCGGTCAGACTTGGGCAGAGCATTTGTGCGCGCACACGTGGAGCACAGACGCAGCCGGCATTTGTGCAAACGCGCTCCCAAGGAGCTCACGGCGTTTTTCCTCGACCTGCGCTGGCATCTCTGCCCACGTTTCTCACCACCTCCAGCCCTCGCCGACCCCCTCGCCGGAGCGGCGACCCCACACCATGCTCTGCCGAAGGCTGTCGGTGCTCTGGGTGCTGGTGGCACCCAGCCCCTCCCCCAGCAAGTGGCTATTTCCACGTGAAGGGCTCTCCGAGTCAGGACCACTTCTGCTCCATGAGGCTCTCAGGACCAGAAACATCTGATGATACTACGCCGTGCCTCAACATTCACCCTGGTTTTATGGCAGGATGCTCTCCCCACTCAGACCAGCCCATCTCAGCATCAGGCTGTGGGTGACATCCCTCCAAATTTTCTTTTCCAGACTGTGAATATCCCGAGACACTTCAGGAAGGGCTTTCTCCTCTGGTGACACTATTGCCCAGTCTCCAAGATCACGTACATGGTAACAAGTGCCGGGAAGAAGAGAGACCACGCAGCAAGCAGAGCCATGTGTGAAATACTGGCGTGTTTATTGGTTGGCACTAGATTACAGCCTACACTCTTGTCAAACTTGCATCCACGATTTTTTTTTTTTTTTTTTTAATCTTTAAAGACAGTGATGACCTCCCCCTCCCACACAACTCCAACAGAGGAAACACCTTGAGAAAGGAACCAGACCGCCAGCTGCTGTACATCAGCGCAGCTTCATACCGTCTCAACATCTGGCTCAAAACACACCGAGACTCATGGCAGAAGAGGGACAGGGGGGTTGTGATGATACCAGAGCTGAGCGAGGAGTGGATAGTGAGCCCTCCGTTTTTTCTGGAAACACTATGGATGAGAATGTCAAAATTATGTAGGTATACGCTATACCTGCCAGCCAAGACTAAGCAGGAGCAAGAGAGCACCTGCATTATTCACAGGCTCGAACTAAGATCTGAGCCTCAAAGAAAACAAAACGTGTTTTCTACTGAACGCATTTGACTTTGAACAAATGTGTCGTAAGTAAGAACAAGTCCCAGTCAGTAAGAAAAAGCATCAGCTGAAATGCTAGATTTCCAAAGTGCCCTTGCAGTTGTAAAGTGTTTTTGCAAACCATTTTAACTTAATATATCATAAAAAACCCCACATGTTAAATTTACCAGAAGATTAGAAACACAAAGCACTGGAGCGAGGAACAGAAGTCCGCAGCCAGAAAAATAAACCAAACCAGACTACGGGAACTGCAAGTCCAAAACCACCTAGAACTCACAGGGAACCGACTATTATATTACTTCTGATTCACTGAAAATCACTGAAAACCTCAGGCTTCTTTTAATTCTAATAAATTAGCAAGTTTGTTCTCTACACCAGTTTTCCCCCTCCAAACTCACTGACGTTTCCGTGGGAAAGCCGGGCAGCAGCAGGAGACATCCCAACCAACACCACAGGTCACACGGGAGCAGGAACCCCGGGGAAATCACTCGCCACGCTCTGCTGCTGCCATTGTGCCCCCCCCCCCCCCAGGCCTGCACGCTTCAAGGACTCGGAAATCTGCAAGGATTAAAAAACCCCAAACGTTTTCCATAGGGATCGCCCACACTGGTGGTATCGAAGTCTTACCCTTGGTCGCGAAGGAGATTCGAATGCACCAGCTCAGAGGCGAAGAGAAGAGACGGTCAAAGCCCCACAGCTTTGATCTCGGAGGTATCTCGGTTTGGTAAGGAATGGAGCAGCCTAAGGCAGATACGCTCATACCCACGGGCATCCAGCTCGGGCCCTTGGCGGGGTGACGTACCCTGGGCAACAGGCTCCGATGGGGGCTGGGATCCTGCTCTCCCAGCTCAGGGGTGCTGCCAGGGGGTCTCAGGTACAGAGAGTTCAGGAAAAGACTGAGCAGAAAATGCAGAGCAATCGTTCCAGATCTTCTGATTTAATAAATATAAAATAGGACATACAGGAAGTTCAGCAAACACTCTTGGACCTCCCAAGGTTGATTTCTGAGGCAATTCTAGAGCCAATTTCTCAAGTATAACTTCAAAATTCTCACTTTCCCACCAAAAAAAAAAAAAAAAAAAAAAAAAAAAGAGGAAAAAACCCCAAAAAACACAACCCTATCGACTAGCACCAAAAAAGAGATTTTATAAATCTCCTAAATACATCTTCAATCCAGTTAAGTGTTCTTCTTCATCCATCTACACCTCTCTCAATTATGTACAGACCTCATGACACTACACCCAGTAAAACACTGCACGTATCTACACACCACCTTCCACCACTGAAGCCGAGAGTCCTCTCTAACTGTATTAAATTTATTCTAACACTGAGAAAAGCGAGGATCATAGATATAGATAGATAGATATATGTATGTTATAGTCTCTAACACGGAGACAAGACGAGAGAGCACACCAGAAGCAAGGTCACCTGCATCCCCAGGCTGATGCAGCCACTAGATGATGCTATCTTATTAAACAGGAGGAACAGAACCAGGAGGGGAAACAGAGTCATTTAAAAGCAGGACCAGAGCAGTCGGTGAGTTATACAAAGCTGCTGATTATCTTTATAAGATAAAAGATCTTCACACCAACAAGCGTCTGCAACAACTTCATTTCTTGGTGCAAGTTTGGCTAAAAGAGATCGACGGATTTTCACCTTTTCCCGAGAACCAGCCACAGCTTCCACTCCGCAAAAGCTGAATATTCAAACCTTTCACAAACTCCCAGATCACCCATTTCACTGGATGCTCTGCACAGCTACGAACATTGTATCTGGCTGTCTGAAAAGCACAAAGCACATCAATTTGGGATAAAACTGCGTTTCTGAGCACGAGCAAGAAAAGCTGAAGTTGTTATAATTGGGAGGGGCAAACATTTGATCTGTGCAGCTTCAAATATTTGGTGGTGAACGCGTTTTCTGCATGGAAATGCTGAGGCAGAGGCCCAAAGTCCGTTGCTAGATCTGGGAAGGGAACTGAGGATTCCTGACATTCCCTACCCACATTTTTAGCCACTGAATACTTTGTGTCTGCACTAGGGAAAAAAGCCAACACTAGCAGATTCCGATGATCCCTTTCAATTTTTCAGTTTATAGAGTTTGCTTTAAGGCACGTTCAAGATCACGCTGAATTAAAACTGCCTTCTCGTTGCTCAACAGAAATCGGGGAAGCACACACAATGCCCAGCTACTGAGGAAAAAAAGCTGATGCGAATGTTTAAATTGCAGTTCCTTTCCAGCCCCCAAACCAGAGCTCTTACCTTCCTCCACAGCAGCAAGACTGAAGGCCATCATCAGAGGAAATACAGCAGTTTTTTGGGGTGGAGGAGCTCTGAAGTACACCCCAGGTAAGGCTCTGCTCCCTCCCACTGGCACCGCTCAGCACAGCTGTCACAGAACACACTTGCCTTGCTAAGCTGGGACCAAACTGATAGGAAGGAACCACCTCCCCAGGATGGATGAAAAAGGAAACAAATCCCAAAGGATGTATTTTAAAAAGATGCAGAGACAGCGCATGCATTCACCTGCCCGTGCCACCTTCCTATGGCAAAGCGAGGCAGGAGACGTGATCCGAGGAGAGCCCTGGCTGGGCTCCCTTTACCTGTTCATCCCATAATTCCTTAAAGCGTAACGTGCACAGAACTCAGTTAAATCACAGCAGGTTTACCATCAACAACCAACGGCCACTCCCAAATGTTGCCTGAACCCTTCTGTACCGAACATGAGCAAGGGAAGGGGGGAAGAAGTAGCAAGACTCCAAGAAGCCAGATAGACCCTCCCCATCGGATCCACGCAGCAGCATGAACCAACTCGTTAGGAAGCGCCCCTGCGTTAAAGCCTGTATTTTTAGCTTCTTTATTCGGTTTTAATTACAGTTACTGGCTAATGGAGTTTATCAGTAATACCAGCCTACGAGTTCAGCTCTGTTTAACAGCATTAAACACACACAAGTGAGCCGAGCATCAGCAACTTCTGAGTTCTCTTTTTGCTACAGGTGATGCAACTGCCCTACACTCACTGAACCGCCCCATCCCGGCACCCTCTCTTTGACAGACTCATCTCAAGAAATTTCAGCTGTAAAACCACACAGGGGCTACACGTCTTGTTCTGAGAGTTCAAAATCAGGAGCAAGCAGTAGCTACCCTATCTCGTCCTCACAGCACAGCAGCCGGTGAGAAAGCCTGTTGTCACATCCTGCACCCTCTCAGCTGTCACTGCCCCAGTCCTGACGAGTTTTTTGCAGTTCAAAGGCTAACACACTTTCCATTTGAAAAAAAAACATCTCATTCTCAGTTTGCAAAGTAGCCATTAACTCAAAGGAACGTTTTGCCAAATGATATACTTGGAGAGGCAGTTGCCTTGTCAAACCTAGAGAGGCTAACGCCAACCACTCACACTTGTAAGGAGTCACTGCGGTTCTGAGCAAGGGTGCTGAGCAGCTCCGACGAACCCTAAGAGAGCACAACACAGCAAGCAGAAACACTGGGCAAAGATAAAGGATGTACAAGCCTCCCCTGGCTTTGCAACAATACCGAGCTTCTCTATCGCCAATCAACTACTGTCTAGAATTAAACAACCCATCTTTGTGAAGAAATCAAAAGACATCTTTGTGAAGCGACCAAAAGTACTTTAACAGCACTGAATGGCAAATTTCAGGAAGAATGGGGAAAATAAAAGAACACGCAACCTTTCACTCTTCTCTAAGCATCTCCCAGGAAAAGGTGTCCCCTCCCCGGCAGCGTCACACCACAGCTCTCATAGCCAGGCACCCACCAGCATGCACAGCCGTTAAATACTGGGGGAAACCCTCACCAAACAGAAAACACTAATTTTAACCCCAAAAAAGGCCCTGCCTTTTGAAACGCGTCCTTGGAAAGCCTCAGCACAAGCACGAGTCAAATTTGAAACCCCCAAACCATCTTAACAGTAACCACTTCAAGACAAAGGCGCTGTACGTTTTCCGCCACGCACGATTTGCAAGCTGACGTGAACCACCGCATCCAAACCCCTGCTCCACCATACCAAAACCTTATTTGAGAGAGACCTCCTCCAGCACAACGCGTCTGATTTCAGCTGCGCTAAATTTAATTACACTTGGCACTCTTCTGCAGAGGGACGTCCACCTGCCTCTTGAGCTTTACGCATCGTTTAAGACCATCAGAAAGGTAGGGGATCTGACAAATCCTGCTGGAAGGATCAAGAAGCAGTTGCTGGAGACAGTGGTACCCCGAGGGCATCTTTTTTTTTCCTGCTCCCATGCTGGTGTCAACAAATGCCAGTATACCCACCACCTAGCATCGGCTTAAACCACCAGCTAACATTCTCCTGCCGCAGCCAGTAATCCAAGCTGGTCTGTTAAACGCTTCCAGTGACACGAGATCCAGATTTTTCTAAGTATGTTGAGGTTTAAAAAATCATCACGCTAAGCGGCGTTGTCTAAGTGCTGAAAGCACTTCTCCCATTAAGGTCTCAACTACGTTTAAAAATCCAGATGGCCGGATGCAACTCCACGATACGAGGATTTCTAATTTTGACACCACCAGAGGAAGTGAATCAATGTTTAAGAGTGGGAACTGCTCAGAGAACCTCCCTGCGCCGAGCAGCAGGTCTCCCTCTTCCTCCATCACTCATCTCGCAACCCTGAGCCGACACTTAGGTGCAGAGAGAAATCTAGTAGGTGAGTGTTTCAAGGGCCAGGAATTTCCCCCTCCTCTTCCTCGCCGAAGGCAGGTTTGCTTCTTGTTGTAGCAAGAGTGAGGCGTCCTTACACCGGGAGTACACACATGAAAAGCAGCAAAGGAAAAAGTAATCTTATTAGCAAAATTACTCCACCCCTAAGAAGTGGCGGAGGACACTGGAAGCTTTTCACGAGACCCCAGAGTTCAGAGGTGTGCCAAAAGGTAATTTGTTAGCAGCAGCTCCTCTCGAGCAGCGCCAGAAGATAATTAACGTTAGCCCCTCGCGAGGTGTGCCAAAAGGTCGTTAATGGTAGCCCCTCAGACGGCGGCTGCGCATCATCCACACGCCATTTGGCATTCATCCCAAACCGGATTTCAGAGAACCGAAGACAAGCGTCTGAAACCTGCAACTTGATTGAGGGGGGTCTGGACAAATCCGCGGCGAACTCGCGGGCCGTCCCCACGGAGCGCTGGCCTTCCTCTCCTTTTGACCTACGCACACACCCGTGCCGAGCCAGACCAAAGCCACGCTGAAAGCCAAGCGAAGAACGTTATTCAACGGGAAGCCGAGACACACCGCAACGCTCGCGTTAAGGGGTCACGAGACACTACGTCAGCTGAGGTAAGAATCCCGCTCTCTCGATATAGCACCAGTTTTAGCAAACGCCGCGAGCCCGACTCTAATCCTACGGGATTTTTGAGCGGTTGGTCATGCCAGCAGCCCTAAGCCGTTTAATCAAGCAGGCACTCGGCTGTACAGCGAAACCCCCGTCCCCACAACTCTTCTTGTCGCTAATAAAGGTAGTTTGATTGTCGGTCCCAAACCAATTTAATATCATTTTGGATCAAATGGCTGAAACTGCTAGGGCATGCAGCTGTAACTAGAGAAGAACCTCAGATGCTGAGGAAGAGGGGAATTTGTGTGGTGCAGGGAGAGATTCAGGTAGCACAGGACTAAGACCTGTTTTAAAATCCACATCTGTCGAATAAAAGCTATTTCTACCCAGGAGCTATTTCCAGTTAAAAAAGGCATAATATCAGCCCCTCCCTGTTACTGTGTTAACAGCATCAATTCATGCCACATTAAAACACTTTCTTGGCACAATTTATTTTTCTGACCCAAACAAATAAGCCATTAGCAAGTCATTAACAATATTCTACCCTAAATCGTCAGTTTAACAGCCCTGTAAAAACAATTTTAGTTGAAAAACAGAAGTGTGCATGCTGTTGATATTAAAACTGCAGTTACTCTTTCAGGAGTACCAGCTGTTTTGTTGCAAAGCGTTTTCAACATCCTAATCTGTACAGTAAAGACAAAAAAAAAAAAATAATCTCAATTGAAGGCAGTAGATGGCTGTGTTAGGTGCCACTCACGGCTCGGTAACAGCAGGCTGTCTGAATTTCTTGTACACTTCCAGATACAATATTCAAGCCCTTTTTCAAGAGTTTGGTTCAGGCCGCTCAGCAAAGAGTAAGAAAGTATTGTACATTCGTCTCTAAGTTGAAGTGAACTGAACTGGTGTAATTTAGGCTTGATTCCAGCTGCTGGGTTTCAAGCTACTTCTTGAATAATGCCTCTCGGCTTTTTCTTATGCGTGGTTTTTCACGTTAGCGATCACTGGCACCGCTTTTGGCCTTGCTACTCCACACTGATGAAAGCAAGGAGAACAAGTAAAGGAACAGAATAGGATCTTAAAATGAACAGCTTCTTGCCAAACCAGCAAGGATACCATTCCCCCTTGTCCCAGGCTCCATGGATATTTCTATCAGATTTTTCATATTGTAAGTGCTTCTCGGGAAGAGAGAAAATTCTGGAACAGTGAGTATTTATTAGAATATTTTTTGTTAAATAAAGAGGGGGGAAAAATGGGAAAAAAAAAAGAAAAAAAAAAAGAAAAAAGAAAAAAAAAAGAAAAAAAAAAAAAAAGAGTACTGCAGATTTAATTTCACATCTTGGCTATGCTCTGACAACGGAGAAGTTACTGAATTCAGCGACTCCTTCTTGTCCCAAGCCAGGGATTAATTAATGCCCCTCCCAAAACTTGTACCTGTCCCAACCCACCCCCCAGCCCCGACCCTTCCCATTTTATTTCCCAACTAGACAACACTGTTGGCAAATCAAGACAGCATGAAACTTACATCAACAACAAAAGAAAAAGCAAAAAAAAAAAAAAAAAAAAAAAAAAAAAAAGGTGAAGCGTGCCAATGCATCAGGGGAACTATCCTATTAAAGGGTGTACTCCTCCAACTCGCAATTCTGCTGGGAGTCAGCTGTACCTTTCACAGAGGGAGAGTTTAAACATTTTGAGCATGCTCCATGGTGCAATTGTAAGTGCTGCAGAACCACAGGACCAGAGATTGAACACCCGAATTTCTCCCCCAGGACTTCTTTTCAGGGACACACATGGTTATCCAACCGAGGGTTCGTGCAGTAACACTCAGTAAGCACAATCCGATGCTTTAGCACAAATTACACGTATCCAGTTCAGCACGGTATAAGGCATGTGGACAAGAAGAGACATCAGCAGAACGCAGCAGGATCAGCAGAACAGCATTGGTGATCGACGCTCCACTTGGTCAGACTTTGACCCCACTTCAAATCCCTGATTCCTACCACAGACAATTAAATTCAGTTTCTAGCGTAGCGTTTCTGAGGCTATTTATTTTTGGCCAAGTGTTAAGAGACCAACTCCTTTTTGTTTCATTTTCATGTAAATGCAGAAACACTGGCGGAAGCTGTAGGAGAAGCAACGGAGC
The DNA here is from genome assembly GCF_017639655.2 of Falco naumanni. Lineage (NCBI taxonomy): Eukaryota > Metazoa > Chordata > Aves > Falconiformes > Falconidae > Falco > Falco naumanni. The sequence goes on from NC_054070.1 coordinate 4,152,298, forward strand.
AGCAGGGATGTCCGCAGGTGATCAAAACTCTGCCCTCATCTTCAAGTGTCACTGCACTAAATCGGGAGATATATAGGGAGTAAACTGGCCCAGCCACTTGCACTGTCACAGAACGTGTATTTTTTTTTAAAAAAAACAGAACAAAAGGCAAACAGATTAATTATGAACCCTTCTTTTCAGAAGCAGACCAGGATTAAAAAAAATTCCCGCAAAATTAAAATGTTAGATTCTCCATCTAAAAAAAGTTTATACATATGCGCTGAAAGTGACCACCACACAGGTCTGAACAGCACCTTACAGTACAGACTAAGACTTAAAGAGCTGATCTCACATTTGAAGTCTTTTAATTAAAAAAAAAAAAAAAAAAGTGGCTATGGCTGGGATGACACAAACGGGACACTTCAGAACACAAGGCAGAGGCGAAACGGGCAGCCTCGCTCGCCAGGCCATGGAAGCGGTGTAAAGGGAAAGGGGCACTTCATGCACAAAATGTATTTTACAAAATACATATCCAAAAAACCAAAAAAAAAAAAAGCCAACAAAAAAAAAAAAATCCCACCTTGCACTAAATTGCAGCACTCTTTAACACTTGCTCTGCCACAGGCTGCTGCCCATGCCTTGTTTGATAGAGGAGGCATGTGAAAAAGGGGAGGGGGGAGGGAAATCCACGTTTCAGTCTAGTTTTCAAAATTTCTCTCGTAGGGACGTCTTCAGTCATCTGATGTCAGACACGGAGCTCTCAGAGTACGTTGTGGTCATGACGGGAGTGCCGTTGTTTGCCAAACAACCTTGCCTCAAGGTTTCAAAATACGAGGCCTGCACTGGTTTATGATACTGCAGAACTTTTATGGCATCTTCTATCTTAAACCATTCCCTTTTCCTTCCTGTGGGTAAAGAGAAAAAACAGTAGACCCAGCAAAACGATGGCATCCTTTCTATGTGTAAACTTTACTGTTGATTAGCTCTCAAACATTATCACGTGCACAAACGCTGCAAGAATAATTTCACTGTGCAGAAAACATCAGTTCAGAAGACACCAGAAAATCTTCTCCCAGGATTTTCTGATCTCCAGGACTACCTAGTCCAAACACCGCACTAATGGCTCCTCTATCCCCATAACAGCTATTTGTTCAGGGCATTACATCCACTGTCCAAACAAACCAATCTTGCATTTCCTTATTTAAAAAAAAAAACAACCAAAGAATCAACACACAAACACATTTCTTTTGCTATTTCTGCAATTTCTATTCAAGTCAGATACCAACCACCACCCAATCCCTATCGATTTGCAAGTGAACCTTAATTTTTGGTGGACAGAACTAATTTCTTACTCTTTCCATAAAAATTATTCCATATGCAGCCTGACGAAAGCCAAGTTACAGGTGCTACGGCACTACTGACAAACGTCGCGTGGAACAATAGGTTCATTTTCATTTGGGAATCCGATTTAAATGCAAAGATTTCGAAAGATAGCGGCGAATGATTAATCCACATTGCCCTATCTTCTTGTCTTAGAAAGGACAGCTCTTCATGCTCTTTACTTAATAACTTAAAAGTGCAAGAATTAAATACAAAATTGCTGTGGAGGCAGCTGTACAGCTGAATTGACTTACCTTGGGCCACAGAGGTTACAAAAGCATCAGTTTAACCACAATTTTTTTCCCCAAGCACCCAAAGGACACACCACTGCAACTTTTCTGAACCGCTCTCACAAAGATTCTGGCTCCCAGAGGGATGCTCAGCTGACTTGTTTTTTCTGCATCCAACCAGTTCACGCTAGCAAACACAAAGAGCTTACCAATATTGACAGAGTCCTCCCAGTCTTCCAACACTTCTGTGACGATAAGTACGTAAACATATGTCCTGTGTTTCCTGTCCCGATTCTAGAAGGCAAAGGGAACAGAGTAAAAGCAAAGCTACCAAGGGAAAAACAAGGCAAGTGGGCACGTGGCGACTGCAAGCGGCAAGCTGCCTCACTACCATGCCACGGTACCTTACGTCTAGTTCCCCTCACGTTTAGTAAAAATTGTTGTGTTTTAAATGAGAGGTCTGAAAGTATTAGTAGGGACTGCAGCCAAAAAGTCTAGTGCCTAAACTGTAAGGCAGTATCTGGTGGACAGGTATGTGTATAAATCAGTTCCTCAGCTGGGGGGGGGGGGGAAAAACCCAAACAAACCAACCCAAACCAACCCCACCCCACAGGAAAGATCTGTATCTATTTCACACAATTCCGTGAAAAAACAACTGTTGAAAGAGCCGTGCCTGGCACCTGTGGCAAAGCATCTCCCCGGTACTCACCATGTGCTCCCACACTCCACATCGGAGCACACGGGCTCCACCACTTCACCAGTTTGGCAACGGGTGACGGCAGGTGCTAAAGAACAAAGGAGCCCCACTGCTCCCCAGCTGCTGGGTGCCCTTGTGTGGCAGCAAGAAAGGTACGAAGGCACCGAGAATATCCACCGTTACGCTGCCATAATTATCCCTCCTGTTGTTAACCGAACTGCAAATTGCAGATGAGTGGTATCACTGAAAATTGATCAGCTACGTTTCTATTTAACGGGGAGTCTTGAGTTTTCCTTCAAACAAGTTAGCGAGCTGACTTCGCAACAAACTAGGAAGTGATTTTTACTTCAAGACAATTTTTTTGCATCGAAATTCAACAATTTTTTTTAACAGTGTCTGAAACTTACCTCAAAAATTCCCACTAATCTTCCTAACGTCCCTTTCACTCCAGCCTATGAAAAGTTCAAAGAGAAAAAAACCATACTTTAACGACAGGTCAGTGCATATTTCTGTATTTGTTGTGCAGGAGCAGTTCCTTTAGAACGGGAAGCACATGCTGTAAAATTCTGTACACCTTAAAACATCACGGTCACAAGAAAAACGACAAAAATATATCACAAGTTCTAACCATGCATGCATTCCCAGTAGTTTTTTTCTTCTTTTTCTATATTCCATTTTTTAATTCAATCTGGAGGAAAAAACCAACTATTTGATGAGTTACTAATTGCATGCCAATATCCACCAAATGACCAGAATCTCCTCTAAAGGTTATTACAGCCTAAACATGGATAAAATTTGCTTTGGCGTTAGCAGTTTTACCCCTTTGAAGTTATAGTTTAAGAAAATAACTTCAAAGTATGTACAAGACATCCACTTACACCATCAAAGCAACATGACAGCTACCAGGTATTTCAGGGATGCCCTGCATACATTTGAAGCAAGCTAACACAAACATAAAATACTTTCAACATTGTAATGTGGCCTCTGCAACAGGAACAAGATTATTTTTTGATAGAAAATGAAAATACAGATGGGTATTGAGAGAAGCCTTTTGAATCAGGCATAGACACAAATCAAGAGGAGATCTAAGCAACAGTTTTGTCTTCTACTCGAATACTACTGAGGATCTACCCACTTTATCTGATTTGCTGTCACTTTTTAAACATCCACTCACCGCTGTGGCTCAGTCACTTTCTCAAACTGCTGTTTCTCGCCTCTGCTCTCCGGTGTCGCATCATGCATGCATGCAAAACGCCATCCCACTCCTCTCCCCCCAGACCTCTCCCTTCCCCTCCCCAATAATTTACATTAATTTTTCTCCCCCCCTTTTTACAACTATAGATGCCTGCAACTCAAGTGCTACAAACACGATGAGGTTTTGCTCCACGACTTAACTGGTTTGAAACACTACACAGAATCTGGCAAACCACCCAGCCACATTTGGAAGGTAAATTTGGCTGTCGCCTCTGGCAGCTGGAACACATCTGAAACAGTTCAGGAAAATCGTGCCTTTGCTCTTGCAGCCAAGATAGACAGATCTGATTATGTCAGGCTTTTTTTTTTTTTTCCCCTTATACAAACAAACAAACAAACAAGATGTTTGGGTGAGGGCAGCTAAATATTTAATAAGAAAAATCCTCTGTCCTGAGCAGCTGAGATAAGCCATTTCCCACTTGTTCAGCTACTAACCAGTTGCTGTACAGTCACATGCTTTTGGGAAGGAAGAACTTTTATTAATTAGAAGATTTTTCTGGTTAAGTGCCCAGCCTACTAAATGAACACACAGATACACCAAATTATACAGCCAGAGCACACCTCACTAGTGCTGCTAATGACAGCTGATGCTAGAACTGCCCCAAGAGAAAAGGATTTGTAGCTGCCCCTACTACAGGTGTTCATAGAAATCTGAAATTCTTTCTGTAACATGCTCCCTGACCTCTACTTCTAGGAAGGAGCTTTTCAACTGAACCTTTTCATGTTGTCTTTGGATGCAAAATTTATTGTCTTATCAGTATTTCTGACATTCTGCTCAGCCCACAGGTGGACCACTGACTATTAACCCCAAGGTTATTTCTGGAGTCAAACAGCAATTCCATGAAGGTCAATGTACGCGTGTATGCGCACACCAGCATGGCTGGGACAGATAACTGGGTCTGACCTTTGCGGATGAGCGATTTTACCTCATCTGCAAAACTGTTACTGCTAACCCTGGGCTAATCTCTCTCAGAAGTGAACTGGAAGGCAAATACTTCAAATGAATTTCATTCAAAGAAGACCTTCAGCAGCCTTGAACAGTGGGCTTTTTTTTTTTTTTTTTTTTTGCATAAGCAGCAATATCAATCAGCCAGCAATAACACAGGGAGGAACGCAAGGCTTCCACCGTCACAACATACATACACAACCAAATATTTCAGGTAAATAACTGTCTTAAGCCGATTTTCTTCACTGGTTCCTGGAGAAGGCTATCCAATTTCTTTTCTCCTTACCTGCAGAGGCACTGAATCAAAAGCCAGGGATGCTGTTGTGATGCTTAGTGAACTCTCAATCTGACTGGAAACAAATTTATCTCCAGGCAGCTAGCCAGCCTGGAAACCAAGCATGAATACAGCACGACCAGCCTCCCAAGCAGTTTATCCCCAGCTCTAAAACTGTGCTTGAAGTGATACAGGCAGGTGAGGAGCCCTTCCTTCTGTTCTGCTTAAACAGAGAGGCGACAGAAATAACACTCCGTCTGCAAACTAGGATCCTTCTCTCTTCTGCCTAGTCTTATGCACCCGAAAAGGCACAAAAAAACGATGCCAAGATAAACATGTGCTGTAGGAAAGTCACGTTGAATTAAAAAGTGCTAAGGTTTTCTTCACATATGAATTTACCACATGCAGTAGTAAATGGCGGCAAAGCAATGGTTTGATTCAAAGAAATACTGGGCTGATTTTATAGAAGACTGCAAAGCACATCCTACCACTGGAATCCAATGGCACCCTCAACCTATTTTACTGGTATAGTGGATTTTAAAGATGACATATAGGACATCCAACACAGACCAACTGGATTGTTATACACCTATTTTTGATAAAGCACTTAATTCACACGCAAATAGGAACGTCCTAGGTCTCTGTACAGTCACGTACTTTAATCGAACAAACAATCATGAAGTGGAATTCACAGTCTCGCATGAGTTTCTGACATAAAAGCTGCGCAAGACATCTGAGAAAATAATCTGTAGCTGTTATCACTAACAAAGCAAGCTAGACAACGTGCAACGAAAGTGCCAGGCTCCTCTTTGGGGAAGCTCCATACCTCCTGCCTTGCTACGGGCCAACCCCTAGCACCCTCCCGACTCCACCGCAGGACAACGAGCATTTCCTTGGAAAGTTAAAAGCACAGTCACAGGCTCATCCAGGATTGAACGCTGGATCTAAATCTTAATTTGTACCAGATGACTCAGGAATTTTCTCCTCGGTAGTAAACGGATTGAGAATCCTCCGCCCTCGTGGGCCACAACAGTAAGTGTCTGGCAGAGACAGCACAATTTATTTGGGTACTTGTTCCCCCACCAAGCATTGGAAGTGCCGCACATGGAACCTGGGCTGCAACCCCCAAAATATGCACACGTCCCAGGAAGATGCTATTAAACCTATCAACAAGGGGTAAGAGATCACCGGCGGCAACTGTTCCATCTGTAGGTGTGAAAATAAAGCCCATCAATCAAACGACAGTGTTTGCTCAGGAAGAGGCACACTCAGGTAGAAAAAAAAAAAAAAAAAAAAAAGAGGACAGACGCAGCTTGCAAAAATGAGCTTCTTTTTCACTGCCCTGCAGATTCAAATCAGTTTCCAGCATCCGAGGTAGTCCTCACTGGAAAAAAAAAGATAGACCTGGCAAGAGTGCATCAATGTCACAGAACAGCCAGCCGCCCCAAAACAGCACACCACTTCAAACCGCTGCTGCACACCCAGCGGGGTGGGCTGGGCATTTGGGACAAGGAACAAAAATCTGGAGGAAATGAAGCTTTACTAGTTCTGCTGCTCATGGAACAACTTGTTTTAATAAAGAAAAATTACTGAAGACATCCAAGAACAGCAGGTTCAGGTTTCAAAGCTGAAAATAAGTTGGGGTCAGATGCAAAAAGCAGCCTGCAGCAACACCATCTGTTCCTAGGGACAGCTTTTATTTCCTTCCATCTGAGCTAAGGAAAATGTGGGTTGGAATTTCAGCTATTTTACTTTGCTCTATTAGGCTCAAAGCCTGCATCTACTACAGATTACTGCTGGGCAAGAGGACTGTGGTAAAACACCCAAATCTTTGCTCTAATACTTGCACTACTTGAGGTAGTAAAGCACACCCATAAAAACTGCTAGCTTAGACAAGTTCTAAAGACGCCAATTACGGACCTGCTAGGCAAATTTTCTTGCTGTGTCTCAGAGAGGGTTATACTTACTCACCCCTTTACTGCATTACAACCAATAATATGTTTTAACATCTGTGAGAGAGACATGAAATACCATGTCAGAGCAGGAACTTTTAAGACACTGTACTCATTTGTATGAAGTTTGAGTACAGAGTAACAGAAAGTAGTGAACTCGGCCCGCTGTTTGCACCGAGTATTACTAAATGTAGGAAGAGTTCAACGCCATCACCTCTGTCATTCATCCACAGTCCTTGCAATATTTAAAAACCAAAGAGTCTCCCTATTTTAGCACTGAACAGTGTCAACATTCGTATTTTAAATCACTAACAAAATACATGAAACAGAAAAAAATATTTATAAAACATGTTTAAGAGGGGAAAAGAAATAAAAGAAAAAAGGTCTAGCAGCCAGATCAAAGCACTATCACGATGGACTATTTTTAATATTGGCATCAATTGCCTGTTTGATCACAGATCAAGCACAATTTATCTGGCTTTTGATTCCCATGAAGAAAGCATGACTAACACTCCCGTAATTTTATAGAACTTGGCATTTGCAAGTATTTAAAGGTCAGGATGTGAAAGATGCTGTAAGTGCAAAATGAAATGCCTTTGGGTTTAACAGATGAGCGTGGAGGCTTTTTTCAAAGTCACTCTATAATAAGTTTAATTTAAGGCATCTATTTCTAAAATATGTTCTTTGCCAGTTGCTCACACTCGTAAAAAAACCTTATTCCTAACGTAAGATTAATTTTGGGGAGAGAAGGCAATAGCGAAAAAAAAATAATCCAAGAATGAAGTAAAAAAAATATATACTACATTGGTGCTAATGACTGTTTGAAAAGGGCACACTTTTTCTAGAAGGTGGACATTAGAATGTACATGGAGTTTACAGCTGTGTAAGACTGACTACATCAATTTTCAACAGTCTGTCAGAAATAAGTGGTTCTGTTCTGAAAAGGTTGCTCTCATTCAGAGCTAGCGTGCTTGTCTACTGTCACTTTGCCTTAAAACAACGGCCAAGAACTCAAGTCACTTCAAATTTTATGCAGACAACAGCAAGCATGACAAGCGTTGGTACCTGTCTACTTCAATACTTCTGCTGGTACAGATTAATATAGATAAGGACTATCTCAAACTAGGACAAGGACTTTAACTCAGCTTGGGGCAGAGGGATCACAGGTTTCACTGAGAATCAACATTTCATTTTCACAACAGTCTTCTAAAATTCTGAAAATCAGAAAGAGAAAGGGAAAAAGTCAGGTTTCTTTGTAGGGCAATTATTGCAGCAAAAAAATGGATGAACTCAAACATACATGGTAAAATTAAAACACTGAATGCAGAAGTTAAAAATCTTAGTTTAGGGAAGTGTATTTTAAAAAGAGAATGCGTACCATGCAAAAAGGAATAAATTGAGGAAAAACAGCCTATTGTTATTTTCAAAGACCACAAGCAACTGAAAGGGCAATGAGTCCTCATGGCTCTTCCAACTGTGTCTTGTTAAAATGGAAAAGGCACACCAAAGCCAGTGAAAGAAAGTCCACAATTTTCCTCCACGACTTGGACCGGCAGGCAGATCACTCTCTACCTGCTCAGCTAACCTCTCGTTTGCTTGCGAGTGGCACATCAGTCGGTCCCAGGAGAGAAGCAAAGACATCAAACCTACTCAGAAATCAGCCCCTGCTACAGCCTACCTGAAAAAGCCTAGATTCTCATGAAAGGATGAACAAGAATTACCAGCTAGCACGCACACCGGCTGGCCAGCAGTCTCCCAAAAGACCTCCTCTGCCAAACCAACAGCACAAGCTGGGAAAGCGGGTGCCGAAGTCCCGTAGAGCGTTACAGCTGTGCTATAACAAACACTCCCCTCCCGCACGCACATTCCCAGGCAACAGTAAACAGCTCGCCGAGCTCAAGGCAGTTGATGTACATTATAATTTTGTGTGGGGATCGTAAACAGCGTGCTGGAACACAAACCTATTTGAGGAAGGTCTTACACGTCTAAAAGCTCCCCCGTGCTTTCCACCTGTGTCAGCTAGCCTGATCGTTAGCTGTCGAAGTGCTCAAGTAATTTTACACACGTGACAGGCTGCTCTTCTGCAGAGCGCTTTCAGCAAAGCCTTTACCATCACAGCATCTGATCGCTCCATTTGAGATTCCAACCACGCGCTCCCGTCAAACGCTACTAGGTGTCGTCGAGGTTAGCTCTTGGGGTAATCCTGCCGCTTTTGGAGCTCTCGCCGTTTGCCGTTTGTCGAGCGGCATTCAAGCAGATAGGTGCTTCGCTGGGAATGACACAACCCTGCCAGGCTGCCACAGTTTGAATTACATTCTCATTCGGCACCGGTCCACGTGAGCGAGGGAACACCAGCTGAGCGAGAGGGGATTATCTCAGCCAGCCCAAACCAGTTTCTTCGCTGCAGACTGAGCCCGTGCCAAGGCTTCCTTTCAGGCACCGAGCTGTCATGGAAAGAAAGCGACTCTTCCAAGGCGCTGCGCTGCCCGAGGAAGGGAGGGTCGATACGGATTTATTTTAAGGATTTGAAAGGCGAAGCCATGCATCTCCTGGATGAACCCTTGACTTCTGTATCAAATGATTACTAATAACGGTAGGGTTGTAAAGCAGGACTCTGCAGCTAAAAATATATCTATTGTTCTGGTTAAACTCACTTTGGCTGGTACCGTATTTGAACGATCGCCGAGTTACTAAAAAAGCAGGAGCTGTCTTACAAGCTGGAAACCAAATTTGCAAGCAGCAATCCCCAGTACGAGAGGGACCTAAAGACACTTTATAAAAAAAAATAAACTTCGACTGTATCATCTTTCATACCTTTCTGCTAAACTGCTAGATAATAAAACCATCAAAAGAGAAACAGGACTTGAGAACTGCCACATTAGCTAAGTCCGAAGGCTCAAATATTCAGCATTTTGTTAAGACAGCAGCAGGTACTTCCAAATACGTCAGAGGAAAATCTTCATATACCAGACATTAAATAAATAAATAAAGCAACTACTGGCACAGCTTCCTCCCAAGTCCCATCAATTAGCTCTTGACTTCTGTTCCGCAGCACAAATGTTTATAACCCTCCTGAAAGCATTTTTAATCCTGCCTTATATAACTGTGAACCGACTTGGTCATCCATATATAATCATTTAATCGTTCCTGAATCCAAGCATCTCTCCAATTTGAAAATATTCAGAAGCAAGTTCTAAAGACGTGTTTTACATACGATGCAGTCAACTGCCATTTGCTGTCTTTAAGTTCTTCCTTGTGAAGGATAAAATTGTTCTTTCAGCTTTAAGAGAAAAATACACCTTCTCCTTACAGATCATCAATCTGCGTCTGATTTGCTGTTTGATCTCCTTTCTGAAATAGCTTCAAGTAAAAAAAAAAAAACCCACCAAAATTAACATATTAGGGATTATTGCTTATAACTCTCATGATCAATTTATCTTATTCACATAAAACTCAAAATACGTACTAGATCAAAACATACTAAGGTCCCTATATTTGGGGTGTCTTCAGTGGTTCATAAGGTCTTACTTTCTACCTTCTACTCAAGTATTAGGTAGCTCCACAAAAGCACAGCTCTTTTTTAAAGTTCTCTTAAGAAACTCTTCGTCATAGAGAGAAAACAAACCAGAGAATATCATCATATGCATTGAAACGACTACAGTTTAATTTTATCTATTTTCAGTTAAAGGTATCGGGTGAGGAAAAGTTCATTCTGACCGAGAGCGCCTTAATTACATTCCTGTGCTATCTTTATTTAGGACTCTGGTTTCCCTCCCACATATGACTGGGATACCACCAGTGACCTTGTATTCCTTTCCATCTTAAGAAAAACAAGCAAGAGTGATGAAAACAAATTCACAAAGCCTTCGCCAAAATCAGCAGCAAAGCTTCAGGAGCTCCTGCTCTTGTCAAACACTCACCTCTTCACAGACTTCTCGTACAGCAGCCACGTTGGGCTCCTCCTCGGGCTCCATGCCACCCCCAGGGACAATCCATCGATCAGGATGACGACTACTGCTAACCAGCAGCACCTGTGGAAAGCAGAGCACAGGTGATGTATAAACTCAAGGCGATGCTCCTTTTCAGAGCCCAGCTGAAGAGAAGTTGTCTTTGCATCTCTCACACCTCCGGACACAGCCAATCCAACACGAGCCCTTGAAAATAATCCACATTTTCCAAGACAATTTCCTTAGCCCCTTTCAGGCAGCTGGGCAAACTATATTATCGGTGACACCAAGGCACTCCAACACTTCAAATTATTTCAGCCGCTACCTCCTCACTGCTCGGACACATCACAGAATAAATCAGTGCCTCTGCATACCGGAACAATGATCTGCTATTTGATACAGCATCACAATACTTACAGTGGCAGAGATCACTGCTGTACTCAAAGTCACTACATAGTCTCGACAGCCTGGGATACATACACAGCATGCAACAACCTAAGATGGCACCAGAAGCTGCTCAGCACCTTTGCAGAAGTAGCTTGATTTACCTTTATCAGTACCTTCGGCCTTGTCCGCCTCTGCAGTTATGCTAACGACATACACAAGTCAGGTAACTACCCGCTAAAATATTTACGTGCAATTGTTTTCGCAGAGACTGTCAACTTCCCAGTTTTGCCTCTTTTGCAGCAGGCACCACCGAGTTCAGCTCTAGAGCCAGCACTTGGTTACTCTTATTTTAGATGAGGTTGTTCAATGAGATACAAACAAAAAATAATTCTACATTAAACCACTTAAAAGCCCTATGACGAGGCTGCATAGAAGGACGGACTTTTTTTTAAATCAGGAAAATAGTTCAACCACTTTCACAGGAGTAATTTTTCATAAGCAGGCTTTGTGGCAGTCTTTCTTGAAACACATTTTATTCCACCATAATTCTGCTCTGTGCAAGTTCAGGTTTTGTTCTGTCGTCCTCCAGAAACAAAAAGCCAACTAACAATCTCCACCAGCGAAAAACTTCCCCAAAGAATATTGAGACACTGCTTATTAAATCTACTTGCAATACATCCATGAGCAGAGATGGAAACTAAAAACAAAACTAATACTGTTTTTCAGCTCTCTAAACAAAGCTTGTTCATTAGAGTCATCATGCTATACTTCATCATTTCACTGGCACAAAGCTTACAGCCAAAGCGACTTGCTCCAGAAACTTTCCAACATACCAGTCCAATTAGGTTACAGGCCAGCTGTAACAGTTTCAGACATTTCGAAGTTAAACTGTGCGAGACACTAAAAATCCCAGGCTTTACTGTGTAAATGTTGATTTACCAGTAGGATATGAAAAGATTTGTGCTAATTACCAAGGGGAAACCTACCTACAGAATTCAAAATTAAAACTTCTGAAACAAAAACAAGCGTAAGATTTCCAGGGTTTCCCAGTTCTTTTATCTTTTGAAAACTCATCTGCCAACCAACGACGCTGCAAAGTGATTTTTCGTCTTCCAGGGCCACCCAGACCACGCTGGCTCAGCACGGGGAAAAGAGGGGGGGGGCCAGCAGACTAGAACATACCAGGGCGAGGAGACAAGGGTCACTTGTGGGGGTCCAAACCACAGCTTTCAAACCAGCAGTAGCAAAGCTTAAGGCAGAAACTGAAGAGGGGTCACAACAAAGATTTTGGCAACTGCTGGTCTAACCTTTCCTAAGCCTGCAACTAAACTCGGTGTTCTCAAGTGTCAGGACTCCTCGAATCAGCAATTTTCTGTGGATCCCACCAAAAATAACATCTCAAAGCCTCCTCTTCCCAGTTCAGTCCGAACGCACACCTCAGTGCTGCACTGCATGAAGCAGGATCATTTCCCAAAGCAGCTCATCGAAATCTCCGAGCACTCCCCGGTACGTCTATTGAATCAAGGCAAACACGTACCAGAAATGAATTAAGCTGAATGGGCCATCTTAATTCTGCAGTTTCCTAACGGAGATGCTTACTACCTGACGCATCTCCTGGCTTAGGTTGCAACAGAACAGCATTTACTCTATAGTAACATCCCATGGCGTTTGGCTTTCTTCAAGAGGAAGATGGAATTCCTTTCCCCCAAACATCCAATCCATATAAAACACGACCAGTATGCCATGCCTAAATAGGGAATGTAAACTTCACTCATCCGTGGAGCCTTCAAGGCTTGGGACAGCAGCCAGGTACCACGGGCTGGGACTGTATGGCTGTCACCAGCAGCCACCTCTGGTTTGCCGATATGTGGCCGCGGTAGGCTCAGCACACATGCACGCCGATGGGCTGTGCCATCTTATCACTGCACCCTTTCCTACTACAGGGCTTTCACTTCATCCTGTCTCATTACCAGCATCGTACACAGAAGAGCCTGGCCTGAAATTCCTACCTCCGGGTCAGCAGGTGATTCTGAGGACAAACTTAAAAGAAAGGTAACGGATATTTCAAGTATCTGTTTTCTTGCCAGGTAAGGAAGCCATCATCTTTGCCATTTCCCATTTCAATTCAGAGGTCCAGCTCAAAGGGAAAAAAAAAAAAAAGAAGAAGAAAAGATTTAAAACAAGTGGCAGAAACAGATCTTTGAAACTCGGCGCAGCACACTTCGAGCCATTGAAGTCCTGCCACCTTCTATTTGTGAGAAAAAAGTATCTGCTCAGAAAACCCCTGTACAAAGACTTCTACAGGAAAGCCTGCTGGAGCGCTCAGACTAAGACAATGCTATAGCAACACACTAGTAGGGACTTTTAGGTGTAAACAACAGTTTTATGCAAAGTAAATTAACTTCAGCTGCTCTGGCCGTTGAGCATTTTCTGAATAGAATTAACATGAACAACCCTCACTGGGAAGGAAAAACCTGTCATTCTCACACTTTTATGTAATCAGACTATTTCCTGTTTAATAAAAAGGAAATCCCATCAAGAGAGAGCAGGAAACATGCCCTACAAGGTCATTCTTTTAAAACAACTTTAAACAGGATATTGCTACCAATGAGCTCTCCCAAGACAAAGGGGCCTAGTTCAAAATGAGGGTGAGACACTGGTGTGTTTCAAAAACCCACACATCTGAAAAAGTCCCGTCTCCCAATACATGCAACTCGTTTCAAGGGATCCAGTAAAAGGGTCGTTATAATCCAAATCGTAGAATTATCTGGGTTGGAAGGGAGCTTTCAAGGTCTGCTAATTCCAGCCGCCCCGCCACGGGCAGGGGCATCTTCCACTGGATCAGGATGCTCAGAGCCCCATCCAGCCTGACCTCGGATGGTGGCAGGGATGGGGCATCTACCACCTCTGGGCAACCTGCTCCACTGTTTCACCACCCTCATTGTAAAAAAAAGTCTCTTCCTTATACCCAATCTGATCTACCCTCTTCTAGTTTAAAACCATGACCCCCTGTCTCATCGCAACAAGCCTCGATAAAAACTTTGTCCCCATCTTTCTTACAAGCTCCCGTTAGGTACTGGAAGGCTGCAGTAAGGTCTCCCCGGAGCCTTCTCTTCTCCGGGCTGAACAACCCCAGCTCTCCCAGCCCGTCCCTAAGAGAGGCGTTCCACCCCATCCTCCTGGCCTCCTCCGGACTCACTCCAACAGGTCCACATCTCTCCCACGCGAAGGGCCCCAGAGCTGAATGCAGGGCCCCGGAGTGGGGTGTCTCACCAGAGCAGAGGAGAGGGAGAAAATCACCTCCGGTGACCTGCTGGCCACGCTGCTTTTGATGCAGCCTGGGATATGGTTGGCTTTCTGGGCTGCAAGAACACATCGCTGGCTCACACCCACCTTTTCACCCACCAGTAGCTCAAGTCCTTCTCGGCAGGGCTGCTCTCAGTCCCTCCATCCCCCAACCTGTACTGATACCATGGGTTGCCCCAACCCAGGTGCAGGACCTTGCACTCAGCCTTGTTGAACCTCACGAGGTTCACATGGACCTGCTTCTCAAGCTCGTCCAAGTCCCTCTGGATGGCATCCCATCCCTCAGGCGCGTCAACCGTACCACTCAGCTCAGTGTTGTCTGCAAACTTGCTGAGGGTGCGCTCAATCCCACCATCCATGTCACTGATGAAGATGTTAAGCAGTACTGGTCCCAGTATGGACCCAAGGGATGCCACTTGCCACCAGTCTCCATCTGGACACTGAGCCGTCGACCACTACCCTCTGGATGCGACCATCCAACCAATTCCTCATCCACCAAGCAGTCCACCCATCAAATCCATACCTCTACACTTTAGAGAGAAGGTTGTTTTGAAGGACAGTGTCAAAGGCCTTAAAGAAGTCCAGACAGACAACATCCATAGCTCTCCCCTTGTCCACTGCTGTAGTCATCCCATCATAGAAGGCCAGGCTGGCCAGGCAGGACTTGCCCTTGGTGAAACCAAGCTGGCTGTTTCGAATCATCTCCCTGTCCTCCATGTGCCTTAGCATAGCTAACGGAAGGATCTGTTCCAGGACCTTCCCAGGCACAGAGGTGAGGCAGCAGGTCAGTGCTTCCCAGGGTCCTCCTTTCTAGTCTTTTTAAAACGGGGCGCAATGTTTTCCTTTCTGCAGTCCACTTGACTGCCAGTCCTTTTCAAATATGGACACCAGCTTGGCAATTACATCAGCCAACTCCCTCAGGACTCCAGGATGCATCTTGTCAGGTCCCATAGACTCAGGTATGTTCATGTTCCTCAGGTGGTCACAAACTTGAGCTTCTCACGAGGCATATTTTCACCAGGCAACATCACTCAAATGTTTACAAACTGCCCAAAAGCCAGTAAAATGAGATCTGCTGAAAAAACACCTCTCTCTGAAAACCATTTCCAAAAAAAGTTTTCCACTCTGAAAAGCTGTTTGCAAAATAAGAAATACATTCCCCTGCAGAAACCTTTTCCCCAGATAGCTGGATGGGTGAACATAAAATACCTGGGGAAGCAAAGATACCAGCTGAGCAGGTTGCAGAAGAGTGATGCCATAGTATTGCTGCCATAATGAGGTCAAAAATATTTTTTAAGTATCAGAACAAACATGTGATACACCGTAAGGCTAGCTTACATTCACTTTACAACATAGCATGACAAAAAGTGTTATTCAATTGCTCAGACTAAACGTTTCCCAATACAATCCAATTTTACAAAGCAGAAGAGTAAAGTTTTTTAAAGGACCACCTCGTGTGTCCTTGGTACCTGGATTTTTGCTCATTAACTTCTTTAGCATATATTCAGATGAATGTTTTTAAGTAATAATGAAGATATTTAATCAAAATATCATACAAACACACTAAAAATTACCTTTTAAAAAAACAAAACAACAGGCTGAAACACAAAGGAAGGTTGACATTTCTATTTTCTTCTTGCCAGGCAACTGTGGTTAAGATGGCTACTGAGACTCTGGTCCTACCAGGGATTGTGTGGGCAGATTTTTGAAGCCAAGTCTTGCAGTCTTTTTGGAAAAGCACTTGCAGGTATCACATCACATGGCCAAGTTCTGTTTTCCAGGATTTGAAAGACAATTATGTCATTTCAAAGCAGGGAAATGAGCAACACAAGCCTCTTTGGCAACGCACAAGGCAGCCCTGAAGTAGCTCTCACACACAATCAATGAAATAAGAGAAAGGTTAGAAAAATAAGCAACGTTTGAAGTCTACAGCAGGGGCTCCTAAACAGTGCTAGACTGCAGCCCTTACAGTAAGCAACCTTCAAAGCAGCATGCAAACAAAAAATCCAAACAAATCTAGAGCAGCCTACCAACTTTCCCCCCGAAAGGAGACAGGAAACATGCTGAGACATCTAAGGCTGCCTGGACAGCCACACGCGGAGCTAGGAGCTCCATGGGAAAAGGGGAAAAGCATTTGTCACCGGGATAAATCTGGGAGCCCCGATACACAATGCTGACCTTAAAACAACCTAATTACATACAAATCTGTTGTATTCACATCAGGGTTTTTTTTTTCTCCCCCCACGCCCCTCCCCCCAAAAAAACGGAGTTCTGCAAAGCAAGAACTAGGTAACCAAAATAAGGCAGAGAATTAATTCTCGGTTAACAGAAGAGAGATTGAGGGATTCCCAGGTTCTTTCGTGCTGTGGTGGATTTAAACAACCACCATCAGCATCCCATAAATAAAACAAGAGTAGCTACACCGTAAGGAACACAATTCTTAGAAAGAGGCTCCACAGAAGCATTACAGCAAAGACGAAAAGGGCTACAGTGCTGTTAGAAGCTGGGCTACAACACGGATGGAAAATGAGCTGCGAACCTTCCAGACTTCCAGGAAAAGACAGTCCTACCCACACACGCCAGCCTAAGGACACAATCAAGCTGGCAGACTTAATAAGAAACAGCAGACAAGATGTTAAATACATGGGGTTTGGCCGAGCCAGCATTCCGCTGCCAGAAGCCAACCTATAGCCACTGGCTACTGAAACAACCTCTTTCACGCGTTCTATCACTATTAAGCCACAAAATCACGTCTTTTGCATAGCGACTAAAGCACAAACCTCCCGACATTTAAATTCATTTCACACTTTAGCATTATTTACCCGAAAATAGACTGCAAACAAGTAACATGTCTCATAACACGCTGTAGTGAGACTGGTGGAGAAGATGGCTGACTTCAATGATTTCCCCCCCCCCCCCCCCCCCCCCGTACAATCTGTCTTTGTTTGAAAGTTTCAATTTAATAAGAGTCTCTGTATTCAGGAGCCTGGAGTTTAGCTGTGCTAGCGACTCTCCGATGTGCCCTATGACCAGGCAGGATGCTGCAGCCGGTGCAGCTCTGTGTCCAGCATAATAAAGACCTTTTACACATTACTCGAAGTTAACAAATGTTTTTACCAACCCAATATACTATTATTACTGGACTTAATGTTTTTATATCTGACAAAACTGGGATCTTGATTCAACCACATCAAACCGCCTTTAAACAGCAAGAACAGCACACACTGACAGAGCGCAAGAGGAGCAGGAGGGGAAAAGAGACCCTGTAGTTAGCAAAGCCATGTAAAAATTAAGCTAATTTAACCCACAGAAACACAGCCTCAGTCACCCTACAACAAAACATGCATTTTGCCAAACTGCTAACGCAGGACGGTCTAAACACGGACGCCAAGGCTTACAAGGAGGGCTTCTCCCACCCTCTTGCTATTCAGGGCACGTTAGGAAGTTAGCACATAGTAGTAACAAGTACAGCCAGTGGTCAGCAAGGGTACAGCCAGCTTAAAACATGACAATGTCCTTCGCTAAATACACACAACCTCAACAGCAAGCCACAGAACACCCCTCTCCTGGCCATAACAGCATGTCCTCGCAGAGGCATTACTGTTTCTCAACAGTACCCATTTCCTTAGGCGAGTGTCATTTCTGCACGCACACCCATGCCTTGCTCCGTGGTGTAATGCGATGTAACCTCCGAGGTGGTACCTAGGAACTGGAGGCAGAAAATCAACGGCCCAAAGCTAGAAGGAGAAAGCACCCAGGCTACAGAACCTGACACAAACGGAAAGCACAAGTCTCGAACACTGAGTAAGAGGTGAGCTGGAAGGAGTTCAAGTCATTTCAAGTGTTTGGATCGCACCTATAAAGTACTATAACCATAGAGGAAAAAACCAAGAAAATTCTGTTGGTTTTTAGGCTGCTGCTTAGAATAACAATCATTAATCATCACGCACTGCACTGCTGCTCCGGCTTCAAAATACCAAGGGTCATATTACTGTTACTACAGTTTCTTGTGACTTCAGAGCAGCCGCTTACTCTTACCAAAGAACACCACAATCCAGAGTCCTCTCCCTCCATCAAAATTACATTGCAGATAACCACAAAAATTATCTGCAGCATGCCTTTCGCAGCAGGGTCAGGACAGAGAAACCAGCTGAAATGCCTGAACCAGCCGCCACTTGCCTGGGAAGCAAAAGGCTGATAAGGAGGCAACTCCCAGTGTAAGACCCCAAACTGATAACCTATTTCTGCCTGTCAAAACCAGTTTGTTGACCACTCAGTAGTGACACAACAGGTCCAGGTGGATTTTTTTCCAGAAGGAATGCTAGCTTGTAAATTGCCTGTTTTAATGAGGAGAGAAAAAAAAGAGAAATGAAGGGACTATTTTGGCCTTTTACATGGACCGAATGACTCTGGATGTCAGCAGTTGCATATGTATACATTTACTGTTTTGATTAACAAGTACTACTCATACAACATTCAAAAACCCTACAGCCATGAAAACTCTGGAGAGGCTTTTCAAATATAGGTAGTTAATTCTGCATGTAACATCAATATATGTTATTTACACAAGAAAAAGTAACCACCGAAGTCAATAGAAACGAAAATAACATTCAAACCATCTGAAGAACCTTGAAAAAAATTAAAAGCATCTAGCCAGTAGGTAACTGTATCTGCCTGAATTTCAAGTTAACATGAAATTTCTGAGAACAAAGACTTAGTGTGCGTTATCCACTGCACAACAAAGACAGCTACAGAGACACAAATTCTGACATAAATATGCACAAAATTTGAAAGATCCTTGACGAGCCTATGCAGCCAGTCTTCTCTCGGTTGGACTGAGAAAGAGCTAGTGTTTAAAGAAACTGAGTACCTGTTTCCCAACCGCTGCGTATTATATACAGCAGCATCTGAACACCGACGTTTACTATTCACAAGGCAGAATTGAGTTTCTTCATTTTGTTCAACTGAAATTATCCAATTTTTCTGGGCAACCCTATCACAGAGGTATGCAAACAAGGATCATTTTCCTTATAAAATCCAAGTGCAGCATCATTTTCCTTTGACTGAGAAGCAAAAGAGTTGTTTTTCCAGACCTTGAGAGACCATGCATGGAAAGATTAGGACCTAGGCAGCAGTCCCAGCTGGGTACACCCCCCAGCTGCTTGTACCTGCCTCCACACTTCAGTAGCTTGTCTGAAGGGTGATGAGATGAACCAAGGTGGGGAACTGATCATGAGTTAAAGAAAAAAAAAGAAATAAGGCCAGGGGACAGGACACAAAGGGTGAGGAGAGAAAGGCAGGGAAAACAGCTACTGCCTCTGGTCAGGCAGTAAATGAATCTGAGATGAAAGAGATTTCAAAGCAGCATTATGCAGAGAAGAGACAGAGGCCACCACTGCTGGGACCTTCTCAACAAACCCAGGGATCGAGCATGCTCCCTCCTCTGCCCATACTCATCACTTTCTCTGAGTTGCAGCAGAACAACGCTGACTCAATTCTCCAGTTTCACAACAGCTTACAGAGCTTCCAGTAAATTAAGTGAAAATTTAACAATTTTCCTTCTTTTGTAGTCTGGGAAAGTACAAGAGATCATGGAATTGCTTCTAAGATTGTTTGTGAAAGCTGCCTCTCTGAAAAGGCCAAACACCTTTTAAGATGGAAGCGAGGGTTTGCAGAGGTTTATACTCTTGCTCTTGGAGAAAACTAGCTACAAGCACAGCTGAGAGGGACAGGAGAAGCACAAGCAAGAGAACTATTTCTAAACTGGACTATATTCTACTGGAGATGTGGTAATGCGTTCGCACCAGCCAGGGAGAACTTCATTTGGTTTCAACCACAACCCTTTTATGCAGCTGAAGGGAATGTACAGAGCCTAGCTGAGCCATCAGAACAGAGATTCTGAGACTATATTCCATGGAAAGTACAACGATCACACGATGCTGGGCTCCCTTTATGTCCCAAAAGCAAAGTACTCCAAGTGTTTTTAGCTATTATTATTTTTATATCGGAGCAAACGCATAAAGGATGGCCCAGGAACACTGTGTGATCATCAACGTGTACGACAGTGAGAATTTGAGAACTGCCGTATTACGTCATTGCTTGGTTTAAAACTGACCCAGGAGAAGAAGAAAAAGGTTCGTTTGCATTCAAATTACTTTCCCCAACCCAGGCTGTTGTGGGGCTACATAAACGTAGCTTTTGGTGACCGTATTGCCTTGGCGTGCTCACAGAACAGCAAAGCCAGGGCGCTTACCAGCCGCTGTGTGAAAGTTCTGTTTTCTCATCGCAATTTGGACTTCATTCACAATTCAGAAAAGACGACCAGCCCGGGATCCTATTCTTTCCAAAGCATTTCCTCCAAAAAGTCTTTAAAAATACCAGTTGTTAATGAGCAGCTTGTCCTTTCACCAGATACAATGCAGGCATGCTTAAACCTGTAGCTACACCAGCGCAGGACTTAAAGCCAAACGGTTTCTTTTTATTTTTGTCAAAATGTAACACAGAGATGCTGCCATTGAGCAGGCTTCCATCTGCTTCTTAATAGTAAGATATTCGTGACATTTTCTGGAACATTTCCTCATTGAAACAGCTGGTCTACACAAAAAATGCTTGTGTTATTTTTAAATAACACCATAATAGCAATAGTGAGAGGCGCTGCCATCACAAAGCAATAAAATTATTTCAGAGGTAACACAGGACTGGGGATCCCTTGATCCGCTCTCCCCACTTTCGCAGAAGCAGCAAGGGAAGTTCACTCCATTTGAAAAGATGGAAGCAGCAGAGCCCTGGTGTTTGGTTGCGGAAAGGTCCTTTGAAGTCTGTTCACACTCTCTTTGAATTAATCCTGTTGATTCCCCTGTTCTCCCTCCTGCCCAAAAAGACATCAACTCTGCGGTGGCTCACTGTTTATGAAACGACACAGATACAGGAGTTTTTTTCCCCCCACACACAGCCCAATTAAGAAACTTATTTTTTGGTCCATTTGAGATTCATGTTTGAATGAATTCTCCCTGTACTGCTTTTTAAAGGAATATGTAACAAAGACATCTTTTCAGCCAACGTTTCGTCTTCCAAAAACTTCCAGAGCTTCTTCCCCGTCCAAAAGTAGTAGCTTCCAAATACAATACAGAGAAAATGTGCAACCTCAAGCAGCACATGGAAAAAATAAATCACTTAAAAAACTAAAGAAGAAGCAAAGTATTATTATGCGAAGGCTCTTTTCATTTGCAAACGTAATGCCTAACCAAAGACATGCTGCTTAACAATCTCCATTGATAGCTATTTTTAAAGAAAATTAAATCAGTGAACTGAAGAGTTAGGGGCTAAACACCTAAAAAAGAAAAAAAAAAAAAGTAGCCTTCTCTGTAAGTGTAAACAAAATGCTTCTTATTTCTTCTTGTTCCTTGACAAAATGGTTTAATTCAGGAACTAATTAGGGGCTCAAAAAGGGAAAAAACTTTGGGTTTTTTTAAAATTCATAGCAGGAAACGAAGAAGAAACACGAGAGCTAAGGTCTACTATTTCTTAAGTGCTTAAAAGAGGCAGTAACCAGAAACAGCCAGTCCTACAGAAAAATAAAACTTTAATACAGCAAGTTTAAATTATTTATCAAAACCTGCTCTTTTTTTTCTTTTTTCTTTTAAGCAGCAAGCTTTTAATAGATCTTTACTAACATACTTTGGGTCTGGTTTTCTTCACCCTCTCCGGGGAGAGGTCTTTGAAATAGATCTCAACTGCCATTTTAATAGAAGTAATCAATAATAAAGTATGTCAGTAGCACAAAAAAATGTATTATTCTCCAAGAAAAATGAGAAATCTTTCACAGACAGGTTAAACTATATAATTACATGTGTACAGATAACACCTTTCTTGTTATCAAAAAAGTGCAAGCAGCAGTAAGATTAGGCAAGTAGACTTCTCTCAAGTTAAACATCAAGTAAACGCCAACAAATGAGAATTAACCTAAGAAATAATCGGAGAAATTAATAAAAACAAAGGTTTCCTGCTTGCCAATTTCAGTAACCGATACAAGGATAATTTAAATGGCTTCTAGGCCTTTTGACTAAGACCAAGAGCAACACCTGTGAAAGGAGTCTAGGCTGGTGTGTAAGTGTTTAGTACCGTGTGACTTGGTAATAACTTTCCTGAATGCATTTGTTGAAAAAGTCCACTTACATGGACATTGCAGTACGTACACAGTAGATGAGAACACAGGATGCAGTTTCAGCTCTGCATTAAATACATAGGTACCGTAAATACATACAGTGTTAGAAAGGCTGTGTGATGTCCTCCAAAACAAAACAAAACTGTAATTCATTGCTTCACTATTTCCATGGCTCACTCACAAAAAAGCACACACATGCACATACTTGAGGAAATCAATCTACAGCCCATGCTGCATCATTTACAAAGCAATTAGCACTCCTTAACATGCCACCGAACAGCAGAGCACACCACCTGATTTTACTGGGGAGATCAGAGGCAAGGCCAAACGCTAACGGCGACCAAAGCTCAACTGAGAAAATGACACTCACGTGAGAACAAATTCCAGGGCTTCACTCGCAGCCTTCGTAACAGACCCACGGAAAAGACAAGGCGCTCAGGGAGACAGCTACCTCAGCTCCTGCCTTTGAAACTGGACTAATCTAGGTCTTACCTAGAAACTAAAGCCTGAAATTATACCAGTTGAAATTAAATGAGATTTTCAGTCCACTGAAAGTTGCTGCAAACTACAACACGGGCACAACTTCGACATAAAAACAGCTTTAAAGCTCAACCTTAAACAAACCTAACCAGCTCAACCTACACTGAAAGGGATTTGTCACAAGTTTGCACGCCTCTAGAAGGAGTTCATTTTTCCTTCTTCAACCATCTCGGGTCAGCATTGTGAAACTGCCATGTAGGCAAACCTTTGTGTCACTGACACCGTAAGACCAGTTCCCACTGGCCAGAAGACACAACGGACCACTACCATGGGGCAAACGGGAGCCTGTACAACACTGCAAATTGAGGCGTTGCAAAATAAAAGACTAAAAACAGGACAAAAGCTGACTGCATCAGGTAGCTGTTAAAATTTCATTTCCACCTTCAGCCATACCGTAAGCTAACGTGGTCAGGCATCTAGCTCTTGAGAAGAATTGCCACACTTGCCCCACAAATTGTGTAAAATCACATGAGGAAACTCAGATGCCTTCAGCCCACCCGTGCTGATTAGCCCCAGTATCATTACACAACACCGTTACGTTCTTCTTTGTAGTTAGTTCAAAGTATCAGAGATTTCCTGAAAGTCAGCGGGAAGGACCAGCTACGACGAACGCTGCACCAAAACACATCATTTTCCTTTCACACCATTTCTGCTTGCACCGTTGACACTCCTCACCATGACAGCACAGCTACAAAGGGTTTGTCAAGCCTCCTTCACCACGTTAAATAATAACTGAACGGTATGCTAATTCACTTTCCTCCAGCGAACTGTCTGCATTCCCTTCCGATTTCCTGTAGCTACAAATATGATAATCAGGAGAACAAAGACTTTAGCACAGCCACTCAGGAACGAGTAAATGAAATGAAGTATGTCTGATTCCAGAAGGAAGGAAAAAAAAAAACAAAACAACAAAACATAAAAGACCCGCAGCCTAGCTGGTCCCCAGCACCCCAAGCCCAGGTTAAGAGGCTATTAAAAAAAAGGCACGTCGGTGTAAAGTTTCTCTTTTTTAACTTCACGGACAATGCCACCACTGAGCAACACAGCCGTTCCTCAACGAACCCATCTACCTTTAATTCCCACTTCCTTCTGGACAGCAACTTCTGGCACTCCATCAGTCCCCTTTTATCCCAGTTTCTTTTTATAAATCCAAGGTCAGGTTTCCTCTCCCATCTCATGTGATGTTCTGGACTGAAGTCGTGCCAGCGCGGTGGGTCCCCCCCTCCAGTGCCAAACCCCACATCCCGTGCCACAACACTCCTCACCGCTGTCCCACCGCCCACAGGCTTTCAGCCCGGGCATTTTCCCTTAGGTTTAACGGAAAATTAATAATAATAATAATAATAATAATGATGATGATGAGGGAGACACAGCAACTTTCCCAGCCACGCTTCATGGTACGGAGGGCGATAAATAAATAAATAATCAACCCCGCTGCCACCCGGGGTGCTGCAGGGGGGTCCCTGCGGCCCTCGCCCCCCCCCCTCCCAGCCCTGCCCCGGGTGGCCCGCGCCCCCCAGCCCCCGGCCCTCACCTCCTCCTCGCTCTCGCTGCGGAAGCACAGGCAGGCCGCCCGCTTCTTGTAGCCGTCCCCGTCGTAGGTGCGCGTCTGGTTGGACTTGAGCTTCATCATCCTCCGCTCCGAGGGGGCGGCCGGGGGTGGGGGGAGGCCGGAGGGACGGCGAGGCCCGCGGCCTAGCGGGCGGGGGCGGGCAGGGTGGCGGCGCCGGGAAGGACCCGCCGGGGCTCCCGCGAGGGGCGGGCGGGCGGGGAAGGACGGGGGGGACGGAGGGGGGCCGCCTCCCCGCGACAGTCTCTTTCTGGGTCTCGCTCTGTCTCCCGCGGGCCGGGAGCCGCCCGCTACGCGCTGCCGCCTTTCGCCCGCCTCATCCCTCCCTTCGCTTCCAGCCGCTCCACCGCCGCTACCAGCGCTCCGGCCACCGCCGACGACGACGACCGCGACGCCATCTTGGGGCACGCTACGCAAACGGCGTAGAGCCGCCGGGCGGGGGAGGCGACGGCTGCCCCCTGCCGCTTCACGGCGCGCCCGCCACGCAGACAGCGCAGCCAGCTTCCAGAATCGCTCCCCCCCGCGCAGGCGGCGCCACCACGCCTCCGCTTCGACGCTAGCCCGCTACGCCCGCGGCGTAAGCCGCCTTCCAGAATAAGGCGGCTGCACGTAAGGCGGCGGGCGGCTGCATGCTGGAGCGCCCTAGCAGTTACGAAAAATGCGCAGGGGCCGGGCCGGCCCCCCGCGCACATGGCTCCGCTTTGACAGCGGCTCTACGCAAAGCGCGCAGCCGCCGCGGGGGAAGAATGCCCGTCCTGCACGGGGCGGGGGGCGCAGCTTACGCCAGTGGCGGAGCGCGGGGGGTCCCATTGTACCCCGCGGGCGGGCGCGGAACAAAGCGGGGGGGCAGCGGGGCCGGGGCTCCGCACCCCCGGGGAGGGGACCTCTGCAAGGTGTGGGGGGACACCGGCACCGAGCCACCTCTGGGAGAGGACTGGCAGCCCCTCCCCCCCCTCCCCCGCCCCTTTCCCCCCCCCCCCCAAGGGCATTTTTAGGCTTCAGGCTAAGGGCACAATTGAAGCCCCCAAAACTGCACCCCAGGAGCAGCTGGCATCAGCATCACCCCGCTGCAAAGGCACCCACATCTTGCTTGCACTCAGGGCTTGGCTTGGTTGCAGGTAGAAGGGGGCCACCATGCTCCCCAGCCCCAATTTTATGTGCTCCCCCAGGAGGAAAACCCCATCAAAGGGTCAGTTTGCCCAGCCTTGGTTCGGGTTCAGCAGTTTGCTCTCCACTCTGCAACAGCAGCCAGTCAAAAACGGAGGTTAAGGCAAACCATCATCTTCGGCCTCTGTACACGGGTAGAAGAAAAGGTTCTTCACCAGGCGTGGATCCCACTGAGATCCAGTGGGAGCACCAGCCAAAAGGGAGATACTTAACAGCCGAATCTCTCACAACACCCCTCCAACGGCTCAGGCAGCTGAATGTCAAAAAGCTTTTGAGACAAGAAAATGGGATCTGCTCTGCCTCCCACAGACCTCCCATCCCGGGCTGGACCAGTGGATTAAAAACATGGAGGTAACACTTCCCCTGTCTAATTTAGACCAGGGCTCTTCACCCCAAAACAAAAGCAATTTTTACTTCCTTGTTTGGATCCTCCCTTTAAATCTTCCCTTTGAGTCAAATATTTTGGAAGAAAACATTCAGTATTTCATACCAATTGCCACACACTGAAATACTCCAAGTGATTGGAAATAGTTGCTTAATTTTGCATGAAGCTAAGCGTTTCACGGAACACAACACTGCTGCTCAAACAATATCAAACTACAAATGCATAGTAGACGAGCTTAAACATTACCGCCACTCTGTAGGATAAAAGAAACTTGAACAAAAAGCCCCAGTAGGCCCAGACAACCTAGAAGCTCACTAGCAAAACTGAAGAGGGGGGAAAAAAAAAAAAAAAAAAAAAGAGAGCGCGCTTCTTTAGAGCACATTCCCTTTAAAATCTAGGCTGTAAAGTGCATCCTGGCTAAATCCAGTCACCTGGGATCCAGCAGGTTAGTCTGGATTAGTTTGAGCTAAATCGTAACCTACAAACTTCAGCGGAGGCAGCTGGATCAGTTAAAAAGACAATTTGAAACACCTAGTCTCTCCCTACAGTGCCAACTCCCTCAGAGCTAAATTAATAATAATAATAATAAATCATCTTGTACCCACCATTTCCCTCACCCCAAACTAGGACCGGAATGAGCTCCTTTCCCCCGGATCGGTATCTAGCATTTCTATGATATTAAGGCTGCCTTGAACAAGATACCATTTCCCAGGCTACAGAAACCCTTTCCAATTAGCATCACGCCGTCATTAGCTGGCGCGTGCCATCTACTGGCAGGCTGCACTGCAGGGCACCCCAGCTTCGCCTCAGCTCCAGACAGCAGGTCCTGTCACAAACACCCATCTCTCTTAAACCACAGTTAATTAACCCAGTCATTTCAGAACTGGGTGAAGGAAACGCTCACCTGCCTGCGCTGGTTGTGTCCAATTCACAGAAGGCCTCAGGCTGACACAGCAGAACTGCCTGGAATTTTCTGTCTGCAAGACAGCCTCAGCTCAGTCCAGCTTTACTGCATTACTGGGAATTACTAGAAATTAGCATCTTCCTGGGCAGAGCAGAAAAACTGCCTGAGCTATGAACTGAGGCTCCTCATTCCTTCGTAAGAATCACCTCGACACACTAGCAAAACCCCGTCAGCAACCACCAAACCTACACCGTTCCTTTCCTACAACCTGTTTTCTCATCACAAGTTAGTCCACTACTATTGTTCCACATGTCAGAGATTTGAGTCACCTCCCTGCTATGTGAGCTCTAGATTTATGCACTTAAGTAAGACACAGTGATGCAACCCAGCTGGAATTTTCACCTATTTTATTATACACAAAACATGAGCAGGAAGTTCTACTGAGGAGGCTGACCACGTCCACGACCAAATCCACCTCTCTGCAACAGAAAAGGAAGAGCATTAGTCACCGTATCAAGCAAGTGACAGCGACAAAGAACCACCAAAATCATAAACCAGTTGGCTGTCTTTCCTCAATTTTGCATTACTTTGAGAAGTGCCCCCTGCTCCAAGCACAGTCTAACTCTGATCTGTTTGAGACTAGCTACCTGACAAGTTAACCCGATGAGCAATACTAAGAACAAAATCAACCCATCCTAGCCAGCTCTGCAGATCATGCCTCAAACTCTTCTGTTTCTGAAGTATAAAAACATGCATTTTGTCCAGAGACCTCAGCTCGCTTCTCAGATGTGCCACTGGCTTCCCGTCACAGCACCAGCCCTTCTCACACAGCCAGAGCCAAATATCTGACCTCAGCCGCACACCTGAGAAGCGCCACACTGAAGAGCAGGCAAATACAACCTATCCAGTTTCTCCTAATCAAAGCCTCAATAAAGGAAGCAAATCTCAAATGCAAATACTCACAAACTGGAATTCGGTGGCTGCTCCAGCACCAGCCTCAGCCTTCTTGTCAGCCCCAGCTGAGGAGAGAGAAGAACAAGTTACTAACCAGAGAATCCACTCACCAACTACAGCGGCTCCTGCTTGGAATCAAAGCTTTACAATCAAAGACAACTAAGGCTAAACATCACCAAGTAAAACAGCCATTACTGAGACTGTTAAAGAGTTACTGAACCCACCTCCTGAGAAAATCCCACCGTCCAGCTTGACAAAATTCAAGAAAAGACTCCCATTTGGAAGCAGATACAGACAAACTCTGTTGTGCAAATGCTTAAGCTATGCCAAGAGTCTCATTTTCCCCTTTTCTTCTTGAAAGGAGGCCAATACTAAAGACAATCCTCCCAAAGACATAAGCTGCACAGAAAGCAAGGTCAGCCTGATATTCATACAGCGACATGATGGACACTCACGTGGAACGGCGCTGCGTCTGTACGTATCCCTGTCGGCTTCTCCCCGAGTAAGACGCGCAGGGCGTTCACCTTCCAGACCTAAAAATGGAAACAGCACCATCAAACACACTGTTTACCTGGGACACAGCTCATTCCATGGGTGACCCTGCATCTCAAGGTGGAAAAGTAGCTCTCCAGTTAAGTATTAGACCTACCTGCAGAGCTGCACCTTGGTTTGTACAGTGTACATAAGCCTGAACAAAAAAAGTGATGTAATAAGGAGAACTTAACTTTAAGGGTGAAATCTGCAAAAATGCACCAGCTTGTGCTCAGGCTGAAGTTAAATAATGTGAAAAATGAATTTACAGCATCATCCTAACAGTTTTCTGGCCTTCAAACAAGAGCCACAAAATAATGCTAATAAAAAAATATAAGGAATACAAGGGAATCTGTCACATCTGACATAGCTAAATCACAAATTGCATGACATTCTGATCCCAAGCTAAAATACAGCCACACTGTATCAGTATCACAAATCCTCCACAATGGACTAGATTAATAAAACTAAGAGCAGATTATCTACGTAACTTCAGATTAGTATCAAACAGAACACTTGCAGTAAAGAAACAGATGTGGTGGAACTGCCAGCCCCTGCACCACTCTCAGGGGGTTCACCATTTCAAAGATGAAATCCACTCCTGCAGCACCAGGCCACGATCTTCACGCCCAGGCAGCAAGACACACTTAGGGGCACACTTGCTGCCTGGTGCACCACAGTGTACTAGCGGTCTTAGGCAAGAACCACGAATCATGCACTTCTACAGGCTTGATTTATACTATAGGCACTAGTTTTTCCCCCCAAAAAGCCAGTTCTTACAATAGATGCCTTTATTAACAAAGAGAAACACTACCCACGGATGTGCAGATTCACTTATCCTACATGTGCTTCTACATCCCTCCTTTCTGCCAGGTTAAACCATTACAGCACATCCCACAGCCAACAAAATTTTTATTTTTTAAACTGCAGATCTGTCCATCCTTGATTTCAGTCAGTCAAATTACATCTGTAACAGACACAAATTGCATCAAATACACAGCAGCCTAAAACCTGCTTTAGCCCAACTGTTCCAGCTTCTGCACCAAGACTTACTTGAGCCAGTCAGCAGCACTGCATGGAAGCACGAGAAAAGGCCCCAAAACTCCAGGAGAGCTTGAGTTCTGCACCACCATCCACACACGCCTCTGTCAGCCCTAGTCTGCTGCAGCCTAAAGCAGGTAGTCCACGGAGAAACACCACAGAAAGCGACAGTACGTGCGGCCCTACCAGCTAACCTTGCCAAGGTGCAGACTGAATGAGGTCACTGGCACTGCTCTGGAAAGGGCTGCGGTGCTGCAAAGTGGAGCTTCCTCACCGCAGAAACCCTGAGCAGGTTTTAGCCAGGACCTACAAGCCCCATCCTCCCATTAGATACGCAGTTTCTTTAGCTCGTTAGATAGACACAGCACCTAAAGAATAAAATTTGTAACATCCCAAGCTACTTAAGAGATCAAAGAAACAGCATCTTCCTAGTTCCAATGCAACTCTTTCCTTTGAAGCAGATGCTGCTACAGTTTTGTTTGGCTAAAAAACAAGTTACAGGAGATTGAGGTGAACTCCCCAGCACCCTGTGTCCACAGCCTTCATCCCCAGTGCAGTATCCAGTAGTTGCTGACAGGATTACGATGTAGGTCAGAAGCAGGACGAGTAGATTCCTACCATCTACCAGGAAAAGCTCTGTCATGCAAGACTCCCCTTTCACACAAGTCCTTTCTAAAGGGCAGAACAATATCCTACATTATTCTTGGTAAACACAAGAGGCAACTCCACACAAGGCAGACAGACCTACAATCTCCTGCCTTGAAGGCGAAGACATTTCTTGCCCCTAGAGACCTGGCAATGCTGTTCTGCCAACGATGCAGCAATTTTGTCCCCCCTTTCTCCAAGTTTCGAAAAATTTTTACGTCTCCAAAGATCTCCTGGACAATTTTGCAGTCCATATTCTGCACTGCTCTGTTTCTTCTCTACTACAGGACAAGAAACTAGGAAAACTAAGCAGAAGGGATTTTGCAGAGCGTTTCTAAATGCATACAAGCAACGTATCCATCTTTCCTGTTCTGAATTATTAGTTTGGTACACCGTAACGTTTTCATAACTGAACTGAGGGGCATGGTGGCTTCAGCACATTCACCTCAAGTTCACTTGTACTGCACACTATTATACCACAAAAGGTATCAAAATGGTTCACAAGCCATTCAACAGGCCAATACCAAGAATCCACAAGGAAAAAAGATAGCTTCTGCCTTGTGTGGACTAGAGAGGCAGGTTTGCAACGCAAACTTTAGACAGTTGCAGGCAATCTGAGAAGTCAGTATCAGCAGCACGTTTGTTTGCCTGATCAGCATCTCCTTCACTTTAAGCTATGAAAAACCCACTAAAAAAAAACCCCAAACCAGAAAATCCACCAAGAAAAAAGATGAGAACTACAAGCCCAACACACCACATGTATTTCTTGTAAACCTTTAAAAGAAAGCAGCTTTAATAACAGGACTTGCCCAACAGCATGTTAAGTCTATGTGATAAAAGGCAGAACTGCAGATAACCAACCTGACAGCTGAAGCACATTCAGTGCCCAGGCTTAGCTTTTGCTTTCAGTCATTGAATCCTGCACCCGTGTGCTGCGCAAGAATTCAGGTTTGTTCCCTATCTCAGCAGTCCTAGCCAAGGCCACTCAACTTTTACAGCAACAGCCTCCCAGGCAGCTCTTCTAAGGGTAACTCAGCCAGAGACAAGGTTCTCTGTACGTGCTGGACTGGACCAACAATGCACACATCATCTTCCTGACAGAACACCAGTGATTGCTGCCGGCCCTTTCCATAAGACAAGAGCAGGTTTTGAAAAGCCCTGGCAGTTAAGAGACATCCCCTGTCACTGACCTCAGACGTGTCTAGGCACCAATTTGTACCCCGCTCCACAGCCTGCGGTCTCGGCAGGCCTGATTTCAGTGAATTCCAGCCGCTTGCGTTACCAGACAAGGCCAAGACGCAGACTCTGAGCGTTTCTCTGTCTCACAGTTTTCTTCATCCCCCTCCAACGTTTCAGTCGGCCAGCAGCCATCAGGCTAGTGCCAAATACAGAAGCAATAAAGCCTACACGTATCTCCTTGATGTAATAATGTTTATACATTCAGAAATCACAGTGACTTGTGCCAGTCTGGAAGCTGACCGTCCACCACACCTGCGCTAACACGCTTAACCTCGCTCCCCGCTTCCTCCTGCTGCTGGGGCAGCCACCCCGCAACCACCGCTCACCTTTGGGCCGCGGTCTGCCAGTCTCTGGGCGGCTCCGGCGCAAGGTTGCGGGGACGATCTCAGGGGGAAGGTGCAGGTAATCACGCAGGTACTGGATGCCCTCGTTGGTCAGATACCAGTAGAAATGCCTCCACGCAAACTGCTCTTTCACATAACCACGGGATTTCAGAGACTAGAGGGAGAATTCTCAATTACTTCACGTGTGATCCTTATCACCATTCAACATTCTCTGATCAATACCCTCACTACATGTTTTTATGAACACAAGAGCTTATCAAGGGTACATGGGGAATAAAAACATAGAGACAAAGTTCACATGCACAGGACAAAATTACAGCATCATTCCCACTCTGTGAGAAAATACAAGGCTACCACTCAGAGAGGTTATCATAGCTTCAAAAACGGAGCTAGAGATGTGGACCCTAAAAATAATAAACTTCTATGGTCTGTGGGGAACAATAAATCAAAAACGAAATTGCAAAAATCAGAAGAACAGGGGAAAGAACTGTAATAGGAAAGAAAAGGCAAATGCAAGACAACGTCTGAAAAGGTTTATTTGGTAACGGCTGACGATGTTTATTCAGAGGTACACAACAATCTCAGAAGTACACAACAATCTCGTGTGCCGAGATCCCTGCTGGCCGGCAGCCCAGCCCTCGCCACCCACCCTCAGGTCCGTACCTGCATGGCTTTCATAACATGGAGGTTGGGCACATTCTTGTCGACAAGCTCAGGATGCTTCGGCATATGGACGTCTTTCTTGGCCACCATCACTCCCTCCTTAAAAAGGAGTTCGTAGATGGCAATTCGGTTCTTCTTGGGCATCAACATCTAAACAAGAGGCAAGCAGTAAACAGTAAATACTGCTGATTTAAAATAAATGCATTCAAAGTCTACCAGAAGTTATAAAGTAACAAGTGTGAGGTTGCGCGGAAAGCTTGACGCTTAAATAACACCCCCCAGATTACGGTCTCCTGTAAGAACCTCCTGAACTACCTTTCAGCACCTGATCTGCTAGGCATCCCTTCCCACCGTTTTCCTGTGAAGGAAAAACTGAGCAGTCCAAACTTTTGATCCTTAACATTAAATCACATCACCATATTAAAGACTGTAAACTCTCTCATGTCAGTCAAAACAAGAGACGAGGGCAGACACAGGTGAGGCAGAGGCACAGCTCAGGGTGAGGCGTGTTTTGGGTCTGCCACGGGTGCTGGAGACCCGAGGACACCTACGTGGCTGTTAACTCACACTTTACTCAGGAACTTGGGAGCTGAGGAAGCCTCTCACAGTCCGCTCCCAGAGCCCATAAGCCCGCACTGGAAGCACGCTGCCACTGTCACCCCCAGCAAGGGGACACTGGATTCTAGGCGATGCCTCCCGGCCCGGGAGCGGGACGCCCTGGGCCCAGCAGCGCGGAGCCGCAAGGCTGCGGCCTCAGGGCACGGCGGCGTGCGCGGAGCTGCTGAGCGGCGGAGCACCCGCACCGGCCCCGCGCCGTGGCGGCCCCCAGCGGGGCAGAGCCCGTGGGGCAGGCCGAGGACCCCACCACGGCAGCCTCCCGGGGCGGAAGGTCGCGGTGCCACCGCTGGGAACAAGGGTCCCGCGGCGGCTCGTCCCCGCAGTCGCCCCCAGCCCAGGACCCTCCAGCCCGCGGCCTGCCTCCCCCGGTAACGGGACCTCCCCGCGGCCTAGTGCCCCCCGCCGCCTCCCGCCCCGCAAACTCGGGCCTAAATTCCGCCCTCCCGCCGCGGCATTCCCCCCGCGGGGGGCCGGGCCAGGGCTTCCCGGCACCGCTGAGCAGCGGCCCCACGCCGCCGCCCAGGGATGGCACCGATGGGAGACCGATAGGGGCCCAGAGCGCGGCCTCACCGTGGCGGCGGCGGCGGGCCCAAGAGCGGAAAGGAGCGCGCCTGCGCCGCGCGGCCGCTTCCGGCCTCCCGAAGGCCCCCTGGCGGCGCGGGTGCCCGCGGCGCTGCCTGACGGGGGAGGGGGGCAGCGTCCGCCGGGAGCGCTCCGGCCTTTGCGTCCCCACTCGTGTCACCTTCTCTTTGTCACCTCCTCCACATCACCAGTCGTGTCACCCCCTGCGGTCGCTACTACAGACATCCCGCTCCACCCCCCCCACTCGTGACAGCACTTCCACGCCTCCACTTGTGTCACTCCTCCACATCACCCCCTCCACGTCCCCACTCGTGTCACCCCCTCCATGTCACCCCCTACTCATCCCTGCTGGTGTCACCCCCTCCACGTCACCCCCTCCGTGTCCCCACTCGTGTCACTCCCTCCACATCACCCCCTCCACATCCCCACTCGTGTCACCCCTTCCCTGTCACCCCCTCCACGTCCCCACTCCTGTCACCCTCTCCACATCCCCACTGGTGTCACCCCCTCCATGTCCCCACTCCTGTCACCCCCTCCATGTCACCCCCTCCACATCCCCACTCGTGACATCCCTTCCACGTCCCCACTCGTGTCACCCCCTCCATGTCACACCATGTCACCAGCATCCCCTTCGCACCCCAAAACACTTCCCCCAGCAGGTGGGGGCCACCCAGCGCCCCCTCCCCAGCCAGGCTGCTGGCCCTGCGGGGACACGGTGGCTCTGGGGAGGGTGCGGGGGGGGGGGGTGCTGGACTGAGCCCCCCTCCCATGCAATGCTCCCCCACAGACCAGGGTGCTCCTGCCCTGCTGGGGAGTTTGAGCCCCCCAGGAGCGGCAGGTGGGCTTCCATGGGTGGCAGATGGTGGAAACATTGGAGCCAGGGGGGGCTTTGCCATGGGGGGGCTTTGTCACTGGGGGGGTTTGC
This sequence comes from Falco naumanni, assembly GCF_017639655.2. Lineage (NCBI taxonomy): Eukaryota > Metazoa > Chordata > Aves > Falconiformes > Falconidae > Falco > Falco naumanni. Next base: position 4,186,922 of record NC_054070.1, read on the forward strand.
CATGGGGGCCCCCCTGAGCCCCCTCGGGATGGGGAGAGGGGAAGGGAGGCTGCGAGAAGGGGGGGAGGGGGGCTGGCAGCGCACAGGGGAGCCTGGGGACACTGGGGACCCCCGTCACGGCCACCGGCTGGCCCAGGCGGGGCTGCCGGCTGATTGCCACCCACCTCCAGGGTGGCATTGTCACCTTGCGCGGCCAAGGAGCCGTGGGGTTGGGCCGGCGATTGGGTGGCTAAAAATGGCTCCCTAATCCCCGCGCTGATCTTTACCCCCCTCCTCCCCATCTGCCGTGACCTTCCTTCCAGCCGATGAGCAAAGCCAGCCCCGGCGAGAGGCAGCCAGGCCCCGGCGTCCCCCACGTCCCAAAGGTACCGCCATGCCGCTGCCGGCACGTTCGGGGCCATGCCGGCTCCCGGCCAGGCGGGAGGTTGGCGTCGGTGGGTTGGCCGGGGTTTGCCGCGGCGAGGGTTGCCGGTGGCGTACAGCGGGTGACGGTGGCGGTGTCCCCAGGTGGCGGATGGGATGCTGGGACTCGGTGCACCCTGGCAGCACCGTCACCCCGAGCCCCCCTCCGGTGGTCCCCAGCTGGTGGTGGGCTAGAAATGGGTCCCTGCCCTGTGCCGGTGGCTTCTTGCTGGGAAATGAAACCTGCTCCGGCAGAGCGGCTCCGTGACCCATTTTAAGTGATTTCCAACATCTGCCAGATTGTGCCGAGTGGGGGCCACCATCCACCCCAGGTCCCCCCCCTCAGATTTCGGGTTGACCTGTTTTTCCTGGCCTCATGGCATCTCTGGCAGGGCAGGAAAGCAGCGTGGGTGCCACACATCCCTGCCTGGCTGCCTGCACCTCCTGGGGGGGGCTGGGGTCCGGTGTGAAACGGCAATGAGGGTCTGGCAGGGGTCTGGGCAGGGGTCTGGCAGGGGTCTGGCAGGGGGCAAAGCTTCTGGGGTCTCACGAGAGGTGGCACCGTGGGGCTGGTGGGACGCAGCACATGCCAGCCCTCGCATGGACCCGTTCTGTACAGTGCCCGTCACTCCCAGAGCCCACCCAGGGCTCCCAGGAGGCTTCTGGGGTGGGGGGACTTCTGGGGTGGAGGGCCTGCTGGCCCCACGCACTGACTGTGGGGCCAGGGGTACCCCCAGGCTGCTGGGTCAGCTGCTCTCGGCTCAGGGCAGGGGGTCCCTCCAGCCCCCTATGGATGCATAAGGGAGGGCTGGGACCCCAGCCAGGACAGCCTGCGGTCGGGGGGCTGGCAGCAACCGTGCTCGTCTTCCCCCCGCCACCTCCCCGGGACACGTTTGGCATCATCTTACCCGGCAAGAAACACAGGCTCCTGCTCCAAGCCCTCGGTCGAAGGGGTCCAGCCTGCGCCGGTAGCCCCCTGCCCAGCTCCCAGGTGCTCCAGGGCTGAGCTCACGGCAGAGCCCCCCTGAAGCTCCCTAATCCCACCAGCCGCAGGGGCGCGGCCGGGCACCCTGACACCCGAGCAGCTGGCAGGGAGCTGAAGCTCTGAAAGGCGGCTTAAGCTGAGCCTGGGTGCTGCCGGGGGGCTCTGCCCCCCCAGCTGCAGGCAGGCTCGGAGCTCAGCCCCCCCCCCCCCCCACCCCCAGCCCCTATTTGCCCTCAGGGTGTGAGCTCTGGAGGCACACGGGGCAACAAAGCTGTGGTTTTGGGGGTGCATTAGGGTGAGCAGGGTGGTCAGAGGGATTGATGCCTGTCCCAGGAAGCCGGAGGGAGCAGCGGGGTCCCTGTGGGGTGCATGGGGCTGGGGGGTCCCGGACCCACCTGGGGGTTGTGCCTGCAAATTTCCAGCTGCTCAGGCAGAGCTGGAGGCTGTTGCAGCCCTGGGGCAGGAGGGGCTGAGGGATGCAACACATCCCGAGGTGCCTGGAGCTGCCCGGTGCCATCCTGGGGCTTTGCTACCGTTTTATCACCTCATTTCTTCCTCTCCCGGAGAACAGGGATGGAACTGGGGGGACGACCCCGCACGCATGGCAGCCCCTAGGATGCTGCCACTATTGCAGCAACCCCTGGGAGAAATGCATCTCTTGGCTCATCCCACGGAGCAGGAGAGCTGCCCTTCTGCCTTTGCCCACCTTGTCCTGCCACGCTGCCCGCCTCTGCCCACATCTCCTCTTTGCTGCTCTTGCATCTGCCTTGGAAATGGCAAAGCAAGCGCTTCGCTAAACGGATTAGAGCTGCCCTGGCAGCCCCTCGAACTGCTCCCGCTTCCCTCGGCTCCCGTGCCGCCTTCCCCAGGCAACCCCCATCCCTAAGCCAAATATCTGGGGCAAGGCCATTGCTGCAGCACAGCTGGCACAGCTGGGCGACTGCACTGCTGGCCCCAGCCACAGCTCAGTGCCACGCTGTGGCTCCTGACCCTGCAACCCTGGCTGAAGCCCTGAGGGTCCTTCCCCCCTCCTGGGATTTTGTGTTCCCTTTGCAGGAGCCCAGAGAAAACTGGAGATTTCACCAGTTACCGGTTCAGCTGATGGTGCTAACCCTGCTCTGGGGTCTGCACTGATCCATGACCCCCTCAGCCGGCGCTGAGCCCCTCCTCTCCAGCCTCTCCCCAGGGTGCGCAGCCGCTGAAGGGGCTGCAGCAGGATGGGAGCTGGATTTAACCGCGAAGGGATTGAGGAAGGCAAGCCCAAGGCGGCTGGCAGGCATCAGTGACGTGCACAGTGGCAGGCGAGGAAGGGAACATCAACGCCAGGGAAGTGCCTCTGCACCAGGGCCACATCCTGCAGCGAGCCAAAGCCTGGGTTTGGCTCTGTGTGGGACCCCCCTTGCTGGAAATCCTGTGTCCCCCACCCTGCTGGTCTCCCTGGCCATGCCAGGAGGCGATGCTGCTCGGCTGGGATGGAGCTGGGATGGAGCTGGGCTCCTCTGGCACAGCTCAGCAGAAGGAGGAGACCTTGGCGAGCGGCTCTGCCCAGGGACAGACTTTGTCCCCACAGGGTGGCCAGCCCGGCTGGTGTTTGTGCAACACCTCGAAGGCAAACACAGGACCCTGCCGCGCTTCCGCAGATGGGTCTTGGGGAAGGAGAGCCCGCATCCAGCTGGCAGCTTCCCTGAGGGGCCGAGCCAGCACCCAGCAGCCCTCGGCATGGCACAGCACAGGGAGAAGGAGGCGGTGAAGCTCCAGCACCACCATCGCTGCGGCCATGGGCAATATGTACGGGCTCCTCCCAGGCAGCTGCCTGCACCGTTTCCCAGGAAAAATGGAGCCTTTATGTCCCATCCCCATCCCCTTCCCCGGAAGGGCTCGGAGGATGCCCCAAGCCTGGTCACGAGCAGACAAGAAGGGGATTGTTTCGGTAGGAGCTGGGTTTCTGGCAGCACCTGCCCCATGCTGGGGCCCTCCACAATGGCTGCCTTTCTGCGTAATTGCTGCAGAGCAGCCAATTATCCTCTGCTGCTAATTAAGGATGCAAAATAGCCCTGTGCTTGCTTCTCCCAGCAAGCCCAAGAGGGCTCCTGGGATCTGCGGCACAACGTGGTGAGGGTGCAGCCTGGGCATGGGGCGAGCACGGGGGCACTGGCCCCATCCAGCCCTGCAAGCCCCAGCTCAGGCTCCTCTGCCCCTGACATCAGTGGGAAGGGGCAGCAGGAGGCCAGGGACAGGCTCGGGATGAGCGGGATGCTGGGATCCCACCCTACCCCCAAGCAGTATCCCCCAGAGTGCCCACGGGCTGGGGTCTCCCCCATTGCTCCCCACGCCAGCCAGCTCAGCAGAAAGCACCATAACCGGGGGCTCTGCCATGATTCAGGAAACTCATTTTCCTTTCCTTGCTAGGGAGGCAGACGGGAGCAGGCCACGCGTGAAAATCCCCCCAGCATTCGTGCAAAGGCTGGCACTCGTGGCGGGGTGATGGGCAGAGCGGCTGATAGCTGGCGGCATTTCTCTCCTCTGCTGCCCGCACCGGCTCGCCGCGCAGGCAGGCTGCTGGCAGCTGCGCCAGCACGGTGTGGGCTAATTTGCTCTGCTCCTCAGTTTGCTGCGGTGCTTGAAGAGCCATAATTTCAGAGCGGCAAGTGGCCCGATAAATCAGGGCTTATTTCGTGCCAATACTGGCTGCTGCTTCCCACAAGGAAACTCATTTTACAGAAGGTGAAATGACTTACCGCGGGAAATAGTAAGCGGTGGGATGGTGAGAGCCAGGGAAAAGTTCATCGTGGCCGAGTTTTTGGTGAAGGAACTGGCTGACGTTGTGGGAGCCTCGTGTTGTGGAGGCAGGGCTCCTGCTTCTACCAGCACGGAGCAGCTCGAGCTGCCAGGGAAGGAGATGTGAATTGATCTTACCTCTGTGGACCACACCTGCCACAAAGCTGGGTGGCAATGGGCTATTAGCACTGGGACCCCCCCCCCCCCGCCCCAAGTCATTGAGGTCCCTCTGTCAACCTACTCTGAGTGTTTGTCACCCAATGCTTGATGCAGAGCACATCTGCTCCTCTGCAGCGGGGATGCTGTCAGGGCAGAAGGCAGCTGGGACAGCCCAGCGGTACCTGCAGCCACCCTGCACTGAGAACTGCCAACTCATTGCATGTAAGGATCCTACCCAGTTAATCAGCATCCTTTGGTTTCTCGCCCTGAAATGCCAACGGGCAAAGATCTGCCTGCACCTGCAGGGACCGAAGTCCATCCCCACTCCCATGTCAGGGTTGGGGAGCATTCGATCGCCTGGGTCTTGAGTCTTGAGCGCTGCTGCCAGCTACAGCCGGGCATGAAATATTTCGGGTGCCTTCCTGTCTGTCGGTGAGGGGGGAAGACAAGCTCGGATGGCACGAAGCTGGAAGGAGCCGGAAGGCAGGCAGGATGGTGAGCCCCACCGAGCTTCATTAAGCAGTCGAAGGTGCTCGTTAGGGGAAAGCTGAGCCGGCGCTGGAGGCCTGCGGAGCCCCCCGGGACTGGGTCACATTCTCTGGGCAACCCGATCCCGGCGGCAGCGGCCTGGCAGCCTCATTACGGCAGCTTCTGTGGGCAGCTTCGGTTACTTGGCTGGGAGCGCTCGTCTCCTGCCGGCTTTTAATTTCCCTGACATCACCCGTGAGCTGGGGAAATGCAGGCGCGGTGCGTTGGGACAGCTGGAGGGGGACAGCCTGTCGCCACCCTCACCCGCATCCTCCCAGCTCCCCAAAAGCACCGGCCGGGGGGTGGGAGGGCTCCAGCCTCCTGCTCCCCCCTGGGACCCCCATCCAGTGCTAAGCCCCGGTGACCCTGGGCAGAACCCCCAGGGCTCGGATGGGGGCAGATGGCAGTGGGGAGGGGGCTGCCGGGCTCCCTGGCCTCCAAGAAGCCTTAGGGGAGGTGCAGTCCCTGTCACCCCCCCTCCCCAGCCTCCCTGGGTGGGAAGGATTCTTCCTGCTTCTCCCGCCAGCCTGTTCCCAGCTGGCACATTTGGCAAGGAGGCGGCACCGGCTGCCTCTCAGAAGGCGTTTTGGGGTGTTTGTTTCTGCAAAAGCTGCAGCTCAGCCCTAAACCCCCCCACACAGCCCCTTCCTGGGACCGTGGAGGTGGCCGAGAGCCCAGGGAGGAGAGGAGGGAGTGCATTGCTCTGTCCTGTCCTGTGCAGGAGGGACAAGGACCCAAGGAGCAGCAGGATGAGGACCCCGGGGTATCCTCACTCAGCTCCCCAAAGAGCCCCCCAGCATGAAGGAGCCTGTTTGTGGCCCTGACGGAGTCCTGCAGTGACAGGCAGCGCTGCGGGGGCCAGACACCCACAGGCACCTGACCGCAGGGTCCTGGCACCCCACTGCCAGCCCCTTCCAGCCCCCCGCTGCTGGCCCCCCCGCGGTCATGCGGAGACCCTCACCCACAGCACAGTCCCCAGGCACCTGCCCCCGGTGCCAGGTGGGTGCTCAGCACCCACCAGACAGGGCTACCCCTCTGCATGGGGTGCTGCGCCCTGGGCAGGCTGGGTGCAGGTCAACTGGGGGGCTGCGTGCCCAATCCCCCGCCTCTATCCACACCCCCCCACCCCCACCCCCGATGATTTTTGCAACCTTTGCAGGCAGCGGCTCCATCCCCGGTTGCCATGGCAACGGGAGGCTGCAGGCAGGGCGCGCTCCCGCGGCCGTGCGCGCTGCCGCTGCTGCCCGGCTGGTGCGGAGCGCAGCGCAGCGCAGCGCAGCCCGGCCCGCCGTGCGCCCCCGGGCCCCCGCGGCCCCCCGCCGCCCGGCCCAGGTAAGCGCCAGCCCCCGCGGGGCTTTGCCGGGGGCAGCCTGGGAAGGGGGGCCGGGGGGGTACCCTGTGGGGAGGGGGCTGCGTGGGGCCTCTGCGCAGGTGGGGATGGGGGTGCGGGGAGGGGGGCAGTGGGGGTGTGGGATGCTGGGTCGCTTGTGGGGGTGGAGAGAGAGAAGGGGGGGATGCTGGGCAAGGACTGGGCACTATGGTGTAGGTTTGCACCCCCCTGGCAGGACACAGTGTCCCCTGGTCCCTTCTGCAAGCTGGGGAGGCTGGGGGGGGACATGACCTTCACCCCCCCTGTGTGTCCGACAGGGTGCTGGGGCAAGGGACACCCGCTCTGCGACGCTGCTGCACTCCCGGCTTTGTGCCTCAGTTTCCCCAGCTGCAAATGATGGGGGGGGACTTGTGCCGTCCATGTCATCGCTGGCCCCCTGCCCCAATGAGTGCCTTCCCCCATATCTGAAGCCCTTCCTTTTGCCATTGGCACCCCAGATTACCGCTTGCCCCCGCCCAATCCCCCTGCTTTCCTACCCCCTCTTGGAGCCCCCTCTGGCTCCAAGTCTCCTTTGCCCGTCACAGACAGCCAAAATCCCGCTGTCCCCTCCGCACTGCCCTGCTCCTGGCACCCCCGTTCGCCTCCTGTCCCCAACCAGCCCCAGGTCCGTCCCGCCAAGGTACTGAGGACGGGACCCTCCCCCACCCCCTGGCAGCACGTGATGCTCTGGTCTCCCCCCTCCCCAATGCAGAAGTGAGGGGATGGCACCGCCGTATCCTCCGCCACTGTTGTTTGCTACTTCTCGGTTTAATTGCGAACCTCGAATTTGGATTCTTGCCTAAACCCTGCTCCTGGGACCGCAAAAATCCCTGCTCAAGAGTCCGAGCATCCTTGTTTACAGTGGCAAGCTAAGGCGGCAGGCTGCGAAAAGCTGCAGAGCTGGAAGACACGTCAAAATCCCACAAGCTGCGGCTGAGCCCCGTCTCCCCCAGGCCTGAGCACACATGCATGGGGTCAACAATCCTGCTCCTGCACCTCACCGTGGTGCCCATCCACATTCCTGGCACATCCACTGTACCTGAGCTGGGCTGCGAGCTCCCCTGGAGAGAAACGCTTACGTTATCTGCAAACGCCACGCATATTTCCAGAAATCTTTACACAAGGCTCAAAAAATCTTGAGAAGACTTTGATGGGTGCCCTGTGCTCGGAGTGGGGTAACTTTGGGGAGCACAGGAGGACGGGGAAGGTTTCTGCAGAGTGCGCACAAAATGCAAAACCGTTTGCTGCCAGGGCTTGGAGCAAATGCTCCTGCAACCTGGTGGCACCTATGGCACGTGGCCCCCACCCTGGCCAGCGAGGTGGGTGTCATCCCCCCCCCCCCCGTCTGCAGGTGCGACATGTGGCTCCCGGTAATATTCCTGGATCATTGAACCTCCTTTGCAAATGCTCCAGCTTTGGGGAGCCTGCAAGCCCTGACCCGGCAGGGTCCTCCAGCAAGTCCCTGTTGCAGCCCCTGTTGCAGCTGAACGCCCCCCCGCCAATCCTCAGACCCCCCCCCCCCCCCGGTCAATGCAGATGACCCCGATTGAAATGAGGTGGCTGCCACAGGCGCATCCCGAACAGGATTCATCGGAAAAGTGGCTCCCAGAAGTTTCCCACCGTCACCTACCGCGCCACCTCTGGGGACCTGCCGCCCTCGGAGCCACCTCGTGCTGTGCACCAGGTCCAAGCCAGCAGCACGGAGCTGCCCTGGCCAGAATCCCATGGAGAAGCACGAGCCATACGGGGGACACGCGCGTCCCCTCCCATCTGGCCATGGTTCTGGCCACGGCTTGGCTGGTTGCCCCAGGGCTCTGCCCCTGCTTGTGCTGCAGCCAGAGGGGTTTTGCAGTGGGATGCAGGATGGGGCCCTGGCGTGAACTGTTTGCAGGCTGCTGGCATGGAGCCGGCAGCTTGGGAAGGGTCCGGGCTCACCTCCCGCCTGGCCTTGAGCTGGGTTTGATATTGAGGGGGGAGGATGGGTGTTCAGGTCGCTCACACCTTCCAGGCTGCTCAGCCCTCAGCACTGGCTTCGGCTCTTCTCCTGCCTCCGGGAACCACAGCTGCCAGCGTGAATCAGCAGCACCCACTTAACCGTTTCCTCACAGGGTCCACATCGGCTCAGGCGCGGGAGAAGGTTCAGCCATCCCACAGCCAAACCCCTGTGCCCTCCTTGCTCCCTGGCTGTGCCCCTCGCCAGCCCCACTTTTCCCTGCCCCAGCTCCGTGGGCTGCACAGATCAGCCCCAGTCCAGTGGGAAACCCGCAGCCACGCGGCTGGGTCAAAGCTGAGCAGCAAACCCGAACCAGACGGCAGCTCCTGCAGCTGCAAAGCCTCTTGCAAAGCACACACCGGTGTCACCAGCTTCACCCGAGGACCTGCCATCGTGCCGGGGGCATCTCGTCCCCCATACTTGCCCATAACAGGAGCAGCACGTGGGCATTGGTACCCGCGGTGGATGCGGCGTTGAGGTTGACGGCTGATGCAGCAGCACGGCAGCCCTGGAGGTGCCGCGGTGCAGTGGGAGATGCTGCTACCAGGCTCCCCTGGGTTTTCTTGGCCGTTTCTGGTCCATTTGTTTTTGCCACGAGTGGTTTTCATGTGGTGGTAGCAGTGGTGTGTCGCGGTGGCATTTATTTGGTGCTGCACCCCCCCAACAGACCCTCGGCCAGCCCTGTGCCAAGATAAGGGAGAGCAAATGACCTTCCCTGTGGCCAAAAACCTGAACCCCGTGCTGACTTCCTCCCCCTAAACCCGTGCACTCATCCTCAGCCTCACGTGCTTACAAAAGAAGCCAAACCATAGCAAATATTTCACATTGCAACCCCATGGATGGTTTGGTTTGACAAGCCAGATCTGTCCCAGTGTTTAATAGCAATAAAACTGGCTCAGACCATTGGGTCCTTTCCAACTGCTGAGCCTCGGCTTTACTGCCGGGAGCCCCCGGGTAACTACAAGGCAACAGTGTGCAGCAAATTACCATCCCGTCCCCAGCAAACACGCTCCGGCAAGCGAGGGTCCCCAGCACCCTCGGCTCGGGCAGCACTGGCCGGGCCAGGCTGCGGTTCCGTGTCGGGATGCTGCAGCTGTGGAAGGGTTTGCGCCAGGGAAATGTCGTGCGTTGCATCGGTTTGTGCTCGGGGTTGGTGTCGGGGAGCTCCCTGCTTGCTCTGATTCTTGCAGATGGAGCGCAGCTGCCAGCATGGCTTCCCCCTTCCCTGGATGCCTTCACCAATAATCAATCACCGACTCCCCCCGGTAGCACTTGCCCTCCCACAGCAGGGCTCATGCACAGTTACCATGAGTGTGACACTCCTGCCTCAGGGGATGGGGACCGGGATGGGACACAGGCTCGCTCTGTGCTCTGCTCCCCTCCTTGCAGCTTATCCGCCACCATCCTGCCTTGGAAAAGGGCTCTTGGCAGCAGGAGAACCCACAGCAGGAGGTCTGCAGCCCCTCCAAGCCCCTGGTCCCCACCAGGCTCAGGCGATGTGCAAGCAGGCAGGAAGGGGACACATGCAGGCAGCTGCCTGTTCCCAGTATCACGTCCCCATCCCTGCTTTTTGGCTGTAGCAGGGGTGCTGGGGCCAGGGCAACCAAGAAACCTGGAGGGAGAGCAACGTGCCACCCCGCCGCAGCCTCCCCGGGACCGGGGCTGGTGCCTGGCACCTCACCAGGGACCCCAAGGCCCAGGATGGAGCACCCCCACCCAACAGCGCACCCCAAGGCTGCCGTACTGGGGGTTTGCACATTTAATGGTGATGTTACAGCAAAGGCAAAGGGACCCAGGAGAGGCAGGGGCTCAGCTGACCCCCCTGGGGGACCCGGCTTGTCCCTCTCACCCTTGCCGGGTGCTGGGGAGCTGCGGGAGGATGGCACCGCAGATGCTGGAGCAGTGCTGGCCCAAAGCGATGGGCAGGGGACAACAAACCCGGGTTGTCCCTGCCTGCCTGGGGTCAGAGCACCGCTGGCGAGGGCTGCCGGCTGTGGGATTACGGGCAGCTGCCCGTGCCAGCAGCGTCGGCAGCGCCAGCCCTCTGCATTGCAGCAGCCTCCTGCCTGCGCAGGGTCAGGGGTGAGCTGAGCTGTGGCAGTGCTCAGCGCCCAGCAGGCTGATGGGGAGCGAGATGCAGGGGGGCGGCTGCTGTGGGAGCAACCCAGGGGCACGCAGGGGCAGGAGCCGGGACCAAACTTCACCATCACTCGATGCCAAATGCTCTGCGGTTTCTCTTTGGCAACGTTGTGGAAATGTGGGGCTGGGGGGAGGGAAGCGAAGCCCCCCCCTCGGCTGTGAGTGCCAAAGCGGCAGCACATGGCTGGGGCTGGCAGCTTGCCACGCCGCGGCTTAGCCGCTGGCACTGCGGGCACCCGGCGTCACCGCCAGCCGCCTCGATGCGAAGCGATGGGCTGCGCTGGCGGGGCTGGGGGCACACGCGCGTGTGTGGGGGTGCGAGGACAGCTGTGCATGGGGGTGCGCGGTAGGAGAGAGGCAACAAGGCGGCAGGGTTAGCTGGGAAGTGATGCAGAGCCAAAAATAACCCCTGGGCTGCAGCTCAGACCAGGTAATGGTGAGGAGCAGGAGCTGCGGCAGCCACGTCCCGCAGTGCCCCACTGCCTCGGCTGCTTGGGGCTGGGTGGGGGCTGGCCCACGCACCCATGGGTCCCAGGGTAGACCCGGCTGTGGGCGCGTTCCACCCTCCAGGGTCCCTTTCCTGGCTCCAGGCTGGGGCTGTCACCCCAAGGATGCCTTTGCTGTGCCAGCGCAGCCTCTGCAGTGAAGCAAAGAGCCCTGCGGGGTCCCCTGGGGGTTGTGCCACCGGGTGCTCAGCCCGTGGGTGTTTGGGTTGGGCACCTTCACGGGTGGGGAGGACAGTGGTTGTGCCGTGGGTGCCAGGCGGGCGCGGGCGCCATGTGCTGCCGGCTGCGGGGGGACGGTGCTGGCACTGCGCACCACCGCGGTCCCCCATCCATCTGCGTCTCGGCGGCTGAGCGAGGGACAGTCACGCGTTTATTTTTAACCGGCTGGGGAGGGCGGCGGGGATTGGTGCCTCCCTGGTTATATCACTAAATCCCTGCCAGGCCCTGTTAGTTCCAGCACAGCGAGCCCTGTGCCGCGCTCCAGTAACCGTTTCGGCCCCCTGTCCTGCTGGGACCATGCCCTGCCCTGGCCCCTGGGCTCCTTGCGGCCAGCTGTGTGCACAGCTGGAGAGCGTGGGCACCCGACTATCCCCCACGGGTGGGCACCAGGGCACCAGGACCCCGTGCCCCCAGCCCTGCCCTCCCACCCCACTGCCCTCTCCCAGGTGCAGGGGGGGATGCAGGCGGCCGGGTCTCCCACTGCCCGCTCCACCTGCCCAGGTGAAGGGCTGGTACGTGGGGATCATGGCCACATCCCGCTCCCGCAGCCCTTTTGGGGACAAAGCAGGAGGAAACTGGGGCAGTTCATGGCCACTTTGTCCCCATCCCGGTGGCAGATGCTATGCAGTACAGGCCCAGTGCTTTTCTGTGGGAGCACTGTCCAAATCCGGGGCAGGATGGGGATGACGAAGATGCTCATGGCCACCATGGTCCCCTCTCCGTCCGCATGCGATGTCACCCACCATCCCCATTCCCAGTCCTGGCTCTCGGCAAAGCGGCAAAGGGTTAAGCCATGCAGCGGGGCCACGTGACGCTCCGGGGATGCCGTTTTTCTGAAGATCAGGATGGATTAGGGTGGAATATCAGGACGAGAATTTCTTCAGGCGTTGCATCCCTCCCACAGCCCTGCCATGGCCCCTCGTGCAGCAGCTCCCTGGGGACACGTGGTGCTGAGCCAGGCCCCCGGCCGGTGAGCTCCCCACGATCCTCCCTCCCAGCACCCAGCACAGCTGCCTTTGTGGGGGCTGGATGGCACCAAGGGGGTGGCGCGTGGCGGGCACTGGATGAGTCCAGAGCTGGAATGGGCACCATCCCCATCGCCATCCCCTGTAGCCAGATGCTTGTCCTGCAGTGCTGTGGGCAGGAGGGATGGGGGTCCCCTGCTCACCCCCCCCCCCCCCCATGACTCCCCCCTCTTCTCCCCTCAGTGCATGAGGCTGGTGTTTGCCCAAGAGCCACCCAGCACCCGCACTGACGCCCAAGGCAGCGCCGGGAGCCATGTCGGGTTCCTACGACGAGTCAGCAGCGACGGCGGAGGAAACAACTGACAGCTTCTGGGAGGTGAGTCCTGGCTGTCCTCTCCTCCCGCGGGGCCCCTGCCACTGTCACTGCATCCCAGGGCGTACCCCAGGCTCGGGGGGGACAATGCTGCCCTCCCCTCCCGCAGTGAGCTGTGCCTGCAGGCATCCCTGCCATGGTGGTTTGGGTGTCTGAGCTGGCTCTGCTGGAGGTCTCAACCTCAGCTGTCCCCGAGGGGCACAGAGCAGTGGAGGGGACAAAAAGGAGTTGGGTTTGAGCACCCCCAAGACAAAAGCACCATCCCTGCACCCCCAAAGTGGCCAGTGCCCCCCTTGTCCCCACCCCAGGACAGCTGGGGCTGAGCTGGGCAATCAGGCCACAGCTCCCACACCTGCCTGTCCCCATCCCCATCCCCATCCCCATCCCAGGTGGGGAACTACAAGCGCACGGTGAAGCGGATTGATGACGGGCACCGGCTCTGCAATGACCTCATGAACTGTGTGCACGAGCGGGCCAAGATCGAGAAGTCCTACGCCCAGCAGCTCACTGACTGGTCCAAGCGGTGGAGGCAGCTCATTGAGAAAGGTACCATGGCTTCCACAAGGTCCCCATGGGTCCCCGTGCACTGTCACAACTTCATCTGCTAGAGGCGGAGAGGGTAAGGGCTGTGGAGTGACACTTGGCTGTCCCCTCTGCCCCCCAGGTCCCCAGTATGGCAGCCTGGAGAAGGCGTGGGGTGCCATCATGACAGAGGCGGACAAGGTGAGTGAGCTGCACCAGGAGGTGAAGAACAGCCTGCTGAACGATGACTTCGAGAAGGTCAAGAACTGGCAGAAAGATGCCTACCACAAGCAGATCATGGGAGGCTTCAAGGAGGCCAAGGAGGCTGAGGATGGCTTCCGGAAAGCCCAGAAACCCTGGGCCAAGAAGCTCAAGGAGGTGAGAGGAGAAGCGCAGCATGTCCTGGAGCATCTCCCAGTTCCAGCTCTGGGTGCCCCGTCCAGGCTGGGAGAGCCAGGTGGCAGCTCCCTGCAGCAGAGGGATGGGCAGGGGGCTGTGACTGCTGCTGTGACTGCTACTCTGACATCTGTCTTCTCCTCTCCTCTCTCCTCTCCTCTCCTCTCCACAGCTAGAGACAGCTAAGAAAGCCTACCACCTGGCGTGCAAGGAGGAGAAGCTGGCCATGACCCGGGAAGCCAACAGCAAGGCGGAGCAGTCCAACACCCCCGAGCAGCAGAAGAAGCTCCAGGACAAAGTGGAAAAGTGCAAGCAAGACGTGCAAAAGGTGCGAGGGGCTGCTCTGATTTCACCCACAGAGGCTCAATCTGGGCTCCCCAGTGTGGTGGTCCACAAACCGGACCCTCTCAGCACCCCGATACCCTCCTGTGCCTTTGCAGACTCAGGAGAAGTACGAGAAGGTGCTGGACGAGCTGAACAAGTGCACCCCGCAGTACATCGAGAGCATGGAGCAGGTCTTTGAGCAGTGCCAGCAGTTTGAGGAGAAGAGGCTCAACTTCCTCAAGGAAGTGCTGCTGGACATCAAGAGGCACCTGAACCTGGCCGAGAGCAGCAGGTAGGTGCCTCCTGGTCTGGCTGGGCAGAAAGCGCCTGTGTGAGGTCTCCTTGCACTGCCTGGAGAGCAAACCAAGCTCTGGAGGGACCAAGTGCCTCCAGCACAGCCCAGCCCCCGCAATACAAGGGAGAGGGGTTTCTGGCCAACATGATGGTCACTAAGAGGTACCAAAGTGGCAGGAGGGCTGCACAGGAGCCGGGTGCTCCCCAGTGCCTCGTAGGAGGTGACACAACCTGGGCATGTCCCCACCCCATCCCCAGGTCACCCCTCTTCCGCCTGCAGCACCCCGACCCACGTCTCTCCCTGCAGCTACGCCAACGTCTACCGGGAGCTGGAGCAGACCATCCGCCTCTCGGATGCGCAGGAGGATCTCCGGTGGTTCCGCAGCACCAGTGGCCCTGGGATGCCCATGAACTGGCCCCAGTTTGAGGTGAGGCTGGGGACCCTGGCCAGGGTGCTGGCAGCCCCACGGGGCAGCTGGGCGCTCAGGGGCTGGTTGCTCTGTGCTTGCAGGAGTGGAACCCGGACCTGACGCACACGATAACACGGAAGGAGAAGCAGAAGAAGGGCGAGGGGGTGACCCTGACCAACACCAGCAGCACGGGCGAGACGGGGGCACTGGCGGGCGAGCGTGGGAGGTGAGGGGCGGCGAGGAGGGGAGCGGCACGGCGTTTGTCTGTGCAAACATTGCCAGCGCTGTGGGGACAGGCAAGGGGATGTGGGCTTTCCTGGGTGACAGCCACCGTTACGCTCTGTCCCCTCTCCGTGCCTTGCTGGGCTGTTGTGAGCGGGGTGGTCGCTGCAGCTCCCGCTCCCCTGTAACCTCGGGAAAGCTGCGGCGTCCTCCTGGCAGCACAGCACCCCGCCATCCCCCCGCCCGCTCTGACAGCCCCTCTCCCTCCTTCGCCCCCACCCCAGCGTGAGCAGCCACGACCGTGGGCAGACCTACAGCGCCGAGTGGTCCGACGACGAAGGCAGCAACTCCTTCAACACCAGCGAGGCCAACGGCGGCACCAACCCCTTCGATGAGGAGTCAGTGGGGAAGGGCGTGCGGGTGCGGGCTCTGTACGACTACGACGGGCAGGAGCAGGATGAGCTCAGCTTCAAAGCAGGTACAGTCCATCAGCGGTGCTGGGTCGGCCAGCGCTCGCCTGCCGGAGCTGCGGGTCGCCCACATTTTGGTGTGAAATCCCTCAATTTCTGGCTTATCCCAGCCCTTCAAAAAGCTGAACTGGCAGAGAGGGGAAGGCACAAGATGAACCCAAACCCAGGTGGGACTGGAGAGGTGGTGGGACAGGGTACATGAGGTCTCATGGGTCACCCCTTCTCTTTCTACCCTGCAAACTGGGGTGCTCAGCATCAGTCCTAGAAACACTCAGCAGCTCCATCCAAGGGAGAAACGGGGTGGTAGAAGAAGCTCCACCACCTGCAATGAGCTCTCCCCTTTCCACCTTCCTCTCCAGGTGATGAACTAACCAAACTCGGTGAAGAAGACGAGCAAGGATGGTGCAAAGGGCGCTTGGACAACGGGCAACTAGGTCTCTACCCCGCCAACTACGTGGAGGCAATCTAAGTCTTGTGGTGTGCTCCTCGTCGCCGTCAGCAGATAAATCCACCCTCCGTTGTCTCCATCTCTCCACCAGCCAACCAGCCATCTTGCCGTCTGGTCCTTCACTCCTCACACTTAGAGATTCAGACATATTTTCCGACCAAGCTTTTATTTTTTTAAGAGTTGTCTCCGAAGAGTATTTTGCATAGTCGCTTTCTTCTTCTTCTAAGATAACGTGAAGCGAAAGATGACGTTGTCCGTTCGTCTACGTTAGTTGATTTATTATTATTTTTTTTTTTTCCGAGCGAAAAAAAAGCCGATACCTCAAGATCTTGAAGCCCAACCAGTGAGAGCTCCTGATTGGTTGGTTTTTAAAGATACTGAAATCATGAGCCGCCTTCTGATTGGCTGGAACTGTTCCAAAATGCACGGCGCTGATGCTCCTGGGACCAATCAAATTCACCCCCAAAAAACCTGAGAGGGATTGGAGTCCGACACCAATTTTTTTGGTGTTTCCATGTTCTTCTCCCTGGTTCATCCTCCCTCCCCGCTGGAAGGGGACAAATGTCCCCTCCTGCCCCACGGCCACCCGGCCCTATCCGCAGGCAGGTCCCTGGGCAAGGATGGTGGCAGATGGAGATGTCCGGGTGTGGTGGGACCAGCCCTGCCATGGAGCTTGGTGGCATCTCCTCAGCTTCCTCCTCGTCCTCTTCCTCATGGCTGGGCTGTCAACGTGTCTGGAGCAGGCGCAGGCTCCCGAGCTGATGCCCGGTGTGTGCTGCAGGGAGCAGCATTGCCCTTCGTGAGGGCAGTTATCCAGGCACACCAGATCCAGGGTGAGATGGGCCCTAAAATCCAGCGCTCCCAGGAGCCATCGCAGCCCAACGCTGCTGGAAGCACCTTCACACCCAGCCTGGGGCAGCGGGAACCAGCCTGGATGCTGCTGGGGACGGTCCCCATCTTCCCCCATCCCGAAGAGAGAGGCAGGAGCAGAGCAGGGATGGAGGCAAGCACCGTCCAGCCTTGCACGGTGCCAGCAGGACCCACAGCCAGGTGGAGGATGAGGAGGGCTTGGTGCAGGCAGCAGACCCCACCTGGGCAGCAAAGCGGCTGCCTGGTGAGGACGGTGGAGAACAAGACACGCCAAAGCAGGGGAACGGCTGCAGCCTTTGCCCTTTGCTTTTCCCCAAGGGGCTCTACCCCTCCTGCGCTTGGGCTCTGCAACGGGCCACAGCATGGACGGGATCCCCTCAGCACCCATGGGTGCTGCCACCCCGCATGGTCACCCCAACCCCGCTGCCCCAGGCATATTTTCCATCCTGAGCTCTTCCCTATGGCTCATCTCTCATTTTTTTCCCACACCGTCACCCTTAGCAGCATTGATGCCATCACCTTCCTGCACGCTCCTCTCCTACCCCCCTCCGTTGGTTCGTGAATTTTTTGGCCTCGGGGATCAAGTGTTCTGGCAGAGGCAGGAGATGCACCATGTGCTGGGCACGGTGGGTGACAGCCACCCAGCCCCACGTCCCCTGCTAGGTATGCAAATAGGAAAAAAAATAAACAACCAGAAAAAAAAAAAAGTCAGAAAAAAACCCAACCAACCACCTGTCTCAGCAATGCACCCCGGTTTTTTGTACATTGATTGTGTAATTTAAGAAGTATATATATAATATATATATATATATCTCGTGATTGTATTACCGTGGATACAACAAAAAGCAGCAAGCGAAAATAACTGAGCTCTGTAAGCGTCCTTCGGGTCTGGGTCCTCGTTTGCCTCCATGCGTCACTCTTGTCCCCCGTGGAGGTGGCTGTTGGGGTTCAGGGACCCCCCCAGGGTGGGCACTCAAGCCCCCTGCACCCCGGGGAGCTGCAGCTGCTGTAACCCCAGGGAGGGAGACCCTGACCCTGAGGCTTTGGGGTGCAGCGGGATGGGGGCTCGGATGCATTGCTGGGGTCCTGGGGGACAAGGGGGCTGTGGGGTGGGGGGAGCAGCCGCTGCCTTTGGGGATTCCCGTGCCAACATGCTGAGCAAAGCCCCGGGAAGCTCATGGGGGGATTGAAGAAAAAGAAGGTTTGGGGGTCATCCCCAGCACCAGCAAAAGCAGCAGCCCCTGACCCAGCGCTGCCCCCCACCCTGGGAAGGGGGAGCCGGGGATGCCCAGCAGGGAGCTGACGCTGGCAGAGGGGCCGGAGCCTCTTGGGCTCCCTACGAGCCTTCAAACCGTTTGGAAAAACGATTTGCATGTCACCCATCCCTCTCCCCCACCCAGAGAGCTGGGGCAGCCCCACAGAGAGCAGTGGGACCCTCTGGGAGGTGTGTGTGTGGGCACTTAATGGGGAGGGGGCAGAGAAAAGGAATTTATTTCCCCTTATTTAAGGGCTGGAGCTGGAAGGGGCCTGGGGAGAAGCGCTGGCTGCCAGCCCCGCAGAAGTGGGCAACTTTTGCTGGATCAGATCCCCTTGTCCGTGGGGGCACCGTGTTCTTGGGTGCCCCCTCCCCAGCTTTCCTCACCATTTAACCCTTCCAGCTCACCTTCCCCACAGGGACGGGCAACCCCCTGCCTTCACATGAGCTCTGGGGCACCAGCACCCGTCCTCCTGCTGCTCCTCGCACCGGCACAGGAAATCACAAGACACATTTAAGCTTGTTTTTCCTCCCCATTTCTTTTTTTTGGGGTTTTTTCCCCCCCCTTTTCCAGAGCCCAAGGCAGTTTTCCTCCTTCCCTTGCTCTTCTCCTTCCAGCTGCCCTCCATCCCTCCAGCTGGGATGCTTGCAGGGCTGGCCAAAGCGCGTCCGTGCCTCTGCCGTGTAAACAGTATGAAACAGGCAGAAGGGAAAGAAAAAGGCAGGAGCTGTCACAGGCAGCTATTTTAAGTTAAAAACAAAAGAACAAGAACCAAGTGGGTTTTTTTTTTGCTTTTAAACTCCCATAAAGCACCTCATGGGTACCCGGGGCTGCCCATCTATTCTTGTCATTTGAACCTAAACCACGATTTGCTGCCAGCCAAAACCAAAAAGCAAATAAACAAATAAAAAAATTATAATATAAAAGATCAGCATCGCCAGGTAACTCAGACTCTTGTGAAATATGCAGTTTAAGCAATGCCCAGTTTGCTGTCCCCGTCCGGGCTCGGTGGGTTGCGTTTCAGATTTACTGTCCAGAGGGAAATGGCATGCCATCTCCCTTTTCCCAAACTCTGGAATCAGGCAGTCCAAATAAAATCCAAATCAAGGGAAGAGGCCTGTGTCAAGGACGTGGAGGCTTCGGGTGCCTCTGAGTGGCCCTGTGCCCCCCGCTTGGGGGACCCCCCAGTCCTGCAGGGATGCTCCAGCATGCACAGCCCCTGTTCTACAGCTGCTCCCTTTGCAAAATGCCCATTTTCAACCCCAAATCCCTGTGGAAGAGGGAAGCTGAGCATGTCCCGGAGCAGGAAGCCAAGGGGGGGATGCACCCATGCCAAGGGGGTGCTGGTGGCCCCCAGGGGCAGGGTTACCCTGCACCCAGCTCCCACGGCAGGCAGCAGCCCTGGGTGCTGCGGTGCTGCTGGTGCCAGGCTGCTCCGGCACCGTCAGGTCAGCGTGGCCCCAGCCAAGGGCAGCTGTGGGTGCCCTTGTCCCTGTGGGTGCCATTGTCCCAGCTCACGCCTGGGCTTTGTCCTCCCCGAACAATGGCTGGGGTGAAGCCACCCACAGCCAGCACCCAGGAGGGAGGGGGGGAGGGAGGGACGAGCCCGGCTGCCATACGCCCAGAGCTCAGGCAGCCCCTTTCTTTGCAGCTGAGGGTTGAGAGCCCCCCACCACGCTGCCCCCCTCCCTTAACAGGGCTGAGGGCCAGGAGCTGCTTGTTGGGGTAAATCCAGAGCTGCCTCACTGCATCCAGGGGGTCACTGCTGATGGGCACCAGGGCAGCCGGTCCCACAGCCAGGCTCTGGCTGGAGGGGAGCGTGGTGGCCCCCATGGTGTCATGTCCCCCCCCCAAGCAGCCCTAGGGCACGATTCCAAGGGGATATCAAAGTCTCCTGCTGGGATGTGCCCTTGGCTCCTGTGCCCTGACGATGCCCTGGGGCTGCGGGTGAGAGGACAACATGCCAGGGGGCGAGAGACCTGGGGGCAGCACTCCTGCATCGCCCAGCCCCTCCCCTGGGTGACCCCAACGAATCTCCCACCTTCAGTCCCTGCCAAAGGGCACCAAGGTTGTGGGGAGCCCCATGACAACCACAGATTCATCTGCCTTTATCTGCCCCTGATCAACCCCATATCTCCTCCACCAGCCCCAAATTCCGTGCCCATCCTCCCTGGGAGTGCTGACGGGAGTCGAGGGCTCTGCACGGTCCTTGCCCCACACCAGGGCACATTGGTGGGGGTGCCTTAGCTGGGGGCTCATCCCTCCCCTCCAGGGGGTGAGAGGGGTCCCACGGTCTGTTGCCAGCAGGTCCAGGGGGGGTTGAGCCTCTCAGCATCCCAGCTGTGGTCCTTAGCGCTGTAAGATGGTTTCTGTGGCTGGGAGGCAGAGGGCAGCGACAAAGGTCCCCTGTCCCTCCTGGGGCTCAGCCTGTCCCGCCACCGCTGCTCACACCGGGTGGACAAACTGGTAGACGAGGCGCTGGGAGATGTCGGGTTTCCGGATGATCCCTTTCTTGTAATACTGCCGGATGGAGCGGCTCAGCTTGTCGTAGTTCATGGCCGGGCGGTTCTTCCGGATGCCCCACAGACGGGCCACTTGTGCCGAGTCCTCGATCTTGAAGATTCCTGGGAAGAGAGTGGGGTACAGGGGGGCGGTTACAGCCTCACTTGCCCCCCCTGCCCCCAGCACCCATCCCGGGGCTGCCAAAGCACCCGCCCAACCCACCTTTCTCCTTGTTGAGCCAGCGGATGAAGCGGCCGTAGTTGTGGGGTTTCAGCAGCAGCTCCTTGAGGAACTGCCAGAGGTGGATGGGTTGGCCGGCGCAGGACGAGTCCACCTCGCTGTCCGCCCAGCCGGCATCACCTCCTGCCGCGGGAAGGGACAGGTGAGATGCGGGAGGAGAGAGACCTCGCTGCTTTGCACCATCCTGGGGACCCACAGGGGTCCTTATCGGACATCCCGGCTCGATGCCTGTGGGTCTCCGGGGGCTCAGCCCAGGCACTGGCTCTGGAAGCATCGCTTTGCTTGGAGCTGGGAAAACAGCTCAGTCCTGCCCTTGCGCAGCCCCAAAGGGCTGTGCAGGGTGCGAGACGGGGCCAGTGGGGGTCTCTACACCTTGCAGACAGCCTGGGGGCTGCATGGGGGCAGAGGGGATGCAGCCACTCAGGGGCTGCTGCAACATTCCAGGTCATGGCGATGGAGCAGGCAGCGACCTCTCAAATACCCCGGACCTGTGCCAGGCAGAAGCGGGGTCAGTGGAGCTGAGCCCACACAACACTCACCACAGTATCTCTCACCTCCTGGGGTGGCTTTTTCCTTCATCCAGGCGGCTGGAAGGGAGGAGCGGGTAGTCAGAGGGGCATCTCCAGCTGCACAGCATCGCCCATCTTCCCCCGCTCCCTCCCAGTCCCTGGCACCTACCAGACTTCCAGATGTCGAGGTGGGCGTGCAGGATGTCCCCGCAGGCAGGGGAGCGCTGGCAGAACTGCTCCTCAGACATGGCACACAGGTCTTTTCCCGACAGTTCCTGGAAGGACTTCCCGATCTGCGGCAGTCGGTACTGGTGCTCCGTCCACAGGATCCACTTCTGCACGTTGCCGGGGCTCCAGTCCACGGGGTCTGGGGGCAGAGGGTGAGCGTGGCCAGCGACAGCGAAAATTCAGCTCACCCCAGGCAACCAGTCCCAGCATCACCACCGGGATGGGAGCATCCCACCCTCACCCTGCCCTGGTACCCCAGGGACAGGCCCATCCCCTCGCCACGTCCTTCACTTTGGGGTGCTTCATCCAGCCCCACTTGCTCCCTGCACCATCCTAGGGGACACCAGATGCTTCAGGGGAGTGGGTGGCAGAGCCTGCACAAACACTCCGAGACTGCCTGTGTCACAGCAGCGATGCCCAGGGACAATCCCCCAGGGATGCCCAGTGGCAGTGATGCCCAAAGATGCCTCAGCAATGCTCTATGGCAGCAATACCCCAAGGAACTCGGTCCTGGGTTGTCCTGCTCCCCTCACACCCAACCCCATGCCCAGCTCGGCTAGGGCCAGCTGGCTCCAGGCTGTCCAAAACGCCACATGCTCTCCCGCCCGTTCCTAATGTCCCAGAGGAAACAGGATAGAGAGAAGGAAAATCAAAGTCTGACTGTCTGCTCCTTGCTGCTGCACACCCTCCCCAAGATGTGTGCAAGGTTAGAAGCACCTCGGTAAGGATGCCCTGGGAGGAGAGGGGACCCAGCACACAGGAGGGGACAGGCTCAGCGTTGGGTTGATGTGTCCCTGCACCTCCCTGGCTCTGCACAGCACCCTGCACCCAGCACCGTAAAGCTCTGCTAACCCCCTCCTCAGCTTAACCCCGAGCCCCTGTGGCTGCAGGGGCATTTTGCTGGCATCCCTGGGCGTTAGCAAACACTCCAGCCCTGGAGTGATGCTGTGGGGAGCCGGGTAGCAGCCACGCTCCCCCACACCCCAGCACCTGGTTGCAACCCCCCAAGCTGCAGTATGGCTTTAGCATCCCTCCCTGACCGCATCCCACGGCGGGACCGATCCTGCCTGCAGCCCCCGCGGGGAGGGCTGTGGGGGCACCCACCTGCGGCGATGTTGAGGAGCTTGCAGGCCGTCTCGATGTCCTTCAGCACTTCGCCCACCACCATGCTCTGCACCTGCTCCAGCGAGTGCTCCTCCAGGTGCAGGCTGGCCTGCAGGTCCCCCTCGGCCCCCAGCCCCAAGCCCTGGCTGTCAATGATGGGACATTGCTCCGGCTCCTTCTGCGCCTCCCCTCGCCCCCCCTGGGTGCCGCTTGGGGACGGTTCCCCCATGCCCTTGGTGGCCCAGGCGATGTCCTCCGAGTAAAGCATGTCGAAGTAGTGCAGGCAGAAAGCAGGCAGGGGCTGCTCGGGGGTGGCAGGGGGGCTGGGGCTGTCCGGGCAGCCCCAGCTCTGGGTGTCGGGGTCCCACGGGGTGGGCAGCAGGGCAGTGTCCGGCCGGGCGAAGCGGTGGAGGGGCAGAGTGGTCAGCCCAGGGCTGGCGCTGCTCATCCCTCTGCTCAGCGCCAGCTCCAAATCTGCCGGAGAGGAGGAGAGAAGGAGAGGAGAGGCTCACCCCAGCACCGATTCCTGCCTTCCCGCCCAGCGGTCAGGCACAAAGGGAGGAACTAAGCCTGTTAGAGAGGAAAAAAACCTCCAAAGAGACCCCCAGCACCCTGCGAGCCCCTGGATGAGTGCAGGCTGGGGGTCAGCCATGGGGCTGGGGGGCTGTCCTGGCTTTGGGAGGACAAGGAGCCTGGGGGACAAGCATGTCCCGACCACCGCAGGCTTTTAGGGTCTTCCCAGGAATTGCACACCAGGTTGGCAGCAGATCCGTCCCAGCCAGTGCTGAGCACCCTTGCAGGAGGCAGCGGGGTGCTGGAGGGGCTCCAAGGCACCTGCACGGGGTGGCCTGTGGGCATCCAAGGATGCCCAAACCACCCAGGCACATTTCTGCACATGGAAAACATCACCTGCTGCTTTCACCCCAGGATGCCCCAGCACAACAGCACCCAAACCCGGCTGTCTCAGGCTGGGAGCTGAGCCCAGCACTGTAGCACCCAGCTCCTGGCCACTCCTGCCAAGCCCTAGATGAGAACTTTCCTTTTACTCTCTTGCAAGAAAAACTACCCAAAAGCAGCCCATCCCCATCTGTCTCTGGTTCGCAGGGAGTCCTGGAGGCCATGGAGAAGAGGATGAGCCTGCTGAATTTCCATGGCAACACCAGGGAACGGCTCCATCCGTGGAGAAACCTCCCCAGGAACCATCCTGAGGCTTTGGGAAGAGCAAGCCCCTGCCAGAGGGGAGGTTGGCGATGGGCATGGCCAGGGCACTGCTGAGCTCCTTGCCTGCCTCCAGCATCGCTTTTTACAAGAACGAAATAAAAAAAACCAACCCAACACCTCCATCCCAAATTGGTAATTTAAAAGCAGAAAAAGCAGCAGCTTTTGCACCGGAGCCTGCAATAAAAAAGGAGCGTGCAAAGCCTGAACCAGCCCTGCTAAGGACACCAGGCAGCCCTCGAAGGGGAATGGGGGACTGGCCAGGGAAAGGGGGTACCCCGTGTGCTCTAAATCCTAGCTGGGGAAAAAAAAAGGCTTAAAAGACTGAAGAGAAGACACCATCAGGTTCCTCCGGACAGAGCACATCACTCGAGCGTGGGGAGGCGAGTAGCTCGGTGTAGGACCAGGATGGTGTGTTAACATCCCCGTGCCAAGTGGTGCTGGGCCCAGCTCCGCTCCCGGTGCGTGGTAGATCCGTCAAATGTCATTAAAAGCCACGTGGTCCCGCTCCTGGGGCTGAGTGAAGACAGTTGCTGAGGATTTTAATGCCCCCAGAAGTGTGGGGTTTGAAGCTGTGCCTCACCAGCACCACGAGGAAGCTCTGCCCAGCTTTTTACCCTTGGAAAAGCCCCAAAAGCTTGGAAAAACGCACGGAGGAACGGTGGCCACCCAAACAGCACCCACACCAGCCTGACCCCGTGGGGACCAGTGAGGGGTTGCGGGTTCAGGAGCTGGAGCCCATGTCCCCAAGGGGTTTCAGTGGCACCGCAGCAAGGAGGAGGAGGAGGAGGAGGAGGGAGAGGGGGGTACCCGCATCACCAAGCTGCCCCTACGGCCCAAACAGTTTCCCTGAGAGATGACGCCGGCTTCCAAACGTCTCCTTGATTTGCTTCAGATTAAAAGAAGAGCTTTAGGAGATCAGCCCTAAATCCAGCCTCACGCTGCTCCCGACACAAAAGGGAAGCGGTAACAGCTTGTGCAGCTCCAGCCCACTGCATAGTGCCGGCCGCGGGGGTTCTCTGGCAGGGGGGGACAGGGGTCTCATCCCAAATGCCTCCAGGATGCTCCAGGGTCGTGGTGCATCCTCTGCCCACCCCACCTGTGCCAGGCTCTGCTCCCACAGCCATAAGCCGGACACACGGAGGAACTGGGCACGCAGCGGGATGGACAGCCCCATCCTCATCCCCAACCCGTCCCCCTCCTCCCAGGTGGGACCAGCAGGACCCGATCCCTTGGGCAAGTGGCCCCAAAAGCCTGAGCAATCACCTGCCCCAAGGGTGCTGTACTCTCAGGGCGGGGGCCTTTGTTTGCCTTTCGCCCGCTCTGGCACGCAGGCGGCCGGGCTGGGTGGGGACCTGTTTGCTCTAAGCTGCTGCTTTGGGTGGCTGGGTCTCCCTCCTCACCCTTTTTGCATTTCCCTGGAAAAGGAGAGCTGGAGGGGCAGCCCCAGGTGACCCAAGGTGCTCAAGGGGAGCGCTGACCCACGCGGCACCCCAAAACCCATCACGTTCCCTGCCCAAGCCAAACAAGGCTGCGCTGGTAATTGCATCAGCCTTGGCAAAGGCTGCCTGGCTTGTGCACGCTGCCAGTGGTGAGCGCGGCCCCGGGGCCAGGGCTCTGCATCCCCTGCAGCAAAGCCACACCAGTGCAGCCAGTGCCCACCCCACCACTCCAGGCAAGAGGGGAAGCAATAAGAATTGGCTCTTGCAACATTTTGAACAGCTGCCACCAACCTCAAAAAGCCCCCCAAGCCCCCCAGGTTTTGCCTCTGTGGGCGCACAGGGGCCAAGATGTGGTACCGGGGATTGAGCAGCCTGTGGGGAGGGTCCGTGTGGGAGTGGTGCCATCGCTGGGGTGCTGGGCAGAGTGGGGTGCTGCCTGTAGGATGCCCACCCCAGCACCGGCATCCTCACCCAGCCCTCCCCAGCACCAGTGCTGCCTGCAGCCCAGTCATGGGTGGGCAAGGCTCTGGCACCGAGCGGCAGAGGAGCAGACCCCGGACCAGGATGGAGCCATCGAGTCCCCCGAGGGTTATTCCATGCCCACAACAAAGCCCCACTGCTGGGGCATAGCCAGCAGGTACCTGCCACCCCCCAGCCCCAAAACGACGAGTGACCCTGCATCACTCCCCAGTGCTACCTCTGGGTACCGAGGGGACACCCCAACCAGCGGGGATGGGTGCGAGGTGCCCCTGCTCCCCACTTTCGCTGGCACCACGCGGATGCTGCGGCAAAGGGCAAAGCTGCCGGCACCAGGGTTTGTTCCCCACGGCAGCGCGGAGCAGGGCGAGGAGGAAGAGGCAGTGGCTGCCACCGAAGGGCACCATGACAGCCCGGCCCCAAACGGCTCCGACAGCGGCTGAGAAAACGAACCCACACGTTCCCTCCGAGCCAAAAGCCCAGGGCAGCAGGGCTGGGACAGGGCTCCCTGCACACCCTGAGGCACGGGGCCAGCAGCAAGCCCAGGGTTTTGGGTGGTGCTGGGGCACGGCTCAGCTCCACAGAGTTGCAGGGACTCAGCCCCATCCAGAGCCTGGGGAAGCAGCGGATGCTGCAGCCAAAGGGGGTGAGGATGGGGACAAGGACCTCCTGTACCACCCCGAGCTCTCCCAACGCAACCCACCAGCGCTCAGGGTGGCAACATGTGCACCAGTGACAGCGGAGAGCTCGGATCAGCCCTTCGGAGCAAGAAGAATAAATAAATAAGAAATCTATCCAACCACCACCCTCTAACAATGGGTCTGTTAATTAAAATTAAATCTGCAGTTAAACAGGTTGTGCCGGAGCACGGCTCGGGAAGCCCCGTGGGGCCGGCGGAGGTTGGCCCGCCACAGGAGGAGGTGCTGCCTGCAGCACCCAGGATGTCTCCCAAGTCCCTGGGTGCTTCCAAAAGCTCTTCCAGGGCAGCCGGGCTCGGGGGGGGCTGGGGTGGTGGGCCAGGGCCAGGTGCTGGGGTCACCTCCAGCCCAGGTTGAGGATGGGGACAGGGATGGGGACGTGCTGTGCTGCCCAGGCAGGAACCGGAGACGTGCGGGACGCAGAGCTGTCCCGGGCTGTGCGGAGCGGGATTTGTCTCACCGATCCCTTCGGCTTCGCCCCGCGTGCCTCAGCGCAGCGAACTGGGACCCCAGGGGTGGGAGGGGATGGGGACGCCACGGACCCAGCGATGCTCTCCTTGTCCAAAGCCCATCTGGGGCTGCCACCTGGGTGGATTTTCCCTGTTTTCTGGTCTGGCTCAGCACCTTTTGCCACGGCCACTCGCCTGGGCTCAGCTCTCCCCCTCGGACCCTAAGGAGGAGCCACCCCACGCCGCGGTGCCCACCCCGAAGCCAACTGCACCAGGGCACAGAGAGACGCCGGAGCCTGGTGGCTCTGCCAGATGGCTAGTGGCATGGAGGAGACGTGAGCCATTTTCTGGGGCCCAGATTAAGCAGGCAAAGGGACCTGGGGTCCCTGCACGAGCCGGGGCTGCAGCAGACACCTGCGTGCTCAGAGCCTGCTGACAACTTGGGGTCCTGCCAGCGCATCCCACCTGCCCTGCCAGCCTCACTGTGCCAGCCATGCCACGTCCCTCCCAGCTGCCAAACCCTGCCCACTGGTGCCACGCACCCCTTTTATCTCTGGGTGGAGAGGGAAGGGATCACCCAAAATCTCCCCAAAGCCTCACAGGGGCTTGGGACAGCACTCGGGGGGCTGAGGATGTGACAGCCAGGGGGCTGCGTGGTGACAGGGCTAGGACCAGGGCAAGCCCAACGGCTCCCATACGCCCAGGAACAATGCAGCCCATCCTGGGGGTCCTGGACCCCCAGTTTCCCCCTCAGCCTTCTCCAACACCACTGAGTCCCCCTGGCTCCTCCTGCCGTTACCTGCATGGGTGCTGGTGCCAGGGACCAAGTGTCCCCAACGCCCCAGGTCAGGCTGCCCTCTCCATCAGCACGGGGAGGCAAACAGCAGCTGGGAATGGGGGGGGGACAGCCACAACCCCGTGGTGGCCCGGTGCTCGGTGTCCCCTGGGTGAGCAGCAGAGCTTGGTGTTCCCCATGCACGGCCAGGGAGCCCCTATTTATAGCAGCACCTTCCTCCCTGGCGAGCTCCCTGCCCATGAGAAAACCCGTATTGTGGGGGATTTGGCAGCCGAGCCGCGTTTGTGTTTCACTAACCGAGCAGAACCAGAGAAATCAACCCCAGAGCCAAGACGCCTTCAGCACTGACCGAAAAAAAATACCCGGCAGAGAAGCAGAGCAGCGCCGAGACGGTGCAGGTCTGCTGAAGGGATTCAAAGTGCTTTACAGTGACACCCCTGAGCTGGCAGCTGAACGGCTGCCCTGGACATGAGATGCTCCATAAAGGGCCCTGGCGGCTCATCGGTCACCCAGTGCCCCAAAGCGCATCGTCCCCTGCCTCCCGCTGGGCACAGGGGCTCATGGGACCCCCAGGGACCCGCTGGCACCCAGAAGCCACCTCCAGGAGCCCCGGCTCCCATCCCACCCTCCTTGCTTGAGCAAGAGCGGGTGGTGAAGGCACAAAATTGGCAAATCCCATTTTATTTTGGGTGACACCACCCCGAGAAGTGCCAGGGACCTCATGCCAGGAGACAACCTGTCCCTCTTCAGCCCTAACGGCACCTAGAGGTGCGAGGAGCTGCGGGGTGGGATGCTGATGTGGGACGCCACTCCGACTTGGTGCCAAAAGGACTGTGGGAGCCCCGGGAGGGAGGGAAGGTGGGTGCTGGTGGGTGCTGGTGGGTGCTGGTGGAGCGTTGGGCAGCCGGGGAGGGTCGCGGCAGCGGCGTGGGGCTTACCTCGAGGGTGCGTGGGCGGCTCAGAAGCCACATGGGTCCCAGCGTAGGGTGGGAAGAGCCGTCCCTGTGGTGCTCAGCACGGCAGCCGGCGTGGGCATGGCCCCAAGCAGGGTGCCCTGGCACCGGCAGGGAGGGCGGCCAGCAGCACCCTGCCCGGCTCAGCGCCAGCCCCACCACGGCGGCAGGGCGGCCGGGCTGAGACGCATCGGCTCTTTGCAGGCACCAGTGGGATGGGGACGGGGATGGGACAAGGATGAGGATGGGGCAGCACTAGTGGCTCGGAGGGCGGCAGAAGGATGAAGCCAGCCGGGGTGCAGAGCTATGCGAGGGGAAGCCGGCAGCTGAGTGCAAGGTGCTCAGCAAATGCCTCCTTTGCCCATTATATCTAATTCCTTCCTTATTTACCTGAACAAACAAGCTGGGTGCTTACCTCAGCTGGAGGTGTTTGAATAGTCCAAGCCGGGGTTAACCCTTGATGGGTGCGTTGAGGCTCCGGGCTCAGACCCAAATGGGTCCTGGGAGCAGAGTGCGGCAAATCCAGGCACCATCAGCCCCTTCCCAGCCTCATCTGGGAAACCCACCCGAGAGGTGGGGATGTCACAGGGGGTGAGACCAAAGGCTCCTCCTGGAGCCAGAGCCTGCAGCAACAGAGACCCGTCAGATGCATGAGAGTCCCTGGCTGAACCCTGCAGCGCAACGTTGCTCCCCCAGTGTGGGCTGGGCCCTTTTGGGTCCAGGAGCATCCCCGCCCGATACCCCAGGAGCATCCCCAAGTGATACCCCAGGAGCATCCCCAAGCAATACCCTAGGAGCAACCCCACCCGATACCCCAGGAGCATCCCCACCCGATACCCCAGGAGCATCCCCACCCGATACCCCAGGAGCAACCCCACCCGATACCCCAGGAGCATCCCCGCCCGATACCCCAGGAGCATCCCCGCCCGATACCCCAGGAGCATCCCCGCCCGATACCCCAGGAGCATCCCCGCCCAGTACCCCAGGAGCAACCCCACCCGATACCCCAGGAGCATCCCCACCCGATACCCCAGGAGCAACCCCACCCGATACCCCAGGAGCATCCCCGCCCGATACCCCAGGAGCATCCCCGCCCGATACCCCAGGAGCATCCCCACCCGGTACCCCAGGAGCATCCCCACCCGGTACCCCAGGAGCATCCCCACCCAATACCCCAGGAGCATCCCCAAGCGATACCCCAGGAGCATCCCCAAGCGATACCCCCAGGAGCATCCCCACCCGATACCCTAGGGCCATCACTGAGCAATACCCCAGGAGCATCCCTGCCCGATACCCCAGGAGCATCCCCTGCACAAGTGCCACAGCCACAAGGGGCTTGTGACAGAGATGGCAAGTGAGGATGCTCAGAGCCAGCCATTGGGGGCAAAAGGAGCCCCTCACACCAACGAAACCACCCCTCGCACCAGGGATGCGGCTGTCAACTCCCCGAGGGCCCTCGCTGATGCCTGCAGGCAGCCCGGGGCACCGGGGGCACGGCAGGAACGTGCAGTGCTCCAGGCCTGGGTTGTCTCCACCAGCATGAGCAGGAAAAAGCTGTTTTGACTGAAACAGACACCGAGTTGGTATTTATTGTCTTTTTTTAACACATAAAAAGAACGCAGGACGGTTCAGGCAGTTCTCCCACACACGTAAACCAAATTCCCCCACGCTCTAAAAACCCACGTCAGACAAAACCCCGGCCACAACCACCCACGGTGCAAGCCAGGTCGGACCCACGTCACCGTGCCCTGGCAGCCGCGTGGCCGTCACGCCTGGGCTTTGCATCCCCGGCCCATGGAAAGGGCCGCGGTGCAGCCGGCATCCCTCGGCTGCCCCAGGGCCAGCGCGCGGCGGTGGCACGGCACAGCCGATAAGTCGTTCATTGGTATTATTTGCCAGGAGGAAAATAAAACCCTACAGGAAGGCAACCCCTGCGTTATGGCTTCCCCGGCCCGCCCGGCGCGTTGGCAAAGGGCTTTGCCGTGCTATCGCCAGCGCCAGGAGTTTCTGCCTCCCTTTTGAAACACCTCAATGTTATCTTATCAGTGGGGAAAACGTACCCCCCCTCCCCGATTAGAGCTCCTGCCGTCTGAGGGGAGCTTTTCTCCCCTGTTTTGGTAAACACAGCTGGGCTCAGAACACGCGGCGGTGGGGGGGGGGGAGATGAGGGCTGGGGAGAACACAGAGGGTGAGTGGCTGTGGTGGGGAAGCCACCAGCCCTTGGCTGGGCTTTGCCGTAGGGTGGGCTCATGGGATGGGAATGTGGCACAGCAAGGAGGAGGGTCCCGGCCACCCAGTACCCCCGGCAGCCACAGCACAGCCCCCAGCACAGCTCAGAGCATCACAACCCAGCTGCTCCACGGCAGACGGCCTCATCCTGCACCTCGCAGAGCCCATTGCAACGCTCCAGAGAGCTGCAGCAGGTCGGGCTGCCAGGGCGCAGACCCCCCACCTCACCATTGCCTGGTTTTGCCCCACGATGCCAGATCCTGGCCAGAGCCACCGTGGGAAGCCAGGAGTGGTGAGCACCACACCAGGGCTCTGTTCGGCTCAGGTGCTGGTGCACAGCACCCAGCCCTGCTCCTGTGTCCCACCCCAGCATCCCCACAGGGGCAGGAGCACCCGAACGCAGCTCCGGCGCCGAGGCCATAGCCCTCCAAGCACGGCTACCTTCATCGCAGCACAAAAACGCAGACATCTCTGCTGGGGACACTTAAGATCCAGAGTAAAACCACGTGTAAGCTCTGCACCCCTGCACACACAAATCACTGTGGGCATCCTGCACCATCCTGCGGAGCTCAGCGCCGCTGCCCTGCGGCCGGGCGGCTGGTTTGGGGGAGTTGGTCAAGCAGGTTATGGTTTGCACGGGTTGCGCGAGCTGGATTTGCACCTCTTAGCTGTGACATCACTTGCAGGTCTCCCTTGTTTATTAGGTTTAATTACTACTCGTTACCAGAGCAAATATCAAAACAGTGCACCTGAAAGAGCCAGGAACAACGCGGAGCAAAGCGTGAGTGGGGACATGGGGTGACAGCAGGGTGGCACCAGGCAGAGGGGATGTGCTGGCAGTGCCCAGTGCTGGGACCCTGCTCCGGAGCATCCCAGTCCTGGATCGTCCCAGTCTGTCTGGGAACCTGTTGCCTGTCTCACAACGTACACCTGAAAAACCTTTCCCTGCTCCTCTTATCGGTAGTGCTGGCAATTTTGATAAGCAAAAGAGATTAAAGAGAAAAACATTTGCTTTGCTGTGCTGGGGGAGAGCTGGCCAGCACAATACAGAGCCGTGAAAAGAGGCAAAAAGCCCCAAAATGAGATCTCGGCTTTCCTCCCCAAAGCAGCGGCCGTGCCATGGTCTTGCCACTGCCTTGCGCAACCGGCGGCTCAGCACGGCTCTGCTTGCCTATGCAAACCAGGAAAAGAAGAGGTTGCAACACCTGAGGAACAACAAAAGAGGGGAAATAAAGTCTGGCTTCTCTGCCCCGTGTGCGCAGTTTGCAATGCTTTTTCCTTGTCCTCCCTGTCAACCCCTGGGCTCTGATTCCAGTGCCTTTTGCCACAGCTGAAACTTCAACGCTTGGGAACACGGCCGCAGGGGAGGGATGGAGAAACGACTCATGAATCAGCCTGGAAGAATCTCTTTGCCCACCTGCCTGCAGCTAATCTCTGGCTGCATCACAAGAATAATAGATAAGCAGCCGTGTATAATATATAATAAAACTATTGAAGGCACTTGATGTCACTGCAAAAACCACAGAGGCCATCAGGCCTGATTTGTTCCTGAGCCCGGTGGTGTTTCCTGGTCCCCTGCAGCACCAGGGTTCCCTCTGCCTCAGCTCCCGCACAGCATCTGGGGACGGCGGTGGTCCCCGTGCCAAGCAAACCCACAAGCCTGGGTCCCTCCAAGAGGCCTCATCCTGCATCCCGTGGCTGTGCCTCTGGGCAACGCTCAGAGAGGAGCTGTACCCCCACTCCCGGGCTGAGGAGGGGCTCTCTCGAGCTTTTTTTGCAGCCCAAGGAGACTGGAAATGGTGGAAAAGCCGTTACCGCATCCCCCCGCTGAGTCCTGCTCTTCAGGTGTGAACACACATCTGCAGCGCTCAGTGCCTCAGCCCACGCCAGCCCCACATCTGACAGGTATTTTTGTCCCAAGACAGAGGCCACAGCTCCAGGCCAGCAGTGGGATGAGGGGGGACGCTCCCAGGCTCCCACCAGACCGAGCATCCTTTAGGCTCCCACCAGACCGAGCATCCTTTAGGCTTCAACCTCCCCAGAACCGTTGCCTCCACCCTGGTACCTGCAGGGGCTCCAGGTGCAGGGGGATGCTCCAACGCTGGGCTGAGACCAAGGCAGAAACCAGCCTTCAAATTAACCAGTAACCATCGGGAAAGCACCAGGACGCAGGGAATCCCTGCTGAGGGAGAGCCTGGGATGCTGGGGCTGGAGCCATGGTGCAGGAGAAAGGTCCCAGCGGGAAGCAGTGGTTGCTCACTCCCCTCCTGCTACCCGTAATCTTAATTGCTCTTCACTGCCTGTTTGCTAACAGCAATTCATTTCCTCCCTGCCTGCTCTAGGAGGGTTTATCACCCTCATTCCTGTGTTATTTCAAGCTAACACATGTGTGGAAGGTCAGAGCCTGGAGTGCTCCCTGCAATCCTAGAAAGAGTCTCCATGGCAGGAGCAGGGCAGGAGGAGCAGGGCAGGAGGAGCAGGGCAGGAGGAGCAGGGCAGGAGGAGCAGGGCAGGAGGAGCAGGGCAGGAGGAGCAGGGCAGGAGGAGCAGGGCAGGAGGAGCAGGGCAGGAGGAGCAGGGCAGGAGGAGCAGGGGGCTAGCGGGTCTCACACGCATCTCACCCACCGCCTGCAAACTCCTCTTTCCCTGAAAAATGTGCTTGGCACAAAGTGGGAATACTGGCCACGTTTTCCATCCCAGCTCCTGTCTGCTTTGCAGTCCTGACACAACACCCACCCCGGCGAGGTCCCCTTGCTCCTGCACAGCTCCCTGGTCCCCTGGTCCCCCTGAATGGCTCCCCGGTGCCCCTGCACCTCCTGCTCCCCAGCCAGGTGCTCGGGGCGGGCTGGTTTGTGCCGATGAGTTTTGGAGATGCTCTGGTGAGATGTCAGTGCAGAGCAGCATCCTTGATGTCCTGCACGATGTCCCTGTGCCGCCAAACTGGAGCAAACAGCAGGAAGCATAGTGCTGGCATCCAGCTGAGCTGCTGCTCGTGCCCCCCTGGGATCCCCCCCAGACCCCCCTACAAGGGATAGGAACAGTCCCCACGGCAGGGAAAGGGAGCGAGGCGCTGGCTGGGGCACCCCCCAGGACTGGGTGCTCCTAATGCCCCACAAAGGGGCTGAGCACCCCCTCCCGAGGTGGGAGAAGGGCTTTCCAGGGCCAGGGAGTGCAAGAGGAACAACTCACGGGTGCACACGGAGAAGCCGGCACGCTTTTTATTTGCGCAGTGACCCCGTGCAGGTCTACCAGGGAGCACATGCAGCGCTCCCGAACCACCACGATCCCTCCAGAGCAGAGACCAACCAAATTCCCTTGAACTCCTCCTTGCTCCAGACAAACATCCCCATTTCCCGAGCAGCCCCGTGGCCAAGCAGGGCCGCTCCTTTTTATTACCCCCCCCCCCCCCAGCCACCTTTGCTGGGCTTCCCCATCTCCCAGATGCTGCCATAAAGCCAATTTACGGGAGATGCATGTGTGCTCGAGGCAAACAGCCGCAGTTATTGCTGCTGGCACCCACCTGCAGGGCCCACCCTGATAAAAAAGCTGCTGCTCCAGTGCTCGGTCCCTGCATGAGGCGGCTCCGGCGTTCCCGGGCTGTGGTGGGGAGACCTGAGCAAAATAAGAAAGATAAAAAAAAATAAATAAAAAGAAGAGCAGCAAGAGAGTTAATGGCACCATGACCCAAATGGTGTCACCTGCGTGTCAGGGCAGCCCTTGAGGGTGCAAATGGGGGTGTTGGAGAGCCCAGCTCCACCCAGGGGTGCAGGGGTGGGGGTCTGCTCCACACTGGTGATGTGGGAGGTCCTGGAGCCATCTCTTGGCTGGGCACGGAGGTGTCGGTGCTCACCTGGTGCTGTGCAAAGGCTCCTTCGCACCCCACAGTGGCAGGAGGTGCTGGGGTTTGGCTCTGGGGTGCCACGGCCCCACTTCTTCAGTCCGGTTGTGCCTGGGAGGGCGGCTGGGGAAGGACGAGCTGGTGGGGGACGAAGCGAGCAGGGTGATGCCAGCACGACCCTCGCCTCCCACCCTGAGCCCAGCCCCTGGCCCACCAACTCCCCACCCAAACGCACCATCCCACCTCCTCCCAGCAGATTTCCCACATCTCCCCAGTTCCCTGCTCCCCCCCGGCAGGCTGAGCACCACCAGCGCAAACTGGGGTGACGCAGGCAGGGAGGTCGCGGGGTGCCCGGCCAGGCTGGAAGCAGCGGGATCCACCGGTGTGTTTGCTGTTCCCTGCTCAAAGCCCTGCTCTTTTCTTCCTCAGGTTGCGTTAAACTCCTGCTTTTGTCTTTCGGGATTAAAAGCCTAGAAATGGCTGCAGGTCACCCAGCAGTGCCAGGAAGAAATGGCTTAGGGTGGCATGGGTGCGCCGGGCTGGGTGGCAGCGTGAGCCCTGGCAGAGCAAGGATGAGGGAAGGGATGACGGAAGGTCGCTGGCGATTTGGGGGTGCAAAGGGAGCGAAATCCACGTGTGGGGACGGCTCCTGGTCCAGACTGTCCATGCTGCACCAGTGGCACTGACAAGCAACCCCCAAGTCACATCCAGGATGAGAGGATCCCCCAAAACAACCCAGACGAGCATCGCCCCCCTGTTCTGTCACCATCACCCGCGCATCCCACCGGCAGGGCTGGCACCCCCTGGCCGTGCCAGGGGCTCGGGGACCTTAGGTGCTGGCGGTTCCCAGGCACACACGTGCAGCCAGGTGAGACGGGCAGGGCTCCGTGCCAGCAGACGGGATGTTGTTTTTTCACACAGCACCGGTGCGGGGCCTGAGCAGCAGCAAAACCCTCAGCGGCTTTGTTTCCCACACTGGTTGCCATTAAGAAATGCAAATTCATTCTGCTGCCGCTGTTTCTCCCCGCATGCAAAACGATCCTTGGGTATAATGGGCCCACGGAGCGGCAGCGTGGGAGCCGCTGGGGCAGGGAAACACCTCCCGGGTGGGAGCGGGCAGCACGAGCAGCTCCAATGGTCTCAAAGCCAAGGCAGGCCAGGGCAGCACGCAATGCCCCAGAAAGCAGGAGAGGCTCTTGGCTGTGGTTTCCCCTTTGGTTCAGCGCTATCCATCCCAGGAGAACCTGCAGAAGGTTTTGCCCCAGGAGCAAAATCTTTAAAAATACCCCTAAACCCCACGCTCAGCCTTGTCTCTGCTCAAAGTAAGAGCTGGCGGGGCTGGATGGAGAGGGGAAGGCGGGGGGGCAGCG
This sequence comes from Falco naumanni, assembly GCF_017639655.2. Taxonomy (NCBI): domain Eukaryota; kingdom Metazoa; phylum Chordata; class Aves; order Falconiformes; family Falconidae; genus Falco; species Falco naumanni. The sequence goes on from NC_054070.1 coordinate 4,222,603, forward strand.
GGGACTAGAGCCACCCCTCTCCTCTCTTGGGATCAGGCAGGGCCAGCCCTGCTGAGCCAGGTTTGCAGCATCCAGGGGACCCCTCTGTGCCCCCCCAGGCAGAGGGGGGGGACCCCATGAGGAACAAGGCTGCTCTGCATCCCACAGAGCCGTGGGCCTGGGGCGAAGGTGCTGTGCTCCCGGTCCTCTCGTGGGGACAGGGACAATCCTGCAGGGCTGGAGGAAGGCTGGGGACAGGGACAATCCTGCAGGGCTGGAGGAAGGCTGGGGACAGGGACAATCCTGCAGGGCTGGAGGAAGGCTGGGGACAGGGACAATCCTGCAGGGCTGGAGGAAGGCTGGGGACAGGGACAATCCTGCAGGGCTGGAGGAAGGCTGGGGACAGGGACTGCGCCGAGCTGCGGCAGAATAAGCCGTGACTCAGCCGTGAGTCACCCGACTCCGAAGGAAACGTGTTGTTCCCAGTGCACAGCGCCCAGGTCAGGCACCCATGGGCCAGGGGGCTCAGCAAGGCACCAGGACCTGGGGCCTGGGTGGGCACAAAGCAGGGCAGGACCCCAAACCAGGTCCCGTGCTTGGGGACAGGGAGTGGCAGCAGCGTGTCTTGTCTTCACTCCCTCCCCAGGCACCTCGAAGCTTGGAGGAATCTGCTTTTCCCTGACAAACACAAGCTGCTGGGAGCAATTCACGGGCACCCTCAGCCTCCCTGACACCACGAGGAGCCGCGGTTCTTGGAGCCAGGATAGGGAGAAGGGAACGAGCCCCGCAGAGCTCTCGGCACACCAGGGCCACTGGCACATGCCAAAGCGCAGGCGGGCAGCATTCCTCGGTGGCATCCCTGGTTTCACAGAAGGGCTATTAAAGCAGAAAGTGATCAATGCTCTGCAAGGGAGCAGAGAGCCAGAGCCAGGCTCCAGCCCTAGTGCAGGATGTGACCCAAACCGGCTCCGTTTTCCCCTTGGAGAGCTGCCCCGGCCCCCAGCCCGGCTCTCCCCATCCCGGCGCTGGCTCGGGGCACCAGCAGAGCGAGGCCGTCGCTCCTCTCCTCAGTGGTGGATTTTAAGGGCAGCAAAATGTTTGTTCTGTCAACACATGCCTAATCCCCAACCAAAAGCCGATGAAAAAAGCCACGGGGTGGGAAGGATGGGAAGGAGCTGCCCTTTGAAACAAAGCCCCGGTGGCGACAGCCGCAGCCCCGAAGCGGGACGGCATCTCCGGGGCGCGCGGTGCTGGTGCAGCTGGGGAGACGAGGGGACAGGGACAACGTGGCAGCCAGGCAGTGGGAACAGCTCTTCCCATGGGAGCAGGGATGGCCTCCAGCAGCAAGTCAAGGCTTCTTTCTGCCTTTAACCAAACTGGAGCCAGTGGGTGCAACACACCGCAGCATCTGTGTGGCAAACATCCCCCTTGGGCGGCCTGGGATGCCCCCCTGTCCCATGCCCCTGCTGACTCAGCACTGGGCTGGGACACCACGAGCCTGGCCAGAATGGGCTCACCTGGGCACTGGAGTTTTCAGACGACCCAGAAAACCTTTTTCCTGGTGGGAAGAAACAAAAGTTTGTCATGGCCAGGCTCATTTCCAGGTTGGCTGGGGCCGTGGGCTGAGCCAGCAGTGCTTCCCCCTTGCTGCCCACCCTGGGGCAGCCCCTCCAGCCCATCCCAGTTACCGACCTCAGCCAGCACTGGCCAGGAGATCCAGCCCCTGCAGGAACCCGCTCCCAGCACTTGACAGCATCAGCCCTGTACCCTTCACCCGCAGGGAAAAAAAAAAAAAGAAAAAAAAAAAAGAAGGTACATTTAGCAGTTTCCATTTGTTTGCTCTTTAAATAATTGTTTCCTTATCGCTATTTATTTAGATCCCTTTAAAATTCTGACAAACCTGCTTCTCAGGCACCGTCACCCGCTTCCTCCCAGCCTGCGGGCAAGGCGGAGCAGCCAGGCTCGGCCGGGGGGGTCCCCTGCTCGGGGAGGTACGTGCAGAGCACCGAGCCCCCGCTTACCCTGCCCTTTCCATGACAGACAAACTGGGATGCTCCAAAGCTGTGGTTTGAGGAGCTCACCCTCCTCCCCACATCCCACCACGAACCATGGCAGCAGAGATGCTCTGGGGCTGCCACGAAGTCCTACCAGGCTGGGGGAGCGGCAGGGGGATGCTGGTGAGGGGGTGGGGGAGGAAGATGGCATTGCACACTCACCGCCCACCACGGAGAGGTCTCTGAGTGGCCGCACAAGGCCTTTGCCGGGATCCAGAGGGAGCAAGGATGACCCTGGTGCTGCCCAAGCCCCCTTTCCCCCCCACCTCACTGCCTGCGGAGCCCTGGGGGGAGGGGAGGTGCAGCGGTGGGTGCTCACCCAGGTAACCCCAAAGGCAGCGGCAGCAGCTGGCCACGGTTGCCCAACACTCCGCTGTACAAAGTCCAGCCGAGCACTGCTCTTGGTCATTAACAGCCCCAATTAGCGCAGCACCCGGAGCTGCCGGGAGCAAAGGCAGGACAGGCTCAAGTGTCCCACCAGCACGGACAGGGGACATCGCTGGGGACAGACCCTCTCTGCTGTGGGAGTGGGGAGGTCGGTCCCCAAGCATCTCTCGCTGTCACCTGCTGGAGAGGCTCAATGTCCCACCGGGCTCGGCTGGGGTGGAAGGGGCTCATCCCTGTGTCCTGGCTGTCCCGTGATGGGCACAAGCCTGATGTGTGGCCAGAGCGGGGAAAAGCCCTCCCTTTGAGCCAGGAGGTTTGGGAAGGGTCCCCTTGCCTTCTGAAGTGCTTCCCGGAGAGGAGCCCAGGCGTGGCTGGATCAGTCCTGGCCTCAGACTTGGTCAACAGCTTTGGTCTAAGGGATACAGCCGCACATCGGAGCCAGCGTTTGCCTGCCACAGCCTGGCCCGATGGCTTCCACAGACACTCAGCATCTGCCTGCCACAGCCCGCTGGAGGACCTTCACTGAAACAGTTTTGCCAAGTTGAATAAAAAAAAAATAATTAAAGCAACAGATAAAACAAATTCAGAATTGCCACTGATAGACGCGCTTTAGTGTGACAAGCCAGCTTGAGCTGAGAGTTCAGCGCTTTTGTTAACGTGTCCCCAGGTGCCATCGGATGCAGCCGGAGGTGCGAGTCCAAGGGATGCAGCATTGCGGCTTGGGGAGGAGAGGGGGGGGTCCAGGCCCACTGACCCAGCCGGTGGCTGGAGCTCTCATCCTCAAACTTGGGGTCTCAACGCCCGATTTACACTCACGGCGAGGTGGGACTAAGGCCGGACCGTGCGCCAGCCAGCCCTGAGCAAGGGTTGTTAATTCTGGGAGTGGGGGGGGTACATCGGTACGGATGGGGGGAGGGGGGGTGTCTTCCTGGCTGGTACCCCAGCAGCAGCGGGCTGAGACGCCCCCACCGCACCCCGGGCATCACTGGGGTCGATCAGTAGACCTCCTCGTTATCCGTTTTGTGAGCTGAGCACGCTGCTCTGGTCAACCCCCCGCAGCCGCTTTGAGCCGGGTACAGCCATTACAGCCAGACACATCCATTATCGTGACAGAACCAAATGTCAGGACAGGGGGAGCCGAGCACCACGCCGCCCGACACCACCCGGGGTTCGGGCTTCGTTACCCCAGGTTGACGTCATGGCCCAGCCTGCAGCTGTCAGAATTAATTGAGGAAACCCAGCCACGGTAAACAGGGAGGAAGGAAAACGGGGCAGATTAGATAACGAGGAATGTGAGGTTCTCGCTGTGTTCTGCCCGGGATGGCAAGCCTTGCCCGCCCGCCCCGGAGGGGCTGAAATCCCCCTGCTGCAGGACACCTTTCCTAAAAAAGCTCTGGCTTATCCCAGACCCGAGGGTTGGGGTCCCTGCCCTCCCTCCCGCAGAGCTGTGCATGCCCTGGGGTGGGCAGCGAGGGCAGAGCAGGGTCTGCACACCCCACCGCTGCCGGGGGGAACGTGGGGCGGGTGGGAGCAGCGACTACGAGGGGACATGGGGCAACAAGACCCGCTGCTTCATCCTAGTGAAGAGAGAGGCAGGGCCAGGTCCTGGCCAGCAGAACTGGTGTCCCCACCGTGGTGTAACAGGCGCAGGGTCCCAGCAAAGGGGGCACTCACCCCCACCCAGCTGGCTGCATCCCAGCCTCCCCAGCAGAGCAATGTTTGGCTCCAGGTGGTGTTACCCAGACCCCCTTTGCCCCCCAGCAGCCCATCACCCTCCAGACCTGGACACAACATGGAGCTACTGGTGCTCAGCCACCCTCCTGCTCCCCACCGATGGGACACCTCTGCCTTCAGAGCATCTCGGAGGTCCTGCTCGTGCTGCCCCTGGCCAGCACACGCTCCTGCCTGGCTCGGTGGCACCACCCCAGCCCCACAGTGGTGGTGAGGGGCCAGGTGACACGGTGCCACCCCGCTGCCAGTGGGCTCCATATGCCCCCAGAAAGGTGCAAAACCCTCCCCAGCCCAGTCCCACGCTCGGTGCCAAGCGGCAGCTCTGGGAGCACATGGGGACACAGCTCACACCCGGCTGGCCACTGTCACCGGCATGTCCCAAAGCCTGGAAAAGCCACATCCAGCAGCTCTGGAGGGTTTTGCAAACCAGGAACAACCTCAGCTCCCTCTGCTGGCACCTGCTTCAGGCCAGGCCCTTCCCCAGCGATCCCTGGTTATAAATAACATCTCCAGCCACCTTCCCGCAGCGCTCCCTGCCCAGAGAACACGGTGCCACCTGCCCAGCCCAAAGCCGGGAAGATGCTCCCCAGCTCCTGCCACACGCTGCGGTCGAGCACAAGCAGCTTGTTCAGCAGAAGGACACACAGCCCATCCATCCATCCTGCTCCGGGTAGTTATTCCCGTCTTACGAGTGAGAAAAACACCTGGTGAGGGTCAGCAGGGATGAGCCACAGCCCTGGGGAGCAAAGACACAACACCCACAAACAATTTCTGCTGTTAAAAATGAGTCCTGTGGGGCTCCCTCCCACAGCCAGAGGGCTGGCTGGGGACTCAGGACCTCCTGCCTCAGCATCTCTCACCTATAAACCACAGGGAGCACTGCCCTCGCTGGGAACAGACCTGGGAACGCCGCATCCCAACCTCCCGGCCAGGCACCTTTCACCGGCCGTGGGGTGAAGCATCCCCGGCCATCGCCACCCCACGTCACCCCCCACGCTGCAGCAGGACTGGAGGAAAAGTGTGTGGGCACGATGCTGAGCCCCAGCCCACCCCATCACCCACGGCGGCAGCTGGGAAGCAGGAGCCTTGTTTTTATGTCAATAAAGGGAGATTGCTATGGAGACACCGCAGCCGGCAGCGCAAGCGGCTCCGTAAGACATCCTATATGGCCTTCCCCACCCACGCACCTGGCTCTCCTCTCCGGTGGCCGAATTCAGGGTTTACTTGGAGTTTATGGGCACTTTGAGGGTGTTTACAACAGCTGCCTGCAAGTGGAGAGCCTGGCAGCACCCTCGGAGGTGCCTCAGCATCGCTCGACTCACTCCTGCAGGCACGCGGCTCTCCCAGGATGGTACACACACCTTAAGCTTGAGTCAGCCAAGCAAGCTGGCAAAGGGCTGAGCCCTGCCAGCAAGTGGGAAAGCTCTTGAGAAGGTTTTTTTTATCCTCGTTTGCAGAGATCCTCAATGAATTCCCACAAACAGCCAACCTAGCAGAGCCCCAGAGGTGAAGAGTTGGCACTTGACTGCTGGAAAAAAACACACAGCACTTGGTGAAGGGGAATAATGACATCCCACCTGCAGCCTCAGGCTTGTTCAAACACCCTTAGCTTGAAGGGTGATACACCTCAGAGCTGGGAGAAGAGCCCTAGCAGCCCATGGGAAGCTGGTTATACTCCTGGTTGTACGGAGAAGGGGTTCAAACATACAGCCCCAACCAGCAGGAGCTGGGATCGCTGCCTCCGGGAAACTCGTAAAGCCGAGCAGCGAGCTTTTCCTCTGGCTGGAGGATACCCCAGCCAGGTCAATGCCTCCACCCCAGTCCCAGCATCACCCTTTTTCCCCCAACACCGTGGATTGTATCCGTGGTTTTAACAGCATCACCAACTCACAGCGCAGCTGAGCCGCCTTGCAGGATGCTCCACCGGTTACTCCATTTATAAATAGGTGAAAAACATATTTTTTCCTTTCCCCCCCTGCTTTAGCCCCCAAAGTTCCTGCGCAGGCATCCCTTCTGCAGGGAAGACATAATCAAAATAAGGAAATAGTGCACGTGAGACGGCTCTTAAGCCAGCCCTGCTCCACGGAGCTGAGCCCGCAGCACTTGGTGGGGCAAACAAGGCTGGTCCTCACCTGCGTGTGCCATCTGCTTCCTCGCTCGCTCTGCGCTGCGTGCTTTTACTACTCGGCTGTTTTATGAATGGGGTAGGAAACATTTGAGATTCGATTTCCTCAAAGAATTTCTGTTTCACTGGGTATTTTCCAACGAACACACGGGCGGAGCACGTGAACAGCAGATAACAGGTTAGAGAGAGCTTCCCGTCAAAGCCTACGCTGCAAGTTACTCCTGACCCCGTGTACGTACGCACAGATCCCGGAGTGCTTCCCCACGGACTCCCTCACAGCATCCCCCTCGCCAGCACGGCCTGCGTCCCCACTTGGCCTGTTAATATTTCACTGCGCATCCCCACAGGATTCGCGGAGAAGCAGGAGCAGAGGGAAGAAGAGGTGAAGCGAGCCCAAATCCCTCCCTTAACGCCTTGCTGCGCACTGCAGGCTGCGCGCCACGTGATTTAGCGGCCACAGCAGGTAGGAGGGAATTAAAAAAAAAAAAAAATAATATCACAAAACCTGCCTTTTTCTTCCCTGCTGCGGTTACAACCGCTGCTGCTGGAGGGCAGGGTGCTTGCTGGAGCCCCCCAGCCCACGCCTGTGGGTATGAGGAGATGCAGGGATGCTGCGGAGGCTCTGGAGCACATCCTGTGCTTGGTGGTTGGCTGGGCACCTTCCAGCCAGAGGCGCTGGCAGAGGAGCCCGGGCACTAAACGAGGCTCGGGGGATGGTGCTGTTTGGTCCTGAGCACTACCCAGTGTGCTGAGCACCCCTTCCTCACTGTACCGTAACCCATCACCCACACAGCTCCTGCCTACCACAGCATCACTTCAGGGACCGAAAGCAGCTGCTTAAAAACCAGAATTCTTTTTATAATTTTTTATAAATTGGAATGGGCAACAATCTGGTTCCTTTGGGGGCAAAAAAAAAAAAAAAAAAAAAAAGAGGGCAGAAAAAGCAAACCCAAGTAGTTCATAGGTAACTGTGCGTACCGTTTGCCTTGGCCGCCAGCCTTGCCACCCAGCACCACACCCAGCCTCAGCGCAGGATCAGGGATCCCTCGAGTTATTTGCTGTCTCAGGAGATAGTATTAGAAGGTGTGATGGCATTGTCCTGTACCGGCACACTTTGACAGGTTGCAACCCTAAAGACAAACAGATTCTTTCAAGCAAATAACAGAGTCAATGAAAAGTTGGGCAGAGGGAAGGGGAGGCAATCCCCACCTACCCAAACAGATCAGTCTTAAAGACACCCGTGAGCACCAAGAGCTCAAGGGGTGCATTCTTTTCAAGGCACAAAATAAATACCTGTAGGCGCAGGTAGCAGGATGTCTGTTCCCAGTAAGGCTTTTCAGTCAAGCTTGAACAGCACATGAAAGCTCCAGGCATTTATTCAAATGTTAAAAAGCAAACCCAGCCGCACGCACATCGAGGCTTCTTGCAGGGATTAGCGACAGCGTCACATGTAAGCAAGAGAGAACCGAGAGCAGGGCTGCAGCTGAGCTGCTCCACAGTATAGTTTAGATAAGCAAACGTTTGGGCTGGTGCCCTGAGCAGTAAAGCCTGGGGGAACAGGATCGGCCCCAGACGACCCCTGCAAGTGCCCACCAAAGCGGAGACCTTATGTCCCCCTCCCGATACACAGGAACATGAGATAATCCCTTGGTGACAGAAAGAAAAGGAAAAAAAACAAACTTCCTTCGTTCAAACTGCCTCTCCTGCCACGCCAGGAGACTCGGGACCCATCCGGTGCTGTCTGAAGTCTGAAGCACGGCCTCATACTGCACCGAGGCTCCGAGCGAGGTGCTGGCACGTAAATAAACCACACAAGGAGCCTTTCAAGCACCGCTTTGTGTTGGAAGGTAAGGAACACCGGATTTCCAGCCCTCCCACCGGCACCCAGCCCTCCCAGTGCCACCTCCCCTGCGGTCCCAGTTGCAGCTGGAAGGTACCTCCATCTCCCAGCTGCAGCACCGGCATGGTGCTGAGCCCCAGCCATCCCCTCGGACGCACGGGCTGGACCGGTGCAGGCAGGAGAGACAGAGCTACAGCGAAGTTACCTGCCCTTGTAACGAGGGAGATCCACCGCCGACGGGAGCGGAGAGGTGTAACACGCGTGGCAGCGGTCTGTACCGTACGTCCAGCTGGTGGGAATCCTCCTCCGGACAGGGGTGCCGCGCTGAGCATCCCTCCTTCACCGAAACATCCACACAGGGCTCTCGACCACCCTCACGCCCATCCGCCTGGGCTGGAGGGGTTGTCTGATAAACTCAACACGCACAGAATTTGTTTTGGAAGTGAACTGGGTAAAGACAGGGCTAGAACGGGGTGAAGGATACTGTGTCTTAGCGTCTGGAAACACCCCGGAGACAGAAGCCAGCTGGGTACATTTAACTAAGATGACAGACTCAGAAGGTTTTGCAGCTTCAATAAAACTCTCAACAGCTACAGGACATTTTTTTTCTGTGTTAATTTAATCATACAAATATTCATTTATACATTAAGGAAAAAGCTTCCTTTATTTTCACCCCCAATGTGCTATCATAGGGCTTCTCCCAGACTCAATGAGGCAACACACCATCCTGTTCTACACATGCGCTCCCCCCAGAGAGAACAGACAGGCTGCAGAACCACCCACGCACTCACACACGAAAAAAAAATATTAAAACACACAACAGAAACCCAGACACGGGACAGCGTGCATTTCCTAACCCTGCAGACTCCAGCTGCTCTCCTGCCCGCACGGCTTCGCCCCTCGCTGGGGGAGCCGCATCTCCCGAACCTCGGAGGGGTCGTACCCCCCGTACCAGCGGGTACCAGCCCCATCCCTCCCCCCGTCAGGACCACCAGCCTCACTGGGGTAAAACAGCCTCTTTACTGGTTCCCCAGTCTCAACCCCGTCAGGATTCCCTCCCATTTCCAGCAGGCCTGGGTTCTACGTGTGTAACTCGCACGGATGGGGTTCCCCGAGCCACCACATACGCTGCAGGCTCACCAAAATATTTGGCATTCAGCACTTCCGAAAAACCAGGCCGTTTGTTTCGTGTAGCCGAGACCGATACAATCACAGTGCCCTGAAGTCACCTGGAAAGAGCTTTGCTGAATACATCTCAAATCTCCCTATTTAAAAGCTGGAAACCTGACAGCAAGAGCAATTTGAGGGCTCGCTGCACCACACTAAGCTCCAAGGAACCAGAGGAGATAAAACCACCTTTGGCCTTAGCAAAACAGTTTTCACTCGAGGAAAAACCCAGAGGTAGAGTAACCACTAATTTAAACGTTCTTCCCCGTCACAGCCAGGGTTACAACCCCAGCCCTCAAAGCATCCAGAGCTCCGTGCCATCACTTGCAGAGCTGGCTCCTGCAGACACGAGTGCTCACAGGCACTGCCTGGGGAAGAGCGGGGATGTAAGCAGCAAGAGGTTGCAGATTTCAGCAGCAACTCAGACCTGGCCCTGCCTTTCTTTACACCCTGGAGTAAGTGACCCTTGTCACAAGGACACCACGGACTGGAAACACTCAAGAGAATTCAAGTCTATACAGAACAAGTATGCCTTCTGAGTGGGAAAGCACACGACTACTTGGGGTGCATGCAAGTTGGTTGGTTTTGTTTTTTTTTTTTTTCTTTCAAAGAAAAGGAAAATTCAGCCTTAGGAAAAGCACAGGAACACGAATGTGGCAGCCGTTATATACGAGAGGAGCATACGTGGCTGGCAGCAGAAGGAAGCCAGTGTGGGGGTATCTGAGTTCAAGGGTCTCCCAGATGCCTCAGCTGACACAAGGCAAGAGGTCGCAGCACCAGCTGTGACACACAGACTCAGATCTTAATTTTTTCCTCCCTTTCGCTACACAGCTGATAGAAGGAGCTAATGAAGATAAGGAGTCACCTTGTCACCTAGACATAGAGCAGCCTCCAGTGTTTTAGATGCCTTCAGAAGGGAAGCAACGGTATTACATGAGCGTGATGGTCAGGTACGTGTTCCTGCCTTCAGAGCTTGTCGCACAAGCCACCTGCTCGGAAAGGAGGGAGCAAAGAAAGGATCCCCTCACCCGTGCTACGCTACAGTAACGCAAATCATTCCCTAGACTGAATGCTAGGAGGAGATAATTAATCCAAGACAAAATGATGTGACAGGACAAGAACCAAACGCTACAGCTGCACTGAGCGGTGCAGCACCACCTTCCACGGGTCCGCCCTGGATCTCAACGCTCACCCAGCTCCAGCAAGCTGCCGAGACAGACCCAGGCACTCACCAAACCACAAGTGCAAATGGCTAGCAGTCCAAATCCTGCAGTGCCTCTTTTATGCAGATAATTTCTTACATTATACTTGTTTCTCCAAGTAAACATTTTTTTGAAGGAAGATTTCAGGTAACAGTGACGTTTAACAACTGAACCTCTGAAATACAACCAAAATCCATCACCTAGTTCTCCTTCTGTTGGATACGCAGAACTCCCACCATCCTCCACAAGATCCGTCTGCACGCACTAAGGCAAGAGCATCCTCAGTAGCTGCAATGAAAGTGAATCCCCTGTTCTAAACCAACCAGGGCAGTACAACTAGTCAAGGGCAATCAGAATAAAGCCATGCAAGCCTGCGCTCTGCTCCAACAAGAACAAGAGTCTTCACTGACAAGATCTGGAAGAAGGTTGTGGGAGCTTTATGTAGGACTTCTCTTTGGCAGACGGCTGTTCCAGCCTTGTTCAGTGCTTCTGAGTGAGGCGGAATCCCCTGACCTTGCTCCCCTTCAGCAGGAGCTGTGGTGTCACAGCACTTTAGAAACCCACCGCAGCACTCGAGGCCATTCTCCCTCCCCTCACACTGGGCTTCCCAATCCGTAACTGGAGGAAAATGCATTGGAGGAACAGCAGAGCAACCCAAATCTTTAGAGGAGTGATTCCCCCTCTGATACCAAGACCTGGAGATCCCATTTAGAAGAGAAGAGCTTCAACAAAGCTACAAGCCAGGACGATAAAGGCGAATGAATACAAGGCAACAGAGTGGAATCCAGCTGATGATGCTAACTCTTGCTCTGCACTCAAAAACACAAACAATTAGCTTCAAAGCTAATACTTCATCACAGGAGAAACGAATGCAAACTTAAAACAGTATAAGAGAGAGATGGGAGATTCAAAATTAAAAAGGATGTGACTTGTAAAGCTTTGCAACTACTACCAAGTGAATTACAGCTACAGAAAAAGTTTCCTCTTGGCACAAGACTGATACGCTTGCTTGGTTGCTCTAGGCACAGCTACTGTACATCAAGAGTTAACAAAAAGGTATTTTAAAATGCTAACCACGTAGGACAGCTCTGGAACTTTTAATAAATCTGTTTCTTATTAATATGGGCGTGTATTTGTGTGTACTTCATGTACAAGGGGAAGGGAAACGAGCGCTCCATGCTATCCTAGAAATCCCAGAGCCATCTTTCCAACTTCAATACCGAGACCTGGTCTTTAGCATGGTTTGCAATGACATGCAGGACAACTAACAGCAACACCCAAACCAAAAGAAAAAAAAAAAAAGAAGAAGAAATAAAAGATTAAAAAGTTGGTAACTAAAACCAGCAGATGATATTAAAAATGCAGAGCTGGGTGCAGACCCAACCTGTTACTAAAAATATGTCCAACAAAAAGTCACTGCACAAGCCCCAGAAGATGCTAAGCAAATTCCCATTCGGTAGCAAGCAAAACATGACAGTTCCATAAAAATGCACGCTGTCCCTTATTTAAAAAAAAAATAAATGAACAAGAAACAAACAAATTAAACATTTGCACAAACTACAACCGCTCTGTAGGCAAAATATTTTTTTTTTAAAGATGGCTTTTTCATTTTCATTTTTTAAACTACCTAATTATGTGTGAGAATGATTTCTAAAAAAACCCCCAAACCCATGGTGTTGGTATATTTTCTTTCTCATAGCATTTAACAACACTCCTGAAATCCAGCATTCACACATGCATACTTAGATTTTGTATTTTCCTCTGAAAACAGCTAGTCTTAAGTTACTGGGCTTTTGTTTTTTCTTCTTTATCCAGAACACGGAGGCAGAGAAGGGGGGATCCACGTTGTGTCTGTCTGCCACATGAATCCCCCTCCCTTCCCCCAAAAGTCAGTTCTTTCTTAAATTCTCCTCTTGTCGATACCCGTTTTGTGTTTTTGTGTTTTAAGACTGTCCGAAGGGATAAGGACCGTGGAAACCCTGAAAGAAAGTTGGAGACATAATCAATTTCAACAGGCAAAAAATAAAACTGGTCAGTGTAACACCTACATATACCGACCATCCCATCCCAGTACTTTGGAACCAAATGCAGCCCCTTACCCAGCAGCGTGACCTGTGCTGTCTAGCCTTACGAAATACTCCTAAAACACAGGTTTTCAGCGCTTCTAGCCGGTTTGCCCAGAGGTGGCCGCTGCTATCCACTTACCTCTTTCAGGTGTTATTTAGGCCAGGTAATACCCAGGTGTTATGGGGCCACAAAGTAACTTGTATTTTCTACACCAGAGCAAAAAGCCCCTAATAGATGCTACAAAGGCCAAGCAACCACAGTTTCACACGTCTGTTCTAAAGACTACAGCAAACAGTTAAGTAAGAGGCTGTGAACTGGTGGGAGAGTCCATTCAAGAAGAAAATAAATCAATCAAGACTTGGAAATCCACCTTCCCACAACCGCCACTTTTTCCTCTCTCAAGACAACAATATACATTTTCCTCGATTGAAAAACCAAACACAATATTTAATGAAAAAAATCCATTTTTCCTCCTTTACATCCTGAAGTGAGTCACCTAAATGACAGATCTAGTAACAGGTCTCAAGTGAACAGGAACTTCTTTCTGTAACTTCTATTGTTCACATCGGCTATCCAGGGTTTCATCAGGAAGCAAAAGCAAGCAAGCAACAGGCAGGCAAGAGATCTCTCGAGTCACAGGGATATAAAGTTTGTCACAACGATGAAGGTACAAAGCACACACAAAATCCTCCTGTGAGATCCAGACACATACCCAGGTCAGAAGTGGGAAAAGCTCATTGTATTTCATTGTCAAAGTTGGAAGATCATTATGCAAATGCTTTTTGTAACACAGTCCAGCTTCTTTCCAGCACACTGATGAGTAAGACAGCCGAGACCCCAACTAGCACAAAGCCATTCTCGGTCTTTGAGTGAAGCTCCGACTTCAGTTTTCACCATTTTACCTTCAACAGGGCAAACTTCAAAGCAAACACCGTTTCCTGCATGTCCTCCTACAGCTCTGTTACAACCTCACTGCACCAGCCACAAAGCCACGAAGTAACGAGTCTTTAACACGACTTGTAGAAATGGATAAAGAAAGTCTCAACTTCACCAGCTGAAGCCCAGTTGCAAAAACCCAAGCTCAAGAGCTCTGCTGTACATCTATGCGATAAAGGTAATGCGATAAGAAGCCTGTAATCTCGCTACAGCTGGTGGAAAAGTTAATTCTTTACGATATATCAGGTGGCAAGATCCAAGACAACGGCAAAATCAAACATCTATCAGCAGCTCTCAAAATTCAACCAAGAGTAGAGGACTAGCAAGTTATTAAACAGGACGTCTCATGAAGTGTGTGGGAAGCATGGAAGACTGCAAACTTGGAAGACAGAAATACATGCAAGTGATGGAAAACCAAACATGCTTTTACCCTAGGAATACGCTGCACTCCTCCTGGTTTGCAAAGGAATCTTTTAAAAAGATAACACCCTGCAGATTCCAGCACAACAGTTCACCTCAGAAAGGAGAAGCTCCCACCAAAATCAAGAGACTGAGATAGTCAATATTTAAAAAAAAAAAACGGGGGAAGGGGAGCAGAAGAGGAACATTAAAATAACGTGACTAGGTGCACAAAAAAAAACCCCAAGGACACAGGAGGAAAACCATGTTACAAGCAAAATCCTAAGCTATCGTACTTACTGCTCTACAGAAGAAAAACAGGATTTGTGGCCGATGACCTGTACAGACACATGTGCCAGAGTTTGCTTCATCTTTTAGTTACCTGCACATAAGGCTTTGTTTGCAGACACTGACTGGCAAGCACTCACAAGCCTCCCGAGAGGGTTTAAACACCAACTGCTCTCAGCTGCCTGCTCCCTCTGCCGGGACCGCGCTGCGGAGCCCGCGCTGTACCCGTCATGGATTTCACAGTTTATGTCACAGGCAAAACATTGCCGATTTCATTTGTGTGTGCTGTAAGCCAAGACATCTGCAGCACCCCATGACACAAAAGAATTAACACAGTTAATCAGGACACAGCCCAGAGTCTTCATCTGAAGTCACACACGAGAACAGTTCATTAGTCTTTCTGTACGCAGAGAGAGACCCTGTGAAGACGCTATTAACCTTGTTTTCAGGGAAACCCCTCTGGATCTTCAGATACCATGTTCCATAGCTTCTAATTTAAAGCTACACAATTACGCTAATCATGTGTTAATTAAAACCAGAATTTAGCTCACCTTCAGCGTTTCAGATTACTAAATAGATACAGCTTTGTACCACTTGCTACACTGCGCTGAACAGGCTGGCATCCCTAGATGGGCTTCTCTCATGAAGAAGTCCAACAACGGTCCCAGAATCTGTGACCAACGGTACCTTCTCCTGGGGCAGGGACTGTCACCAAGAAGAGCGAGCCCAAAATCTTTGCTTTTGGGACTGCCACTCTTCACTGCATTTCACTTACCCGTGAGATTTATTAGTGTACATGAGAACGTACGAAATTAAAAAACACTTGTTTCTTTTCTTTAAGATCAAGTGTAGACTTGGTTTAACATCAGACCCTGAGCAAGAAACTCTCACTCCCCTTTGTGAAATGAGAATATTTCTTCTTCCTCAGTAAGAGGCAAGCTCTCTGCAGAGCAGTCGTTTCTCAGTACATTTATTCAACACACAGTGTAATAGTGTCTTGATACCTGAAAACTTTAGTTACTGCTGCAGTGCAAATATACCAGACTCCATTATATGACATTTTCAAGAATAATTATCCCTTGTATGCAATATTTTACATCATAAACACACAAAAATAATTCTGCATACAATTGCAGTTTTTCTGAATTCTTTCAAATGAAGAATTATTTACACTATTTTTGGTGAATTTCCTTCTATTCTCAAAATGACATGACTGCCTTCATGAAAAGCTCAGCTGCAGCTTTGCAAATTTACTTTCAATTCTTCCAGTATCTTCCACAGAAGTAATTGCTAACTTGCTAGTGAAAGCATACTGGCTATTCATACAGATGAAAGTCTGTGAGAACAGAGGACCGTGTTTTTCCAAGGAAAGATTCTACATGCGAATTATTGGTATAAATTATCATTTGACTTCTGTATCTAGAAAGGAAATGAGACATTCTGGAAAGTCAAAGGCCTTGGTAAATACTGAGCTCTTTAAATGAAGGCACCTGTGCTAGAAATAAAACAAAGATTGAGTTAATCTTTCATAAACCATCACAACACAGGCTTTCAAATAGCTATCTTTATTTCACCTTTGTGACTGAGTCAAGATCAATAAAAGGTACACTTCAAGAGAGACAGGAGTTTCTGATGCACAGCTGCAAAGCAATACAGGAGTCTCCCAGTGTACACTGACAGTAGCATCAGACAACGCTACAAGTCCCCGTTTCCTCGTCACCTCCTGGGCCGCTCCTAGTCAGTGCTTCTCCAAACTACGCAGAGTTTTCTTGACTAACTTACGTAAACTGAACACAAACAGAAGAACAAAGTATTGAGCACTTTTTTTTATTATTATTATTATTTTATTCCATGCATGCTGTGCAAACATGGCGTGGCAGTTAAGACCACCAGGCAGTTAAGGATCTTCTCAGTGCAGCCACTCCTAGGGCTGGTTTAGATGCACACAGCTGATGAAGTACATGAGGGCTCAGGTACACGGTTAAGTTACCATGCAACAACTTAGCTCTTGTAACTTAATCAATGGCGTGCTTTTAGTCTGCAGAGATAAAAGAACAGGGTAACTCTGTTGGCCTGCAATGGAGCAAAGTTAAGCTAAAATCAGATTATCTCACATTTCCCACAGTCTGAAAGCACACGGACTGTCGGTTTTCATGGATGAGCTAACATGCAGCATCCAAACACATTAGTCTTTCACCAGATAAGCAAACCAGCTCATGCAACATCAGTTTAGCCTGCAGATGCTACGCAGCTGTGTGGCTGTCAAAGAGTAGCTATGGTAGTTGAGTCCAATGTTCTCCCATTTTGTTCTAAATTAATTTAACCACATAGTCAACTAGCCCAGTTTGAAGCCCAAACACCAGGATGGGAGGAACTTCTCTTCTACATGGATGCAAACGTTTCTGGGGCATCTTACCCACAAATAAGAGTTGGGACCCAAATACTTTCCAGTGAAAAAAAAAATTGTCTGAAGTTTACAGAGGTACTCCAAAAATATACAAATTGGAGTGCCCTGGTTTGGAAGAAGCACACACCTAGAAACAGCAGCAACTTTGAAACTCAGAGAGGGGAAGCCAGTTAAAGGCTCTAAGAATACAGCACGCTTTGGTTTCCCCTTACATATAGAAAGCTGTCAAGTAGCACGGATCAGAGTTCAGCTCCACACAGAACGAAGAAAGACAGGGAGCATAGATACAGCAGGAAAAAAGGTGGTTTAATTTTGCGATTTTCATTTTGTGAACTGCAAATATGCTTATATTTCATTGGGCTTTTAAGAGTAGCATGAGTAATGAACAGAACAGATTAAAACCAGACAAGCTATAGAACACCCTCTGCTATGGCAGTGACTATGCAAATCGTTCTGTACGGGCAAATATTTGCCGAATCAGAACTTCCACATGTAGTTTTCTGCATTACACAGGAAGCAGCAATTCCTCAATTCATATGGGCAACGGATTTCGAGAGAGATATATATGTATTTTTTACATAGAGGTGACAAGTACAATCTGAGTGTCAGTATATGGCTATCCACTTCAGATCTTTTTAGGCATTTAAACCTGTATGCTTCTTTCCTCAGTTAAGAAATTTAATTCCCCAGGCACTGTAAGACTGCATCTTGCGCTTTTAATGTAAAAGACTGTCACAAGAGAGCAGCAGTGACCTCGACAGTGTTGCTATGAGACAGGAGCGAGTAAATAGAAGGAAGCTATATTAGCCTCATCTCTCTCGAGGATACAGAGAGAAAGTGATTGCCAAAGAGGAGAATAAAATACCCATGCATGGGTATATCTGGACTCTAATACAGCTCATCCCTGTCCTGAGATAAGCATCCTATCCTTAAGCACATCTTTAATTCTAAGAACATGCAAAAACTCCACTGGGAATAGATATAACAACATGCTTAAAGCAATACCCTGAACACAGACCCTGAACTACGGCCTTCCAGCAGTTTATTTGATAAGGTGCGCAGGGTGGACCCAGGGAAGGCGTACACTACAGCAGGAGTAAAGCTCACACTCCATTTGTTCCAACCGTATCACAGGTTTCATCTCGTCTGCTTATAGGGAACTCGGTCTCTTGTTTTGGTTTTTCCTAGGTAACTTTGTTTCACTGTGCAGAGCATCCAAACCACCTACTCTGTGCTACTGTATAAAAAAAGCATTCTGAATGTTTCCACTTGTGAAACATTGATATACTTGTATAATCCAGCAGCAGATGGCACATCAGTGTCATTACGATCCTGACTCCAACGGGGAAATTCAGAGGCCAAGTCACACCTGCTCAGTTGCACCAAAGGGAGAATTAATACAGACAAGGTCTGGCAACTTCCAGTATGTTTTCCAGCTGGAGATGCCAGAAACTGCCAGTTTTATCTCAAAGGTTTCATGGTCTCATGCAACTGCATGATGGGTCCTCCACGATCTCTTGGCAGAGAGGAAGCCTCCACAGTGATCTGAGAGATATTTCAGGGCTCACTTTACTTCTAAATACAGGACATAGGTCCTTCTGAACGCCTTCACTAGACCTTACCCATCCTTTTTGCTATATCTCACCAAATGGTGCATCAAACGTGACTAGGGATTCACTTCGTTCTCCTGATACATGGAAGCAGACAAAAAATACTAGAGGTCCCAAGATACAATCCAGGAATCTTAATGTACAACTATATAACCAACCCCCCAACAACTCCTTTGTCTGCTCCTACAACTTGAAATAAAGCCTTTCACATCAACAGTGGATCACAAGACAACAGCTCCAAATGTAGTCGTTTTCTTTCCCCCTCTCAAGCAGCAGAGTACAGGTCAAGTCCCCGGGGAAGTGGGGAAGAAGGGCCAGGTATGACTTTTCCTAACAGGTACTGGAATACCATCTGCTGAGCAGGTGGTTTAATAGTGCCAGTATGACCTCTCAAGAAGTCCTCTTCTGTTTAAGTGGTATTCCCAGTTTACCCCTTTTTAGAAAAAAACCCACAACTATCATCTTTTCCAGATTGTAGGAAGAAGGCATGCAATAGTGCTGCTAGACCTAAAGCTGGGAAGGTGAGCATGTTCACCTGGTGATTTTAAAAGAGACCAAGTATCCACGATGTCAAACCTATTCAAACTTGTTCACTACAGAAACAGTATTGTACCAATACAAATAGCAAGTTTGTGGCAGAACACCTCCTGGCCTGGACAGGAAGAGCAAGGCTGGAACAGGACTCTGATCTTTAGACCTACCTTAATAATGGCCTCCAAAGGAAAAGCTGTTTTATTATGTCACAAATAGAAACACTGTAGTAGAGACAACCCTCAAAAAATCAATGACCTTTCACGTAGCCCACCCATCTCCAAAAAGGACCGTAAAGTTATCCCTTCTGAAGCAAGAAACTTGCTTTTATCTCAGATAATCCACTTCAAGTCTACCCAAGAATATTCTGTAAATACAGAAAGAAACAAAAACCCCAAAATAAAACAACAACAAAGGGAAGAAAGGCCACTTACCCTACATCTGAGGTTAGATTATAATGGCTCACATCTCATTAAGAGTACTCATCTTAAACTTTGGGTTACTAGCTAAACCAACTTACTTAAATTTAGTGAAATCCTCTCTGGTAGTGCTTCACTCTCCTTTTTGGCTTTTCTTTCCCATGGTACAGCTGACCTTTGCTATGCCCTCTGCACCGCCAACAGGTATCTCTTATACCTATGTTCCTAGAAAAGAAAGCATCTACTCCTCAGCCAAGAGAGTCTGCTGGTACACGTTACCTCCTCGTGCCCACACCACTCTCCTCTCACTAGGAAGGGTAAGGATCTATACCACGGGGAGAGAGACCTAGCGAAAACTGAAGGCCACGTTACTGCCAAAACCTCACATCCAGAAATTCTACACAGGAACCTTCTCAGAAGTGCATGTATTAGCAGTTCCACATCTATCCACCTGCAAGTGCAAATCAACTACGAAGCAATTGCCAAGCTCTGCACTCAGACAATAGGCAAGGGGGGGGAAGCCACCTCCAGCCTAAAGCTGACCACCAAAAGTAGAATTTAATTAGATCTAGTATTTTAGCTATGAAAGGCTTAGGTAAGTCCATTAACTCACCAAAGCTGTACTTGGTAAGTGATTTTTCATCAACTTGATACATGGAGCTGTTACCAATCTTTGCTGGTGACAACAGACAGCCGTAGAGCAGTACTCCCTGCCTGAAGCACCTGAGATAGTTTATGCAGAGCAGCTGTACCGGTCTCTAGACAGCCTCTGCAGTCAGACAATGGCCTGTCCCTTCAGGGAACACTGCTATCCACCAAGCAACCACTAAAAGGCAGTGACTTTCAGTCACTGCTAATTTCAGGTTGTATTTGAACTGATCGGTGAAAGGCTTTATTTTTCAATCATTTCCTAAGCCATCCATTTCACTTTTAGTGTGCAAGAATCTCGAAGCAGGAGCCAATACAGCTTATAGCAATTTATGTTTGAGGTGCAAAACACAAGAAGGGTGATTGGTAGCCTGTCAAACAGTTAATCCCGCGCATGCCATCAGTAAAAAAATGCATAGCCCTGGTGCAAAGTAGGTCACTAAAATATGATCCACTGGTAGAGGACAGGCAGTTCATCCAGTTAGGAACTAAAGTGCTGTAGGTGAACTAACATTAGGGCTTTATTAAGTCATTCAGCAACCAAGTGTTATTGTCCTACACAGCCTGCTTAAAGTACAGCAAAGCATTTTTAAAGGATTTTAAAAATCAAACTAGTTTGACATACGACAGTACACACCTACACATACTGGCTGCATTAACAGGTGGATTCTGAATTGTAAATAATCCTGCAATTCATTTTTCACACACAAGCAAATAAAAACAGTCAAAATATCACTCAGACTCATATAGCATCCACCAAGCAAGCTTTTATGAGAGATTTAAAGTAAAGATAATTTCAGTTACCTACAATTATAAACAAGACAAGGACACAGACAGGAATAGTCCTTTGATTGACTGTTCCTGACAGGTAGCTTCTGGGATCAAAACGTTGAGCTCTGTAGTCTCCCCACACCAGCTAAAAAGAAGTTATCTGGTTAATCTTAGAATTTGGGGGTGTGGTTTTTTTTCCTCTTTTCAAAATTATTTAAAACTCAGGAGCACATCTAGAGAGATATTTTGACTTATTTGCACACGCAACTGGAGCGGGCTCCAGCCACTAATAGTTACAGCACCCAGACAAGATTATATAAATTTTAAGAAGGACTTGAAGCAAAAACAAAAAGGTAGATCTGGTAGAGTCTATCAGAGGCAAAAATATTTTAATATAACATGAGGAGTTGGCAGAGTCAGACAGTCAAATTCAAAACCTTCCTTAGCAGGTCTGGCAGAAGCAGAAGGGAAGGGCTTTGCAGTTTGTAACGAAGAACTATTACATACATCACAGTCTCATCACCTACCCATTCTCCTGTTCTCCCAGGGCACCTACCTTACTGTATGTCACTACCGACAAGTTGTTCGAGTGACTGCTGGGGGAGAGATTTACAGAGTTTTGTGACAGTCCATTCTGATCTTGTTCGATTTGGTCGGGAGCAGGCCCCCATGTGTTTTTGCTGATTGTGCCTAGCTCGGAACCCCCAGGGTCTTTTAGGTTGTTTTCATCTGGTTGCCTGTTCTTCTGTGGAGAGGCGAATGGGTTAAAGTTTCCTTCTACCTTGCGATGCGGTTGCGTGTTGAACTCTGTTTCAAAGGATGACAGCTGCTGTGTTACACCTAGAAGTCCTCCAACTTCCACGCTGAGGATCACCCAGATGACATCTGTGGGAAAAGACAGACGCTCAGGTTGTCACTAGATGGAGTTTATGAAGTGGGAAGGAGAAAAACAGAACATGAATTCCATCCTTCACAATAGAATGAAAAAAAGACTGATCGTTTAAAGTACATTTTTATGAAGCATTAGAAGTACCGATTAAACACTAATTTAGTGTCCAATCTTTCAAGAAAACCAGGCAACGTTTACTCCCACGGAACTTACATGAAGCAGCTAAGAACATAAAAAACGCAAATTGAGATGGCAACTTCAAGTTCCATACCTTCAGGTTACCAATAGGATGCACTGAAAAAAGAAAACCTTAAGTGACTTTATCCAAGGCTATGCAGCAAGACTGAAATGAGAGCCAGGAAATATCACTGCCAATCTCCTGCTCTGACGGTACAGAAAAGGCAATGTTTTTTGTTTAGCTTTGAAAGGCTTGACTATTAAAATAAAACAACAAAAGGGTGACTTAGAAGGTAACTATGTTTATGACAACTCACTGCAAGATATCTCTATTCCAGTTCCAAAACACTCACAGTGGGTGGATAAGACACCCAGGGTTGGTAGACTATTACCCAAATTCACAAACTACTGGTTAGTATAAGGAACGTATTTACAGTTCTTACCTAATGCATGTCTGCCTCTTGTACATAGATAAGATTGTTATTTTACTTACCATTTCATTTACACTTCATGCAAACATTATGGCCTATTTACATAAATACATTTCTTGGTATGTATCCAAATTCAGCCTTACTGCCTTTTTTTTTCCTTTTCTCTCCACTTCTCCATTAAACGTGCTCCACTTTTGTTTTGCTGCACGGAGAGGGAGAATTAAAGAAGAACAGCAGCAATACCTTATCTCATCTCAGCAGATCTAATAACAGCACCTCATGTCACATGTAATCGTTTCCAGGTTTTCTGCAGTCAAGCGTTAACCTACGAGAGGCTCTTTCGTGCTGCCACTGCTGGCCTGCGGGAGCAGACAGCAGGTACTTTTGCTGTGTGCCATGAACTCACCCAGCTCTCCCCCCAGCCCCTCCCCAGGTTTATCAGGGCCGGGCTCATTACTTTGCATTTTACGACCCAATTGAAGGCAGCGGGATTTTTTTCCCTTCCACAAATGCAACTCGCTGAAGGTCCCCAGCACCCTGCCGGGGCCGTAAGGGCCCCGTAAATACCCACTAAGCGCCACAGCAGCCCGTGCCCCCCGCGCCCGCCTGCCCCCATCCCCGGCCCCGCCGCGGAGCGGCACTGCGGCGCCCCCTGCTGCCCGACCGCGGCACAACGCCCGGCCAGCTCGCCCCGGTGGCCCCCCAAGACCACCGGGCAACAGCCCCGGCCACTCGCCAGGCTCTCACGCTGCTGCGGGGCCTGACCTCTGGGGGCCGGCTAGCATTAACGCCCTTAATTATACAGCCGGGGAAGGGTAGCTTTGAGCCAGAACTCGATAGCCAAAGGGATTTTCATTTGTTGGTTGTTTCCTTTCAAAATGTGCAACTTCAGGAAGTTTAGGAAGATTTTAAACTGTCAGCAGCTGGGAAACACTCAGCTTTACACACACACGGGGCTGTGGCAGGGAATGTAAGCTGAGGAGGCCTTCCAACCTGTGCAGAGGAACTAATGCCCTTTCTCCAGGGACAAGTTACATCCCCTTTTGACACCGAGGAGTCGCACGTTTCCCAACCATCCCGCCCAGACCCCCCTACTTCTGAGCAGAGTTATTTTTGACTTCAAGTGCTAACATCTCTCACTCAAGCCCATGTAACTTGGGATAATCCCAACTGCCAAAACAGATACAAACATGTTCTCAGTATAAACTAAAGCTGGCTAAAAATGACTGAAAGACTCAAAATGAATGAAGATGTTGGTGGCTCAGGCTGAGGCACCAGGCAAAATATCAAAAAGTGGTTTTTTTAAAATACAGAAATATGGTTCACAGCAGATGCATTAAATTACTGTATTAAAACCCAGGGCTGAACTTCTCAGATGAGGTTTTCACCACTTCCATAGATTTTTACGTATGTAGATTTTATGGAGTTCACTGCGAAAGAATCCCAGCAAGGACCAACTGGAAAGAATCTCCCAAAGAAATGCAAGTCCCTTTGTTTTTCAGAGCTTTGTGTAATCCATAATTTGTTCCAGTGTTTAGAAAACATACCTGCGCTGACCAAGACAACATAGTAGTTCATTTAATGTTTTCTCTATTCTGTTTTCTAGATTTAGTCTCTGAGCTGGCAGACCTGTACTGTCACCATTTGGTTATCAGGAGAACATCTGCAAGGGGCCAGGAGCATCCTTTTCGTCTGCAGCAGGAGTATGAGGAAGAAAAGCCTGAAGAACCACAAAAAGGGATCACTCACCTCCGTAATAGAGTCCTGTGGCAGTGCACATTCGCCACTGTCCCTGATACATTCCTGCTGTGCTGGGGCTGCACATCTGAACACTGACGTCTGCAATCTCCTGGGGCTCCAGGGACCTGACCATCACCATGTTTACGTGGCCAAACTGGTCTCCCCCGACATACTTCAGACAAACCCCTGGGGGCCACGCCTCTGTCCCTGGGATTAAACAGAAGAAAGAATTACTGACAGTGCACCAGGAAAAGCTCTGTGTCTGTTTGTGTAAGACTGGATGAAACATGCTTATTAAAACAGTTGTGCAATTGTTGGACAGTCAAAGGAATACCAAGATATACATAACACAGCCAGCGATGGATGCTGAAGAAGAATAGTTTTCACACAAAGCTTAACTGGTCCATTTAGAGACCAGCAGGACAATTCATATTTCTGTTTGAATAATCCCTAGGTCTTCTTTACACAGGAAAATTCTCAAAATCACAGTGTAACAGCCACAAAAAAAAAGAAAATCAACATAACCGGCACACATATATATTTTATCAATGCTAGACACAAAGATGAGGTCAGTCCTAGGTGGGTTCCCCCCCTCCTCATTTCTTCCTGCCTCCCTACATGCAGCTCCTGAGTCTTGTGACATCAAAATACACGTTATTAATACAAAGCGCCGAGAACATTTTCTTTCAGGGATTCATTCTTTTTTAAGCCTGTTAGCAGTCTCAGGAGGAACTCACAGTTTGAACTATAATTGAAGAGCTAGTACTATTTTGTAGATGGATTTATTCCCTTCTTTCACCAACCCTTCCTCCCTCAGCCTTGTGCACAGGTGGAAAGGTTTGAGAACATATGATTTATTTGAGGAGATCAATGTTTAGACTGTAGATACTGGGACTGACAGCATGACCTGGCAATCTGTAGAGGTAGAGAAAACAGTGCATGCAAGCACAGCCATCTCCACCAAAGATAACAAATACTGGGGCAGACAAAAAGAAAAGTGCTTCTGAGACTAGTGAAAAATCAGTTTAGCAGCATTTTTTTTTTGCTTCTTCCCCACTAATGTGACATGACTAAGCCAATGACTTTGAGAATACCTAATGCTTCGTTGAGGTTGATGGAAACAGCAAAGGAAAGCCTGAACGAAGAGGCTTGGAACCACTCCATGTCTAGTTTAAGACGAGAAAGTGGATGCTGATCTGACCTTAGGTTACCCCAAAAAGCATCCTTTGCAAAAGCTCGCCTCCTAATTTAATTCCTGTGGATACTTCAGTGAAGACATGGCAAAGACTGGTTTTCTAGTCAAGTCCTTATTTGTGAAATTCACAATCTGGCAGGGATAGCATGACGTGAACAAGTAAAGTGAGATATTCAGAGTGGGGGATATATCACTACAGTTGGAAACAGTGCTGAGATAAGGAGGTCTCTGAAAGAGGAGCTGAGTGACTAGGTGACCTCAGACCATGGCGTGTGGGAGTTGAACATGAAGTCTCATCTGAAAAGGTTGGCAGCCCAGCAACATGGTTTAGTTTAAATAATTTATGTGATTTTTATCGGTTTTAATGGCTTTAGGCTTGCAAGGTGCCTAGAATGCTGCAACTGATAAGCCCCATAAAATGAAATTATGATTATGTCATTCTATTTTGGTACACTCATCTCTCAGGAGATGATAAATTGTAGTAACTGTCCTGCAGAGCCAGCAGCAGCTGGGGGTAGAGTGGGAAGAGGAAGCAAGTCTGTTAAATCCTGCTGCTCTTTCAGCAATGGTTCTACTATACAAACTGGTCTTTTGGCAGACAAGCCAAGCACCGTCCTGGAAGGTATCAGAACAGGGTATTAGTTTTTAATAACGTATATGAAAACCTAACTGAACCTAGCTTACTGCCTGCTTGCTTAAAACTGACAATCTCTCAGAGCTCTGCTTGTCATACTCGTCAGACACTAAACGCTTCGGTGACACATGCCTCAGGTATTTCGTGTTCTAGAACTGAAGTCATTTAATCAAGGGTTCCTGTAGAGCTGTTAAAAACCTTGGCTTTGCTTCAGTTATCTACCTAACAAGCAGATATTATCTGGAAACACTACAGTCCTTTGATATTGTACCTTAATTAAACCATAAAATGGTTTTAAAATGCCATGGTCTTCCCTAAACTGCACAGTCATAACACAGTATGTGAAGTTGCATTTAACTAAAACATGCCTCAACAGCATGGTTTTAACAAGATCTAGCCTCCAGCACCACTGTTAAGAGTACAGATGTACGTTTTGAGAAATCAGGCTTTAACCCACACAGAAGCCAAAACAAATGTTGGCTTTGCCAGGAACTCGTAAGTCGAGACTAACTTCCTTTCCTCGTTTTAGAAGGCCCATGGATTTCAGAAGGTCAAACATTCCAAGAATAATGAATTAGTGCTTGAACTAGGATGTTGAATTAAGGCTGTATTTGCATGCAGGAAAGGGTACATCAGAGGAATAAGAGAGGAAGGAGTCTGAAAGGAGAAAGGAGGAGGTGTGGTCATAACACACGCAAATTAAGATACCAACAGTGGAGAAACAAGACCTGTCAAACTTACTACATTTGTAAGACCTGTATGTGAGACTGTTATAAAAAACCTGCCAATTTTTCATGTTATTGGAGTTTAAGCAAGCTATACATGTCACCTTGCCACTGTGCTAAATCAAAAAAATTGAGGCAGAAAAAGCAAACTGAAATAATCAAGATCTTTCTCTAGAACAGAGTCTTTATAAATTAGTGTTCTTACACCCCACCCCTTCTCACCTCTCATATCCTGGTGAAACACTCCTAGATTTTTTTAGTACAATTTTACTCTCTATTATAATTTGATATTCAGTACAAATCCGTACAGCACTCGAGTACTGCAGTTATTTACAAGCAGAAATACTAACCCATCTGAACTTTACTCGTGATGATTCATGATATTATACCTTGTTGTTCTATCATTCTTCTTCACAAAAGTGCAAGCAGGTCAATTACATTCAGACACACAGCTTAAACATTCATGCAACATCCTGTCATTGCAACACCTGAAGACAAGGTATTCCACTCTGCATCCACGGATCTCATTTTTCTCTCTGACTACATCCCAACAAGACCAAGCACCGAGAATGTATTTTGCCTAGTCTCACTTCCTGGATCCCAGTCACTGTTTTGACTTATTTCATGCTGGAATGTGGTCTCTCCAGCCTTGCATCCTCTCGGAGCATGAAAAAGCAATTCTGTCAAAAGCATATTAAATAGGGTACCTGCCGCATTACCCTTAAATCTCTACCTCTTCTCAGAGTTACATCATCGCATCACCGCCTTCACAGAGACCACAATTCCGTGGAAAGCCAAATGACCAAACAACAAGGATGGTCAGAGAAATGGCGTGATGAAGGGTAGTGGTAATATGCAGGCTGGTCACCAGCTAAAAAGCTTGGAGATTAAAAGCAATCTCTTCATTGACTTAAAAACATACTCCATTTGTTTGCATCAAGTGATCAGAACCATGACTAGCTAAGGAGTCTTCATCAATTTTCACATCTAGATACTTAAAAAAGCAAAAATAACCCCCCAAGTTGTACTTCAGTTTCTTTTATCTAGACATTTGCTAAAGTTTTTGTTGGTGTGGTGGCACGAGGAATAAGACTGGTGAATTGAGCCGCACATCTCGCCACAAAATGTTTGTGCCAACGTAAGAATGGGAATACGCACAGGTTGGCAGGCTAGCTCCTTCAGTTGACAGGGTGGCTCTATTCCAAGTTAAGTGCACTTGAACCTCCTGCCAGCATCTCTTCTACTAGATCTGCCATCCTCTCACATAATACACGCTACATGGGTTTTGCTACAGTCTAAAAGCCTTACCTGTGTTTTGTATCCTCCATGTTTTTGTAAACTGGGTATCAGGAGGGATGGACTCTCCTTCACCTATGGTGACATCTTCAACAAAGGACATGGAGGGTACATTGATATTTGGACTCTCAAAATCATAGTAGGCTCCAATAGCGGCTTGTAGATTCCTAGAAAGCAAAAGAGCAGGTTATAGCCTAAAGTACAGGTGGGTCAGGTCTTTTTCACAGGTTTACATGTGTCATCCTAAACAGTTAAGCGAAAATATTAGCCAGCCTGTATTAGCTCTGCTGCACGTTTGGTTTTTTTAAAGCTTTTATCTCTACCACACACGGACTCGCCAAGATAACAGAGCTCAAAATATAGCATTTTACTTGCCAGGGACAATATTTTAGACTACTTTTCTACTCTGCATCATTTTCACTGGAAATCTTGGAGCTTACGAGTCTTTGAGAGCTCTACCCTATTAGCTTTTTATGAAATTTGCCAAAAAGTTCAAGAGACACCGAGGGAAGCGCCACACAGCAGCATGCAAACAACAGGGCAATTTCTTTCTATCAGCCTAATTTCCTGAGCTAATTTCAGAAAGAGTGAACCTCTCCATTTTTTTTATTCTAGCACAGAAGGTCCAAAAGGAACATAAGATGAACAAAACACAAAGAACGTTCTTATGATAACTCTGAGGGCCAAAGGGCATCAGTAGCTATGGATAATAACTCAAGTCTGGCTGCTTTTGGAACATATGGTCATGTATGAGCCACGCATACTCTAAGACTATTTATTAATCACTAAAGTGCCTGCTCAGCTCCGGATAGTCACAGCTCAAAGGAACTTACAAACCATCTGAGTCAGAAGTTCTTACTGAATACAGACAAATGACAGTGGAAGTCTGTGATATATTAAGGACTTTCAGAAAGCCACAAATGCTATTGATTCCCGAGTTGTGGTGTAGTTGAAACTCATGTGATAATTAATTTGAAAAGAGGAACAGTCAAACAGGAAGAGGATTCATAAGTCTTAGCTGCCGTTCCACGATATACTATTAAGTTATTACGTAAGTGTTTGGCAAGTCATGTAATTCCTCTGTTTACACATCTGTGAGGTTGTGGCCCTAATTTACACATTGTGAGCAGGTGCTGTGAGAATGGAGATGAGTAAAATCTCACCAAATGCAATGGGCATAACAACTGCTTTTTATTCACAATTACAAAAGTCTGTGTTGCTTTTTTGAGCAGGCTAGAAAAGAACACCAACAAAAACCTTCAAGAACTGGGAATCACCACCTAAAACAAATGCAGAAGGCTAGTCAGAAGCAGCACTACCAAGTACAGCGATACACTGAGGGTTTGTATTGTGTGATGGAGTGTCATGTGTCTAAAGCGAAGCCAGAAAGCCAAGGTGAAAGCAAGAGAAACATTTGCAGCATGACCCTGAGAAAAAGCAAACACAGGGCTTTTTTGGACTGCTTGCCAGCTGGAAAGAGGCTCAAAACAGTGAGCAGAGAAACTGCCTCCTGTTCAATTCCTACAGTGTTCATGGGGGAAAAAAAAAAAATAAAAATCAGACATTCTGGATAAAATCAGAACTGCATGGGAGAAGCATCACCGCTTTCTCCTCACAGAAAACACAGGGGACCCAAAGCATAGTAGCTAATAGCACTGAAGCTTGGGTCAAAGGGGGTAATAGCAGCATTAGGCAGATCTGCGAGCCACCCGTGATGGGGGCGGGTGGGAGAGGACCTAAACAACAGATGTATCAGTTTGGTAATCCATCACGAATGACAGAAGATAATCACGCTGTGTTAACGGCAGGAGCTACTGACATCCCGCTAAGTCTCCCAGAGCACAGCCAAAGCATTAGGAGGCACTGGAGGAATGTTCTGCACAACGTGGCCATGACAATCGATCAGCGAATTCAGCACGCTGAGCCTCACAGTGAGCCCTTTCGCCATCAACATGGAACGGACTTTGATACGGAGACAAAAGAGCCACCGTCTAAGATTTCCACGTTTAGAACAATTCATTTCAGACCAGAAACCATTTTTCAGCTTGAGGTATTTTCTACTTAGGAGTGTCAAGGCTATATTTAATACAGCCAGCTCAGTCAAATGCTACAGCAAGGGTGCATGTCACATTAGCCAATAAATAGAGACAAATGCTCAGTTTTACGTCACCAACCGCCTGTTGCTTATACACTGCACAAGATTTACATAACTCACAACAGGGCTGTGCCAAGAGACTCCTGTTCGCTCAACCAGCTAACACTATGATCTAGAGTTTAGTTTTCACTAGGATTCCTCCCTGTATTAACAGCAATCCAAGGCAAAAGGTATTCTAAGAGCTATAAAAGACTGCAACACAGCTCTTTCTTGTCCTAATCCACTGCCATATAAATATGTTTTCAGACATACCACAACATCTTGCAAGTTAGGATTCTGGAATCAGCAATAATGAGTTTTTATTGACATTGAGAGGGAAAAGGAAAAGTTCCAAGAAGAAGATTTCCACTGTAATTCTTTGTAAGGCAGTCTGCACTGTTTTTTTGTTTGCTTGGCTGCAAATCTGCTTCAAAAGGTAGTGGGCTATTTGTGCACATAGGCCCTCTGCCAACCCTCTTCCCCTCCCTGTGTCATATTTCATTGCTTGCTTTGCCATTGGGAAACAACTCCAGCCCTCTGCAGCGTTTAGTTAAAAGCTAACTAAAGAACACATGCTGAAAAACAGATCTGCCACCCGTTTGTGATCAGATATTCACAAACCTACCTTCCCGCTCCCACTGTTTTGATTAACGCGCAGCAAGTTTTGCTGGGAATGAGCCCTTCAGTCTGTTTGGATACATCTCTTGCTTTCCCACTAGAGAATTAAGAAGAAACTTCCAGAAACTAAAGAGAAATTGAAAGTGGCAAGAGCCAAAGTCAGGATGACAAAGCAAATCTGACTTAAGTTCACGTTCTTTGACACAGACAACCCTAAGAGATAGCCACTGAGAGGCCGTATGGCACTGCTCTGCTGCAAGAGATACCCACAGTGCTCACATTTTAGTCATGCTCCCTGCTTACACAACCAGAAAAGCCAGCAACGTATCACTGCTAGCTTTGTTCCCAGTCTTTCCACGACACAGTGCTCCCCCTCCTTCCCTACTACCAACACCCCACCGCCACTCCGAATGCAGTGCACTGCTTGGGAAAAATGCACGCCACTTGCAAACTGTCTGCAACCTGATTATCTGCAGGTTCTTGTTCTTGAGACTGAAGTAGTATACCTCGCTGCTCTGCCTTTCTGCGACAGGCACAACATTAGTGGAGTTTACAAGCACATGCAAGCATTAACAAGAAAGATGGCTTCAAGGTCAAACACACTCAAGGCCCCGAAATTTGTCTTTTTCTTTTCTTTTTAAATAGATATACTTGGTTTTGTAGGTCTTTCCCTTTGTGCCCCAGCTGTAATTGCATAGCACCGACTGCAGATACTTCAGGGACAGGAACAAAAAGTTAGAGCTCTGAGAGGAAGGGGTTATCATCTAAAGGCTTCTGCTTACACATCCATGCCTGCTTTCTTTTACTCCCGAGGTGTCACTTGCACCACACTACCCCTTTGCTCTCTGCCATATGAGATAAATTACTATTATAAACCAAACAACTTCGAAACGAAGATGAGCATGCCAGATCCAGCCCGTGTAATTTACATGACTGATCTCTCCTAATTACAGGAATGGCCATACATCTCTTTCTTAACATAGCCCTTCAGGTGTCAGGCCCTCCCTACCTTTCCTAAATTAAGCAATTTTTCCATTTTTAGAACAGTCCTGCTCTGCCATACTTACAGAGCAGGTCTGACAGGATTTAGGCTCTAACTCCTGAAAAAAAGCCTGCAATCAGAAGTCACCCCAGCGACCAGGTGAGCCTACTTAAAATCAACACAGTGCTCAATTTCAGTCCTAAGAGCAAGGCTCCGGAAAGAGAAGAGGGGGAAAGGCAGCAAATAAAGGTTATAGTTCCATATTATCAACCAAATCCATGCTAAATACTGGCATCCTACCCCTTCCTTTCCAAGGGCATCGCATGACTCCTACGTGTCAAGTGCTTTCCCAACAAAATGCTACCCACAGAACCAGAGAAAGCGTTCCTTTTCAGATCAATTCCTTTGCTCTGCTGCTTTGTTTCAAGCCTCAGGAGCTAAATTACAATAGCGAAGTTAAAGCCTTCTCTGCTAATAGCTCTGGAGATGTCCCTTAATAACTCTTAAGTGTTTGCAAAGAGGTGGTTTATCTTGAGCCATTCTTTCCCTTCCCAGTTTTTTTTTCCAGACAGCCTTTTGTTATGTTAAACCAATATATTTAGACAGTAATTACTCTCAATTAACTAGGTCACCACACAGTATTCCAAAATAAAAGAAAATCTTCCAAATCAATTCACAAACTGGAGGCCTCCTTGTAAAACCTAACTGTTGTGCAAACAAAGAGCAATATACAGGTAATTGGAAATTTGTGTTTGATTAATTGAATCAGATTTTTTTTTTTTTTAGGAGAACGAAGAAACCGAAGTGCGAGGGTCACTTCACTGCGGCCTTACGCAAAGCAGAGCATATGCACAATACCTAATCCTTCTGTTACCAATAAAGTGTATGATTCTTTCCATGTAAAGAAGGTAAGCATCTTGGAAAGAAAGCTGTATAAACAGGTCGCCCTAACATATGAGACGACGAACACTAGAGTCCTGGCAAACAGATATTCTCAAAAGAGGCAGAAAGCGAATTAGAGGGATCTTCTACCATTCAGGAGCTGTAACCTTCCCACACACCTCTCCCACCAACTATCATGCATGGCTGACACATGGGATCATATTCTGGCTTTTTTTCACAATCCAGCAGCTTAAAGATTTCTACTAAAAAAAAAAAAATCCCTTATGATGTGCACGTTGTCTAATGTATGTGGTGAAACATACACTGCAAGTAACATTTACAGTAGAAAACAACAATTTTAAAATTAAATTTTTAACTCTAGGAATAGTTACAGGAATCTAGGTTTTCATTTATTGTCAAATTATTTGATGAAAGATAAAGAAAAAAAATTTTATTTTTTAAAAAAGATTTTTTGGGGTAAAAATTCAAATCAAATCACAGCTTAGGCTCAAATTGCAGCATCCAAGTGTTGCTCTTACCAGCTCCTGCCCACTCCTACAGCCACCCCACCTATCACCAGTTAACAGGAGAAAGTTCCCAGTGCTGATTCTCCTGATTTGCTGGAAAAAGCGAAGGCTAGACTTCTCAGTGCAATACCATTAGCCTTCGATTTAGGATTTCACACAGGATGTAGCCCTTGGATCATACACAGACAGTAGCAGAGGACATTTATTAGGTCAAGTAGAAAGCACTTTGACAAATGGACTCTGTCACTTCGTTGTGCAGAGCAGCTGTAATAAAGCAAATGCCCAGTTACATTTCTCTCCTGTGGAGGGGTGGAAAAGCCAGGCAAGTGCCCAAGCTGTAACGTATACACATTGTATATCCTCAGCACTCACATATGGCGCAATGTTTTGTCGTGAGAAAAGCAACTTGGG
The DNA here is from genome assembly GCF_017639655.2 of Falco naumanni. Lineage (NCBI taxonomy): Eukaryota > Metazoa > Chordata > Aves > Falconiformes > Falconidae > Falco > Falco naumanni. The sequence goes on from NC_054070.1 coordinate 4,255,805, forward strand.
TGTTATCCTCCTGGAAACATGCAATGCAAAAACTAAGCAGCAATATGAAAGTACAATAAAATCTCAAGAACATGATGTTACGTCGAACACCATGTACTCTTTCTGTAACCGAACCCTCCACCTTTACAGAGCTTTCTCTCGTTCTCCGAATGCAGTATGTAACCAGGCACCATGATAGCCCATGAGGTATCTATTGTTAAAACCAGAAAGAAATGTGCAAAAGAAATAGTGTGGCAGATGGATAATTTCTCACTCCTAAATAATGGAACATCTCTACGTGATACAGGTGGGAGAGACTAAAAATGTATATGGAGGACATCCAAATGAGGCAATGCTAAATCCACTCTCTTTAGTCTCTTGGTCTCTAGCATCTTATTTGGATTTTACTTGCCCCAGCTTTTGGGGAACAGGACGATAGCACTACAGGCTGGGACAACATGAACAGCCATCCTGGTCGCTCCTCAACTAGGAGGCACCTCACTCAAAGCCTTGGAGAGAGCTGAAGGGGTGCAGGGGGGAGAGATGTACTCATTACACCACAGGGAAGCACTTTTACCCGGAGTTTTCAATTCAAACATTTTCAATAGAGGTGACACGTGGCAATTAAGTGGAAAGTCTCAAGATATTTTGAAGGACTGGAATTTTAATCACTGAATAGCTTTCAATAGACAGTTTCAGAAAGCAAAATTTGTGTATGGGTTGTCTTCATTCCTGACCTCTCTTACACTAAACCATGAGGTTGGGAAACTACCTTAGAAGACGTTAGATGAGGGAAGTTGAAAGCTTTAAGATGAACCTACACAGCTGAAAAGGGAGGGGAAGAAGAGCTGGTTAATTTGAAGCTTATGTATTTTCTCACATGAAGCCACAGAAAAGCATTTCATTGTCTTAGCTGAAAATAACCAGTTCCAAACACAGGTGGGATGTTCCAGAAAGACAGAAACCTGCGGTGACTAGAAGCAATACTGTGCTCTCTGCAGGGGCAGCACAAGAAAAGAAACCAAAAGGCTGCAGGAGAGGCACACCGCTTCCAGTGCGCCCCAAACCACCAAAGGAAATCACTTTCCTTTAGCAGGCTGTTATATACACACACACCCCAGCGTACACATTTTATATATAACATTAACCATTGCGGTGGTGCCTGCCCCTTGGCTGAGCACTGCACCTTGCCAAACAGCAGCAATCGGTCTCAATGACAGAATCAATACTACGATGCTGCTATAAGCGTGAGCCCACACAGCCACCCCCCAGCAGCTGAGCCCTCCTAAAGCAGGTGGTCAGAAGCTTTAAGTGTGGGGTAAAATATTTTGAGAATGTCACAGCAGGAGCTGCTCTCTACTTGCTACCATTGAAAACAGGCAGCAGCTCTTCACAGTGGAAAGTAATCAAGAGCGGCCAGTAGGCAAAAGATTCTGTAACTACTAATTCCTCAGTATAAACGATGTCACCAATCTATAATTGTCTGCATTAAAGTAAAGGGGGATTAAGCTACAGAAACTGTCTGAGAACAAGTTCAGGCATGTAAGGCAGTCCAGCTGGACTAAAATTATATGGTACCCAATTCCTTCTGCTGCAGTTGTCTGCTTACATTTCCATTTCACATGCACCCAATTTGTAAATGTTTTGTAACTTGGAGCATAGCACCATTATAGTATGTTCCATAGTTAAAAATACAGTATGTTTAAAGCCTAGATTTCATTCAAAATAATCAGGTCAAAGATCTGAGTTATTCTGGAGAAGAGCTGTGTGTTTGGGTTTGTTTTTTTAACTCACTAGATAAAAGCTATCCAAGGAAATATTTTTAAATGATTTAATTCTATAATTTTGTTAGTTTTTAATAGCATCAGGGGACAGTTGCGGACACTAGAGATGCAACAGTCTACAGTAGTTCACACGTACCAAGATGACAACTGCTATGCTTTATGTTTGCCACAAGAGTTTAAAAACTATTTTCTGCTCCACAGCCATAGGGTACGGCCGACCCTACGTACGCCCTGCTCAGCAGCAGCCACAGCTCACGGGTTGCAACCCTGTTCTCTGACATTCTGACAACAGTACATCAAGAACTACTAGACCTGTTTTTATGGCATTTTTCCCTCCGTAAGGACACCAGTTTGATTGTTTCAGAGTAAGAATGCCATGAAGTTTAAATCCTCATCTTCACCCTCCCTACTAAACTTTATCAAAATGCAAACAATGTTTTAAACCAAGCGCTTCACTCTTCTCACCAGATTCAGTTCCATTGATCCACACCTACAAATATTAATCTGACTAGAACCACGGGAAGACCTAGATTACTTAAAATCTTCCTATGTACTGAGACACATAAAGAACACAAGACTGTTTTGTTTTTATCACCTGATATAGAAAGAAGCAAAGTAATAGACTTCACACCCACTCCTGTCACTTCCCTAATAGATGCTCAGATGAGTGTTGAGCTAATCCAGAGAATCTTCCAGGAAAGGAGGAGGACTGACTTGAAAGATCAGGTCTCAGGTTTCCTGCCTCCTCCATGACACGAGGGTTCCCCCCACTGCCCTCTCAAAAGGAAAGGAGTATCAAAACTAAGCTCGAGATTTATACAGAGCTGTGGGGGAGTCTTCCTCAGATTTACCTGCATATGGATCAGCAAAAGCGATGTCGCGGGAGTCCCACGGACTGAGACAAAGGTCAGGCCAAACACAGACAGCCCTGAACTCTTCTAAGGTAAAGCACACACACACCCCACAACTCTCCATTCGCAACAGCATAATCACCTCTGTGGCAAGTCCAACACCACCAATATGAACATGAAAGAAGGGTTTACATTCCTTAGTTCAGGGAAAGAGAAAATCCTGCCTTTTGTTGTTTTATCCTACCTTCCCTTTGACTTCTCACACGTGGAGGAAAAAAAAAAAAAAAAAAAAGAGGAAAACTCAGTAAACGTAGCAAGACAGAACATCTATTGAAAATCAGACAGAGTTCTCTGCCAGCAGTTGATTACTTTACTGGACATGAAC